>NC_137896.1:75668925-76894729 GCF_963455335.1 Martes martes | reverse complement strand
AGAGTTGCTGAGGAATGTTGAGGTCTGTGGTTCAACTCTTCACATAGTGCACAATTCCCCATGCAATATTTCTGAGACATTATCTAACCTCAGAGACACAGACCCTTCGGTGATGAACATCTGTTTCAGGGAACTCAACCATTTCTATTCTCTAAATGTTACAAATTCTTTTGTTTTCCTGGAAATCTCTCTCTCTTCTGCCATTTAAGCTGCCCTCTAGAACAATCTAGAATAATACTTCTCCCTTTTCTACCTAATAGGACTTCAAATATTTGAAGACAGTGATTTAGATACCTTTTTAATAAACAGGTTACATATTTTTGTGAGATAAATATGATTTTGTTGGTAGTTTAAGTTATAATCTTCAAACAAGCAGGCCAAAATCTGTTCCCCTAAAAGCATTTTTAATGAAAAAAAATGAAATATTACCAGGAAGTTATAGAATCTTTCTATCTACAAAAGTTTTTTGGGTTTGTTTTTTTTTTTTTAAGATACTTCCTTTATAATACTATGCTGTGTTTCAAAAGATCTCTATAAATCACCCAGGTCCCCCCTTACATAAACAATTAATTTACTGGTCTGAAGTTGACTTGTTGAAGGTATTTTTTAATCTATATCAAAATGGAGTTTTCAGCCTGATTTATAGTAGATTAATCAAGGCAGAATACAAAGTGATTGTGTGTTTTGTGAAGTTACATTATATGAAAACTGATTCAGGTTACTGAACTGATTATTAATGAAAGAAATATGTATTATGTATCATAACCTGGAGTCAAAATCTGTTTATGTTTGAGCTGACCCATCAGTCACAAATGAACTTCCCCACCCACTTCCCACCCTAATAATAACAGAACATACAGATCAACAACAGCCTCGGTGCTCAGAAAATATACCATCTAGCAGAGCTATGCTAATCAGCATTCACTTTCAGGAACACTCAGTTCACACACATTAAAACCTAGGGCTCTGGCATCCACTCTCAAAAATGCATGAGGAGGGGGTAAATGATTAGTCCCTGTGGTTGCCTGTGTTTGGAACCACATCTCAATTACTAGCTACTCTCCAGCATTCAAACCTCCATCCTCTTGTTTCGCCTAACAAATTCCTCATCTTCTTCTTCAGTGTCAGGTATTGAAACTGAATTCGGGGTACCACTTGGGGGCTTTTGTAATAACAATACAGAACAAATCCAGTCTTTTAGACTAGGAATATCTCCTATTTTCCAAACTTGAGGAGGTGCTTGTGTTATTAGAAGTTCTGAAATCATGAAGACTCATATAACATGAGGAAGATTTAATTTCTTTTTTTGTTTGTTTGTTTTCTAATCAGCATGAAGGGCAGAGTAAAATGACTATGGACTGATGCTTTGTCTAAACTTAGAACACTCTCTACTTCAGAACTAAGTGAATTCATCTCTTCCAATCATTGCTGTAAATAATATCTCCTTTCCTGCCCTTAACCACTAACATCCTATTGTTTTCTATAAGGTAGGCCCTTAATCCTTCCATTGTCAACTTTTCCACTTACCATAAAAGCCTCCCCATCACATTCTTTTTTTTTTAATTGAGGGAAAATTTACACATGGTTAAATGCACAGATCTTAAGAGTACAATTAGATTTGTTTGGATAAATATACACATCCATATAACCACTACCCCAATCAAGCTATAGATCATTTTCATCACCCAAGAATGTTCTCTCATGTCTCCTTTAATCAATCATCATTCACTCACAGTTTTGCCTGTTCTTCAACTTCATATAAAAGAACGTATGTTATCATATCAGGCTTCCTTCACTCAACACAATGGTTTTGAGTTTTATCCATGTTGTTGAATGAATCAGTATGTCTTTTTATCGTTGGTTAGTATTTCACTGAATGAATATACCACAATTACTTATTCTCCTATTCATAGGCATTTTGATTGCTTCAGTTTGGGGCTATTATGAATAAAGCTGCTATAGAACTTTCCTATCAAATCTTTTATTGTAGATCTAAGTTTTCATTTCTCTTGGGTAAATATCTAGGAGTGGTATTGCTGGGCCATAGGCAGGTCTAAATTTAACTTCAGAGGAAACCAGTTTGTATGAGAATTTCCATTGTTCTGTAACTTCACCAAGCTTTGGTTAGGGGAAGCTTCCATCCACCCTCCCTTATTTTGGCTTAGCACCAGTTAAGTCGAGTTTCTTACACTAAGTCAATCTGACATCTTTAAACATCAGGACTCATATAAAAAAATGTTTTGACTTTCCCACCAGCTTCCCAAAAGAGGGTTTTAAAGATTCCAGAAATATATATATAAGAATATTGCCTATGTGCAATGTCATAGATCATTCCCACCCACCCTGCCACACATGGTTTTTTAGGATTGTTCTCAATTAGATCAGATTTCTTGCATTATGTCCCTTAAAATTTTTAATCAGCTTTTGTGATCTAAAGAAATGTCAAATAAAATATTCCCAATGGGAATAAATTATGATTCATGCTACAGATAGAATTTTAAAACTGGATCTTCAATATAATCTGTTTAAAGTCTAAGTTTTACAGAACAGGAACCTGAGACAAAGAATTTAAAGAACTTTCTAAAGAAGACACACCTAATAGGGGACAGAGACAAAATTAGAACCTTCTCTTCACCCTGTCTGACAACTTAATGACAATTTCACACTGACTTGTTTTGGTTCAAAGCATTCTATTTTAAGAGGCAAATTTTAGTCCAAATTATCTTTATATGACTTTCTTCTCTGAAAGCTAATATCAAGTGGTTTATTGTAACTCATGCTATTAACAACATCTTGTATTATTCAATAGCATGTTAAAAAAATTTTTTTTAATTTTTCTTGAGAGAGGGTTGGCAGGTGGGGTGGGGGGGCGGTGGCGGTGGAAGGCTGAGGGAAAGAGAAAATCTTCAACAGCCTCCACACCCGGCATGGAGCCCAACACAGGGCTGGATCTCACAACGCTGAGATCATAACCTGAAATCAAGACCTGGATGCTTAACCCACGGAGCCACCCAAGTGCTCCAAAAGTATTTTCTGAGACAGAAGTATATCTTTGATCAATCTTATTAAGTAGGGAAGAAGAATTGCCCCATATTTTTATAAAGGGCAAAAGAGAACAAAGAATTAAATAATGCCCAAGATCAATGAGACAAAACTCAGGCTCCCTAACTTGGAAGCTTTCACGAAAGCAGATCATTCTTTTTTGCACAGAATTCAGTAAATGTTCACTATTTTTATGTGTAATGTGGTGTTAGGTTTTGAAAATGTAAAACTGACCCAACTTTTTAGCATAGCACATTTATTCCTGGAGAGCTTTTGCATGGAATGGTTATTAGTGTGAAGGAGACATGGCACGAATTGCTTTTTTTTTTTTTTTTAAATTATTTATTTATTTATTTGACAGAGATCACAAGTAGGCAGAGAAGCAGGCAGAGAGGGGGGGGGGAAGCAGGCTCCCTGCTGAGCAGAGAGCCCGATGTGGGGCTCGATCCCAAGACCCTGGGACCATGACCTGGGCCAAAGGCAGAGGCTTAACCCACTGAGCCACCCAGGTGCCCCACGAATTGCTTTTTAATCGCACAGCTCCGGATGCCCAAGCAAAGCATGCCTGCCCTGAGCGCTCCCCTTTCCACATCTCTGTAAGGATGACCTCACCTCAGGCTTTTTTTGTGTACGTTTTTTTTTTTTTTTTTCTTGTGGTGGTGCTAACCAAGCAGGCAAAAGGATGTATTTTCTTACACATTTATGTCAAAATCAATCATTTTTAAAAGTTGAAAAATCAGTTTTTAAAATCTCCTGTAACATAAAGAACACTTGATTTGCTATAGATCAAAGAGTTTAACACATTTCAGATGTATTGGGTCTACAGAAAAATGGAAGAAATAAGGAAAGTTAACATTTTCTAATAGTAATTCCGAAGAGCCTTTTGGAGCAAGTAGACAGGATTTATTTTTATGTTATGGAAAACCGGGTGGTTTGAAAACACAGTTTGTTGCATTATATCATTTTTCTAATGCTGTTTTTTCACATGCATTTTCCTCTAACATCAAACATTTTTTTTTAACACAACTATTTGGGGCAGTTTTTATAAACAATTACATTTATCTCGGAAAAACACGAATGTCTTTTATCTCAGGTATTCAAGCCACTTTGTGAAACTTCTATCAACATTAGCTAAAAATCTATCATTTGGTTTAGTTAATATTTGAGTTTGCAGGAGTAAAATCATCAGCCGACAGCAGCTGTGCACTGTGTTAAATCTAGAGCTGGCATTAGTTTATCAGATATGCAAATATTTATATCCTCATTGGCTAAGTAAACTGTTCGGTTCTGCAGAAATGATAGGTTTGTTTTGGAATACTATAAGTGACTCCCTTTTCTAATAATGGCTTTTCTTGTGCTGAAATTCACACTTCTAGTTTGAGTTTGCCTAAAATTTCCAACACAAAAACGAGCAGAAATCCTTATATACCTCTAGAAAAAGAAATCAGGTAAGTAGTTACCAGAGGATACAAAAACTGGACATGCCAGATACAGGGGGAAAAAATTACAAATTTGACCTTCAGTTTTCAAATTTACAAACGAAGGAATCCTTAAAAAAACCACAATATTCATTTTAAAAACTTTAAAAAGCAACATATTAGGTATGTTTAAAGGTATTAAAAAGCAAACATAATAGGGCATGTTAATGAATAAAGATTCAAGTCTTCACTCTTGTGAATGTGCCATATGCAATTTAAATAATCCCTTGTTTTGGGAAATTCAGGGCTTTTTTCTTAATTTTATATAAGTAAGCCCATGATAGATATGCAAATACATACATCTTTGGGTATATCTTTGATTTTGTTTCTTTAGGATGGAATTGTTGAGTAAAAAGATACCGATAGTTTTAAAAATCTTTATGCTTATTGACAATTATTAGGCAAATTTTTAAATCTATTTGAACACCAGTGTCTTAAAGTGTGAAATGAAAATAAGACATACAGGGCAAGATTGTTAAGAGGGCTAGAAGCAAAAGACTTCAAAAATAATTACATAAAGATTATTCTAATTTTTTTCTAATTTTTCTTAAGATTTTCTAATTTTTCCAAAAGTGTGGGTTTGTTTCCAGGGAGAATAATTATCAATATCCTGGATGAATTATATTCTTCCCATTTCTAAATAAGATAGTTGTCATCTGTCAATGATGAAAATCATCTATAAATTGTATACTATGGTCAGGGTAGAAATATTTACAACCACCAACAGCGCCAGGCTCTTTACACATATTTTCTCCTATATCTCCACTGGTAATGGCTCATGTAACTTTATGAGGCAGCATTGATATCATAACATATAGATAAAGAAATCAAGGATCAAATGAGAGAGTAACCCACCCTAAGTCTCCCAGCTAAAAGGCAACTCTACCCCACTTGAAACCCATGTTTTTCCACGTGCTAAGACATTAGTCATGCACTGTGTAATGGGAAAGAGATTGTTCAAATAGGTCATAATAAGGTTCACCTTAAAAACGGCATCTGAATTAAGTTAAGCCAAGAAGAGGAAGAAAAACCAATGGAGAATAAACAGCAAGAACTGAAACCATAGAACAGAAAATGACATTGATTCACTGAATAGCTGTCTTGTGCCAACCACTGTCCCAGGTGATAAAAAGTCTCTATCAGCAAGAAGTTCATAAGCAGGTAAGACAGACAAATAAGCAAAATTACTGTGTTAATGTAATAACTGTTATGTTTGAGCTATGCCTAGGATGTCATAAGAAAAAGGACAGATATCTAAACCGGAGTAAAAGAAAAGGGCCACCTAGGTTGAAGTTTGCAGGATGAATAACTATAAGCTAAGCAGAAAAGCATTCAAGTGAGAGCATTTTATGCAGAGAAACCGGTATACACAAAGTTGTGAGGTGAAAGAGACTGCAACGCATCCTCCAAAGTGCTGGAGGTTCAGAATTTCTGGAGCACAGATGGGTTTACGAAGATAACATGAAATGATCCTAGAATACTGGCAGAGCCAAACCACAATGGTTCTTTTGTGCTATGACAGAGACTTGAACTTTATCCTAAAAATGACTTGTTCCTTTACAGATATCACTAAATCCTTTGTTATAATTATTGCCACAACAATGGTGACAATAATGGTAACTAATGCCTAACATTTA
This sequence comes from Martes martes, assembly GCF_963455335.1. Classification (NCBI taxonomy): domain Eukaryota; kingdom Metazoa; phylum Chordata; class Mammalia; order Carnivora; family Mustelidae; genus Martes; species Martes martes. The sequence continues at coordinate 76,888,572 of NC_137896.1, read as the reverse complement.
TGTTTTATACCAATAATCTAATTTAACTCTTAAAACAATGTTAGGAGGTAAATACCATTATTATTATTATGTGCCGATCATTGTGTTGGTCTCTACTGATAAAAGAGTAAACAGGAATGTCATGGATATTAAATAAAAAAGGGTATATTCAGATCTGCATTTTCAATGATCATTCTACCAGGGATTTGGAGGATGACATTGAAAAGGCTGGCTGGCAAGATGAACTGGTTATAAAATATCTACCATATCCGGACAAGATATTATGAAGAGTCGATTTAAGGCAGAAGTGGTAGGACTTGAAAGGAGGAACAGCTATGAGAGCTACTTAAAGGCAAACCACGGTTACCAATTAGATATGGAGGATCAGGTGACAGGAAGAATCTGGGATGTCAACCATGTTCTGGCTTTAGCTTCTGGGTGGAGGTAATCCTGTTCTCTGAAATACACAAAATAAAAGGAAGAACAGATCTTATGCAGGAAGGTAATCTCTTTAGACTAGAAATGAAGATTTCAGAGTCATAGTTTAGAGCCAGTATGTCCTCAGACATGGGTATATATGAAGTCATAAAATAGGCAGAGCAAGAGGAGAAGAGGGATGATAATGAACTCTAACAATAGTTTAATTAAGAGGTTACTTACCAGTTATTGGGAGTGCTAATATATGCATGGCAGGGATCTAAAGCTGAGGGAAAACAATGTATATTTGGAGCTATACACATATAAGTGGAAATTGAACCTGTAAATGAAAATAAACTACCTAAAAGAAAGATTATCAATTGAGGATGGGGGTGGGTGAAGATGGAGATGAAATCAAGGAGAGTATCTACGAATGCTCTATATGTAAAGAAGACCATTCTAATGAAGATATGATAAAGTCTTCCAAAATAAGAAAAGATAAAAAGAACATTTCAAAGAGGAGAATACGGCTTTGTGTTGATCCAATTATCTTCTCAGCCTCCCCTATTTCCTTTTAGATCACATCACTCAAAAGCAAGAGAGTCAACTCTAGCCACGTGCCACAACCTTGACCTTGTAAGAGAGTGAAAATAATTGATGGGCATGAAGAATCAAACTCCTGGAGTTCTAACCAAAATTCACTAATCAACTATCCCCTTTCTAGGATCATCCATATTTCTAGCCTAACTACCCATTTCTTTCTATTCCTTTTGATATGCAAAGTGACTAGTTAAAGATTTTAATTGACATTTTCAAGAACAAGTCATTGAATCTCACTTGAAGTCTTCAAATTGAACTGATATGTGGAAAATTAATCCCGTGGAAACTAGAAAAGCTGTTTTACATGTGACATGGAGAAAAGACAATCTCAGCTTCACTTAGGCTGAGGGAAAAAAAAAAAAAAAACTTTTTCTATCATAAGTTTCTCTTTTTTAAGGAGAGATAATGGGTTGGAAACCATTTCCACAATTGCTTCTAATGCTATTACTGCCTGAGAAATAATACACCAAGTCACTCCTGGCTGATCTGTTTAGATATGCTTTCTTAATATACTATTCTACCAAGGTGAAAATGTTTAGGGTTCTTCAATTCGTAAAGAAATAAACTTCTACTTTGTGGATGGTGAAACCAAATATACATTTCTTATATTTATGTATATATATATATTTGGTTATATACATATATACACATATATATAAACAATACTTATGATGCTATATAAACAATCTTTTTTCTACTTTAGAGCAGAAGTACTGTATGGAGATAGTAATCAACTGTAATTATTGCTTTTGAAAACTCAAGCTTTAAAACCCACAAAATACTTTAAAAATAAATGCAGGAAGCTTCATAAAATACATTTTCTCAATTCAACAAAGAAAAAAAATCAAACCAGTTAGGACACTCAAGTGTTATTTGCAGCAATCATGATAAGTCAATTTTGGCTTAAACCATGATTGTTATAAACACTCACAAAACATATTATTTACCAGATGGCAATCTTACTCAAGCAAACATATAAAACTTATGTTTCATTATTATCAAATAAGGATGAACTTGCCACTGGGATAACCTCCAGTAGTTAAACAAACACATCTCCACAAAATGAGTGCCATGGTTTCTATCATTGAATAAGTATACAGAGTAAAGTAACCATCTTAATATTTAGCAGCACTAGCTTATATTCAAGAACCAAAGCTTACAGCAGAAAACACACACGTGCAAAATGGCATATTCTTGTCTGTGCTTACAGTTGTGTTTCCACTTTCTTAGTAAAAAAACAAAAACAAAAATAAAAAACTACTGCATTCTAGTATTCCAGGAAGGAACAGTCTGAAACTATGATCTAAGCCATAACACCTGTATTAGACAATTATAAATTGATATTATGAAATGTATAAAGCGACCCTCAGATTTTCTTGCTACTGCCCCCTCTACCAAATACAAACAGAATCTATCAGACTATCACTGGTGGAATGTACACTCTAAGAGTTGTACCTTATGAGTTATAATATTACAGACTAATGACAGGATACTAAAGGTCTATTTGTGATGAATACCAGATTATCATATCTGTGTGTGTGTGTGTGTATGTGTGCGCGCACATGCGCGCGTGTGTGTGTTAGTCTGGTGGAAAGTGACCCTTTTTGTAACTGAAAATCATAAAATTTTAAAATGGTTTTAAAATTAGTTTTTTATTGTGCTACAACAATTAAAACAAAATGAGGATTAAGAGCTTCTTTTGCTTATTTGTTTCCTGGCCACAAGCAATACTCTCAAACAAGCCATTACTGAGAAACTCTATGGCAATATGAGGCCGACAGTCCTTGAACTTGTACAAGCATTGTGAAAGTTCAGAGGTATTACAAATAGAGACCATGGACAGAAATATCAGGACTTTGACACAAAAGTGATGGACCTTTCATCACCTCGTCAGGTCCTTCAAAGCCAACACCCAGGCACTATGGAATGACATACTATAGAGCACTTACGTCCAATGGGACAATTCAAAAGTCCAGGTTGTCTCTCTCCATGCTACCTCACTGGTTGTAATATTTTGTGCTAAAAAATCCCGAGTTTCTCTTTACCCCTGAATTAGTGGCTATGGCAGATGTTGGTAAACTGACAACATTCTAAATACAAACACAGTTCTTCCACATGAAGACAGCAGAAGTAAAGAAATAAATTCTGGATTTTGACAAGTTAAATGCTATATTAAATTAGAAAAGTGCTCTGAGGACTTTCCTCTTCCCCACATTGTTCTCTAAAACTAAGAGTTAAGGGCAGGGACTCCTCCTCGGATAGCACCAAGGTGAAAGACAATCTCTCTCCATAGAGGAGTAAGCAGGCACTTCACTTGGCAGAACATTGCATCACTGAAGGACAGATTGCCTTTCGATTGCAACTTCCTTGAGGGTTGAGTCTCTTTCTCTATTACTTCCTGAATTGCATCGAAAACACTGAGGACTTTCAACGAATATTGGTTTGTGACAGACAAAATGGATCACTTACACTGTACATCAGTACCAAAAACTTTAATGCACTCAAGCAAAGTTATTTCATTGTTACCAAGGAGCCAAAGAAAAGAAAACTATAGAGAGAGAACCTTTTTGACAGTTGTTCCTTTACGAGTGCTCTACTAACATGGACCAAGATTGAACTATGATTCCAGAAACAACAATAACAAAAGCATATGATGTGCTCACAACCTGTAATACCCTGATAAATTTACTTGGGGTGTGTTTTTCTTTATAAGGTCTATTATACTTATTTCTAGCTGCTTAAAAAAAACAAAAAACAAAAAACAAATGACCCAGGCAGGACACTTGGCATCACAACCAAAGATCACTTTTTTTAAGTGACCACTTTATACATATATATAATTGGAATGTGTACTACTGTTAGTCTTTCTTCTTTCCCCTCAATTTAAATGCTGGTGGAAATATTTATAAAACTGATAACACAACTGTAGCATCTAATAAAGACTTCTATTATTCATTGGTATTATAAACATATTTCCTTTATATAATCAGTGTAGCTTCATTACTAAATCATTTGGAAAACTATCTCCCATAATTCCTCCACCCTAATACAGCTCTTCTCAGTTCTTTTCTCTTTCTGCAAGGGATAAATACATTACATGAGAGAATAGTATTTAGCCCTCACTTACCAGCCTATCACCAGTCACAGAGCCGCATCCTTCCGGCAACAGAAAATTTTCTTTGAGATAAACACCAGCTCTGTTTTTAAATGAGCCATCGTCATATAATTGCCCAATGAATGTAATCATTTCAATAATTCTAACTGAATTCTCTCAATTGCAAAGATTGTTAATCCTTATCAAAATGGAAAAAAATCATTTTATGGCTACAGAGAAGAAGAAATTAAACTTCTTTCCCTACACCCTTTACTCCCTCATGGACAGAAGGGATACAGTGAACAGTGTTTCTTTCTGTTAATGTGGTTTGAAATTCTGCAGTACATTCAAATAGGCTCTCCCCAGAAAACCACTGGCATATATCATCTATACACATTTGTGCCACAGTTCTCATATACATCGCTCAGTGCCCCTGGTTAATAATGTGATATTTCCCTAGATAATGAAAGGCATAGAACCATGACCCTTTTAAGCAGAAGGATAGCTCAACAGTGTTAAGTTCTGATCTGCCATGAAGGTAGGATACGGTAGTTTTTCCTCTGCAGCTACTTCAAGTGTGTAGGTGGCTAGAGAGGCCTCTGTTAATCAGAATCTCAATGCCATCTCCAAACTTCACCAGGTGATTCTCTGTTGGTGTTAAAACTGTCAGTGCTATTAAGAGTCTGAGGGTGAGGGATTCTTTGATTTTTTTCCTCCCTCCACCAGCAAAAGGGGAACCACACTTGGGAATAAGAGTATAAGGATTCAGACTCTAACTTCATGGCAGGCCACCTTCTCTTGCCAAATCTCACCTATCTGAGCAATGGTGGGAGAATACTAAATGCTCATTTTGTGAGGTTGTCGTGGGAATCTGAGACAATGTAGTCTTAAGTATTGCATAAATTCTTGAGAATATTGTACATTTCTATTATTAAGAATATAATTATGATTTATTAATGTTAGCACACTAGGTTAGGGCTATTGTTTTCTTGGCATGTTTGGAACTAGAAAAATCAGAAAATAATTCCTATTGATCTCATAACGAGCATAGAAATATAAAGCTGAAAAACAGCCACTTGTAATTAAGCAGCTCTGTTCTCTCTAATTTTTAGAGTACAATACAATATTGTAACTCTTTACTTTTATTAACTGCCAAAATCAATCTCAGAACCCATTTTCCCAATACCCTGGAATAAAAAGGACAGGATTTTTTTCCTCAGACGCACAGATGCAGTTTCATCTACATGCATGCATTTCAGAAGCATTATTTAAGCCATAGTGCATATAATGAACAAACTGTAATCATATCTTTGTCCCAACTCAATTACAAAATGAACTCATAACTTAGAGCCCTGCAATAAATATCTATTTCCAATTTTAGGCTGATCATTAAATATGGTTCACACTAGGAATCTGTTAAATGAAAGAATGTTAAAATTCACTTACATCACTTAGAGCATATTGATTCTGATGACTATTAATCCACATAAAACAAGTGGCACATCAACAGAGACAACAGCATTTCAGGAAAATTCTGCTCAGCTCTCATAAATTTCTGGCTATGTTCCCTTTAGTTCCATACATTCTCCCTCTCCCTCTCTCCCCATCCTGTTAACCTTTTGCCAGTGTTACCCCTTCTATTCCTCTCAGACACTGGTGTTCACTTCCTTTCATCAGTCTCCTACCTACCAAGCCTAACTCTCAAGAAAGAAGTAGAATTAATTATTCTTACTCAGGTATACTTAATAATAAGGCTTCAAAAATAATAAGCACCAGGTATAACTGCATTTTAATAAGCAATGTTTATCAGTCTAGTGAAATTATCCTTTACCTAGGAAATCCTCAAAAAAAAAATACACCTGTTTTGAGATGAAAGAACTCTTATTTTAAACAACTGAGTCATTCATTCTTTAGAACTCTTCTTCTCTATCTGTGAAATAAGAGTGAACTATATGGAATTTTTAAGATTCAACCACCTTTTTAAATTTTTTTAGAAATGCCAATTTCATATGGCTCAACTCAGTAGATTTGAAGTTATAAACATAAATACTTTGATAGGCGGGGTGGGTTACCTAAATGTGTCAAGAAATTAGCTGTAAAACACTGGCAGTATTGGGGTCTACAGGAACTTAAAGAATACATGCCTCATTTGTTTTCAGACTGAAAACAAACAAAATCACTACACCAGTCAAACTAAATAATGCCAAGGTGAAAGCTGGTAAGCACCAGTTTGTGAATGCCCAACTACATGATTATGGAGATTCCCTCCAGCCCCAACTTTCTGTGATTTCATAAAGTGCATTGGCTAAGGAAGAGGAGTTCTTAAAAATACTAACTTTTCTCTTCCACAACCATTGAGATGTCATTGAGCAACTATGTTAAGATGTAATAATTTCAACAAACATTCTGCTATTGCCCCTGTAAAGACAAGCTCTCAAACAGGAGTTACCATGATTGGGAAAGTTAGAAAGGAAGAAAATGACAAGTCAATATGAATATGAATATGAATGAATAAAAAAGGAAAGTCAATAAACTGCCAAATTTTCGCTGTGACAAATACAGACCTTGTGGAACTCTGCTTTACCTTCTCCATTCTAGAAAACAACATACTTCTCATCAGTGGTCATAAAAAATAAGTGAGGTGACTCTGAAATGCATTACATACTATCATGTACAAGGACAACACAGTAAGTTAGTAGGCTGAATTTTAAAAATAGGAAGAAAACAAACGAAAGGTCTTCTTCCACTATTGCCTTATATATATTGTCCAAGAAGAGCTCCATTTCCCCATTCTTAGCATTTGCTAGACAACAGACAGAAAATCCAAGCCACACAAAAATGCAAAATCCACCATGTGAGTTTGGTTAGGTTAAATGCATACTCATAATGGGTTATAGGTTTAAAAAATCAATTTTACCCACTTGAGTCCATTGTGGAAGTCTTAATATTGACCACCTTTACTCAACTGTCTGCCACATATATCTTGTAGCTATTTCAGGGCTTATTTATAAATGATATGTGCATAATACCCTGTCATTTTTTTTAAAAAGGTGATTTTAAAAATCTTCTTTTCTCTTCTCTTTAATGGGGAAATGTCATCAGATGAAACTGTGGGTGGGTGTGTGTGTATACACACACATACATATAGTATGTAGATCTTTATGAGAACATCTACTCACTATAGGTAGAACAACTACTGTAAGCAGTACAGAGGAATCTTAAGAGGTATAATTCTTACAACAAAAATGTAATGTATTTCAAATTTTACAAAAGTAAAGAGAAACACTTTTCTTCTTTTATTTCCTGAGATTTTGTGCATAACTGTATTTGAGATCTGATTCCATTTCAAAACCTATATCAATCTGGTAATTTTATTCTAAGCACTTGAGCACTAGAATTATACACCACTGATAAAGTGTGGTAAATTTTAACATTTCTGCTAATGAATTAGACAAAGCAGATGCTATTGAGGTGCATGGTAAAGTTAAAAAAAAAAAAAAGAGTTGGTTTCCAATTCCTTGGTTACATTTGTAAGTATACTCAACATCAAATGTTCAAACAAAATATATTTGTTTGGGTCTTCCTGCTGTTAAGCATAGGTGCTTATAAAATATGGATGTCTAGAATCTATATACATTCTGCAGAAATCACTGCAATCTGGTTTAAAACATTCCTGGAAGGTCTGTAATAAGATTTATGATAGTGATTAATTACCACCTTATAATTTCAAGCACCATGCTTTATGAACAAAAGCATGAATCCACTCATAAAGAAATAATAATAGTACTTTACAAAATAACTATTTTTATGAGCAAAACAGTGGATTGATCCAATAGATATATGATTATCAGTATGAAATATCTTTGACATAACTAACTTAAAATCATTACAGAACCCTTATACTTCCCTTGGATCCTCTCACAACTCTCTCAAACAGCCATAAAAACAAATGAAATCTTGCCACTTGCAACAACATGGATGGATCTAGAAGGTATAACGCTAAGTAAAAAAAGTCAGAGAAAGACAAATACCATATGATCTCACTCATATGTCGCATTTAAGAAAAAAACAATGAACAAAGAAAAAAGATATAATCAAAAAACCCAGATTCTTAAATACAGAGAACAAACTGGTGGTTGTCAGAGGGAAGGTAGGTAAGGGGACCGGTAAAATAGGTGAAGGGGATTAAGACTACACTCATCATGATGAGCACTTAGTAATGAATAGAATGTATAGAATTGTTGAACACCTGAAACTAATTAAACACTCTATGTTAATTATACTGGAATTAAGAAAATAAATATTATTTTTTAAAAATGGAATAGTTTAACCATGAGTTATCAGTTAATCATACCATACTCAAAATATATAATATATGAAATGAAAAAGATAATGTTGAAACTTTCATAGATTCAGAAAAATCTCAGGATAGAAAAACCCGTAAGTGGGTGAAAACTCCAGTGCTTACAGAGAACAGGGAAGTAATGAGATTGTGAGAAGTGGACTGTGTTGGTTTTTGGCAAAGAGGCCTATGTGCCATGTCAAGGGATAGTAGCTACTTCCCTCTGGCAGGTTTGTCATTTATAAAGGTTAGTATCCCATTGTCAGTTCTGGTTTTTCAAGAAAAGCTAGAAATCCAAATCTTGTGAATTCTCCCAACTTTTAAGTGTTGGCAACTAGTTCAAAATTATAAAACCCAAAAGGGACAGACAAAACCTATCTGGAGACCATGGCCTGCTTCTGGGTTACCAGGTTAACAAGCTGTGTATAAGCTCCTTAATCCAGGCTTTCTGACTTTTATCTCTTATTACCACCTTCCTGTCAGGGTGCTCCTCCTCAGTTTAAACACTCTAACTATGAAGAATTCATAGTCCTCAAGCCAGAGTCCGTATTTTGGACAGCTCTTCCTTATTCTGCCTCAGAATTTAGTTGTCATCATTGTTTCAAGAGCCGTCCCTCAGCACCACAGAAACCTCCTTCAATATGAAAATCTTACAAATACTTGAAGATATAACCATACAGTATATATTTGGATGAATCAATAAATTTAAACTTCCCAAATATAAAAATACATGTATGACTCTCACTATTTAGGGATGTCTTTTTAGACATCAGACCAATTTTCTCTCATGTAATTTAATAACAAAATCAAAACAAAAAACAAAAACAGGAATAACATCAGACCAGGTGTTGGGAAATATGAAGCATATTATTAAGGGAGCTCTTGCCAGTGGCTGAGAAAAAAAGAGGAGAAGAGAAGGACCTTGTCGGAGGCTGACACAATCAATATTCTATGCCTTCCCAATCCCGGACCACGATGAGCTCATTTCTGTACTCAGGTCAGCACATCAATGCTTGTGGACAATGGTCCTGTCCATTTCCTCACATGTATAATTTGAAATACTACATCCCACTCGCTTATCCTCAATCAATTCCTCTCACATGTACATCCAATTCAACATTCCACTTCTGGTTTCCAATCCTCCATGGGCCTACAGCTGCCTACCCCACATCCTTTCTCTCTTGCTGATCTCTTCAAACCACTTTCCCTTCCTGCTTTTTCACAGAAACTTGTTCCTTTCCTTGCTTATCTTTTGAACAGCCTTCCAATAAGTCTCCGCCCTGGCAATTCTCCATTTATTACCATTTCTCAGTTGCCCATCCCCCAAATATCGTTCCACACAAAAGACTGCCAGTGATAATTATTGGATATGTTTTAGAAAATAGTTGTGTAATACTATTCATTTGCCACCTGTATTTAGCTGTTGAGAAATCCACGTTGAAAATGAACAGCATTGCGCTTTCTTTCTTTTTATTTTTTTCTCAGACATGTGAAAATGTGATTTTGTGACAGTTTTGTTAGGGGTGAGAATTTTGCTTTCCTTTCCCCTTCATGCAATGGTCTCCAGTGTCAACATTGCCTATGAAGTGCGTAAGGGCTCTTGAATTACAACAGTCATATCACTTCTTTTTTAATCAAGGGAAGGAGGATAAGATGAAATCTCCCTCAAGTGCTAAAAAGATAGCAGTTTATTTAAAGAAAGTATTTACACTCCTCACTAATTACTTAGGTGTGTCACACTGATACCAGCCCAGAACTTTACATTCTTCAACCATCTTCAATATATCATTAAATGAAATTCATAAAGAAATGTAAGTTTAAATCAGAAACATGCTTTAGCAATTGGGAATATAATATCTTTCAATTTTCTCACTTTTTTTAAAATAGAAATAAAAAAAAAAAAAGCAAAACAAAACAACTCCTCCTTAGAGGCAAAGAGTCTTTCTACAACTGGGCATATATTCTCAACATAAATATAGCGTGACTGCCCTCATCTGATTGAAGTTTTGTAGCAGAACAAGTATCCCATTATCCACCTACTTTACCAGGAAAAAAAAGAATTTTACTAAAAGAAAAATACAGACTGGCCAGTTTAAAGAAAGAACCTTTAGGGTGCCTGGATAGTTCAATCAGTTAAGCATCTTCCTTTGGCTCCGGTCATAATCTTGGGGTCCCAGAATCGAGCCCAAGTGCCATGTCAGGCTCCCTGCTTAGTGGGCAGTCTGCTTCTCCCTCTTCCTCCGCTCCCCCACCCCTGCTTGAGTTCACCATCTCTCACTTGTTCACTCTCTCTCGCAAATAAATAAGATCTTTTAAAAAAAAGAAGAAGAAGAAGAAAGAAAAAGAAAGAACTTTTATCCTTTCAGGTTTAGTAATGGAATATTTTCTTGTCCAGATTCTTTTCTAAATTTTCCATATCCCCAAAGGAATTCCATCTCTTTTTTTTCTCTTTCTTTCTTTGAACAAATATTTACTGAATGCCCTCTATGTGTAAAAAACTCTACCAGACACAGGGGGAAAGCAGAAACCACTATAAATAGGACCTCTACTTTCATGGATATTACCACCCCATTGGGATAGTAAAAATATTATATGACTATTACTTCAGTTAACTATTTAGTTACACTTTTTGATGTGCTAGACAAAGAAGGATAGTAGAGTATAATAAGGGCATATAGCAGAAGGACCTGGAAGGTCCTCAAATGCCTTCTTAGGAAGTGAAAAGCAGCAATTATTTTTTTAGCATGTAGAGGAGGATGGGGATTTCCAGGGTAAGGGAACAGAGTATGTGAAGGCTCTCAGCCGGGAAGGAACATGGGTACTAAATAATCTAGAAGTCAGAGTGAGTGGGAGAGGGGTTTAAGCTGGTAGTACAGGCATATTCCCCATCATAGAGCTTGAGACTGTGTTAAGGATTTTGATTTTTAGTTTCAGAGTCTAAAGGGAAGTCCATGCCAGAAATACACACTTACAAGTCATCACTGTAGTCATTCTATAACACAGAACATACTTAAAACCATTGGCATAAATAAAATTTCCTGAGGGAGTAACATAGATTACAAAGAGAAGAGGGACAAGAACAAAGCTTTGAAAGTCTCAAACATTTAAAGATTAAGAAGAAAAGAGCAAGCTGATAAAGGCAATTGAGTAGAGTAGCCAGAGGTAATAGAAGAAAAACCAGAAGTTTGATGTCATAAACTAAGGGAAGAGCATGTTTATTCATTTAGCAGAAAAATGTCAGATGCTGCTGATGGGTCACAAAAGTAAAGACTAAGAACGCATATAGGTTATTGTCAACCTATCTGAAAGCAGCATTGGCTCAATGATGGAAACCCAAGAAGAGTGTGTTGAGGGGTAAGGAAATAAAGACAGCGTAGAAAAAATTTTAGAAACTTGACTAACCTTCTTATAATATCTTGGCCATATCTGGGAGTGTCCTAAGATTGAATACTCAAGGAAAAATAGAACTACCATGTCACACACTGTCATAGCCATACAGTTTCCCAATTCCCATCTCCCTCGTCCATTGGCTCTACCACTCAGCAGAAAATGCCTTTTCCAGTCATCTCTGCCAATCTTGTGCCCACTTACTTCTCTCTCCTACCCATAACTCCTTAGACTTCAAACAACCTCAGCAAGCACAGACTGTTGGCAACTTGTAGGCAGGGGACACTTTATAATACAATTGTTCAGACATATTCCAGAGACACATTTAACTCATGAGTCTCACAGTTCAAAAGACTGATGGCTGATAATTTCTTAAGAAAAGACGGAAGGACTTGATTTTTTAATGTAATAGGGAGTTAAATAAAAAATGTCACTGTTCACTTGTGCTACCTCAACCATAACTGTACTGCATTGAAATTGTCCTTATCTATTCAATAACTAACTGTATCTTGTCATGTAAAAGCTCTGACATGACAATTAACATCTCTGTTATTCTGCAAGTAAAATTAAATCGCTCACTAGTAAAATAGAATAAAGACAACCGGAAAAGGCAGATATGCCACCTATCTTCTTACCCCATTCAAACCCCGTATGCCTTTTTCTCTATAACTTACAGAGAAAGGGGGAAGAAAAAGACATTTGTCCCACAATGTAATAGAGGATTCACTCACCAAATTATGTGTCAAAGCAGATTCTGACCTGTAAAGTGACCTGGTGTATTGGAAGGAGACAAGTATAGGCAAACATTACACACCAAACCTGGCACAATTCACCTTGCCCAAAATCCCTCCTGTATCCTTCCCAGGATGCCTGCAACAATCAACTGAGGTGATGACGACACTGAAGTTACTATCATGTGTTCAGGACCTACCTGTGCCAGGCACTGTAACAGATGTATCATGCACATTCTCTCCACAGGTGATCAGCTGGTATTTCCGTTCTCATTTTTCAGATGTGGCTAAACTAGAGAAGTTAAACAATTTGCCCAGGGTCGGCCAACCATGAAGCATATAATGGCTAAAAGTGACAGTCTTTCCACTACATCATGCTGTCTTCCTAAATGAAAGTGATTTTCAAACTGAAGAACTAAATCAATGAGAATTATGAAATTACATACATATTAGAACCCATGAGAGAGCTGTAGAGCATCAGGGTTAAGAAAATGGACTCAGAGCCATTCCTTGGGTTCAAACCCCAGCATTGTTTCTTACTAGGTATATGACTGTGTGACCTTGACAATTGGGTGAGTTATTCAACCTCTTTGTGCCTCAATTTCTTCATCTGTAAAATGGTGATAGCAATGTGCCAAACTTACAGTTCTTGTGAGGATTAAAGGAACATATATATATAGAGAGAGAACTCAAATTAGTAGTAGGTACACCCAGTTTCATTGGTCATCAGTTAAAATTCCTATAAGGATTAATTAGCTTTGCAAAAAGCTAAAAAAAAAAAAAAAACCAAAACCCAAAAACCTCTCCATTCATTCTATGCAGTTAAAATAACTATGTGGACCAGTAATTTCTAACTCCCACTGTGCATCCAAATCACTTCCAAAGCTAGGAATGTTGGCCCTAACTCTGAAATATCTGACTGAGTTGATCTAGGGTGAGGCTTTGGAATGTGAATTTTAGCACTCTCCACCTGCTGTACCACCATGGCTGAGAACTGCTGATGTAACATCAAAAGATATCCACTTTCACTGCAATGTGAAAAAAATCAGATTAAAATAGCATGTTCCTTTTTTTTCCCTAAAAAATTCAAGAATGTTATCCACTTAAATGTTAACAGCATTTATCCCTGGGTGGTGGATGTATGGGTAATATTTACTTTCATTTTATTTTTTATGAAGTCTTTAAATTTTTACAATTCATTGATATATTCATTCCACATATCTGCTGTGTACCATGTCCTCAACACTATTTTAGGCACTGAAGATATGATCCAGTACAAAACAAAGTCTCTGTGCGTGTGGGCTTACAATGTTATGGGGAAGGCAAGGGATAAACAAAAATAGAATATGAGGTCAGCAAGTGGTATATACAATGAAGGACATTAAAAGCACACAAAGATGACTGAGAGCAACTACTGGGCTATTATATTTAGGAAGGTCAAAGAAGACCTCACCCAGGGTGATAGTCAAGCTAAGACTTGAATGAAACAAAGGACCCAGCCATAGGCATCACAGAGAGAAGAGAATTCTAGGCAGAGACTACAATAATGCCACATCCCTGAGCATTGTAAACATAAATTTTGTTTAGAGTCAGGTTAAAAAAAAATGAAAAAATCATTTCATTTGAGTAAAAAAAGAAAAAAAAAATTGTCAAGGCCATACAATGTTCCCTGGTCCCAGACCTCCATCATCAGATTGGCCTCTCTGACAATTTGAATAGCAACTATGAAATGAGGATGGAACTGAGCCTCCACCCTTGATTTTATGGCAGTAGCTTCAAAAACAAATTACACAAAGAATAGATGGGTCTCCTTCTTTCATGTACATCTAGGAGGGAAGCATGAGTCAGCATCATTACCTCTTCATGCCAAGGAATAACTACTAGATGCTGGCATTTTGACCAATAACTGAGTGATACAGGGAGTGTAAGAGAGGCATGAGACATATCACTAGCCATTGTTGCAGCAACATCAACAAAAACACTACATGTCTGGAACAATACAGAAAGCCATTAAGGCCCAAACTGTTATGTGCTATAGATGATGAAGACAGAAAGGGAGCTAAGAGTGGGTTTCAGAGATCACTGTGGCATTTATTAAGAAAATAATAAGGACAGTCATTGATCAGATGGATCCCCTTCACCCCCTTTCATCTAAATACATTGTTTCATTGAGTCCAAAAAAAGCAATACAAGTTCCATGGTCAGGCAAAGCCCTACAGGGACAAGTTCAGGGTATTTTGATTGCTAGGAACAGAGACCCTCTGAAGCTAGTGAAAGGAGAGCTATAAGGATGCAATGAGGTCAGGGACATTAGGACACCTGAGGACAGGAAACACAGTAGATTTGGACCATACTGGGAAACCAGGATGCAGAAATTGAAGCCACCCTCCATCCTTTAGGGCCTACGGAGTTTCATCTTTCCTTCTCTCTGCACATTTGATCCATCCCCCTTGCTTAATTACTTCCTCAGGTTTTCACTACCCAGCCCTTTATGACTTAGTGTGCATGTGATATTAGGAAACCAGTCCTGGCACTAATACTATACGACCTTGACCTTTCATCTTAAAGGTCTTTGAAAGACTGAAAATTCCTCTTATTCCTGCTTCCAATTCTCTAAAGGAAAAAATCTGATTGACTCAGCCAGGACTTGTTGTAGGCCACCGGGCAGCCCCAGGGTCAGGGGCCATCAGTGTTCTAATCAGCTGTGGCACAGTGTGGGCCCTGAGAGGAGCATACAGGCGTAGCAGTCAAAGAATCCTGCCTCATTCTGACTAGAACAGGATTGTGGTTCTCAGAATATGTGAAAAGATGCACCGGGTCTACCAGGTATTTCTAAGAAAGGTAATAAGTGCACAGTTCATGCTGTCAGTCACAATCTCATCTGGTATAAAGGGGTATTAATTTGCTGGCAAAGGGTTTTAAGGAACAGACTTTAGAGATTCAAGGGACTTCTATGGAGAAGTTAAAAAAAAAAACCAAACTCAGAGTACTAAAAAGTTCCCTTACCAGAGTTTAAACCAAATTTCCTCTATCCAGATGGCTTCCAAGGCCAAGAGGGAGGGAAGTCCTGCTGCCTTTTTATGTTGGTCTTGATTGTTGTTAATGATCCCCAGCTGTAAGGCTCCCACATCTCTTTAACCTCTCTCTGGTTGGCCTCACATCTCTGCATCTCTTGCAGGGAAAACGGAACACTAAACGCAGCACCCATTCCCCAGCAGAGCATGTGCTGCACAACACAGGGAGGTCAGCCTCTAAATGGACCCCAAGTCTTGCTCAGTTAGCATTGCCAGGACCCTTCATTCATCCTGGAAGAAGTTGGCTTCAGCATTCTCATTCCTGGAGGCAACATGGAGCCATGCCAACTGCCAGCAGGAAAACTAGGGCATGCAATCACCTGTGGCCCATGATAAGCGGTTTCTTCTTCTGGATGCATAGGAATCACTGCCAGGTAATGGCATAATTTTCAGGGATGAGATATGCATTAGGAATTCTGATTCTAAAATGGGACTCTATACCACAAAAACTTCCTTGCCAGGATTATGCAGCTGCACTAGCAATGAGATGTTCAAGACAGTTTCTCCAGTATTCTCTTATTGATTCCTTCAAAAAACTTTTCTTGGGCTAGCTATGAATTGCCAACACCATAGAGGCCAGGAGCACAGAGCTAAAACAAGTCTCCGTGACGAATGAGCTCAGAGTCTGGTCTGGGATGTAGCATTTGCCCTCACTGCACTCTGTGGAACGTATGCCTAGGTGCTAATGTAGCACAGGAAGAGGAACACTCTGCTTAAGCTAAGGGCAGTGGGGCAGGGACAGTGGGTGGGGAGCAGTTCTCTGCACTGCTTCCTGGAAGAGGTGGCACATAAAATACACTTTGAAAGATACGTAGGATTCAAGCAAGTTACATATGAAAGAACAAGAGAACAAATGAAAGGAGAGAGGAGATTCCAGCCAGAAGGAGCACATATACTAAGATGCAGAGGCCTGAGAGAATAGGCTACATGAGAGGAACTGCAGTTATTTCTTAGATTAAATATGAAGACCTGATAAGATGAGTCAAGAAATGCAGCCAGGCACTCTGTCTTATTGGCCATACTAGGGAGTACCTCTTTTATCCTGGTGTGAACTCCACTCCCAGGATCCCCCTCCTGGCTACTCTAGTAAGTGCTGGTCATTGACCTTTCAGACCACCCCCATATCACAGACTATTTATTGAAATTTATAGGCTAGTTAATTATTGCCTCTGTGTTTGTTTTTTTATCTGTTTCCTGTGTATGTTAGCTCTGCCTAATCATAATACCAGATCCTAGGAGAGAAGGAAGCCCTTTGTTCTTCTTGTCCTGCATGTAGCAGGCAATCGACAAATACTTGGTGAAATGAATTGAAAATGTCCCTAAAAGGAGACTGCTGCCTCACTAGCTATGATTAGCAGAAGTTTTAACCTTCTTTATTGAAAATATATCCTTAATCCTCCCCGCAAATACACACTCCATAACACATCCACCAAGTCTGCACAGTGGTGTTCCAACTGCCTACCCTAAGGTCTTAAGCCACGTCCAAATGAAATGCCCCCAAGTCCAGGTGAATCTCCTACTCCAGGATTTTAAAAATGGACCCAATAAAGAAAATTCAATTTGCAAGCATGGAATCAAGTTTCCTTTGTTCTTTCATCTTATTCTAGGCCAGAGGGAGCAAGACCCTCCTGGTACCTTTATTATAGTTCTAAAAAGGAAGAAAAGGAGAGATTTGAATCTTAACCCTGAAAACCCCAGTCAAGAGAGAGCAGCCATGGTGGCATCCAGACCGTGAAAAAGGAAGGCAGGCTTGTGAGCAGGCAGTGGTGTTTTATAAGCATAACAGAGGGCCCACGATGCTTACCAAACCCTCACTCACTGGCCTTGTTCTCTATTCCCAGCCCAACATCTTGGTCCTTCTCCCCCAATTTTCTCCCTAGTGATATCTCCCCAATATTCTGTTCTGTTTAAAAAGGCTCTTCTGTCTTTTGTTCGTGCCATAAATATTACCTTTAAGTGAAAACACAATAGAAAAACAGGAAATCACTGCTTGTAGATACTTGCATGGTAATATAACTAAAATATTTTAAGGTGCTGTGTCAAGGCTCTTGTTTTACTTGAGCCTTCTATAAAAAGAAGAATGGGTTTAATGTCTATCTGATTCCATTGCTCTTATTCTTCCTCCCTTATCTCACAGAAAATTCAAAAGAAAGGCCATAAGATTCATACAAACGCTGTACTGAGTTTGCTCTACATTTCTAGCATATCTAGCATTTAGACCAAAAGAAGCAACCAAAGCATGAAAGGAAATGAGCCTATTTCAAAAACTTAATACACACCAGCATCTTACATATGCTAATTCACTTATTTCTAACATCTCTGGGAGGAAATTCTTCCTATACCCATGATAAAAATGAGGAGAGTGAGATTAAATCAGTAAGTGACACTCCAGATTGAGGCCCAGACCTGTCTGACTTCAGAGCCTGTTCCTTTTCCCATATCACACAGCAAATAGAAGGCACCTCCCACTCCCATATAAACATGTACCTCCTTCCAAAAGATATTTATTATATCCCTATTGTGCCAGCCATTATTCTAAAGGCCACAGATACAAAGTGGGGTAAGACAAGGAAAAAAATGAAAAAGTGCCTATTTCCAGTCCTCAGGAAACAAGACCATTTGTATACAAAAGCCAGGGCATATAAAATAAAATAGGTGTACTGTTTCAAGTCACGCATCAGCCCTACCAAATGGACAGTTATAAAAATTCTGTCCAGAGAGCTGTTGAGATTTTCCTCAAATGCCAAAAGTCAGTCTGTTAAAAAATCACACCCATGGGAGAGACCTACAATCCCTCCCTGACTCCATGTCATGTTTCCTCAGTTTACTTCCAGTCAAAATGCACATTTTTCCCTCTGCTCCCAAGGCTGAGGGTCAGCCTAGCTAATGAAAATCAAGTTTGTTTGTTTTTTTCCCCTGCCATCAACAATGGCCAGATAACAAAATGCAGGTTCTGATCCTGGCATGTTTATTGTTGGTGATGATGTATAAACTGATGGCCGACAGCTTCATTTTCTCTAAGCTGGAAAGGCCCTGCTGGGAGAATTGGGGAGGAAAAGAACTTCTGATTTTGACTGGTGGTAAAACAGTTGGATAAACATGACATGACATGGATGTCAGAGTGCATAATGCAACCGCGTGCACCCAGATGGGACTGGAGAATATACAGACATGGACAGAATACATGTAACTGAGAGTCAGGTGCAGATTCACAACACTTGGTATTCTCATGATGTGAAATATTAGAATAGAGTTTTGACTAAAAGGCTAAAGTGGGAAAGGTCTTGGGGCGCCTGGGTGGCTCAGTGGCTTAAGTCTCTGCCTTCAGCTCAGGTCATGATCTCAGGGTTCTCGGATCGAGTCCCGCATCAGGCCCTCTGCTCAGCAGGGGGCCTCTCTCCCCACCTGCCTACCTCTCTGCCTACTTGTGATCTCTCTGTCAAATAAATAAATAAAGTCTATTTTTTTTTTAAAGTGGGAAAAGTCTTGAAAATGAAGAACAATCTTCTGAGCTTTATTATGTTTTGTAAAATAAAGCAAGGGGCAGAAAACCAGAAATCACTAACTAATTTTAGTTCTAAGGGCTTATGCCAAAGGCATGTAACACTTAGGGTCATTATGGAAAGGTGTGGAATAAGAAAACTGGGCTAGAGCATGTTTTTGAAATGGGACAAATGAATTAGAACATTAAGTGAAGTGCAAATGTACAGTAGAATAAGAGGGAGGAGTCCTAGGTTTTCATTCTAGCTCTGTCAGAACGCACTGGGGCGGGTGGGGGTTAAACCGTGGTAGGCCTAAGTTTCCTTCTGATATAAATACTCCCTCCTCACCCTCACCTCTTGACTACTCCTTTACTCAGATGGTTCATCCCAGGCAAGCAAACCAGTGTCAGTCTTAGTTCTTGCCACTGGAGGAGCTGGGTCCATCCCATCTTCTCCTTAATTTACTATGAAGCATTTTCTGATCAAGTCTGGAGTATAAGATCATGCACCAAGTATCACCAGGATATAGCCCAAATTTCCTTTTCTCTACAGTGCCTTAGTAGTCTTTTTATCTAGCCTTTTACAGACTGCAAACAACTTTTATGTCAGAAGAAGAAGGAGGAAGAGAAGGAGAAGAAGGAGGAGGAGGGAGGAGGAGGGAGGGGTGGGGGAAGGAGGGAGGAGGAGAAGGAAGGAGGGAGGACGGAGGAGGCAGAAGTAGAGAAGAAGGGGCGGGGGGAGGAAGAGGAGGAGAAGGAGAACAAGAAGATGATGAAACTTTTTCCAAAGGGGGAAAGAAAGCTCATATATGTGAATGCCACATAGAACTTCAGGAGGTTAAAGGATTCCTGGAAACTAAGGGAGTTCACAAATCCCAAACCTAGAGAAGCATGAAACATATCATAAACATACACATAAACATAAAATTGATGGGGTTTCATGGGTACCAGGTGTTAATAGCTTCCTCTAAGCCACACATTCCAGTTTCTGAATTCACGTCGATATTCTACACAGCCACCCTGGCTTTAGCTGTTGCTTTGCAACCTCTAATAAACATAGAAGGAGAAAGGCTCCTTTACTCCTCCAGCTCTGGAGCTCTTGTGCATCTGTTATCTGAGGCCTTTTACTCCATGGGGAACGATACACGTAATGAGAAGTTTCAAATATTCTCAAATCCACAGGTGACTATTGTTCCCTTCTGCTCTCCACCAGTCCTGTTTTTCTCTGACCAGACATCCTGGTCCCATTTGCTGGCTTCATCTAACTCCATCTACCTTAATCAGTGTCCATCTTAACCCACCTCTCTTCTGTGGCAATTCCAACCCACTGGCCAGAAGCATCAATGAAGATGGAGACGAAAGAGGAAAGAGGGCTCAGCACCTGGGCAGGAGGGTGAGGCTCTCCCTCAGAAATCTGTGAAACTGTGGCCACTAGAATTGCTTGAGACCAATTAAATCAATGTTGCCTTGGCTCCAAGACAGCCTTTATTGCTGGGAGGAACTGTCAGCTTAATCTATGGATGAGATCAGCTGGCTCATGGCCAGAAATACTAACTTCCCAAATAGAGTTAATATGGAAAGGGGTTGAAATTAATCCCCATTGCTGGGTGGTTTTCCTGCAGTTGTGGCTCAGGGTTCAGGATGTGCTGAAGCCTTTCATTCAGGAATGAAGTCTGACCTTTCAAGGCTGGTTAGATCAATAATGAGGTTCAGTACTCATTAATGGCAATAAGTAGGACACATGCTACAACAGACAGTTTTCTAACTGGAATCTGAACAATGCTAGACTCCTCATGATCTTCCACTCAGGGATGGGCACAGACTATCTTCAGGCGTACACTTCAATGAGTGCCTCTTGGATCCCTGCTCTTCCAAGTGTGGCCAGGGGACTGTAGCTTGTTAGAAATGCAGAATCTTGGGCCCCACACCAGATCTACTGGATCAGAATCTGCATTTTGAAAAAGATATCAGATAATTCATATGCACTTTGAAAGTTAAGAAGTACTTCAAAGAACCCAAAGAAGAGAAGACTGTGTTTTCAGAGAATTCTAGCAACCCAGAATAAGTCACTTTCTCTTTGGATGGATGAAAATAAATTTAATTGGTTTGCTTCAGTGGTAAGAATATGGCTTTCATATTATAGCCTGAAGAAATGTGATACCTTGATGTTTCTTCTAAGCACCAAAGAAGATATACCGGGGTGCATGGTGTGGAATGTGGAGCAAAGTTCGTCTCAGCAGCGCAGAGAAGGCAAGAAGGCTCCAAGCTGCCAATAGAAGAAAACCATAGCAGAGCACTCTGCAGAAGTGATTTGGATGGAAGTTTGTTGGGAGATTGTGATTTAATTACTTGGGATTTTCATCCCACTTTAGGCCTCATCTAATTAGTGTCTGTGCAGTGTTGCCAGGTGTGATCAGTGGTGATGGACCTCTTGATAGAGCACCCCTCTCTCCATTCATCACAGGGCCATAGATTACAGCATATCTAATAGAGTCAGGCATGGTATGTTGTCCACGGAACTGTCACCCATGCTAAATGAATTACACAAGTCTTGAATTTTGGGGGGGACTGCTGTGAAGTGTCAGATCAAACTAAGCCATCAAAAACGTAAAGAAAGGGACAAAAAGAAATACTTTAAGCACTGCCCAGTCACTGCTACAGTGCCAATATATGAAGCAAAAAATTCCTGATTGTCAAGTTACCACATTTATATTAGGAAAATACTGTAAAATATGGATTCCAATTACAAAAATTCTTCTGAAAAGTCTGGGAAGCCCTTCATTGACCACATGGTATCAGTTATAAGAATCAATGAAATCTTCAGCATCCCTAGCAGTTTAGCATTCTTGATGCTTCTCTAGGACATTTCATAGTTTACAGCACAGTATGCATGGGAGCACCTCTAAGACAGATGCATCTTTACCCATAGTTACAAGCCAAAGGTCAGAGGGCAAAAGAAACAAGCGGCAAACAAACTACTCATCAGACACTGGTTTTCAAAGCCACAGATAACCTTAGGGAGGGCTACATAAGATATAGAATGGACACACGATATAATGAATGTGAACCTCAAATAAAAGAAAAGCACCAGGGCTGCCTGGGTGGCTCAGTGGGTTAAAGTCTCTGCCTTCGGCTCTGGTCGTGGTCTCAGTATCCTGGAATGGAGTCCTGCATCGGGCTCTCTGATCAGTGGGGAGCCTGCTTCCCCCTCTCTCTCTGCCTGCCCCTCTGCCTACTTGTGATCTATCAAATAAATACATAAAATCTAAAAAAAAAAAAAGAAAAGAAAGAAAAGAAAAACACCAGGCTAAATGGCAGCTTGAGACTCACAATTGGGCACTACTGAAAAGGACACAGTTGGGTCAAATGCCAGCTACTGAAGCTATCCAAGGTTTCCATACTCAGTGGTCTCTCATGCAGCTCTCTCAGGGCATTGTGTACATGAGCAGAAACACCAAGTGTAGGCTGCTTCCCTAGTGCTATTTCACTATATGTGTTCTGAAGGCCTAAACACTTTATAATTCATTTATTATTGTTATTATTTCAATGAACCAGGATACTAAGGTTGATTTAAATACTTAGGGGCCAGGTATCTAAGATAACACTGTAACTAGAGTTCCTCCTTAAAGTTTGGGGTATATCATAGATTCTCCTTTACTATTTTTATTCTTAAATACTTTATAGTAGCTGATGCATGAAATATGTTCAGAGGAGCTTTTGCCCAATGAAGATATATTTTGAAGGCCTGCTCATATCTTACCTGCTTGCTGATTCACTTACATTAAATTTTCTAGAGTCAAAGTTAAGATATACTTTAAAAAACAAAGTGGCTGCCAACATTTATGTAAACAATTAACACAGCCTTCACCCTAGGTCTTTAAGAGTGAAGGTCTTTAAAATGGACGCACTGAGACATGATGAAGTGTTTGTCGACAGTCTTCCAGCTCTCTAAGATTCCGATGCGAAGCAATATCATTTCTCCTTGAAGCTAACTGAAGAGAATGTTTAAAAAAAAGCAGTATATGCTCCTGATGCTTCATTAAACAAAAATACATGCTGTAAGAAGATATAATGATGATGATGTTCCAACTGATCCTGCTTCACTCAATATTGAGATTTTTGGTATGTTTGAAGAACTATTAAAACAGCATGTGAGTGCCCCTTATCCAATGGTATATCCAGGAAATAGCTATAGAATCCAATGGGCTCCACCACTGTTAATACTGGGGCCCAGTCATAAGAAAAGACACTATGAGACCAGGATACTGGGAATAAAGAATTCATGAAACACCCAGATCCAATACTAGGATTTACCACTCTCTTACTATTCTTGCTGGGGAAGGTCATAGCAAAATCTTGCCTTTTCCAAGCTTACCAAATGCTCCTTGTTAATGATGGATGCTAATACAGTAACCACCCATTGAGATATGCATTAAATTAATTCCTTAGCTAGGATTTCGGATTTCTGTTCTCCATCAACTAGACTTAGAAATGTTGCCTTCCTGGATTGTAGGGGTGGTAGCTTAACATGACTTTAACTTAAATCTGATAATGTATAGACTATGAGAGAAACTGTGTCTTAGTAAATCAGAAAATTTAAAGAAAATTAAAAATTTTAAATGTGAAATTTGGAATCTCTACTACCATATCAGAGTTGCTGGTAGTTACTCAATGCAGGCTGAAATGGCAAGTCACCAACTGATGACTTCCAAATCCAGAACAAGAAACTCCAGAATAATTTTACTACATCTTTCTTCTGTAAAAGCTATTGATTCTATGCTACTTCACTGGCTTCTAGAACAAAATATTCTATAAGACTTGGAATCACTGGTGGATTGTACTCATTTATTCAATAAACATTTGTTGAAGGATATAGTAGGTACATAACAAAGGAATTAGTAAGTGATAATTTGGACTTTTATGAGTTTATGTGTGAGAAAAGGAGCTGTCTCACCTGCACACCATAAAGTAGACTCTAGGCAATAAAACTTGCACTGAAGCACAGAAGCATCAAACAAGTCAATCATTTCAAAGTGGCAGTTTTGGATGAGTAAAACATATATTAAACAAAAACAAAAAAAAAGGGAAAGGGAAGTGAAGTGTATAAGAAGGCAAGTTAGTTTTTACATTGCTAGAACAAAAATGAAAATAGGCACTGCTCAGATTTACAACTCTTTCTTATTCTAGCACATGAATACAGCAGGATTTCCTCCACACCCAATTAAAACTTTTACAAATTTTTTTTCGTATTGCATTCTGCCTTTAGAGATCATAGGATAGATAAAGATAATTTTGGTGATGCCCACTAGGGCTGTATATGTTTATGCATATTCATATATATATGAATTATAAGTCTAGTTCATATATTCATATATGTATTAATTATAAGCCTAGTTTTAAGCTAATAGACAATCTGTTGAGAATATCAGAATTGCAATACATACTGGGTCTGAAGGTGGTCTAGTCAGCCTGGCATTCTGCTTCTAGAATCAGCCTGGCAAGTGTCTATGCAAAATGCCCTTCTTTATTCTTTTCCCCCTGCCTGCAGCCACTAGGCTACTCAACCTCCCACCAAAGAGGACCCCTAATCCTGAAGATGGTGGTTGCCGACTTCATGGGATCTAAAATCCATAGAATTAGTTCAAAACTTCTTAAAGTGAGTTCAAAAATAAACTATCTTTTAGAATAAAGTTATATCATTTTAATAGCTATTGTACAAGAAATATTTCAAATCATCTTCCCCTAAATTTCTTCTTTTCAAGTTTTGAGAACACTCTTGAGGTTAAATTCTGGAGTTTGTTGAGAAGGTCACTTTCAAGAATCCTGTTATGAAGTCCCTCCACCTCCTTACTCATTCTGGTTGCCACCACTATACCTTGTTAGCCCCAGAAATGTAATGACATGGGATGTGAGTAGAAATCAAAAATACAGTCAAGTTTTCACCTTCTTTGATCATATACCTAACAGTTTCTATACTCTCAAACCTGAGTTCTCTCTCACCTATAAACACACACACGTACAAAACAAACGAACAAACAAAACCACCTTCAAGAGACAGACAAGCTAGAGAAGGAAAGGAAATTAGCATGTTAGGGGGATGCAAAATGGTAAGTTCTAAAATGTATGGACGATGTGTGATCCTAGAAGCTGCCATTTCTTGAATCTTTACTATATGCCAGTAAGGTGTTAAGCACTTACCAAATACTGCTTCACAAAACACTCATAGTAACCCTATGAACAAGTTCTTTTTATCCTCATTTTCCAGAAAAGGAACCAAAGCTCAGTGCTATTAAGTAACTGACTGAAGGCACACAGCAGGTAAGTGACACATTAGCAGGTTTGTCTGATTTCAAAGACTATGTGCATAACCTTTACACCAAGACCTTGGGTTCCAGGACACCCAAGATTTCAGCAATACTATTACAGCAGAAGCAGGATTCCATATCCCATAAATTTTGTGGATGCTACTATTTGTGGCAAAGAATGTTCATCATCACCCACCCTTATAGGTATATGATGGGATCACACAAAGAACAGTTAACAACCATTTGTTAGGAAGTTTGACAATAATTGCCTTGCAGAGAAGTGCTCAGGGAAGAAACTGCTCAGCACCACCCATTCTCCCATAGTGCAGAAAGGTTTGATACTTAGAGTTCTAAGAAAAGAAAATGATAATTCCCTCCTTTTAGAAAGTGATTTTAATATACCTAGGTTTTTGTTATTTTACATGAATTAACTCACTTTGTTAAGCATGCTGTGTCTCCTTAACTGGATGGTATGACCTCCTCTGGCCCTCTCTATGGACATCCAGAGGAATCGTAGATCCTTAGGAGACAGAACTGACACTAAGAATCAAACCTATGCTTTGCAAAACTCAACAAAGATACCAAGGAGTCTCATGTAGGTCAGAAGTTGGTGAATCTGTACCAAACTCTTCCTTTAGAAAGACCTTGGAACTTCCATGATTTTTTTTTTCAGCAACTGCAGTACTGTACTTTCAGTTAGTTCCATGGGGTTGCTATAACAAGTATATTAGTTATTACTCCTGCCCGTACAACATTATTTGCCTCATTATCTACTCTATACACTATTACCTGTCCACCTCAATCATCCCATCCATAAAATGGGGTTAATAATATTGGTCCTTGTCTACCTTAAACAAATACTGCTGGAAAAAATGAGAATATAAATTAAGTTGCTTGCTGCTTTTTGGAAGAAAGTTGCCTTAGAAACACAGGCTTATTATTTCTCCATAAAAGAAGCAAAATATATTAGGGTTTGCACAATGTTGCTAACTGTGATTTTGCTCTTTTTTTAACCCTAGGCAGAAGGACTACATTAATTCCAGTCCCTAGGTGAACCTTTTATTCCATTTTCCACTGGAGGAAAAAAAAGTTACTTTGCAAAGAAAAGAAAGAAAGAAAAAAATGTAGTATTCCCAAACCTCATTTACGGAACATTCTGTTCTCCAAATTACAGCACAGCAAGCAGGCAAGTGGGAACTTTTAGAATCCTGCATCCAAGCCGGTTCCACACAGCACCCACTAATACAAAATGGCTTTAATTACTTTAATATAAATCCTGGAAATGTGCAGATGGATTGTAATAATTATGCAAAACTGCGATGGTCCTTTATAGAAACACAGATCTTGCTAGCTTAAAAGAGAATGAAAGGAACACAAGTTCAACACAATATGTCAGGAAGCATATCTCCTAAGAAGTCCTGTATTTCAAATGCCAAGCTGTATGTTTCATCGGATGTGGCAGTTGTTATGGAAACTATGCTTTTTGATTGAATAGCAGAATAAATACCTACCTAAAATCAGCATGATGGGCTAGTGCATAAATTAAGAACTCCCCAAGACAACAATTACTTGGAGTTCTTCCTTGAGATAAATTTGAAATATATATATATGTGTGTGTGTGTGTGTGTGTGTGTGTGTAATCTATTATGAGTTTAAATTTTTCTGAACTAAATACTCTTCCTTACCTAGAACAGTCAAATCTTCTTCACTGTGTGTATGAATATGACTATGTGTTTACCCCCAAACACATACCTCACTTACTCCCTGTTCACTTAAGACTTACTGAATGAAAAATCTGATGCTTTGCCAAAAAGGCAAATTTTTTAAAATCACACTTCTTTACTTTCCTTCTGAATTATTACAGGATAAGTCCTGGGAAACAAATGTTGAGTTATTATCATTGTCATTTTTAAGTCAAGTGGGTCATATATAATGTGGAAAAATCCCCCAGCATGAGAGAAAGGTCAGTTAAACATGGTTTTCATATTTTCATGAGTCTGATATTAGACTGTTGCTGATTCCTATTGATATTAACAACCTTTCATAAATCATAATACAAATACTTCTATCTTTCCATGTAGATATAATTGCTCATTTGCTCACTTAATTAAAGGCTCACTGTATAAAGTATGAAATAAAACATCCTGAGGTTTGTTTTCTTCTTTCACATTTTACATGGAATGATATGCCAAGGAAAAAGTGTGAGTGCAACAGGCACCCATATCACAAACTTCTCCATAATGGGCATGCATTCGCCCATTGGATCAACATCTTTCAATTTATTAGCATGACAAAGGACACAATTATTTTGGATATGCCTGAATGCAATTTTCATTAACTTTGCAATGATTTATTAACAAAAGTGTCAGGAATGTAATAAAAGCAGCAGGACTCCTCAAAATGCCAAAATAAAAAAAAATGAAGAATACAGCAGAATTTCCCAACACGCCTTACGGCATCAGGTCAATAAGGTTGCCTGATTCCATCAAAAGCATCACCATGGTGAGTGAACTCTGCAATTAACAAAGAGTAAGCACAAAAAATGCTAATATCTCATTTGAATGTAATTATGCACAGATTACTGTTCACTGGAACAAGAAAAAGGATTTTAATTGTCATCCAAAGTTACATGCAAACCCTGGATTCTAGTTAACTTCTTTTTTTTTTTTTTGGTTGAGGGGTTCATGTGAGAATAAAGCTTACAGTTCACAAATTCTTATGTTCAGGGACATTGTAAAAGGCACTGCCTTTGTTTAAGGGATACAACTTGCAAAGTTTTAAAATACATCATTCCATGTATGTTGGCAAGGTTAGTTTGTAATAAGTTTCACCATCGTTTGCATTTTAATACTATTTGATCTCATTTACATGTTTAAATTTGTTCCTGTAATAAAATTCATTAGTATGTTTATCATAACCACATAATGAATATAGCCCTTATGTAAAATAAAAAATTGAAAGTACATTAGAGACATTACAAGCTGTTTGAAATTACTGTGCTTTGCATATTATACCTTATTAATTAAATTATAAATTATTTATTTATGTATTTCTTTAATCAGGGGCAAGCACTAGAACAATATTATATTAGTATAAGAAACACAATACAACTCAAAGCTAATTCACACGTGGACCAATTTCACGTAAACGCATGCAGATCCATTTTGCCACAGGGTGGTGAATGCCACTCCCCCTGCTGAGCATTAGGGGATGTGAAACTACTGTCTAAAGGAGAGTGGAGGGCAGAGGGATTAGAAGTGTTTCTTGTGCACGTTAAAAATGCACTTGTTGGTATAATATCTCCCTTTGCCTTCTCATTTGATTAGTATAATTAGGTCAGATATGCAGATGAAAGCAAAGATTGGATCATCACAGGAGCTGATACCATGTCCATTTTATTTGGAGTCGATGGTAAAGGAAAAAGTAATCTGTTCCTTTTCCGTTTCCTTTGTCAGCAGTGATAGACAATATGGATGAGAGAGAGAGAAAAGGAGAAGAAACACTATATTGAAAAATAAACCCAAATTTAGGGAAACGAGCACAAAGTTCACATGTCTCATTCATTTTTTAATCGTTTTTTAAAAAACCATATGCATTGGGGCACCCGGATGGCTCAGTTGCTTAAAGGACTGCCTTTGGCTCAGGTCAGGATCCTAGAGTCCCAGGATTGAGTCCCGCTTGGGGCTCCCTGCTCAGCGGGGAGCCTGCTTCTCCCTCTGACTTTCCCCTCTCATGCTCTCTCTCTCTCTCAAATAAATAAAAATAAAATCTTTTAAAAAATTGAAAAAATAAAAACCATATGCAGAACATCTGCGATCTCTTTCTTCTCATGTTCACATCTCTCTTTAAATTAGTTTCCTAATCCCTAGTTTGAGCGCACTGGTCTGATTACAGGCTCAGCCTATGTCTATACATACAACAGATTTTACTGTTTTGATAAGCAATTATTTCTGTCTACACGGTCAAACATGATGAGCTTCGCATAGGGCCGTCAGCCTTTAAAGAAGCCTGTGGAGTCAGGGTGGGAGAGGGAAGGGCACGTCAACTGCATGGTGTGGAGAGTGCCTGGATTTTAGAATCAAAGAAGTCGGATTTTTTTTTTTTTTTAAGATTTTATTTATTTATTTGACACAGAAAGCAGTGGGGGTGGGAAAGGGAGAAACAAGCTTCCCGCTGAGGGAGTAGCCTGCTCCATGTGTGGCTCCATCCCAGGAACCTGGGATCTTGACCTGAGCTGAAGGCAGACACTTAACCACTGAGCCACCCAGGTGCCCTGAAGAGGTCTGGATTTTAATCAAAGCAGTCTCTTCTCCTTCCATATAAGGATAATCCTAACTCACAGAGTTGTTCTGATGATTAAATGAGATTAATTCTTTTAAGTGGTTTAGCATGGCTACATAGTAGGTGTTCAATAAATGTTCATTCCAGAACTGTTTCTTGCAGGAACACAATCAAACAACACACCAGAATCTCTTCATAATTGCACAAGTCTGCATGGCATCCTGGAGCTCATTTTTAATAGTTGTCAGCCTCTGATACAGGAAAAAGCAAGCTAAATACTGAGAAGGGTAATGTTCAAAGCAAATGACGGTACTCGCTTCGGCAGCACATATACAAAGCAAATGACAAAGAGACTAATACAAGTTAGTTCTAAATATTTTTCTAAATCATAAAAATAACTTTATTTTCTTCATGGGTTTTAAGTTTAGTGTACAATTCCCTCCCATCTCAGTTTCCACAATTTGGTAAACACCAGAAGAGAAGAGTAGGTGGGGAAAGCAGTAGCATCAAGAGATGCTGCAGGATGAGGAGAAGCCCACTACTGTGAGTGTGTTTGGTTGCTAACTTAACAGGGTCTTTGGCAGATTGCTAAAACCAAGACATATCTGTATTCACTTTTTCTTGGCACCCAGCTAAACCTTTTTTTCTGAGCTATTCTGCAGTTAGACGAAGCCATGTAACTGAGTTCTGGCTAGATAGATAGATAACTGGATAGATTGAAGTGATACATGCTATTTCTAGACCTGGTCTCTAAAAACTCCTACCAATCTGCCATGCTATTTCTTTGTCCTCTACCCTCTCTGAGGGATAGAAATGTACCAGCCAAGGACACAGAGTCTTCTGGAGACAGAGTGGGGAGGGCCACTGCATGGAAAGAATCTGGGTTCCTAAATGACTGTGTGAGGCATAGCACCCCCCATCCTAATCAGACTGTGTCAAGAAGAAAAAGAAAACTTTGTTGTGTCCTACCACTGAGAATTTAGACTTTCTGTTACAAGTGTTAGCCCATCCTGACTAGAACTTAGTCGTCATGAAAGGTGGGTAGTTTTTGTTTCTCTGAAAAACTTCCTCTTCCTGAAAGTATAAGTCTAGATACAATTAATTTAATTTGTCAGGAAAAAGGAGATACCCTCAAATTAATTTTAGATTTTAAATGAAATTTGACTAAGATAATACAATTCTTTCTACAAAGGAATTTTCTCTGGTATGATTCTCTTTAATACATGGTTTTTATTTTTAAATTATTTTTCATTAAAAGATAGTTGGTATATAATAATTGTGTAAGTTTAAGGTGTATAATGTGTTGCTTTGATACATGTATCTATTACAATATGATCATCTCCATAGCATTAACTAAAACCTAGTTACTATAGGTATTTTCTAAAATAATAAATCTTCACTAAAACATGTGAGTATATACTCTGTTTTCAAGAAGTCTCCTATATGTAACTACAGGACAAGTAAATTAACCCTTGAGAAAGGGATAAACCAATATATATAGATGTTCATTATAGAGAAATTAGATTCACTGAACAAAAGGTTTCATCAAAACACATGTTTCTAATCAGTGTACTCTGCTTTCCTGAGGGCAAATTTCCAGCCAAAATGCTTCATTAGCAAATAATCAAGACACCCCTACCTTTGTACTACTTTTGATCAGAGAACTGTCAGTGGGCTATATAAAGGATGGATAAAGCAAAACACTGAACCAAAAACTCTAAAATCAATAAATAAAATAGAAGCATAAGTATGTTATGGACCCACTAAGTCAGAGAACAAACAATGTGGGATGCCACATGGGAAAGCAATGTCAATAGAAAGGAGAAACAAAACTGAATTTTATTACATTTCTTATAATTCAGTAGGTAAAGAATCTCCAGATGGTCTAATATTCTATCAGTTGCTATTTTGATTAGCACATTAAAAAAATCTTAAAATATCATTTGCACCTGTCAATATTGGGCATAATATACAATGTCTTTTATAATCTGTATACATTTTCTCTGTGTTTTTTTTAAAGCACCTAAATAGCCTTAATTGGTTATGGTCTATTAGCATGAGGTTAAGTGTTCTTCCAGAGTAAGATCCTAAAGGTCCATTCAAAATTGTGTTCAACTTGCTTTACATGGTAGCACCTCACAATTCAGATGTCTATTAATAAATACCTGTGAAGATAAATATTATGGTATACTCACAAGAAAGAAGGGACAAAGACATATGGCTTAGTTCAAATGAAGGTAAGCATTACAAGTAATTTAAACCAAGCTGATCCTATAGGCAAGAGATACAGAGTGACACACCTAAATAATTGAAGAAAACATAAAACAACATGCATAGAACAAATAACTTGCCACCTGGACTCTTTATATCTAGTTATATGTAAAAATAGTATGAGATAGTCAGAAGGTCAAAGAAAAATAAAGGTAGGGCAACTTGTGTTTGTTGAGCACCTACTGTAATAAATGCTCTCATTCCCATGCCCCCACAGAAAGATGTCTTTTCAAGGGTACCAGTGACCTCTCCTAGTTTTCCATATCCTGCCTGGACTTCTGCTGCACTGAGCCCTAGACGAATGTGTTTGCCCAACTCCCAACTCATAGCTTCCCTGGGAGGTCCTAAAAGCTTCTCAGATTTTAAGATGTGTTGACTGGGGATCTTCCTGCCTTCCCCACACCTTTCCCGCCACAGACTGCTTCACCTTTGCCAATAACAACTCTCTCTTTCCAGATCCTCGGGCCAAAACAGTTGGTCCTTCTTGACTCCCATCTTTCCCCACATCCATTCCAGCAACAAACCTGTAGAGTATACGCAGAATCTAAGTGCTCACACTTCCACTGACACCAGACTTTAGAGGGAGTTCCCCTTTTAAAAAGAGATAAGTGATGGGGCCCCTGGGTGGCTCAGTGGGTTAAAGCCTCTGCCTTCGGCTCAGGTCATGATCCCAGGGTTCTGGGATCGAGCCCCGCATCAGGCTCTCTCCTTGGCAGGGAGCCTGCTTCCTCCTCTCTCACTCTGTCTGCCTCTCTGCCTACTTGTGATCTCTCTCTGTTGAAAAAATAAATTAAAATCTTTAATAAAAAAAAAGAGAGAGAGAGAGATAAGTGATGTCATTCTCCAGCTCAAAACCTCCAGTCACACCCAGGGTAAAAACCAGGGTCTTGACAATAACCCACGAGGCCCTGTGTGATCTGGCCTCCAGCTCTCTCCCTGATTAGATCTTCCACCTTTCCCACACACCCATTCCTCTCCAGCTATACCAGGCTCCTTAGAGTTTCTTTGTACACTGTAGGAACACTCCTACCTTAGGGCTCCGCACCTGCTGTTAACCCTACTTAGAACATTCTTCTCGGTGAGACTTTTATTCAAATCTCATCTTTTCTGATGACCTTATTTAAAAGTGCTATCTTTCTACTTCTTGCCCTAGCATCCTATATCCCCTGCTTTTCTGACCTATTTTTCTGCATAGCACATATTACATGTCACTTATTTTCTTTATTGTCTGACCTCCCCCTCTAGAGTGTAAGCTATATGAGAGATTTTTTTTCTCTATTTTGTTTTCTGCTTTATTTTAAGAATCAACCAAGAAACCCAAAATGCTTGGGAGAACTATGTTATCTTACTTAATTCAAATGGATTTTTTAAATTTTTTTTAAAGATTTTATTTATTTATTTGATGGACAGAGATCACAAGCAGGCAGAGAGGCAGGCAGAGAGAGAAGGGGAAGCAGGCTCCCCGCTGAGCAGAGAGCCCGATGCAGGACTCAATCCCAGGACACTGAGATCAGACCTGAGCCGAAGGCAGAGGCTTTAACCCAGTGAGCCACCCAGGCACCCCTCAAATGGGTATTTTGTGTGAGGAATTATCAGCATTCTCATATACTAGTTGAAAAAACTGAAGCTTAGAAAAAATAAGTAACATTCCAAGTAGCAAAGGTGGGAAAAGTCTTGGTCTGGACAAAAATGGACAAAAGTCTTGGTCTGCCTTTTGAGACATCTTGTTGTTTCCATCACACTACCTGCCTTCACATAAAAGAAATTATATCTTATTTACTTAATGGACAAAACTCTTGGTCTGCCTTTTGAGTCATCTTCTTGTTCCCATCACACTACCTGCCTTCACATAAAAGAAATTATACCTTATTTACTTAAAGCCCACTTGGGTGCTAAAGTCTAAGATCAGTCCATTATTTTGTTATTTTATTGTTCCCCTTCCCTAATCCATTTTGTTGAGTTTCTTGGGCTTACCTGAATTTTAAAAACTATTTTATCTAAAAATTAAAATAGTATTACATCAAATTTTAAAAAAAAATATTTTCTTCAAAGTTTACACACAATCTAATCAGGAATAGAATTATGATGTGAACCAACTTCCTAGAATATGTCTGAAATTTATAAAATGTTTCCTTTGATTTCATGCTATAAGAAAAAAAAGTCTGAAAAATAAATTTCATGGACTGCTCATAATTTGGATTTTTTTCCAGTCTCCCTGCACTGATAATTCATTTTTCATCTAATAGACACATAAAAAGAAAAAAAAAGAAGGCACAAGAATGGAGGAAGGAAGGGAGGGAGAGAGAAAAGGGATGAAGGTCAATACTGTTCTACTTCATAAATGGGTAATAGTCATTCTTACTCAAATCTGTATTCCAAAATTCAGAGAAAATTTAAAGAGTTCTTCAAATAGATTTAGGGACCTTTACAAACTATAGTTCAATTGACAGAACAATTTGCACGTGTGCACACACACGCTGCACACATTTATTTTAAGCCATGTTGAACATTTGCAGATTTCCACTGTTCTTTGTGATTCTGAAATTGGTATCCCTTATTATTAATGTATTGGATATTATTCCACAAAAAGAATACTAAATTTAGAGATGAAGATTAATTCCTCAATCTTAGATGTTTAAACAAAATTAAAGATAATTTTAATATAAAAAAGATGTAGAAATAACATACCTTCCGCTAACTTCTAAATATTAAGTTTAATATATGAAAACATACTCTGATGGGTAAGTTTAAGTCAGGATGGTGAATTTGAAACCACACATACACCTCTTACAAAAACCAGTTGCTTCTAAAGGGATCAAACATAGATGCTAACACTTAACAATAAATAAATAAATAAGCAGTACCTTAGTAAAGTTTCAAGTCAAAGTAACAACTGGCATTATTACTTCTAAATTTGGGAATGATTTTTCAATCCTCAAAAAGGGCTAGATGAAAAGATATTAATTCTGATTCATCCCCTGTTTGCCTCCTAGTCATTTTAGTGCTCTTGCTACACAAAGTGAAAAGCTTGGACCAGCTGCATCTGTTTCACCTGGGAACTTAGGAGCAATGCAGCATCTTGAAGCCATCCCAAAGCTACTGAGCCAGATTCTTCATTGTAGCAGGGTCCCCAAGAGATGCATAAGCACATTAAAATTTGAGGAGCATTTATGTACACTATTGAGCAAAATATATTTGCTTAGTTATAAGAATTAAACTACCTTAGGGCACCTGGGTGGCTCAGTTGACTGAGCATCTGAGTCTTGATTTCAGCTCAGGTCATGATCTCAGGATCCTGGGATTGAGCCGGGCATCAGGCTCCATGCTCAGTGTGGACTATGTTTGTCCCTCTCCCCTCTGCTCCTCCCACCTGCTCCATCTTCACGTGCACCCTTTAAGATAAATAAATAAAATCTTTTTTAAAAAATTAAACTACCTTTGCACAATGAAAAAAAAAATGGGTGTAGGAATCAGCCACCACAGCAGTGATATATTCAGAGAAAGAGAAGAGACTATCTTGAGGACCCTATTTATTTGCTTCTCATTTTGTATAAAGAGTAAATGCTAATGGGGAACCTATATCAGCAATTATGGCTTCTTGAACATTGACTCAACTAACCTGAAAGCAGTTTTGAGCTCTGCCAAGAAGACCACCATTATCACTGAATAAAAATAATTTCATCCTCAAGTCTAACATTTAAATGATATAAGATTCCAATTTAATTAGGACAACAATGTGAAGCCAGCTCAAATAAAATGCAGGGACAATTTTCTAATGGATTTAAATTACAAGCTTGTGACAGACTATGACAGATGACATATTTACTTTTCATACGAGCTAAACGAATACCTTAGATAAAATGTGCTAAAAACACAGCAAACTTGGAATTAATGAAACCGTTGATAATATATTTTAAAGAACACTTTCTCTTGTAAAGGAAAATAAATCTGCAAAGCCAAACAGTTAGTTAAAATGGCAAAATCCAATACGTTATTGGAGCTTAGTAATGAGTTGGGAATTTGACCTTTCTTCAGAAATTGAAGATGCTCTAATCAGAATTAGCCAGGTGCACACTGGGGTCAAGCACCATCCAGAAGTTTCGCTAAATAGCTTCTATCTTGCCTCTGATCATAAATGCTTCAGATCCCAGGCTTTGACATCTCAGTGACTTCAGTATTGTGGTTAGGCAGCTGCCACTTATTTCATTTTCAATGCACCAAGTTTTGCATGCCTTAACTAGGGGCCTTTTGGCAAAATATTTAGTCTAATAAATTCATGATCTAGCATTTTATCTTCCTTACCGTGGCCTTCGTCTCTTTAAGAAAGAGAGAATTCAAATACGACTGCAGAAACTGAGTGGAAAATGAGAATATAAGTGTACACATGCTTGAAGACATCACAGTGAACTAATGACTAATTACTGTGCAATTGAATACTAATGGAGAGACTCATGAAATCAACATGAACAGGAAATGAACTCAATATGACCAATGGTTCCACAATTAAAATCAAATAAATGCCTAGTAATAGAAAGACTTAAAAGATATTACTACAACCAGTCAATTATTCTTCGGGTTATACTCTACTAAAATAAGCATAATGCTAGGTAGAAGTAGCTAGCTGGATATCTTTTGAAAATTTAATGTGCATCTGAAATATGAATTATAGTACTATAATTATCTTCAAATTAAAGTATGTAAAACTAGTTCAATAGCAAGTCACTTATTAAAGCAAATCAGATAAACATGAATTTCAGGAAAGAAACTTGAGAGGTTAACTTTCTAGGACCTCTTAATTAATTAATTGTCACTCCAAATGTTTAACTCTTTAATCCTGGGCAGTCCAGTCAGAAAACTGTCAATAGGAAGCAAGCTTGGGCATTGGGGAAAAGGCAACACACAAACAAAACAAACAAATTTAAAAAGCCTTTACCTCCAATGCCTAAAGGGGTGATAGCAATTATAAAAATTGATTAATAAACTTGTCACCACTTTTAAGCAAATTGCATGCATATTTCCTTTAGTTCTATTTCATTTACTTCTTTTCCATGACCCAATGGCTGAATAAGGCAGATTAAAATAAACTGCAATATTTTCTCTTGAAAAGTCTACTCACTTATCAGCTGTGGATCTAATCAAGAACCTAATAAGTCCATAATGGTACATTTGCTTCCCAGGAGAAACCACTGTTTCTCATCATTCCAGAAAATACCCCCTTGCAAGGTGCAACCAAGAGCCACAGACTCACTGCAACAGTCTAATAATTTGATTGGGGGCCCTTAGGCAGGGATAACTTAAATTACAATTAGAGAGCCTTCACACTGCTAACATCTGTGTACTGAACCACTGTATACTGATTAAAGGTTTTTAAAAGAGAACTAAGTACTTCCCACATTAGAGACGAGTCTAATTCTAATGGCCCTCATCCTTGGTATGTAGTACTTCAACATTCCCTGCTGAGATTCCTGCTCATGAATCCAAAGAGTGCATACCCTGGGTGATAACTGTCTTTGAAATGTCCAACGAATGCTCAGGCATAAATGGGCAGAAGGGCAGAGCCCAGGGAAGGAAAAGAAAGCACTGTTCATCAGTCTTCCTGTGTCTACTTCCCCCTGACTTTGTGGCTACATAGTTGAGGTGTTTTTGTTTTGGTTTTTCCGTTAAAAGAGTAATTCTAAGGAGAGGGTCAGAACTCAGAGAAATTGCCATGGGGGCACCAATTAATGAAAGTTGACATGAACGAGGACACGCACACTGCATCCCTCAGCGTCCTCCTGCCTTGTTATTAAATGAATCGTGCATGCAAGGAGAACAGAGCAAGAAGAAAGCAGAGCCACAGAGCTCTCCCCCAACACCCTAGCCACTCTGCTCCTTCTCCTCCGTTCATTAGGGCCTTTTTCAAGCACATGGCTGCAGCAGATGTCCCTGAGAGAACATTTTGTCCCCCTGCATCCAGGCTCAAACACCTGGGCTCTGACATGACGTCCGGTGGAGGCTATTTTCTTTTTCCTTTTTTAAACTTTCCTTTTATTTGGTTTGCATACAAGGCTAATAATGAGGTTTAAAAAACTATACACAATCAGTATACAATTACACTCATCGGGAGCCTGACATGTAATTTCTGATAAACCCGTATAACTATGAGCAGCAAAAGGAACCACGGAGCGCACACAATGTGTGGGGTCATCAGAACACAATGCCAACACAATCTCTGCGTCATGTCTTGTTGCATAGTATTAATCAGTGCAAACATTGTTTGGGAAATGAGAGGGGAGAGAAAGAGCAGTTTCCCAGCTGCTACTGCTTTGCCATCAAATCCGATAGTTCCATCTAGTATAAGAGACTTCAGTAATAAAGCTTAGAACCAACTAATGACTCTTGAGGAGTCTACTTAAACTGTTCAAAATAAAACGAAATAATACATCCTTATATATAATCCCAACTCTCCCAATAATTTCACATTAGACATTTCTTAAGCAATTTGTTTATTTTCGTAAGTTTAGGAAATGTATTAGCATCTCTGACAGGTACAATAGGTGGGTATTGAGTATCCACATTATCTAAATGATCAGTGTTCTAGGCTAATCACTACAATTTTGATTTATTTCAAATTTTCGAATCCTACACATTGCAACATAATTATTCTTCTGTTGATTGTTATAGGGAAAGGATACAATAAGGTTTCATTATGAAAGAATTATCCAGGACCATAAGATGACAGCCCAGGTCACTGGGGAGCAGAATGCAATACTATTGTCAATACTATTGATATGTCTTAGGAAAAGTGAGTCTGGGAAATGCAGAAATGTCACAAGCTTTGTTTTACCTTCATTTTAATAGAGCACAGAATGACCTGTATGGGAGGGGTTGACTACTTCAATTAGGTTTACACTATTTTCAATAGGCGCTTCCAATCAGTGCATTTAGCTGGAAAGCAATTCCTGACTTTATTATTACTGTTGTCATCCTTAAAATGCATTCTATTTATTTTTTTAATTCGCCAGGAGGGGCGAAGAGAAGACGGGAGCAATAAAGAAAAGGAGCCAGTAACATGCCCTTAGGGACCAATAGTGAAGGGAGAAGAATCACAGGAGAAGAGAAATAGGAGATGAAAATGAAAGACGTATCTTATTAAACCATCATAATTAAGAAGTAATAGCTATTCATAAAGAGACCCATGCCCAAAGGCCTGAAGATGTCTACAACAGCAAGGGCAAATGTTTTTTAATAGGTAATAATCAACAAATAATCTACATTAAAAAACAGACCGCACAAGAATGAGAAGGCAGAGTTCTATCTTCTCACAGGCCTCCTGCCTCCGTCGGTTCAGGGTGGACAAACCAAAACTGAAACTAACTAAAGAGAAGAAAAATTGGTGACTGCTTTTCAAGTACACATAAATTTTGGCAAATACAGAGATAAAGAGCATTTGATAACAGAACACCTTGTTCCCTATCACCTGTAGCTTATATTAGGAAATGGTCTTTGCCTCTGAACCCTGAGATTACAATTGCTGCTAGAGATCCAAGGGAATCGGGGCCTGATGATGAAACTGACCCCATATTATTCATTTCGGCACAAGACTGGAATTAATTGAATGAATTTTTCCCTTAGCTCCTGGACTTTAAGTTAGCTGGACCTAGGAGTACTGACGAGACAAATCTGAAGGGAAGGAGAAACACATTTAGTCCTTGGACACCCCCTAGTGTCTATGTGAGCATGAAACCATCACACAGGTATCCCTCCCTTTCCTGCTACATGGAAGGACTGACAGGTCTGGCTCCTAAAGATGAGGACCCAGGACTCCAGCCCTGTGACGTATCTGCTGTCCTCTCAGGCCAGGAATCAAGGTGTCAGACTCAAAACCCCTCTCAGATACTTCTAAAATTTCGGCTTGCCATTAACTTCGTCTCAATGTGGCAGACTTTGTCTCAAGAAAATGTGGAAAATTATGGGTGGAGCCAAGAGAAGTCTATAATTTGCCCCCCCAAAAAAGATTAATTTCACAGTTAATATACAGGATGCAAAATGAAAAAGAGAAATGGAGGGAAAATCTATTTCAGAGAATATATGGTAGTTTGTCTTTATATAGATAACTTGTGAGTGTTTGAATAAGTTCTGTGATGTATTTATGTTTACCGATGTGATTGGATGTGAATACTGAATAAAGTCTGGGAAAAACTGCTTGCTACTTCTCTCAGTCAGCGGTTCTTTGAGCAGTATTTCATTTGTGTGATGAAGATATAATTTAAAAGTGGTGTGGAAAAGCTTTAGTGTAAGCACCTTTGAAAGTTCCCACACAAATTGTATGTGATTTCCTTTCCATCTAGGTAAATTAATTTTTGTGTGTGTGTCCCAGAGTTATCTATGGACTAGGCTTTCTCTGTTAAAACGTTGTTAAAATTATGAAATG
This sequence comes from Martes martes, assembly GCF_963455335.1. Taxonomy (NCBI): domain Eukaryota; kingdom Metazoa; phylum Chordata; class Mammalia; order Carnivora; family Mustelidae; genus Martes; species Martes martes. The sequence goes on along the minus strand of NC_137896.1, from coordinate 76,848,197 downwards.
TCACCATGAGTTTCATCCATGGTCATCTCAAAAGTATAAATGTGCCAGAATGTCATTACTATATTTGCCTGTTGTAAATACCCAAATTTGCCCCAGTATGCACAATTCTAGGAAAAGCATCCTTCCATACGACTTGCTGGAACTCCAAGAGACACGTCTTCATATTTTCCTAGTTTTTCTAGCATAATGCTTTCCCACCAACTGTTTTGGGGAAGCAGTCTGCCATTCTATTCAACTTTGAAGGCTATATTACAGCAATACTACAGAGCACTTTTTCCTGCTGCACCTGGGTAAGCTGCAACCTCCATGAGATCTGACTCTTTACAGATTCACAGAATTTTAAAGGGCAAGACTCCTCAGAAATCCCCCTGATTCATACCCTTATTAAGAAATGGGGAGGGGCGCCTGGGTGGCTCAGTGGGTTAAAGCCTCTGCCTCTGCCTTCAGCTCAGGTCATGATCTCAGGGTCCTGGGATCAAGGCCTGCATCAGGCTCTCTGCTCAGCAGGGAGTCTGCTTCCTCCCACCACCCCCCCACCTGCCTCTCTGCCTGCTTGTGATCTCTCTCTCTCTTTCAAATAAGTAAATAAATATTCTTTTAAAAAAAAAAACAAAAACAAAAAAAAACAAAAGAAATGGGGAGGTCAGAGTGATTATGTGACTTGCTCAGAGTCACATGGCAAGGTTGTCAGAAGGCTAGAACAGGAACCCAGAAGCCAGTTTTGGTCACTGATGCTTCTAAGTGTAAGAATGCATCCTGGGAACTTTATAAATGTGAACTTATCACCTGTGTCAGGAAAAGAGAAGCCTGATTCCAAGATCTGTACCCTCCACATAGGGGAAATATTCCCTAAAAGGTGAAGGTGTCCTGCCAACGCCTGCGGCACACACCCAAGAAGATCATGACAGTGAACTCAACAGCTCTCCCTCCCTTGATTTTTCATCTGCAACTCTGATGACTGTAGAAAGAGAGAAAGGAACCAAGGGGAGGAATGTCAGAAACATCTTTCCCCCTTCCCAACTACCACTAGCACCACAAGCAACCATGTGAATGAAACAGTTTTGTTCCTTCCCCAGCAGGAAATGCTACTGTTTTAAATACCAAACAAAGATAGCTCTTGCTTCTGGTTACAGCCCACACAAAATAAACTTATTTTTAAAAAGGAATCTTGGCATATGGTAACAAAACCTATATAATTCTCTTGATCTTTAATCTCTATGCCAATGTCTTTTTTACAGATTATGGCCTCAACCCCTGACAAATCTGCTTAGTGAATTTTTGGCTGACAAATCTGGCAACACAAACGCTGTCTGAAATACATTCCAAAGGCTAAACATTTTCATAATAGCTACTTTACATAGCCTAGTAGGTTTCCCTTTAGGACACCAATTAGATTTTTTTTAAAGTGACAGTGTTAATTTTTATGATTACACACAGAACTGAGATTTTTATTTAATACACTGGGCCTTCTTTTAAAGCTTTTCAAGGGTATCAACCACTTTGCCAACAGACGGGTATTACAGCAGGGGTGATTATAGTAATTTTTCATGTAATTGGAAGTCACCATTTGGTTGCTATCTTTCACATGCTTGTTGACTCATCATATAATCCTTTATAAGAGCGGTTTGTTGTATGTCACAAGGAACGTGCCAAGCAGCCGGGAAATAACAAACAGAGGAACCCCCTGGCTGGTAGGGACCACAAAAGTCTTTAACATCTGCCCAGCTCTTTAGACTGCAGTAAATTTTACTTAATAGCAGTGACCGAACACTGAGAGAAAGGTTTCAGAGGATCTGGGGAAAATCTGTGTTTTCTCTCAAAAGGAGATGTCTCAAAAAACAAGATTCTATTACACACCATGAAAGCACAGTTTTAAAAAGATAAGAAGGTATAAGTACTCATTAGAATTATCAAAGTCCCTTCCCGTAAATTTAAGAATTTAAGACCGAAGTAAATGTAGCATGTTGTCCCTCAGCTTCACTTACCACATCTTCACTTTTCATCTCATCTTTTGAATCCCCATAGTTAGCAAAGTGGTTTAATGGAAGAAACACACGAACAGGTTACACGTGCATATTAGATGGGTCAGAGCTGGAAGTGGGGACGCCTGAATTCTTAACCCAGTTTTGTCATCCTGGGAGAGACATGTGAATATAATGAAGCTTCCAATTCCCTTAATATTGTAAGTGAAGAGGAGCATCACATGATTCCCGAGTCTCCCTAAGGAAGAGGTCAAAATAAATAAGAGGAAATTGGAAATATTTTGTCTGCTAAAGCATTAAATACTAGGCCTTAACGTTTGACTTGAGATGACGGTTTAACATTTTGCCTTCTTTGAATCGGTAAAGTTGGCACAGCCGTCTATAATGTGCATTCCGTCTGATGCTATGTGCATATTTCCTTTGGAATTTTCCAACAGAATTAGAACTAAGCCGCTCACTTTTATAAAAAGTGTTTCTTCACCATTTACTTCTATTGGGTTCAGAAGAATGACTTATCAGTGACTGTTTTTCCTTTCATAAAAGGCCCATGACTATTGACAGCCATGTAGCCTGAAAAGCATTTCAGCTGGACTCAACTCCTGCATATTGATTTGACAAAGAACCTGCATTTGTGTTTTAATTTAGTTATCTAAGTACTATTGTATAACTCAAGCACAATATTAAATACGCCCCATCTTACTTAGTTCCTAAGATCTGAGATAAAGGTCATTTGCCTCACTAACCATGTGTTACAAATTAGCCATAATATGAGTTAGCCCTAGGTTAAATATCTTCAACAAATCCAATGCAATTGTATATTATACTTTAAATAAGTAAATATAAGATACAACTAAAAACAAAAACCTAACAATTCAAATAAACAGTTTATTTAACCAATTTTAGCTCTTATGACACCAAAAACAAATATGAAGTAAGATTGTCTTAGAGATTAGAAATGACTATGTGACTATGTGTCATGTACGTTAGACTGCTGCTTAACTGTAATTATTTCCAGCATTTAATATCACATACTCAGTGCCTTCAAAAGGCCATCAGTGATATAGGCTTCTCACAGAAGTTAGCCGAGGGGTGCCTGGCTGGCTAGGCTGGAGTTGGTAGAGTGTGCAACTCTTGATCTCAGGGTGGTGAGTTCGAGCCACATGTTGGGCTCAGTGCTCACTTAAAAAAACTTTTTTTAAAAAGCAGCAGCAGCAGCAGCTTGTTGAATAGCAGACCATCAAAGAAACCAGTTGATAAAATTCAAGTCTATTTTGATGCAATAGTTATCTCAGATAAGAAAGAGTAAAGGCAGGATCAGGAGACAATCCCCTCAGTGATAACCAAATCTGTAAATAATCAACCAGATAACTTAAGGCTCCCTAGGAACCCGTAATCACTAAGACACTTTAATTACTAAGTATTTGTATCTGTCCAGTGCCACAGGAATTAATAAGTAAACCGCTGTTGAGTAAGTAAACAAAGTTTCGGAATCAGGATTAGAAGTTCATTTCATAAATTACAATCACCTTCTAATACACAAAAGGAATAAAATTCCTTTGTGAAGTTCAGTTCTACTATTTCAATCAGGAAGACATTGCACACTGATAATGACTTCCATCACGCTTCTAAAGTTCATGACTACAAAATCCACAACATAAAAAACTATAAAACTAGCTTACAGGTGATGGGCCATTCTTTTCTCCAACAGAGGAAAATATTTTCTCAACAGAATTATATTTAGAAATACTAAAGGAAAGTTTCCTTTCCTTTCCTTTCCTTTCCTTTCCTTTCATGGCTTCCTCTTGTTGAGTATGCACATTCCCTTCTGATGAACTATTTGTACCCAGCCAAATGACACTGATCAAATTATGGAGAAAAAAAAAATACACTGTTTGTCATATTCCTTTATGACAGAGCTAACAACTTATTTAATTCCCTTAATAAATGTGGTTTGGTAATGGTTTTTATCATTTTCCTCTTTGCTTTTTTAAACTTAGAAAAAGAGGGAGGTACATGAAGACAAGGGCATATTAGGATTGATGTGGATTCTAGTTTTCCTCTTGAGTTTAAAATCATAAACTATTCACTAATATGAATTCTAAGGAGCAGCCTGTCAGATCCATTGTGATAATTAATATAATGGCATACTGTAAATGCCACTGTTGTTAAGGCTGTTATCTTGGTGATTGCTGTTGTTTCTGACAATGCTATTAATAACATTACGGTGTTGATAATGATACTAACAAACAATGTTAAACACAAACAACACAATGCACTTTGTACTATACATGCATACTGGAAAACTAGAGAAAGTACATTTCCTGGGTAGAAGCTGATCATCTAAATTGTAAGGGACACCCACAGTACTTGTCTTCAGAGCATCTATATATTGGATGTGAGTGGGTGAGATTTTGCAAGAAAGGGCTGGGAAGCCAGTTTTACATAATAGCTCTTTAGAGCACAGATTGAAAGTTGAAGGATTGTATGAAGACTTGAAGAAGAGAAATCTTGGTAAGATGAAACAAATGAGAGAATTGAGAAGTTAGTGCAAAGTTAAGATTTAGAATGTTAGTGGATCAAAGAAGTATATATTACATCAGTGACAAAGCAACAACTAGACAACAACTTTATTTTCCTAATCTTTTTCTGATGACAAATGCAATACGCTCGATTATGAAAAAAAATGTGAAAAAAAGACATAGAATAATACAAAGAGAAACATCAGAAGCATGTGTAATATTATCAATAGATAGACAATTTAAATTTTGAGTCATTTATTTTGTAATGGAGAGAACCCTAATTAGATCAAGAGTTTAGTGCTTTTCTAATATTGCTATACAACCTGTCTGTGGAAGATACAATCAGCTTCTTGGTTTACAATCAGCATCCTTTCTTTTTAATAATGGATTAAAAGTTTTTGCAGTAGAATTGACGTTTTTTTGTGAAACTTTCATTCATATATACAATGTATACAGGCCTGGGTTATGATGTAAATGAATTTCTACATATGGGTCACAAACACTGAAACTAATCGCTTAAAAGCTTCCAACTGTCCCGACTTTGGTTGATTTATTTGAAAAAGGAGAAGGAATTGGTATGGAGTTCTAAAAAGCAATGAAACATTTCATAATAAATTAAATCTTGTAAGAAATATCTTAAAAACACCACTTTATTACAACACTGATGGAGATACCAATTGCCTTCACCTGGTTACACTCACATATACCTTATGCCATTGAGTAAAAACAGACACTATCGTTAACCTTACGGAGCTCACAAACTAGATATTAATCAAATAACCAAGCAAATACTTGTACAATTTCAGCTGTGATAAATGCCATGGTGCTCAGAGGGTCCAAAACAAGGCAGTGTAATCTAATTTAACCTACAGGAAAATTCAAGGAAGGCTGCCCTGAAAAGGTACCATTACTGCATTCTGAAGGGTAAATATAAGGTGAAGAGGAGACATTCCAGACAGAGAGGACAGCATATTCAAATGCCTGGATCTAGGGGTCCCTGAGAGTACAAAGCCCACATGGTCACTCACTTCAGATCTGCTTTCAAGGAGATTATCACAGGTGCTCTATGACCTGGATTTAGCATATTTGCATACTCAGTGGGGAGAGACATTGTCCTTCCTTGAAAAAAGAGCCCAACTGCTTCAAAAAGTTTAGGTGATTATCTGCTTGCAATATAAATATGGGTAGGTTAGATAATCTTTTGTGTAGCCTTCCAATCCTGCTTTTTATTTCGTTTTTGTTTTTTAAAGGGTGTGGATAGTTCACTTGTGGATCACATAATTGCCAAAAGGGCTTAAAATGTAAATGGACAACTTGATCTTTGCTTTTATTCAGGTACAAGTGAATATGCATATACCCCTGCTACTAATTTCTTCATAACACACTGGTACATGGGGCGCCTGGGTGGCTCAGTGGGTTAAGCTTCTGCCTTCTGCTCAGGTCATGATTCCAGGGTCCTGGGATTGAGCCCCGCACTCGGCTCTCTGTTCAGCGGGGAGCCTGCTTCCCCCTCTCTCTCTGCCTGCCTCTCTGCCTACTTGTGATTTCTCTCTCTGTCAAATAAATAAATAAAATCTTAAAAAAAAAAAAAAAAAAAAGAAACCACTGGTACATCCCTCCTAATAAGCCCATTAATATTTCTCCTTAGAGGAAAAGGAACCAGGAAACTTCTAAATACATCTTCCACATCTTAAAAGACACAAATACAGACCAATCAGCTATAATTTTGAATTCTAAAAACTGTAGGCACATTTTGGGCTCTTAGTTTCTTCTACTCTAAAATCATTTGGCAGCTTGGTAGGTATTTAACATTAGGAAACTTTAATTTAAAGAAAGCCAAGGATTCCAAAAAACAAACAAATTTAATTTAAGTAGACAGTTCTGGAAAGCTTAGTCTCAGAGTATAAATGGATAACAGAGAGAAAAAAATTAAAATAGGTAAATTTCATTTTGTCAGTAGAACTATGTAGTAATAATTTCTCAGAGCCATTTTAGGAGGTAATACTTTCTTCAGTTTGGCTACCAAAAAATAATTTGTCTTTAAATTATTATTCTACATTTGGTCTAAAAATTCATTTATTCATTCATTCAACTAACACTAATTAGACACAAGTAGTTATAACATATATAATTCTAAATTTTATTTACTGAAATTACCTAGATATGAAAGAAATCCCTCCAATCCGTTTCCTACATGGCACCAGAAACGATATTGTAAATCTTATGGCATCCCTTGCTTCAGTAGTATTTCTCTGCATGTGAGGTAAAAATCTAAATCCATATCACAGGTTTTTATAAAGCTCTACAAAAACCTTTCCTGCCTATTTTCCAGTCTTATCTCACCACCCCTCAGTTACTATGCTCTGGTCACAATGACCAGCTCTCAGTTCCCACCTAGGGACTTAACAGAGGCCGATTCCTCACAGAAGAGAACTGCCTCCATTCTTCATTCGTATGATATTACCTCACTTTTAGGTCTCCACTTACATGTCCCAATGGAAACACCAATGAAAATTATGCCCCCTTGTGAGAACAACCTGCACTTTTTCTTCATAAGATTTATCACAATTTATAAGCGTGTGTGTGTGTGTGTGTGTGTGTATATATGTATATATATATATGTGTGTGTGTGTGTGTGTGTGTGTGTGTGTGTGTGTGTGTGTGTGTGTGTGTGTTTTTAATACTGGTTTCCTCCACTAGACTGTGGGCACCAGAAGGGCAAAGATATGTCTGGTTTCTTTGCTACTATATTCTAGAGAGTACTTTTGTTTTAATCCTAGATCCACCACTAATTACTTAGCCTGTACAAGTCATCTAACCTTTCTAAAGCCAATCTTACCATCTAAGAATGGTTACAATACTACCTTCCTTTCATATTATATTTAGATTGTTTTAATTGTCATTGCCTAGAACAGAGTTGGGCTTAATAAATGAATAAACGTCTTTCCCCACTTCCTCTCCTTCACCTCCATGCACATTTAAAAATATTTCAACACTCTGTCCAAAATAAAGCAATGATTCACAAGTCGGCATTTACCAGCCACTAGTTTACTTTTCCCTTCCTACTCCCCAATTAAGAGAAAGCTCATTTTGAGGTTTAATGGAGAGTGTCACAGGTTCATCAGAGTTCAATTCAGCAGTCTGGAGTGAATCTGTAATAATCCATGACCACAGACCAGTTTGTATTTTTCCACTAATAAAACTCAAGAATGGCTATGTTTAAATGGAATTTTGCAGGTCATTAATCCATTCTAAAGACTGACTCTTTTGGCTGTTTAATTGGGAAATAGTGTGGTAGGAGCAGATTAAGAATCTAGATTTACCTAAAATATAAGGTGGTAGAGTGCTTATATTTTATTAATTTATACTTCAAAAGAATTTCTGAGTGACTTAAATTTAAAAATTCAAAAAGCCACTGTCATCTTCCTAAATCAGACAGGATTTAGATAAGATTTGCAATGATTCCAGAAAATGCTAAACCCTGGTCCCGCAGAAAGGTTCCTTCTTATTGAAACTGAAGAAAGAAGCTGTAGTAGACTGTCTTTTCTTGTTTTGAACTGACCTCCTTGTTTTGAACTACAGTCCTCTATTTTGCTGCCTCAGAAAAAGATTCATGCATCTTGTAATTGGCTGAAACCCAGGCCAAGTGCTGTAGCTCTGGCCAATGAAACATAAGGGGATGACTAGAGGAGGCAGTTTCTAGCAGAGCTTTTTCCCCCTTTAAATGATACATAAAACTGAGACATTCCCCTTTTTATGCCTCTGGATGTTATAAACTCTAAGATGGCTGGTCTACGGTCCACATATACCAAGCTGCCATTGGGAATGGCAGCTTGGTATATGTGGGATAAGAAATATTATTATCTGCATTAAGAGAAGAAAAGAACTCAAGTGTATAAATGTAGAGTGACTGGACAGAGTCATGATACAGACTGCCTCAGTTGCTATAAATTATTTGGTAATTCTCTACTGCCCCTTTCCTTTGCTCTGCTCCCCGCCTCAACCATATTCCGACCAGTTCTGACAGTTTAAATCCTGGCAAATGCCTACACCAATGCCCCATCACTCCCCAAATACTATATATAAGTATATAAAGTATATATATTTTTTAATTCTAAAGTAGTAATTGGAAGAAAGTCCATTTACTAATCACATACTTCGAAAGGCGATATATGGGTTAATGGGTGGGTGGATGGATGGATGAATGGAAGGAAGGAAGGAATGATAGACAGGTATCTCATGTATACATATTTAATGTACATCAAATATATGTATATTAACATATGTCACATACATTTAATATATATATATTTTTTTAGAGAGGGGGAGGGAAGGAGAAGCAGAGGGAGAGAAAGAGAATCTTAAGCAGGCTCCACACCCAGCACAGAGCCCAATGTGGGGCTCAATCTCACAACCCTGAGATCATAACCTGAGCCCAAATCAAGAGTAGGATGCTTAACCAACTGTGTCACCCAGGTGCCCTAACATATATACTTTTAACAAATACATTTCACATGCATTTTTACATATATACATTTTCATATATATTGTACATGTGTGTAGCATGTGTAATGTATGTATACAAAGAGAGAGAGATTGAGAGAGAGAATAGTTAATGGTTTATGGAAATCCAAAACAAGACTAGAAACAATCTTCAAACCCCAGAAAGTCATGGATTCAGTTTTTATGTGAATGAATAGCATTGTTCTTTTGCCAGCATGTTAGTAAGGAAAATTTATGAAAGCAATGTCGGTAAGTAGTTTCCTTATCTCTACAGAGGTTTTAATGACTCACTGCCATTCCTCTGCTTTATTTATCTATTTTCTTTGGAATTTTAATGACTCACTCTAAAGATGATGACTAAATGTCTACAGTGATTTAATGCTGTCACCTACAGTAAAGACAAAGCTAGAAACTGTCAATTATTTGGCTAATCAGGAAATACAGATTTCTACAGTAATAGAAAACAAGTAATCATCACTAGAAATGTTCAGTTGGAGTTCAAAGTAGATGCATATGAAGTTAAAAACAAACATGTAGTCACTAACAGAGTCATTCCAGAACAATCACCAGCCTGTCTCCATTTTCTTCATGTTGCAAAGATGCACTTCAACCTTACCTTAAAAAGCTGAAATTTGGAACAGAATGCTCGATTTTGTTTTTCTACTTTTGTTGGGAAACTTGCTATCTTGACTCTAAGTGTAATATTCCTAATCTCAGAATGTAGTATCACACCTATACACAAGCCTGAGAGTAGGAGTGGCCCCCAATCCTGTTCTTGTGCTTATAAGAGGTCAGGCAGTGGGACTTAGAAAACCAAGAATTTGGCTTGAAAGGAGCTATTTTGTTTTGTTTTGCTTTTAAGTATGATTATAGGTATTTCTCATTAATATATAAATTATGTGCTTTCTCTCCCATCTCTAAACCATTAAACCCAAACCAATGATGGAGCTTTCTTATCATTAAAAGTAAAATAACTTCTTTTTTGTCTGCTAGCATATTCCTTCAGGACCCCCTACATCTATTTTCCCTACAATGATCAGTGAGCCAGGAAGAAGTATATGGTAAGTTTTAGTGTTTAACAAACATTACGGCATACCACAAACTTCATAAAAAACAATAAGAAATATATATCGTCTGTCATAGGAAAGACATTAAAATAGAATGTCTGAAATGTAAGAAAGACTATTATATTGCCAAAATACGCCAAGAAACCCAGGATCATATATGTGCAATATCCTGCTTCAAGAAAAATATGGATTTAAAAATTACAGCCTATGAAACTCCATTTTAAGATGACATAACAGAGGGTACATTAGTCAATGTTTCTCACAAATGAATCAACCCATTGCATAATTACAATCACATTTAATCATTGCAGCAAAGTACAGGGAGCAGCATAATCCTTTTTTTCTGTTGGACAACTCATCTTACACTGGAATTAGCGTGAAAGTAAATTTATTGAGGGTTACTTGTCTGGTTTTACCTGACCATTAAATATAAATTAATTTTTAAAAATTTAAGGTTTGAACAAAAACATGGTTTTGTAAAATAAATGTAGTTTTTTTTTAATGCAATCACTCATTGTTTGTTTAAAGCTTGATTCACTCAATAGCAATTCCTCCCTTAAGCATTTGTGAAGTAGTTTGTGGACATGCTTGCAGTAGTATACTTGTGTGCAAAAATCAAACATAAAAACTGATCACATGCTCACAGCTGGAAACCGTGTCAGGCTTTATTCAGTAAGGTATCAGGCATTATCATTTAGCGCTCCCACAGCGGGAGGAAAAATGGTGGCACAGAGGAGAACGATCACATCAGACACACTCCAGGGGTTTCCTTTCCCTACATTGTTCCTCTCCCAAATGTAACTCTTTAAATTTTAAATAGGAAAAGAACACACAGAATCATTGCTCAGAACAAAAAAGGGAGGGGGGTAAGTAGATATGGAGGAGGAAGGTAGTGGCAAAACAAGAAGGAAAACATTTCTCACTAAATAAAGTGAATACTAGAAAGCTCAACATACACTTTAATACATCCTTAAGACCCAAAGAAGCACGCACATCAAAGAAGTTTTGAAGATCTACTATAGTTCAGACAGAACAGTGTTATACTGTGCTCTATTTTACAATTGTTGATTGTGAACAAGTTACTTCTCAGTAATCAAATGCAAATGAATTCAAGAACAGCTAATTGATGAGGTTTTGTTTCATACTCCTATACTTATCAGATACTATATATTAATACATATTAAGCTAACTGAAAGAGTTGAAGACACATGAACTGGAGCACATTTTATTTTTCCTTTTCCAGACAAGAAATCCTCTTCCAACCTGGTTATCTAATTCTATTTCTTCAAAGAAAATTATAATTTAGGAATTAATTTTAACCTCTGAAAATCACAATTCTCACATGAGTCCATGTTTAACAGTAATACCATCATTATTTTAGAAAAAAATTATTACAATAGTAGGTTTATTTTAAAGCAAAATTCACGAGAGGCTCAGTTTCAGCAAGTGGAAGAATTTCTAAACAAGTAACGACTGCTATTTCATATCAATGGTAATCCACGCCAATGCCTTCAATAGCCGTATAACCAGCTCCTGAAGGTCCATGGATGGATGGTCTATTCAGTGCTTCTCCTTCATGTATTCTGCTGCACCTACTGCTCTTGTTGACACTGCAGCATTCTTTGCATACTTTGCAGTGCAGACTGAAGAGTGGCCCTCTGAACCCCAGACACTTGGCTATCTGCTTTGCTTTTGGAATGACTGGAGAAAGGAATCTTTATCGGTATGTAATAGCTAAGTAAAGGTACAAAACAGATCTTGGTCCATCCGCGCATGTCCTAATACTAATTTTTTTTAAGTAATCTCTACCGTCTACATGGGGCTCAAAGTCACAACCCCAAGACCAAGAGCTTGTGTGCTCCACCAACTGAGCCAGCCAGGTTCCCCCATCTTCTAGGATTAGAATCATCTGTACCCTTTGATTTCATTCTGAAATATTATAAAATTCTAATCTGTCTTTCTTGTAACTCTGTCGCAAATACGAAAATTAAGCCATACATGTTTAGACTAAAGTAAATCTCAAATAAAGTTTAGCTGTGACCTCTAGCCTCCTAACTGCAAAGCTGTACTTTCTATAAGCTCCTATTGGACACATATGTGTATTTATGTATACATATGTGAATATGTACAGTATACATAAATGTGAATATACACATGCATACACATATATCCATACCCATAGTTCCATATACACACACATCCTTTTAAACATTTAGTTTTTTTCAAAGAGGAGAAAAATATAATAGATAGATCCTTAGGCAGAAATAAGGAGAAACAACTGAATATGGGCATTTTCTTTTTAAACAGGGAATCAGATCAGTCTAACAAGATGTTTCCCTGAAATATTGGCCTCAAATGAGTCCATTCAGCCATGGCAAGGAGAGGTTTCCAGCCAAAACATTTAATTAGTGCCCAATTAAGACAGCCGGAATGATGTGAAGTCCGGGCTCTGGCCGCATGCACGCCTCAGGATGGGTAAGCAGCTTAAGTGAGTCTAGTCTGACTAAAAGCTGTCAACTGTCAAACTGTCAATGGGCCATATGGGTCAGGCAGCATCTCTCTGAAGAATTCGGCTAGTCCACTCACCAGGGGAAAAACACCTAACACCACTGGGTTGACAAATACCCAGCAAGTTCCTCAAAGCAGGAAGGAACTGAAGTTATGATCAGATGAAAGGAAGAGCCAAGTCATGTCCTGTTTAAACTTTCCTGGCACCACATCAGCTATAGGAAAAGGTCCAAACTCCTTAAAATGGCAGACAACACCCTGCCTAATTATCTGGCCTCATCTCTCATCCTTCCCTCTCCCTGCTTTATCCTTGAGCAACTTTAAACTGCTTGATATTCCCTCCATATGCATGTGCACTTTCTGAACTCCAAAGCTTTGCTAATACTGTACCCTCTGCCAATAATACCATTCTCTCCTCTCCCACCACCTCAATTCATTCATCTCTTTCACTCAAATTCATCGTTTTACATTAAACTTAGGAGTCAGCTGCTACAAGACTTCCCTACCCATCCCCTCTACCATTAACCTCAAGCAGGGTTACACACCCCTTTTCCATGCTCTCATAAGCCCATGGGTGTCTAGCACCGACTTTAATGCATAAGATTCTCACCATCTCTTTTAGAGCCCATTTTCCTCTCTTCACTTGAGTATGCAACCTGATGGCAGGAGTATAACTCCTTTGTCTTCTAGCACCAAGGCCACTGAATGTTCCTAATTATTGTTACTGGTAAGAATCAACAAATTAATCATGAAATAATCAAGTTAAAACCAATCTTACCCCATGTTTATTTACTCCCTTTGTTTTAAAATGTCTCTTTTAGGCAAGCAAATATCACCATGCAACTTGATTGATTTGCCTATATATACATAGTAAGTCAATACATAAGCCGGTCACTGCAACCTTGTTGCCTCTCTCATGCTGAGGTCAGAGGGTATGCTCTTCCAAGAGGACATGTAGAGGGCAGAGAAGCCTGGAATTAGAATTGATTAAGGTATTAGGCTGAGTAATATCAAATGGAGGAATATACTGGCAATCAAAATCAAATGATCTTTAAAATAAATTATTTTAGCTTTGGTATTTTATCAAAACTGGAATCAAACAGGATGTAGACGACTTTGGAGCAAAAGAGGAAATCTTGGTTTGTAGAAGCACCCTAATCTCTTCTAGTCTCTTCCTCAACAGAAATGTTTTTACATGAATATTAGGTAGAAGAAACTGTCACAAGCAAACTTGAAAAGCAGAGAATATAAAGAGAGATGCTACCAGATTTGGCTATAGCTTGAAGACTGTGTGTGTGTGTGTGTGTGTGTGTGTGTGTGTGTGTTGGGGAGTGAGGTACTAATTCCCCAGAACCTATTCTGTAAATACCGAAGATTGAGATCTTTACATTCATCTGTCTACTACCATTTTGAGTAAATGTGTGGCATTAACTCTCTCCAAGGCAAGCCCATCTCTGCCCCATAACAACCCCAGGACCAAAGGGTGTTGGCTCCCTAACAGTTCTATAAGGAAATGTAAAATTTTCTCTTTTTTAAAAATTTTATATAAAGAATAAGCTTGCTCTGTATCTTTAGAGCAACTATCCTAAAATAAGATCAAAGATTAGAAATACTAAATCAACCCCAAATGTCACATAATAATTACATTTAATTAAAAAAATTTTTTGAATCTTTGATTTAAAAAACATGCATTAGAAAATAATAAATATTCTCAAGGTGTCTGGGTAGCTCAGTTGGTTAAGTGTCTGCCTTTGGCTCAGGTTATGATCTCGGGGTCCTGAGATGGAACCAGGATCGAGTCCCGCATGGGGCTCCCTGCTCAGTGAGGAGTCTGCTTCTCCTTCTTCTTCTGCCCCTCCCCCCTGCTCATGCTCTCACTCTCTCTCTCTCTCTCATGCTAACAAATAAATGAAATCTTTAAAAAAGAGAACAATAAACATCCTCAAACTTAGTACTTCCTAAGTTCAAAACAAAGATAGAACTGGTGAACGAATCATTTGACAAAGGTCCTAAAAATAGGCATATGTAAATGATAACCATTTTGCAAATACCAACTGTGGGTCATACTTCCCAGTACAGATAATTCAGGCTCGTGGTTATTGCCAGAGAAAGTTAAAACGTAAATTATTTTAATACATCGACGAACCACTCTCAACGGTAATACTTACGCACAACCCTGGAAAACCACTTTCTCGGGCTCTAAGGAAAAGGACCCCGAAGCTCTGCACTGAGTAAGAACAGAGATATGTGAAAAGTCTTGTGCTTCAATAGGAGTGAGGTCTTTGTGTGGCTAAGAAACAGACAGAAAGAGCCTTATCCTAAAATGGACATGTGCACTGGACAAAAAGAAGTAAAAGGATTAGAATGCAACTATAACTTTCTGCCTAAAGCACCAAATGTCTCACCCAAAAAATGTAATCATTTCTTCATTCACAAAGGAGAAACGCTGGTCTTTTTTCTACCTTTGCAAAAAGGACACGTGTCTGTCAGGAGGCCAGAGAATCCAGGAATTCATTAAGGTCTCTCCAGGGTGCCTACAAACCGGCAGGAGGCAGCCTGTCACAAGCCATGGTGGTGACTGAGCTGGCTGCAGATTCCCTTCTACACTACAGTCAAATCACATCAGCTGATGGCACCCACTTCGCCCTTCCCACAACCAGAGGTACCAAGACCTCCTGACCTCCCTACCAGCTGCAGGGAAAAGTTTCTGAGCCTTTTCAAAAGGACACTAAGAATACTCATGCAGCACCTGCTACCGTCATCCAGCTAGCTATATTAAGGGGGAAAATCAAGGAACATATTGACTAGGAAATAGAACTCTGGAGAGAAGAAGAAACACAAAAAAACAAACAAACACCACTCTAGGCAGAAAAAGGGAAGGGAAAAAGAGCCCACTGGTGTTTATCTGGATTTGCCTATGTTCTTTACCATCTAATGGTTAAGACTTATTTCTTTCCTGATAGTGGACTGCTTACTACTCACAGGCAAAACGTAGGTGTTGCCCTTAGAAACAGGGCCCTGAAAACTCTCTTGGTCCCTCCTGGAGAGAATGTGGGAAGAGATGCAGAAAGGGGCCTCCCTCTCCCTTTTCAGGGAGCATTCCTTCCTTAGGTCAGAAAAAAAGTGAACTGTATTGCAGGATATCCTTACTTACTTACTTGTCTTGCAATGCACACATAGGTCAGAAAAGGAATGAGAATCAGACTGTTTACATGGACAAATTAAGGTCCTAGATATGGAGATTGCAAGGGAAGTTCCCAGGTTCTAGGTGCTGAGTCTGTATAGTGGGTTAATCATAGTTAGGGAAGAAGCTAAGGTCACAGGTGTCAAATCAAGCCCTTACTCAAAACAACCACGGTGGTCAGCATCAGGGCAGAAATTGGGAAAAACATTTAGAATAAAGGAAGTGATGCCAGAATCAGACAACTGGACCAGGATTTTTTAAAATGTCAGACATAAGAACAAAGATAGCAAACTCACGTAGGTACTGTTGTAAGACACCTTACGTATTTTGTAAAGATATACCACAGTACAAAGAAGGTAACAAATTCTACAAGCTTGTGAAAATAAAAATAAGCTTTGTGCTGATAACAGAGGATTATAATTGGACATTAACGGATATATCCTAAATAGAAGAAATAAAGCACTGAACTTGCTACTGACATATAAATGTTGAATTCGAAAAAAACAGCCAATTCCCTCGACTTGGATTAACAGAGACAACAGGTCTAGTAAAGCAAAGTGAATGAGAACCCTCTAGGTGATAACAATCATAAGGTCTACAGACTGTGTCTAGAAAGAAAGAGAAAAAAAAAAAAAGCTGAAAAATGTCTACCGTAGTGAAACCCTGAAATCAAATGGTGACTGTCAAAGTATAGAAAACATTGAAAATTGAAATTAAGTTATATAAAAATTATCCCAGGTTACCTAAACGTGACCGTGCCCTCTATAATAATGCCAGAAGCTGCGCTCAATAAATATATGCATATAAGCTAAAAATATCAAAAGAAACACTAATATTAAAAGGAATGAAAGAACTTGAACCCTTTTCTTCTAAGGTATTAAAATAGGCATGCAAAAATATAAAAACAATGAAATGTTTAAAAATCAGTATTTCTAGGGGTGCCTGGCTGGCACAGCCGGGAAAGTATGCAACTCTTAATTTTGAGGTCATGAGTTCAGGCACGACCTTGGACATAGACCTTATTTAAAAAAATAACATATGTAAATAAATAAAAATCAGTATTTCTATTACATAAAGTCCAAAATGTAAGAAGGAATAAGCATTTTAATAAATTGTCAGCCAGCTAGAAGGAGGCATGAGGGGGTGCTTCTAGGATTCTTCTTTTGTTTAGTTTCTTGATCTGGGTATGTTCAATTTATAACAATTCATTGAGCTGTACAATTATGATTTGTCCATTTTTTTAACAAGTTTATTTATTTATATGACAGAATGAGAGAGATCACAAGCAGGCTGATAAACAGGCAGAGAGAGAAGGGAAGCAGGCTCTCTGCTGAGCAGAGAGCCCGAGGTGGGACTCGACCCCAGGACCCTGAGATCATGACCTGAGCTGAAGACAGAGGCTTAACCCACTGAGCCACCCAGGTGCCCTGATTTGTCCATTTTAATGAATGAATGCTATTGTTCAATAAAAGGTTTCTTTTTTTTTTTTTTAATAAAAGTTTTCTGAAGACAAAGAAGTAATTGGTCATACTCAATGGTCCTAAAACCTTGAGTTTATCCTTGCTAAGGGTATTCAAGAATGAGGCTCAGGATAAAACCCAATAATGATATCCTAGATTGTTTAAAAAAAAAAAAAGTGCAATTCTCTACAAGGCTTGAGAGCAACTCACACTTGGTCAGTAAGTCAAATTTTGAAAGGCATCTGAAGAAATACCTGTTTGAATCCTAAGAAAATGGGCAATGGAGAGAAGCAGGGAAACTGACTCTGCACTGTGTGAAGCTGAGTCTGCAAAACTTGAGTGAACTGATTTCAGAAGTAAAAATGTTCTGCTTGTCCAAGTTCCTTCCGACAAAGTTTAATGACCAAAAAAAAGTAGCATTTCTTCTGGTCCCTGGTGACACGGCATGTGTCCAGTTACAAAACCAGAATTCCCATATTCAAGTCCCAATTCCACCACTTCTAAACTGCCACTCTTTAGGCAAAACATTTGACACCCCTGAGTCTACAATTTCTATATACATAGCATGGCATAGTCTATTTACCTTCTTGGGTTATTTCCAGTCTTACACAAGAAAATGTTAGTGAAAGCGCTCTGAAAGGTGTAATTAAAAAAAAAAAAAAACTATAACAATGTGTCAAATTAATTGAACAAGGAGGTCCTTAGACTGAGGTAGCTCTGAAACCTTAATAGCTGATGTCAACGACCCAAAATTTAAGCCTGTAATGCCTCAAGGTTAAGAAATTGGAAACCACACTAATGAAATGCCAGCTTGGCTTTCCCAAATAAGGCAACAGCTTACGTTACAGCCAATCAAAAACCGTCCTTGCATTACAGCCAATCAAAAGCCGTCCTTGCCTCGCACCACATTTTTCTCCACGGAAGTCTTTCTTCAGGTTTCTGTCAGCGCAGCGCCCCTAACCACTTCCTGTTTGGCGCTGCCAAATTCAAAATAGTTTTTACTCAACTTAACTCTCGACATTGGTGATATACCTAAGTTTATCTTTTTACCAAACGTGAAACCATTTGCCTCTGTTGATTGGCAGCCTCAGGAGTTCCCCGGGTGAAATCGGAAGCTGGCTCCTCCCCAGAGGCGGGCCAGCCCCCAGCCTGACTGGTAAGTGGTGGTTTTAATGGTCGAGGGAACTTACTTAAAAGTCTTCTCTTCCTGGGAGTGGGCTCAGGAGGAGTAGATCTCCGCACGGGCCGCCAGAATCCTGACGTTTATGAGGAAACCTTAACAGGGCTCAGTGACGTGTGCCACCCACACGGTCCACACAGCACGTTCCTCTTTAACGGTTGCCCCCTTGAAATGGCTCCGGCTGTCGGAAAGGTGAGCGGAACTATATTCCAATGCCCCGGGGAGAGATGGGAACCCTCCAGTTACTGGGTCCAGCTGGTGTAGGTCCCCGGCATCACGTGCTCTTAGGAGTTCCTCCGACGTATTCGCGGTGTAACTTAAATGGGCTGAGCCAGTCTGACTGGTACCGTTTATTCTCTACCCGGTATAATCTTAGCCACTTTCATCGTCTTAAAAACACATTTTTATTATTGTGTGTTCTTGGTTCATACCTCCAGCAGCCCCCTTCTGTCTGCAGCCTCAAACCCTTGATAATAAAGTTCTAGCCTTCCTTAGATCTCTCATCTCCTGCGATGCCCCATTTGGAGCCCAAGGCCACAGGTTTCCAAGTCGTCCATATAGCCTTACCTCATTGTGTATTTTCCTACTCGCTTTCTTTTCATATTCAATCTATCCTTTAAGGGTTAGTCACATCCTTCCTTTTCAATAAAGCTCTCCCCCATTCACTCTAGTTTATTGATCGATTTATTACCCCTCAATTTCTGTGGATATTATCTTCTGCATCGAAACTCACAATTTGGTTATATGTTTCTCTAAACATCTGTCTGCATTGACTCCTGTTCTCCCCAAATTGTAAAATCTCTTTAGAAGGGGGATCATCATAAAAAAAACAGGAAAAAAAAAAAAGAGGGGCATATCCTTTATTTCTTTTCCCTTTTCCCAATAACTTGCAGTGTTGAGCAAATGACAATGAAACTGAGGTTCAATAAAAATTGGGGTTCTTTAAAAATGCCCATGGAAATGAATTAAGTTAGTAATTCCTAAGGGGACATGGGACAGTTACATTGATGTCTATGTGTCAAAGGCATTATTTCTCTTATTCATTTCAAATAAACTTTCTAAGAAGTGCCTTGAGAAACTATAGACAAATGTGATCCTATATCAAAAGGAACATATGTCACCAGAGAACCAACCTATATCACTGTTCCTGATGTATAAGACTCAGACAAATTTTTTAAAAATCCATACACAGGACTTAGATAAATACAAAGCCAATCCAAAACAAATAAATACAAAAGATTAATAATTCAAAACACGGCTGTGCATAATAAATGCTGAAGTTGTGCTTGAATTTTGACAAAGGAAGTTCTGACAAGTTTTACCAGGATTAGACTCTACAAACCAGGTCACTAAGGATGAAGGAGAAAAATGGGCAACTGGTCCAAAATTCAGCTGCTTTTTAAACTTGGCCATTAAGTGCATGGAATTAAACTCCTGCAAAGAGGTCTGATGATAGGTGGGTAGTGGTGCTGAGGTTTGTAGGGTGCATAATATGAAAGGAAGAATGAAGAAGGAAGGGGAGGCTAGTGAGGAAATGGAGGGAAAGGTACTTACAGACCACTTTAGTTGGCTAACCTTTGTGGTTCTGATATTTGGCTCTTTTGGGGGGTTTTTTTGTTTTTGTTTTTTTTTTTTACTTTTTTTCCCTTCCATTTTGTACTCATGCCCAGATTCAAAGTGATGGCTTCATAATAATAAATAAATAATTAAGGAACCAAGAAAAGATTCAGATGACATGCCAAGAAGGGTTACAAGCTTGGCTCCAGATCTCGCTGTAGTGAGAGACAGAAAGTAGGTTTGGAATTGCTCTGCCTGGGTGGCTGAAAGGCAGTGACAGACATCCAATTATGAAGCTCAGGGGACATTTTCTCTTGACACTGGCTGCCTGGCATTCACATTTTAAAACACTTCTTTAAAGGATAGTGATTTTTTCTCCCTTCTAGATGGTTTGTTTAATTGTACACGTCTTCTCCTAGACCTTTCTTTAGCTTCAGGAATGAGCTGGGTTTGAGGAATACCTAGACTCCTAGGCCCTGGAGAACTGTGGCTCTGACAGTCCCAGCTGAGGCTGCTTGCTCGCCTTTCAGCACTTGCTGCAAGCCTTCAAATAGGCCCAGTAAACAAGGAAGTAGAGGGAAGAATAGCTTTATAGGAAGGTGATGATTTAGACAGAGACCAATAACTCAAGTGCATGGACTTTTTTTTGTTTTTTTTTTAATATTTTCACAACCATCATCTCATTTGATCCTCATACAACCCTGTGAAGCCAGCAGAGGACAAATGATCATCTTCATTGTGTAAAAAGGCTGAAGCTCTGGGGTATCTCCTGCTCAGCTCTTGGTCACAGAGCTGGTGCACCAGTCCAGTGGGACTGGAATCACTCCACGTGTGCCCAAATAGTCACAGGTTCCAGAAACAGAGGAGTGGTTGAATGGCCCAAAAGTATCCATCAATTTCATGTAAAAGTCTGTTCTCCCAACTCTCGGTCCCATGCTCTCTTCCACCCACCATGACATTTCCTTCCATTTAGCCTAGTTCAAACAAAAAAACTCAAGAAATTGGTGAGACAGCTTTGGAACCAATTACCCTGATAAAGTAAACTGGAGGTCTGAACAAATACCTAGTGAGACTAGAACTGCAAATAGATTCACTATAGTTAAAAGACTCCTTCTTATAGGAAAAGCTGAGGAGAGGCCTGAGGGGTAAGGAAAAACACCAGATCTAGAAATATATGGGTC
Source organism: Martes martes (assembly GCF_963455335.1). Classification (NCBI taxonomy): domain Eukaryota; kingdom Metazoa; phylum Chordata; class Mammalia; order Carnivora; family Mustelidae; genus Martes; species Martes martes. The sequence goes on along the minus strand of NC_137896.1, from coordinate 76,827,056 downwards.
CTTATTTACCTCCTAGCCCCACCCTCCCTACAGAAGGATTCTGGAGGCCTAAAAGAGTCAGTTTCTTCATTTGGATGATTTTAAAACAATGCCTGATTAATGAGTTTAGCCATAGTGGACTAAAAGTCACAGAAGAGATTGTTCAGTGATGTATGATGAAGAAAATTTGGGTGTATCCAGATTTCAGAGGAATGTGGATATTACTAATAGAGCTAAAACTGAACAGGGTTGGGGGGGGGGGAAAGGAGCACTCCCAAATCAAGAGTTTTTCAGCCCTGTCCAGGGTATAAGATACTTAAAATTCTGGGTTCCAAGAGTGGAGACAAATGCACAAGGCTTTTGTGAACACTAGCTCTTAAGAGCCAGATAAATCCACTGGTTCTGAGGCCTTGCTCACCAACAAAGACCAGTATTTAAATATTTGCTTTTTTAATAAGACTTGCCCTCAGGGAAGGAACATGCTGACCAGTTGACACAATACTCAAGTCTTGTTTTAAGGAAATATGGTTAATAATTATTATTATATAATAACAATTGTATAATAACATAGTTATAACTATTATATAATAATATAGTTATTATATTAGTTTCACATGAGCTTGGATTACAAATGGTTGGTCCTCCTGACCTTAGTTACTCTGGGAACAGAGAGGAAAGGAAACTGCAAGGGCTCACCTGTTTACAGGTGGCTGTTGTGAAGACACTACAAATAGCAAGTTACAGACCTGAGGGAATTCTCATGTTACTTAAAAGGACCACCCCCATCCATGTTTTCTATGTTCATAATCAATGAGATAATCAGCTCAACCAGAAAATATGCTAACTCGATTTCCTTTTGAAAATAATTTTGGAAAAAGAAGAAAAAGATATGTCAACAATCCCAACCACTCTTTAAGTTAGCTTATGCTCTAGGTTAGGTACAAGTTTAGCCTAACCCTTCCTTCTTTCTAAGGCATTTTTGAAAATGCTTGAGACAATAAATGATGAATTACATAAAAGCACATGTTTAGTGATATTTTATACACTCTATTGCTTAAGTTAAACAGGAAACAAACGTATCAATAAAAAAAAATTTCAATTACGGTAGCTGGAGTTAAAAGAGTTATATGACCTTTTGATTAGCTAGAAAACTCAACCCAGGTCACTTATTCACTTTGCTTTTCAGTTAATGACGATTTTGGAAAATTTAACAATCATTATACATCAGAGTTTGTCATGAAGATAATATCCACTTGTTATAGTACATATTGTGCAGAGAATTTCTTTCAGTTGTTATTGTATTGAGTGCTATGTTTTTTTCAGAAATAATCTGGAGTTAAAGAGGGGTGACATTCTAGTGATTAATCTTAAATCCTTTCAGGATGGGAACATGGCCCTGGGCCAGCAATATGGAAAAGATGCACCACAATAAAAAAATCGGCATTTCCCTCCTCAGACTTCCTAATCCAAGTGGCCAATTGCTGGTTGTCATTGCATTAATCTAATTATAACTCTTTCCTATTGAATTGTAAAATACATGAAATGACTGGGAAAAATAGCAACTTGTAAAAAGCAAAGGGCTCCACAGTGAATGTTACATTCAAAGGTAATTACTTAACACACGCAAAGCTGAACTGCACAACCTACAATTCTGCAACTTTCTATAGGCTCTTTTGCTTCTACTTTAAATAAAAGAAATTCCTTTCATTTTGTCAAGAAAACTTTTCTCTACCTCACTACTGCCTGACAAGGGAACAGATGGCAATTTAAGGGGAGAATTTATGAGAGCCACAATCTTAATGTTGCATAAAGGAAAGAAAAAGACTCGCATCAAAACCACTGACAAATGTACTTGCTAATATTAATGCACTCCCCATTCATCCAATATGCTTCCTAATTGCTTTTCTGTACATAATAATGTGGCACCTGCTGCTCAACATTGCAAACGCATCAGGATTTCTCCAAAGTCAAACAGCTCTGCAACTGGCCCTCTCCCAGTGATAAATGTAGAGCACTGTATCACGCACAGTTCCTGTCAGTGGCATAATTAAAATTTTATACTTACAGAAAAAGATAGTAAACAATCAGTTCTTAAATGGATTCACAAGAGGAACTCTTGTTACAGCCAACTTTATAATTAGTATGCATCATGTACTGCTAATATATCCATGACAAGAAAATAGGAAAAAAATTAGAAACTTGAGTTGTTCCCTTTAATGCTATGTTAAACTACTGAAAGAAAGAAAGAAAGACAGAAAGAAACAAACAAACAAAATATCTACTGTTACTGTAATAATTGTATTATGACCCTTCTTTTATGTTAGCATAACTCTTTTATCCCTATAACTTGTCTGTGGTTTCTCAAGTGGCAATGAGAGTAAAATTAAAGATTAGAATGAAGAAAACTTTTGCAGGTGCACACACCAATGAAAGCTCTACCCAAAATTCCATATATTGTATAGTGTAGGGGTCTGAAAACTACAGCCCCCTGACCAAATCTAGCCCACAGACTGTTTTTGTAAGGCCTGTGAATTTTACATTTTTAAATTTTGGAATCAAAATCAAGACAAAAATAACATTTTGTGATACATGAAATTATGTGAAATTCAAATTTCAGTGCCCATAAAGAAAGTTGTGGTAACATATCCAAGTTCATTCATTTATGTATCTTTTATGGCCACTTTCCTACTATAAGGACAGAGTTCAGAAGTTCTCACAGAGACTGTTTGGCTTGCAAAGCCTAGAATATTTCCTATCTGGCTGTGTTCAGACAGATTGCTGACCCCTGATTTAAGGCATTGGTACTCTATAAGGCAATTGAAGTATGTAGTTACATATATGTGTGTGTGCACATAAATAAAAATTAATGATCAGAAGACTGAAATAGGGTTACAGCAAGCTTCTATCTGTATGTGTGCACATGTGTATGTGTGTGAAAGGTTAAAAATTATAATTCTAGGTATAATTAAAAATTAATGTCTGAGTTGTGATAAAAATCAAATTATATTAATTATCTATCTCAGCTTTTCTTCTGTTGAAATGATATTTTGCAAAATCTAGCACTTCATTTTTCATCTCAACATTTTATGTTCCTATGTCTGTGAAGAGTCCACTTATCAAACAAAAAAGCAACCAAAGCAACAACAACAAGAACAAGATCTACTTTTGGCTACCATTTAATGTTAAAATAGTAGAAGATTAGTAAAATATCATCACTTGTTTAAGTCACTTAACTATCTTTTTACAAAGTTATGATTAAGCTAAAAAAAGTCATTTGATAAAATTGCTTAGAACTACACACACACACACACACACACACACACGCACACAAATACACAAATGAATACATGTAAAAACTGAGTGAGGTCTATGGATGGGATCAATCTCAGTTTCCTGGTGTTGATACTGTACTATAATTACATCAGATTCCACCGGTGGGGGGGAACAGGGTTAAGGGTACATGGGATCTCTCTGTATCAGTTTGGCAACTTCTGTGAATCAGTAATTATTTCAGTTAAGGTTTGAAAAAAAAAAAAAAACTATTTGAGAACAAAGATCTTCTCTGGGCAATGGATTAGCTCCTCTATCTGACATGAAATTTTCGTGTATCCAGATTTTTAAAAAATTGACAAGGGAAAAGGGAAATGGTGATAAATAGAGATAAACAAATAGATCTAAGGATTAACACATTCTCCATTTATATATACACACACACACACAAACACACACATATATGGAATGAGGCTGAAACAAATAGATCAGCTTAATTTTCTCTAGTAAATATAGTGGGAGGTGGGAGAGGGGACAGGGAACCAGCCAAGCGGATTATTTGGACAAAGTTGACTAGCTGACCATTTTGCTTCACGTGGGTTGTCAAGGGCCCAGTGACAATTTCTTTGCTCTTCTTTTCACATCCCTCAGGCACACTCCTATTGGCCAGAACCTTTCCCTTATTGTACAATTACCATCTTTTACATCTAGATGAAAATCCTTTTCTTCACAGCTGAAAGCTGAAAGAGAAGGGAATTTGAATGTAGAGGATTTTAACTTGCTTTGCTTCACTAGAAAAGCATGCCCCATACGATATAGTACCTTTTAAAAATTGCTGTTCCTTTGAGCAAATAGTATTAATTCCAGCACTTTTTAAAGGAGGAGGAGAACTACCTGTGAATATAAATAAAGTGACAAATTTCACAACTAAAGATCTCCAGGAGATTAAGGTCTAAAGCACAGATGCAGACAAAATAATTTGTATCATGAATGAAAACATTACACACTAAACTCCTAGAAAAACAAAACCTTTTTTGAAGATAAACCTGCATAAAAAGTGCTGATGTGAGTGAGGAAATAAAGTATGTTTTTAGTTGTCATGGCAGGAAGAAGATGAGATTCATTTTTACAGCAGCTCCACAAAGGCTTTGCTAGCAACCTGCTTAGAATACAATAGACGAGATTTAAATTTTCTTTTCCTTTACGTGGTTTGCTCATTTGCATGCTAGGCCCCAGAATGGTCTTCTCTCTCTCTCTGCCATTTCACAGAAACACTGGGATCTGAACGCTGGGAGCAAACTGAAAGGTTCAAGGGTGCTTGTGAGTTCAGCATAAAGCTCTTTTATCAATGTATTTGCAAGGGAAAAATGTAGTCCTTTCCCCACTTCATTGGGCAACTTTTCCTTTGAGGGACGGCTTCAAAAATCTCCCCGGAAAACCTTTCAGCCCAGAAAGTGCTCTGGATTCCTCAAAACACCGAAGAAACTCACCATGGGGACTGCTAATGAACAAAGACAAAATTAGTGTTGGTTTAGAAGGATTTTTAGAAAAAGGATCACTCTACCTTTCTCCCATCCCGGTGTCAGTTTCTCAAATTTCTTCATTTAAAATATTACACAGGGCTGTTATTCAAGCTTCCAACAAAGTCCAAGGGGGGCAAGACACTGAAGGGAAGGAATAGCGGACCTTCTTTTCTAATCCATTTTAGGATAATTAAAGTGTATACGGATGTCACAACTATCCAACCTAGTGGCTAATAATTGAAAAGAAGAGAAGGAAATAAACACAAGTCACTTAGGAGCTCGAATAGGAAATATCAATCCAATCCTATGATTGTCGTCAGTTTTTCAAGCCTGAAAAGCACATTCTCATCATAAAAAGACACACTGTACATGAAGAGAAATGCTCCCTCATTGCAATATAAAGATCTCAGATGTGATGCCCAATGAAATAATAAAAAGACTATATTCATCAACAGACTTAAAACTGCACTGCACGTTATTCTCTGTTACAGACAGACAACTGTTCACAGGAGCTGAAAGAGGTAGAGATGGCATTCCTATGTAAATAAGAGGGAGTGGTGCTGGAGTGTTGTTTTTTGCAGCATTGCTAGAGCCCTCACAGCAGGAAATGTTTTATTGTAATGCAAATGTATTTGATTTCCTCCAAAATCCCCTTTCACTGTCTTTCCTGTCTGAATGTATCATCACACCATATTTGCAATTCTATTAAGCACCATTTTATATTAGCCTAATTTACGTAACCTGCCTAATAGGAATCGGAAATGTTACAGTTATTTTACTGGATCCAATTAGTATTTCATTGTTTTAGCCTGAGCACAATATTGTACAATAGTCCTCAATACTCAGCTAAATGGAATAGGATGTACTCCACGTAATACGATAAATGGAAGCATATGTTTTAAGCTAATTAAAACGCAGTTAAAACCTGCCTGAACTGAAACCAATTGCATCCTTTAATATCTGGTGAGTGACTATTTAAAAAAAAAAATCTAATAATGAAATGTCATATCATGGTGAACTTAAGGAAAAAACACAAAAGTTAAGTACTGAAAATAGCTGGTCTAAATTACTAGTGGATTGTTTCCTGGAAACGCATTTTCTCTTTTTATGTGTCACACAGTGAAGAAGAGTGAGTTTTCCCAAGTTAAATACACAAATTCACAAAATGTGTAAAATTATTGGCTTAAATATATAGTTAACAAGAGGGTGAAGGAATATTTTTAAGTATTCCTAGAATTAAAAATACAGTATGTTATCCTATTTCTTATTTTAACATCTGTTCAATTTTAAGAACTACATGATATATTGCCTTTTGTGCATAAGTGAAACACTACACTTAGAAAAATAAAGCTACATGATCTCAAGAAAATTTCGCAACAATGATCAATTTTACAATTGTACCAAAGGTAATGCAAATCTATCAATAGATCTATCAATATCATATAAAGATGTGATGCTGTAGACTGTAATGACTGATATGTTGTATCAAGATTGTGAAAATAATAATAGTAATCACTGTAGCTAACAACAGTATAAATATCTTAATATATATATATATAAATTCCTTATAATACAGGAAAATCTTTTTCACTAATTTTAGAATCTTGCTGCTGAATTCATATTGAGTTGTTATGCTGTTTTTATCTTGATACGGTTCCCCTAAGAAACACAGACTCTATTAAAATATAAGTAGGAAATAATCAACTTATATCCAGGAGGAAAAAAATACTGAGTGGCACATAACCCAATTAAAAGCCTATTTGCTTCTTAGTTTTTACACAGACACCTCTCAAACCCCATTCCAATGAAGAGAAAATAGGTTTTTAAATTGCGGCTTTGCCAAAAATAACTTTAAGAAAAAGAAAATAGGTACAGGAGGTTTTTCATACATTAAAGAGAGACAAAAAGTTTAATGCTTAGCAAAATATCAAATGCAATGCTTGATGAAAAAAATCTTATTTTTCACTATGACAATATGAGAAACAATACTAAAATGAACACCCGGGCCGACTGGTGATTTTTTAATGGTAATATTATGATGGTTTCACTAAATAGGAGAGTGTGTTTTATGTCATTTCTTTCAACTTTGCCATTAACTCCATAACAGCTGGCATCAAATATACTAAATTGTGATATAATGAGCTTGTATATTGCTAGCAATTACAGAGTTAAGTTGAATAAATCCTTAGAGTACAAAATAAGTGTGCTTTCCACCTGACAATAAATTAAAGGTGACACTTGCCTTAATTCGAAATTGCCTAGGATCATATATAAAAATCAACAAAAATACTGTGATTGAAACCACATCTCAAAATTTGCCAGGTTTGACTATATCCATTCCATATATGTTTATGACATCTGTCATCTCAATCTATTATTTAAACACTTTTTATGTATTGCTGAGTTGTGAGGTATGTTTGTGATCACTATTATTTCTGAATCTGAAAGCCTGGATTGTGAACACTATCTATCTTGGTTTTCTTGTCAATATATATATTTAAACAGAAACTAGATAACCAGACCATAATATTCTTTTAAAGTATAATACCAAAGGATCTGAACAATACAGTTAAATGTCTTAGGACTAGATTTTGTTTGGATGCTGCTGGTTATCACATACCATCACTTCTTCAGTAAAACTCATACCTGTCATGAAATTAATTTTTCTTTAACTCATCTTGGAAAAATATATTTTATAAGACCATAATTTGGACCATAGATTAGTGGACTGTGTCCAAAAGGAATTCAGATGGCAGCTGCAGTTAGAGACTCAGACAGGGGCTTGTTTTTGATCTGTCAACATAAACACACTCCATGCAAAATAGAAGGACGAGGCAGGCACCAGTACAGGACACACCTTTCCACGCTTACACACAAACACAGAGCAAATATTGAAAATTAAATAAGAGTCATGGAGCCTTATGGATTACATGGAGCTGGAAGTGATTTGAAGTAGTGATTAGAGGCAGCCTTTTGGTATCTAGGAGGGAAATAAAACTATCCCAACTGACAGTTATATTTTTCCCTTCTGAATGTTTTCAGAGATGGAAACAATATATTTTAAGAGGTAGCACCTTTTCTAAAAATCTGGCATCTTCCCACCTTGAACACTCCATATCTTGAATGAATCTGTTATGCACCCTAAAATCTTTTGGTGATCTGGAAGGTATAAGGCCCTCTTAAAAAAATAAAACAAACCTTCATATTTCCATCCCAACAAAGAAGGCTGCCTGTTTGGGACCATTGACTTAACCTCATCATTTCCTAGAGAATCAATTTTGTATTATTGGGTATGAAGGTACAGATTGACCTACATCCAAACTACTGAAATCAGATCAACCCTAAAAGAAACTAAGCTTGTGTGCAGGCCAGAATTTAAAGTAAGGTGGAAATTCCAAAACATAACAATTAACAATTATTTTCTTAATTGCCTAGTTCTCAGACCTTGAGCAGGGTGACGCAAAGGTGAAAATCTTAGGTCTAAAAAAATTTTTCCCAGCCATTTCTAGATCGAAGGGCAAAATCAAATGCAAGACCCTCGATTCAGAATTCTCAAGTTTTTCTCCGTTAGCTGTGCAAAATTGATGGCACCGATGGCTGAAAGGACCACAAAGACAGATTTAGGGATATTTATCTGCAGAGCCTTTACTGGTGGACGTGTTCACAGGTATACACATTTTGCAACCACAGGTTGACTGAGACAGGATCTCTGGACAAAAAAACAAAACAAACAAAAAAACCAAGGGAGGGGGTGCTCATAGTGAGAATTGTTTTTTTATGAAATGGTCTCTTTACCTGTTGACTATTGCAGAGAATTTTTTGAACAACCTAAACTCTTGCATGCCCTGAACATCTCAGAACTACTTCTCAGAACGTGTATCACTCCATTTTGTTACTCTGTAACTTTGTAATGCTACAGTGTTTTTAAAAAAAAAAAATCTTGGTCTTCCTCTTCCTCCTCAACAACAACAGCAAAAACAATATTCTGGAGGAAAAAGAAAGACTATCTAATTGACTTGGAAACAAGAGGTTAGTGCTGGAATCTGAATTTATAAAAAGTGTACCAAGATAATGTCTTTACATGATTAAATAATTTGTTGATCAACATGCCCATTAATCTCTTGATTCTAATAGATAACATGTGAGTTTCTCTTTTACTCCTAACTCATAAAACCATAAGAAACCCCATAGACTGTCATTCCTTCTTTCAGTGGCCAAAGCTTCCAACAGACAGACCACTTTACTTTTGTCCTAGGTGGGATGTGGATTTGTGGGCAGATGACAAGGTGCTAATGAGGAGCTAATGTCCCTTCAGCTGGCAAAGTGCCAGCCTCAGGATGGGTGGATTAGAGCATTTGTCTGCATTAGCCCAGGACAAAGGAGGGAGGGGCTGAGGGAAAGCCAACTCCAGGTTGAATAACTTGACTCACATTGGATTCTGTGTCCCATTCCTAAGGTAAGGGGCTATTTCAGGATAATTATGCACTTTTCCTAGGTGGCATGGCAAGTTCTCATATGGATACACTTGACTTGGTTCTCATTCTGGAATAAATTAGTGAGAATAGGCAAGTTCAGAACCTGTCCCACCTCATCACCAACTCAGGATATAATCATATTAATGAGGCACTAGGTGAAACTTCTTGTCCACGTTATATTCATTTATCATGAATGTAAAGTTAGTTTATACAAGTGTCTAGCCAGATCACTTCTTGAATTCAAAATTTATTTTTAAAAGAGAAGGGCACTTTATTTTCTAATTTTGCCATCAAAAATTCACATCATGAGTTTCTAAGCCAGGCGGCTGATTGGAAAAAAACCCCAGAGAGACTTGAAATTTCAATAGAATCATACTGCCTGAGCAGAATACAGCTGAGCTGCTTCCACCTGGGCCATTTTCACCCAGGTCTCCCCAACGTTCATTTCAATAATAACTATCCCTGTTACATTTTAAAATCTCACCTTTATGCTTATTAATGTGGATCTTCACGTACATAAAGAAAACAAGGAAGGTTTTCAATGGAAATAGAGGGTTGGTGGGACAAAATAAATACTTTCTTTTCCTGGAAATGGTTTTTAAAAACATGAAAGTAAATATTATTAACACACTAAATCATAATCCTAAACTGCGTGCACATTACGTTAGATCATATAATTTTAATTTTAAAACATTTCATCCATTATAAAAACTCATGAATTTGTGCTCGTAGTATTTATATTAGATATATATTCTATATAACCTCATTGCTTCATTCGCAGTGGTACAGATTTTGACTTCCCTGAATGATTTACCAATGATCATGCCATGTATGTGCTCCTGGCCACCCCTGACCCTAACACACACATGCACGACCATCTCATAGGTGCTCCTGCTGTAAACAGGAACCACGGGAAGAACTTCGTCAGCCTTCTAACTGTAAACCTGAATTCCACCCTTGCCCACTTATTCTCCACACAACAGCCAGCTGGACCCTTATTAAGCAGACCAGAAATCAGATTCCACCTCTGCCTTCAAGGTCTGTCCCTGGTCTAGTCCCCATTCCCTTTATCTCTCCCAGTCTCCACCCTGTGAACCAAGCTTCCAGTCCCCTTGGGATCTTCTCAACAGGACCCACAGTTTCCACATCAGGACATTTAGGAGTCCTGTGCCCTGTGCCTAGAACGCTTCCCTTCCCAGAGTCAGCCCAGTGGCTTCCTTTTCAATCTTCAAATCTAAGCTCAATTGTCCCTCAAAGAGTTACCCCGTCTGCTCTGATCACTCTGTCAATAGGGTATTTCTCCTTGTACTTCTCTAAATCAATACTTACTTTTCTCACTCTCACACTTGAACACAATGTTTATTCCTTTCACGGTTATTTTATTTGCTTGTGTTTGCCTATTTTCTTCCCTACGAGAACCATGTGAGCTTTCCTCGCTGATGTATCCCCAGGGCCTGCCCAGTACCTGTACTCAGGAGATACCCAGTAACTCTTTGTTCAATTAATGAGTAAATGTAATGTAAATTGAATATGGTCTAAAATATCTTAGGATGCAATTTTTAAGCCTATTATCCATAAAGACAAAGAATTTTATTTCAGATGTTGGAAAATAGTTGAGTTTTAGATAAAGGAAAAACTTTGTTTAGAGTTACTTCATACTTGATGATGCCACTTTATTCCCAAACTGGCATCCAGTATCCTACTGAGGACTCTTTTTTAGCTTCTAAGATATAACTGTGAAATAATACTATGTAATATTAACTGAGTACCTTTCGAAGCACTTGTATTAATTCATTTAACATCTCCTCCCCTGCCTTGAAGATAACTAAATGGAAGCACTGGGCAGATGAGTTACCTGCCCAGGGACATACAGCCAGGAAGTGGCAAAGCTGGGCTTTGAATGCTGACACTCTAGCTGCAGAGGCCATGCTCGGAAACATCCCAATGGGCTTATCTCCCGTATTATCCTGTGCAGGAGATCGTCCAATGGTCATGGGCCCTCATTCCATGTACATGTATGGAATGGATGGGAGAAAAAAATTTAAAAAAGGAGAAGGACTTTACAGACTCATGGCTCAGCTCCAGTTTGGGGTGGTTGGTTCACCAATTACCTTTCTTCAGATGGATCTGAATTACAAGCTGCTCCTTACCCTCTCACCACAACTGTTTAAAATTTAGCTTTGTTTGTAGTATGCAGTCCAGCTTCTGGCTCTCCTCATGATGTCTGACTTCCTCTGGTCCTGGCTATACCTGAACACTCACAGCTCTCTATTTCTCTGAAAGATTCTTAGCAGCAAAAGGTCAGCTAATATTGGTTGGATTGCTTCCTTTGACCATATGCAAGGAAACATTAAGTATATACTAGATCAAGGAAATACAACAGAACAACTGCCTACAGGGCCACACGGACATGTTCATGTGCACATGTGTGTGTGTGTGTCGGCGTGACCTTCAGAACATGGCTAATACGAGTGGAAGAAATGGCCTTAAGAAACACAAACAAGGAAGAAACTTTTAACAAATATCTGAGGGTCAAAATGTTTGTGGTAAATAACACTTCACTTCTTGAAGACAAAGACAAAGGTGTGATCCCACATGAAGATTGCAACGGGGTTCAGGGCAGGCCACCCCAGGATGCTCTACTGTGGCATATGGACTACTAGCGGCTGAGGACAAGTAAGGCCCAGCAGATTAAAAAAGAGGTTTTTACCTTTTCTTAACTGCCTAAAAGGATTTAGATAGGGGGCCTATACCAGGAAGAGAGCTGTTATCAGAGATAGTGTTGTTGTTTTTTTTCCTCAGAAAGACTTATCTGTGGCCTAACGCACATTTTTTTACAGCAACATTTGCTCTTCCCATCTTCCCATGAACTGTCTTCCTCCCCTTTGATGTCCCAGACACCTATCCTCTTCTCCTTAGCTCAGATAGCATATATGCCTCAATTGAATGACTGTCTGAGAGCCTCTCATGTTTTTGTGGGGCTCCTATACTTAAGAAAGAAATATTTTCCCCTCCGGCTAATCATTTTTATGTCAACTTAATTATTAAGCCAACCAAAGGACCTAGAAGGTAAGAAGGAAAAAGTTTTCCTCCCCTACAGCTGCAAAATATCAACCAGATTACCAGTCTAAGCACATGAACTGGATCCACAGGAATTTTATAAAGGCAGAGATAGACTAGCTCCATTATGATGCTGAAAACTGGTATGATAAAGGGACGAGGGAAAGCAGCCATACTCCAGAGAAGATTTTTTTTTTTTTCAATGCGGCTGTTGGCTGTACTGCTTTTGCTTTTCTCACTCATGTAAGGGATCTGGTGAACACTGAATGTAGACTGCAAAAATAACAAACTGAGTGAGTGTGGATAATATTTGATCTAGCTGATTCTAACGGGTGGCTAATTTCATACACCATTTAGACTGTGATAGTACTAATCTACCTTTGACCTCTAGGCTGACCCTTTCCTTGTGTCAGTAAACTTTTCCTGGAAAGGTGGGATAGTAAATATTTTAGGCTTTGCAGACCGTATGATCTCTGTCACAACTACTAAACACTGCCATTGAGATGCACAGCAGCTGTAATGCAGTAAAAAAGATAACAAAAAAGAGCAGATAATATAGAAATGAATGAGTATGGCTGTGTTCCAATAAAACTTTATTTTTGGATACTGAAATTTGAATCTCATATCATTTCCATGTGTCATGAAATATTCTTATTTTGACTTTGTTTCAACCACTTAAAAATGTAAAAACCATTTTTAACTCACAGACTATGGAAAAACAGGTGGAGAACCAGCTTTGGCCCAGAGAACCATAGTTTGCTGACCTCTGTCTTCTATTATTACAGGAAAACAAATAGAGAAAAAACTCGAGGAGGAATTTTTTCAAGAAGGTGAGTCTCTTGGAATATCAGATTTTTAAAAATAAATTGACCATATTTCTTATATCTGAATGTCATTTTTAAGCTTTTTATCCAAGTATATACATACGGAAAAGTATACAACTTGATGAATATTCAAGAACCAAACACCATTGTGTAACCAGCATGCAGATCAAGAAACAGAACATTCTCAGCATCCAGAACCTTCCCTCAAGCTCTTCACCTTTCAGCCACCACCACCACCACCCCATTCCAAGGGAGCCACTACTCTGGCTTCTAAACACCTAGATTAATATGCTGTAGGGTCTTTTTCTTTTTCTTTCTTTTTTTTTTTTCTTTTTTTGCTTTGGGTATGGTAGTTTACTTTTCAAAAATAACTAAAACAATGTTGTAGGATAAAGTATGGTTGTACATTAAAAAAGACAATTAGCTGCTGCAACTGAAATTTATACTTTTGAAACCATATAATCATAGACTCTAAAAATGGAAGAGATTTTACAGAACATCCACATGTATACCCTCATATTACACCAGATTCTCAGAGTAACATAGCTAATATATTTATAATTCAATTGTCTATCCAAATATTAGTTAGATAAGCATTATGCACATGTGCATGTGGTCAAAATCTATACATCAATAATAATATCAACAGTTAGGAAAATAATAAATTAAATTTCTGGTTGCGCTGTTATTGTCAAAGCTAATATCTCCCTCATTTTCATTACATAATTGACAAAGCATTGAGTTTTTTTATACTGAACATCTAGGACTAGCCAATACTTTCAACCGTTGGCACTGCTAATGAAGATGAAGTTCCTTACAACTCACAAATGATTAGCCTTCATGATAAGGTGAAACTAAATAATATTTAATGATTTTATTAACTATTTTCTTTAGCTATATGTATCAGATATGTCCACATTTTAGCTGTAATGTCCATTAAATGTAAAATAACACTTTGCTAATTTTACTGAAGTTAGAACAAAACTTTTTTTAATAGCCGTACACCAAAATTGGGCATTGTTACAGTCTTAGAGCAGAAATCTAAAAACTATGTGTTGTATTTCTGAACTAAGATAATACAGGAGCAAAGTTAGACAAAAGGTAAGATCTGCAGTTTTCTTTTTTTTCAAATATTGATTTATTTGAGAGAGTGAGAGAGAGAGAGTGCACGGGGTAGGGGCAGAGCCAGAGGGTAAAACAGACTCCCCACTGAGCAGGGAGCCCAATGCTGGACTTGATTCTGGAACTCCAGGATCATGACCTGAGCCCAAGGCAATCACTTAACTGACTGAGCCACCCAGGCATCCCTGAAAATGTTTGTTTCATGAAGAAAAATTAAAACATGTTATTATTTAAGTGTAAACAGCAATACATATTATATCCTAATATAACCCATTAGTATTTCTAAGTATAAAAATAGTCTAATTCTGAAGATTTAAATGGGATTGGGTCATCCTAAACATGACTGTTTTATCTTCACTTTGTGACAGAGCTCTGGGTCTTGACCATAGTAAATTACCTTGAACCTCAGTTTCCTTACGCAAATTATCATTTTGTGAACTTTCTTTCCAGTTCTAAAAATATAATTTTTCTAAGAACAAGAAAGTAATTAATGCCCAAGCAAAAGAATGTCTTCTTTCCTGAAATGCCTGAATATAGCATAGTTAGGGAAAGAAAGTTTGAAAACAATTTTCCTGAAATGTTATGAGTTTCTCTAATAGTTCAGAGGCTAAATATTAAAACACTTCAGCATTAAGAATTGAACGTTTTAAATAGTAAAAATACTTTCTCCACGTAGGCAGTTAAACTTTCCAACTGGGAGCCAAAAAACTTTATCAAGTCCACATCTTTTAAAAGTGCAACTTGTGTGGCTGGCCCCTACTGCTCCATATAAATTCAACCCAATTTAAAGCCCGGTAACAATGTGGGAAGTCTTAGACTATTACTTTCAATGGGATTGAGTCCCTAAGGATGGCAATGACTGAGTCCCATTGAAAGTAATGGAGTAAGCAATCACATGCCATTACTTTCAAAGAGACATAGTCTCTACCACCCATAATAACTTGGTAACATAAATCTGCACTGACTCATCAGCATGAAGAATGAAAATGTAAAAGAATTTCAAAGCTGTAAATGTGCACCCTGAGACCAAAAAAAAAAAAGAAAGAAAGAAAGAAAGAAAAAGAAAAGAAAGAAACTCCTTTCTCTTTTGTACCCATAACTCATCGAAGTTAAAATGTATTGTAGTAGAGTGTAGTGGGAAGGTCCAAGACCCCAGGGTAAGGCAGCATGGATCCTAGGAACAGGATCCTGACCTTCGCACATTTCCCTTTGAGCAACTGTTGACATGCTATTAAGTGTTGTCCAGAATAACATGACTGTTTTGTGCTCTTCTCATTCCCACTTTTGTTTTTAAGCATTGGTAGCTTAGAGAAGAATAGTTTTTACCCTTAGAACCACAATTGGTTAAATTAACTATAAATGAGCTCTTTCCTACTGTCTTAATACATATGTGTTGTTGATTTCCCCAATAGGTGAAAAAATCCAATCTTTCTTTCTATGTGACATTCAGGTAAAATTTCAAGAAATCCTGTGTCCTAGAAATAAGAGAGTTTGCCAAGATTTCCTCATTTCATTCCCTTTAACTAGATCTAGTTTTGAGGTGTTGTCTCTTCCAATCCTCCCCTCAATCCTAATCTCTCAACCAAGGAAAACAATATGAACAGTGATTGGAGCTACTTAGGTTAAGTTTAGCTGAGGTTCCTTTTATCAAAGGAATGAGCAAGAGAATCAGAATTAAATAAAAACTTACAAAGCTGTATCTAGAGGCATGTTAGTAAATATTTAATAGTTCTCTGGGAAGAAAAAAATGGTTCTGACTGTAGCATTTGCCAATTTTCCTGGTGTAAATACTTCCACCATAGCCGATTTCATGTTACCAACATTACAATCCTAAATGGAGAGTCTGGGAAAAAATGTGCAGTAGCACATCATTATATATAGTAATTTCACCACAAAGATACAACAGAGGTAAATGAGCTCAAGACTATAGACAATAGTAAAAGTTATAAAGCAATTAAAAAGTGATGAGTCGGGGCACCTGGGTGGCTCAGTGGGTTAAAGCCGCTGCCTTCGGCTCAGGTCATGATCCCAGCGTCCTGGGATCAAGCCCCGCATCAGGCTCTCTGCTCAGCAGGGAGCCTGCTTCCTCCCTTCTCTCTCTGCCTGCCTCTCTGCCTACTTGTGATCTGTCAAATAAATAAATAAAATCTTAAAAAAAAAAAAGTGATGAGTCTCGAGTACCTACTACTTTTATGTTAAATATAATTAATTTGACTTTAAGTGTAATAATTTAATTTTCAATAATGGCTGTGTTAAACAACAGACTTAAAAAATTCCTGACAATCTAA
The DNA here is from genome assembly GCF_963455335.1 of Martes martes. NCBI lineage: Eukaryota > Metazoa > Chordata > Mammalia > Carnivora > Mustelidae > Martes > Martes martes. The sequence goes on along the minus strand of NC_137896.1, from coordinate 76,810,515 downwards.
AAATTGGCTCTTGGGAGCCAGTACTAGCCTCCAGCATATCCACTAGGTACTTTTCTTTTTAACTTAGGACAGTCAAGTTGATGTTATGCCAAGGATCACAAGTAGGACAGTCAAGTTGATATTATGTCAAGGATCACAAGGGACTTGTAAATCAGTTAAGATTTACCCAGACTGTCCTCAGTCCAGTGGGATCTGTCCTAAGTAAATATCCGAGTGTACCAAAAATTCTGAAAAGCCATATGCAGCTTCTTGTTACATGACTCCACCTGCGTGGTGCAAATGAATTAAGGTTTTTATCTAAAAATTTTGATGTGGGAAAGGCATTTGAAACAGACAAACCCAAGTTTATCTCAGCTGCCCTTTGCTACTTGTGTGCTATTTGTGTGCCCTTGGTTTATTTGTTTTAACTTTGTTATGCTTAGTTACCCCATTTATAAATGAGGCTAATAATAGATTATGTATGGACAATTATGACTCTATAACCAGAGTCTTTCTCAAAACCTTAAATTTCCAAATACCACAATAGTATATAATTTCCCTCATGAAATGCAACAGTGTGAGTGAAAAATAATTAGGCAACTCCCTTGGACCCCTAATGATCTTATAAGTACAGGTTTTAAGTCATTTATGAAGCTATTAAAATAAATTCTACCATCTGTAATTTTCACAAGTTTCCTCTTTTATTTAAAGAACAACTTTTGACTGTTTGAAACAGCTTCACGAGTCACTTTTTCTTCTGCCTTCTTAACGCCTATAGTGGATTCTTCAGTTACAGCTTTGAACCACAGCCAAAGGCAGCATTGTATTCTTAAATGTATCCAGAACTTCTGAGAGACAGCATTTTCCTAGACTTCTTCAATTCTACCGCTAGCCCCTGACTTTCTCTAGGAATCTTTTTTTCCCACACACCCAAAAGTAAACAGAAGTATTTAAATTACAAAAATTTTTCCTCGATGAGAAAATAAAGACATGTGAAGGAAGGCATGGAGGTTATAAGATTAGTCAGGTGCATTCACTATCTAGGATCTACCCCAGCATATTAGCCTCACAGAGCAATTTAGACTCTTTTCTCAGGATACTTAAAAATCCTACATGCAGCAGACATTTTGGTGACTCATGAAGAGTCAGAACTGTGAGTGTTTCACTTACAAAACCAAAGTTCCATTTACTGGAGCTACCTGGCATGCTTTTGTGAGTGTTGAGTAAGATAGTATATGTGACATACTGGGAAAAATTCTTGGGTCTTAAATATACCAGGCGCCTCCCCTTTGAGACTCCTCTGACAGTATAAAGATTAAAGATGCCCAGAAGAAGACAAAACATCAAGAGAAAGTTCTAGATTGCTTCCCATGGCAACTTTAGACTCTTCGTGTTGTAGGACACCAGCATGTCCATCACTCCTTAACACTCAGTTAAATGACCACTCTAAAGGAAGGAGAAACAAATGGGTCCTCCTCAGGGAGCCTGTACATGTCTCCATTAACTCATTTCTGAGCTTCTCCTTGGCTTTTGCTAGGTTGGTCCTCCGTATCCCCCAAAACTGGAGGGAAAAATCGTTCCCGTCAGCAAACATTTCTCGCCGCTCCCTCCCTCCCTTCCTTCATTGTATTCTCACGAGGCTCCTTTACATATACTACCAGAACTTTTGATGTTCATGTCTCCACTGAATTTATTTCTCACAGCTCTAGAGGCTGGAAAGTCTGAGATCACAGTGCCAGCAAGATTGAGTTCTGGTGAGAACCCTCATCCTGATTCACAAATGGTCATCTTCTTGCTTTGTCCTCACATGGCAGAGACAGACAGACAGAAAGGCAGAGGGAAAAGGAGAGAGAGAAAGAGATGGAAGGAGAGGAAGGAAGCTCTTCTGTGTCTTCTTATAAGGACGCTATTCCACCATAAGCACTCCACCTTCATGATTTAATTACCTCTCAAAGACCCTACTTCTTAATACTACCCCACTGGGGGTTAGGTCTTAACCTACAGATTTGGGGAGGACACAAATATTTAGTCCATAATACCTATCTCCTACCCCTATTCTACTGGGTCCCTTTGAAGTTCCCAACTTGAGTACTATAAGTTTTGCTTGAGTATGCCTTACACTGTCCCTGTGCTGGTCAAATTCCAAGCTCTCTCTGGCAATGCCACATAGCTCAAAAGCCTAAAAAGTAAGTCAGCGTCTCAAAAAGGGGCAGTCTTATGAGAAAAGTTAAAATGAAAATGTTTTTATTAGCAAATTAATTTAGCAAATATGAAGTGGGAAAAGAATTGGTTTTCCATTTTAGTGTAGAAACCCTTGGTTGTTTTTCAAAGGATGCCAGTATTCTGCCAAACAGAGGGATAGCCATGACTTCACCTTCAAAAGAACATACATGGTTTTCAAGGAAAGCACACCAAAGAGTCTATTTCTATAAATTAAATGCATAAGATCAGGGGTACCTGGCTTGCTCAGTTGGAAGAACATGTGACTCTCGATCTCAGGGTCATGAGTTCTAGCCCCATGCTAGGTGTAGAGACTACTTAAATAAATTATAAAAACAAAACAGAACTTAAAAAAATGAATGTAGGGGCACCTGGGTGGCTCAGTGGGTTAAAGCCTCTGCCTTCGGACCAGGTCATGATCTCAGCATCCTGGGATTGAGTCCCACATAGGTCTCTCTGCTCAGCAGGGAGCCTGCTTCCCTTCCTCTCTCTCTGCCTGCCTCTCTGCCTGCTTGTGATCTCTCTCTGTCAAATAAATAAATAAAATCTTAAAAAAAAAAATAAATGTATGAGATCAGAACTTAGATGCCTTAAACAAAGTATTTCCTGGGTTACATGCCTATACTTAATAAATGTTTGTTGATGTACAATAGTAAATCACTTTACAACATACAGAATATTCTGAAATTAAGGAATTTCTCCTAATGTAGATAATTTTAGAAACTTTAAGGCTATATATCACAAAATTAAGAACCCCATGAAAGAATGTGAAAGTTACACATTTATTTCATCATGAAAAGAAAGCTTAAAAAAGAAAAAGAAAAAAACCTTTAATGTATTATTATTAAAACAAAGTCTTATTCTAAACAAAGACCATTTAGTTGCTAGTCAAGAAAAAAAATCCCTACCCTTTCCCACCTAAATGAATCTGTCTTTCTTCTACCACCAAAAATAGTTCTCTTTTGGTCACATGTTAAACTTGCAAGAAGTATTTTGGACATGCTTTCTGACATTAATCTATCCTTAATATTTATGTGTTTCAAAGAAGTCCAAAGAATACAGCTGAATAATGGGGAGTAATTTAAGTGGTGCATGCAAATTGTCATGAAGAAATGAAGAGGGAATTATGTCAAAACAGAATGTTCACAGTATAATAAAAAAGAAAGGAATAGTTTGCAATGCCTACTGACTTCTTGAAAAATATTTCTATCCCACCAGACTGAACTTTGAAGATGTCACCACTGCTTGTGAAAACTCTTAAAGCAGAAAATATCTTACCTAGTGCTTGAAAATAGATAAATACATTCTTTTGAGGAATATCATGAACATTTTTTTTAGAAACTATTTTTGCCTATAGCTGCTAAGCAATGGTTCTGGCAAGAGAGGCATTTGTTATTCATTTTTGTATTCCCCATAGAACCCTAGAATTTTGCCCTGTTGTCATTCTTTAAAACAGGCTCTGGACTACAGACAGTTTTCACCATGGAAGTACCAGCTAGGTGATAATATCATCAACTAAGCACAGATAGGTTTAAAGAAGCTTGTTATAGCATTTCCATCTTTAGACAAGTCTCTGTCTTATTTTTTTTTTCTTTTCCTCATTTGCTTCCATCTACAGAGGCTTCCATTTTTTCTATGCTGTATAAACCTCTAGCTTTCTCTTCTTTCTTTCTTTTTTTAATTTGTCAATGAAGTCAGTCATTTCCTGAAGTGTTCCAAACAGTAAAATCAAAAGGAAATGATAACAATAATTTTGGATGGTCGAAATTTTTCTTGTATCTCTTTTAAAAGTTGTTTTTATCTTACTAATGTTGGTCATAAGACAAAATCCTGTTTGGTTAGTAGTCATTTTTCAGTATGTTTTTTTTTCCTTACAAGTATACCCATTTAACATCTATGAATTCGAGAAAGAAGGGCAAAGGAATAAAGATGAAACAAGCGAGTAAGAGAAAGATTAGGGGATTGGTTACAATGTTTTACCAACTTAAAAAAAAATTTTTTTTTAAAAGAGATTGGTTATAATGGGATTTTAATTCAGTTCTTACTGAGTACACATGAACCAAACAAAAAAGAGTAAAAAGTAGCAGTAAAATTTTGTTTTATGAGGATTACTAGGGAGAGTTGCTGATTTCATGGGCAAATCCAGGGCACTGGTACAGAATAACCACACAAAAAAGTTTGTTCCTCAGATGAATGGTAATCTTACACCAAACCATATTTATATTTGGTAGGGAAGTGCCAGAGTTTTGTTGAATGATGAGGGATAGCTGATTTAAATATGGAAATCTAGCAAACAGCAATTAACATGCAGAAACTCTGATCTTTCAGAAAATTTGAAAGTCTAAAATAGCTTCTTATCACTAAGTGGGATTTCCGAGGTAGGGATAAATGATAGTATAATATATAGTATAATATTGGGAGAAAATATTTAAATCCCGCGTTCTTTCCTAGAGGGAGCTTCTGTTTTGTTTCTTTTGTTTTGTTTTGTTTTATGGCACATTTCCGTTGCAGTCACCTTTCATGGCCTCCGGCAGGAGCCAGGCTTTCCTCAAGAAGTTTTAAGTGAGTTTTCTGTGAGTTTTCGAATATTATTTAGAAGGGTCTGTCCTGTTGCTCTTAGAGAAGAATCAGAGGATTGTCTTAGAGGATTCTGGAAAGAGAGGACCAGGAAATCACAGGGCAGGTTGTCACAGAACACAAGGGCATGGTCATTTAGTTAGAGTTGGTCATTTACCCTGACACACACAGAAGTAAGTAGAGGAGCAGACCCCACTCTAATAAAGCAGCAGCTACATTCCTTTCAAAATGACCACAGTTCTTCTCTTGTGAATTCATTTCACAAATTATACAGACAAGTTTAACGTGGTCTGCAAATGGAAACAGAATGTTGAGGCTCTAAAACCGTTTCTCACATGATACGCATAAAAAAACTGACTCTTAAATGCACTTGAATCCTGTTCTTGGTGTCTGCAAACTACCCTTCCCTTGAAGATTCAGGATTCTTTCATTTGGTACCTCTGAAAACCAAAATAATCATAAGGTTTATTTTCTCTGATTTGCATATTTTAAAGGAAAAAATGGTAAATAAATCATTCATACATTAAGAATGATCACTAGCATGTAAAGTGGAATACAGAATCACCTTAGATATATTACACACAGTGCTTTTCGGGACGGCAGCTAATTTCCAGCAGAAAGGTCATGCAAAAAATAATGTGATTAGAAGAGGTTGAAGGAAAAAAAAATAGCCACATATTTGGACATAGACCAAATTCCCTTTTTGCCACTGTAACTGAAAACCATTGCTTCAATATTTAATGAAACGCTTATGCTGCAGCACCTGGTCACGTTGTCAGCACTGCCTAACCACTGCCTCCCCCGTGGGTCATTACTGCCGCCATCTGAAAGGGGGCAAACTGTTCATCGATGACAATAATGCCAGTCTTTAAGAATCTACAGCTACAAAACAGCAGGAGACAGAGTTACTTTGGCTTTGATCTTGGGAAAAATGGCTGGGGGCAAAATGCTGTTTCCTACCATCAGAGACTATACAGTTAGCAATAATTCTGTAAGTCAAAGCCATTCACAGGACTCAACTTGGCTGCCCTGCTTTGCTTTCTCTCTCCCCTTGCAGAAAGCTCGCAGCTCCTGGTGAGAGATCCTTGTCAACAGGAAAACACTAGTTCACGCTACCCTGCTAATGATCCAATGCATCAATACCTCAAACAATCACAACAAGCAGATGTCCTAAGTTAATATAGACTTCCCTGGGATTTTCCTGGTGAAACATGGCTTTAAAAGGCATTAGTCTTTTGTCCTCACTAGAGAACAGCTAAATCCTGGCACCGATTCCTTGGGTATGTGAACCTCCGCCTAATGGAATTTAATTACTTTAGTGGTATTAATCATCTGTACAGTAGAGCAAAGAATATTTTATTACCACTTTTAAGGGTTATCGGCACATTTATTTCAAATGAACTGTCAAACTGCATTACGTGTAAGGCATGCCAGGTTTGAGTTCTGCAGCTCAGGTGAAAATAAATTTACAGTTTAAAACTCTTCCCCTATCATCAGTATCCCACCCATTAATAGTTGCCGCACATATGTAAGACTCTCAAAATTAAAAGAAATTAAGTGTTGAATTAGCTATTCATTTTTTACTCTCTGGTTTTATTCCTTATTCCAACCATTTGGACTACTCATTTGCAAAGGTTGCTTTATACCAGGGACCCAGGAACACCAATTGGCATCAAATAGGCTGTGACACCATTACAGGCTTAGTTACAGAAAAGTGACGCTAATCTTTTCCATTATCAGGCAACAAGCACCAGCTCAATAATATGATTCCTCCAATTCACACCATGGAGCAAATGCTTTTGTTTTTGTTCATATTCAGGGAAAATGAATGTGTACTTCTCTCTCCTCTTGGTTGTTTTTAGCCCTATTTGAATTGTTCTATAAAGAACTCTAAGAAACTCTTGCATCATTTATAAAGCTCTCCTCCTGTGCTAAATAGATCCAAGAGTGGATTGCAAGATGCCAAACTCAGGTTAATTCTGTAGACTTCAGTAAACTTTCTGTTTGTCATAAAGTATCCTGCAGAATTCAAGGGCAACAACCTAGGAGGGTGGGAGTGGGGAAAATGCAGGACAAGGGTCCGAATACAAAGATGGCCAGAGAACTCTTGGGGACTCTGGAAACAGAGTATCTGGCTTCAGTCCCCTAAGTATTAGTCACGATACTGTGGTACAACAGGCAATATATTTTGTCTTTGTCCCAGTTCTTGGCACAAAGCTCCTCAAACTCTTGGAATTTCCAGAGCAATAGGAGTGGCTTTGTTTATTTTTTTGTTTGTTTTATTGTTTACAAGGAACTCTTTTTGATCTTATGCTACCAAGGCAACTTTAGGGTGGGCCCCTGAGTAGCCCCAGGATGGGGCTTGTCACCAGGAAGACCAAGTACTTAGAGGGTTGGAACTTCCAGCCCTATCCAGGGACCTCCGGGAAGGGGAAGGGAAGAGCAGGAGCTGCAGAATAAACTACAAAGACTCTTAAGCAACAAGATTTAGTGTGCTTTCAGGTTTGTGAACAGGTTGGGGGGCTGAGAGAGTAGCTCACCTGAGGAGGCGTGGGAGCTCTGCCCTCTTCTCACACACCTTCCCTGTTCCCTCTGGCTGCTCCTGAGATAGATCCTTTTATATTAAACTGATAATCTAGTAAGCAAACTGTCTCTCTGAGTTCTGTGTGCTGCTCTAGCGAATGAATTAAACCCAGGGAGAGGGTCGTGGGAACCCCTGATCTATAGCTGGGAGGTCTTCGGCACAGGTGACAGGCGTCTGAAGTGAGGAGGCAGGGCAGTCTTGTAGGACTGAGCCCTTCAGGAGTGGGATCGGATGTTATCACTGGCCAGTGTCAGAATTAGTTCATGGCTCGGTGGTATAGAGGAAAACACACATATTAGAGATAACCTTCGATAGATTATTCAAACTCCTTGGTTTCCTCCTCTATAAATTGAGAATATAATCATAAGCTAATTTTAAGGTTCAAAGACAATATGTATAAATAAAATACTCTTAGCAGAATGCCTGGTATACAGTGCGCTCTGTTATGTCATTGTTATGACTATAAGGAAGACACATAATTCTTGAAAAGCCATATATTCCACTTTATCACGTGGGTCAATATCATGTTGAATGAATTCCCTATGAATTCTAGTGACTTCTAAGACACCTTCCTTTTTTCTTCCTCGACCCACCCCTCCCTCACCAAAGTCCCCCAACCTGTTCCACCTCCACCTGTTTAAGGCATTTCCACTCATCACATTTCAGAGACATTCTGCAGTGCGAAGCAAATGAGAGCAATTTGTGACATGAGATACCGCATGTGCAAAAGACACGTAATTAGTGTCAAAATGGATGCATTTGCTTTTTAAAGTCTATTTGTCCTGCGATTTCAAATGAATCAAGCTGCTATATCTCTCTCAACAGCTTCATACTACTCCATAATGAATTAAATGGCTCCTTTGAAAAAAAAAAGTGTAAGCTTTATGAATAAAATGTCTTTTCAAATGTTGGATAAGAAGAACTTAAAAAGACTTATGTCTAGTACCCCTTCGTTTAAAGATCTTCTCCAGACTCAGTATCTTTGAAAGAAAAGCATTCTCTAAGACAAAAAGAGGGAGAGAGAGAGAGAGAGGAAGAAAAAGACCGTCTCTTCTCACCCCCATCTTTCCCAACATTATAATTAGCAGTGGGGGGTAGGAAAAAAAGCTACAGTATTCAGCAAAGGCAGAATAGGGCCCTGAATTTCCCTACCCCTGCTTCATACTCTGTCGTCCTAAACATGCAATCGAGGCCCCAAATCCTTTTCAAAGACATTTCATAAGAGAAGAAAGAGAAGTGAGAGCTGTAAACTGTTTAGATTCTGCTGTTTAGTTCCTCTCTTTCCACTCTATTTCCATTCCTCTCTCTTTCTCCCTGAATATTCCTGTTTGGTATTGAAATAATATACCTTCAGAGCACATCCTCTTAACTCTACTTTTGAAATAACCTTGGTTTCTCCAAATTTCCCAAACTTTGGTCTCTCCTCTTTTGGTTCCTCAAAACAAAGAATTTTTGAACCTGACAGTAACCTGTGGAAAAGGCAGAAGATCCTTTGCACTTTGGGAAAACCAGAGCTACGAATGATTAAAGGTAAGAGTGTTAATAAATAACTTAATTGAAAGCAGTTAGACATTCAAGAAAACAATCCGTACGATCCGGCCTGATACATACACATCCAGATCATATATAAGTCCAATTTTCTAGTAACGGTGCATGCTTCATATTTTGGAAGAAAGTTAAAATTAGCTATAGATTTATGGGTCTAATTTTTTCCTATTTGAACAAGCAGAAAATAAATAAAAGACATCTCAGATTCCATCCAGTGGTCCATGGGGATCAGGTTTACCTCATCGTTGTCACTGGCATTATAAAAATTAACACCATTGTAAAGACTATAAACGAAGCTCATAGTGAAAGGCTTAGGATTTAATCCTAGTTCCCTTTTATTCTTCCTACCATAAACCCTGTTTCTTCACTGTGAAATGAAGGTAATGTTAATCATCTTAACAAGCACATGAGGATAAATGACATAAAATTTATATACCAAGTTAAACTACATAAATCGAACATGTTATAAAATGACCAACTATATTAAAGGAAAAATAAAATAACATCATTTCTTCTTAGAGGAAGCCCCCGGCTTCACAATAGTGAGCTCTAGCTATTTTTAGTTCTAGGTAATATAAGGACAAAGTATCCTTTGTAGTGAAAAAGACTTTCATTTAATCTATATTTTCCAAGCCTAGAATCCTTTGGCATAATTTCTCTGTCCTTCCGGTATTTGCCTCCAGAGTTGGCCATGACCACTATTTGAAGATAAGCCCTGTTGGCTGCTATCAGAAACGATAGACAAAGTGCCCAGTTGCATATGAAACTGGGCTAATGGAGATATCATACAGACCCAATGGATGTTTATACTCTAGAGGACAAATGCGAAAGTGATGTGAATGCATGTAACTAGAAATAAACATAGGTGGAAAAATAGCTAGTGAGAGCTATTATTTCTTACAACTTGCGTGATCATTAAGTTCATCATTTTATTAAACATTTCCTATTCATTAATCACTTGATTGGTACTCAGAGTACAAAATTGTCAATATCAGGATGATCGGTGTTACAGAAACGATTGCATAAATCCTGGTACATCTATTGATACACTATTCTGGTATCAAAATTATCACTGAGAGCTTATAATAATGGAGGGATGGTTTTGGCCAAATGAAAATAAATGGAAAACATTCATATCCATGGCATGTTTACAACTATGTAAAATAAACCACTACATATAGATAAGAAGTTGAAAGAAAATACATCAAACTATGAACTGTGATTGGTTTTGGTTGATCACAGCAAGATTTTCTTTCTTCTTTCTAGTTTTCCCAAATTTACTCATTTTTTTTTACGTTCTTTTTCTATGCTAAGAAAACACACATGCAACTAATTTTGTTAATTAGGAAAAAAGAGAAGAGACCTCATTTTATACTTTATTGTCACTGCAAAAGGGTGTAAACCTACAACTGATGTACGTTGGTTAGGGACAAAGGTTAAGTACACAACTGAAAGAATAAGGCCCCTAGCATAGAAGTTCTCTTTCACCACTGATGCTCCTATTTAGTTCTTTGTAATCAGCAATCCCTCTCTAATCCCAGACTACTGGCTCTAAGTATTTTTTCACTTTTCAGACAATACTATGGATTTTCATTAACTGTTGAGGTTTATTTATCGCTGCTTCTTATTTTATCATAAGCATCAATTACCCAATTACCAAAATGTCCTTTATCGTGCTGTTTGTGAAAACAAGTGACTTCCCACTTAACAAAACTTATTTTTTAGAAATAAATTATCTTTACATGAATCATCCCCAACTTGCTCATTTTTCTCCATTCCTGTGGATATTTTCATTCTCTGCTTGACATGTCTTAAGGTGCATTGACTGAAATTAGACTCGGTATTCTAGATAAAAGTGTATCATTATTTGATAGAACATCAACTTAATATTTCTATATTATTTTCTCCCTCTTTTAATGCACCCTGGAGTCCTATTTGCCTTCCTAACTGCCTATGTGTGATGGGGAGACTTCTTCCTAGAGCTGTCCATGATGACTCCTAACTCACTTAAACAGCACACACTGTTTTAATCATATCTGTTTTCACAGATACCACATCTTTTTATGAGCTGGGCTGTTCTTTGGCTAACTTAACTTTTCTTTTTTGTGAAATGTTCTAGGTCAGATAAGTAACATGGTATTCAAAGATATAATGATAAAAAGTAATGTTAGCTCAGCGGCAAAAAAAAATTACACTTCAAACGTAATGTTAATCATTTCTACAAATATAAGAGAATTACATTAAAAGATTTTCATGAGTGAATATTGAAATATTTAACACTTATGAAAGAGATTTATGTGCCTGTCTTGTTTTTCATAAATGTCTTTGCCATTTTACTAATTAACCAAAGATATCTTTGTTTAGACAAATTTTGTCTCCATCACAGCCTATGCTCTTTCTACATTACTTTTTCCTGCAGTAAAATTAAAGCACTCAGTTTTACACACTAATCATCCTCTAGGTAACAGCTTGCAATATTTTGAATACAAAAGTATGAGACAGGAAGATGGGACTTTTGGGCGCTCATCCCGGATCTTTCGCCCAATGTGTGCTGTGCTCTGGAAATGTACTGCTTTCTCCTTTGCCTCAGTTAACTTTTCAAAGAATGGATGTAGCAATTTTAACTACCTTATAAGATGTTGCAATTTTTGTGGTCTTTTTAAAAAAAAATGTGATTCCCGATTATTTTTCCTCAGATTACATTTGAGTGTTCTTCATCACATCTTTATATACCTTCCTAGAAATATAACCCGTGAGAACGTGCCGTGTGCATAGTCTGACTTCAGTTTTGCGGCTGAACATCATTGCTAAAGGATTTCAGGTTCTTTCCAGCCAGTCTCAGTTTTTTTTTTTTTTAAAGATTTTATTTATTTATTTGACAGACAGAAATCACAAGTAGGCAGAGAGGCAGGCAGAGAGAGAGGAAGGGAAGCAGGCTCCCTGCTGAGCAGAGAGCCCGCCGTGGGGCTCGATCCCAAGACCCTGGGATCATGACCAGAGCCGAAGGCAGAGGCTTTCACCCACTGAGCCACCCAGGCGCCCCCCAGGCTCAGTTTTTAAAGCATATACTTACTACAAAATTACGAGAAGGTATTTCCTCCCGTACTCATAATTGTCATGATCCCAAAGCCTTCCCTTTTAAACTTAGTCAATATTTATTTGGAGAGAAATATCACTTTGTCAATTTGAAGCAATACTTTAATCCTATCCTAGCTTTCTCTGCCCTTCCAGTAGGTCTTTCATCCATTTTCAGATGAAGTATGCTAGGACATAAAAAACCAGAATTTATATTAGTGGTCTTAGTAGAAATAATATATAGTTAGTGAAATAAGCTTTATATAAAATACATATTTGCAAATATTTATATTAGATTAATAGATTAAATTAATAGATAAGATTTGAATTTGTATTACATATCTCTTTCAAATAGTTACTCTGTTCTTTTGAATCATCTTAATTGCATATTAATTTGGTTACTGGTAGAAAAACCTGGTGACTCATTTTTATACAGGGAGATAAAACAGAAAAGAGGGGCACCTGGGTGGCTCAGTTTAAGCCTCTGCCTTCAGCTCAGGTCATGATCCCAGGGTCCTGGGATCGAGCCCCGCATCGGGCTCTCTGCTCAGCAGGGAGCCTGCTTCCCTCTCTCTCTCTCTGCCTGCCTCTCGCCTACTTGTGATCTCTGTCTGTCAAATAAATAAATAAAACCTTTAAAAAAAAAAACAGAAAAGAGACTGGATACATGACTTAAAACATGAATAACACACTACGGTTACCTCATAAGTATTGCTGACTCCTTCATTAATTTAATTCTATATGTATTTATTGAGTATTGATTATGGACCAAGCACTGGTCTATGAGCTGGGTCTATAAGAGTGAACAAAACAGAAAAAGTCTCTTCTATCATAGAGCTTACAAATAAAAAGAAGTATGAATTGGCCTGAACTCTATGCACTGACAGTATTTGTAGGATACAAGTGGTCATTATTTACAATTCCAGGTGGTTCGGGCCAAATAATAAGTCAAATGATGAGAAGTCACATGAAGAACAATGAAGTGGGGGTAAAGGAGAAACCGAGTCTATACAGGATATTATTCTTTTAAATAGGGTAGTTGGAAAAGGAACGGACCTTCAGTAAGCAAGAGAACAAGATAAGGTAGCTATCTCTGGAAAGAGCCTCCAAAGCATGAATGAAGCAGAATTGGATTTAGTTACTTATAACCAGTATGGGCACCAGGGTGGCTGGAGCAGAGTGGGCAAGGGGAAGAGTGGAAGACAGTGAGATCAGCAAGGTAGAGATGGGGCTTGGTGGCAGCAAGGTCATGCAGGGCCATGTAGCCACAGTAAGGAATTTTGTTTTACTCTAATACAGTTGGAGGCTTTTGGAGGGCTTTGAGCGAAGAAGTAACATGATGCAACTTTTGAATAGAACTATCCTGGTTGTTGTGTTGAGCATCTGAGAGGGCAGAGAGAAGGGCAGAAGCAAGGAGGCATATTGGGAAGCCCTTACAACAATCCAGGCAAGAAATGATGGTGGCTTGGGCCAGGTGGGCAGAAGTAAGGTGGGGAGAAGCAGTCATATTCAGGGTGTAAACTGGAGGTAGAGTGGACAGGTCTTACTTATAGATTAGATCTAGACTGAGAGTATGGGGTGGGTGAGAGGGATCACAATGGCTGCAGCCTGCATAGTGCAACATAGAGTGCCTATATGACTTTGACCTAAGAATTATTTTGGTGAAAGAATGGAAACAAAAGCCTGATTGGAATAGGTCCAAGAGAGAATGCTGGGAGAAAATGATTAGAGACAACATTTCCCCCCCTGCGGTATTCCTACTAAAATAGAGCAATGGAGTGGTAGAGAGCAGGGCATTTGTAGGTAAGACAGTTTTTTTAATTCACATGATATGACAGCACGTTAATTTTGCCGGCGGGAGTGATCCAGTAGGAACAAATGATGATGAAAAGGAGAACTGCTGGAATAATCTCCTCAAATGGGAAGAGATGAAATGCAGTATAGGAGCTGGCTTTGGGAAAGGCACAGTTTATCCATAGTCAGATCCATGAAAAGAGGCAGAACATGAGAATACTCTTCTAAGAGAATATGAAAGCGACTAGAGTGGGGAAATGTACTATGATTTCCAGGTCGCAATAAAGGTCCAGTTCAGGCAGTGGTAAAGATTACCGGCAATATTGTAAGCTTTCCTCCAGTCAGCCATGAGGGTGCAGAGTGAATGGTTGAATTTGTCCAGGTTAAGATGACAAGAGAGGGAACATGAGACAATGATTCTAATCATGGACTGGATCTAATTAGGATAGGAGTAACAAGGACACTGAGTGATGACGAGAAAAAGTAAAAATGATTGATGGATCCTAGGGGGAAGTTGAGATACTAGAAGGGGAGAGCTGGAAAGATAAAAATGGTGACTGGAGAGCAGGAAGCTTGAAATTGAGGTAATATAACAGGTTGAGTTATTGGTACTGGCAAGGTCTAGGGCAGAGGCTCTCAGAATCACCTGGAAGACTTGTAAAGGAATTGTTGACTTTATACTCAGAGTTTCTGATTAAGTAGGTTTGGGGCTGACCTCCCAAATTTGCACTTCTAATAAGTCCCAGTTGATGCCGTGTCTCCTGGTCTGGGGAACCACAGTTTGAGAATCACCAGTCTGGAGTGTAATGGTGGGGAAAGTGGGGTGGAAAACAAGATTGCTGTGGGAGAGGAGTTCAAGGACCTTGGAGGCTGGGGTGTTAGAAGGACTGTTCATGTAACTAATACATGGACAGAGCTATTCAATCCACATGTAGATTTTATTCAGCCACCAATTGTGAGTCCAGTGCTGTGTCCAAAGTGAGGTCTCACACAGAATCAAAACACAAAAACAAACAAATCAAGAAACACCTTCACTACTGCGAGACTCATATCTCCGAATTATGTCTGTCCCATGGAAAGAGGCAGCACATTTATGGGATTATTTATTCCACTGCAAAGTGTAGAATTCTCGGTGTACTTTGTCTAGAGCAAAGAACACATGCTTCTGACAAGTGACAGGTAAACGGAATAATTTCAAATGTGGAAGAGAGCTCATTAAATAAAACCCTACCTAATCATTTTATAAAGTGAACACCTCATTTGTAAATTCACGATTTTACATATTGAGTAGTTTATGTAGGCGTTAATGTTGTACTTTTTCCCCCTCAAGGGGAAAAAAGGCCCCAAACACACAATGTTATTCATGTAATTTCAGGGAGTTTAAGGACCCTATGAAGCCCATCCATGGTGAGTGTCGTCAGTCTAGCTGAAAATCAATCAAAGGTAGAACTGCAGAAAAAAATGCTTTTGTATCTTTCCTTCACCTATACCACACACAGCCCTTTTTATGAAATGTAAGCCCCTTTCGCAAAAACAAAACAAAACAAACATATTTTCTAAGCACACACAGTTTTACAAATATCTCTTTGGACATGAAAATCACATCAACAAAAACTGAACTAATCATATATTTTCATGGGTCCTGAGCAGTGTGAAGCATCTAAAGAGACAGATATAAGATCGTGGTTTTGGAACTCAAAACCGTATCTCAAAACCACACTATATTCTATACTACAGTTTTATATTATGATAGGGAATATAAAGCACACACACATGAAATGTACCCGAAAATACATGGGTTCAACTAAGGATTCCAGAAGGCGAAAGGAGAGATGTCACAACATCACTAATAAATTTGCTGTCAAAATAAGAATTCAAATATTAAGTACCCCCAACGCAATGGCCCTTCATGTCAGAATAGTGAAGAATAGGCTTTCTGAAAGAAATCAGCCTGGAGTTGGCCCTTGTAGAAGGAGGCAAAACAAATGTAATCAACATGTAGAAAGGATGTCTCAGAGACAGGGTTGGCTGGCTACCTGTTGGTCTGAAATCTGACATGTTTGGCAAGTTCTCCATCAAAATGCACCAGACCTGTCATTAGACAGTGAAATGGGCCAAACAATGTGCAAGATCTCAGCAGAGCAGATGAGCAGATTCAAATTAATGCAGAAACTAACGTACTAAAGTCTCCTCCAGGAAAGCTGCTCCCCTGGTTCCCAATCACTGCTTAGAGACTATTCAATGGTCAGCCTTGTTCCAAACCCCCACCGTTACCATTGTCTCATCATTCCATATCTGCGAGCAGTCTACAGGTTACAAAGGGGTTTCATATACATGGCCTCATTTCTTGCTGTTAATAGTACTTGTATTGACCTTTCATTAGGCAACTTCAGGGAGATAAACAAGGGGAAAAATGGACACAATTATTTGATCTATGTAAAATCTCATTCCATTAAAAAAAAGTCTTTAAGAAGTGACACAGATTGACCCATGCACCGAAAGAGTAATGCAGCAAGTATCCTTGCTGTTGTCCCCCATGGTATTGTAATCTGCATGGTAGGTTGAGTTTCATGAGTCAGAAGAAGAGGAACATAATTTGCCTCTGGGTGATTAAAAAGGAAAAAAAAAAAAGGTATCCTTATCTGAATTTCATACGTTGTTGAAACAATACATTTTGCTCTGGTTTGTTTCTTTTACCGAATTCTCCAAATTAAGTAAAGGAAATATTATTATGATATCATATGGAAATATTCAAGGTATTTGATTAGAAATATTGGAAATATTCAAGATACTTGATTAATAAGCTTTTGGGTTAACTTGGGTATTGTAAAGTAAGCATAATTTAATATTTTTGCATAATTAGTGATCTTGAAAGGTCTTCTGATCATCAGTGGCCTGGGGTAGCAGGGGGATGATGAGATCGAGTTGAACAACCTTACACTAAGGAAGGAAAGGCCAGTGCTGAAAATCTTAATTAATGGTTAATTAATGGTTCTCGTGAGTTAGGATCCAGATTATTAGAATCTTAAATAAAATTAAAATGTAAAAAAATGTAAATTTTTTTAAAATGTAAAAAAAAAAAATTAAAATGTAAAACTTTGCATTTCAGTTATTTTAACTATCCATTTTACCCCCTAGATGTGGCCTCTCTAGCCATAATGCTTTATTTTATGCCTTTAAAATATGCTTTATTAAAAAAGTTGAAGGTTGCCTGCATGGCTCAGTTGCTTAAATGTCTGAATCTTGGTTTCGTCTCAGGTCATGATCTCAGGGTCCTGAGATTGAGCCCCAAAACTAGCTTCACACTGAGCACGGAGTCTGCTTATCCCTCTCCCTTTGCTCCCCCTCCTGCTTTCTCTCATAAATAAATAAAACCTTTAAAAATAAATTAAGTAATTAAAAAGTTGATGGGTCACCTGGGTGGCTCAGTGGGTTAAGCATCTGCCTTCAGCTCAGGTAATGATCCCAGGGTCCTGGGATTGAGCCCCACATTGCATCGGGCTCCCTGCTTCACAGGGAGTCTGCTTCTCCTTTCCCCCTCTCCCTGCTTGTGCTCTCTCTCTCAAATAAATAAAATCTTTAAAAAAAATTAAAAAGTTGAGAAGTTGCCCATATCTTGGAAATAGATACTACAGATCTTTTGGAATACTCAAAGTGTTCTATTACTCAGAACTTTTTGCAACTTTCTGGAGTAAACATAACGGAGATGATGGCAAGCCACCACACATGTGTGCCAGTCAGGCCTTGGAAAATCCTGAGACATTTTCTGACTCCTCAAAAGACAACATACAGTTAAACTTAGTTTCAGTTTTAGGCAAGTTGGCTCTGATTACAAGGAAATTAATCAGCTATAAATTTTATATGGAATATGTGTGCAAATATTTGATTAAACAAAGCATTTTATTTTACAATAATTCCAGATAACAAAGTACAGTTTAATTTTTATTCAGAATTGAATTTCCTCTCTGCAGCTATCATGATGTACTTGAAAAAAATGACTAACTTTCGTTTTGGTCATGAAAAACTGCATACACTAGCATGGAATCAAAAGATCTAGGAAGAAAACCCAAATAAATCTAGAACCAAGCAAAAAAGCACAAGGTATCCAATTTCACTCAGCAGTGATTAAAATCTCCAAATCACATGTAAAATTCTGCTGACTGATTTCAGCCAGAAGTGAGATAAAGGAAGCAAAAGTTTTTCTATACATAGTTAAAAAAAAAAAAAAATCATGGGTAATCATAAACTCCACTCCACCAGGAAAAAATAACAAGATTTAAAATTGTTGTAATAAGGCAGTGGTTAAGAACACAACTACATTATGCTAATTATCATAGTTATACCATTAGCCAATGTAAATTACTACACTTATTAAAGGGACAAAAATGGCTTTGTGCTTAGAAGATACAGATAAGTTATAGTAAGGTTTATAGGCTGAGAGTAAAATTATGCCTCTTTGGCAATAAAAATAATGGTTTTAAATAGAAAATAATAAATAACATGAGTGAACATGCAAGTGTATAATAATTAGTTTAACTTTTATAGAGGGCAGGACCTCAGTTTTATTATCACTAGTGTATCATACTCCAGCCCTGTACAACTGTAACCTTCTGTAGTTAAAGCAAATGTTTGGTGTGTCATTGTGGCTCTAATTCCTACAAAAGCACATTCATTTTTTTTTTCCTTTTGTACCAGCGAAGAAAGGACCAAAACAATTTTCAAGACCCTTCAATTCAATGTTATTTTAAGTTCACATAATCTTTCCCCCAAGCCCAAGTTGAATCACTTACCAAGACGTGTGAATCCTCTTTCCTAATGCTTCTCCAGTTCCCTTCTCTCCATCTCTACCAATATTCCAGTCCAAGTGACCCCCACTTCTCACCTCACTTCTATCAATGGGCTTTTAACTGCTTTCTCTCCTTATGCCCTACTGTGAAGCCATCAGAGTGTTCCAACAGAACCATGTCTTTCTGGAGCTTCTCACTGCTGTGGGGATAACTTCCAAAACCTTTACTTGGACCTACAAGCCCTGCAGAATCTTGCCCCAACTCACTGTCTGACCTTATTTCTATCCAACATTACTATTCATATCCCCGCCTTTCCCACATTTTGTCAGATCCTTCAATGTTCTATTCTCCTTCCTGCCTTCAGGCTTTCCCTCCTTTTCAATGCTTTCCCCCAAACTATGGCATACTCAGCCTAATAATCGCTTGCTTACAAAAGTTCACTTTGCTATTCACCTAGTCAGGTCAAATACGTGTATCATCATATATCAGTCTGCTCTATAATGGTCACAATTCTAATTATTTGTTTATCTGCCTATTATCCCTGCCTCCCCAGCTCGACACGTTCCTCATTCCCCAGACACATTATGTACGTAGACTTTGTTAGGCAGGGACCATGGAGGTCTTGTTCTCTACTGGATCTCCAGCTCCAAGAATAGTTCATACTACATAGTATAAATACGCACCAAACTGGTGAATAGCTCCACTCCTGGGAGAGAAAAAAAAAAAATATTCCATAGCTTTGGTGCTCCGAGCCAAGGATGGCTCCACCAAAAGGAACAGCAGGCACAAAACAAATCTTCCTGATCTTGTTCATCCTAAACACCTTCTTTTGAGCATCAGTAAAATCAGGGTACAAATAGCTACTGGACATTGTTCATAATTTTAGGGATATTCTAATAAAACAGTTTTGATGAGCACACTTGCTAAACTATAAAGAGCTATGCTATACAAATGTAAGTTATTACTGGGGTATGTGTGTATATGTGTGTATAAATGTTGATTTGAAGATGTATTTAGATATAATTATAAATATTTATATTTTCCCAACTGTGCTGTGATTTTTTTTCAAGGGTAGAGATTGTGTCTTCTTTTAGGGAAGTAAAAATTCTGTTTGTTTTTCAAAGCTGAAACAAGTAATGTCTTCTTTTCTAGGTCTTACCCAGTAATGGGTACACAATGGTTGCCTACAAATGCTTTATGAATGAAGAGTTCAATGATCTTTAGTAATCAAGGAGCAAAAAACCATGCATAGTGACAGGCGCTGCAAGGAATCGCTAATAAGCAGACTACACATAGCTTTTCCCAGGGAAGCTTGTGCATCACTTTGTACTTGCTTCCAAACACACTTACAGATGAGTGCAGTGGTCCCGGATCCAAGTACGAAACACTTGTGATTTATGAGACCTTGTGGGAAGGGGCTTATCTTTGTATCTTCCCTAAGAAGAAGCCCAGTCAAGTAGCAGTCTTTTCTTGCTAATCAGTATTAAAATGTACAGATTTAGCAACAGAAATATGAAGAAATTACCCAATTATCTATTTCAGAATGAATTCTTAAATATATTGTTTTTAAGTTTCAAAATTGATAAAAAGTAATTTTTCTTGTCTATGAGCAAAAAAAAAAAAATGGTACATTAATATAAACCCAGCTGAAAAAATGTAGCAGGGAAAGAAAATTGTGAGCAACACAAACCATTGTAATCAAAACAGTATGGTATCAGGGGCTTCTGGGTGGATCAGTCAGTTAAGTGTCCAATTCTTGATTTTCACTCAGGTCATGATCTCAGGGTCAGGAGATCGAGCCCCACATCCAGCTGTGCATTCAGTGGGGAGTCTGAGATTTGCCCTCTCAATCTCCTTCTGTCTCTCTCATTGCTCTCCACTCTCTCTGTCTCTTTCTCTGAAATAAATAAATCTTTAAAAAAAAAACAGTATGGTAGCAGAATAGGAATAGTCAAAGAGATCAGTGGAACACACTAGAGAAACCACAAAAAAAGCCAATAATAGGAATTGAATATACAGGAAGATGCAATTTAAATCTCGTGAAGAAAGGAGAATTTATTTGAAAATAACAACGATGCCAGTAGCTATCCCTCTGAGAAAGGAAAAATCATATGCTAAAATTCCAGTTTGCTTAAAAATTTAAATGTAAACCTAAACCAATAAAGATATGAGAAGAAATTTAGAGACTAAATTTCCAACCCAGACATTAAAGAAGAGCTAGATACATCCGAATGTGTAAAAATTTTTGAACAACAAATGATTCTATCAACAAAATCGATTGGCAGGTAATATATTAAGATTTTGCAATCCAGGTGACATGGAAGTTTAAAAATCTAGAGTCTACAAATAGCTTTTCAAATTGATAACAAAAGGATCTACACCCACACTGATGTACCTTGAAAACATTATGCCATGTGAAAGAAGCCAGACACAAGAGGTCACATATTGTGTGATTCCATTCATAGGAAATATCTAGAATAGTTAAATCCATACTGACAGAAAGCAGATTGGTGGCTGCCAGAGACTGGGGGGAAGGAAAAATGAGGAATAACTGCTTAATAGATACAGGGCCTGGGGGAGCAATGGAGATGCTTTGGAACTAGAGAGAGGTGGGCCTACACAACATTGGGAATATACTAAATGCCACTGACTTGTTCACTTTTAAATGGTTAGTTCTAGGTTATGTGAATTTCACCTCAATTAAAAAAAAAAGATACACCATCCAATTGGTGTACAAAGCACTTGAACAGAATTTTGCAGAAGAGTAAATCCCAATGACCCATAAATTTATAAAATATAGTCATCCCCCTGCAGACAGGAAAATGTAAATTCCATGAGATAGTTCATGTCCATCAGATTTGCAAAATTTATACATAGAAGTAACACCTACTTCTGGTGAGGATTCAGAAAAAATGGTTTCATTTAACAACGAAAGCTGTAAATGTGGATTGCTCCCGAACTTTTTTGAAAATAATCCAGGCAGATCTGTAAAAATTAAAATTATATATACCCTAGTTCCAGTAATCCTCTTTCTGGGGATGAAGCTCAAAAAGAAAAGCATCAGTAGGTAACAAGTATGTTTACTGAAATACAAAGAATTGAAAACAATGCCTTCAACAGGGAAATGGTTATGCTGAAGATCAACCAAAGAGAAGGGGTATTCTTCCCCAATATCATGTGATGAATTGCAGAGAAGTCCATATACTATAATCCCGTTTTTGTAAAGCAAAGGGAACAGATATGTTTATATATGATTATATGAACATGAAGAAAGTCACAGAAGCATGCACATAGGTTATTATTAGTGTTAGTGACACTATGGGGAGAGGGAGATGCAGGTGGTCTGAGGAGGAAAAAGGGTGGAGAGAGAAAGAGAGAGAGGGAAAAAGAACAACAGCAACAACAAAACTTGTAATATGTATGGTCTTACTTTAAGCGAGTAGGGAAAAAAACTCAGCAATAAAGGCCTTGAAACAAGAAGACCCCCATCTAGGTGGAACCAGTCCAATCTGGGACACCTGGAAAGGCTCCCACAGTTTATCAAAACTCCTCCCTTGGCCACAGTGATTAAGGATTTAAGGTGTTTTGGTTTGGTTTGTTTGCTGGAAAAAGAGCAATGTGTGTGGGGAGGGCAAGTGTGGGGGGTTTGGAGTGGGCAGAGGGAGAAGGAGTGAGAGAATCCTCCATGCCCAGCACAGAGCCCAATGTAGGGCTCCATCTCACAACCCTGAGATCATGACCTGAGCCGAAACCAAGAGTCACATGCTTAACAGACTGAGCCACCCAGGTGCCCCTAGTATTCAAGGGTTCTAACCTACCTTACAAGAAAGACTGTGAGATTGGTGTCAAAAGCCACAATACATCTGATAGGCTTGAGTAAGGACTCCATCTTTTTTGGCAGTGGGACGCTGGCCAAGCTATTTAAATGACTGAACCCAAATGTCACATATACTTCTATACATTTAAAATAATAGCCACTGAGCAATAGGGCTGTGGTGAATATCTAGTGAGAAAAGGCATAGGAAAGGTTTATCACAATGGCTGGCACTCTGAGCTTTCACTAAATGGGAACTAGTAGAAGTGAGGCAAGAACCCAAAACTATAGAAAATTCCAATCCAATACTTTCCCTACTACCTATGCTGGTCTTCCATTACTGGAACTTGAAGAGACTTCCCTAATTAAAAATCAACCAAACAGAGGTGGAAGGCAAGTGTATCCCACCATTTGCCCCACAGTATTTGCACTTGCCTTGGCCTCTGCCTGTAATGCTCTTCCCTGAATGTTCATGTGGCTCTTTCTTCCATTTCTTCCAGGCCTCTGTGTCAAAGCCACCCTCTTATTCCCTAACTTTCCTATCTAAAATTTCAACAAAACAAAACTAAAAAAACTCTGACATTTCATATCCTCCTTTTTTGCTTTATTTTACCTATTTATCTTATTTACTACCTGTCTTCCCTTCTCAAATATAAGTTATTATTCATATTCTCCACCACAATATAAGTCAGGGATTTTGGTCTATTCATTTTTCTTCTGTATGTCTAGTACCTAGATAAGTGGTACGTTGTAGGCACTTCATAAATATTTGTTTAATGAATGAGAAACATTGTTTAAATTTTTATTGAGATAATAGATACTACAAGCATACGTATATTCACATAACATACATACGTATATAGAAACACATATATACATATAATATAATCATTAATAACAAATGCAAATGTGAAGAACAACATGACAACTTTAAAAGGAAAACGTTTTAAAAAATTTTTATACAAGTTTATTGAATTAAAATCAAGTTCCTCTTTTCAGACTTGAAGTGAACATATCCAAGATTTCAAATATCTGTTTTACATAAAATTAATGAGTCAACCAGGAGAGTTGAAAATATTGTCTTCATATTGTTGACATCTCACAAAAGGGAATTGATATTTGTAGAATCTAGGTGATTTGGGGGATTGAGCTTTAAGAAAAGTAAGAGCACCTGATCCAAGAGAAAGAGTCCTTAATAAATCAAGTCTATCTCTAATTAAATAACGCAAATGAAACAAGATATCAAGAGCAAAAGATGTCTTCTTAATCTTGAACCTCAGACTTTTCTGTAGAAACACTTCCCTGAGAATAACTAATGTTGCCCCATAGCTACCACTTAGGGAACTTGGGGTCATGACCCTAGGAGACATGGCAAGATCCACAGATGGCACTGCCACGCTGGGATAAGACAGAAGTTAATTCCCAAAGAGACTCAAAATCTTGCCTGCAATAAAAACATATTCATTAAAAAAGGAAGGAAGTTTATACTGTTAGGAATTGATTTTTTCATAGGTTTGAAGTGAGACATTTCCATTACCATCAGATGTAAGAACACAAGAGATCTTTCGAGAACACTTTTAAAAGCAAGACTATGTCTAGAAATTGAGGAAATATCAATTAAAATATGCTTTCGCAGGCCAAGCCAATCAGTTAATTTCTGACTATTCACGCAGTGAGCCCCCCAGTGCCCAGCCCTTTCCTGAGCTCTGTGAAGGACACAAAAGAAACTCATGACACGATCCTCTCCTTTAGGAGGCTTGCAGTCTGTGGGCTGGGAGGATCAACCTGGCATCCAGGACATGAGCTGAGAGCAATGTTTCAGCTTTGTCAGTATGGTTAAAGGAGAGCCCCTGTCCTCACCTCCAAGAAGGTGGGTTCTGACTACGTCATACAGAGATGGGGGCGGCAGGAGAGGCTGAGGGAGGCACGGAGAGAGTCGCTGCAGGGGGCAGTGAGCACAGCCCACCGACAGGGCAGCAGGCCGGGAAGAAGGCAGGACAAGTTAATGAAGTGAAATTGTGCAGGACCTGAACATCCAGATGGAGGAATGTGGGTTGCACACCCACACGAAACATGAAGGTTGGAATTTGACCCTTCACCTTCCTGCTCCACAGTCACTTCTCTTCACAAGGCATGGATCTCGGATTTCTTCGGTTTGAGATGAGAGCTATGTGGCTTTTCCAAATCCTCTGAAAAGCGCCCAGAAAGGCCATTTTGCTAAGTGTCTTGCTACAACCAAAACTTGTTTCTTCAAAGCACTGTTTATATTTGTGCATGTTTTAATTCTCTTAACTGCTCCCCTTTCCACCTCACACAATCGACAGTAATACAAATCATCCGTGCCATCAGGACTGCCGCATTTGAACCAATCCTGACTCAGCCATAGGTCATTGAAGCCTCAGTCCCTCTCTGAGATCAAGGGCCCTTAATGTGCTCCCTATGGTATACAGCCTATTTCCCGGAACGGGTGATTTTTGTCCAGATTATATGACTATCCTTCTGCTTCAGTTTTCAGAAGGTTTTCTAGCTCCTTGGTATTCACTCTTTTCTTCACTGGGGCTGAAGCCTTATCCTGAACTTCAGCTTCTCTGCTTGAGGTCTGGACTTGGTACTCTAACCAATATTTTGCTCCTGGTGCCTGGACTCTTTTTATATACTAATAGTCCCTCCTTCAGCAGAGTTAGATCTTTCTGGAATAATGTTCATTGCATATGTTGCTTTTAATATGATTTACACCAGAGATTCTTGCTGTCATGGCCTCCCAGTCAATAGATTGGATCCCATGGGTATCCTGCTAGCCCGGATTTTTGGATTCCAGTTGGACCGATGACCTGACCTGTGTGGTGAATACCGTGATGTGCCCTCCAGACCACCTTCAATAAAAGAAAAGTTGTCTTTACTGCCAGGTGTGCTGTCAGCAGTCTTTAGCTGTCAATACTTTCTGGGATCTCCCAGCTCCCAGAGAGTGGCCTTAAGTTCACTGCCCTTCTTGGAACAGTGCACATACTGATCACTGGGACACATCCTGATCCAATACTGAGAGGTCATCCTACCTTTAGAGCTCTCTATTAGGTCATCCTAGGTAGACATGAAGTCTGTATCAGAGTTGGAACTCCCCTTCTGCTCAGTTCTCATGACATAGGTGTTGATCCCCAGGGCATTCCATTATGAACACGCCATCCACAAAACCCTGTCTCAGAGTCAGCCTCCTGGAGAACCCAACTTATATCCCTCTATGACTGTGTTACTCTCCCAGCACAAAGCACAAACCCTGTACATTTTGTCTTACTGTCCTTTTCAAAACTTCAGTTCATCTCTGAAGGCACATGCCTTCAAGGCACATCTTTGGTTGAGGTTATGACAATTTCTTAGCAAAATTTGGTGGGGGGACTTTTTTAGTATGATTTCCCAATAATACTTTTTCTCCTAAAAACTACATATCTAGAAATGGTCATATTCTCATTAGAAGATCTGTTATAATTTCAAGTACCTTAAAGTCTAAAATATAGCTTTTGACAAAGATCATATTTTATATTTGTATGATTATAGCCTATTTACTTATGGTAACAGAACCCAAATAGTAAAGACTCAATGATACTTAGTTTGGAGTAGGACCTCTTATCTCTCTCCTTCATATAGAATAGTAGTACTCCTGGTAATCATGTGCTTATCAATGGAAAGCCCTAGGAGTCACTTTGGAAAATGTGGGGACATTTTTGGTAGTCACAGTGATGGAGAGGATCCTTTCAGCATTCAGTGGGTGGAGGCCAGGATGCTAAGTATCTTGCAATAAGTGAGTCAATCTGATACGTAACAAAAAACCAACCTACATCCTGAATACTTTTCTATTGTCTTGCAACACATTCCTGTAGTTGAAAACCCCATTTATAATGATCAGAGCCTGGGATCTAACTCCATTTTACACATCAACGCAAAGCATTTCTGCCACAAATTTAACATGAACTGAATTTTCTGGCAATGCAATGACCATGTCATCAAGGGGAGATTGCACACCATTTTGTTCACAACCTGACCAAGAGTTATTCATCATCTGGTAAAGCCACTGATGGCAATGCCACTCCTGTGTCTGAATAGCCAATACATTATAGCTCTACCAGCAGTCTTGGCCAACTTTGTTCCATCTCCTGGTGTAGTTCTCCCAATCATTCATGTCCTGAGATACATATTACTTTATTTTATAAATCCATACTCCCTTTCCTTTATTCACAATTCGTGAATATGTTGATTTTTAAAACAATTTATGTGTATAACAAGTTATATTAAACACAAATATCGTCTCAAAATAGTAAGGAGAGTTACAACATATTTATAGTAGAAGGACTAATGACTCGGATAAGGTTGAGAAACATCCATACAAGCTATTTTGTCAGTTGTCAAAGGAGTGAATTTATCTCTTTTTTTTTTTCAACATACAAAAACTATACATATTTAATGTATACAGTTTGATGAGTTTAGAGATAAGTATACATCACCACAATCTATGCTATAAACATAGGCATCACCTCCAAAAGTTTCCCGCAGCACCCACTCTTTATTATTTTTTTTAGTGATAAAAACACTTAACAAAAGATCTACCCACTTAGCATCGTTTTAATAAAACTTTATAAGCAGAGAAAACATAAAGCTGTAATCATGCAATACTGGCCTAAAATATACCCACAATCACCATTCATATTCTAATTCATGTTAATTAAAACATGACAATAAGCTGCTCAAGTTAAACAAAAATAAAAGGATCTACAAGTTATAAAATAGTTTTCTTTGTCTTATTTTTCTTTTGTCCACATATCCGAAGGGAGGAGGCAAAGATATTTCCCCATAGAGTCAATGTTTTATTTCTTGAACCTTTTTTTTTTTGCATTGTTTTATTTTATTTACTTATTTTTTTAAAGATTTTATTTATTTAACAGAGAGGGACACAGCGAGAGAGGAAACACAAGCAGGGGGAATGGGAGGGGATGAAGCAAGGAGAGGGAGAAGCAAACTTTCTGCTGAGCAGGGAGCCCGATGCGGGGCTCAAACCCAGGACCCCGGGATCATGACCTGAGACGAAGACAGACACCTAACAACTGAGCCAGCCAGGCAACCCTTATTTGCATTATTCTATAAGTAATCTCTACACCTAACATGGGGCTCAAACTCATGACCCCCAAGAGTCACATGCTCTAATGACTGAGCCAGCCAGGTGCCCCAAGCCTTTTTTAATTAGAAATTCATAATATATAAAATGTTTATTGAAAGTCATTAGTAATATAAGCCTTATGCTGTGCCATCAGACTAATGACTTTTATCTGAAAAGTATTTGATAAGACAAAGTACCAAAGGAAATGTAAATACCACGTATAGTTACGAAGACCTTGAAAGGAGCTGGATCCTAAATATTTCCCTACCATATTACTATATTTATGCTATTAATAAAAGTCACTAAGAATGATATATAATCAAAAGTTGCATGCTTGTGGCACTTGGGTGGCTTAAGTCCGTTGAGCATGACTGTTTATTTCTGTTCCGGTTCTCAGGGTCCTGGGATGAGCTACCCGTCGGTCTCCACACTCAACAGGGAGGCTGCTTCAGATTCTCTCTCTCTCCCTCGACCTCTGCTCCTCCACCCACTTTCTCTAAGATTTTACTTATTTATTTGACAGAGAGAGAGAGAGAGCACAAGAAGGGGGAGTAGTAGGCAGATGGAGAGAGAGAAGCAGGCTCCCTGCTGATCAGGGAAGCCAGATGCTGGGCTCAATCTCAGGACCCTGGGATCATGACCTGAGCTGAAGGCAGATGATTAACTGACTGAGCCACCCAGGCACCCTAAATAAATAAATCTTTTTTTTTTTTTAAGTTGCATGCTTGCTCTTACTGTACCATAAAAAGGCCTTTGTTGTAAAATAAAACATTTTTTTCTATGCTATCAATTTCAGTAAAATATAATGATCATTTAAACATAATTTTAAACAATAGTTATACTGTTATTTAAAGTAATTATTTCTGAGAGTTTAAAATATTTCCTTCTTTTAAAATCCTACGAAGTTTTTATTGCAAGTTTATGAATGATGCCAAGAAGGCTGCCTGGTCCTTCAAAACAAAGCCAAACAAGAACAAAAACAAAAAGGTAGAAACAGAGACCATATGGGGCCTGTACACCGAACTTAGTTGACTTGTCCTCATTAAAACTCCTGAAAATGAGAAATATTGTACCTAAAGAATATTAGCATTTTTACGTGAAATTCAAAAAGAAAGAAATGTTAATGGGAGATGAAAAACTATATTAAAAAATGGTGCAAAATTAGTAGAAAAAGAAAAATTTCATCCCCCTGGAAAGCTTCTTGTATTCATAACAAACCACTTTTAACCTCAGAATAAACCAGGGTTGCAGTACTGCCTAGTAATCTAGTGTATCTGTTCATTTAATATCTTCTTCCTCACATGTAATTTTTACTTTAAGAAGTCAAAAAATCTGCCCAGTATATTAAAGTAGTTAGAAATTATGGCATTTAAAAATATTCTATAGACAAATGCAAGTTAATCTTTGTTGGAAAACATTTGATAATTATCTGCCTAATCATCATGCTTTACAGTTGAATGTCAACTGCTACGATTCTATAGGCTAAAGAGAGAAAAAAAGAAAGAACAAGAAAATCTGAAAATAGGTATGTAAATCGCATGAACTGAATTGAGGAGTATACACATAAGTACATTATGCACATGCATTTTATATTAATCATATAATTAAAGAAAATTATTAACTTTAACAAAAAACTTATAATTCCACATTAAAAATACAACAGAAATGTATAAAACTCAAAATTTCATACATTTATTTGCTAATACTCACTACCCAGAACAGACAGCAAATTTGGAATCTCAAGGTTTAAACCCATGAAGTTTCCTTAAGTTCTCAATGTTAACCACTTGCATCTTTATCTAGACCAGAGCCGTTTATAGAAGCGGAAAGAAACAGACTATTTGTTGAGTAAATTAATGAGCTTTCTCAAATGTTGAATATACAATAAAGCAATCTAGGTAACTCACAAATACCCTGCCTGTTTATCATAGCTGCCATCAATAGTAAGTTGGAGGATAAAAGCAATGCACAAATGTTTGCCTTTTCTCTGCCTTTAAGCATATCGGGAATCCACATTTTAGAAGGGAAGGAGGGAAGCTCAGTTTCATTCTACTATTGATCTATCAGACAAGAACTTAATCAATCTTCTTTATAAGCTATTAAAGCTGAGCTCGAGAAATGAACTCACCTGACGCATGCAACATTGATTGCCTCTTTCTAAGAACTGAATATGTCAGTCTTATCTGCAGCTGTGATTCAATTTTTCAGGGACAAGATTTTTCCTTCATTAGCTTCCCCCAAATGCTCCAATTAAGAAAGAGCATTTTTGATAGTGGTCCAGAGTCAATGACTAAAACAAAATGAGGACCATAACCCTCAATTTCAATCACAGTCTCCAGAGAAAACGAGAGACCGAAAGCATATGTTCATCAAAGGAAATTCAGCACTAGTCCCGAGATCCTGCTCTAGCGTGAATTCTGAAGAATGCTCTAGCAGCGTAAACTAACGTTGAGACCTTAAGCTCAGATAAATCTTGGAAATTCAAAGGGAAACTCGAGGCAGCTGTAAATCTGTCTTTACTGCATATACATTTCAGCCGGGGGCTTCTAGATGTAGTATTAGGTTATGCGACATCCCATTCAGCATCTAACTACCTCATAAATATAGGCAGAGAGGTCATTTTACATTTACAGGGCACCCCCAAAGTGCTAGATACTATATGCTGGAGGTGGGAGGAGGGGGAGGACTCTCCATTTCCAGTTTATTAGGAAAGGTTAATAGCACAAATCCTCAATGACCAAAGAGAGTTCCCTTTGGCCCAGCTTTCTGGTTTCCATTTCCTTTTTCTAGATCCCTTAACAGTCAAAAAATTAAATACTGGGAGAAGCAGCAATAAAGAGTTGTCTCCACAGTGTTCCAGGGCTCTGGAGGGCATCTGCCCACTTCGGCATGGAAATATTGCCAACTCCCTAATATAATAGGAAGAACGTTTTCTCTAGATTTGTTGTTCGCTTATTTTCCTATGGGTAGATAAGAGGGGAGAAAATATCTAGTCCCTGCTACCACCCCCCTTCACCCTCTTCTTCCCCTTTATTTCTCAGTATTCTTGGCAAATAGAACACAACCCCATCATAGCCTGTTGGGTTTCTTTGACAGGATCTGATTTTCACAATTCTCTGACCGTGGGTACCTGAATTCATATCATTCTTAATGAAGTCACCCATGGACTGTAGCAAAGTACAGAGAGAAACAAAAGCCCTAGGGCACCATTCCATATCAGAACTGTCCGCAGCACGCACCTGCCCAGCTATCTCCTGGAAACTTCTCTAAAGCGGATTAGGAAGACATTAGATTGAGCCACACAGACAGCGGCAACAAAGAGACACTGGCTAGCTGAGCTCCGCTCACTGAACAGTCGTCTAGCCCCAGTGCCCTGGAACCTCACATTCCAACAAAAGAAATCAGTCTCTCTGCTATTAAAGGTGCTACTGTCTGTGTGAATTCCCTTAGAAATCCAAGGAGTTAATGGCCTCAGTATTTCCAGAATACTTAATACATTCAGGAAGATGGGATGCAGTATGGGGTCTAATGTTTATTTATTGCAAAAGTCAAGAATAGCTGGAAGTCCATTAAGAGGATGTTCAGCAGATTATATTAATTTGTAATTAATTTTCAGTGGTATTTATGAGAGAACCCTTTAATCAGCATAATTCAGACTTTGAAAATTATAATATTAACTAATATTAATTAAATAATAATTTATAAATTTCAATAGTTTTAATTATCTTTTGATTAAATTACCTGTTAGTCAATTCCACACCGCTTTTGATATTAATTAGCTAACTTAAACATGATCTACTGAAACTACTCCCCTGCGGATTAAGGCGTATTGTCTAAACAGGTCAACACTGAGATACTTAAGTGTGACAATTTAGATTGCATGATTAGCAAAATTAATTGTTTAAGGCACTGGCTTTTTCATTCTCAATTTGCCAGCGGGTAAGGTCTTTAAAATATACCCTGGGTTTCCCTGGGCCCAAATCTGAGACATCCCACATTCTGTTATTCCCCCTCCTAACTGGCCCCCCCTCCGCCGAGCCCCCTCCTTCTCTATCCTGTTACAGAACATTCTAGTCTTCTGAGACCTGAATTAGTGTCAGCCTATTAATCAGCCAACAAAATATGTCAGAGGAAAATGAAGTTGCAAGCCCACCTCCCTCTACAGGCAGACTGCCTCGCCCTCTCTCAGTGCAGAGTCTGCCAGCGGAGCTGGGACCTCAGGGCCACAGCCCAATTTAGGCCTCCTCTGTGTAGTGACAACCAGCCCAGACCTCATTTTTTTGAATGTTAATATTTAATTTAAAGCCACCTACCCT
The DNA here is from genome assembly GCF_963455335.1 of Martes martes. NCBI lineage: Eukaryota > Metazoa > Chordata > Mammalia > Carnivora > Mustelidae > Martes > Martes martes. The sequence continues at coordinate 76,778,678 of NC_137896.1, read as the reverse complement.
CAAGTTCTCAAAGATAAGTGTGTCGTTGACTCCACGGAAGTCTCCTTTGCGTTGGCTGGAGCTACAGGGCTCCTCAACCTCGCCCCCCGCCCCCCGCCCCCAGCCCACTTCGCATGGAATTATCACCAACTCCCTAATAATAATAAAAATATGAGGAGTGTTTTTTTTTCCCTCTGGATTTGTTGTTAGCTTGTTTTCCTGTAGTAGAGAAGGGAGAGAAAATATCAGCATCGCACTTCAGAAGTGGACACCTTTTTTCTTTTTTTTAAAGATTTTATTTATTTGACAGAGAGAGACACAGCGAGAGAGGGAATACAAGCAGGGGGAGCGGGAGAGGGAGAAGCAGGCTTCCTGCCGAGCCAGCAGAGAGCCTGATATGGGGCTTGATCCCAGGACGCTGGGATCATGACCTGAGCCGACGGCAGAGGCTTAACCCACTGAGCCACCCAGGCGCCCCCAGAAGTGGACACCTTTAAATGAGTCTCCTGAAACCAGCTGTCAGCACGCAGTTCCTGTTACTCCTTAACATCATCAAGGGAAGCAGAAGGATATGCACTAAAAAGTCAAGTACGAGAGGGATTTTAGGGGCGCCTGGGTGGCTCAGTTAGTTGAGCAACTGCCTTCGTCTCAGGTCATGATCCCGAACTTGCAGGATCGAGTCCCGCATCGGGCTCCCAGCTCCACAGGGAGTCTGCTTCTCCCTCTGACCTTCTCCTCTCTCATGCCCCCTCTCACTCATTCTCTCTCAAATAAATAAATAAAATCTTAAAAAAGAAAAAAAAGAGAGAGGGATTTTATTTTTTGCCCCGTGAAACATAAAAAAAGCCCACCAGTTTCCAGGAACTCTGACCACCTTCTTTTAGAAAACGCCATGGGATTATTGAAGCTCTACACCAGCTAATGTGACATAACTTTCTTTACTGATAATTCTTATTTGGGGGCCAAAATCCTCACTAAGAAGATGTTACATTTTACCAATGGAAGTCACAAGTGGCCATTTTAGGTTATTCATATTATCACATATATTACACGCCAAACGTTTTCATCCCGGAACTCCCTATGTACAGTGATTAATGAGGGTAAATTATATTTCCGAGTCCTGGACCTTCCTCAGGACAGTATCTGATATGGGTGTTTGTCACTGGAGCAGAGAAGATTTTAGTAAATGCACATGACAAGCAACAGCGATACACAAAGAAAAAGAAACATTTGTTAAGTCCTGAAATTTTGCAAATAAACAGAAAAAAAAAACAGAATTTGCAATGTTATTTCTGACTTATGTAACATATTTCTGCCAATTATATAAACTAAGATGATAAAATATACGTATGATACAAGAAGGGTTATTTTGTGTGGATCTGGATTATTTTTGTTCCTATGATATTTTCTACTTCCAATTATTATATTTTCCATTTCAAGATCTTGTGATTTTCTTTTGGCTTTACCTTTCATTTAATTGTTTAGACTATTCTTTTAAAAAGGAACAAGTTGTTTCCTTGCCACAAACAATATAGAAAATTCCTTCTACATGCTTGAAAAAGAAAATAGTTCTTTTTTTTCTTCATAAGTTAATTTCAAGTGACTTGTAACTATTCAAATGGTGTGAAACTAATCTTTATGGTGTATTTCTGGGTGGATGATAGATAAAATGTTCGATTGACAAGCAACTTTTTTATAAATGCAAATGACAAATTCTCTTAGTTATTTTGATAAAAGGAATAGGCAGTGGCAGAGATAGGGACAAATACCATAATGTGAACATTTTAGGAACTTATGATTTCATACTTATTAAATTCATAAACAACAAAACCATGAGTTATGAAAAAAATGAATTCGCTCTTGGAAAGTACTTGACTCAAATCTTCAGTTGTACAGCACAAAGAGAAAGCTTTGTAGGACTCACTAGGTAGGACTCACTAGGAGAGTATCACTTAAAATAAAGCTAAGTCTCAATTGGAAAGCACTTCCACATAATATGTGAAATACAAAATACTTGAGAATAACCCTAATGAGAAATGTGCAGAAATGAAGAAAACAACGAAGTTTTATTGAGCCATTAAAAAAAAAAAAGACTTGAATAAATGGAGAGACATATTTCTCTAGAATTGGAAGACCCATCACTGTAAAAAATGCAAAATATGCATAGTTAATGAATTCACAGCCATGTATAATTCAGAGCCATACAGAATTCCATTTAAAATCCAACTTTCTTGAATGGGTCATTCTAAAGATCATCTGTCAAAACTAACTAAGAAGAATGGGCAAGAATAAGAATTTGGAAAGAGGGTTGGAAAAGGAATGGATACTGTCAGTTATCAAAACACATCACAAAACTACAATGGTTAAAGCAGTATGATACCAGCTCCAAAAGAGAGAGATGGAGGAGGAATTCCCAAAAACACAAGCAAATGTGTATTCAATGTTTAAGCAGGGAGAGGAGCAAGGTCCTGGAATCACTGGTAAATCATTTGGGGAAAAATATGTGGGATATTTATGTCACATTATATTAAAAAGAAAATTCATGGGGGCACCTGGGTGGTTCAGTCAGTTAACTGTCTGCCTTCGGTTCAGGTCATGATCCCAGAGTCCTGGGATGGAGCCTCACGCGGGGCTCCCTGCTCAGCGGGGAGCCTGCTTCTTCCTCTCTCTCTGCCTGCTGCTCCCCCTGCTTGTGCTCACTCTCTGTCAAATAAGTAAAGAAAATGTTTTTTAAAAAATTCATTCCTCAAATGACTTTTCAACAAATTTTTCTTAAAGTACTCCTATATTCTAGGCACTAGTTCCACTTCGCAGGTATAGACTAGCTGAAGAAGAAGAAAAAGAAAAAGAGGAAGGAGGAGGAGGAGTGGAGGGGAAAGAAGGGCGGGACAGAAAGAGGGAGGAGGGAAAGTCTTTGACTTAAGTGAGTTCATATTCTGGGGCAGACGTTTTGGACAAGCCAGACAATTAACCAAGATTATTTTAGATTGCAGTAAGTTCTTTGAGGAAAACTAACATAGAGTAACAGAATTAGACCCACTTGAGATGGGAGGGTCAGAGGAGGCTTTTCTGAGGAACTGATTTTTATGTGAAGACCTAGAACCTGCCAGGTGGAGGTGACTGCAAGAGCAAAGGCCCTGAGGAGAGAGCTTGCTTGTGTGTCCAACAGCTGCAATGGGGCCAGTGTAGTTGGAAGACAGAAGAGGAGAGGGACATGGGGAAGCCTGGAGCCAGATCATTCAGGGCCCTGTAGGTCATGGTGAGAACTTAGTATTTTGTTCTAAATGTGATGGAGCAGGGGAATGACGTGATCTCATTTGAATTCTGAAAGAATTACTGTTTTGTGAGAAGTAGAATATCAGAGGCCAGAGTAAAAGCAAGAAGAGACCTGTCAGGAACTCTTGCTGGAGTTTAGGTGAGAGGCGTGGTGACTTGGAGATAAAAGATAAATGGCTGGATTCAGGACTTATCTTGAAGGTTGAGCCAAGAGGATTTGCTTATATATTGTATGCAGGATCCAAAACAAATGAACTGAGTGGTGCAAGAAAAAAATAACCAAAATAATATCATCGCATTCACCATATTTTAGCCAAAATGAAAATCTTGGATAGAATACAAAATAAAGAAAGGCTTTTTGAGGAATAGAAGAAATGGTTCTTTCACTGGTGAAAGAACAGTGGTGGATTATTCTATAAATCAGGTATTCAGACTCTGAGAGGTAGGTAGACAATGACTTTATGGTTCTTTGGTAGGTACCATTATCCATTTAACTTGTCCCCTCTTCTGATCTTCGTCTCCAATAGTAGAGGCTACTTGATGCATTAGGATGGAATTCATACTAGAAAGGAATAATTAAATCCACAGTCCCCAAACCTCATTTCAATTTCTTTTCAACATCAGGAACCCTCAGCTCCCTTGCTGGGGTAGTTGACTAGGTCACGCAATTGATGATTTAAATCGCCACTCGTCTTTCCCCTGCTCATTTTCCAGAGAAAGAGTTATGTATTATGAATTGGCCCAATATCAAGCACCCAATAAAAAACAAAGATGAGCTGTTGGCACATATTCATATGATAAATAATTATATATTTTTTAGAACAATCAAAGTCAATCTTCTAATTATAATGCCAAAGTTTTGTCACATATTCCTAGAAATCTTTAAAGGAATTTTGATACATAACCCATGATAACAGAATGTAAATTTGTTTTTTTTTTCAGTTTACTGACACAATTATTTTTATTTGGTTGATGTAAAGTTGATATGCAATATTATTGTATACAGTCTGACTTACCAAACTGCTATTAAAGAGAAAGAAATAAAAATTGATCTTGAAAACTGAGCTTAATATATTGAATTTGAATTAGTATTCTTTATTTTCATACATACGCCTACAACCACATTCTCACATATTTCAAAATTTCCCATAATATCTAATTATCAGATGTGTGATACACAGATTTATTTCCTTTTGAGCTTTTATCTAAGGTTTTACATAGCTTGTAATAATATGTCAACAAAATTGGTGATTGTACCTTGACTTGTAAAATAAAACTCATTTTAAGAGCATCATAAATCTAACAGAGCATGTCTGGTGTTCTGATTGGTAGAAAATTGGATGTTAAACACTAGGGACAAACTGATCTTCTAATTCTGGTACTTGATTAAGTACTAAAAGGAAAAAGAAGGAGAGAAAAAAAATCGTTACCTGGAGTTGATAGTTTAACTGATCATGATCAATTTGAAGTGCTTATTGCTTAAGTAAATGACCTTTGGGGTGATTTCATTAGCTCCACATACTGCAAAAGGTTATATCTGAATTCAATTTTATGATTGAGTCTAAGCATATAAAATCTCAAAATAGTTTGAATGGATAACAAAAAAATAAAATAAACCGAACCAGATTCTTTCTGAGATAAAGGCCGGACTGTGAAACCCCTGCTTGGTGCTGCTTCTCTCTAATTGTTGGCTTTACGTGGGAGTAAATATTTGAGAGAGGAAAGGCAGTGCACTGATATCATCATCACATTGATGTCTGTGGTCAGGAAATGACTTTAAAATTAGCTACCAGTTCCAACTTTGTAGTAAATAAGACTTGGTCCTCCTGGATCTACTTTGTTTGATGAAATCTCTTTACCTTTATAGGGCTGCAATGCCCTTTAATGGTTTGGTTTGGGTTTTACCTTCCTTTCCCTCCTAAAAGTGCTATAAGGCATGTGCTCATTATTTTATTAAATTGGGATATGTCTTAAGTGCTTGTGGAAAGAATTTAATTGTTCTTTTTTAGTTTTTATTTATTGATTATTTTGAGAGAGAGAGAACGAGAGAGAGCACGAGCTAGGGAGAGGAGCAGAGGGAGAAGGACAAGCAAACTCCATGCTGAGTGAGGAGCCCAGCGCAGAGCTCAATCCCAGGACTGACTCTGAGATCATGACCTGAGCTGAAATCAAGAGGCAGAGGCCTAACCAAATGAACCACCCAGGCACCTCTGGAAAGAATTTTACACGCTTCCTTGCGACACACCAGGCAGAAAAACCAAGAAAGGATGTTTGAAGAACAGATTAGGTATAGATGCTTTTCCTCTTCGAACGTTATTGGTTGATGACATAGGGCTGAGTGTGATCTCTAAGTACCATCAAATCAGGAACAATGGGGCTAGAGAAAAAATGTGAGCATTTATTAAGAGGAATGAAACTCTATTTTTATCCAAATGACCTTGAAACCAATACAATGATTCATTATCTTGACATGTCATTCTCTTTAGTCATCATTGCTCTGTCAAAGACACTAAGGTAGTCCCTGGCTGGGGTATTAGCCTGTTTCATAATAAATCTCTTACTTGAAAGTTCAGGACCACTTTTATATTCCTTTCTATTCTTTTAATTTCTCCTCCATCTTCTTCTCTCCTCCTACCACAGCCTTTCCACAATTCAGGGGGGAGGGTGGGGGAGGGGGGCACTTCCCCAAACCTCGGTCTCAACCTCTTCCCGAGTCTTCCCTGGCGGTCAAGGACAGCATCTGTGGCCACAGTGGTCAGAGACGAAGGATGGAAGAAATGACGGGACCCCACAGGGGTCCCTCTTTTCTCTCATCCTCCACCTCACTCTGGAATCCACATAAAGGACTTCAAACCAGACTCTACTACCTGCTGGATATGTGACTGAATGTCATCACCTTGCATCTTTGAACTTCAGCTTTTTCACCAAATGAGACTCAAAACTCCTGTTCTACCTACCTTACCGGGCTCCTAAGAAGTCTTCTGAATTAAAAGAACCTAGTGAACTATTTGTTACTTTGAAAAGTTAAAAGATGGCTATTAAACATTTCATTTTAAAAGCAGCAGAAGGATCAAGTGGAAAGGGTGAGGCACAGAGACCTGGCTTTGAGTCTCCACAGTGCTACTTCCTGGTTGTGTGCTCCTGGGTACTTCACCCAACCTCTTTGCAAGAGGAGTAATAATGGTATTAGCTCATCTCTTACCTATAAGAGGTGGTAGGCATAATGTTTACCTCCATTTCATCACAAGCCTTGAGAAAACGATTTCAAAAGTTCTTTGTGAAATACCAACAGAATATAGTCCTCATCAAACTGACTCTATAGAAAGCTGTTTAATAGGTACTGTCCTAGCTCCTGTTACATGAAATATAGGACATTTTTCCTTAGCAAACAGCAATGATTCTTTAGAAACAAACAGTACAACCCTTTCCTTCAAACACTGGTGACTTTTCATGATTACATTTATAAACTCAGCATTGCATAGTATGATTATGTGATTGTTAAATTAGTAAGTCAATGGATTAATGGTAGAGAGTAAGATAAGCGTTAGGATTTGTGGTTTGATGGATATTTGATGATTTAAAAAAGAGAGTTAAAAATAAAATTGACATAAAGATAGTGGCTCCCTTAGGGGAAAAGTATGAGCTATGATTGGGGTGCTAGGTAGGGAAAGGGCATTTCTAGGGTGTTGGGAATGGGCCTTTCTTGGCCAGAATGAGAACTGCGTGAAATTCACTTGGAAATAGTTATTAAAGCTGCGCTTTATGTTTTGTATGCTTTTACTAATTGTGTGATCTAATTTGAAATTTAAGCATTTTAAAAATTGAAAAAGAAAAATGTAACTGGTAATTTTGACAATGTTCCAAATTTATAGTGCTCCATGGAAAATAGGAGTTCAGTAGTCTTTTAGACTTTTTCACTTATTTTAATGGCAAAAAAAAAAAATCATTCACACTGAATGCTCCCATATCTTGAAGGACCTACGAATGAGAAAAACATGGCCCTGCATGTCAGTGTCATCATGATGCACAGTAAGTGGTGATCCGTATTTGCACAGATCATCTTGCACTAACCCTTTCCTCAGAGCTGACCCTGAATGGTGGAACATACAGGATATGGGATCATTAAGCCCCACATATTTTGATGATACGGGAAGATCAGTAAATATTTGGCCACACCCTAGAATTCTGGACATTCTACTTTTACTTTTTTTCCTTTAGAACACGCTATCATCCTTCTTCTTCCACTCCCATCCCAGGAGAACCTTTTAACACAAATGTTAAAACTATGCTTTCTGGTTTATAATATAATAGGTATGACATAGATTCTGGTCTGCATTCAAATTTCATGTGCCTTTTTTATTAGCTACATGAATTTGTACAACTGTGCCTCAGTTTCTGCATCTGATAAATGGGTATAGTAGTAGTACCTATGTCATAGGGATGTTGTGATTTAATACACGCAAAGCATCCATGACAGTGCCTCACACAAACATAGTAAGTGCTTAATCAGTACACCAGAAGTGAAATCTTCCTTTTAGGTCTGGCTTTGCTCTTCTGAATTTCTTCTTATTTAATCAAGTTTCTCATGCTCTTCTCTGAGCCATTTGCCTACTTAGGACTAGATACTAAGTATTATTTCTTTTGTTGCATTTTGTCTGGTCACTTGCTATCTAAAGCAGACCTTACAATGTATTTTCCTTCCATGATACAAAATCTAAAACACTTTTTGGTGGCTGGCTCATTAAAATATCATTTATTATCTGACTTTGAAAGAACAGAGGCTTCTCAATCATCATCATCCCGATCCCACCACCCCTTCTTCTCTGGCAACATGATCCTCCATTAAGTTCTAAGGTTCTCATTCACTGGGGCGCCTGGGTGGCTCAGTGGGTTAAACATCAGAATCTGGATTTTGGCTCAGGTCATGATCTCAGGTCCCTGATCTCAGGGTCGTGAGACTGAGCCCTGTATCATGCTCTGTGCTCAGCAAGGAGTCTGTTTGAGATTCTCTCTCCCTCTTCCTCTACCCCTCCCCCTGCTCGCAAGTGCATGGGTGTGCGTTCTCTCTCTCCCTCTCTCTAAAATAAATTAATAAATCTTTAAAAAGAAATAAAGTTCTCTTTTACTGGCCAAGCTCATGACACACAGATAAGTGCTTTTTAAACCATATAGAGAACATTAGCAGGTGATGTGTGCATTTTTTGGTAAAAATGGACAAAGGGGAGAAAGGTGAGGTGATTAAGTATCTTAAAGTACCCAAGAATTTAATCATCACTACAGTGTTGGTTCAGAGGACACAAATCACAGCATTGCTAGGAGGAACTGAGGGAGTTAGACAAGCCCTCTGTTAGAGATAAGGACACTGAGTTTCAGACAGGCCACTCTTACCCAAAGCAGTCAGGAATAAATATAGAATAGCACCGGGTTTCATGCCTCTGGGCCAGCATTCTTTCTTTCTTCTATCTCGTGACATCTCTCAGCCAAAGTGTCTATGCTGTGATATCTCAGAGGAAAAGTAATTAATGAATAACTAGGCACACAGCTGAACAACAAAGGTAAATGGCTTTTATACATCAAGGCGAAATCTGGTAGAAATACCACTTCCATCTTCAGCTGTGCAGATAATTAATATTTCCAGAGTGCTTAAAGCATAATCACATACATTTAATAATTCCAACAACCCTATGAGAAAACTTACTTTCTCTTGCCCAAAGTCACAGAGCAAGTAAGTAGTTAACTCCCAGGCTCAAGAGCAAGTCTTCTTTTAAACACTGACTTCAGCAAACCACTCAGTGATCACCAGGACAGTAGGAAGGGCTCCATGTAGGAAGGACAGAGATAAAAGATCTCAAGTCAGGTAAAACCGCTACACAAAATTAAGGCAGGTGCAGTGACAGAGGTGTGCATGGGATGCAGCAAAAGCCCAGAGAAGAGAACCACAGAACTTTTTTGGAATATGCAATATGAGCTAAGTTTGAAAGAAAGAGAAAATATTAATGGGACCAGGCTATAGAAGAATGGCAGTAGAGACGAAAGAATGTACGGGAAGAGTAAGAGCTACTTTATATTGAGCACCTGCTGTTCTCTGTGCCTCACTGATCTCCACTATCATAGACAGCAGATACTATTCTATTTCCCTTTGTAGTTGAGTAAAGCAAGGATCAGAGAGGTGAAGCGATTCACCCAATGTTGCACAGCCTAAATTTCAACTTAGGCTCAGGATGCTTAATAACCTCCACACACCAAATGTGCATGAAGAGTGGTAAACCATAAAGGCTAGCGGAGTGGGCAGGAATCAGATCTGAGTCTGTCCTCGCCAGGCTACGGTGCTTGATGCTTGGTATTTGGTTCTAACCTGACAGTGATGGAAAGCAAGCCACTAGAAAATATTTACCACGGAGGAGGCATAATCCAATCTATGATTAGAAGGATCCTCCTGGGGGCACCTGGGTGGCTCAGTGGGTTAAGCCTCTGCCTTCGGCTCAGGTCATGATCCCAGCATCCTGGAATCGGGCCCCGCGTCGGGCTTTCTGCTCAGCGGGGAGCCTGCTTTCCTTCCTCTCTCTGCCTGCCTCTCTGCCTACTTGTGATCTCTGTCTGTCAAATAAATAAATAAAATCTTAAAAAAAAAAAAAAAAAGAAGGATCCTCCTGGAGAAACAAAAATGTGGAAATGGAGACAAGGAGACCACTTGAGGTCTCTCATAATAACACAGACAAGAAATCGTAAGGGATGGCATCGAACATGGAGAAGAGAAGGTAGATTTCACGGATATTGAGGATATAATATATATACAAGACATGGCATTTGCAGGAAGAATCCCAATCCACATTCAAGATTTTTATTTTGTGAAAGGTGAATGGCAGCGTTATCCACTTGGATATCAAATCCAGAAGGGGGTGTGGATTCGGGGAACTGTGTGGAAATTAGTTCAGCTTTAGACATGATGATTTTGTGGTAGTTTTGGTAAGAGGGACCAGAGAATTATCTGGCAGTCCAGCACATAGGTTTGGTGCTCAAGAGAGCCATGGGGTTCAAGCTGGTATGTGGTGAGGAGGGTCATGGATACATATGAGAGCAGCTGGGCCACAGTTTTAGAGTCAGAGGAGAAGCAGACCCAAAAGGGAGCCCAAAGAAATGGTCATGTATGGAGCTAGTAGAAGAAGGGCACCCAAGAGGCTGCTTGAGAGGGAGGAAGAGATCCAGGAAATCCTAGTGTCTCTGAAGTCTAAGGGAGAAGGAGCTTTGAGGAGAGAGAATTGGTCCAGAGTAACAATCGCTACAAAAAGGAAAAACAAGACCAAAGCAATCTGGAGATACTTCTTGACTTCACACTTGCCCTCACATTTCTTCAAGCCATTTGAGAGCCAAACACCATCCAGTAAAAAAGCAAATGGCTCCCTTGATTATTCTATTGGTTTCTATGTGGAATCTCGGCAGTGTACATAATTATTTACAGCTCCTTGATGTGCAAGAGAAATTTAGGAGGAATACGAACAAAATGCCTCTTCCGATGTATTTGCCATGCTATAGACAATTAGAAAACAATGTCAACAAACGAGCTGAATATGTAATAGAGCTGTGGGAAATTGTGCTATGGAGAAAGAGAGAGAAGTAAACCTAAGTTCTGAAAGATAGACATTGTATAACAGGTATTTAAGATGTGTGTTGTCTGATAGGGGCTTAAGAAGTGGTCCCTAGCGTCTCAGGCAGAGATGTACTAACAAATAAATGCACCCATGCATCTTTATTATGCACCTTCTAGGCTCACATTGCCAGAGGCACAGTGGCTGCTGCCCCGGGTGTCACGGAGGATCTTGGATTAGGAGACAGGCGATACTAACACACAGGCTAAAGCAGGGGTCCGCAAACACATGGATAAGAACAAGGGCTTCTGGGTCACACTGAGCAGAGACGGAGTTCCCTGCTGCACCCTTATTAACCTGGATGCAAGTGAGGTAACCACTATAACTACTGTAAGCTTCAGTTTTATCATTAATGATAGATAATATTCTATTGTTTCCTGCTAATATCATAAGGAAATAATAGCCAACATTTATTATGTATTTATTACATGCAAAATAACATGACTGTCCTATCTGACTTAATTATCACATCTATCCTATTCAGTTTGTTACTACTTGTATCCACCTTTTCCAGACGAAGATACCAAGGCACAGATGGGTTCAGAAACTTGTTCAGGAACACACAGACAGTAAGTGGTAGATTTTTAACCTAGAAAGTCTTAGCCTGGAGGACATGCTTCTATAGACCATACTCTCCTGCGTCTCAATAAGCATCATAGGGGTTCCAGTGAATACAAATGCCTGTTTCATGGAGGCAGAGGGATGTGACTGTGGGATGATAGGATTTGGATAGGCAGAGGGCATTCCTAACAAGCTGTCCACCAAGCCCTTCCCAACTGCCAGCATATTAAAATGCCTATGGATAGATATACTATAGACCATACACACGTGCCTGCATGCACACACACACACACACACACATTCACATAAGTACTTCTATTTTTATATAGATGTGTAAAATAGAGCAGGATTCTAAGAGAAAATAGACCTGAGCGACTATGGTGATGCCTTCCCCTGCTAAAGTCAAAGCCATGTTGGCGGGAGCCAAGTTTAAACTCTCAGCCCTTTCCCCTGCTCGAAAGCGGACAACCTGTCAATCAGCAGGGAGACACCTTACCCAGGAGTGGAAAGGCAGTCACCTAACTGCTCCCTACCAATTTAGTTAGGGATTCGTTCTAACTCTTATTTGAAGTGCCTAGAAATTAATGTAATATTTCCTGTACTCATTTGCATTGCCTGCGGGCTGGAAACGCCCCCTGTGAGGGCCACTGAGTTAGGCAGGGAGCTGTATCCAGGGCAACTCAGCACCAAGTTAAAGCAGGAGAAGGCCTTGTAGAGTGGTGCTGACACTGGGATTAGGATCTGTTCTATGAGACCGTGCCAGGCTGATAAATTGAAGTGGCAATTTGGGATTTCACCAGATAGAGAAGTAAATGTATTAGAATGAGGAAAATCCAAGGAGAGCAAAGACTGGGGGAAACCATACAAGTTGGCGAGTGAGGTTTTGTTTTGTTTTGATTTTTTAAATTCAAGTCTCTCCTTTTGGCTTTGCATTTGAATCCTGAATTTGAGCATCTCTTCTGCTACTGCAAATATATTAGCAACGTGGATTGCCTTTGTTAGTCTAAATTGCCATGTGTTTGCAAATACGTTTCAAGAGAATGCCACTCAAGAGAATGCTTCTCTTGGACCCAAATCACAGTGTCTATAAGTAACTCTTGACCTTCATGCATCTGTGCCCTGCGTGCAATGAAAGTAGGTGCAGGGGCCGTTGAAATCTTCCCAAACTATTCATCTCTTATTGATTCACTTGTTCTATTGTGAACAGAGAGACACCTACACACTAGTTTAAAATTAGGAGCTCCCAAGACTGTGATGAATGAAGGCAACATGGGATTCGGAAGTACAGAATTTTCTCAGCCAGGAATGGCTGGGAACCTTATTATCCTGGCATATCCTAAACACATTCATTAATTTATTTCTTTAGCCTACAGATCCCCAAACATTTCCAGGATCACCCTTTTTTCTTAAGTTAAAATTACTTGGCAATTCTTCTAAGTGCTATATAACTTTCAAGTGAATAAAAATAATTTTTGAGAATTCACATTGATTGGGGAAGACTATGACGTGTTGGCAGGGGTGGGGTGGGGAGGAAGGCAACTGGTATTCCTTTCACTACATTAGAAACTAGTGACCTACAATGATGTTGCTGCGTACACACCAGGGAAAAACCAATCCGTGCCCATAAAAAGTTTAGGAAAGAAGCTCGAAGCTCAGACCCCTTTAAACATGTAGATTTGTCCTCTATTGCCACTGAAAATATTTCTCTTATTTCCAATACTTTTACAACTTAGGTAAAATAAACACAGGCTCCACCATGCTCACGGGAAATCTGTTACCTCACTTTCAGAGCCAGGGTTTATTTTTAAGCTGCTTTTTCCACCTAAAAGTTAACATTTGGAAAAACCCAGACAACTCATCGGTTCCTAAATCCTAAGAAAGGCCCATATGGCAGGGAAAAGCTGCAGTGGTAGGGTGAAACGTGTGGGCATGGGTTTTGCTTCTCATTGTAGTGATGGTGGTGGGATGGTCTCCGTATTCTATACCCTCTTTACCTCTATGTAATTCCTCTGCCTGGAGTAGTGACGATGGATTCAACTGTCTTCTTTGGTCTTATGTATGGAGAGCTCTGAATCCATGCATACATTTCAAGCCCTCCTCCTTTGTTCATAGTGTTCCATCCATTCAGAAGACCTTCCCGGAGGCACATAAGCAGGAAACGTTTGCATGGGCCACTTACAAAATTCTTTACCCAGTTTTGTATTTGTGATTTGTACTCTTTATCTTAAAAAGGGACTCAACGGTGTGCACACTTCGGGTTTCATAAACCTGGACCTTTCCCAGGCCTGTCTCATCCTCTCTCCACTTATTCACGTCCCCGTTCATCTCCTAAAACGCCGGTCAGGACCTTCTTTCCTCACCTCGCTGACCTTGTTAGTACCTGAAAGCCTTGTTACAAAGTAAGGAAAAATGGGAAAACAAGCCTGGACTGCAAAAACATCAGACTGTTCTTTTATTAACCTTGGTGTCCTCTGAAAAATTTAAGACATGTCAATAATGAGAACCATTTCCATTTGCATTTTTTGAAAGTATTATAGAAACACAGGGCAAAGTTAATGTTTACTTTAAAGTCTAGTATCACGGGTCTGTGTTTCACTGAGGTAGATGTTTTTTCAACAGAGGTCATTTGCTTACATACAAATACATTATTGGTTTCAGATTGCTTTCATTTATCGCTGAAAATTTAAATACAAAATTAATTCCCTTTAGAGTTCTTCAACATTATAATCTCGAAAAGTTAGCTGGAACCTGTAAGACTAAGCCTTTTACAAAATGAAAACAAATTCTGAAAACCTTTGCCTTCCAAACAAAGGAGGATTCTTTTTTTTTTTTTTTAAAGATTTTATTTATTTATTTGACAGACAGAGATCACAAGTAGGCAGAGAGGCAGGCAGAGAGAGAGGAAGGGAAGCAGGCTCTCTGCAGTGCTCCATCCCAGGACACCGGGATCACGACCTGAGCCTAAAGGCAGAGGCTTAACCCACTGAACCACCCAGGTGCCCCAACAAAGGAGAATTCTTAACATCATGAATAATATGTCTATGATACAATATATTACTTCATTTTTTTAAAATAAAACAGCACTTTATACACTTCTAATATCTGGCATATAGAGAACAATTTTTTAAGGTACAGCATTTTACAACCCTGGGGGAGATATTTCTTATAAAGGTATCTCATGTGTCTGAGAAATAACTCGTAGAAGCTAAAAGCCACCTCCACTTTTTCAGAAAGCCAAATCTTGACATTTTGTTACTTAAAGACATTTTTGCATGAGAAAAAAAAATTGATGGGGGCACCTGGGTGGCTCATCCAGGTAAGGGTCCAACTCTTAATTTTGGCTCATGTCATGGTCTCAGGTTGCGAGACTGAGACCCATGCCAAGCTCTGCTTAAGATTCTCTCTCCCTCTCCTCTCTACATGCTACCACCCCCACCCCCGCCCCGGTCGGGGCCACTGCCCCATTTGCGCTCTCTTGCTCTTTCTCTCGAAACAAAGAAAGAAAGGAAGAAAGAGAAAAAAGATGAAAGAATGGATGGAAGAAGAGCAAACAAAATCTCACTGTCCTTACTTTAGATCTGGAGCAGTGCTTCTCGAACATAATGCACGTACAGAGCAGACAGGGGTCATGCAGATTGAGGCTGGTCTGGCCCGGAGCTAGAGTCCGCCTTCCTCACACGCTGTCTAGTGATCCTCAAGTTCCCGGCCCCTGGACTATGCTGCGCAGCAAGGGTCTAGTAGAAATCTTTATTCTTTCTTCCACCCTCTCCAACTTACTATTTATTTATTTATTTTTGAAACATAGTCTGAAAACCTATGACATTCCCACCTCATTTGTGACTTAGAAGAGCTGGAAATTTCCTTGTAAAGAGCTTGAGTTTTCAATGGTTTGAAAAATAACTAGTATGTGGATAGGAAGAGAGGACTAAAGAGAAGATCTGATCGACGCCTAGGCTGGAAGTAAGAAAGACTGAATTTTCACTGGTGGGGCTAAGACGAATAACAGTGTGATCCTGGACGAGTCATTGGGTCTTTCCAAGCCTCAGTCTCCTCATGTTTAAAATCGGGATGCTGGCCTTGTGGAGTTCTCCCTGTGGTTTCTAGATTCTGTAACGTTGGCCATGTGTTTGCCTGTGTCACAAAGGACAGCACATAACTAATCTGTTTACGTGGGCTATTTTAATAATCAGTACAGACTGCTAACCAACAGATCTGCATAATCAATATAAGGATATTGGGGCTTAACATCAATTAGGAAGATTACCAGAAATAATAAATACTTTGTTTCTTTCTTTCTTTGTTCATTTATTGCCAACTCTAGGCTCTGCTTTTGTGCTTTACTCAAGTAGAAGGTAGTTCCCAAAATGAGAGCCAGGAGAAGAGAATCAAGACTTGTCTGTACCATAATCTACGTATGTAGCTCAAACCCACAAGCAATGGGGCTTTGGATGAATCACTGAAATTCTCTGCAAATGGGCATTTCAGTCCCCATCTTAGAAAAGTAACACCTGGCCCTACTAACTCACAGGACCATTAAGAAGCCGGAGTGGGACACAATATACACATGCTGCTTTAGAAAGTTTTAAAAAGTGCCTTGCAAATGCAGGTTATATTTTTATCATTCCCCACATCTTTTCTGAATAATTTATCAACTAGCAAACAAAAATACACTTTGCATTTTGTTAGGCAGGCATTTTCTTTTCATCTATTTATTGACTAAAATAAACACAAAGAGGCAGGAAAAACAGAAAGAGATGAGTAAATGAAAGAAAACATTCTCCGACAACATGCAGAAATCTATGGAAATAGATTTTCTCTGAAGAAAAGAATCTATTAGAATATTCTTAATGATCTAATAAAAAAGGGAAAAGACTCAAAAGTTTCATAAATCATTTTGCACTTATTTTGTTATTAGGAGAAGAGGGAATTGTGTGGCAATACGTAAATTATGAACAGAAGAAATTATAAAGTGCACATCTGCAAAGGAAATAGATGTGTACTTCACTGGGAATACAGTTAATAACTGTGCCCATTCCATTTTACATTGTAATGGAGTAACTATCAAACTATTATGGAAACGAAAAATTTCCTCGACAAAGTTGCATTTTTAATAGACCCATAATATGTAGTGTTGTTCTATTTTTCTTCTTACTGGATGAGTACAATGATCATCATGCTAAATGTGATCTAAATTCCATCTCTTCTCCCTGCTCCTCTAATGCTTGAAGTTTATGTAACACATTAAAATATGAAGCAGGCGCTAACCCATCAAAGAAACTAGAGAAATAGTTGTAAGCATTTGTTTGGATTCTTTTAAATCCCAAGACAAGCAGAAACGCACATCACTACTGAAAATCTGAAATATATTTAGTCACCTTGCAGTCTGGCAAATCTAGCTTTGCTTGCCTGGCCTTAAAAGCGAGACAATTCTTAAGTCCCTCCAATGTAAGTCTTAGTCACATAATTGAATAAAGGTAGAACTTCCATCATGCCTCCTTCCTGACTGAAAAGAAAGAAAGAAAGAGAGAAAGAAACAAACAAACAACAGATGTGAGGGCCTCTGGATTCTTGAAGCCTGGTTAATGGAAGTTTCTGCACAACTAGAAAACAGTATTCTTTTAAAGCCTTATTCTTTTAGCCCTAGTTGAAAGTGTTTTTTAGCTCTGTCCTAGAAAATGCAGTCCGCTGTGCATAATGAATTCTTACTTTCATAATTAAGGATTCTGCACTACCTCCAGATCACTACTTTAAACGTTATTTCTCAGTGTCCAGGCCTGTACACATGAAAGTTTAAGGTGACTACCGTTCCCAGGGTATCTATCCCTGGAACTCCTTGTTTTAGCACACAACATTATTTTCTTAAGGCTCCTAAAATTCAAGAAGAAGTTTGAAAATACCCAATAGGCTTTCATCTTTTTCTATTGTTGCAGCTGTAGTCATTGGAATCCTCACCATCTTGTACCCAAGCCTATGTGCCACCCTCCTAAATAGCCTCCCAGCTTCTGCTCCTCCCCTTTCTACCCTCTATCTAGGGGCACAGTCATCTTTCTAAAGCCCAGTTCTCTCAGGTCAGCCCCTGACCTTGATTCCAGCTTGCAAACCAAGCATTCATGGCTACCTCCCCTTTCTTTCCAAGTCCTGCTGAAAAGGCATAAGAGATTTGGTTTTGTTTCCCAGAGAATAAAACCCTAAGAGTTCTGGTAAATAAGAAAGCAAGCCAGAAGCAACTGGATAGGGTTGGAGGAAACGAATCCAAAGCAAATGGGAAGTAGATGGAAAGCCAGAAAGACCAGAAGAACTGCAGCCCAACCCATCCGAGGAAAGATTCCCCCCAAGTTGAGTCAACAAGTTCAAAGAGTTGAAATGGCTGCCGGCAAGGAGGGACTTGAAACATTCCATTCTGCACAGATGCACCTCGCAGAACTTTCTCCCCTCTCTCCCTCTGCAGGGTGTAAAATGAACATTAGCGAACCAGAGCTTTTCCCCAAGAAAAAAACCCAAGATTGCCTTTCTAAACAAAGTGGGTGACACGGCTGGTAAGTAAGCCCAGTGAGGGAGCTGGATATAATATTACACCTTCTCGCTAGTAACGAAGGAGAAAATAGAGATCGGAGCGCTCCAAGGCCAGAACAAAGCCTCCTTCTCGCCCAGTTGTGGGAGTCCTCCGAGGGCGCGCCGCCTCCGCACCCACACCTCCTTCAGACAAACCTGACCAACACGCGGGGCTCCCATCCGAAGGGGAGGTCTGTCGGAGACCTCCACGCTGCGGAGCAAACGCGTGTGGACGATCACCTTATTCTAGGGCCGGCAACAGTACGAACATAAAAAGGACCAGAAGAACTTGTGGAACAGATGAGTTCATGGAGGAAAGATACTGCTTGGCAAACAACAGGAAACGAAGTATTATCATCTTCACTTTAAAGTTGGGGCAACATTACTAAATAAAGGTTCACTCAGTCATCCTGAGTCATGCAACTAGTCTGTGGGACGAGTCTGTCCAACTACATTTGCTTGGCTCCAAAGTCTGTCTTTCCACGAAAGCACATTCTGTGTGGGGTGAGCAGGTCACCTTTCGAAGCGAGGATGATGTGTGAGATCAGGGCTGGAAGGATTTGTAGAAACAGGTGGAAAGGAGAAGGGGAGGGTGGAGGGGAATCCTAACCCGGGGAAGAGTGTGAGTAAAGCGTGCAAGGCATGTTTGGAAACACTCACGTCGAAGGTGTGTCCTGGGGAAGTGTAAGACAAGCGAGAAAAGCCAGGGTGAAGACGGATGTCCCCGTTCTAAATGTCCAGGAGTAGAGTTTCAGTTCTGCCCTCTTGCGCAGTGAAGAACCGGGGAGAACCTTGAAGCAGAGGGGAAGCTCCGAGCGGTGGCGACAACATCGTCCCGAGAGGTACGCAGAATGTGTTGGGGAGGGAAAAAGACGGAGCAGCCGCGGTGGGAGGACTTTTGGGGGATCCGGGTATGACTCCGTCTCAGAGACTGAGCCCTTCCAAGAAGCGCTGACATCACTTTAAATTTAGCACATGCATGCTCTGCCTCTATTAGAACTCTAGTTTCGTTTTCATTTATCTTTCTATTTTTACTAAAAGAAAAACATACGTTCAAATTGAGCCCCGGTTCTAACCAGTACATTTCAGATCGCTGGTGTTAATGGGTCAAGCCCCTGGAGGCCTCCACATTTAGAAGACGCTGTTAGCACAGGCGTTCAGGGCTCATACGTTTTGTCCATGCCCCTGAAACAATTGATGTACTCCAGTATATGGTGTATGTTTTTTATAATTACACCAGAAGAAAGCATTCTTTATGGAAATAAATGTGCTTTTTAAAAACACATTTCTGAAAAGCAGCAGGCAAAGCATTAATAACAAAGTGAAATGATAAACCGAATGGAAGTCTGAGAAAAATTCTATATTTGTATTATACAGGCATTGTTTTCATTCCTGGCACCTTATTTTTCATGTACATAAAGAGAACGCAAGCTACAGCAGGGTGAGACAAAGATCAATGCTGAATGTATTACTTGGCACTGGTCAGACGCAGTTTAATAAGAAAAAAATTGATCCATTAAGCTAAACCTAATTTTTGGCCGAAAATGGTTGAAATCTCTTCTTTATATTGCTAGCTTCATAAAGACCTATAATATTTGGAAGAAACAACTCAAGGCTGAGTTTAATAGGATTAAATGTATTGCAAATATACTTAACAAGAATCTATCAAGTTGTTAATGATTGCTATTAATATCAAACAATTTTTGTATAGAATTTTTTATTAGAGCAATTGTAAAATACAGCCATAAGAAATGTAATATAAAAAGGTTTTCAGGTAATTTGTAACAGCTACAATTGCAGAACTCAAATCCTAACCTACAAGATACAGTAATTTATTTTATCAATCAGTTTCTAACACAAGTGCAATTCAATTTGTAAAGTATTTAAGTGCTGGTCTTAGGCCTGTGTGGCCAAGTTCAGAAGGACCACATCTCCAGCTGGTAGTAGTGTTCTTGCCTGTCCGGAGATTGTAAAGCAGAGGATTTGGTGTTATCAGATTTTGAAATGTTTTTGAAGGTGCAATACTAACTTCGAAAATATTTTAAAGCAGCCTCATCTCAGATCATTAAGAAAGCAGAAGTTTTAGTCTCAAATTTCATAGAACCCTGGAACTTGAAACAGAGTATGGAATTCAGTGACTGTCTGGTTCAATCTGCCCATCTATAGATACAGAAACTAAAGCTACAGAACTGATTCTGTAAAATAATCTGCCAAGTGTGCATACACTGGAGGAAAGCTGAATGTTTTTATTCACGAGATGAAAAATGCTGTAATGAAAACGGAGGCTACAGAAAAGTGAAATAGACACTTGTAGCCATAACCACAATATATCAACCTGAAAAACACATGCACAATAAGGGCCTTTTTACCTAAATGATAAAGATTTTGGGTCGAATGCTCTTAATTCTTTATTTCCCTTTCCTTGTAGGAATAGTCACTATGATATAACAATAAATCCAGAAATACACACATGCACACACATACACAAACACTCACGTATAAACATTTTGCTCCAAACTTAAAGAATCAATATTTTAAATGGATCCGTGAAAATTAGAATGTTTTAAGGATCATGATTTATATAAGCAATTATACTAACAACATATTTTTTAAATGACTGTATTCTCAAAAATTGGGAAAGAAAAATCATGTTCTTGTACCTGTTTAAAAAAAAGAAAATCTCTACAGCTTGGGTCCTGGGTGATGAGTTATGCCCTTTTACCTTCAGGGTACCAATTTAAATCCCATGCACATCAGGAAGGAGGAAATATTGTTTCCATTTTAATGGCTGTCCAGCGTTCTATGCAAAATGGATAGGAGGTTTCAGTTCAGTTCTTAGTAGATAGATGCTTACATTATAGAATTGTCACCCAGGAGAAAGGACAAGAGCTGAAAGATTATGGGGGAGAGGCACCCTCTCACCTACATGCACTGGGACTAGGGTGCCTAAGAAAAATGCCTTTCAGTTTGCAGGGGTTGATTAAGTATTCCTCATAATTACTGGATTGATTATAGTTGGTAAAATCTGAATGTTTGCCTGTGCATAGGTTTTTACACACAGGAACAGTGCTGGTAGCCAAATATTGTCTGTGATCATTAGATCATGGGGAGCTGAGACTACCTCTCTCTGAATTACAACTCCTGAATATTTTCACTGCAAAGTATGATGTAAAAATTCTGTTGATGATTAATTTGTATTTTAAGCATATAAATCACTTCTTGGTTGCCATACTAATACTGATTTAGAAAAATACACACTTCAGTTTATATTGATCTGTTTTTCTAATTCTTCATCAGAAGGGTCTAATATGGTTGCTTTTGCAATTTACTTTCAAAGTTATCCTTTTAGGAGATGAAGTAACCAAAAGTATTGAAAATCCGAAGTAAATTACATCGTACCAGTTAGACTTCCCTGAAGAAATGGATACACACACCTCTGTAATCCGCTCAGCTCACAACTAACAGGCAGGGGATTCAGCTCTGTCTTCATCTTTACTAAACTATGACTCTCTTTGAAGCACACAACATTTGTCTTCAGAACACCTATCAAATATTTAGTATCTCTTCTAACACAAATTTCCTATGAAATTACAATCTACATTATGAATCGGAGCTTTAAAATGTATATAAAATCTACAACTATATTCTGATACTTACTAGAGCACACCAAAATGGTATGCTTTGAAAAATATTATGTCTCAGTTTCAAAGCTCCAAACACGTAACTTAATAATTTTTTTTAAAATCCCAGTTTTCTTGAAACTGGTTTGCTTACTGAAGTTGGGTTTTTATGTAATTTGCTAATGGGGAAAGGGCCTAAATAAACATACACTGGGGAGAAAAAATAAACCTTAATCCTCTAAATGAAAGTAGAACTTGAATATTGCCATAGGAGAGCACACAACAGATGTCATCCAAAGCAAAGAAAGAGAAACCGAATTATATCTATCTATGCATATATGTATGCAGACAGAATATATACGTGTGTGTGCATGAAGACAGATGATCAGATAGACATACATTTGAAGAATTTCATACTATAAAACAAAAGCTAGGGAAGGAGATATCAGGTGATAAGGACTATTACAAATTTTCAAATGAACTAAATTTAACTAAATGCAGTCTCTCAAGTAAAAATAATGACAGAATGGGAAAACCTTGGTGGGTCTCCTATCCTTCAATGTCATCTTGAGAAAAAAAAAAAAATTGCACGCAAAACTGTAAACAGTGGACAGAGTATCTAGAAGTAATCGATGTTTCAGAATTCAATGAACTGTGGAAAGGAAATTAATATAAGAAAGCTCAACACTAACAAAAAACACAATCACAGGAGAAGAGATCTAAAGGAATCAAAGATAGTGAAGGAACTTTAAAAGGGAAGTAAGTTTTAGAAATTGCTGTCAAGATATAGGCTATATGAAGGAACTCATAAGTCAGCTAAATCACAGTCTAGTGCATGGCCCAACAAGAAAAAAATGTCAGAGAGAAGGACAAAAATGAAAATTGCTAACCATCTCATAAGATAACTTCCTTCCTTTCCACTAATACAAAAGTATATAGCCACTAAAAATGTTTCCCAGGCTTAAACCAATGATCAGTTCTACGTGGAGTCCTGATTCTATTTCCTAGAAATATTTTGTTAGAATGGCTATCAACCAACATGTCTCTGTATTCCTTTAAAAACTTATAACAAACCTACAGAATAAATCTATAACCGCATATCATCAGATATTTACTACTGTTGGTGTAAAATTGTTTTTATTAATTCACATGATGTCCAAGTCCTGAAGCTAAAATGGAATCCAGGTCTTTTGATTTTTGGTTTACCTTTGAAGTTAATTTTAAATGCTGCTTTTCCATGGAGTTTCCTAATAATATGTAGTAGGTTCCAGCTAATCAGGATAATGGAGAGATGGAGGTCATAGATCACCAAAATCATGATTAAGACAAAGCTAATAAAAAGATGTCTTAAATGGAGTCAATGTTAACTGAGTTAAAATTACATCCAATTGGCTAATTTAATTATGATGCATTTAGACAATGGAATACATGCAACTTCTTTTTTAAAAAAAGATGAGGTTGATATATTAATATGTTTATATATCAGTATATAAACATATACTATACTGAAACGCAGAAATGAAATACATTGTTATTCATGTGAAAAGAGGGAGTATGTATGTGCATAAAATTTTGACTTTATGGATGCATTTTAACATCTGAAATGATGTACACCAAATAGAGTGATTGCCCCCCCCAAAATATGTCCAATATGAGAATAATCTAATTTGTTCTTGTTTTTTCTAGCCAGTCCCTCCTGCAGATCATGGCTCTTATTTCTTCCTCTCAAAACACTCTTATTTCAGTGTCACGAGCTCTAGCTCCAACACGTCAACTTATTCTTATCAACTTGTTAAACGTGAATCCCATGGTGGTGTTTGGATCAGGCTAGCCAACTAGAACCTTTATCAAAGTTACCCTCCATTCTGAAATCATTAGGGTGTTATCTCTTTGTTTTTCAATCTACTTGAAGAACTTAACCAACACTCAGAAAATTCAATTTATAGTTTTATTTTTTAAATTAAAAGAGAAAATTTCTTCCTCCATTTAAACTATAATGCAACTTGAACAGTTCTTCTTTTTCTAACTGTTCAACAATTTCAAGATTTTTTTCTTGAATGTTAAGCATTTTCCTTTTTACATTAGGTTCACAACATGTCAAGTACATGGCTACTCATCTGATGGGTAGATAGCATAGATTTTTTGCATGTAGCAGGAAACACTGCATGGCATTTATTAATACATATTTCCAAACAGTAGATGTCTTCTGGTATCTAGGGTGTTTGTTTGAGTAGATTTACAGTGGTTCTATTTCTCTTTTAACCACAGTAAATTTGCAAATTGATTAAATTATAATTAATTATATTTATTTTCTGACTGCCTCTCTTGCACCACTAGCTAGTATAGTGTCATATAACTAAATAGAATAGGCAGATATACAAACACACAAGGGGAGGCATTTAATGTGGTGTCACAAATCTTTCAGTTTGTATAGTTATCATCCCACCCCTTCAATCCTTTCTGCTTCTTCCCTACTGAGAAAATGAGAAAGAGAGAGAGACATTTTTATATTCTTTGCCTTGGGTATATATTCTCTTCATCTAGGACATTTATTAAGCTGCTCAGAATATTTGCAAAAGATATATATTATTTTATTTAACGTTAGCCTTTCCCTCCATCACTGAAAACAGATTTATGGAATTTCAATGGTAAAAAATAGAGATAGGATACTGGAAATACTAAGTATAGACAAAGTCTTAGCAGTGATTCTTCCAAGTCTGTAAATGCATATAGGGTGTTTTCACGGTTGTTTACCTGTGTTGACCCAGCACTTTTGGGAGAAGTCTAATTAAAGTTGTCAAATGTTACTATAATTAGTCCCTAAAATTAACTATAATTAAAATGACCAAGAATAAATGTATATTAAAACTATGTGTGTTTAATCAGTAATACCATTCAATCTGATCATTTTAATAGATTATATATAAATGTATATTGTTGAATACACATGTTGAATATAGTTGTTGAAGCACATAGCTATCCTAGGCTTATAGGATTTTACACACACACAAACACACATATATATGTATATCTGGAGTATTGTGAGCACCTACAAAATTGTCTTTACAGTATGTATTATCTTACTCTTCATAGCCATATATCATGTGGCCTATGTTAAATTAAAAAAAAAAAAAAAAGAAAGAAAGAGTTAAAAAGCCCTGAATTGTATTTCAAGTGGAATAGAGAGTACACAAAAGAAAAAAAAGAACATGGTAGCCATAGGATAGATGTTTGAGGACCCCATAGAATGAAAATTAAGTGAAATAAAATAAACAAAGAGCTTGAGTGGGAAAAGCAAGGGGAAGAAAGGAAACTAGATTATGCATTCCTCCAGAGTATTATCCTTATTTTCTAGTCCTTTTGTATCTACCCTCAACACTTAAATTGCTGTTTAACATATGGTGGGCTCTCAGTAAATGTCATTGACTTGTTGGAAAGATAGAGCAGTAAGCATGTTGGCTAAAGAGAGAGGAAATGAATGTGTGGGCAATTTGCAAAGTTGATACTGCTCATTCTCTGTATTACCTAATGGATATTTTTCACTTCCCGTATCATTGATGGCATTGGTTTCACTTTTTTATAGCCCCGAATTAGTATCTCAATGATTAAGAGAGGTGCATTTTCTTCAGCATGTAGGTGACTGAAGTTTCCAAAAGAAAACTTTCTCAGGATCCTATCCAAAAACAAAGAAACAAATAAACAAACAAACACAACTGTAATACAAAGAGATAGTACTAGAATTTATGTAGGTGATTAATGGCCTTAGAAACAAATGCTCATTTACTGATCATGGGCTTTAAAGATTCCTATAGTCTACAGATTGAAACAGAAAAGGTCCACTTCTCAAAATACTAAAAAGAGCTCTGCCCTCATTCTTTTTTCTATCTAGAATTAGAATTGTAGAATTCTCACTGAAAAAATTAATGATATTTTTTCCAGCCTTAAAAATAGGGGGATACTGTTTTCTTAAAGGGAACACACATATCAAAGCTGAGGCTCAAGTATTCAGCCAGCAAAAAAATTATTCACCAGAATATTTGGCCTGAAAGATGCTTAAAAATATGCATTCCTTCTTTCCAAGGTGGTTACTTGTTGTTCTTAAAGGAAGGTAGGAGAGAGAATCTGTCAACTGTTTGGCAACCAAAGACCATAAGAAAAATTATCCTTCAGGAAGATAGCCCCAGTACATTTTTTAAAAAGTTAATCATAGCAGCAATGGCCACAGTTGCCAAACTGTGGAAAGAACCAAGATGCCCTTCAACAGACAAATGGATAAAGAAGATATGGTTCATATATACAATGGAGTATTATGCTTCCATCAGAAAGGATGAATACACAACTTTTGTATCAACATGGATGGGACTGGAGGAGATGATGCTGAGTGAAATAAGTCAAGCAGAGACAGTCAATTATCATATGGTTTCACTTACTAATGGAGCATAAGGAATAACATGGAGGGCATTGGGAGATGGAGAGGAGAAGTGAGTTGGGGGAAATCGGAGGGGGAGACAAACCATGAGAGACTGGGGACTCTGAGAAACAATCTGAGGGTTTTGGAGGGGGGGGAGTGGGGGGTTGGGTGAACCTGGTGGTGGGTATTAAGGAGGGCACATATTGCATGGAGTACTGGGTGTGGTGCATAAACAATGAATCTTGGAACACTGAAAAAAATTAAATTAAATTTTTAAAAAAGCTAATCAACTGCAGGAGTCTGAACTGCAAAATGTTCTGAGTTCAGAAAAACATGAAAATTTTTCAATTCAAAGAAGTAAACTTGTGGTTATTTCATTACCATGGAGAGCATACCATTTCAGACATGGCACCTTCATTACCAACAGGTACCATAGAAAGGTTTGTAAAAGCATGGAAAAAGAAATGCTTTTGAAAGTCATGAAAAAGGAACATAATTATATATGATTAAGAGTCAAGTTCATTTAGGGGACGGTGGAGTCCAGTACAATAGGGTGTGGGTTTGAGTCTCACCTGTGCCATTTTCTAATTATGTGATCATGACCAAGTTACACAATTTTTCTGAAACACAATTCAGTAAAATGGATTAATTTTACATGCAAAGATATAGTTACTGAGAGTTTCCACCTCAGATCCGTTCAGGGGAGAAAGTTAGTCCTTGGGATTCAAGTTATTTCTTAGTCCAATGCCATAAATATTCTTAAAGGAGAAATATATGCAGGGGATTTCAAAGAACAAGCATCAAGTACTTTTGGTGCATAAGATAAGACCATGTCTATGTGTGTATGAATATGTTAAATATACATTAAAAATTTCCCAAAGTCTACATATGAAATGATTGGTCGTATTTCTTCCTGGGAAGTGAGACTGGGAGTTTTAAGAGGGGAAGAGCTCAGGCAGGGAAATTTCAACTTTCATTTTATTCTCTTCTGTAATGTTTAAGTCTTAAACAATGTCATATATATTATATGATCCAAAAAATAGTTTGGAAGACAAACGAATTATCTCAAACGTCAGCATGAGGTCAAATACCTTTTTCAGTATATGAAAGTAATTAATCCATGCTCCTTTTCTCACAAAGACTAAATGATCTATGAAACGTAAAGTATAAAAAAATTACCAAAAATAATTTATTTTTAATAGGAGATTAAGATGGAAATAAATGATTTTTTTTCAAAGATTTTATTTATTTATGTGTCAAAGAGAGAGAGAGAGAGCGAGCACAGGCAGAGAGAGTGGCAGGCAGAGCCAGAGAGAGAAGCAGGCTCCCTGCCGGGCAAGGAGCCTGATGTGGGACTCGATCCCAGGACGCCGGGATCATGACCTGAGCCAAAGGCAGCCACTTAACCAACTGAGCCACCCAGGCGTCCCATAAATGATTTTTTTAAACAATGCTTTGTACTATATGATACCTTTGGGCTAATTACTAACATTTGTGTAGTAAATAGAACAAAATGTTCTCAACATTTGGTCCTTAAGACATAAACAGCTAACACTATCACTACCATCATGATGAAGACTGTAAACATCTGAGACAAAATGTAAACACTTTTAGGGTAGGGAACAGAATCATTCTTATTCATCTTATCACCCCTGCATACCACAATGCCTAGTACATGACAGATCTTCAATAATCAATTGTTGAATAAATGCACAAATGAGAAAAATGAAAATAAATGAATGGATGACACAGAAGTACATCTGCTCAGTACTTTCCCCAAACTGTTACTGACTGTGTTGGAGATGCCCACCTTTTCATCCAGAGCTCCACTCTGCTTAGAGATCCTGCTCTAACCCCTTAGAGTAAATCTACCTAGCTAACTGACTAGTGGCTCCTTCCTCTGGTCTAAGTTGATTGGACCAGCAGTGGAGAGTGACATAAATTAAGTTAATAGATTCCCTTATTTGTAATTAGCTTCTCTCTGTTGGACACTTGAACAGGGAAGCTGAATTCGAGCCAAGTGAAAATAGAAGAAAGAGAGTCAGTCCCGAGAGGTAGAAAAGAACACTTCCAAAACTCAAGAAAGGAGAGATGATTCCTGTCATGAGGCTCAACTGCAATTAGTCCCATTGGGTTTTCTGAGCTACCACTATATTCTTCCAAAATTTTGCTATTTTTTTAAACTTTATTTTAAGTGGGTTTCTGTTCCATGCAAACAAGCACAGAGACACACAAGCACCACAACAATCTACAGAGTCTTCACTATATGCCCTGGCTTTTCCCACTATTAATATAGATGACCTATATATATATTTATATCTAAAGCCAATCCCTCTGCTTGGGCACCAGATCGCATTCCTTCTCACTTACTCTGGAAAATTGGATCCAGCAGTTCACTCCTCTCCTGACTACATGAGCAATTTCTAGCTATCCACTGGATTAGCCCCTTCAGAATATACAAAGTACCTATTATTTTTCATCCTAAAACAAAGCAAAATTTCTATTGACCCAGTGGTGTGCTAGGGTTGGCTCATGCCAGCTTTCAAGAGTCATCTCTTTTCAACTCAATGAAATTAGTCAAGATGGGGGTATTTACACTATTGAAATTGGCAAAAGCTACAAATCAGAACTGCTTTTTTTCTTTTTTTGCCCCAGGGAACCAGTGGTTAAATACTTAGCAGCCTATCACTTTTTTGACCTCACTATCTTCACCAATTTTCATCCCATTTTTTTTTTTGCTACCCTTTCCACCAAAATATATAAAAGGAGTAATGCATATTTTCTTCATTTTTTTCACTTGACCCCATTATAGTCAAATTTCTGTACACCCCCCCACCCCCCCACACACACCAAAACTCTTCTCAAGGTCTCCAGTGGCAACCACATTGCTAAATCTAGTGGTCAATGCCCAGTCATCATATTACTTCATCTACCAGCAGTGTTTCCCCCAGCTGACCATTTTTCTCTCCCCTCACTAGTTATTTCTTCTCAGTCTCTTTCTCTGGTTCACGCTCTTTTCTCAGACCTCTTAATGTTGGAGTGAGTACTCCAGAGCTCAGTCATTGGCCCCGTTCTTTTCTCTATCTACACTCATTCCCTTGATGACTACATTCAAAGACCACTGAGAACCTCTATGTTGCCAGCCCAGACTTGTCTCCTGAATTCCAGT
Organism: Martes martes; assembly: GCF_963455335.1. Classification (NCBI taxonomy): domain Eukaryota; kingdom Metazoa; phylum Chordata; class Mammalia; order Carnivora; family Mustelidae; genus Martes; species Martes martes. Next base: position 76,749,464 of record NC_137896.1, on the reverse strand, counting down.
CTTAGGTCCAACTGATTACATCTCTACTTGGCTATCTAAAAGATATCTTAAATTCAACAAGCTCAAAACCAAACTTCCCATCTTTCTTTCCAAACCTGTTTACCAGCAATCATATATCTAAGACGATGGCAACACCATCTTTTAAGTTGCTCAAGCAAAAAACCTTTCAGCCATTTGATTACCTCCTCACTCTCACACTTCACACCCAACCCATTAGGAAAGCCTGTTGGTTCTACCTTCAAACTAGTTCCAAAGCATGATGTTTCTCACCATATTGCACCATTACTAGCCTGGTTCAAATCTATAGTCTGGATTATTCTAAGAGACTCTAATAAGGCCCTGTACTGTACTCTTATCATAGTCTTCCCCATATTGTTTTTTCTCAACACAAAATCCAGAATGACCCTTTGAAAAGTAAAGTCAGATCATGTCACTTCTCTCCTCCAAACAGTAGAAGTGAATCCTAGTTTGCTCAGAGTAATAGTCAAACTTCAGATAATGACCTACAGGCCCTTCATGAACCAGCCTCCTGTTAACTTTCTGACCCCATCTCCTAGGACTCTCCCTCTCACTCATTCTCTTCCAGCCACACCGTGGCTGCATCTTGAATATGCTAGACTCGCTTCTGCCTTTGGGCCCAAGCTCCAACTGTTTGCCTGGAACCATCTTGTCCTATCTACAAATCTAGCTGACCCCCTTACTACCTTCCCAGGCTTTTCTCCCATCTTCCCCTACTTAATATATTGCAACGTATCTACCAACCTCCTACACTCCTTACCCTGTTCTTCTTTTTCCATTTTTTTATTGCACTTTCCACCTGTCAATTTACCTTATAATTTACTTATGTGTTATATTTGCTGTCTGCCTTTCCTCACAGAATGTAAACATCACGATGGCAAGGATTATCATCTGGCTTGCTGATGACTCAGTATTTCAGGTAGTCTGGCTCCTGGTAAACTCTTAACACATACTGGTCTAAAAAATTAATAAACAACCAACAGAGACCATAAATGGCAGAGACCCTAATGAATTTATAACAGAGGAGCGAATCTGTGGTTATAAAAATTTGAAGTTTTAGAATTGTTTCCCTAATGAAATTTTCGCTTCCACAGTTTCCTGGTTAAAATTTAAAATTTACAGAAGAAATGTAGCAGTATTCCCACAACTGTATCTAAACCTCTCTCATATCTGGGACTCAAATCCTGGCTCTTATAAGAGTTCAGAGCTCCTATAGGAGTTGTGCATTTATCAGTGGTGACACAAATGAGCCCGTGTAGTATTTTGTACATATGGTGTTAACTTTTATGCTTTAATATATATGTGCAATATGTCTGAATTATACTTGCTCTAGGAACCATCACTTTTATTTTACTGACTTTTGTGTATTTAAAACCTCAGGCATAATACAGTATTGAATTAAGGTTTTTTTGGTTGTTTAATTTCCACAGAAGTAAGGGAAATAAAAGAAAAAGAACAATTCTTTTAACAGTCAAATTTCTTCACGGCCTGTACAACGCGAAATTCTTCCAAGTTTAGGAAGTGCCTGAGAACTAAATATTGGAAAATGGATATGAGTTCCCAACATCTCTGCATTGACTTCAGCTAGGTTTTGAACACATGTTTGTTAGGCCTATTCATTGAAAATATGTTAAGTAAAGGAATCATGTATGGAACTTATGAAAATACTGATGAAGTATACTCATCCAAACACGAATTTAGACCTTATTGTAGTCATAGGTTACAGTTGTTTCAAAGTGGATCTATTTTATCCTCTTCAATTTAATCTGATTACAATGGAAGAAAATGTCTTTAAAAAGAGGGCTTAATTAATTTAAAATGTCATATGCTCATTTAAACAACAACAAAGAATGATCACAAATGCAATGAGGCTAAAGGACTGAATTTGAAAGGGAACATAGAAGTCCCCAACACAAAAGAATAAAAATTAAGAGTATTGTGAATACATCATGATCAATTAGTATTAACTAAATGAATAACTAGATGGAATAACATTTCAGAACCTTATAAAACTCTTATGTAAGTATCGTATAAACCCATAGATATAACTAAGAAAGACTGAAAAAGTTTACAAATAGATCAAAGTGAAACATAATGCTACAAAATAGGGAGATTAAATAAAACATTTTTAACTGCTGTTTGGAATGAATCGTATTCAAGCTTACTTTTGTCTATATATATCAGAAATTTGATTGTAGTTGAACTGTAGCCCATCCTTGGCTGCAGTGTCTATGCCCGCAGACGTGAAGTTATGCCCAGGCTATAACCGACAATAAGCTTTATAGTCTTTGTAGTGGCATGGCCCAGATTTTCTAAAATAGTTTCAATTTCGAATATTTTCTCCCCACTTTTTGTATGAACCAATGTGTTGTTCAAATAATTAGTTTAAAAATTCTCTTTGCCTCCTGTAATTCTAAACTTATAAAAATTAAGAAATGCCTTGGATTAACATACATCAACCCTTAAAATAAGATTATAGGGAAAACATATACATTGATCTCCTTAATTCAATGCAATTTTTTTTAGTCCTTTGGCATCATCATTCATATAAAAACAACGTAGTAATAACAACCAATTCTTATATCTTTGATCTGGCAAAATCTCTCCTTGAAAACTATTATTAGCTACAAGTTTTTGTGAGTGAAAATGAGTCGTCCCATTTTGTAAAAAATATTCACAGTTCATTTTCACTAACTCAGACTGGCCCCTCCACCAATCCCTCACATTAGTTTAAATTAAATAAAGATTGGTTTTAAAAATGTAGACAGTTACTTAATCAAATAAATACCTGAGCAGGCTGCTTGAAATCATGTTCACTGATAAACTCACAGTCAGATCAAATGACCATAGACTCATCTACTTTTGCACAGGTAAAGGACTCCCCAAGGAAGGAACAGTTTTTCTAGAACTTACCAAGGTCCACTTGATAATATTTACAATTCTCCTTTGAGAATTTCCTAATAGCAAATAAACACAAAGAATAAGGAAAACGTTAGGGAAAGACTGACCCTAAAGGTATGACTGTTCTAGCTGTTCTGATTTACTTGTACCCTGAGTGGGGGGTGCAAAACCAAAAGAATGTATTATAAGTACTTGTCCATCAGCTCAGAACCCAGCCCAGGAAGAAGGTGAGAAGATTACAAGTGAAGTGGGAATGTTGGGGAGACCAGCTGGGGGTCCAGGAATCTCTTTTGTGGTTGTTGGAACACAGATGCTTGGGCAGCTCACCCCTGTCCTGCCATCTTACTTTCATTTCTCACTTTTTTTTTTTTTTAATCTCCATGATTCTCTGTTAACTTCCTATTAACATCCATCAGAAGCCTAGTTCCAGTTCTGACCAGCCTAAGGGCAATAGGTTGAATTGGGTCATGGAAAATATGAAATAACTGATCTAGTTTCCACAAAGTGATCTAGTTTCCACATGGACTGAATGGAAATTATTCAGAAGGCACTAGAGGAAATAAATATTCATATTCTGTCTTTCTGTCTGTATTTCTCTCCTTTGTGGTCTTTTTGTATTTGGTTTGATGGGAATTTGTGTCTCTAAGGAAACTTTCTTCTTAAACTGCAGCCAGTATCTGAATTATCTTGAACTAATGATCATATGCCAGGCAGAGGGTATGAATGGGATGAGATTTATAATTTCCAGTGAATATTTTCAAAGTGTCTCTGGATCATCTATACTGTTTTCTGGTTAATATAACTTTATAAAAAGTCACCTTCAATAGGGCATGTAGTGTGGTTGAAATATAACAATATGAGGAAAGTGGAGACAGAGAAAACAAGGGAGGTAAGAAAATAAATCGGATCAGGCTTGGGGTGCCTAGGTGGCTGAGTCAGTTAAGTGGCCCACTCTTGGTTTCAGGTGGGTTTGTGATGTCAGGGTTAGGGGATCGAGCCGCACATTAGGCTCCATGCTCAGCCTGGAGTCTGCTTGAGATTCTCTCTCTCCCTCTCCCTCTGCTCTCCCACCCCTCTCTAATAAATAAATAAATAAATCTTTAAAAAATAAATAAGATCAGGCTTAACAAATAATTTATATTTACTCAACAACTATTCATTTGCTCAAAAAATTACTGAGTATCTACCATGTGCTGGGAACAGAGAAATAAACAAGTTAAGTTACTATAGCCTGTAAGGGGACGTGTTGGAAGCAGGAAAACCAGGTAGGCTAATGCAGGCGGAGAGCCAGGAGATGGTGGTGACTAGGACTAGAGTGGAAGGCAGAGAGCAGGCAGAAGGGGCAGCTTAGGGGAGCTGCTTGGCAGCTGGAGTCTGCAGAAATTGTCACTAGGGTTGGATGTGCAGTCTGAAAGAAAAGCAGGAGTTGAGGAGGAAGGAAGGATTTGGGGAACTGAGCAACCCAAAAGCAATGAGGTGTTGGCGTTGACTGAGACGAAGAACACAGGGGGAGGTTTGCAGAGGTGAGGCTCAATGGAAACTAAGTGTTCTGTGTTAAGCATGTTAATTTTGAGTTGCCTATTAGGTGACAGTGCACACTTGGAGCTGAGAAGAGAGGCAGGTGCTAGAGATAAATATTCGGGGTCGTTGGCATGTAAATGGGATCTGAACTGCGGGTGCCAAGGCAATTGCTTCACGAGTGAGTGATGATCCAGACAACAGATGAATGAAGACTGAGCCCCAGAACACACCGATACTTTGAGGCGCCAACAAGAAAGGGGGATCCGGCAAAGAAAGCTTGGAGACGTGATGAGGTAGGAGGGTACTAGAGGTGGGATATCCAGGAATACTAGCCAACAAAGTGTTTCAAGTGTATCAGACGCTGCTGAGATGTCAAAGATGAGCACTGGCAATTTTAGTGACAAACTCGAAAAGCTTGGCTGGAGCACGGTCAAGAAAGACCAAGAGGTGAGTGTCCAAAGAGAACCAGCACCGTAGCATCAGTCTCTTGCCAGATGAGCAAAGCAGCGCTTGGACTTGTAGTTCACGTTCTCCTTTAGTTCTTTGTGACTTAATTTTCAACATGGCCTCCAGTCATTTTAGTATTGAACTTGTGAGTTCAGTGTTTAGTGTTGAAGTAAAAGCTTCATTTTGAGCAGTTTAAGTAAGAAATAAAAGAAGGCAGAAACCATGCAGACGTTTCAATTTAGGAGTCTTCTCTAAACAACTATGTTGTTAGCATTATATTACACTAGTTAATCATCTGATGTTAATACCTAAGTAGCTTTTTTCCCTCTAAATCTGTCAAAGAGAAAAATTTAAACAGTAAAACATCCAAATGACAAAATATTTTTAAAGCATATGTTGGATTTAATGAATGGTTAGTTAAGAAGTAAGCTTTGAGGACATCAGGTCTCTGAGATCATTTTGAAACGGAAAGAGGAAAATGATAGACTTAATGTGATTGTTGCAATGATTTTTTCCTTTATTTTTCCTTTTGGTCTGGAGAGATTAGATCTCAAGGTGAAATGAGCCATGACCCAGGTGAAAAGTATACTCTCATACCAAAAAGAACCTTACAGTAGTTTCCCTATTTCTACGTGTACTTTATTCTTTCTTCAATGTGACTCTTACTGACTTTAACAGCAGTATTATGATTAGAATTACCAGACAATATTAAAACAATGTGTAAGAGTGCTTTACCTAAATGTATTTACATGCATCCAAATTTTACTCCTCTATCAAGATCCTGCTCCAATAAACCTTCAATGAAACCTTTCTGATCCCTTCCTCTTAGAATGAATCTCTTTCACCTATAAATAATACGCTATCTGTAAATCCTATTCATTTTTTTCATTTATTCAACTAACAGTCACTGAATGCTTATTATGGGCTGGTGCTCTCCTAGGTGCTTCAGAGGCATTAGTGAACAAAGTAAAGATCCCTGTTTTCTGGAGATTCTAATAAGGGACAGACCCCCAACCCATAAACATCATGAACAAATACCCAGTATTTAGAAGGGGATCGATTCCTTGGTAAAATGAAATGTACAGCAGAGGAAGGGGGTGTAGAGGATTCCAATGATTAAAGTAGAGGTTAAGGTGGGGCTTACTAAGAAAGCGAAATCCGGGCAAACTTGAGGACTTGGAGGGGAGGAATTAGCGACGCTGGTTGTGATGGGGGGCGAGCATTCCAAGCAGCAGGAGGAGCCAATAGAAAGAATTACAAGATACACACCTGAACTTTCTCAGGACCAGAGAAACCAGAGAGGCTTGAGGAACGTGAAGGCGGGGAAGAGTAGTAGGAGACGGGGTCAGAAGCTGATGGTGTGGAGCCTGAGGAGGTAGATTATGACCCTGAAATGGGGGCCATTGCAGAGTTTTGAGCTGAGGAGTGACACGATCTGACTTCCTGTTCGAAAGGATCCTCTTGCTGCTGAGAATAGTTTGAAGGGGGTCAGATAGGAGTAGGGAAAGCAATTAGCAGACTCTGGCAGCTACCTAACCAGGAGATGGTGACTCAAGACTCCCGGCCAACAGTGGAAATGGTAAGAAGCAGTCGAATCCCTTTAACATAGCAACTTTTAAATTCAGTTATATTTATGTATACATCTTATCACCATTTCTAGACTACACGCTCCTTGAAGCCAGGGTTTGTGTTCGTGCTTCCATTTCCCACAAGGTGTGCTCAGTGATATTTTTAATGACTAAATAAATGGTTACTAGACAAAGAATCTAGCTTATCAATATCTCTGGCACAGACCCTGTATTTTGAGGCATGTTCATGAATGGACAATAGCACCACCAAGAGCATCAACTTTGAATAAGAAGAGGGGAAAAAATCTACATACTGCTCAACTGACAGGCAGAATAACGTAAAGAAAAGAGGTCCTTCCTATATATGAGTTTTACTTAATTGCTTACAGGTTTCTAGAAGTAGTCTACTGCTTCTCCATTTTCTCTGCTTTCTCCTTGAAGTAAAATAGTAGCCAAAGGAAAGAGAGATTTCTGGAGAATTCAGGTTCAGAGTAGATTTTGTCACAGAAATATTTATTATCATAAGAGCCAGTTGAATGACATTCTATAATGCTAACCCTTACTGTAGTTAATGCTGCAGGGAAGAAATCTATCTCTGTCTTCGATTCCACTATAATAAAAAGAAAACAAATGCATATAAATAAAATAACTTCTCCAATACATACATATTTGGCATTACAATATCCGAGTGATGCAATCATTTGCTACTAAGTCACAGATTTCCGAAACTTCAATTTAGCAAAAGGGAAATTCCTTCAGGAAAAAAAGTTCCCACCATGATATCCACTCCTAACTATAGAACACAGCTAAAGAAATTGTCTTTTTAAATAAAGCGATTCGGGGTTTTAAAATGCAACATCCAATTTGGGTACAGAGTTCAAGAAAGCTGCTCCCTGTCATGTGGAAATAATTTCTGGTGTACATATAAAAAATCCAGGATGGGAGCAGATTTCAGTCACTCAAAAAAATGTGTCAGAGTCTGGGTTCTAGGCTGATGCAGTTCCTAAATGAATCTGTAATCTGGAGGGAAATTTCCTGCATCCCGTATTTCTGCTTTCTTTAGTTGCCATTGGAAGATGAAACTCCACTTATAAATCGAATTGAAAAATACCAGCCTGCATTGGGCATTCCTATCTGAGACCGTGGTTCTTCCAACGAATCATTTCATGGGTATTTCTTGAGCACGTCATATTTCTTGGTAAAAAGAGAATAGTCCTTGTGTTCTGAGAAATTAAAATTTTATAAGGAAGAGAGACAAACATGCAGTAGAACAGTTTGATGGCGCAAAGATGGAGCCAGGCCCAAGATGCAGCGGCCGCCCCCTGCTGGAGAGGCTCTGACCACAGCCGCGGCGCGGCTCTACTACTGTGTTTGGAAGGGTGGACAAAGCCGGCCAGAGAAAGCAAAGGGAAGGGGAACCGTCAGCAAAGGCCACACATGATTAGGGTCTGATTTTTAGAATGACTGTCCTAGCAGCAGTGTCAAAGATGAAGCCGTAGAGGTGGCCTGGAGGCCAGAAGATCTTTCCAGAGGCTTAAAGGAACTGCGATAGCAAATAATGAGGGTCTGAACATAGAAAATGGCCGTGGGGATGGAAAGGAAGGGAAAATTCGAAGTCTCTTTAGGAAACAGACCATAAAAGACATGGTCTTGACTGATGAGGAAGAAGAAGTTAGGAGAGTGGGAGGCTAAGGACAACTGTAATTTCTCTAGTCTGAGAGGGGGGTGGGGGTATGGAGGGCTGTACAGGCTGTACATTCTTTACAGGGCTGTAAAGAATGCAGGAGAAAATAAGGCATGGAGATTTGTTTGAAAAAATCAGAATAAGCCATCTGACATGATGCATATCTGAGGTTGTGACAGAATTTGCAAATATATTTTTGTGATCTGAAGGTCTTCACCTATTGAGCTTATCCAAAATCATGAAAATTAGATCATTGAGGAATACGAACACAAATTTCCTTCATTCTCCTTTCTCTAATGTAAAGTATCTACAAGGTAGAGACCAGTAGATGGTATCAATTTTATTTTATTTTTATTTTATTCTATTTTTTTAAAGATTTTATTTGACAGACAGAGATCATAAGTAGGCAGAGAGGCAGGCAGAGGGAGAGGGAGAAGCAGGCTCCCTGCTGACCACAGAGCCCAATGTGGGGCTTGATCCCAGGACCCTGAGATTATGACCTGAGCCAAAGGCAGATGCTTAACCTACTGAGCCACCCAGGCACCCCTGGTATCAATTTTAGATATCTGTGGCTGGTGAATATTTCCCCATTTTATCCATTACATAATCAAAAGCATGGCTTCTTCTTGAACACTTTTTTCTTCTCTGTATTCCAGAACACAATCTGAGCATGCTGTGTTTTAGTGATTATTGACCTAAAAGGAGAATAAAATAATAATAATTTGCTAAACACTTAACTTTATTTACCAATTAATGGCGGTGAGTTTTCATTTGGGATCCTAAATTCAAATTCACTAATTAGAATTCTGATATATTTAAATACACTAGGAAATGTCATTTTTAAAAAAAGATTTTATTTACTTGACAAAGGGAGAGATACCTAGGGATGGAACACAAGCAGGGGGAGTGGGGAGGGAGAAGCAGGCTTCCCACTGAGCAGGGAGCCTTATGCAGGGCCGGATCCCATGATTGAGCCACCCAGGCTCCCCAGAAAATTTCATTAGTGAAAGACTTCCTTACCATAAAAAGGTGAAAATCTCTCTGATCCTTTGTCACAGGTGCAGTAGTATTTCCTTTTGTGCTTCCCAATCTTCACTGGGACCATCAACAATGCCTCCAAGGTGCACTTGAGTGGCTCGGTTATTTGAACTTCTGACTCTTGGTCGGGTCATGATCTTGAGGTTGTGAGATCAAGTCCTGTACTGGGTTCCATGCTCAGTGAGAAATTGGCTTGAGATTTTCTCCCTCCCCTCCTGCCCCTCCCCCCACTTATGCATGTGTGCGCGCGCGCGCTCTCTCGTTCTCACTTTAAAAGAAATGAATAAAATCTTGAAAGAAAAACTAAAAACAATGCCCACAAAATGAATCCCTTCTCAAGCAGGACATTCTGAGTCAGAAATCTGTTGTGTCTCTCTGCAGAGCTCCCATTAAATAATTTCTATAGTTTCGGTAATAATTGAATAATGTACTCTAGGATGCTCTATTTCCAGATCTTTAACCTTAGAGACATAGATAAGAAAACTTCATGTCTTTATTATATATTTCTACACTCATGAATAATGAGTTAACTTCCATTAGACTACGCTGTAATCCACAAGTAGAATATTTCCAGTCCAAATATAACCAGATTTTACCTACCTATTATAAGGTAAGGAAGCCATGTGTGCCCTAGCAATAAAAAAGCATTGCCTGAATCTATGTTTTTCAAATTGCAGGTCATGACCCATCTGTGGATCATGAAATCAATTTGGTGAGTCACAATTAGCATTTTTACAAAATAATATAGAAAACAGTGAAGTAGATAATATGAGAGTGCATTGCATTTGTTAAGGGTGTGTGTGGTTTTGTGAAGGTTTTGTACGTATGTACTAGGCCCTAACGTAAATTATTTCTTACCAAGAGTCGCATTCAAAGAAATTTGAAAGCCACTGGCTTAAATAACATCATCGATGGATGTTGCTGAGAAATGTCAGGAGTTTGTAGCTCAAATATGAAGTGAAAATAAATTTTATGAAATGCGAAGACTTATTTTTGTACAACAGCTCTCTGAAAATCCAAGCACTCACTTATTTCAAGCTGTCAAATATCTTACAGAATAATACCTAACAAATAGAATCAAAGGTTTCTCCCATACTGTGTTTTATTACTAAGAATATATGGTCCAACAGCACTAAATGACAGATTCTCACTGGATTGATTTAGCCTCGCTATTTAGTAGTAATTATGGACAGAAGTCTCATTTAGTTGCATTGATCTTGTATTTAACTTAAGAATAATTTCAGAAGTTGAGATTTAAAATGCACTGTATGAGTCCTTAATCCATGAAAGGACTTAAAAGATAAGAAAGCAATTGAAAACCTGCAAATGTATATGTTGTCATTATGTATAACCTATGTACACACTCCCAAATATCGTATTAGTATGTACAAACTAAAAGATATTCTATATCTAAAGGATAAACGAAGACCATAAATACAAATCTAATGGTTGTGCTTCACTGTAATTTTATGAGAAGCTTAACTTACTAAACATAATTAATTAAATAAATAAAACACAATTTTATGTTAGTTTATTTATGCCACCAGGATTAAGTTCTACCCATGGAAATAGTAGAAAAGTTTGACCTAATATCACACTACCTAGTTATTTCTCGTTCTGGGATGCCTAACTTATATTTTGGCAAATAAATTTTAAGTCCGTAGTTATCACTGAAAGTACCAGTCATGAGTTTTACCTGAACTTGAAATAGTCCTCTTTTGAGAGAGCTATAGTAAGTGTGAGTTTATATTTTATTTCATTTCTATCATTTCATTCCTTAGGTTCTTTATGGTGTTTTAAAAAATCCATAATATAATTCTATGAGAGTTAACATAATAGACTGTAACAGCTGTTATGGTCTATTGTGTAAATAAGTAATTACAGAATTTACAGACTATCATGTAAATATGTAATTATGGACTTTTTAAAATGTGCATTATTTACTCGATAGTCTATCGTTTACATATGTAATTATGGACTTTAAAACATGTATTATTTACTCAGTCTGTAACAGCTCCTTGGGACAGAGTCGTTCTGGCCTATCGGGTAAACATGTAATTACAGAAAATTTTTAAATATGTATTATTTATCTGATAGTGTTGCTACAGATTATCACATCCATACGTAATCACGGATTTTTTTTTTAAATGGTTATTATTACTTTGTATAATGCTTCCACAAGTCAACTCGGAGATTTTTGGTTCGTGGATCAGTTATCGAAAAGCATGCAGTGATTCCATCGTATTCAATGTTTGCAAAGAACAGTGGTTTTCTGCAAGTCACCTAAGTAAATCTTCAAGATTCCCAAAGAAGTTAAAGAACTGACCTCAAAAGGAACAAGTCATTTTAAGAGAAAGGATGCTTTTATGATAGTCTCTAGCTTAAGGTTCTAGATTTCATTTTTCCATAGTTACTAACATTACCATAATATTTATTATAAAAAGCCAGGACTTTGTAATATATTTGGTGCCCTTTATGTTGTTGTCCTCCTTCATATTAAATTATGCACAACTTCTTAGATGACAATTTAAATTACTTGCCAATTTCTGTGGTGTAAATACTCCCACCAACACTGATTTCAAGCCACCAGAGAGATATCACTTAACTTGCACTCTCACTTCATTACCAAACCATAATGGCAGATAGGAACCTAGTTCAGCCTTTTAGGCCATTTCAAATTTCAATTATTGACTTGTGGTATCCGAACCTTATCTGTAGTAGCTGCTGAACAAGTCAGACACAAAAGCCCAATTGCTAAAGGCACACATCAAGTATTTAAAACAATAAGTCAATAAGAGACTCTGCTGTGACCTATTCCCTGGTTCAGAAAATGCTACAATCCTGAGTGTGTTACTCAGCATTTTGAGGATGGGAGGGCATTATATGGTATGTTGAATAGGAAACCAATCTTGGGGTGACTCATTAAAGTAGAAGTGCACCTATGAAAAATCAGTTTGGCAAGAATGTTCTAGAAGCAATTAAAGTATCAGATGGGTGATTGGGCTGGAGAACTTTAAGTTCTATTATAACCCTATGATGCTATGTTTTGTGATTTAATATATAAGTAAAGGTTAAATATATCCCATTTCAAGAAGCCATTCATAGTTCCAGAGTTGTGTACTAGCAGATTAAGTGCCATTTTTAACTGAGTAACAAGTTGTAAGCTCAGCTGGGCAACTCTGGAAGATCAAACCTTGAGAGGAATGCTGTGAAAATGAACTTCAGATACTGAAAATACCAAAACTAAGGATGTTACAGAATGTCTTTTACTTTTGAGTTGTCTTTTATTTTTTTTTATTTTTTTAAAGATTTTTATTTATTTATTTATTTGACAGACAGAGATCACAAGTAGGCAGAGAGGCAGGCAGAGAGAGAAAGAGGAAGAAGCAGGCTCCCTGCCGAGCAGAGAGCCCGATGCGGGACTTGATCCCAGGACCCTGAGATCATGACCTGAGCCGAAGGCAGAGGCTTAACCCACTGAGCCACCCAGGCGCCCCTTGTCTTTTATTTTAGTAACAGACTTAATCATTGTCCTGCATTGAAATTTATTAATTTTTTAAAAGATTTATTTATTTGAGAGAGCGTGCACCCAGGCACACAACTGGGGGGAGGGGCAGAGGGAGAGCACAAGAAAGAATCCTCAAGCAGACTCTGCACCTAGCACAGAGCCAGGAGTGGGGTTCGATCCCAGGACCCTGAGATCATGACCTGAGCAGAAACCAAGAGTTGGCGGCTTAACCAACTGAGCCACCCTTGGACCCCCTGAATTTAAATTTAAATTTAAATTTGCCTTACTTGTTCCAGTTTTTTTTAAATCTAATTGAATACCTATAGAGAAGTCCTAAAGATGGGCAGTTTATCCAGTGGTTACTAATTATTTTAAATACCCCTAATTTCAAATTTAGGGGAGAATATACTGATCCCTTTATAGAGTTCAGATTGGTGCCCATATACATGATAAATTCTCTACACAATAGGTAATCTATACTGTGTGGTCAGTTTAATAGACTGCCAGAGAGAGAGATTTCAAGTAATTCCATCCAAAGGGAATGAGCTCTTCTATACATTTGCCGAAGACGCTCGTAAGATTTTGTGTCGTTTCACCACTCAAACCACCCTGCGGAAGGCAGGACCTTCCATACACACTAAATTTTAGTTGTGTGGAGCCTTTATCAAGACCTGACGCCATGGGTTGCATACCTTCAGGGAGAGATCATGTTCCCAAATGTTTAAATCCCCATGTAGCACAAAACACAAAATATACATTACATTAGAGTATCACATGGCCAATGACTGACTGGAGCATGCCCGGAAGAGGGCAGGTGCTGCCTGCCAGAGGCTGCAATTTAATATCCTGCTATAAAAGCAATAGGAGGCTCCTGTTCATCTGAAACCTAGAACCTATAATAAAAACAGTGAACAATTCAAAATTGGCACGTTAGTCCTACTGGCTGTTTTTGTGCCAGGATTTTTTTTTTTTTTTTTTTTTTTTTTTTTTTTTTTTTTACCAGGCCAAAGCCGCAAACTATGTATAGTACCCTGAAACAACCAAGCGCTTCTTATGTGGAAGGTGGCATTATGGATAGTGAGGGATTTACTATCTAGCAAATTCTGTTTTCTTTGTTTTAAGGAAGGAAGTATAATATGTGTCCCAATGGCTATTTAGGGAAATCCCTTATTCTGGGTCTATTAAAAGGCTGAACTACATAATTTTGTATAAAGTGTAGACTTGCAAGAGTACCAGTGTGAGGCACAGAATTGGGAAAGGTAAGCCAGACTTTATACATGTCCATTTCATCCAGGTGCTCCTCACTTTAAACAACAAATGCATCCCGAGAGTGAAGTGAAAATAAAATACTTGTAAATTGAATCATATTTTAAATTAACTAGGGATATGGCTACTTAAAGGAGGCTTCGGCTGGTTCCTTAGTAATGTGGATGACCGATTTGCAATTTATCAGTTTATGAAATATGAATTTTCAGATGTCACATTTTAAAGCGGAGTACATACATACATATATTTATATGTGGGTATATATACTTACAACGATATGTCCTTATAAATATTCTAAAAGTCACACAGTTAAAATCGAAATACAGCAAAGACATGAATGTTTAGCTTGATCCATATGGATTTTCTGGGTTTAAAGGAACATATAAAATATTTGCTTGAATAAGGCTGTGTTAGAAAATGAAAAACAAAGGTTTCCAGAATTGCAGTTAGTTATCTGTGAAGTGGGAGTGCCGCGCAGTAAAACTCCGTGTCCACTTGGCTGCAACAATTAATATGGAGCTATTTTCAAGGTGGGATTATGGGCAATGGAACCTCTAGGGATGGGCTGTTTTGCCCATGCGTTAAATCCTCATTTTGTGTGAACTTAATGAAAAGATTGCAATATGTTCTGTCAATGGTTCCTAGAGCATGGAGATGTCTCTTTCTTTTTCCCCTGAGTAAACGGAGTGAGATTTGTGCTGCATTTTATGGATGGAAATGTAAAGAAAGTGTGTGCTTTTTTACTTTGTTTAGAAGTCCTGAAGATAGACTTAAAATCATGTAGGGAAATGCAGTTGGTCTAAGGATGTAATATTGACTGGATGCACAATCAGTGGATTTGTAAACTTTGCTGTGTTTGGGGAAAACCTCTAACATTATAAAATATCGAGAAGAAAGAGTTGAGTTTTTCTATAGCATTTTAAATTAGGCATAGCTATTTTCAACAGAAGCTTGTTGGTCTGCTCTAAAAAAGTTTTTATTTATTATTCTAACTAATTTGAATTCACAAGTGTGGTGTGCTATAGCCAGAATAAAGACTTGCTTTGCACAGAAATGTTCAGATGCTGTAATACAGTCAAGCATAAGCTTATCTTCTTTCAATAAAAGAGAGACTACTTGAGGATAGCAAATGCACAATATGGATCATCACAAAAATCCCAGGGTAGAGTGGAAAGGAACAGAGACCGACAGGTGAGACATACTGGGTGTACACACCCACGAGGTGCCCAGTCGGCCTTCAGGCGACCCTGGCACAGCCCGTGTGCCGTAGGTCCATGAATAAGGAGGGTCTCACTGGAGCTAAACTATGTGTGGACATCTGCCTGAAGCCCAAGGCCACCCACCCAGGGGCATGCATGTAGTCAGGGTCCTCCCCTCCTTCACCCCTTCCCTGCCCATGGCTTAGACGGGACCAAGCTTGTTTTTCCTCAGTATTGCTGAAAAACAAATCACCTTGAGATTCCTGCGACCACAGAGTATCCAGGGTCCTAGCAAACAACTCAGAGGCTCTTCGTCATTTGCACCAGTGATCAAGTTAGCTCACTGATTTCTGTCCTTATGGGGGATCCAGACTCTGAAACTTTGGAATTAAACAGCTCTTGATTCAGTAGACCAGAGTTCATTTTTGTTTTTAACACCATGGAATTCTTTGGGTAGAAGGAGATCTTAGAGATAAGTCAAATCCCTTCACTTTACGGTTGAGAAAGCTAAGGCCCAGAAAACTGACCTGATTTGGCACTGTTGGCGGGTGGCCCAGTCATTGGTGGACCTTCATTCCAAGAGAAAGGAAACAACACAATTAAGCTAAATGCTAGGTGCCGTACACGTGTTACCTCATTTCATCCTCACAAAACCCCTAAGAGGTGCTTATCCTTATCATCCCCATTTAGAGTGAAGTGAGTAAGATATAGAACAGTTGACTGACTAGTCCCAAATCCTATATCTTTAGGACAGTTTGCTGAAAAATCCATTCACTAAAATGGCCAGTTTATTCAATGAATTCGAAGAATGGTCAAATTGTTGAATTTACCAAAAACTTATTTCTTTAAACTATTATTTTTACAGTAATTACAATTATCCTTGGTGGTTGAAGGTTTAGTCAATGGTTGGCTTTTACTCTGTCTTCATGGTAACATTTGTTTGGAATTTAAATTTGTATTAGTTACTGATATAGATCAGATGTGAGGTCCTACCTCCATGGTCTGTTATAAAATTCCTTCTGGGAATTTGCCCCTCCTTTCTACTGCTTATAATGGTATCTGCTTTCACCTTGCATCTTCCCGAAAACTAGGACTGAGTCAACATAGCGAAGAGACAAACTTTGTGCATTTGATGACATTTCTAGCAACCTGAGTTGCATGGGATGGCTCAACAGCCCATGATGACATTTCCAAGATTTCATTTTGTTTAGTCTTAGTTTTAGTTTAGGATTATTAGTTTACCACAGCCATTCATGCCCTGCAGTCCCACAGCTCATTCGTCAGCCAGACTAGCCAAATGTCTGTTCCTGTTTGTTTCACATCTTTAGCACTTTAAAAATGTTTATGACACGGCAAGTAATCCATTTAATTTATCCAGGTAGCAAATCTGTGAATCAAACAGGGGTGAAAGGCAATGGGTCCAATTAACTGAGTTGGATGAGAGAAACTCATCTTATCCTCATGCCTCATAGAAGTTCTTGAATTTAGAACAAGCACAACATTATGAAGTGAAAATGAACTATAATTCCCCAAAGTCAGGGACCAATATTTAAGAAAACATGGAGTACACTGAACTTTCAGAGCCTATCAATGACTGTAAAATGGCTGTGGCAAAAAATAAAAATTAGGAGTTCAAACCGAAACTTTGAATTGGCCTCTCAAGCTGCCATGGTTGCCTCACTCAGTGGGATCTGTGATAAACTTTAGAGAAGCTTCATCCAAGGAAAGTGTTGACAAATCCATGATTTGGTTAATTGGTCATTCCAGGAACTATCTGACAGGGGAATTGGATTTTGGTGAAGAGATGGTTTTTGGAGAAATAGTAATTCAAGGAATTAGTCCTTCAAAAGGTTGGGTTTTTTGGGCACACTGATAGGCTTCTGATCACTGGATGGTAGGGCATGGAAACCTGTCTGCTTACTCCAAAACTACCATTCTAACCTCCATAGCCTTTCCAATTAACCACATAATTGGGTGTAAAGTGGAAAGATTCCTGAAGTTCCTAAAAACCAAAGAAAAGAAATGTAGACTGAAAATTTTAGACCCCCGAAGAAGTTCCCTTGAAAAGTATTATAAAAAGTATATTAAATCAAATCGCATAGTTGAGTTGAATGCAAATCCTGTACTATAGGTCCTAGGAGTAGAGTGAGATATAGTGATTTTGACTGCCTAGTGAGAAAGCGCTTTCCCAGATACCAAGAACCTTAATTTGAGCAAGACTCAAACATTTATATTCATATCATGTGAATCTGTCTGGCCACAGTTAATTTAAGCATGTCACTTTATTCCCTGTACAGAATATCTAAAGCTTTAAGGCAGATTCAGGGAGCCTTTTCTTCCTGAAACACAAACACTACACAACTCTCTCATTAACTGGAACTTTCACATCTGCACTGAAGTGAAAATAGGACCTAAAGCTCTGTCTTACCTCATGTATGTCAAATAACACAGATTAGAGAAGGTGTGCTTGACAATGGCATTTTATTCAGGCTTGAGAGGGAAAGAGTTGGACAAGTCATAAGCCTACATAACTATGCAATAAAAATAATAGTAGTGATGTTTAAAAGACACACTAAAGTGAGTACTTGATAAAGGCAAAATTTTGCCTGTTACTCATTTGACTTCATCCCGGTTTGTCACAACCATTGAAAAAGTATGTCTCTACAACTGCAGAGCTAAAACCACTTCCGAGTCCTCTGGAGCCAGAGGTGAAATTAGGAGTGTGTTTCTGGGGTGAGGGGGGGGAGAGAAAAATTATTATTTGTAGTATTTTCAGGTTGAAGGGTCTAGGTCAGTTCTGTTCACAGAAATATAATGTGAGCCACATATATATTTTTTGAATTTTCTAGCTACATTTTAAGAAGTACAGAACAGGTTAAATTACTTTTAATTTATATCTCCTTTAATCCCCCAAAGTAACCAAAATATTAGCATTTTAACCTTATAATAATATAAAATATTAATGAACTTTCTACATGATTTGTAGTAAGTCTTCAAAAATCTGGTGTGTATTTTACACTTGCAGCACAACTCAGTTTAGACTAACTACATTTTAAGCACTCTATAGCCCCATATGCCTTGTAGTTATTGTACTGGACAGCATGGGTCTAAATCCACAGTCTCCTTTGAAAAGGTGCTTTGAAGATACTGGAATTGGCTGATTCTGTCTGGATTGGACTGTGGTTTGTTTACTGTTGACTCTGAATGTTAGACTGCTGGAGGCTAGGGACCAAAAGAGCACAATTACAAGACCTCTGAACTCTGGGCTATAAGGTATACCCCCATTAACAGGCAATTCATATTGCCAAGTTGTAAAATGTTTGGGCTGTCCCCTGGTTTTCTTTCTTTCTTTCTTTTTTTTTTTTTAAGATTTTATTTATTTGTTTGACAGAGATCACAAGTAGGCAGAGAGGCAGGCGGGGGGGGGGGGGACAGGCTCCCTGCTGAGAAGAGAGCCTCATGTGGGGCTCGATCCCAGGACCCTGAGATCATGACCTGAACAGAAGACAGAGGCTTAGCCCACTGAGCCACCCAGGCACCCCGTCCTCTGGTTTTCTAAATATTTTCCCTTTTATCTGAAGCCAAGTAGATAAGAAATAAAGGAACCCTCCTCTCCACCCTGTACACCAAGTCCAGTCATCCTTAGTACTTTACTATCCATCTACTGGATGGTCAAGAACCATCATTCCTGAGTGTGGTTATTTGCCTTATGTTTTGACACATGGGTAGAGGTGTGTGGACTCCAAACCTCTGCCTAGGCAGCTCTCTTCCAAGACCCTGTGCATAGCACTGCCTGCATCCCCACACCTCCACTACTTGGCTGACTCCTGATTGCTGTGTGGGGCCAACTTTGCTTTCACTTGCTCTTAAGACCCCAATGCCATCCCAAAGACCATCTCATGCTACCTCAAAGACATAGACCCAATGCTCTCTCACCATGTTTCCATAGCAAACATTGTGAACTCTTATGCCACAGTATTTCCACCATGGCTCTTGCCCCACAGTGTTAACCCATCTGCTTATTGTCCCTCTCTTCCCCCCAACTAGACAGTGAAAAAAGGATCTCGTTTGCCTTTGTAGTTACAGTACCCAGTACAGCACAGGTACTCAAAGATGAAATCTCGAACAGTATATAGAAAATATAATCAAGTTCATTTATTTTGAAGGATAATTTATTTAAAAGTATACGTCTGACATATTTTATAGCAAAAATGAATGTAAAATGCAACAGTTGCCTTTACGTTCCAAGCATTGCATTAGCTGTTGAGGCTGTAGAGATGATCCTGAGGGTTCTCAGAGATGGCAATGAAGCGATGGTGAAGATGAAGGCTTCTCAGAGCTCTCACCTGGGGTCAATACTAAGTAGCTGGGGAAGTTAGTATAAAAACAGACTCTGGGGGCTCCTGGGTGGCTCCGTTGGTTAAGCATCTGCCTTTGGCTCGGGTCATGATCCCAGGGTCCTGACTGAGTACTGCATTAGGCTCCCCACTCAGCTGGGAGTCTGCTTGTCCCTCTACTACTCTCTCCTGCTCATGGTCTCTTTCTCTCTCTCTGTGAAATAAATAAATAAAATTTAAAAAAAAAAAAAAAAAGCAGACTCTGATTCTGGTGGTCAGGGATATGGCCTCAGATTCTACATTCCTAACAAGCTCTCAAGTGCCACTTCTGGTCCAAGGATCCCACTTTAAGTAGGAAAAGACTATGGCCTAGAAGTCTGGAGACCTGAAATTTAACTCTGACTCCTATAATGTGGACAGAGGAGTCATTACTCTCAATACTGCTGGATTTGCTTGCTTGACTCTTAAATTGCCTGGGAGAAGAGAGTAGATGATTTCTGTTATCAATAAACTCTGCAATCCACAATATCCTTAGTCCGGTCAGCCTGTGGAAGATGATCAGGACTGGAACAGTGACTCTCATTTGCGCTGCTCAGGAGAATCACCCGGAGCTAATTTCCGAATGTTGACGCCCAGAACACCACCCAAACCTATCACCTTGGAATTGCTATAGGCGGGGGCACCTGGGTGGCTCAGCTGGTTAAACCTCTGCCTTCAGCTCAGGTCATGATCTCAGGGTCCTGGATCAAGCCCAGCATCAGGCTCTCTGCTCATCAGGGAGCCTGCTTCCCGCCACCACACCCCCGCCTGCCTCTCTGCCTACCTGTGATATCTCTCTGTCAAATAAATAAATAAAATCTTAAAAAAAAAAAAATGGTGTAGGCAGCCACCAGGCATCAGTATTTTTAAAATCCCAGCATTGGAAACTGCTAAAGTGTAACTGGCAGTCTGTATTGATTATTAACTCAATTGATTGATGTTAATGAGGTCAGAGATAAGAAGACCAGACTCCCCTACCAGATAACTTTATTCTATTCTGTTGGCGGTACTTCCACACTATTGTTGGTACAAATACTATTTCCAACGCTAAAAAGGCAACACCAACACGGGCCTTGATATGTGTGGTTGTGCACAGAAGAAGAGCTGTACGGATACCATAAAGAATCATCAGCCAAACTTCCCAGCTTCTGCAGTCACCTCCTTGACTCTTGAGATCAAAAGGAAAAAGGGATGTTTTTCCCAATGGCAAAAGAGTAAAACTAGCCTCCTAGAAGCCACTGGATATTTTCACCTTGCTAGTGCAGTCCTATCCTAGGTTCTTTTTAAATTAGTTTTTAAATTCGAAAATTTTAAATGAAAAACACTTTAAAACCATACTTTGTCAGTTAAAAAAAAAAAAAGTCCTTTATAATTCTCACCACATCTCTTTGGGATAGGTTAAGAGAGAAACATCCAAACTTCTAGTCTATACTTTTAAGATCTCTTGGTTTCAAACCTGTTGGTGTCTTTAATTTTTTTTTTTTTAAACTGGTTGAAGTAAGAAAGAAAAAAAGAATTAGATTCTTTTATTCAGCTCAAGTAATGAGTTTCTTTGTAGCACAGCAGTAGCATTTGTCACTAAAATACTGATTTTTTCCCCCTTTAATTAGTTTTTGCTTTGGTCGAAATATGTTGCTCATGATTTAAAAAAAAAAAAGATTATTTGTTTAACAAATTTACCAACAAATAGCTAAAGAGTATGACTACAACCAAAACATTCTCTGATTTGAGAGGCAAAAATATATGATGTTCTGTTATCTTCAAAGGCCTGAGAACCTGTCTGAGGAGATTAAACTTCCGTTTTATGAAAAAGATAGCTAAAATTATGAAAAAAAAAAGGCTAAAATAGTAGCTTTAAAGTGTTCAGAGAAGAGAGATCCCTCACTTCCAGCTGGGATGGGCTAATGCAAGGCTACATGGAGAAGGGAAAGACTTTGCCTGAACCTTGAAGGATAAGCAGAGATTAGATCATTAGTCTAGAAAAAGAAAATCTATGACCAAGAGTATGAAGAAAGGAAAGCCTAAGATGGGCTTAAAAATAGTAATGAGACAAGTAAAGAGACTAATGAGACAAGAGTATTTGACCTAGATCAGGTGAAAAGTTCCACATCATCCAGGCTTAGATTGAAAGGGTTAAGGGCTACGAACTAAGCAAAAAACACCGTTAGGCAAATTGGATTAGTTCTTCTGCTCTCCAGGGACAGGGTAAAGCTGATAAAGGTAAATTGGTATAAGAGTTGACAAAGGTCAATCAGAGAAAGACAATTATCATATGATCTCCCTGATATGAGGAAGTTGAGAGGCAACGTGGGGGTTTTGGGAGCTAGGGAAGGAAAAAATGAAACAAGGTGGGATCAGGAGGGAGACAAACCATAAGAGACTTTTTTTTTTTTTTTTAAGACTTTACTTATTTATTTGACAGAGATCACAAGTAGGCAGAGAGGCAGGCAGAGAGTGGGGGAAGCAGGCTCCCAGCTGAGCAGAGAGCCCGATACAGGGCTCGATCCCAGTGCCCTGGGATCATGACCGAGCGGAAGGCAGAGGCTTAACCCACTGAGCCACCCAGGCGCCCCACCATAAGAGACTCTTAATGTCACAGCAAACTGAGGGTTGCCGGGAGGGGGGCGGGTATGGAGAGGGTGGTTGGATTATGGACATTGGGGAGGGTATGTGAAATGGTGAGTGCTGTGAAATGTGTAAGCCTGATGATTCACAGACCTGTACCCCTGGGGCAAATAATGCATTATGTGTTAATAAAAATAATTAATAAATTTTTTAAAAAGTTGACAAAGGTAAGGTGATAAGGGGCCAGACTAGGAATTTTTATTTTTACATTTTCTTCTAGGTAATGGGAAATTGACAAAGACTTCTGTTTACTTACTTGTCTGTTTTAAGTGACATAATAAAAGTCATGTTTTCAGGAGGACAAACTTTGAAGCCATATATAGCACAATTTGGAGTGGAACAGAACTTGAGCCGGAAGAGTGGATTAGTAGAGCAATGCAGAGAAGTTGATCTGAACTATAGCAATAGAAAGAGGGAGGTATCGGAGAAATTATGGAGAAATGATAAGAAGTAGGACTTGCAGACAAATAAGTCTGGGAGGTACCTGGGGTTCCATACATAAACTCCTAACACTCACTCCACTCTGAAACCTGCTTGCTGTGACTGCCTGTGATCTCTGTTTGTGATCTGCAGCCTGGCTAGGAGAAGAGGCGTGGTCCAGTTGAAGGACCAGTCAGAAGAGCCAGAGAGCAGAGAGAGACTAGTCTTAGATGCAGCCTGAGACAGTAAGAATGGGATGTGGTGGATAAATGCTACAGACTCCTCACCACTCCACTGGAATAATTCTTCGTTCTACACTAGCCCTCAGAGTGCCCCAGTGGGATTAAACTTCAATTCCCCAGTAGCAACTTCCTTGATGATACGCCATTTCTTGTCTTTCTTTTATACCTAATCTCCTTTCCCCACTCCCTCATCAGCATTTCTTGGTATCACTGTCAAATAAACTTGTGGCACAGGCATCTGTACCTTGGTGTCTGCTTGCAGAAGACCTAAATTAGCAGTTAAGAAGAAAGTAGCCTCAAAGTTAGGCAGAATAACGCCCCCCTCCCAAAGATGTTCACATCCTAATCCCAAGAAAGTGTGAATGTGATACCTTCTGTGGCAAAGGGGACTTTGCAAATGTCCATGGAATGGGGACTAGCCAGATGTGCCCAGTCCAACCACATGGATCCTTACAAGCAGAGAACTGTTCCCAACTGTAGTTAGAGGGAGATGTGACCGTGGAAGAAAGTCAGAAAGATGCAATATTGCTGGCTTTGAAGATGGAGAAAGGGAGCCAGAAGCCAAGGAATGTGGGTGGCCTATAGAAGGTGGAAAAGGCAAGGAAATGGATTTTCCCCCAGAGCCCTTAGAAAGAAATACAACCCTATGGACATCTTGATGGTAGCTCAGTGAGACCCAGGTCAGAGTTTTGACCTACAGAACTGTAAGATAATAAATTAGGGTCGTCCAAAGCAATGAAGTTTGTAGTAAGTTTTAGTAACAGCAATAGAAAATTTATACATTATTCTTAAATTACAGGCTACTGAAATTTTGAGGGAGTCCTAAAAAGTGGAATAAAACAGAAGACATTGATTTTTTTAAGAGATGCTGTTTTGAATGTTCACTATGTTGAGTTCTGTGTGTGTTCCTGAGTGAGAGTATGATATTCTTAGATATTCACAGAATCTCTTGTATATATGTAGTATCATTCTTCAACTAATTATGAGAGGGGAAAGATGTTGGATTATTTGCTGTGTTTTGTTTTAGCCAGGAAGTTATTGTCATTTAATCAGTTCTATTAAACCATACGTGATGCCTTCGAGAAAATATAATTTTCAAAATGTGTTGGTAATAGGGGAAATGCTGGCAATTGATAATAAAATACCATTGCCAAACACACTCTTTCTGGGGCTCAGTTTCACCTGGGCTATATTTAGAAGCTTTCATTTGGAAAGGATGCTTTCCGTGACAAATGTGTTACATGAGTCTATTCTTTGAATTTAAAAATTTCATTGAGTTGTGGCGATATACACAAGGGCTTGAAATATGAATTCTGACACATTAATTCAGAGCAACTTAAAGTAGCTTGCAGTGCATCGTTCAACATACGTATCCTGGACACAGTTTTATTTGTGCGTGTAGTTCTTTCTTTCAAATGCCACACATTTGGAATATTATGGACGTTTTATTATATTCTAACCCTGTAGTTTCATTGGGCTGCTCCATTTTTAGCAGTTCCTGCCTTTTCCCCACTCTGTCCATCCAGTCTCTGCAACCACATCCAATCCTCTCCCCTCCCCACAAAACATGTACAATAGGGACACGATCAAATAGTAAAAACTCTAAGGCACTGGTGAGCTGTGTTTGGCAATGGAGTTGGGTCTGTTGCCTCTATACAGAGTTCTGGGGTGATACCCACACTTCCACCTAACCTTCTTCACATAAAGCCTACCTACTTGCTGATTCATCTTCTGCCTGGTTCTGGCTTCTATGCTGGTACTCATGGAGCCTGGTGGTGACCCAGGCCGGGGCCTGGGTGGCTCAGCAGAGTTCCTCCAGCCTCTTACCCTGATAAGATTCTGGCCCTTCTGCTAACTGGCACAGAGCTTTCTGGTATGTGTGTCTGGCAGCCCCACGATGATGAGCACCTTTGAGTGCTGCATTGAGAGACCCTGCCTTCCCTGGATGCAGTCCACTGATTTGAGTTACACTTGCTTTGTGGCCTTGGTTGTTTTCACTGCTGCTTCCTCTGAGGTGAGTAGGTGCAAAAATGGGGAAAGAATCCTTTTTGCTGCCCCACTTTGTTTTCCACAGCCTCTGACTCATGACAGCAACCCCCAACCCCCACCACTCCCGCTGTAAACACGAGCGTACCTCCAAGCCACCTTCATTAAATTAAATTCTTCGTTGTTTATTTTTAAAGCCTTATCTATCTGCAGACTGTCAGTGCCTCATGTTTTGCTCTTCCTTCTCCCTTGCTCACAATATACCATTCATAATAAAAATAAGCTCTTGCCAAACAAATGTTAAATAAGTCACTTTATATGTATACATTACAAGGGTAAAGCCAATCATCATTTAACGTGTTATAGATGCAGTTCAATCACTTCCGTGACAGGATAGGACAATAACTGTCGCTGCATTCTCTGGTGGGCAATGTCGTCCGGTGTCTCAGAGAAGAATCTGCTGAGAGCACATCCTCTAACTGCAGATATGATACCAGATGCACAGCCCCCCTCCAAAAAAAAAAGAAAGAAAGAAAGAAAAAGAAAACAAATTCTTCTAAATACCAAGATAATTTGTAGAAGGGCTATATGGTTACAAAAGCATTTTGGCAGGGCTTAAGAAAATGAAATCAGGGTGAAAGCAAGTGCAAAAGACATTGAATTTCAAGTAAGAATGGGTGCAAACACTCTAAAGCCAAAAATAATCTGTGTACCCTGGAGCTTGGGGACCGACCGTCTGCCTCGGCAGATCACAGTCCTATAGCCATGTGTCCCCAAACAACTAAAAAAGATGATTCAAGAGGATTACCTATTGGTGCAAGCTTTTAATGCTGACAAATGTGGCTAGTTTTATAGGCAGGTGCCCTCCACAGCTTTTATTTGCAATGGAGTTTTTAATGCAGTTAATGCTATTTTAATTCCATTTCTACGAGGACCCTATTTTCTCAGAGACCTGGTCTTACAAACCCAGGGTTTGCCAACCATAGTACCTTTCAGGAATGTCATTCTGAGCCATTCTTGTTGAAAATTATCTGTGACGGTATTTTCCACCCTCTTCCTTCCCCTACCACAATCTTGCCTTTGATTCCTAACCCCTGATCAATGCTACCCACCCTAAGGTCATCAATGAGCTCCTCTTTTCCAAATTTAGTGTCCTTTCCATTCAAGGGAACAATCCTTTGATTTTGAGACTATCAGGCTTCCTTGAACCCTTCTTAACCTTGATTTTAGAGATATTAAAAAAAAAAAAACCCTCATTCTCCTATTTTTATCTATAGAATAATTCTTGAGTTTAAGTACATTTTTGTTTTTTATTTCATTTTAATAAATGCTTACCAATTATTCAATTCAGAAACCTCTACCAGAAAGTACTGCTCCTTTTGTGACATAACTGACAGAAGAATACTGAGTTTTGAATGAAGTTCCCTATGAAAGAAACAATCTATACAATTCCTAATTTCACATACGATAGAGAGTATAAACTTTGCAAGCATTTTACAATAGTTTCCCCAGCATTCTTGACATACTGATTACAAAATAGTGAAATTAAAGAGTAATCACTGATGACCCCATTCTGTCAGGATTCCATCTACCTTGGAATGTTCTAGAAATTTCAGGAAGGTCAAGGAAGAAGAAATACACTAGGGATTTAGTAATGCAAATTTTAGACTGATTTCTAACATATACTGATCACAGATGTGTGCCTCATTGGGGCCTAATATTCACATTTTCCTGTAGCCAAAGTCTAGGCTTAGACTGCATACAAAGAGCTATTCCTAGCCTCTAAGTTATGAAAATCATCACTGGATGTCTAAATACCATGTGTTAAATTTGACCATCACTCAAATGCACACAGAAGAATAAGAGGGTCAGGGCACTAGCTACTAATGAGAAGGATGTTGATTTTAAATCTGTAATGTGTATGTTTATATGTACTTTTCCATTTAGCGATAGAGTTTCTAATTGGATATTTTTGTGTATATTGCAAAATCTTTAATCAGGTAACATTTTGCATCCCCAAATCATATACAGTTATGGTATTGGATTTTCTTTTCTCTACAAAAGGGTTTATTTAACCTCTTTAGTTAAAAATAATTTAAGGCCATGATGAATATTGATTAACCTTGGGAACCAAAGAGTAAACATAAAAACAGTTCCGTACTCTAAGTTCAGGTTTAACAATGTGCTAATAGCCCATAATGAAGATAGCAGCCATCAGTTAATCAACCCATTAAGTTGAGATCAGAAGTGTCAACTCAAGTGCAGTCTACTAATTTACTGACCCTTAATGGGTCAGCAAGATCTATAACCCTAAGACTGATCTTTCTGCTTCTGTTAAAGTCACTTTGGAGGCCAATTCACTTCTTTCCATGATTATGATCTCTGACCTGGTATGGGCAGGAAGTCAACGTAAAATCCATTTATGAGAATGTGCTTAGGGTTACTGAGTAATGGAATCTCAAGCTAACTAGTGGGTTAAGCGTCTGGGTGGAAGCTCTTTGTGGAAACACCAACTTTGTTTTTCTTATGTCCACACAAGTGTGAAAATAAACATGTGCAATCTTAAGTGAGAACTTCTGACTCCAGTAAGTTCTAGGTTCTTGAGTTAGCTGTGTTTCCACCCACTCTCTTTCCTCTATTGCTCTGTGAGTGAATTTCATTTTTTTTGAAATGTCAACAGGTTAAAAAGAACTAAGTAGCAAGATGGCAACCTATAGGGCTATGCCTGCCCCCAAATAATTGCAAAGTAAGTATTGCTTTATTAAAGATGTAGTGGGTTGGATAGAAAGTTGCTTGAGTGATCAACAAGCAAAAAGTAGATACAATCTGTCTGATCTGATACATGAGAATCAATTAACCAGGGTGCTACTTGCAAGGGGAAGGAGAGAAAAAGTAGAACACCTTCCTCTAGTTGGGCCTTTGAGAGGGTGTAACAAAAATTATGAATAGAAAGTTCATTCACTTGAATCATACCTGTATGGACAAGATAGAATAATTGCTATGGTAATACAAGAGGTTTTGGAGTGGGGGTGGTTAAACATCAGAATTTTCCTTCTCAGGGGGTAAAGTGATTTATTTTACTACTAATTACAATGTCCACTAGCAACCTGTCAGGTGTATGTCAGAGACTCAAAAGGATGTGTGCAAGAGATGCAGCTGGGCTTGGTCCTGATGCCCTGGTCCCCAGCCAAGCTTGTGTGGCGGCTGTTTAAATGCTACCAACTCCAGTTCTGCTCACACAGTCTCTGGCTATGGATTTCCCCCCACTAGGACACAAACAAAATATGAGGTATTAACTGAGATTCTGGAAAGGGGAAGCAAGAAAAAAAAAAGAAAACTACTAAATGTACTAAACATTTAAAAAAAAAGTTTTATTGAAAGAAAAACTGAGATTAACTTGAAGACCTAAAGATTTGTTTTTTGCTCTACAAAGGAAATGTGTCAGTTGCATGCCGATGATGCTCGAAGGATTCCCGCAAAGGAAACCATCTTTCCTGGGAGAATAGAGAGCCTCCTCTGTTGTTGGTGACATTGCCCCCCTTCTCTCCCCCCCCCATTTGTCGCCTTTGTTTTCCTCCCCGTCATTAGCCAACCTCCCAGTACCACTGTGCCAACCTTAGCACAAAGACACTCTAAAAGCCTCTGTAGGAGCGAGAGAGTTCGATCCTATGTGGGAAAAAGAAGTGAACCCCGGGGCCAAAAAGATGAGGAAAGATTGAGCCTTTGGAAAAGCTCTCACAGACGTGGGTGGCTTTGGCAAGTTCAGGTTCAGCCTTTGGAGGTGACCTCTTGCTCTGGTTCTCAACCTTAAGGTTGAGAGGGGAGAAGCAAGGAGGGGGGTGCACAGAAAGGAGAGAGAAAGGTCGTGGTGATGGAGGGCAGGAAAGAGAGGGCACACAAGTAGGAGGCTGCGAAGGAGGCCGCTAGACCCCGAGGACCGAGGACCGAAGGCGGTGGCCCTTCCCGGGGCTTCGTCTCTCAGTAACCATCCCCGCCCTCCGCACTGGCGCAGCCCGCCGGGTCACTGCCCCGCCCCACCTGCGGGGCTGCGGCGCGCTGAGCTCGGGTCCTGGAAGCGGAGGCGCCAGAGAGCACGCCCCGGGGTCGCCCGCTGGGCTGACCCCGAGAGGCGACAGCCGCACGGAGGGGGTCCCACTCTCCTCGCCGCTCCGCTGCCCCCACCCCTTCCCCATGGCTGCAGCAGCAGCAGCAGCAGCAAAAGAACAGAGCCACAGCGTCACCGAAATCCACACAGAGCCCAGCTGCGCCGGGGGCAGGGGGAGGGGGCTGGGGCGACTGCAGGGGGAGTGGCGGGGGCGGGGGGGGGGGCGCCGGGGGCCGGCGGGGGCGGGGTGGCGGCGGGGGCGGCGCGCGTGGCGGCCGCGCCCCGGGCCCGCGGCCGGCGTCACTTACCCGGCCAGGGCGCGGGGGCAGCTCGGCCGACTCCTCGGGGGCCGCGGCGGCTCGGGGCCGGCGGTCCGCGCAGCCCGGGCGCTGCCAAATGTAAACAATCCGCCATGATTTCTTTGTTTAGCTAATTGAACCTGCCGCCGTCTGGAGTCCCAGGCGCTCCCTCTCTCCCTTCTCTCCCCTTCCCCCCCTCGCGCTCTCTTTTATTTATTTATTTGTCTTCCCCCAGCTCCTCAGTCTTTCCCTCTTTCTTTGGTCTTAGTAGCTGCTTTTAATGGAAGTCGAGGCAGTTGGGTAGGTGGTGCAGGGAGTGCGGTGGTGGTTTTTATAAATACAGGTAAAATAATACCCAAATCTCGGGCTGAGGTGCAATTTCTGAAAGAGGAGGAGGGTGTTTCTCTCTTTCCCTCCCTCTCCTTTCCGGTAGCCCCCCCACTTATTAGACTCTCCTCCGTGGAAAGTGCCAGACAAATGTGGCGCAACTTCTCAGTCACCTTTCCTTCCCGCCAAACTCTCTCGTACCCAAGTTCGCAGGCGGATTTTGGACTCTGCAGAAGCGCTAGGTTCTTCGTTTACTTTGAAAACCTCAAGTGTAAGTGATGTCTGACTGCCTAAAGGCGTACAGAATAGTCTCCACCACCCCAGGGGAGGAATAATCATAATACAGAGTGCTCATCGGGGGAGGATGACCTATTGGCGTCGATTCAACTCCTTTAAGAAAACACGGGTAATACACACACACACACACACACTCTCTCTCTCTCACTCACTCACCCACACACACACTCACACGCTCCAAACTAGCACAGTGGAAAGCTTCCAGAAGAGTAGGGCATTTCAGCCTTTCCTTTGTGTAAATTAGTGGTACTTACTGTTGCACAAATATTTGGGAGGGGTGGTGATGTAGACTCTGATCATGTATGTATGGGGTTTAAAACTTCGAGGGAATATTTAGGTCCTGACAAGAAGGGAGGCTCAGCACCCCTTTCTTATGGGTTTCTGTGGGTAGAAATGCATTCTATCACCAGTTCTCACTGTAGTTAATGCAGGCATCATTTAAGTTCTGTCCTAGGTGGATTTATGATGAGACTCCATGTAATCCAGGACAGAAAAAGTCTAGGGTTATGGCTTCATTTATTTAAAAAACTACTCCTTCATTTTCACTTCTATTTATAACCACCATATCCGTGGCACCAAAAATGATTCAATATTTTAATTCATAGAGACGATTGAAAGGCATCTACATCTTGCAGTGAAAATGTCTCTTAAGTTATCATTAGAATTAATCTCATTAAAGGAAGTTAGTGCCTTACCTGTGCTTATTCTGTGTGAGGAGAGCACTGTTGGATAAAGTAATGTCACCCTTAGGAATATGGACAACTGTTTGCAGGTCACATAATATACTGATTATATGGGTGAAAGGACCATCTGATACCAATCTAAGAGAACTAAACTAATGCGTATTTGCACTATGTGCCAGTCACTAGTGTTTTTAACCATTAGGTCAATGAATAAATAGGAGTTCAAGCATTCTGATTATATATAAGGAGAAAAGAGAAAGGAATTGTATTGCCAAGCAATGGAAACGACCTCCATCAAACCCCCTATTTACACATGGCTTTAGTCTGTTCCCTCAGAAAAGTTCAACAGAAGTTATGACCATATTTTTTCATACATGCGTTATTCCTCTTTCTCCCATGCCAAATTTTACACATTTTCCCAATTCTAAATCAAACTTGATCTTATGAAACCCACCTTGATGTTTACCCTCTCCCAGTGATGGAAACTTCTGGCATTGAATATGACACTTCTGCGGTGCAGAACTGTGTGATAAAGTTCTGCATCGCGGAAGTGTCATATAGGCCTTTGAATAGGGGACTCGGGTACTAAGTACATGGAAGAATCCTTTTTAATTGTTGCACAAAAATTATACTTAAGGAGCCATAGTTTCACTTTTAAAAGTCAGATGAAAAAAACATGTTTTGCATTAATTAGTTAATTACTTTTTTAAAAATTATTTATCTGTTAGAGTGAGCATGCAAATGTGCCAGCAGGAGGAGGGGCAGAGGGAGAGGGAGGCAGAGAATCTCAGGCAGACTCCCTGCTGAGCACAGAGCCCAAAATAGGGCTGCATTTCATGAACCTGAGATCATGACCTGAGCTGAAATCAAGAGTTGGTTGCTTAACTGACTACACAGGTGCCCTGTTTTCCATTCATTTATTTGAAGACCTGGCCTGCTTATGTAGAATTGCTGATCCATACTGACATTATTTTTCTAGTACAGTTGAGTTTTGTGTTTTTGCAGCATTTTCCTGTCTGTCCCTCCGATTCATTTCATGGGCTGCCTGCTATCAACTGAGGTATGCTTTGGAAGTTGGAAGGAGATAGTCAAGTGGAGCACCTCTTGAGTCCGTTCCAAATTCTCACCCTTCTCCTTAACCAAGTGTATTAGAAAAACTTGTTCTTCTATCTGGGCGTCTCCTTCCCTCTCACAAGGCTGCCACAGTCACAACACTTTATTTCTGACACTTCTGGTCACCACATATGTATGGGGTTTTCCCATACCAAGCAATTCTTCCATGACACCAGCTGGGTATTCTAAAATTTTAACTCAATTCAGACACTTTCTACCAGGAGATACTGTCAGATCCCACACGTCGAAGCCTCCATCCCATGAGACTGCCTCTACCCCATTTCACATGCCCATCACAAGAAGTAGGCCACCTGGTTACCCTTTCCCTCTGACTTGGCTACAAATCAGAGGTTCCCATGACCTTCTTCCCCTTTGGATTCAATTAGTTTGCTAGAGCACCTCACAGAACTCAGAAAAACACTCCCTTACATTTAGCAGTTTATTAAAGGATACCGATGAATAGCCAGATGAAGAGATATATAGGGCAAAGTCTAATTGTAGGAGTTTCTGTCCCTATGGAGTTAGGGTGTCCCATTCTCCCAGTGTAGATGTGTTTGTGAACCTAGAAGTTCTCTGAACCCTGTACTTTTGAGATTTTAATGTAGGCGTGGCCGATCACAAGCTCCATTTTCAGCCCTTCTCCATTCTCAAGAGAATGGGGGCAGCACTGAATATTTCAAGTATCTAATCATGGCTTCATCCTTTCAGTGAGTAGCCCCTATCCAGGAGCCCATCCAGGGTCACCTCGGTAGAACAAAAGTTGCTCCTAATGCTCTTGTCACTTAGGAAATATACAGGTCAGGGACTGGTCAAAGACCAAATGTTAAAAAAAAAAAAAGAGATTCTCCTAGTGTTCTTAGCTCTTAAGAAATTTAGGAGCCCTGGGTCAGGAACAAGAGTCAGAGACCAATATATATATTTCTTAGTATTTTACCCCAGGCAAGACCACATTATAGATCTGTATATGTGTATCTTCCCTCCATTATTAGTTAACAGCATTCTTTAAGTCTTCATGCCTAACAACATGCTAATGGTATACCAGACACTTGAGAATGTTGAAATAATTGAAAACTGATACAGTCAGATTTTTTAGGTTTTTATGGTAGTCTGTTACATTGATGGCCTGCAATTAATCACACTTTTCTGTATTCTTGCCCTTGTATAGTCCCATCACTGGCTATTGGCTTCAGCCATGTGAATTGCTTTGGTCACTAGAAAGTGTGACACAAGTAGAAGCTCGATAAGCCCTTATATGTTGGGGCTTATCCTTCAGGGTTGTTCCCTTCTAGAATCTTTTATACCTTGAAAGAAGCATGGACTATTCTGCTAAAGAGAGAGAGGCCACATGGAGGAGAGCTGAGGCACCCTAGCCTAGCTGCTAGCCGAATTCAGCCACGTGAATGATCGCAGCCAACACTACATGGAGTAGAATAACTGCCCAGTCAATTCATAGAATTATGACAATAAATAATTGTCATTTCAAGTGACAAGGTTTTGGAGTGGGCTATTATGCAGCAGTTGGTAACTGATTCAGCTCTTACCAGCTTCAAAGACTAGAGTCCTGGTCATGCTACTGCTGGAGACAAGGATTTATCAGAAGGATGTGCGGTGGAGGAACAGAGGCTCTGAACAATGGGTGGAGTTTTACAGAACTAGAACTTCATTCTTCACCTCTTGGAACTCTATGACACAGTGACTGCAGTGATGTAATAGCCATTCTGGTGACTGTCTTTATGTTCTCACTTTAGAATTAAGATCCTTGAGGCACTGAAACAAAGAGGTCAGAAGACATGGGCTGTGAGTCCAGCTATCCTTCATTCATATACCAACTCTGCCCAAGTAACCAAAGAGGGTGAATGAAAAAATAAAAATACAGAGCGCCTAAGTGGCTCAGTGGGTTAAGCCTCTGCCTTCAGCTCAGGTCTGATCTCAGTGTCCTGGGATTGAGTCCTGCATCGGGTTCTTTGCTCAGCCGGGAGCCTGCTTCCCCTCTCTCTCTGCCTGTCTCTCTGCCTACTTATGATATCTCTCATTCTGTCAAATACATAAATAAAATCTTAAAGAAATTTTTTAAATAAATAAATAAATATAAGTAAATACACGATTTTTTCCCCAGGAAGTTATTCAAGTGAGACCAGGAATGAGAAGAAATAATGAGTAATACATGCAAGTGGTTGTCTGATTACCTATAAGTCAAATTATCACTCTCTATGAGAGTCCTTGGGGTGAATTAGGCCCGTAGGGATCTGGGTCCTGTAACCTCTGAGTTGGCTCTCTTTGTTTGCTGCTGATGTAAAAACACACACACACCTGCCAGCCAGATTACAAATGCAAGTGGGGGTTGAGCAAGAGAATAATGATGTCTCAGCATGGCAAATGACACCATGTCACCATGAAATAATGTACATTTATACATTAATCAAATCTATAATGCCAATAGGATCTAACTTGCCCAATTTTATGTGATAATATTTTGCCTAAAATAACTTACCTCTAGCCTTATAAATATGGACTGGTGATTGGTTTTCCTGTTCTATGATGTGTCAAGTGGTTGAGCAATGAGCCCACCATTTTGGGAATTCAGAGTTCTGTGACACTTTCCTTTGCACAGTTCTCTCTCATTCATTCGACCATCACTTGGGATACATTAAATTCTTATCTGTTTCATTGCAAGATAATTAAAGTTGAACTTCTCAGCACCAGCCCTAGACACAAAAATAAATATGGGCAGGAAAATGCTCAAGAATATACTTATTTGGGGGGCACCTGGGTGGCTCAGTGGGTTGAGCCTCTGCCTTCAGCTCAGGTCATGATCTCAGAGTCCTGGGATAGAGCCCTGCATCAGGCTCTCTGCTCAGCGGGGAGTTTGCTTACCCTGAACTCTCTCTGCCTGCCTCCTACTTGTGATTTCTCTCTCTGTCAAATAAATAAGATCTTAAAAAAAAAAAAAAAGAATATACTTATTTTTAAGGCTTTTCACATGGAATTTAAAATCCCATTTGAAAAAGATTACAGTGAGGTAAATAGCACTGGGGTGGCACAATGGAGATCTTGGGTTCAAATTGTGTCTTTGACACTAATTGCAATGTAACTTGACTAGGACTCTTAGACATTTCAATTTAGAAGAGAAAAGAGCTTTCCAATATCTGGAATACAAAGGGATTGTTGGAAGAAATCATAAAATCAGGGATTTTTATGTTAGAATTGCAGCAGTGTGGCAGAGATAGGGTACTTTTTGTGGTAGGATGGCTTTGCAGTGTTTCTCCTGCAATGTCTCCCTCCTGATTCCTCCTGATCCTCATCTCTCTGTCTTTGGTTTGATTTTTCCCTCCCCTAATTTTAATTCTATCAAGTCATTTCTCTTAAAAAATGTAGGCATTTAGTTATATTATTTTCATGGTTCCCTTAAATTCTACTGTTTACTTCCAAAATATGTCCATTAGAGATAAAACACTGCTCCTCTTATGGCTCCTAATCATTAGGTTTTTAGGAAATTTATTTTCTTTTCCCAGTCTCAGAAGAAGTTTTGGTTAAAGAAGATTATTTTTTTTCAAATCCAAGGAGAATAAAAGTTGGAAAACTCACACATTCTGTAGTTTTTGGAATGAGCGTAAGGTTCTAATATGCAACAGAGTTGTGAAAAGATCAAATTCTCCTAACAGTTTCATTATCCTTTGTTTTTTGGAAAACTATAACCACAGCATCCATGGCAAACCCAAAGAGAAGAATTGCAGAGTCTTGACAATGCTTCTCCCTGCTCTTGGCGCAGGTAGTCGGGAAACATGAATTTCCCTCTTCTAGCCAGGCACTTCTTGGAATGGGTGCAGGATCATCTATGGGCACAGCTGCTGCTATACTTGAGGGGTCCCAGAACCCAGACACAGCTCTTTGAGCAGCCAAATGAGTATCTTCCCAACCACTACCACCTCATTCACTTTTTTTTTTTAGCCTGAAATATTAAAATTAGCCCAAAGTGTTTTTAAAATTTAATTATGCCCTTTGGAATCCATGCTTTGGAAAACTGTTATTTTTCCTTTAAATAAACCAATATCTGGAATACACACACACACATATGTATATTAAAAATATGATCAGAAAACATACTTTACTGTAGCACAAAGCTAGTAGGGAAAAGGGAGAAATCCACAGTTTACTCTTTCACATTTTTGAAAAGATTCTCATAACATACCTAGCGAGCTGATGTGTGTTCGTTGATGTGTACATTCCACTGTAAAGCAACTCTTATCACTTGTCTTAGTAGGAACCTGTGGGGGAGAGGTAAAATAATCACCACCTTTCCATCCTCATATTGGATGCTCTTTAAAGATGGATCTAGTAATGCTCTGTTTTATACAGAAGTAATAAATACTATCTTGAGGAGATGGTAATTATAATAATGATGCTCCCTTGACAAAAAAAGTAACAAAGGTATTTTAAATTGTATTTTTATTATGATAGGGAGATTTCAAATAATCTAGCTAATTTTGACTCATAACTACTGAGAATTAACATTATTATTTAATGCAATCAGTACTTGAATAGAACATAAATCCAGGAACTAAGCACTAGGGAAGACATACAATGGATAATGCTTAGAGATTTGTAATTCTCCAGGATAGAAAAAGAAGAACCCAAAGGAAATTAAGAGCTGGTTTTCTCAAACACGGAGATTAGATTTTCTTATTTCTTAAAATTGCCCTGAAAAGCATGTACTTTATGACATATGTATATTCTTGTCATCTTCCCAAAACTGCAATGTAGATGATAGCATTTTCTATAGCAAGACTTTTAATTTTATTTCTAGTTTCTTTTCCCAAACATCAAAGTAAACTGTTACTTTATCTTGTTTTCAAAGATTATTTGAAAACATAAAATATAATTTAACTGTTTATATATTATAAATGCTATATCAACTTTCTCACTGTAATAAAGGCAGTTAGCATTGTAGCTGCATCTGAGAAATATACAAGCACAGTAAAACTTCACTTAATATGCTCTAGCATTTCTTCAATAAACAGTGTGAAGTCAAATTCCTATGTAATTTAACAGTTGCTAGTAGCAGCTCTCTGTGATACTAGTTGAAAATAGCTACTCTGGAACGTGAAGCACAACACAAAAAAATTATTCTATAGGGTTGCTCATTTCCCAGGGTTCTGTCCAGATCGAACCAACTGGTGCAGAAGCATGAACTTGAAAAAGAGCAGTGTGAGCAAGCTCAGGTGTTGAGCTATTTTAGCTGTTTTTCTCTTCCCCTCCTTCTGTTCTTCCCCTAGGGTCACTCGAAAACACAAATAAAAATGACTAGCATTTAAAAATGCCAAATAAAGTAGAAAATTACATAAACCAGCGTGTTGAGAAAAAACAACTATTTTGAGTTGTTGCTTAGGCATTTTGCAGTATGACAACCTTGCTCACACCGAGTCTGGGCATTTGGATAAAGACCTGAGCTTAGGATTTCCCACACCTTGCATTTCCCTGAGTTCCCACTTTGCTTTTCGTGGGCTACCATTTAAAATAAGCCTTTGAGATGAATTGGTTAAGAAGTTAGTGACCTCAGCCCCGATCGCTTTGTAAGTAAGAGGTGCTTGCTGCCCTGCTCTCCATCTCCTGGGACAGAGAACTGTCCTTCCTGGCTCATTGCATGCCCCCCTTCCTTTTGCTGGGATCTGTAACAATCCCGTGACTTTATTCTTTGGTGTGGGTGTATTAAAATGTGCCTTCAATCACAACGAACCCCAGCATTTTCACTTCCCCAGGGTGGGGAACCTGAACATGAGGGAACTACCTGCCAATCCCCTGCGGGTGGCTGATGCCTCCTCATTTAGCAGGTCCAAGTCCACTGAATCTGAATTTAACGCACCAGTTTCAGCTTCACAACACAAACAGTAGTCTCCAAAGTAAAGTGCAAGAGACAGTCATAGGAACTTCTACCTATAGGCACATCTTATCACTTCTTCATTATGTTTTTATTATTTTCACCTAAAAATAAAAATAAATAATGCTTGACCTCTAAGAAATGCATGGACACTAGTGCTCCCAATGATCTGCATGGCCAATAGCCACCTATCCAGACTGGGGCTTATAAATCCTGCTAGACGAAACATTTACACAGACAAACATTGTTTCTATGGACATTGCAACTCTTCTGACTACCTGATACCTTGGATTCAGCCCTATTCTTTCATTGATTTGGACTAGGATAAGATGGGAATACAGATGCTAAGTTACCTTCCAGAGCAGCCCCATGTCCTCTGAAGGTTCCGACCATCCAAAAGGAAGAAATTTTGGACCTTTGAGGGGCTAGCCTGGGGACAGTGATGAAAGGATGGGAAGCTGGACCTGTGGGGCCATTTTAAGCTTTTCATTTCTGTTCATGTACCATTTGAATAGATTTCCATCCTTCTTTACTTCCTTTTTTCTCTCTCTTCCTCACTCCTTCATTCCTTTCATCTGCTTTCCCCTCCAATGTTAGAGAGCTTAATTTATTTAAGCTCTATGTCTAAGGAAAAATGAAACCTTCCCACGGAAGTCACACAAGTTACGTGTGGCACTGTGTTAACATGCTTCTATCACAAGATCTCACTCAACATGGCCTATCACGAAGATGCTAATGGATTGTGAATTTTGTTGGTATTATGACACCAGCTCAATGTATTTTTATAGAGACTCCAAACTTTTCAAATGAATGTCCCATCAGTAGAGCCTTTGAGGATGAATGCCTCAAAATATATATTTAAAGATATGAATATATATTTTATATAATTTGTAAATATTATATATTTATACATAATTTGTATAAATGTATATATAGTACATAAATATATATCTTATATATTTACAAATGATATATAAATACAGATACATTAAGAAGATTGAAATGATATATTATGTAAATATACTATATTAACTTATATGCCACTGTACTAATACAGTATACATCTGCAAAACGTACAATAATTTTTTAATAAAGAGGAAATAATATTAAAATGTTTTACTTTGTTTTATTCATCAATGATAAGTTCAACCTTTTCCTTTCTCATATGATTAATATACTCTACCATTTCCCTAATACTCTGAGTATATCTGTCAGTGTCTAAGCATGAAAATGGAAGCCTAGCTAAGGCTTTTTTTGAGGGGGGGTGGGAGGAAATTTAGTTCTAGGGGTTGCTTACATAGAAAATAGTAGAGTTGAGGAACTGAGCAAGGGATGATGAAGAGGGTTAGGGGATCGGTGGGAGAAGAGGGGGGCTAGGGACCAGAATTGCCTGGTAGAAGTTGACCAGAAGACATAGCCACTGCCAGGGGCAGTACCATAGGCAAGAGAGTCTGGGACAAATGCTCTGTGCTCTGCCTGCCTTCTGGTCTGCAGTGTCTGGCCAGGTCTTTCATGGGCAAACCTGGCCTCGTGCAGATCTGGACAACACGGCCCTCAGAAGCAGAACTAGGAATAATACAGAGCAGAGCAGGGCACGAGGGGAGAATGGAAATGAGGCAAACAGGCCCAGCACCTGCCATGGAACTTCCCACCGTCCTCTAAATAGTCCCTGTCTTTTCCTAACTCCATATCTTGGCACCTCTCCATCCATCTTACCAGGAATGCCCTTCTTTCTTTTCTTTGCCTATCAAACACCTATACGTCCCTCATGAACCAAGACATTTATTTCACAAACAGCCATGGAGTTCCTGTCATATGCAACATACTGAGTGCTGGTTCATCAGAAAATCAATTTCTCTTGGAAATAAGTCTATTTCTTAAACTTTTCTGATCATTAAATATATACTGAGTAAGCATAGTCTGGTAGTTCTGAGCAAGGATTCAGGACCCAGGCTCCCTGGGTCAAATCCTTGCTCTGCCACCTACTAGCTGTGTGAACGTGCCTCAGTTTCTTCATCTGTAAACTGGAAATGATAATAATATGTACCTTGTAGTACCTTCACTGTAAGATTGCTAGATGAATAAACTAATATTTTATTGCATTTGGAATAGTTCCTGGCAAATAGTAATTTCTTTATCTGTGTCTATTAAGCTAAATATGTGAATACCAAGTCACTCCTTTTTCTGTGCTTCCACAGCCCTCCATCCATATTCATTATAGAAATTCATTACATTGAGCTGTATGCTGCACATCTGTCACTTCTGGTAGAGTATGAGCTCTTGCTAGGGAGTTCATGATTAATCATCTTTGTATTCCCAACACAAAGAACATAATAGATGCTCAATAAGTGTTTGTTTAATTAATTAATCACTTTATCTACACCTCCCCTGTGTCACGAATCATAAAATGCAATGATGAGTGCCAAAGGAAAGATATTTTTAAGAGTGCAAAGAAAAGAGGGATTAGTCTACTGGACTTGACATTCATAGATGAGGTGGCATCTAAGCTTTTAAAAAATTGGCTAGTATCAGACATAGTCAGCTAATCAGAAAAGCTGAGGGAAACTATAAACAAAGACCTG
This sequence comes from Martes martes, assembly GCF_963455335.1. NCBI lineage: Eukaryota > Metazoa > Chordata > Mammalia > Carnivora > Mustelidae > Martes > Martes martes. The sequence continues at coordinate 76,709,384 of NC_137896.1, read as the reverse complement.
GAAGAGGGAAAGCATGGGGGCACGTCCAGGAGGAATGAGTGAAAGAGTTTGAGTAGACATGATTCAAAAAGGTGGGTAGGACCCCAACTGTGGAAGGCATGTGGAAAGATCCACTTTATACTGCAGGCCAAGGACTCTTAATCTCTATTTCAACATGATAACCTTACTAGATTAAAAATTAGACCTGTATTGCTCAGCTGAGCTTACTCAAGATTAAGTATGGCTTCTTTTTTTTTTTTTTTTTTTTCTCTTCAAGAGAGCTCCTCTGTCTATTTATTTATACCTTAACTGTTATCAGTATCAAACATACAGAGGCCCGAATTACTCTATAGTTAAGAGTTGTTATGTCAAGTAATGGGTAACAACTGGAAAAATGAATTGAGCGTGTTCAGATTAATCTTCAGGGAGATTATTGTAATAAAATAGTTATTAATAACAATGTCTGGGGTGGTATCATGTACCCAAGTTCTCAGAAATGGGTGGATGAAGGACAATCAAGCCAGGGGATAAAATGCATGGCCAAAGTTTGTAACTCAGTAATTCAATAAATGCAAAAGGATTATTCTGTACTTCATTACAGCTAGAGAATTTACTCTAAAATCTGAGAATTGAAACTCTTCTGTAAGCAGCTTTGTTTTTCCTCTTTTACATGCATGGTGCTCTGCAAAGCCCCTGAGAGCTGTCATTTGGCTCTGACCTACTTTGAAGCACATCGCATTTTTGGCTGGGAGCTGTGAGAATGCACACTTCCTCAGGACAGTAAGAAATGCCCATCTTTGGGATTAAATCAAATTTCTCACAGAGGCACTCAATGGTGAATTGGTCTCAAATAGCCCAAATCCCTCGCCTTCTGTGATGGGTGGTTCTTATTGTTTGGTCTGGTGGTAAGTAGCTTCAGGGATCTCTGGGTGAGTTATAGTCTACCTTTTGGTCCCAAATACCTTTCTGCCCTTTGACAAAATTCCTACATCTCTCTGTCCTTCTGCCTCCTTCCTGGAACTTCTTTTCTCTATCTAGCAGAGAAACTTTGTGACCTCCCCAACTGTGTTATCAGCATCTCTCTGTGAATTGGTCAGCAGGATGGAGATATTTTCAGAACAATTCAGCCAGCGTATATATAGTCCCTTCTGGGTACCAATCACTTCAAACCTCTCACATAATATAAGTCCCCTAATACTAGGAAGAGAATATTTTTCAGCATTTTTTGTTTTCTTGTTATGCTTGGTTTTGCTTGTTTGTTCAACCTAAGTTGAGAAATTTTAATAGATTTTTGCTTTATAAAAGTTTAAACAAACCAGGGTTTTATTCATAGGGAAAGCTGGTATAAATTAGGTTGCAATCTATAAGTTGTGTAGTATAGGCACTTTTCCTGCACTCTGATCTTAATATCTACTTGCTTTGCTGGAACAGCCTGTGATTCAGGGTAATTTTGTGGTGAGGTTCCAACATGGCTCCCAGTGAGTCTTGTCTCCTGGTATTTATGCCTTTGCATAATTCTTTCCTCGTAGAGTAATATCTAAGAACAAATAATACTAAAATATTTATGCAACCACAAAAGATCCTGGATAGCCAAACCAATCTTGAGAAAGAACAAAGCCGGAGGTATTATAATTCCAGACTTCGAGTTATACTACAAAGCTGTAGTAATGAAAACAGTATGGTCCTGGCACAAAAATAGATACATAGATCAATGGAGCAGAATAGATAGCCCAGAAAGAAACCCATGCTTATATGGTTGATTAATCAATGACAAAAGAGGCAAGAACATATGAAGGGGAAGAGGCGGTCTCTTCAATAAATGGTGTTGGGAAAACTGGACAGGTACAAGCAAAAGAATAAAACTGGACCACTTTTTTATGCCATACATAAAAATAAGTTTAAAATGGATTAAAGACCAAAATGCAAGACCTGAAGCCATAAAAATCTCAGAAGAGAACACAAGGCAGTAATTTCTTTGATATCAACCATAGCAACACTTTTCTCGATATTACTCATAAGGCACAGGATTCCTAGCTTTTAATCTATTAATGATAGCAAAATTTGTATAGATAATGTAAGATATGTGATTTCCATTAATCAATGACCTTGTGGATAAGACCAAAAATAATCTCTTGAGATTATTATTTTCTTCTCAGGAGGAAAAAAAGCAACTTTGCAGTAATATATTGTGTGTATTACTTTTCCTTTGGAGCAGGCTGAGATGAAATTTCTTCCACATCCTCCTCACCCTTCATGGAGGTTAGAGTAAAACTTAGTAACTAAGAAAAATGTGGGGTGTGGGTACCAATTACTGTCAGTGAATGTTAAAGATTTTGTAATAGTCAAAAGCATGGTAATAGGAAGAATATCATTTTCTCATGTAAAGCAGAAAGTTTTGGACAGAAAGTTCATTCACATAGTAGAGAGGTAGTTTTTTGTTTGTTTTGTTTTTGTTTTAATGTAGATACTTGCAAGGTAAAACAGCTGTAGCAAAGAATAGAAGCCCTCTGTATTAGTATATGTTGTTGCATATGAATAGGAAAATATATCTGCAAATAATATCTCTGATAAGGGGTTAATATCCAAAATATATAGAGAACTTAAACATCTCAATGCCAAAAAATCCCCATTCTAATGAAAAGATGGGCAGAGGAACTAAATAGATATATTTTCCAAAGAAGACATACAGACGGCCAACAGATCCATGAAAAGTTGCTCAACATCACAAATCATCAGGGAAATGCAAATCCAAACCACAAGGAGATATTACCTTATACCTGCCAAAAAGCCTAGAATCAAAAAGACAAGAAATCAGAAGTGCTGGTGAGGATGTGGAGAAAAGAGAACATTGGTGCACTGTTGGTGAGAATATAAGTTGGTGTAGCCACTGTGGAAAACAGTATGGAGATTCTTCAAAAGATTAAAAATAGAAACATGATATGATCCAGTAATTTCACTACTGGATATTTACCTAAGGAAAATGAAAACACTAATTCAAAAAGACCTAGGTACCCATATGTTTATTGCAACATTATTTACAATAGCCAAGAATATGAAAGCAACCTAAGAATCCATTGATAGACACATGGATAAGGAAGATGTAGTATACATATACACAATGGAATATTACACAGCCATCAAAGGGATGAGATCTTGACATTTGCAACAACATGGGTAGACCTAGAGGGTATTATGCTAGGTAAAATAGGTCAGACTGAGAGACACAAATACTTTATTATTTCACTCATATGTGGAATCTAAATACAAAACGAAGGAATAAACAAAACAGAATCAGATCTATAAATACAGAGAACAAACAGGATTGCCAAAGGGAAGAGGGTGAGGGGATTGGGCAAAATGGGTGAAGTGGAGTGGGAAATACAGGCTTCCAGTTCTAGAATGAGTAAGTCATGGGAATAAAAGGCACAGCATAGTGATATAGTCAGTGGTATGGTAATAGTGTTGTACCATGATAGGCAGTAGCTATACTTGAATCAACATATTATATGCCTGAAACTAATGTAACACTGGGTGTCAACCATACTCAAATTTAAAAAAAAAAATTTTTTTTTTTAAGAGCTGGGAATCCTGGGGTCAAATTTTAATTGCACTCCTCTGTAGCCTATGACTTAATAATTTAGACACCGTGATTTTTCTAGTCTTTAGTTTTTCTCGTCTGTGAAATGAAACAATCACCGTCTATTTGTTTATTCAGCCCTTTACTTCCTATTCATTAAGTATCTGCTGTATGCCAGGCCCTGCACCAGAGGTGAACAAGACGGGCAGGGCTCCTGCCTTCTTGGGACTTTGCAACTTATATTTAACATCATATGACTTCATTTTTTGGAAAAATTTCAGGCTGGGAAAGGGTCTATAAAGGGAGTCAATTTAACACATTTTTTAAAAAGATTTTATTTATTTCTTTGACAGAGAGAGAGAGAGAGACAGACAGCAAGAGAGAGAACATAAGCAGGAGGAGTGGGAGAGGGAGAAGCAGGCTTCTTGCCGAGCAGGGAGCCCGATGCTCGGCTCAATCCCAGGACCCTGGGATGATGACCTGAGCCGAAGGCAAACACTTAAGAACTGAGCCACCCAGGTCCTCCTAACACATATTTTTTTTTAGCATCTATGAGCTAGGTGCTGATACTCTAGAATCATAATCAAATATCCCCAAATTAATAATACTAGATCAGATGCAGTTCTTTATACTTTGCATGGCACTTTCTTATTATCACATGTGAGCCTCTCTAGAACCATTTGTGATTGCTAGATTTTATCCACCTACCCACCTCTAACACCCACTTTGATTATATTAGATTCCACTTCTGTACATTCTCAAATGCATTTCTCCCAAGCACTTACACCCATGTCTAATTAAATAATGAACCAGGAAATTTATTACGGTCTGCTTTTCCTTCAAGACTGAACCATAATCTAGCTTATTGCTCTATCTTAGTATTCAGAACAGAGAAAGTATTCAATATATATTTATGGTGTGAATAGTGATGAAGAACTTGGGTCAGAGAGGTTAAATAACTTGCCTAAAGTCACATACTGAATCTCCTAAGCACCAGATTTAGGCCAGCACCTAGACAGAAATCTTCAAAGCTATCTGGGTTAGGCTGAACACCACTTTACCATTCATCCAATGCCTTCTACGTTGATTCGTTAAAAAACAAAATTAAAATACCCACTATTTTTTAGAAAAGTTTTAGGTTTGCAGAAAAAGAGGAAGGCACAGAAATTTCCATATACCCCTCCCCCACCAACACACAAATAGCCTCCCCAATTATCAACAACCAGAGTGGTACACTTTGTTAAAATTGATGAACCTGCATTGACACATCATTATCACCCAAAGTCCATAGTTTGCATGAGGGTTCACTCTTCCTTGATTCTTTTTTTGGTTAAGACTTTATTTGTCAGAGAGAGAAATTGAGAGAGAGAACACAAGCAGGGGGAGCAGCAGGCAGAGGGAAGGAGAGAGGGAGAAGCAGTCTCCTCACCGAGCAGAGAGCCTGACACTGGGCTGGGGCTGGGTCCTACGGTCCGGAATCAGAGGGTCCTGGGATCATGACCTGAGCTGAAGGCAGGCACTTAACCAACCGGAGCAACCCAGGCACCCCTGCCTTGATTCTTTTTTTATTTTGGTTGTAGTCACAGCAGGGATAGTAGCACACCATGACAGAGCTGCTGAGGGAAAGACAAGAGATAACCAGGTACATAACCCCTATTGTTTAGGGGTCTTGTTCCATCTGGCAGACTTTCACAGTAAAAGAAATTTTGCTGGTGATGAGAAAGGAAAATTGAACCCCAAATTTTTAGCTTTCGGTTGGAAATATTTTTAAATTAACTTGGTAGATAATTCCTTTGAAAATTAGTTGTATTAAATTTAAGCTTCTTTTAAACTATTAGAAAATGTGAAAAATGAGAAGTTTGTCTCAGGATCTTATAACTTTTATTATTTTTCCCTTTCCCAATTATAGAATCCTGATGAGTATATTTGTCCAAATGGAAAATCTGTCTGTATAATCATAAAATTATATTTCTCTTTCCACCTTCAAAAGCTGACTTCTTTGTCAAGAAAACTGTATTTACTCCCTTACATTTTGTGTTTTTGCTCACTTGCATTTTGTGTTTTTGCTCAAGTGTCAATTTCCCTATAAAGTCTAACTCTATTAAAATATATTTGCCTGTGGCCATGCCATCTTTAAATTTTCCTTAATTTGCATGAACTTCATATCTTAATGCAAAGCCTAAAATGTCTGACACAAAGTCTATACATAACAATACTTTTGATTGACAGGAAGGTTTATTATGCATTGATATGACATCATATTTATGTATAACAATGACTTTTTGACTGACAACTAAGCAATGATAGAATTCTGGACACCTCTATACACTATTTTTTAAGAAGACAAACTAAAATATCCAGATAATTGGCTGAATTTTTCAGTTTCCATGTCAATTGTTTCTCATTGAGTTTGGGAGGACACAGTGAGCTAGTGTCTCATTCTCTACCTTTTCCAGTGGGAAAAGATGATATCTTTGTGCCAGTAGAACATCGTATGGTTCCACTCCTTTTTTTTTCTTTTAATAATTTTGCATGTTAAAAGTTGGCAACTCTGATATTAAAGAAATTGATTTTAAAAAATAGGCACACTTGCAACTGTTGTGTGGGATATTTTCAAGAATCCGATGATCAGAATAGAAAATCTTCTTAAGATTCTGCATTCTGGTCTTAGGAGAAGGTTCGGCCAGGAGGCATGACCCACATCAGTGCATGCCCATACCAATCAATTAACACATCTTTCTAGGACACTTACCCTGCCGTCAGCATTTGGCACAAGGCTCAGACACAAAAAGGACTTAGGAAGTGCCACCAGGCAATACATATTTAAGTGTTAAATGATGTAGTAGACTGCAGGCATCCAGAGAAAGGCAAAGCCAGAGTGTGCAGGAAAATATAGTGCCCTTTGCTGTGAAATTTTGAACCCTAACCAGCTGTAAGCCCTTGGGCAAGCGGCTTCACTGCTGTGTGTCCCAGTTTCCTCACCGACAGCAGCTAAGGAGATCTCTGTTGTTCTACAACTTGATAAGACAAGCTTCAAAGAACAAGCAAGGGCTGCACTGAGCCTGGAGAGCAGATGTAAAAAGCTAACTCTGGGGTGGGCACGAATGAGTGACCAAGGACGCCCATGCCAGGAAGAGCAACCGCCATAATGTGAGTCAGCTCGTTACATGATCAACATGTAATTTAGCTCAATAAAAAAGTAGAATAGTAGTAACACTGTAGTAGTGGGATGCTTATTCTTTCTTTTAGATAAATATACAACTTTTTAAAAATGTGTAATTCTTGGGGCGCCTGGGTGGCTCAGTGGGTTAAGGCCTCTGCCTTTGGCTAGGGTCATGGTCCCGGGGTCCTGGGATCGAGCCCTGCGACGGGCTCTCTGCTCAGTGGGGAGCCTGCTTCCCTTCCTCTCTCTCTCTGCCTGCCTCTCTGCCTACTTATGATCTCTGTCTGTCCAATAAACAAATAAAAAATCTTAAAAAAAAGTTTAATTCTTTTTATTATATTTAGTTAGCCACTATATAGTACATAATTAGTCTTTGATGCAGTGTTCAATGAATCATTAGTTAAATATAATACCTAGTGCTCCTTAGCACATGCCCTCCTCAATACCCATCACCCTGTACCCCCTCCCCCACTCTCCTCCCTTCTGAAACCCCCAGATTGTTTCTTGGGGTCCATGGTCCCTCATAGTTCATCTCCCTCTCTGATTTCTCCCCTTTTAGATTTTCACCCCTTCCCCTATAGTCCTCTGTGCTATTGCTTATGTTCCACATATAAGTGAAACCATAGGGTTATTGTCTTTCTCTGTGCAGCTTACTTCACTTAACATAATCCCCTCCAGTCCCCCCCATATACAACTTTTTAAAACAGGAAGTATCTAGCTTTTAAAAACCAGTGTAGGCACTAGTCATCATCATAATGAAATGATGGAAGTTTCAGTGTGGCTCTGTACATTGGATTCCAGCCACCAGACGGGGACATCTCATTCAATCACTCCTCTTGGAAAAAGTTGCAGACAATGAGCAGGTTGTTGCAGCCATGAATTGCTGTTTTTACAATTCTACAGGTTCCCTGAATTATGCACATTTCCCTGTGTTCTTTACAGAAAAGAAATAAGATGGCCAACTCTAACAATTTTGGAAGCAATGAGATGGACATTAGATTGGACTCTTGTCTTGAGACCATCTAGAAAGGATCAAAGATTCTCCATTAACTGGAGGCAAAAAGCATTAGGATATAAGCAACAGAAAATGTTTGACCCTCTTATAAAAATGATAACACTGCTCTTTTTTTTTTTTAATGTTGCCTCTTAGACCTTTGATAACTATAAACTCAGACCCAGCTACTCTGTTTTTAGCAGAACTTATCATTGAGCTAAAAAAAAGCACAGGCAAGAAGTTTGTGTTTGGCAGTTGCTTATAATGCACAACTTTCTTTACTTTTGCCAAATTAAATCTCCATTAGAATAATTCTGCATTATTCTGTTTGGAAACAATGGGCCCTGCCTAGCTATGGCCACTGGCAGTCAATAGGAATTAACAAACAAAACAACTTTGACCTTCTTTTTCTAAAGAGAAACTAAGCCCTGTCTTATACCCTCAAAAAGAAGATGTAAAACAGATTCCACATTATATTTCAAGAAATGATGTATGGATATTTCAGGTAAAAATCTTGATGTTCAAGGCTATTTCAGTAATTAGGAAGTAAAATATAAATAAATATTACAGATTTTATCTTTTTTCCATGAGTTATAATTAATACAGCGTGGGTGGTGCTGGTTTTGATTTTTGTAGTTTTTATTCTTTTTTCGCATCTGCATCGGGAAAAATCACTTGACAATGCTGAAGTTAAAGACGTTATATAGAATTATTTATATCCTTCAACAGCATGGGCTAAGATTACCCTAAATCTAGTAGTTCATATTCAAGATAGACAAAACTAACTTAGCACCTCAGAAATACATGTGCCATTGTCTACAGTTGTAAATTACACAATTGTAAGCCAAATAATAACATTTGCAGAACCTAAATTTCTACCACAAGCACCACGGGGACCTTCTGGAAACGCGGTGGCAGAACACCTGCGTCACTGTTGGCCGCCAGCCTGTGGTAACCGAGGTGGGGCTGTCCAGCAGCTAACAGACACAGACTTGTCCGTGTACCCAGGAGATGCCCCCAGAGGACTTCCAGAAATACTTCACAGAGGATCCTTGCCAGGTGCTGTGTCCTGTGTGACCAGGTTTGCTGTTATTCTTTAGGGAGGCAGGAAGGGGGTGTCAAATGTCCATATAGCAAAATGTGAGTATACATTCTAATACAATCTATTTCCATAGCCTGTTAAACTCTGGTGGAGGTGGGGTGGGGGGGAAGACAACAGGATAATGCTAATGAGGGTTAGAATAGCTTCTCAGACTTGAGGGACTCTAGTCTGCAAGGAGGGTCACTTCAAGATGGAAGTCAGAAAAACGCAGAAATCTGTAAATGTAAACATTATCAGGGAAAGCATGATAAGAGAGAGGGAGAAGGGTAGCAACCATTGGACCGCTCACATCCTTCTACCCCAAATTGTCTGTACATTTTAGAACTGTGAATGATGTAACTTTCATTGAAACTGTGGGGTCTTTTAGGAAGTATATTTAGAAACTTGATCTTGTACACCAAGAGAGAAGCTGGTAAGAAGAAGGATGCGGCTCAAGCAACTCATGACTGGGAATAATCTTAAGTTTACATAATGGAATTCACCCTCCAACCCCACCAATAAGATGAAGTTGGGAGAAGTGGAAATGAACGTCACAGAAATACTGGCCTTGGGAAATCGTACAAGTATTCACTCTCTGCATTTCCATCCAAACCTGCTTTCCTGACCACAATGGGCAAGCTCCCTCACTGCGCTGCCTTCCAGTTGGGGAATGGAAGGCCTTGAGAAGTGTTGGGGGCCATCTTGTCATCTTTAGTGAGCACAGCATCCTGGCACTTCAAAGAGACTCAGTACAGATTCATGGAACCAATGGAAAACAAAAGCGAAAACAGCACTATTCCGCTTTCTTTCAAATTGTTTTTTCTTTTAAATCTAAGCTTTTCACTATAAAACCATCTGTGTAACATTTTTGTTCTTCATAATTTGCCGACTTTTTCTATTATATGCGTACCAAGTAAGACTGTGTCTTGTTTCTCCTTCCTGCCCACCACCTCATCCACCTTCATTAGGTTTAAACTAAGAATGACCCTATGGGACAAATGCCCTCAGTTTGTGGTCTTTTCATTGCTCTGTTTCTATTTTTTCTTAACTTAATAACTCAGTTCTTCAGTGTCTTTTTATTCCAGTGCAATAACCCAGCAATTTTATGCACATGACTACATACACGCACACACACACACAGGCATGCATACACACCCTTTGAAATTAGTTCTTTTTTTCAACACAGCAAATTAGAATCACATCAAATTTGAACTCAAATATATTTCTATAAAAATTGAAAAGTGAATATGTCATTCTGAGTGCCAAAAAAATGCAGAAATGGTTGAAATGATGGAAAAAGGTCTATAGCTCCCCAGAGGCTAAAATATTATGATAATCATTTTTGTAATTCAAATGAATATGTAATTACTAGACATCAAGGGGTAAGATTTACAATTTGCTAAACTAAGCCAAAAAATCAGTAGCAATCAGCATAGGAAAATGTACCCTCTTATAAGTGAGGTAAATTAATTTTGTTACTGATATATTATGTTATATTTCCACTCTTAACACTTATTCAAACATATCCATTTTTCCGTCCTAATATTTCATTGCTAAGATAATTGAACTTTTCAGTTTTTATCTCAAGCTTATATTACTTAAAAATCTCTGTGTGCAGTATTACAACAAAAGGGCAAAGGTAGAGATAGGAGTTATTTAGCTCTCATGGTTTATGATTGCATTGAAGCTCACAATTGATTATAGCTTCCTAACCTCTCTTTTCCTACTCATTACCCTCTTCATTTTATACCAGTATTTTCAGCTATCAGACTGTCTTTATTTAGGAGGCACAAAAGGAGAAACGAAGAAGAATTTGAAAAATAATATATTTTTGTTTTGATGTTTCAATTTAATGCAGGTTTGAAAATGCTGAACTGTCTAAGGTATACTAAATATTCATTAGGCAGTTTAGCTTTTACTAAGTTCTAAATGAAAATGACCCAGCAAAATCAAATTGAAATTTCATAGAGTACTTTTCAAGTATGGTTCTAAAACGTGCATTAAACAAAATGCATTCATTTGAATGCAAGTCTCTCTCTTTCTCTAGAATACATACACACCCTAGGGTCTATTATGCTTTCAGTTCAATGCCTCCAAAATGTGTGTGGTGTGGATCAAATAAATAGTTCAACAGCTTTCGTAAGCAAACAATCTTATGGTCTGGTATATCTGCAAACCTCTTGTGCTATTTCTTTATGCTTCCCCACTTACAAAGGTTAATGCAAATTTCATTTGAATTCAAGCAAAATATTCTGCATTATTTTCTACACAGACAAATCTGTTCAGAAAGAGCCCATCAGAATTTATCCATGTGAATCCAATAGCCCTTTATGGACTTGTAGAAGCTGAGCAAGATGTGCTCACTTTTAGAAATCAGACTTACCACTGGCCAGCCCTGGAATCACAGTACTTAGGGCAGGGAGGACTTTAGAAACCATGTAGCCCAGCCCTCCCTTTAGGAAAAAAAAATGTAGAATTTAACATATATTTAAGATAGACTACTTTGTCACTCCAAAATGTTCTTTCCCTTTGGCGATATTCCTTGTTTTGATGCTTGCTTTATTTGATATTAATATAAGCACTCTAGCTTTCTTGTGCTTACAGGTTTCATGGTATAGCTTTTTTCATCTTTTTACTTTCAGTCTATTGGTATCTTTATGGTTAAAATGTATCAACTTCAGAGAACCTAAGTTGGATCCTGCTCTTTGATCTAGTCTGGCAGTCTCTGCCTCTTAACTAGAGTTAGTTTGTATAAACAATGTAATTATATTATTTTTGTGTTGTCTATTTGTCCATTTCATTTTTTCAAATATTTTGTTCCTCCTCTCACCTTCTTCTGGTTTAATAAAATATAATTTTAAGTGAAAAATTAATTTTAGGACAGTTTAGACATAGAAAAAAATGTGAAGATAAATTCAGAGAGGCTCTATATATCTCACATCAAGTTGTCTTTATTGCAAACATGTACCATTAGTATAGCACATTTATTATTATTTTTTTAATTTTTATTTAATTATTTGACAGAGGGAGAGAGAGATCACAAGTAGGCAGAGAGGCAGACAGAGAGAGAGGGGGAAGCAGGCTCCCCGCTGAGCAGAGAGCCCGATGCAGGGCTCGATCCCAGGACCCTGAGATCATGACCCTAGCCGAAAGCAGAGGCTTAACCCACTGAGCCACCCAGGTGCCCTAGCACATTTATTATTAATGAACACAAACTGCTATGTATTATAAAGTCCAAACTTTATTCAGCTCTCCTAGTATTTACCTAATGTCCCTTTTCTGCTCTAGAATCCTATCTAGGATATCACATTACATTTAGTCATCGTGTCTCCTCTTGACTGTGACAGTTTCTTAGACTTACCATTATTTGGCATGACCTTGACAGATTAAAGGAATCAGGTATTCTATAAATGTTCATCAACTAGGATTCATCTAATGCTTTATACATGGTTATACATGATTAGACAGGTTATATATTTTAGAAGGAAGATCAAAACTACTTTTTCATTATATGTATCAAGGATACATTGTATCAACATGACTATCACTATTGCCATTGACCTTGGTAACCTGGTTGAAGCAGTGTTTGTCAGTTTTCTCCACCATAAAGTTACCCCCAACACTTTCCATACTGTATTCTTTGGAAGAAAGTCAACATATGAGGTTCACTGTTAAGAAGTTGAGAGTTTATGCTCCATCTCCATGAAGGCAGGGAGTCTACACACATGATTTGGATTTTTTTCTGCTCAGGAGATTTGTTTATTCCCTATCATTTCTTCAATCATTTGTATCATTATGAACTCATGCATACTTTGGGTTAAAATATATACAATAACGTGGATGGACCTAAAGGGTTGTAATTGGGTTATAATCCAATCCTTTATTATATTGCTAAAATTTTTCCAGCTTTGGCCATTGGGAGCTCTTTCAGTTGGTTCCTGTTCCCCTTTGACATATCCCATCATTGTGGGTTTTTTGTTGTTTTTGTTTTTTAGTATTTCTTTACTCTCTGGCAAAACAAGATGCTCTAGATTCATCTTGTGTATTTCCTTTCCCAGTCCTAATATCAGCCTTTTCTCCAAGTAGCCTTGTGTTTTGTGTGTGTGTGTGTGTGTGTGTGTGTGCATGTGTGTGTGTGTTTTAATATGGAGAGTGGTAACCAAGATCTGGTTGCTAAGTGTGCTCACTGCTACTGGAGTATCATTGCCTCTAGGCCCTCTCAGCAGACACATCAAGGAAATATATGTGTATACTAACCCAAGTATACAAACACATGTTTATATTATTTTTACATGTAACTTTACATGTAACATATATGTAAGCTAATATGTGTATATATATATACATGTAACTTATATATATTTATATAAATTCATATTGATGTCTCCAATTATAATCTATTACCACATTGATCATTATAACCTCTTCTTGCAATGTGTAACCTCCCCCTCCAAGAATAAGAAACCTGGCTCCCACCATCTGTCTTCCAGTTACTTAACTGTTTGGTGCCAGTATTTCTGCATAGTAGTATCAAAATTGTTTAACCTACCATTCCCATGGGAAACAACTTTATCAACAAGAGTATAACACTTAGGTACAGATTCTTCTTCCCTTTGTCTTACAGACCCCATTTATTTCCAAAGTTACTTAGATCAGCAACTCTTTCCCATATCCCTTTAATGAAGATGTTTTGAATATTTGAAATAAAGAAATATTGTTTTACCACATTCTGGATTCCATACTGAGACCCCATAACTTTCTAAAAGATTTTTTTTTTAAAGATTTAATTAATTTATTTATTTAGAGGTAGAGAAGAAAGGAGGGAGAAGGAGAGAGAATCTGAAACAGATTCCATTCTGAGCGCGGAGCCCAACACAGAGCTCTGACCCCGTGGTCTCATGACCGTAAGACCACGATCCAAGCTGAAACCAAGAACCCTGTACTCAACCAACTGAGTCACCCAGGCACATCTGCAAAAGATTTTTTGAAAATTTGCATGCATTAAAATTTATTTTCTGTGCAATAAAGTTCTACAGGGTTTTTCTTTTCCTCTTCTTAAATTGAAATATAATTAACATACATTATTGTATTAGTTTCAGGTGTATAATATAATGATTCAACAATTCTATACATTACTCAGTGCTCATCAAGACAAGTGTACTTTGATCCCCTTTATCAATTTCACTCCTCCACCCAGAGTCTGGGTTTATTTGTCTCTTTTGTCTTTGTTTTGTTTTAAAAAATTCTATATATGAGTGAAATCATATGGTATTTGTCTTTCTCTGATTGATTTATTTCACTTAGCATTATATCCTTTAGGTCCACCCATGTTGTTGCAAATGTCACAATCTCAACTCTTTTATGGCTGTGTAATATTCTATTGTGTACATAACCGCATCTTCCCTATCCATTTGTCTATCAATGGATACTTAGGTTGCTTTCATATTCTTGGCTATTGTAAATAATGTTGCGATAAACAGGGGTGCACATACCTTTTTGAATTAGTGATTTCATTTTCTTTAGGCAAATTCCCATTAGTGGAATCACTGGTTTATATGGTGTTTCTACTTTTAATTTTTTGAGGAATCTCCGTACTGTTTTCCACAGTGGCTACACAAACTTATATTCTCACCCAACAGTGCACAAATGTTCTCTTTTCTCCACACCCTCACCAACACTTGTGATTTCTTGTCTTTTTGATTCTAGGCTTTTTGACAGGTATAAGGTAATATCTCATTGTAGTTTTGATTTGTATTTCCCTGATGATTTGTGATGTTGAGCATCTTTTCATGGGTCTGTTGGCCATTATATGTCTACTTTGAAGAAAGGTCTATTCGGTTCCTCTGCCCATTTTTAAATTGGATAAGGTTAAGCATTTTGGTGTTGAGTTATATAAGTTCTTTCTATATTTTGGATATTAATCCCTTATCCTAGATAAGATTTGCAAATATATTCTCCTATTCTGTAAGTTGCATTTTTCTTTTGTTGATGGTTTCCTTGGCCGTGCAAAAGCTTTTTATTTTGGTATACTCAAATTCTATAGGTTTTGACAAAAGCACATTGTCATGCCTTTACCATTGTAATATTATACAGAATAGCTGCACTGGCCTAAAATATCACTGCCCTGTACCTCACCTACTCCCTCCCCCAAACTTTTGGCAACCACTGATCATTTAATTCTCTCCCTAGTTTTTCCTTTTCCAGGATGCATTTAATAGGAATCACACAATGTGTACCCTTTTTAGACTGGCTTCTTTCATGGAGCAATGTGCATTTAAGATTCGTTCATGTTTTTTTCATGGCTTGATGACTCATTTTTTTTATCATAGAATAATAATCCATGTGTGGATATACCACAGTTTGTATATCATTTTACCTATTGGGGGTAAAATGTTTTTACCCCGGTTTTCTTCTAGTTTTGACAATTATAAGTAAAGCTGTTACAGTCATTTACAAGCAGGTTTTTTTGTAGGCATGTTTTTGGATCAGATTGGTAAATAAATAGAAGCACAATTACTGAACTGCATGTAAGATAAGACTGCCAAGGAGGCTTCCAAAGTGTCTATATTATTTTGGTTTCCTACTGACAAAAAATGAGAATTCCTGTTGCTCATCCTCAACAGCAATTGATATTGTTAGGTTTGGGTGATTTTGTGTATTTGTTTTGCTCTTTTAATAAGTGTATAGGAATATCTACCTGCAGTTTTAATCTGTAATTCTTGAATGTTAGATAGTGTTGAGCATACTTCATTTGCTTATTTGCTATCTATATATCTTTTTTGGCAAAGTGTCTGTTCAGACCTTTAGCCTACTTTTAAATTGGGTTATTTTCTTTTTGTTGAGTTTAAGGGCTCTTTGTGTATTTTGGGTATAAGTCCTTTATCATATATGTTTTCAAATATTTTCCCTTAGCTTGTGGCTTGTTTTTTATTTTCTTGACAGTGTCTTACACAGTGCAGAAGTTTTTCATTTTAATAAATTCCAGGTTATCTATCTTTTCTCTTGTGACTCATGTTATTGGCCTTTTATCTAAAAACTCATCACCAAACCCAAGATCACGTAGACTTTTGTTTACATGTTCTTTAAGAAGTTTTATAATTTCATATTTCACATTTAGGCCCATAATCCATTCAGGTTTGTTACTTTTTTTTTTTTCAGTGTTCCAAAATTCATTGTTTATGCACCACACCCAGTGCTCCATGCAATACGTGCCCTCCTTAATACCCACCACCAGCTCACCCAACCCCCCAGCCCCCTCCCCTTCAAAACCCTCAGTTTGTTTCTCAGAGTCCACAGTCTCTCATGGTTTGTCTCCCCCTCCGATTTCCCTAACTCACTTCCCCTCTCCACCTCTCAATGTCTTCTGTGTTATTCCTTATGCTCCATAAGTAAGTGAAACCATATGATAATTGACTCTCTCTGCTTGACTTATTTCACTCAGCATCATCTCCTCCAGTCCCATCCATGTTGATACAAAAGTTGTGTATTCATCCTTTCTGATGGAGGCATAATACTCCATTGTATATATGGACCATATCTTCTTTATCCATTCGTCCGGTGAAGGGCATCTTTGTTCTTTCCACAGTTTGGCAACTGTGGCCATTGCTGCTATGAACATTGGGATACAGATGGCCCTTCTTTTCACTACATCTCTATCTTTGGGGTAAATACCCTGTAGTGCAAATGCAGGGTCATAAGGTATCTCTATTTTTTATTTCTTAAGGAATTTCCACACTGTTTTCCAAAGTGGCTGTACCAACTTGCACTCCCACCAACAGTGTAAGAGGGTTCCCCTTTCTCCACATCCTCTCCAACACTTGACATTTACTGTCTTGTTAACTTTGGCCATTCTAACTGGTATAAGGTGGTATCTCAATGTGATTTTGATTTGAATCTCTCTGATGGCTAATGATGATGAACATTTTTTCATGTGTCTTAGCCATTTGTATGTCTTCTTTGGAGAAGTGTCTGTTCATGTCTTCTGCCCATTTTTTGACATGATTATCTGTTTTGGGTGTGTTGAGTTTGTGGAGTTCTTTATAGATCTTGGATATCAGCCCTTTGTCTGTAGTGTCATTTGCGAATATCTTCTCCCATTCCATGGGTTGCCTCTTTTTTTGGTGGACTGTTCCCTTTTTTTTTTTTTTTTTAAGATTTTATGTATTTATTTGAGAGAGAGTGAGAAAGAAAGAGAGAGAGAGAGAGTGCGCACATGAGAAGGGGGAGAGTCAGAGGGAGAAGCAGACTCCCCACTGAGCCGGCAGCCTGATGAGGGACTCTATCTGGGGACTCCAGGATCACGACCTGAGCCGAAGGCAGTCACCCAACCAACTGAGCCACCCAGGTGCCCCCATTCAGGTTTGTTCTTCTGAAGGCTGTAAAAATCTATGCTAGATTCCCTGTTTTGCATATGGACATGCATTGTTCCAACACCATTTCTTGAAAAGACTCTTCTTTCTCCACTGAATAGCAGCAATAGGCAGAATAATGCCCCACCCCCACCAAAGACACTCATGTCTTAATCCCCAGAAACTGTGACTGTGTTAGGCTACATGTCAAAGGGAATTGAAGTTACAGATGGAATTAGGATTGCTGTGCAGATGGTCTTGAGATGGGAAGATCATCTAGGATTATAGAGGTGGACCCAGAGGAATCATGAAGGTCCTTATGAGTGGAAGAGGGGTAAAAGAATCATAGTCAGAGGAGACAGCTACAATAGAAGAAAAACTTGCCTGGCTTTGAAAATGGAATTATCATGCATGGGTATTTGATTATCTTAAATGCTTTTTCTGATTCAATTGATATTATCATGTAATTTTTTTTTTGTCTTTAGCCAGTTGATGGGGTGAAGTACATTGATTTCAAAATTAAAAAAAAATACATATATATATATATATATATATATATATACACACATATATGTTTGTTTGTTTTTTGACAGAGAGAGAGAGAGAGAGTGCACAAGCAGGGGGAGCAGCATGCAGAGGGAGAGGGAGAAGCAGACTCCCCCCGAGCAGGGAGCCCCATGCAGGGCTAGATCCCAGGACCCCAGGACCCTGGGATCATGACCTGAGTTGAAGGCACACAGTTAACCAGCTGAGCCACCCAGGTGCTCCTGGTTTTCCAATTTTGAATCTGGAAAAAATCCCACTCGGTCATGGTGTATGATTCCTTTTTATACATAGTTGAAATGGATTTGCTAATATTTCATTGAGTATTTTTGCATCTACGTTCATGAGAGATTTTGGTTCATAGTCTTCCTTTCTTGTACTATCTTTGTCTGGTTTTGGTATTAGGTTAAATCTGGCCTCAGAGTTTATAAGTGTTTTTTAAACTAGGTGTTTTCTAAAAATGAGTTTAGAAGTGTTTTCTCTGCTTCTGTTTCTGGGAGAAATTGTGGAGAATTGGTATAATTTCATCCTTAAGTGTTTGGTAGAATTCACCAGTGCAACCATCTGGGCCGGATACATTTTTGGTTTTGTTTTGTTTTGTTTGTTCTTTTCTTGTGTTTGTTGTTGTTGTTGTTGTTGTTGTTGTTTGAGGGGGAGGGTTATAAACTATTGATTCAGGTTTTTTGAATAGGTATAATCCTATTCAAATGATCTGTTTTTGTGTGTGTGTTAATTTTGGTAGTTTGTGTCTTTGAAGGAATTGGTCTATTTCATTTAAGTCATTAAATTTGTGGGCATGGAGTTGTTTGTAGTATTCCTTTACTATCCTCTTAATGCCCAAAGAATAAGTATGATGAGCCTTCTTTCATCTGATATTGATTATTTGTATCTTCTCTTTTTCCTCAGTTAGGCTGGCTTAGAGGTTTATTAATTTTATTGATTTTTTTCAAAGCACCAGCTTTTGGTTTCATTTATTGTTTTACTCTTTTTAATCTCATTGATTTTCTTTCTAATTTTTAGTATTTCTTCTGCTTGTTTAGGCTTAAATTGCTATTCTTTTCTAAAGTAGGAGATGGGTGACTTTTTTTTCAACCAGAATCAACATGTAAAAATTTTATTTGGAGCATTCAATATATTTACATTAGTTTCAGTTGCTTATATATGTAGACTTATTTATATGTTCTTATATAGCTATAAGATACATCTATATGTCTATATTATCTGATTGGTCTATATTATCTTATATATCTTATATGTCTTTCTTGGCTTTCTTTAGACAGATTTTTTTCTCTCATTTTATTTCCCCCTTACTAGTTTGGATTTTCATTTTCTATTTCCACTTTGTAGTTCTTACTTTAGAAAGTTAAATTTAAATACATTTACATACATTTAATTTATATACATAAAGTTTTATTGTCTAAAGTTAGTCAATATTTCTATTCTCCTCCTGAATAATTCAAGGACTTAGGGCGTTTGATTCCAGTCATCGCTCCATAGTAAATGCTATTATTTTGGGGAATTTGACTCTACCTTGTTTTTATTTTATATATATATATATATATATATATATATACACACACACACACACACACACACACACACATATATATATATATTTCTTTTTTTTTTTTTTTTAAGATTTTACTTATTTTATTTGAGAGAGAGAATGCCATAAGTAGAGGAGAGGGAGAGGAGAAAAAGGCTCCCCACCGAGCAGGGAGCTTGATGTGGGGCTCAATCCCAGGACCCTGGGATCATGACCTGAGCTGCAGGCAGATGTTTAACCAACTGAGCCACCCAGGTGCCCCTGTTTATATATTTTTTATATTGTTATTTTGTTTCATGTAGTTGATTTTAATTTTAGATTTACTCACACATTTATTATTTTCATTGCTTTTGGTTTTTTAATCTGAGATCACTTTTTTTTTTTTCACTTAAAGGTATATCTTTTAGAATATTAGTAAAGATGAACTGGTGGTAAGAATATATCAAGGTTCCCCCCTCTCCCCCCAGGAATTGTCTTCATTTTATTTCATTCTTGAATGTTATTTGGCTGGCTATGGGAGTGTAGGTTGACAAGTGTTTTATTTCACTCTATTTAAGATATTTTCCTGCCTTCCATGTTCTGTTTTTGCTTTTGAGTCAGATGTCAGTCTAACCAAGGTCAACAAACTATGACCTGTCTGCCAAATTTGAATCACCACCTGTTTCTTTGTAAATAAAGTTACTGAAACACAGCCATTCTTACTCATTTACAAATTTTGTAGGTGCTTTTACTGCAGTGGCAGAACTGAGTATTTGCAACACAGACCATACAGGCCTCAAACCCTAAAGTAATTACGATCTGTTCCTTTACAGAAAGAGTTTACTAATCCCTGGTATATTACCACTTCTGTTAATACAGTCTTTAA
Source organism: Martes martes (assembly GCF_963455335.1). Classification (NCBI taxonomy): domain Eukaryota; kingdom Metazoa; phylum Chordata; class Mammalia; order Carnivora; family Mustelidae; genus Martes; species Martes martes. The sequence continues at coordinate 76,689,288 of NC_137896.1, read as the reverse complement.
AGATGATATCTTTGCAGCTTGCTGATGTGAAATTTCAATATGATTTGTCTAGGTCTGGACTTTTTTATGATATTTGCAATTTTGGGACCTTCTTGAAGGTATGCATCATGCATCATTGTTAGTTACTTTTTCTGGAAATGTTTCATAAATTTTTTAATTTATATTTTACTTTTTATTTTTTCTACACATAGGTTTTTTTTTTCAACTCTACACATAGGTTTTATATATTCATTTTTTATAGTTAGCATACCATGTTATGTTGGCATCAGGTATACAATATAGCACAATTGTATAACATCATATAGTTCGATAATTCCTTACATCATCCAGTGCTTATCATGAGAAAATTTTCAAATCTTGCCTCTATTACCCTTTTCCTCTTATGTCCTTTTTTTTTTTTTTTTAAAGATTTTTTATTTATTTGAGAGACAGATCACAAGTAGGCAGAGAGGCAGGCAGAGAGAGAGAGAGGGGGGAAGCAGACTCCCTGCTGAGCAGAGAGCCCGATGTGGGGCTCGATCCCAGGATCCTGGGATCACAACCTGAGCCAAAGGCAGAGGCTTTAACCCACTGAGCCACCCAGGCGCCCCCTCTTATGTCCTTTTTAAAAGAGAAACTGTCTCACTCTTTGCACCATATCTCTAGTCTCACTTTCATATATTTTTCCATCTCTTTGTCTCTCAATATACATCTGAATAATTTCTCAGATCACCTTCCAGTTCACCTATTATTCCTCTAATTTTCTGCTGTGCAGTTTATATAATCCACAGAATTTTTAATTATTCTAATGTTCATTTCTAGAGGTTCTATTTTTTTTTACCAAAAATCCTCATTCCCTTTTTATCTTATTTTTCCCTGCTCATTTTCCTCTTATTTCTGAAACATATTAAATATGGTTCTTGTGTAATCTATAATTGATAATTCATACATCTGCATTCTTTATAGTCTTTTTCTGCTGTTTCTTATCTTATGAAGAACATTTTCTATCAGAATTCTTTAAAACTTGTGATGGAGATAAATTCATCCAAAAAGCATCTGCTTTGCTTCTGTCACATCTTTGCTGGGGGCGGGGGGTGGGGGGAGGGGGGTGGTGGAGGAGAGGCGCACAACCAGGCCAGAACTACTTGAAACCACAGTGTTATCCATTTAAGGATTTTTGGAGAACCTAGCCAATGTAAGTTGATGTATAAGCCCTAAGGATATGCATTTGTTTCATAATTTTCAAGGGAGAATTTTTTTTTTCCTTTTTCATTAAGCACCATGGTTTAAGGCAGGCAATTTCCCTTGTGTTCTGTGTGGGGATGGGTGTTAGGTAGGGCATTCAGGGAAGGACAAATTGGGTTTGTTTCTAACTTACACCTACCCCCTTATAAAAGAATGCTTCTAGGATCCTGACTTCACTTAGTTTCTTATTTGACCTGTAGTCATCCTATTAATGCATTTAAGGAGGTAGAAAAAAAATATTCAACATTCATTGTTGAAAACATTGTTTTCAGCAGAGGGGTAAGTTATAATACCTAGTCTGCAATAATGATAGAAAAGAAAGTCGAAATCCCCTTATTTGAATGTGGGAAGTTGCAGGTCAAAGAAGGTAAATGACTTGACTGAGATTACACAGTTCTGCCCTAAGAAAGAATTTATTTTTTAAAGAACGTTCTTTAAAAGAAAAAAAAATTAAGAAAAATTCTTTTTAAAGAATTTAGGATTTAGAAAATAATAATTACTAGAATAGAAATAAATATCCATCAGTATTCCATAGGGGAGATCAGTTGTTAAATAGATAGTCAAATAAGTGCATTTCAAGTTATAGAAAATTGTCATTTGATTAAAGATTTTAATCAGATTTGAGGTCATTTCCACCTCAAATCAGTGTGCCTCAGACAAATGTCTTTGTTTCATTGAAAAATTTCCCAACTGTCCTACTTCCTAAACATCAAGGGATTCACCAGCTGCTGGCCTGGTATTTAAGCCCAAATCTCTGGCATTATCTTTACTTTCAAATCTTTCTTCTTTCACATACACTCATTTATCAACGTTAGCAGCTTCCTTTGCTCTGTCAGTGCCTTGTTAGGGCCTGGCTACTTCCTGATTAGAATATTGTCAGTTTCATTCTGGCTCTCCAGTATCCCACATCTACCTGCAAATTTTCCACCTTTATTTAAGACACAAGCATAAATGACACACTCACTACACAAACAATTGGCCTATATGGTTTGTTGAGGTAGCTTTCTACATAAATAGAAGGCTTAGACAGTGCTTCCTCTAGGAGAAGAATGTTCTGAAATTGGGAGGATAGTACAAAGGGTTTTAGCTTTAGATGTGATATTTTGATTTTTTACAAAGAAATATATCCTTCACTACTTTGGTAATATAAAGAAAATGCTTGTGCTTACAGTCACAGAAGTGTCTCTACACTTCAGCCCTTTGTAGTGACCCTTCTTCATCCTACGTATTTTAAGTTTGTCACTCTTTTCCTGTTTAACATACTCAGCCCTTGAATTTTGTGGCCTAGTGCATACATAGGTCAGGACATTCCATCTTTCTTTCTTTTTTTTTTTTTTCCATGCCATCTATTCTCTGGTTTCAAGCAGAGAAAAATACATACAAAGTACATTCTCTCTACTCACCTGCCAGGGTGGGAGAATGAAATCAATTCTTTATCATAGGTGTCTTATTATTCTCCTTCTAGAAATAATTTTCTAAATGTTGTCTTGAAAGTTTCTACACACCTTACATTCCCTGTTCTCTATGCTTAATGTTTTCTACACTGCATCTCCTCTTCTACCTGATCTAGAGTTCTAGAATTTCCAATTCTTAATCTTCATGTTATGGCCTCTAAACTCAAATCTTGACTACACAGGTGGTTGTCTCTGTTTAACTGTATCCTCTTTCAAACAACCACCAGAGTCAATGAATAATCCAGAATGAAGTTCAGAAAGACATAGAAACAGAAAGTATCAAAATAAGGTCAAGAGATAGAATGAGAAGGTTTAACACATAGAGTTGCAAAAGAAGATAATAGAGACAGTTGAGGAGACAAAACATTGGAAGAGATAAGGAATGTGAAAGATGGGGATACTCATACTCAAGAAACAAAGCAAATACCCAAAAAAGTTAAATTAAAAAAAAAATACATTTAGATGTATTACAGTGAAGCTGAAGAAAACCACAGACAGAAAGTTTAAATGTAGCCAGAGAGAAAAGACAGAATACCTAATGAAAGAGAATCAAATAGTCAGATACCTGATTTTTTTTAAATAAGTAGAATATCAAAGTGCTGAGAGAAAATACATATCAACCTTGAATTATATACTCAGTGGAACTTTTTCAAAAACGAAGACAAAATAAAGGCAAACAAAAAACTAGGTATTCCATAAATAGACCTTCGGTGAACTACCTTCAGAAAGAGGAAACAATCCCAGGAAGACGGTCTGACATTCAGAAAGAATCATTAGTATATTAATAATATACGAATATAACAATATACTACTATATATTTATATACTATATATACTATATATATTTATATACTATAAAATAATAATACACAGGTAAAGCTGAACAAACTCTAATTATATAGGACAATAATAATACTGTATTTGTTTTCCATTTCCACCATAGATAATTTTCATAAATATAATGACTTTAAAAACACACATTTGGGGGCACCTGGGTGGCTCAGTGGGTTAAAGCCTCTACCTTTGGCTCAGGTCATGATCCTAGAGTCCTGGGATCGAGGCCCTCATCGCATTGGGCTCTCTGCTCAACAGGGAACCTGCTTCCTCCCTCTCTCTCTGCCTGCCTCTCTGCCTGCTTGTGATCTCTGTTTGTCAAATAAATAAACAAAATCTTTAAACACACACACACACACACACATATCTGTTATCTCAGAGTTCTGTAAATTAGAAGTCAGACACAGGTCTCCCTCGGCTAAAATCTTGATGTTAGCAGAGGAGGTTTCCTTCCCAGAGGCTCTAAGGGGAGAATTTGTTTCCTTGCCATTCCCATCTTTAGAGGCCATCCGTATTCCTTGGTTCTTGTCCCTTTCGCTTTCAAAGCATCTTTCTGAGCATACTCTGTCAATAGTCACACCTCCTTCTGGCCACACCCAGGAGAAGGGTTCTCTGCTTTTAAGGATTTCTGTGATTAGATTGGACCCAGAATAATCTCCAGGTTAATTTCTCCATTTCAAAATTCTTAGCACTAATCACACCTACAAAGTCCACTTTATCATGTAAATTATAATATTTGTAGATCTGGGGAATTAGGCATTGACCTTTGAGAAAGGGGGTATTGTTCTGCTTACCACAAGTACTATCTAACATTTGGAATTCATGCTTCTCTGGATAGAATTAGAAAACTATCTTGAAAAATACCAAGTACTAAACAAATGGATAAGAAACCTAAATATTCTGAGGATCTAGGTTCTCCCTAATTTATCTATTGTTTCAAAGAAATTACAACCAAAATCAAACAAAGTTTTTCATAAATGTATGAGGTTAATTCTGAGCTATATATGGAATAGTGAAAGTCCAAGAAAAGAATAGAAATTCTCCACAAAGTAGAATAAAGTGGGAATTCTCATCCTACCACATCATGAGATTTATCCTAATACTATAGAGATTAAAGCCAGGCAGTACTAATGTAGAGATAGATGCCCAGAATAAAATAGAATCCCTCAGGCACAATTCCACACATATTTGGAAATTTGACATATGACAGATGTGGCAATGCAGGTGAACGAGGAAATGGTGGACTTATTCAATTACATGGAGCTTAGACTATTGTTTATTCAAATGGAGGCAATGAATCACACCTTTCCCTTTTACCATACCAAAAAAAAAAAAAAATGATTCCCAGTCTTTATTAGTTGGGTGTGCTATCTTCCTTAACTTCCCAGATTACAATGGATTAACCCTAAAGAGGTTTATTTCTTACTTGTGTCCCATTCCCATGCCTATATGTGGGGAGAGATGTGCTGATGCCCTGAGGTTCATTATCATTCACAGACCCAGTGTCCTCCCAACTAGGGGCTCTGCCCTCTCACTGGTTTAGTTTTCTGATTCTTCTATATCTGCTGGCAGATAGGGAATGAAAGTGAGCCCTGAGGATTATATAGGAAATGTTAGCGCTCAAAATTATATTCTCATGGCTCCACCAAATTAAAAGCCTGGCTGGAAATGTAGTCTTTTCTAATGCCAAATGGAAAAATGAAATGTGTGTCTACTACATAAGCAAATTAAATAATTCAATGTGAAAGGTAATGCTAAAACTTACTGGAAAATATAGATTTTTTTAAGAGCTCAAAGTAAGTAATATTACCTTAAGTAAGACAGGTAAGTACAAGCCATAAAGGAAAGATTAATACATTTTAAGCATACTAAAATTAAGAACTTTCGTTACTTAGCATAAGGAAACCTAAATGATTAGCCAAAAAATGGAAGAAGTATTTGCTGTACATAATAGACAATGGTTTTGTTTCCAGAATATATAAACAAGTGCTAAAAATTCCTTAAAAAAGGAAAGGAAAAAATACAGTAGTAGAAAAGAACAACAAAAATATGATTTAAGATGAAAAACAAATATATGAAAAATGTTCAACCCTTAATTACAAGGAAAATGCAAACTAAAGCTCAATGTGGCTTTAATTTCCCATTCACCAGACAGGCAAAATTTGAAAAGTCTGCCAATGCTAACAACTGGCAAGGATGTGGAGAAAAGGGAACTTTTTAAATGATGCCGATGCAACTGCTTTGGGAAACAATATAGAATTAACTTGTAATGTAGAACCAAATCCAGCAATAATACACACAGGCACAAGAAAATCACTCACGTGTTGGTCAGGATATGTTCAACCATGTTCAAAATAGAATTAGTTACTGTAGTGGAAAAAGCAGAATAGTAAATAATGCACCTGTCTATTTAGAGGTGAATGGATAAGGTGTGGTACAGCCATAGAACCCATAACAGTGAAAATGAATTAACCATAATTACACACACACACACACACACACAGAACATGGATTCATTTCACAAACATAAGGTTGACTGTAAAAAAGAAATCATAGAATATATACAACTTGATTTTACCTATATGATGTACAAACCCCAGCAAAACTAAGTATATTGTTTCAGGATAGATGAGGCCAGACTAGGAGGACAAGCAAGGAAATGAGCAAAGCAAAATGCAGCTCTGTCGCTACCTGTGGGCATGATGGAAACCAGGATGATGTATCAAGAAGGAGAAAGAGGAGAATTTAAAGCTACTGAAAATGTTCTGTTTCTTAAACTGGGTGGTGAAAACATGAGTGTTCATTTTATTATTTTTCTTTAAAATCTCTCCATTATATTATACTTGTATAAAATATTTTATAATAAAAGATGAAAAAAAGAACCACTTAGTCAGTAAATATTTTCTGATAAACTGAATTTTTTTTTTTTTTAAAGCATAGCCCACTACCCAGCATGGAATAAATGCGAACTGTGTTAGGAAATTATTTTTGTTGCTATTGTGTCTTCCTCAAGTCTTCGTTTTTGCCTCTGATTCATCTTCTTTCCCTTGGTTGTGTTCTCTTTCATTCCTGCCACCACTTGGTAGTTTATTCACATACTCTTCTGGTGGGAACTGGGAACCGGGAACTGCTCAGGAATTCTGAGGCAAAGAAATTTGGATGTGGGGGAGATTTCATCCAGTATGTTCCATAGGAAGAGGCAGGACTACAAAAAAGACTGTAAGTCTATATTCTGAAAGTAATTGACTTTGCACTGTAATAAACAGACTGCGGGACACAAAGTAAGCTTGATAGGAACCATTTAGTAAAAGTATGGGATTATAAGGATAGGGAAAAAAATAAAAGAACAGAGCCAAATAAGATTACAGATTATATATAATTGTTCATATTAAAATAAATTTGTGTTATGGTTATGTTAATAAAGTAGTATATAGAAATCTATGCATTCTATAATTGGGATCTCTTTGAATGTGAGAAAGATAATAAGAAGGTAATTTGGTATAATAAACCATCACTATGCAAAATTTGTTTCCTCAAAAGTCTTTGTTAAATTCTAAACAATGGAATTTCCTTAACAGTAGAAGCAAATTTTCACTAAGCACTCAAGATAAGGAAAACATACCAAACTCAGGATTCTGAGCTACAAAGCCTTACTACTTGTTAGTTCTTTTAGGCAGAGATGAGAATGGTGTAATAGCTCTTGAAGACAGGATACCACTAAGTACTAAGGTCAGATAATAGGGTGTACCAGTCTGAGAAGCAAAGTCATTTGGAGATTATATATTTACATATATGCATACATATACATGACATAAATGCATATGCATATATGCTTATGTATATTCATAATTTTTAAAGGAATTTGACTTTACCCAACGACTATGGAAGCTAATTGGGTAGTCTATAAAGCTGTTGCCTATGCAACTGATGCTGGAATTTGAAGTCTGCTGGGAAGGCAGAGTCAGGAAGTGAGGATGTAAAGCATAAGAGGACAAGAATAAGCTGGAACCCACAAGCACAAGCTGGCATTCCCTGTTGCTCTGATATTGATGATATGAGTGTCTGTAGGAGAAGCTGGCATTCTTCATCACCTGGCTCAAGAGTGGGAGAAGCTAGAGAAAAATCCAAGAAAAGGTGGAACAGTTGCAGGCCTGGCTACTGCTCCATGCCATTGTAAGCCCGGAGACTAGCAACAACATATGTAAACTTCTACAACAATGGCTGTGGCTTGGCTTCTGCCCTCCAAATCTTGCACAAGAACATGTAGCCAGTTCCAACTGGCAACACGATGGGAGAGGAATTCTGGGAGATGTAGTTCACTCCAGCCAACTTGACACATTACAAAATCACCACAGTATATTACTTGTCACCTTGGCGCTCAAACTATACTTAATTTTCAAATAAAGATAATAATAAAATTATGCCTAACATGATACACCTATTCTGCACACAATGGAAACATGGTCACCCTTTGCCCAGAAGACAATACAAAATTCCTATTTTTGTCTGTGGAAAATGTTCATTCCTTTTCTAGTCTAGTCAGAAAACTATGGTGTATAGGCTAAATTGATCTCTCAGTCTGATTTTGTACAGCCTGAGAGCTAAGAACTTCTTAAAAATATTGTTATAATAATTTTATAATATAACATTTATATAAAATACTAAATAACATCATTTATATATTTTATAATATTTTTAATGAAGAGTTATTTTAAAAAAGATGCAGCATAGACTGTATATGGCCTACGAAGCCCAGAAGAATCTGAATTACTTAGTGTCTGGTCCTTTACTAAAAAAAAGTTAGCTCTTCTAGCTAATTTGTACTCATCCCTTGTTATGCTGTAACTTAAATATTGAGCTATCAAGTTAACTACCATTAACACATCTTCTGTAGATGGTAAGGGGATAAAAGAGGGAAAGTAAAAAATAAATTTGGTCTCTCTCTCTCTCTCTCTCTCTATATATATATATATAAACATATTCATATCAAAATATGCTAGAAATACTCATAACTGTTACAATTCTCATTTCCACCACCAGTCACTTGGTAATAGTATTTATAACCATCTTCTTTCTCAACCTAGTCCATAATCCTTTTCTCTCAGCACACAGTTCAGCTGAACATAGTTCCCTATCTAGGGGGGGGGGGAGGGAGAAGCCAAGCCTCTATTATAGGATGTGGGCTGTTAAGAGTCCTGCCTGAATTGGATCACGGTATTTTTCCATTTATTTTAATCACAGGACACAGGAATTCCTGCAGAAGATTTGCATTACAGACATATTCCTCCCTATTTCCATTGTGTAGTGGCATCTCAATTTCCACTGATAGGATCTATTACCCCAGCCTGTCGCTTCTTTGCCTGTTGATTCACAAGCATGTAAACTCAAAGTGGCTAAGAGGTAGTCTCAACTTCCCATTCAGTGGGATCATTATTGTGTCCACAGTTGAAGCTATCCTCTCTCTGAAAATAAGACTTCTAGAGCAACAAGACCTAAACCCGTAGAAACAGGAAGCAAAACTTGCTACAGTATCACTAGGGGTAAGAGTGGTAGAGGCTACTCTCATTTTCACCTCTTGATTCCTAGACCTGTGAATTATTTCTTTTTTTTAAAGATTTTATTTATTTATTTAACAGAGAGATACATAGCCAGAGAAGGAACACAAGCAGGGGGAGTGGGAGAGGGAGGAGCAGGGGTCCCACTGAGCAGGGAGCCCAATGCGGGGCTTGATCCCAGGACCCTGGGGTCATGACCTGAGCCGAAGGCAGACGCTTAAGGACTGAGCCACCCTGGTGCCCCTAGACCTGTGAATTCTGACTATGAGAGAAATAGGATCATATCTTGGACATTTTACCACATCCTGCAGGATATTCTTTCAAATCCATAAGATATTACTACCCAACTGACACCATAACTGAGTTCTGAAAGGCTATTCCACCATTCTATCAATCTAGGTACATTAGGATGATGGGAATATGGTAGGACCAACGAATTCCATCAGTGTGCCTTCATTCCCACATTTCCTTTGCTGTGAAATCACTTCTTTGGTCAGAAGAGATGCTATGTGAAATCCCATGATTGTAGGTAAGGCATTCTGGTCGTTTTTCCTAAAGATGTGCTGGGAGGGGATGTAAGTCCACATCCAGAGTAACTGTCTGTTCTGCTATTAGGAATAAGTGCTGCCACTTCCATTATAGAAGCAGTTTAATATGATCCACTTTATGCCAGGTAGCTGACTAATCCCCCCAGGAGGGGCTCTATCAGGGTTTCTTGGTCCTTGCTCTTGGTTGGCCACGTACTGAGGAAAACTTGTAGCCAAGTTGGCCTTGATGAGTGAAAGGCCTTGTTGAGCTCATATAAATCCCTCATCCTAGCTGCTTTGTTCATGAATCCACTGGGCAAGGGCAGGATGGCTGGGAAGGAGGCTAATTGACACCCACATTTTTTTTTCCTACCAAATTTTTTTTTATTTAGTTTTTATTTTAATAAACATATAATGTAGTTTTATCCCCAGGGGTACAGGTCTGTGAATCGCCAGGTTTACACATTTCACAGCACTCATCATAGCACATACCCTCCCCAATGTCCATTTCCCCACCACCCTCTTCCGTCCCCCCTCCCCCCAGCAACCCTCAGTCTGTTTTTTGAGATTGAATCTTTTATGGTTTGTCTCCCTCCCAATCCCATCTTTTCATTTTTTCTTTTCCTACCTCCCCCCAACCCCCCCCCCCGCATTGCATCTCCACTTCCTCATATCAAAGAGATCATATGATAGTTGTCTTTCTCCGATTGACTTATTTCACTAAGCATAATAACCTCTAGTTCAGGAGAATGCAGGCAGCAACCTCTTTGACCTCAACCGCAGCAACTTCTTCCTAGGAACATTGCCAAAGGCAACAGAAGCAAGGGCAAAAATGAACTATTGGGATTTCATCAAGATCAAAAGCTTTTGCACAGCAAAGGAAACAGTTAACAAAACCAAAAGACAACTGACAGAATGGGAGAAGATATTTGTAAACGACATATCAGATAAAGGGCTAGTATCCAAAATCTATAAAGAGCTTATCAAACTCAATATCCAAAGAACAAATAATCCAGTCAAGAAATGGGCAGAGGACATGAACAGACATTTCTGCAAAGAAGACATCCAGATGGCCAACAGACACATGAAAAAGTGCTCCACATCACTCGGCATCAGGGAAATACAAATCAAAACCACAATGAGATACCACCTCACACCAGTCAGAATGGCTAAAATTAACAAGTCAAGAAATGACAGATGCTGGCGAGGATGCGGAGAGAGGGGAACCCTCCTACACTGCTGGTGGGAATGCAAGCTGGTGCAACCACTCTGGAAAACAGTGTGGAGGTTCCTCAAAAAACTGAAAATAGAGCTACCCTATGACCCTGCAATTGCACTACTGGGTATATATCCTAAAGCCACCCATATTTTATGGGCATCTTATACCCCTGATTATTAGAATACTCTCTACTGAGGTCACCTTTTGGTGAGCATCCACTTGAAATGTAAATATCTTCACACTCTATTCACGTTCATTCCAAGTCCTTGGACATCCAGCCAAATCATTAGCCCCAGCTCATGAAACAATGTGTATCCATACCTCTGGCAATATCTTCCCAGGCAAAATGTACAACCAAGTATACTTCTCTTCCACTTAAAGGATTTCCCTTTACCACTGTACTTGAGGGCCATCCCAGAGTGAAACAAGGGAACTGCAGCCATTCCCGTCTATGTATTAGTGGGATGTAAAGCAAGCCCAAGTTTTTTCTTCCTTGGTCAACAGGTTATGAAGAGCTCTTTATGAGGTCATAGGTATGGATTGAGAAAGAAAGAGAGTCCAAGAAAGAAGCTATAGCCTCTTATAACATAATCTTGGAAGTAACAATTCTGGGGAAGTCTATCAGTCACACAAACCTGAATTAATATGGGAGAGGACTACTCAAGAGTGTGAATACTGGCAGGCAGGGATCATCGAGGACCATCTTGGAGGTTGGCTACCAAAGAAGAAGAGAACAAATTGAGGGAATGTGGTCTAGAGTCATTTATTGGAATATCAGGTGTGAGAAGCCTCCAAACTGTGGCTGAGTACATTTTAAAATGAAGAGGTTGGGGCACCTGGGTGGCTCCGTGGTTAAAGACTCTGCCTTCAGCTCAGGTCATGATCCCAGGGTCCTGGGATCGAGCCCTGAGTCAGGCTCTCTGCTCAGCAGGGAGCCTGCTTCCTCCTCTCTCTCTCTGCCTGTCTCTCTGCCTACTTGTGATCTCTGTCTGGTCAAATAAATAAAAAATCTTAAATAAAATAAAATAAAATGAAGAGGTTATGGCAATAATTTGGAGTTAAGCCATTTGAAACAAATGATTTTTTAAAAAATTTGGATGCAGGTGCTGAGTACTGACTCAGGTGTACCCCATACTGATTTCTTAATATGAAGTTTATGTTCTCATCCCTCTTGAAAGCTTGGACTCACTGTTGATGTCCATCTTCATATCCCTTAACAGATTACCATCTCCTGGTGATGAGCTTCTTCAAGAGGCAATCCCTAACTTAGTTGGAATGAAAATATTCTAACATTGTTGGTTTGCTTTAAACTATTCATATTTCAAACCATACTCACCAGCAAACCTAATCTTAAAAAGGCTTAATGATACATACTTCCAAATTCAAGTGAATTAATTTTGTTTTAGAATAGTCCTTTCTTTTTCTGTAAAAGCTAGAAACACCCTATATCAGATTTGGTTTTGGAAATTAATGCACAAGATCAGGGATTCGCTCTATTGTTTTTCAACCATCCATCCAGCATCTATACATCCAACCTTCAAGTAGTACAAATATGTGGGCCTATACTAATATTTCATGGGGTTCTCATAGTGATTCCACACAGTTCTGCTAAGTGGCTGGACTAGAATGGTGTTACTGGAGTAAGAAGAAAGAGACAGAAGCTAGAGATATTTTAAAAGATAAAAAGGAAAGAAGATTTAGCAGATGAAGAAGATAGAGATAATGACGATTAAGTGATTCACATGTGTTGAGAAAAGGAGAATAGTCTTGGCAATGATGGAGGTAGGAAGATGGAAGGGGGAAACAAGGGCAACATGGAGTCGTTGGGTCAGATGTGGTGAGTCTGGGATAATGAGAGGTCACCCACATTGAAATTATAAAGTAGGAATGAAACCTATGTGGGAGACTGGAATTACAAAGAGTTTTTTCATATGATTTATTCTGCAAATATTTGCCACACATCTGTGACAATAAGCATCATAGAAGTATGAAGATAAAAACAGAGTGAAGGAAGAAAACTAACATTTATCAGGCATCCTAACACATAACAGGCAACTTATGAGATACATTATGTTTTGTTACTCCCAATTTTTAGGATGCTTTGGATTTTTTTGGAATGACTAAACTGTTTCTGCCATGTCAAAGTCTGTGTTATTTCAACTACACCAGTCTGCCTCACTCTCTCAGTTTGCTTACACTCTTAAAATGAAAAGGAATGCACATGTTAAAATACCTTTAACATGAAAGTGCACGTGTCCAAATTCTAATACAGGAACAAAAAGCAAGGACCGTCAGAATCCAGATGAGAAACATAAACTCTACTGGCTCAGGTTGTTCAGGGAAGCCTTAATGGAAGAAATAGCACTGGGACTGATTCTACAATGAAACAGAGATGGAAATAGAGTGTCCTTATTTTAAGAAGCAGAAATAGGTGTGCTTGGGTGGCTCAGTCATTAAGCATAGGACTTTGGCTCAGGTCATGGTCCCAGGGTCCTGGGATTGAGCTCTGTGTCAGGCTCCCTGCTCAGCAGAAAGACTGCTTCTCCCTCTCCCATTCCCCCTGGTTGTGTTCCCTTTCTCACTATGTCTGTCTCTGTCAAATTAAAAAAAAAAATAAATAAATAAGAAGCAGAAATAACAAATGTAAAAGAAAAGGAAACTAAGAAGTTTAGAGCTTTGTGACTGATGCAGTTGGCTGAAGTTTAGAGTATGTGGGGTACATGGTTAGAGTTGATAAGATATCAACTGTTGATAATACCAACCGGAATCTGTAAACTATTCAGAAAGCAAAGGGAAAATATTATAAGTTGTTGAATGGGAAATGATGTGATTAGTGCTGTTTTAGGAAAACAATCCTCCTTCTGGTCACCACAATTGGTTTAGGATGGTTGAATGACCCAAACGCAGCCACTAGACTTACTATCCATTGTTTGATTCTAGAATTGTTCAGAAGAAAGAATCTCTCTTTCCTTGGGATGTGAAATTGAAGGGTATGAGCCTGAAGATGCTGGGAGTTACAATTCATTCATTCATTCATTCATTCATTCACTCAATATGAAGAAAACATTTACTCTGTCCCAAGATTTGTCCGGGTTTAGAGTTAAAGTAATGAACAAGATAGTCTCAGTCCTTACTTTTGTGGTATTTACATCCTAGTTGAAGAGAAAAATAAATTTAAAAACTAAGATAATAAATAAGTTAATTTCAGATAATAAGTTCTATTTAAAAACTAGACCAGGATAGCAAATTAAAGAGTACTGGGAGTTTCTCAGATTAAGATCAGGAGGTCAGGTTGAATGTTACTTTAGATAAAGTTAACAAGGCTTGTCACTTGTGTGGTAGGAGATTTTTGAGTTAAAATTTAAGTGATGCAAAGGAAGAATAATTGCTCTGGGCAGAGAAAACAGCCTGGGCAAAGCTCTCCATCTAGGTCAACCTTTGGCCTATTTGAAACACAGAATGCAGATCAATGGAGTAGGAACAAGTGAATGATGACAAAAATGATAGAAGAGGAATTATCAATTCATATTTTTAATTGTCTTAAAATATTTTATAACATGTGATGGTTCATTTTATGTGTCAACTTGACTGGGCTAAGGGGTACCTAGATACTTGGTTAAAAAGTACTACTCTGGTTGTACTATGAGGGTGTTTCTGGATCACATTAACATTTGAATCAGTAAGACTGAGTAAAGCAGATTGCCCTCCCTAAAGTGGGTGGGCCTCGTCCAAGCCACTGAAGGCCTGAATAGAACAAAAATGCTGAATAAAAGAGAATATGCTCTTTCTGCCTGTCTTAGAGCTGGGACATCAGTCTTCTTCCTTCAAAGTCAGACTCAGACTTGAACGTACACCACGGGCTCTCGCATTTCTTAGGCCTTCAGCCTTGGACTGGAACTATACTATCGGCTCTCCTGGGTCTCTAGCTTGTTGACTATAGGGGCTTAGCCTCTACAACTGCATAAGCCAATTTTTAAATAATAAACATACATATATACACACAAATATATGTGTATATATAAAACATATAATACACATTTTATACACACATGTGTGCATATATGTGTATACGTGTGTGTGTGTGTGTGTGTGTGTGTGTTTTATTGGTTCTGTTTCTCTGGAGAATCTTAACACCTTAACTAATATGGACACTCATGAATTACTTCTGTATTTAAAAACTGTTATATTTAAAAAAATAAAAAATAGAGAAACAATGGGCACTTGGGTGGCTCAGTCAGTTAAGCATCTGCCTTCAGCTCAGGTCATGATCCCAGGGTCCTGGGATTGAGTCGCATCGGGCTCTCTGCTCAGCAAGGAGTCTGTGTCTCCCTCTCCCTCTGCCTCTCTGCTCTGCTTGTGTGCTCAACCTCTCTCCCTCTCTCAAATAAATAAAATCTTTGAAAAAAAATTTTAAAATTAAAAAAATAGAGAAACATTGAAATAGCATTGGCCAAATTATTTGGGCAAGGAATTTGATTTTAGTTTCCTCATTGTGAGATGACAGTAATAATAGTCCCTACCTTATGAGGTATTGTGAGGATTCAACGTTTATTTAGAACAATGACTGATACAGCAGTTGCAGTTACCAGTTGTTGTTGCCAAAGAAGAGAATCAAAAACAGTTTGGTTGTTTCCTAAGAGGGAGGAGAGCAGGTGAAAGAAGCCAAAGAAAGAGTGGAAAGAAAGGAAGCATGACATTTAGGAAACAATGGTACTACAAAATCTAAGTAAAAGAAAATACTAAAGAGTGAATGGTCAGACATTTTAAATGTTGCTGAGAAGGGCACACCCAAGATTTTATTACAACTAACTTCTACCATACCCTCCTCTATGAGCATTCAGCAGTCCTTACCCCCATGGCGGGAACTTCTGAGCTCACTTTTCTAGGCTGACTTGCTCTTACATATGTTGTAAGTCATGTTCACTCACATAACATCTGTGCATCATTTTTCTCTGTGTATGATCTCTTCAAACAAATAAAGCTAAAACCATATTTTTCCCCAAATAACAAACTTCTTACTTTCTATTCTCCTATTTCATTTTGAATACACACACACACACACACACACACACACTCTTAGTATGGACACAGGAGGTCATCAACAAAGATTTGACCTATAAATGTTGATAAAGATTGGGGTGCAAATTTTTAAAAATTAATTTTAAACACAGACTGTCCTTTGAAATTTTTTTTAACGAATGCTTTCTATAAGAGCACTGAAGCTTACTTATATGCTTCTGCCCAGAGTTCTGTTTTGATAAATTTTAGATTGTATTCTTATCACAGAAGATGATAAAACCAATACTATCTCTTTTGGCTATAATCTGAGTTGCTCTCTTAATCCACCAACAGGATCTCTTACAGGTGTTACCTTAAAAGAGATTTTAAAGAAATAATTTTCATTGATTATTTCTAGTAACTAATATAGTAAGTTTCTTCCTTTGTTCCTTCCTTTGTTCCTTCCAGGAAGAAATTTCCTAAGTTTCTTCCATTGTTTGTCCCCTTTTTTCTCCCTGCTTTATTCAGTTACTTTAGTAATTTCTACCCAGATGAGTAGAAATGAGTGAGACTCTTTTATTTTGAAATATATCACTTTTATGGTTGCAGGCATTATCAAAGTTTTATAAAAGTTTGGCTTATAGCCCATCATATCTATAATGAGCATTTTCCTTTTTAAATCCCAAAAAGCAACATTTAAATTTTATATGATAAAGTAAATCATCCTCATTACAATGCCTTCCTTGTTTCCTTAAAGAAATTTAGAAATAAACTTTCATAGTGAAAAATCTCAGAGTCTTTAAAAATATTGTAATATAGATTTGTGCATAATGAGTATAGAAAATAAGTGATAAGTGATTAAAATAAATCTTCATTGTGCTATTATAAAATGAGTAATTGTGTATCTTGAAGTCTTCATCTTGGCCTTAATTTGGAAGACTCACTTTCAGTTGATGACTCTGCTTCTTATTTCTCTGAGAAAATAGAAGCAATCTGTACGTGTTCACCACCAAAATAGCAAACTTACCTACATCTAAATCCACATTTATATTCTGGTTTCCCTGCTGTGACTAGAGATGAACTGTAATATGAGTCATAGCTCCTACCCAACTAAGGCCAGGACTTCAATAGGTCCTTTCCCCTCTGACCTCCTTGCTTGTACCTGCAATTGTCCCCTCTGCTTCCTGTGTCATCAATTTTTCCCTCTTTACTGGTCATCAGAATAGTGATTCTTGGAATCCAACTGTCATTCCATCTACTTCCGTCTTTCACTGCCTCCTTTCTTAGCAAAATTTCTCCTCATGAGACTGATCTATCCTCTGTCCAATTATTTTTTCCCCATTCCCTTGCGAACCTACCATAATCAGGTTTTTGTCCTACTGTCTTGCATAGGTCATAAAGGACTTTCACATTGTTGTATCCAATGGTTTGTTTGTTCCTATCCTCATTTTTATTTGATCTACCAGCATCACAGACGTAGAGAATTTTTCTTGAAATACTTAGTTACTTGATACTCAGGAGAATAGTACTTTGGCACTTTTCCTATTTCATGAGCCATAACTAGGTTTCCTTTGTTGGGCCTCTTTATTGTGCCAATATTGAAATTTGGGTATTACTCAGAGCCAAGTCACAATCTATTCTCATTCTCTATGTGATCCTGTCCCATGGCTTTTTGTATCATCTATCACCGATAACTTCCGAATTTATATGTCCAGTCCTGGCCTCTTCCCTGGGTTGCAGATTTGTATTATTGGGCTGCTTATTCATCATCCCCATTTGTGTGTCCAACAGCCACCTCCAGATTAATCAAAAACGAAGTTTTTATTACTCTTAAAACTGCTGCTTCTTTACTCTTGCCGCAGCGGATTGTACCTCTATTCCTTCTACTTGCTGAGACCAAGAAACTTGGAATAATCTTGATAACACATGCTATCTATGAAAAATGTACCTAATCATATCTCATCGTCCTCCAATATAGCTATCATAGTATGAGACACCAGTAACTCTCTCTCTTGATCTGCTTTATTTTTCTTTGGAATACTTACCAACCTGATGTTATAGGTTTAGTTGCTCCCCAAGAAGACATTTTGAAGTCCTAATTCCCAGTACCTCAGAATGTGAACTTAATTGGAAATACTGTCATTGCTGAAGTAATTAGTTAAGAGGAGGTCATACTGGAGTATAGTGGGCTCCTAATCCACTGTGACTTATATGAAGATGGTCATGGGATGCCTGGTTGGCTCAGTGGCTTAAGCCTCTGCCTTCGGCTCAAGTCATGATCTCAGGGTCCTGGGATCGAGCCCCACATCAGGCTCTCTGCTCAGCAGGGAACCTGTTTCCCTTCTCTGCCTGCCTCTCTGCCTACTTGTGATCTCTCTCTCTCTCTCTCTCTGTCAAATAAATAAATAAATATTCTAAAAAAGAAGAAGAAGAAGAAGATGGTCATGTGAAGACATAGAGAGACACACAGGGAGCAAGCCATGTGAAGATAGAGGCAGAACATGGAGTTATGTTGTTACCAGCCCAGGAATATCTGGGTCTGCCAGAAGCAAGGAGAATCAAGGAAGGATCCTTCCCTAGAGATTTTAGAGAAATCATAGCCTGGTTAAGACCTTGATTGTGGACTTTTAGTCTTTAGAACTGTGAGAGAATATATGTCTGTCGTTTTAAGTCACTTAATTTGTGGTACTTTGTTATGACAGCCCTAGGAAACTGCTACACCTGTCATATTATGTATTTATTTTATTTATTTATTTAGGCACTTAGTCATTGCCTACCTAGTTAAAATGTGAGCTCCCTGAAGACAAGGATTTTGCTGGGTTTTTTCGTTGCTTCATTGCCTTATTCGGTGCCTTATTCATTGCCTTATTTGGTGGCTCAATCATTAAGTGTCTCCCTTTGGTTCAGGTCATGATCCCAGGGTCCTAGGACAGTCCCGCATTGGGCTCCCTGTTCAGTAGGGAGCCTGCTTCTCCCTCTCCCTGCCACTCCTCCTGTTTGTGTGTTCTCTTTCTCTGACAAATAAATAAGTAAAATTTTTTAAAAATAATAAAATAAAATAAAAAAGAGTGATTGGTCTATTGTAATTAGTACAACCTTAAAGAAAGGTATTAGATTCCATTCTATTCAGTAAGCATCAGAACTGTTTACATTCGCTATATATTTAAAGGTTGCTTGCACTTTGAAAGAAAAAGAATATTAAAAATGATCTGGTGCAGGGCGCCTCGGTGGTTCAGTTGGTTAAAGTGATTGTCTTCGGCTCAGGTCAAGTCTGGCATTGGGCTCCCAGCTCCACAGGGAATCTGCTTCTCCCTCTGAACTTCTCCCCTCTCATGCTCTCTCTCACTCATTCTCTCTCTCAAATAAATAAATAAAATCTTAAAAAAAAAAAAAATGACCTGGTGGTGCACCTGGGTGGCTCAGTCAGTTGGGCATCTGCCTTTGGCTCAGGTCATGATCCCAGGGTCCTGGAATTGAGCCCTGCATCGGGCTCCCTGCTCAGCAGAGAGTCTGCTTCTCCCTCTCACTCTGTCCCCTGGCTTATGCTCTCACTCTCGCTCTGTCAAATAAATAAATAAAATCTTTTAAAAAAATGACCTGGGGAGGGCACCTAGTTGGCATAGTCAGTTAAAGCACCTGACTTGGCTTCGGCTCAGGTTGCTATCTCGGGGTTGTGAGATGGAGCCCCACATCAGGCTCAGTGTGGGGTCTTCTTGGGATTCTTTCTCCTTCTCTCTCTGCTCACTCTCTGACTGTCCCTCTTTAAAATAGAATAAATAAATCTTTTTAAAAAATGACCTGGAATAAGAAAAAAATTTCAACACAAAACCAAGACAATTTTCAGTAAGAATGTACAGAACATAAAGATAAAATTTAATAAGGTATAGAAGTATAATGCCTACAAACAAAACATAAAAAAATATAATGTTGAGTTTGTCATCTTTAAAACTATCCTGCTACTCTAGCAAAAATAAATCCAGGAAGGAAAAATAAAATGTTAATTAAAAAAAAAAAAGTGTTTATCTAGAAAGGAGGGGAAACTATGGTGGAGGAAGCAGGGATGAAGGTAAGACTTTCTAAATATTTTATATTATTTTGATTTGGGAAACAAATATTTTGCCATCTCAAAAAAATAATTAAAAAATGAATCCTGAAATAAGAGAAAACAAACAAAATTATTTATACTAAATGCATATCAATTGATGGCAAAATCACATACACAAAATAGTTACTTCGAATCACTTTAGAAGAGTATATGTTCTTCGTGAAATATATCCTACGACAATTAGAGCTGCAAAGAAATGCTAATCTTTATTTAGTCGTCTAGTAGTAGCAATATTAGTATTGTTAGTTTGAAATTACTTTATGTATGTGATAGGCTAAGACAAATAAGTAATTATGTTACTACTGTTAGGACCCAAGATTTTCAGTATAAAAGAAAAGAAATACAAATATAAAAACAAAGGAGTTAAGTTAACAAGCTATCACTTTCATTTTATTTTCTTATTCATATTTATATTTGAATTAGAAGAGTAACATTAATTCATTTAACCTAATTGGGTTTTTTTCCTCCAAAATAAGTTTGTCTTAGCTTTGTCCACTGAAAAGTTCTAGTAGCAATGACAAGCTAAGAAAAAGAAGCATACCTAGAGCCAGTTTGTGGCATTTGAATCCAGTCTCCACTAAAAGGGACCAGGACCTCATTGAAAAAAATCCAATTCCAGGTCAGGGGCAGAAATTATACAATATGTGCTGGGATATCTTGGTGGATTGGAAACCAAGGTCTCCATCAAATCCCATGATGTGTCAAATGGACCCAATTGTCAACAAGAAGGACCTCCAACTGGCCAATGATGAGACCATTTGAGGATCAAAAAGAATACTTAATGTAATTGGCTGAAATCTTTAATGTTGTCTTATGAATTCAAAATGATCTTTTAAAAGAGAGAGAGGTGGGGAAAGAAAGAACTCTGAGTAAGGGATGGGGCAACATATTATTGAACACCACTGGAAGTAACTAAGCACCAACACCTTACTCTGAAGACTGACAACTGAAAAGAAAGAAACATTTATTCTGCTTTTCTTGTATAAACTGCTTTGCAGGCTAGTCAGATGGTCCTACTGATGAGGGGAGAAGAGTTTCTTTTTATAAGCAAATTCCATAAATTTGCAATGGATGATAGGATTGGGAAAAAAATCACTATTTTCAATACAAAGTATGTGATTTGGGCAAATCCCATCAATGGCTGAACCATTAGGTGTAAAGTTTGTGTAGAAATCAGGAGATCAACACTTGAACTCATTGATCAATCTTAGCCGCACTGAAAGTGGGACTTAAGACTCTATGTGCCACCTGATATGAACCACACAGCATCATCTATAAATTATCTTTGCTGCGAAATGCAGAACTTGAATCTAAATAAGCATTTAGGGGCAAGCTCTATGCTCAGCAAATACAAAGGGAAACAGAACAAAGTAAATGACAACACAAGAAAGCAAACAGACAACTCAGCCTGAGATGTTCTTCAAATCAATTGACCAATGTTGTGCCAGAGTTTTCGTGTCTGAGAGACCACCAAGGAGCCAAGCACCGATGCAATCCCACGAGGGTTTATTTGACAAGCTTAAGCTTGGGCCCAAGTATAACCCACACAGCGGAGTAGAGACTTGGACCCCGAGCTTAGTTAAGGGAGGGGTATTTATGGGTTCCTGTTACTAAAGCAGGGTGGGGACTCCTGGAACCAAAGCAGGGTGGGGGTCTCTGGAACCAAAGCAGGGTGGGGCTTCCTGGAACCAAAACAGGGTGGGGGTTACTAAAGCAGGGTGGGGGAAAGTTCAGCCCTTGGGCATAGGGGTCTGAGATGGCTGCCAGAGCTAAGATGGCTGTACTTATGCTAAGGCTAAACCTGAGGTGGGATGGCCTTGATTTTCTCGGCCTCCACACCAAGTTTCTTTAACAAATCATAGGCAGGGAAGGGCGGGGGAAAAGAAAGAACAGAAGAGAGTGGAAATGTTTTCGACCATCAGAGGCTTCAGGAACATATCAAGAAAATTTCATGTGTGGCCCTTGTTTGGATCCCAATTCAAACAAAACAATTATAAAAAAACATTTTTGAGATAATTGGGGGAAATTTGATGATCGTACTGGGTATTAGGTTACATTAAGGAGTAATTATTAATTTTATTAGGTGTGATAATGACATTCTAATGATAGAAAAAAAAATGTCCACATTTATTTAGAAAAATGTACCAAAATGTGTAGTGGTGAAATGACAAGATGTTTGGGATTTGTTTTTAAATAACTTAGCAAAGAAAAAAGAAAAAAGGATAAATGAAGCAAATGTGGCATAATCTTGATAATTATTGAATATAAGTGACAGAGAGAGAGTTCATCATGTTCTTAGTTGCCTGTACATTTGAAATTTTCCATAATAAAAAAAATTCTTAGGCTATTGCATTTGAAAATTAACAGGCGATTCTTCAGAGAAATTCCAATTGGAGGGCCAGTGCAGAAGCTGGCCTGAAATATATTTAAGGAGCACACTGGCAATGAAGAAGCGTGGGCAATAAGTTTAGATTCTTCTATACCCAGAACAGTTAAAGAGGAAAGTTAGAGCGGAAGAACAAGTTGAGAGAAGATAGTGTGTGTACATGTTGTCTGTGCATTTGTATATGTATGTTTGTGTTTGTGTGTTTTAGGTTAACAAAGAATATTAAACGTTTAGAAAGGTTAAAAAAAAAAAAGCTACTGAAGAGTAATATACCCATTATTTTCTAGCATGTAAAGTTTTTGAGATTTGGGTTTATCCAGTGTAACTATCTCCCATTTTCACAGACATCAAACAAAAGTAATTAATTGAACTTGATGCTGGAAACGTGTATATTGGACTAATTCTGAATTTTTTTGTCTAAATGCACCTCTTCCAAATCCACCTTTCCTCTCTGTGCTTTCATGTCTATGCCAGCACCCTCTCTGCTGGTAGAGTGAGGCTGATGGGCTCTCCGTCTCCAGCTCCCTCTTCCTTCTACCAGCCCACCCAGCTGTTCTTCTACCTTGTCATTCCCTTACAAAACACCTTCAGTGACTCTCACTACTTTTGGAAGAAGAGGAAAATCCATGACTCTTAGTCTTTAAAGCTCCCCACTGCCAAACCTAGCTTAAAACCACTGCCTAAAGGACAATGTCCAGTGATTGCTAGGCTTTTCCCTTTCTCTGATTCTCTATCAGACTTTCTATGTAAAACATTCATGAAGCATTTCTTAATTCATATTTTTATAACACAAAATATTATCTGGTATAGCATATGACTATATATAATAATATGAACAGAATAGCTAAAGTGAAGCTAAAATCAAGTTTTAAAAATTACATATAGGGTATATTTTAATCAAGATCCAACGATGGCAGTTGGCTTTTGGAGCAAGAGTGTATTATGCTAAGCAAAATAACTCAGTCAGAGAAAGACAAATACCATACGATTTCACTCATATGTGAAATTTTAGAAACAAAAGATGAACATAGGGGAAAGAAAGAAAGAGAGGGAGGCAAACCATAAAAGGGACTCTTAACTATAGAGAACACAGTGAGGGTTGCTGGAAGGGAGGTGGGTAGGGAATGGGCTAAATGGGTAAAGGGGATTAAGGAAGGCACTTGTGGTGAGCACTGGGGGTTATATGTAAATAATGAATCACCTACTCCTGAAACTAAAAATAAATAAATAAATAAATTGACATTTATAAGATTCCCCCAGTAAGTCACGTCCACATTAAAGTTTAAGACCTGGAATAGTATAGCCACTTCATATAAAGTATGTGTGTGATATGTGATATATATATACATATACATATATATATATACACACACACACACACACACTTTAAAATACTATATATATATGTATATATATACTTAAAAATATGGAAATGCTTTATTGTTTTATATATAAAAAATATATAATACATAATATAAAAACATCTCACTATATTCAATGTATATATTTTAAAATATTGAAATGTTTTATATATAATGATATATATGTGCATATGTGTTAGTTAAGAAAATTAAAGATTATAGTTTATCAAAGTGTAAACCATTTAATATCCATGCTTCTAAAAATTGACTGCCTCTAAGACAAATGTTCAGAATTTTCACTGGTTGTTGAAAAATGTAGCAGTTAGGCATTTAACAGACATCTTATACTGTATTCATTGTTTTAATCATATTTTAAATCTATATGCTACATTGGTTTTTTATTAGCAAAACTCCAGGATTTTGTTCAGTCTTTTTCTTAACAGTCCTAATTTCACTTTTGGCAATCAAAAATGAAAGCAAGTTTCATTACTTATTTTCTTGCCTTATATACCTATTGATAGATTTTAAATGCCAGCAGCTGTGTTCATATTTTCACTTGAGTTACTTAAGCTACAAAACAATAGCCATGTTATATTTTTTATAACTTCCCTCTAACATCAGAAAAAAAATTTTCTTGGTTAATACAGCTGAAGATTTTCATGAAATTTCAACTTCTCTCTAAAATGTTTCAAATTACTGTTAAAAAAAAGCAACACAGCAACTGAGAAATGAGTCTTTATGTAGAAAGTTGCTGATGGAGAAAGTTTTACTGAAACATTAAACAACAAGGAAATATACTCTGAAATTTTAGTTCATCCATCGTCTAATCTGGTTCTAGAAAATCTACATTATGTGAACAGTCTGCAAATGTATTCATTTATTCTTTCTTTACATCTATGTACAAATATTTATTGCTTCCTAATATGTGGTAGGCAGAAATCTCAGCAGAACATATTCAGTATAGATCAAAATAGAAAAACCTCCCTGCCCCCATGGAGTTTAAAACCTAGTGAGAGAAAACAAAGCTTAAACAAATATACAATTGCATATTATGATATGTTCTATGAAAAAAAGGCAGGGGCCAGGGGAGCCGTAAGAGAGGGTTTGATGTAATAGAAAACTTCCAAGGAAGTGATTTTTAGGCTGAGGCCCAAAATATGAACAGAGAACCAGGAAAAGAAACAAAGGAAGAGTATTCCCAGGTCAGCAGAAAGGTAGTAAAGAAGGCCAGAGTGTTGGGGGCAGAGCAAAGCTATGAGAGGAGCAGGAATACCATGGGAGAGATAGGTGGGGGTTAGGTTCCTGCAGGCTAAGGTAGGGAATGCTTTAAAGAGTGTTGGGTTAAATATATATTTACATACATAGACATATACTTTTAAATGCTTTTTTATGGTAAGTGTTTAACATATACCAAGAAAACAGAACAGCGTAATTATCTGTCTTCAGTAATTTAAACATTTTGTCATTTTTGTTTTACCTATACTTTCATCCCTTCCCCATCCCCACTTCATTATCACTTTATTTATTTTTTAGGTAAAATTTATATATTTTGAAATGCACAAATCTTAACTATATTATTTTGACAAATGGGTTCACCCATGAAGCCTAGATTTCTATCAAGACGTAAGGTGTCTATCATCCCCCCAAATTTTATATTAACAAGTTGTAAACAGCCTTATTGAGATAGAATTCACAAAACATACAATTTATCCACTTCAGTGTACAATTCAGTAGTTTTTGGTAAATTCACAAAATCGCACAATCACCATCACTATCTATTTTGAGAATATGTTCGTCTCCCCAAAAAGAATCCGTATATTCATTAGTAGTTACTCCCATTGTCCCCAAATTCACCCCCAGGAGTAGGCAACCACTAACTTACTTCCTGTTTCTGTAAGTTTTCCTGCTCTACATTATCTTCTCTAAGTGAAATCACACAGTATGTGGTCTTTTGTGACTGGCTTCTTTCACTTAGCATAATGTTCTCAAGGTTCATCTGTATCCAGGTATCAGTACTTCCATTCTCTTTATTGACAAATTGACATATATTAATCCATTGTATGAATGTACATTTTATTAACCTCTTCAAAAACTAATGGACTTTCAGAGCGGCTGAGTGACTCAGTCGGTTAGGTTTCTGACTCTTGATTTCAGCTTGGGGTTGTGAGATTGAATCCCCCATCGGGCTCTACATTGGGCATGGCACCTGCTTAAGATGCTTTATCTTCCTCTGCCCCTCTCCTCCTTCTCTCTCTCTCCCTCTCTTAAAGAAAAAAAAAGAAAGAAAAAATAAGGGACTTTTGACTTGTGTTTACTTCTTAGACACCATAAATAATGCTGTTATGAACATTCAAGTACAAGTTTTGTTGTTGTTGTTTTTTAAGATTTTATTTATTTGAGAGAGAGAGAGTATGAGCAGCTAGAGGGGGGCAGAAGCTGACTTCCCACTGAGCAGGGAGCCCGACACAGGACTCTATCCCAAGACCCTGGGATCATGACCTGAGCAGAAGGTAGATGCTTAACTGACTGAGCCACCCAGAGACCGCTCAAGAGCAAGTTTTTATGTAGGCATATTTTTTATTTCTACTGGTTACATACCTAGGAATGAAATTGCTGTGTCATATAGTAACTCTCTGTTTAACAATTTGAGGAACAGCCAACTGCTTTATAAGGTGGCTAACCATTTTTACATTTCTACCAGCCATGCATGAGGGTACCAGTTTCTTCACATCCTTGCCCAATATATTATTATCTTCCTATTGTAGCCATCCTAGTGGTTATGAAATGGTCTCTCATGTGGTTTTGATTTGCATTTTTCTAATAACTAAGTATGTTGACATCTTTTCATGCACTTATCATCCATTTGTACATCTTGTTTAGATAATTGCCAGTTCAAAACCTTTGCCCATGTTAAAATATGGTTATCTTTTTATAATCATGTATGAAAGGTCTTTATATATTCTAGATACAAGTCAGTCATCAAGTATATAATCTGCAAATATTTTCTCCCAGTTGTGGTTGTCTTTTCACTTTCTTGATGGTATTGTTTGCAACATGAAAAATTTTAATTTTCATGAAGTTCAATTTATCTGTTTTATCTTTTGTCATTTATGCTTATTGTTGTCCTATCTAAGAAACCATTGCCTAACCTAAGATCATGAAGATTTTTTCCTATGTTTTCTTCCAAGAGTTCTATAATTTTAGTTCTTACATTAAGCTCTTACATTACAAAGTCTATTTTAAGTTAAATTTTGTGTTTGGTCAGCATAGAGGTTCCTCAAAAAGTTAAAAATAGAGGTACCCTATGACCCAGCAATCGCACTACTGGGTATTTACCCTAAAGATACAAATGTAGTGATCCGAAGGGGCACGTGCATCTGAATGTTTATATAGCAATGTTTATAGCAGCAATGTTCTTTCCATAGCCAAACTATGGAAAGAACCTAGATGTCCATCAACAGATGAATGGATAAAGAAGATGTGGTATATATATATGCCATGGAATACTATGCAACCATCGAAAGAAATGATATCTTGCCATTTGTGACGACATTGATGGAACTAGAGGGTATTATGCTAAGCAAAATAAGTCAATCGGAGAAAGACAATTATCATATGATCTCCCTGATATGAGGAAGTTGAGAGGCAACATGGGGTTTTGGGAAGTAGGAAAGGAATAAATGAAACAAGATGGGATCGGGAGGTAGACAAACCATAAGAGACTCTTAATCTTACAAAACAAACTGAGGGTTGCCCTGGGAAGGGGAGTAGGGAGAGGATGGTTGGGTTATGGACATTGGGGAAGGTATGTGCTATGGTGAGTGCTGTGAAGTGTACACCTGGCGATTCACAGACCTGTATCCCTGGGGCTAATAATACATTATATGTTAAATAAATACATAAATAAATAAATAAAATTTTGTGTTTGGTATAAGGAGTTGGTCCAGACTTTAATTCTTTGTATATGAATATTCATCTGTCCCAGCATCATTTGTTGAAAATATTTTTCTTTCCTCATTGAATTTTCTTGGAACTGTTGTCAAACATCAATTGAGCATAAATTTATGGGTTTATTTCTGGACTTTCAATTTAACTCCATTTATCTATATGTCTATTGTATGCCAATGTCTGTCTTGATTACTACAGCATCACTCAGCATTTTATACTTTATGTGATCAACCCCTCAGTGTTGTGTGAAACGGACTTGAAGAGTGCTGAGAATGGAAACAATGAGAATAGTTAGTAGGTCATTGCAACAGTTCCTGTGGAGAATTCATGACGATATGTACTGGTGTCATTACAGGGTGAGTAAAAATAGACAGATGTATTTTAGAGATAGGTCTTGGAGAAGGATTGCATTTTGGGAATGAGAGAGAGAGATAACAGAAATAAATTCTGGGTGCCTTGCTCAATCAACTAGGTGCATGAAGAACCATTTACTGAAATAGGGAAGATTAGAAAAGAGGCACCTTTCTGGAGGGTGATCTAGAATATGCTTTTAAGATTATAGTCATGAGTTGTGTTTGAAGCGCCCAACTAGAGATACCAATTATAGCCTTGGTTATAAAATTATTTCTGTTTCTTAAATTAGCCAAGATTAGGATTATTATACTTAGAAAACCCTTGCCCTAGACTTTAGCTTGTTCCTTCTCATTATTCATATCTAGGGTTCAAATATTTACCTCCCTGGAAAGACAATATCTGAATCCTGCTTCTCATTCCCTTCAAACCCCTGACCCCTTCTAGTTTTACTTTGTCACATTATCTGTTTCTTTTCCTCATAGCATTTACTACAATTTGAAATTACTATTATTACTTTTTTTTCACTGACTTACTGTTTGCTTTCCACAACTAGAATGTAAATTGCATAAGAAAGAGTTCCTTATCAGTTTTGTTTACTACTATATGTGTGGGGTGTTAATTTAGTACTGCTCCTATGGACTGAATGAACTATTTACCTCTGAAAATATGTTTTGAAGTCTTAATTCTCAGTGTGATGGTATTTGGAGATGAGGGTTTGGGGAAGTAATTAGGTAAGTTCATGAGGGTAGGGCCCTCATGTTAAGATTAAAGCTTTATAAGAAGAGACACCAGAAGGTAGCCATCTGCATGTCAGAAAGAGAACCCTCATCAGGGAAGTGAATCAGCCACCACCTTGATCTTGGACTTCCCACCTTGGCCTCCAGAACTGCGAGATAGAAATTCCTGTTGCTTAAGCCACCCAATCTGTGATACTTTCTTATGCCAGCCTGAGCTGACTAATACCCCTGAAATGGAGATGTTGAAAAAAAAAATTCTTTAATGAATGAATCCCAGAGCTCAGAAGATTAAATGTTGGTGTGGGAAAGAAAGAATTTGGGGAGTTTTCAACATTTGGTTGGTGTTTAAACCTAAAACAGTGGATGATATTAACCAAGGAGATAGAAAGAGAAGAGAATCCAAAGCAATTTCCTAAAGGAGTCTATGAAGGAATGCTAGAGGACAGGAGAAAAATCAGCCATGACAGTAGTTTGATTTGAAGAAGGGTAGAATGTCAATAGTGCTAAATGCTATTGAGAGAGCAAGTAAATTACTGTCAGCTAGGTCATTAATTCATTAGATATCTATTGAACACTTCCTAAATAGAAAGTCGTACCTATGGGTGGGGCACATGCACAAATTATACAAATTATACTGTACACAGTGGTTTATGACCTAAGTCATTGCAGTAAAGGTGAACTCTAAAGAACACATTGGATCCTGGGAGGAGAATGTAGACAGAAAGAGATTCGTTCACCCAGTCATGAGACAAATATTTCTTGAGTACTATTCCAGGAAAAAAAGATTCATATTAACACAGATCCATAAGCTTAGAAGAGTCCAGGCTTTTCTTTTTATTAGAATGAAGGACAAAATACTGCTTCCAGAGTTTTCAATTTGCAAGTACTATAATTCCCTTTATCTTGTCTGTACAGAAAACTGTGTATTTTCCCGAGGATAGGAAAGAAAGTGATTGATGGACATTGCGGAACCCACTAATGCAGTACATTTGCAGGACAACTCAGAGAGGACTAAGTTCAATCAAGCACTTTTTGAGTACCTAATATGTACCTAGCGTTAAACTTAATTTCAAAGTGGTACAAAAGAAGTCATGGAAACTGTTATTATAAGTTTACTCTTAGAGAATAATCTAGTGCTAAACAATGGCGTATAATGAGACATATAATGAGCATGGCTTAGTTTAAGTTTAAAATATATTTTCCTAAAAATAAATTGAGATATTGTTCAGTAAAACATCCCAAATCATTAGAGTCTTCTCCTCCTTATTTTACTTAGGCTTTGCCAAAGATAGAGTGATTTTTCTTCCATTATGTGCAAGAGAGATGCAGCCAGATTTGCCAGGACTTTACTGTATTTCTCACTGGGTGAAACAGACAAACAAAAACTTACCTCTTGGAAGGGATATGACAGAATATCTGAGGCTGAAAGAATTTTAACATTTACATTTTAAATGACCCCCATTTTCCTCCAAGGGCAAAATGTAGTTATAAAAAGGCCTTTTCCCTGAGTTTTGCCCAGGCCATGATTGTGAGACTATCAGCTATAATGAGTGCTGTGTGGCCAAGTCCCCATCCATTGTACTGAATACTTATCCTGACAAAGTGTCTGTAGACATAATGAATGTAACAGCCACATTAGAATTACGGGCTGTAAAAAATATTGCAGTATGAATTATTTGTCAAGAAATAAAAGATGCATTGTAATTTGCCAAGAAACAACTGTCTAATGTGTTCCCCCCCCTTTTTTTTAGAAAAAATGTGCTTGCTTGCAAAATATTTGGAAAGTAAATTATCTATTACTATTGCTTGCTTGCTAATTGTCAGTAATAATCCCTTTCAATTACTATGGTGAAGTAGGTCAACCAATTTTTAGTGCTTATGAAACTCGCAATTTAGAGCAAGGCAGCATATCAGCAAGTTAGGTTTTAATATGATTGAGCAAATAGATTTCCTTTTAGTCCTCTTAACCCTAAACATGGATGCAGAGCAGCTGTAATACTTAAAAGTAATTATGCCTAATTTTATTTATATTATTTTCATAAATATTGGTAACAATGACAATCCATTCCCAATACATTTTGTTTTTTTAGCAATAGATTTTATTTTTTAGAGAAGTTCTAGGCCTAGAGAAAAATTAAGAAAATCTGTACTATTTTCCCGTATATCCCCTCTCCTCCATTCACCAACCATTTTTATCTACCCAAACCCTTCTTCGAGTACTTAAGATTCACAGGCAGGTTAGAAATTTGAGACTATCTTTGTATAGTTTTGGTGAAGTGACTACGTTCTTACCGTATTTACTCCCATATTTCCCCTGATGTTTCCCATATCTTGTCCACCAGTATTTGTTACATAGTTTAGCTCTGTCAGCTACTGAAGAGCTTTGGACTGGTCATTTTGATAAACGCCCCTAGCAGCAGTGAGTGCAGAGGTTGTATTGGACCAGGGAGAGTCTAGAAGGAAAACCATAGTCTGCGCAGAACTGACAAGGAATTGGAGTAAAGCAGGCGTAATTGGGCTGGAAAGGAAGAGACAGACTGGGGAGAGTTTGGGGGGCAAATTCAATGTGACCTAGCAATAAGACAGATGTGTGCAGAGAAGGAGGAGTGGAAAGAAACCCTGGGTTTCCGGCTTGCGGTACCAGTGTGGCCATTAACAGAGATGGGAAAATTTGAGATGAGGCAGATTTGGGGAGGTGGGAAAGAGTGACTCACCATACTGAAGGGACCTCCAAGTGAAGAATCCACTTTGCAGTTGAAACGGGGCACGTACCTGAGAGGAGCTCTCAGGACTGGGGTGAAGCTGAGTGGATGGCCCATGTAGGGAAAAACAGAGGCATGGCTGGGTAGGGAAAGAGAAGATCAGTTTAAAAACCACCAAATCTATGGGTCTTTCTGGCATTTGGAAGCAGTAAAGAAATGAAAGAATTTCAGGTATTAGAACTTGGAATTGTAATTCTAATCCCACCTTCACCAGCTGAGTGACCATAGGCAAGTTTCTCTCCCTCTCTTGAAAAGGGATAATGGATTTTGCCTAATTTACCTCATGGATTGGTGTAATGTATGATAAATTAATAGGTGTGAAAAATATTCTCAGAAGTTGAATATAAGACATCACTTGTCAGCCTCTGCCTTCAGCTCAGGTCATGATCCCAGAGTCCTGGGATCAAGCCCCACATCGGGCTCTCTGCTTGGCAGGGAGCCTGCTTCCTCCTCTCTCTCTGCCTACCTCTCTGCCTACTTGTGATCTCTGTCTGTCCGATAAATAAATAAAATCTTTTTTAAAAGGGGGGGTGCCTGGGTGGCTCAGTGGGTTAAAGACATCACTTTTCTCCTTAGGTTGGAAGTTCTTTGGAAATTCTAACAGGGAAGGAAGGGGATAAAGAGAATGAAGATGTAAGAGAGGGAGCAGAGCAGGCCTAGAAGAGAAAGAGCCCATGAACTGGAGTGGCAAACAGCTAGCAGCTTCTTTAGTATTAACCCTTTATCCTGTCAAGGACCATTATGGGTTGAATTGTGTCTCCCCAAAGGGTATATATGGAGTCCTAACCCCAAGTTCTCAGAATGTGACCTTATTTAGAAATAGACTTGTTGTAGATATGATTAGTTAAGATGAGTTCATGTGGGAAAGCTCTGACTGATGTCCTTATGAGAAGACAGCCTTGTGAAGACACAGAGAGTTAGGGGATAAAGCCATGTCAGATGGAAACAGGAATGATGTGGCTGCAAGCCAAGGAAGGGGAAAGATTGCAAATAAACCCCCAGACGTTAGGGAGAGGTGAGGAAGGATTCCCTCAAACAGGCTTCAGAGGGAGTATGGCTCTGCCCACACCTCAATTTCAGACTTCTGGCTTCTAGAACTTTGAGACAACAAGTGTGTGTGTTTTAAAGTCTCCCAGCTTTTGGTACTTCATTAGAGTAGCCCTAGGAAACTCATATCTGACTAATCACTTTGTTAGAAAGTCTTTTTTTTTTTTAAAGATTTTTATTTACTTGACAGACAGAGATCACAAGTAGGCAGAGAGGCAGGCAGAGAGAGAGAGGAAGGGAAACAGGCTCCCTGCTGAGCAGAGAGCCCAATGCGGGGCTCGATCCCACAACCCTGGGATCATGACCTGAGCCGAAGGCAGAGGGCTCAACCCAACTGAGCCACCCAGGCGCCCCTGTTAGAAAGTCTTTAACAGACACATGGTTTCTGTTCCAAAGCAGATGAATAAAACAAACATAGTAGTGGGGTACATACAAAAATACTGCACAAAAATCATATAAAAATAATAAATGTTGTGACTTTTTTCCCTCAGTTGCACAGAGGGATTGTATGTGGATAAGAAAGGTCAGTCTTACCAGCGCCAGAAGCCATTTATTTCAGACATTAGGCTGCAGAGTCAGCTGGATGGGCAGTTTGATCAGCGTGGATGTGAAGAATTATCAGAGATGAAACAAGTGACCCAAAAGTCTTCCTAAAATCCAGAGATGTGAGGTGAATATGTCCTGGTGTCATTTCTGCCTAAATAAGTCTCACAATTGGCATTGATTCATTAGGATTTCTACTTCCTATACTGTTGAGACAATACAGAAAAGACACCACTAATTCATATGAGATACACTGAAGAACACTGGTAAAGGACTTAGAAAATATATGTTTCAGTCCTGGCTCTGCCTCCTTCTAGGTTTTTAGGTAAATGCTTGAGTGGACATCTGTAAACTTTTGTCCAGTTAGCATATTTTCTCTTTAGGAATTGTATCCCCCTCCCTCATGTTGACACCAAATGGCTCACTCCCCTCATCTCAGGAATACATGGCAGGCCATTTCAAGTTCCTGTTTCTAGATAAGCCAATCTAAATAGTTTGCAAATGTTATATGGACAACGAGGTAGCACGTTTATCTTCTGTACCATGAACACTCAAGGTCAGTGCTGGCAGCTGTCTTGATGCCACATGGAACAAGTTTGCTTAAGAACAAACCAATATGGAGGAAAGCAGGCCCAAGAGATGGAGGGAAACAGAGACACGGGAACATCAGTTGAACAAATAGATGCAGTTGTGCCTTGAAGCCCTACTGTCCACTTGGGTTTTCCAGTTATGTAAACTAATGAATTATCCCCCCTTCTTTTTTCCCTTTACCTACTTTGAGATGGGTTTTATTATTACTTAGTCTCCCTGACTTTCAATATTCTCATCTATAAATTAAAGGGATTACCCTTGAACCTCTACCATCACCATGAGAAGAACATGCTTTGGCTGAATTCTTTGGCATAAGAAGCGCAAGAGACATAGGTAGCAAGGTCACCCTAACTCAACCAAAGATCAGTGACCTAAAGCAGAGCCACCAGCAGAGCCCATCCTAGAGCAGCCAAATTCAGTAAACCTGTCAACAGATGGGCAATAATAAAAAGATTGATCTGTTAAGTAGTAATAACAAGAGGATAAGAGGATGTTTAAGACAGAGTTAACTTGGGGCGCCTGGGTGGCTCAGTGGGTTAAGTCTCTGCCTTCAGCTCAGGTCATAATCTGAGCCAAAGGGTCCTGGGTCCTGGGATCGAGCCCTGCCTCGGGCTCTCTGCTCAGCGGTGAGCCTGCTTCCCCCTCTCTCTCTGCCTACTTGCGATCTCTTTCTCTCTCTGTCAAATAAATAAATTAAAAAATCTTAAATAAAAAAAAGAGTTAACTTTACCTATGCTCAGGTCAAAGAATAGAACATTGATAAGTAGATGCTTTCCCATTGTATTACTACAAACTCAACTTTCTCATTAGATCTCTGGACTTAAGTCTAAAATTATTAATATTATATTCCCCAATTTTTTTCATTTTCTCAATGAGAAACAAAAACTGCATCTGTTATGCACCAATAAAAATAAAATAGGCCCAAATATCAGGTTGAGCCCTTGCATTTTAGAGGCAGAATGCAACTTGGAGATTCTCTAGTTCAATTTCCCTCTTTTACAGATGAGAATCCTGAGATCTAGGGAGCTTTCATGACCTCTCAAAGATCACTCAGCCAGTTAATGTCCAAGGGGACTAGACCCCAAGCTGTTTAATGACTACTTCATTACTCCTTCTATTATGTTAAATCTCTTCTGGTGTTTACCGAACTGGGAAGGAGTCAAAGCAAATACTCCCTTCTGATCTCACTGTTTCTAATTTTTCTAATCATATTTGGGGCTTTTGAAAGATATAAGCTTGCATATCAAAGTTTATTCTTGCCCCAAAAATAAAGGAATAAATGGAAGCAGCCGGTAAATCTGATGTTTTGTTATTAACCTATTTATGTGCCATATGTTTTTTATTCCATAAGAGTACGATGCTTCTGCCATTCAAAAAAAAAAAAAACAGATTTAAGTCACCACTCCATCTCTGTCTTTTATGACAGCAATTTTTTAAAGGTTGAGCAGAGTTACCCCCATACCTGTTTCTTTTAAACTGAAAGGGACCCAGCTGCACTCTGCAGGGAAATCACAAAGACAACTGGAGATCTTGTCAATTTACAGCCAAGCTTGGCTGGAGAAAAGTGGATAGCTGATTTGAGAAGATAAGGGAATAAGTACATTTACCTGAAGATGAGCATGGCCTAGCTGAAGAGACCAGAGATAATGAGGAAGGCTTCCTTTGGTTTGGTGGGAAATCCATGATTCTGTAACATCAATCAAGACAGTTTTATCTGATTGCTAAGTTTCGAGAAAACCAGTGAACATTTAAAATAACTATACAGAAAGAGAAAAAAGAGAATAGGGGAAGGTACTTATAATCATTCTCTGTTATGGAAAGTTGGAAATGAAAGCCCTACATGGTATGGAATTAATATTAAATTTCAATGTTTTCACATTGAAGTAGTGAATTCAGGTTAATTTTTGTTAAGAACAAAGAATCTCCTTGTAAATTTCCAGGTCTCGTCTGCAAGGGATTTTGACTCCAATTCAATGCACATAGAAGAGAAACAGTGCATTGGCATGCAAAGGCTGGGATAACAAAGTGAACTTTCAAACTGAATGTTTTAAGAAGTCTCATTCAGAATAATCACACATCATATATTCTTCTAAATGCTCAATAAATGTGGATTTAATCATTTGCATTCTACTTATTAGCTTGTATCATCTCCTCATTTACCTGAGGACTGTAGCTGTAAGCAGCTCATCCCTGTACAATAGGCAGCAACCAGGGGTATCATCTGAGAATGTTGAAAGAGCCCCTTTATCCCTACCCCCAATACACACACACACACACACACACACCCTCTTATACTTGCTCTGCACAAAAAAATCCATGTTAACTTGGCTTTAATACTCTGGCTCACTTATGGCAGGAATTAATCTCTCCAATTAACCCACTAAACTACCAGGGAACAATTCAATCTTTGACATTGTGGGGAAATTGGAAATACAGAGCCAGCTAGTATATATCATGGTATAGGTAGCAAGATGCTAGGAGCTGGCAGTGGGGGAGGGGCATTCACAAAGAAAGGAGAGGAATGCATGAATGTCAGATTATATAAGCAACAAAAAAGAACCACCTTTTTCCCCCCAATGAACACTGGGAAATATTATGAATATTATGAAATATATGAAAATATTGTGAAATATTTTCAAAATACCAACCAATTGTGAAGGATATACCAAGATGTTAAAGGTCTCTATAGTTAAGGTGGCTACTCCATGATTAAGAAGGTAATATACACATCAAAATATTAAACTATACAAACAGTGAATGGTAATACCAAATGACTGGTTCTGGCACTAAGAACCATAAATGTTTGAAGACGAATGACACTATTTCAAGGTAGGTTTGGAGGGTGGAGTTCATGTAAGGATTCAGTACTAGCTGAGTCTTGAAGCAGACCTTCAAGGATGGTAACATGCAGATCAAGATGAATGTGAAGAAATTCTATATGAGGGGAAAGATGTGAGCACCATGCAGAGGTGAGGACATGCTGGCTCGGAGCTGGCACTGCGAGGATAGCACCACAGGCACCAGGAGGAAGAATCTTGAAAAGAATCTTGTGAGTGAGGAAAAGACTGAAATGATAAAGGCATGGGCTTGGTTCCATGTAGAAAATGGGGAGCCCATTTTAAAGGAAAAATCTCTGATTCCTTTTAGTCTGATTGATTGACTTCTAATTACCTAGGCAAGGCCCCTCCTCCATAGAAAGACATTGTCTAACACGTCTGTCCTCTGAGAAGTGCCCCCTCCCTCACCCCAGAGATAATTTCACCTAAGACATCCCCTGCCCAACGATCCATCTGGACACTGAGAGGAGCCCAGGGTCAGATTTGGAATCTGGAGGGCAAGTAGGCCCCTGCCAACAATACCATTTTGTTTAGTTTCTCATAACCAGATGTCTTTCCAAAAATCTACCCTGGTAGCAACAGTTCATATTTCTAAATACAGAGAAAAAACAGGACTCTGCCTGTCTCGGTCAGCCATTAGTGAGTACTTTTTCTCCCATTGGGCATCAGCAAGAGGACCTCCCTGCTCTTCCTATTCTTGCCTGTTTTGTAATGTGATCAAGGAAGCAATAGACCGATTCTCAATCCTTCCAGAAATGCCAAGGAGTGCCCTCTTTAGGGGCCCTAATTCTGTCAGCACTTCCTATGAGGGTATTTAGCTGTTATTATATTTTCATTTTCTACTGAATCTTCCATGGGAACAAGGCCCTGCCTCTCAGTCCTTAACTTCCAATCTCCTACCTTCTCTCTTTTACGATCACAAAAGGAGCAAACAGTTCATTTACATCCTTTCTAATCATGTACTGTGGGCTAAATTTTATAGAATGTATATAATTTTCAGGAATATGAGAATGTTCTCAATACTGAAGCTTCTCTTGAAAATACTAAGCTGACCAGAAATTCTCACAGTGAATGCTTTATGAAGGGATAGTGGCATCTTAAGCAAATAATCTGCTAAATTAATAAACCTCATAAATTACAAAATCCCTGAATACCAACTGCTGAAATACAATCACTCTCTGACCTGAACCTATTAAATGAAGAAGTCTGCTGTGCATAATTTACAACAGTGCTGTGAATGAAAAATAGCTCCTTAAAAGGGAGATAAAATACAAAAATTGTCTGGCTGTAGAAACAGAATTACTGGTTATTTCAATTCTTATTTATTCTAATATTGGTTTATGGGTCATCTAATAATTTTTATCTTTATCATTGTTTTGTTCTCAATTGCTCAATAATCCACAATAGAGAAAATATTACATTTTGCTGGTTGGATGGCAAGAGCGATGTGAAAAAAAAATTCATCATGCTTATATTATACATAGGCATAATTTTTCCTTAAAGTTATAAAATATAACATTGCATACAGATACCTATCTATTGGTAATAGTGTCAATCAAATTCGCCATCTTGCCTAAAGAAATTATTTTGAAGGTGTTAAATCAGTGGTTCTCAAGTGGAATCGTTTGACCCCATAGGAGATATTTGCCAATGCCTAGAGTCACTTCTGATCGTCCCATCTGGGGTAGGAAGTGTGATACATCCTATAAGGCACATCCAACTAAATGAAGATTTATTCAACTCCTAACATCAGTAGTGCTGCTGTTGAGAAACCCTGTATTCAAGTATAAAAATCAACCCAAATTTCTAGGTATTTGAAAGAAAAAGGATCTCTCAAGAATATTTTCTTGGCAAATTATTTTGCAGAACTTTTTCTCCTAAACAGACTATTCTGGATCAGCCAAATTGAGTTTAGAACTTACTGTCCTAAGTCTTGTCTGGGAATTGAATAAAAGGATTAGTAGCAGCCATTCTTATTTGTTCAAGGATTGCAGGGACTCCCTTCCAGGAAGATGTAACCCAAACTGTGAGAAAAAATTGCAACCCAAATGTTGGTTGCAAAATACTCATGTGAGTATTTTGGACTCAGATAAGTTAAAAAAAAAAATCAGAGAAAGAAAAATAACATGTAATGTCCCTCATGCTTATTCTATTAATGAAATCATTTTTAAAACCTCAGTCTACTATTTTGGGACTTTGAGGGAGAATACTTGCCAGGATTCATTGATTAAAAGAAAAAAATAAAAGAAAAGGGGTATGTAATATAGATATGGAAGCAACCCAACAGTCCATCAATAGATGAAGACACACACACACACACTCACACACACACACATGAATATTATGCAGCCATAAAAAAGGATGAGATCTAGTCACTGGTAACAACATGGGCAGACCTAGAGGGTATTATCCTAAGTGAAATAAATTGTACTGAGAAAGACAAATAACATAATTTCACTCATATGTGGAATCAAAAAAAAAAAAAAACCCGCAAATGAATAAACAAACAAAAAGCAGAATCAGACCTATAAAAATACAGAAAACTGAGGTCTGCCAGTGGGAAGAAGGTGGGGGATGGGCAAAGTAGATGAAGAGGAGTGGGACATACAGACTTTCAGCTATGGAATGAATAAGTCATGTGAATAAAAGGCACAACTTAGGGAATATAGGCAATGGTATTATAATAGTGTTGCATGAGGATGATGGCAGGTATCATAGCATAACATATAGAGAGGCTGAATCACTATGCTGTACACCTGAAACTAATGTAACATTATGGGTCAACTATACTCAAAGTTAAAAAAAAATAAAGTGACATGGATAAAAGGAAAAATAAAATAACTTAAAAAAAGAAAAAGGGTATGTGATCAGGGCACTCAGGTTTTGTACCGCTAGGTCAAATTGTAAAAAATCACAATTAAGGGGTCCCTGGGTGGTTCAGTCGTTAAACATCTGCCTTCCACTGAGGTCCTGATCCCGGGGTCTTGGGATCAAGCCCCTCATTAGGTTCCCTCCTCGGCGGGAAGCCTGTTCTCCTTCTCCCACTCCCCCTGCTTGTGTTTCCTCTCTCGCTGTGTTTCTGTTAAAAAAAAAAAGTAAAATCTTTTTTAAAAAATCACAATGGAAATGTGCAAACCTCTTCACCCTTTTCTCTAGATCTAAAATCAGTTTAGCTCTGGAACTCTTCCACTAGATAAGCACACATCCGTGCATGCGTGTGCATGCACACATACACACTCTCATCATTTCTACTGTTGGAAAATTCCTAATCTTTTCATTTGATGGTCATCCTACTTTTCTAATTTAAGTTCCTAGTCAAATTCAAGATTCAGACTCAGTCCATTCAAGTTTCTCCCACTCTCCCTTTTCTTGCTCTGTTCCAAGAAAGGTGTAAGTTCTCTGGGACCCAGTATGACTGTAAGAGCAAAAGATTGCTTGTAAATGCAAGTATGAAAGGTGTTTTAAAGAAAGGAGTGAGTGTCTGCTGGAAACTAGCTTTCCAATCTAGTGATGGATGTTTTCAGCTCTTCTGCCTCTACTTCCACCTGTCTCCCATGGTCAGTGGAACCATTTCTTTAACCACTTCAAGATCTTGTCTTTGATTCTCTTTTATGACACTTTTTACCTTCTGTGCTCTCAGTGTCAATGAGCCTTGATGATCTCTGCCCCCTACCCAGACAAGTGCCAATACATCCAGCTTGAATTTTTTTTTTTTTTAATCTCACTACTCTCTTGGAGATTTCTATTAAAGTATATGGAAATCTCTAAGGTTACTTCCATGGGCTCAAAGGGCCATGTTCTTGTTTGAGCTCAACTTCCAATTTATCAGTTCCTATTTAATTGAAGGATAAAATACAATCTCGAGATAATTTTTTTAAAAGACATCCTATCCAAACACCAGTCTAAACCTGGGTTCCTAGCTTTCCTCACTTTACTAAGGGAAGAAAAGTGGTATTTCCTTACAGTTCCTACCAAGAGCTGAATGGGTTTATTTTAACTCTTTTTCCACCATGATCAGAAGAAGTAGATTGGAGAATGAAAGTCCAAGGTGGTCTTCATCCAGGCTCCATTACTTAGATAGTAGGACTTGGTATTTTCCACATGCAGGGAAGGTGGTATAATCTGTTGCTTAAGAGGTAGAGAGGGGGGAGGAGTCAAGATGGCGGAGAAGTAGCAGGCTGAGACGACATCGGGTAGCAGATCAGCTAGACAGCTTATCTAACCATTGTGAACACCTACAAATCCAACGGGAAATCGAAGAGAAGAAGAGCAACAATTCTAGAAACAGAAAATCGATCACTTTCTGAAAGGTAGGACCTGCAGAGAAGTGAATCCAAAGAGACGGGAAGATAGACCCCGGAGGGAGGGGCTGGCTCCCGGCAAGCGGCGAAGCAACGGAGCACAAAATCGGGACTTTTAAAAGTCTGCTCCACAGAGGGACATCGCTCCAGAGGCTAAACTGGGAGGAAGCCCAGGCGGGGTCAGCATAACCCCAGGTCCCATGGTGTCATAGAAGGACCAGGGGTGTCTGAGTGCCACAGAGCTCGCAGGTATTAGAGCAGGGAAGCCGGCTACAGTGACAAAGCCAAGGAGTGAGCTCTCAGCCCGGGGTTACCTTGTGCCGGTCGCAGGCTGGGTGGGCTCGGAGTGCAGCTGGAGGCCACGGAGACGGAAGCGACCGGGCGCTTTTCTCCAAGTGCCAGCAATTGACTGCTTTCCTCCAGGCGAGACCGCAGGCCAGGGAGGTGGGGCGGTTGGGCGTTTTCTCTGAGGGCACACTGAGGAGCGGGACCCCAAGCTCTCGGCTCCTCTGGGCTGGAGACTGGGAGGCCACCATCCTCATTCCCGTCCTCCAGAATTCTATGGAAAGCGCTTAGGGAACAAAAGCTCCCGAAAGCAAACCCAAGCGGATTACTTAGCCCGGCCCCTGGCAAGGGTGGTGCAATTCTGCCTGCGGCAAAGACACTTGAGAATCACTACAACAGGCCCCTCCCCCAGAAGATCAATAAGAAACCCATCCAAAACCAACTTCACTCACCAAGAACAGCAGAATTCCACAGCAGGAGAAAGCAAATCTTTTCTGGACAAAATGACAAGGCGGAAAAACTCACCTCAAAAAAAAAGAACAAGAGGCAGGACCGAAGGCTGGGGACCTAATCAATACGGACATTGGTAATATGACAGATCTAGAGTTCAGAATGACGATTCTCAAGCTTCTAGCAGGGCTTGAAAAAGGCATAGAAGATATTAGAGAAACCCTTTCCAGAGAGATAAAAGCTCTTTCTGGAGAAATAAAAGAACTAAAATCTAACCAAGTAGAAATCAAAAAAGCTATTAATGAGGTGCAATCAAAAATGGAAGCTCTTACTGCTAGGATAAATGAGGCAGAAGAAAGAATTAGTGACATAGAAGACCAAATGACAGAGAATAAAGAAGCTGAGCAAAACAGAGACAAACAAATACTGGACCATGAGGAGAGAATTCAAGAGATAAGCGACACCATAAGACGACACATCATTAGAATAATTGGGATTCCAGAAGAAGAAGAAAGAGAGAGGGGAGCAGAAGGTATATTGGAGAGAATTATTGGAGAGAATTTCCCTAATATGGCAAAGGGAACAAATACCAAAATCCAGGAGATGCTAAGAACGCCCCTCAAAATCAATAAAAATAGGTCCACACCTCGTCACCTGATAGTAAAATTTACAAGTCTTAGCGACAAAGAGAAAATCCTGAAAGCAGCCCGGGAAAAGAAGTCTGTAACATACAAGGGTAAAAACATTAGATTGGCAGCGGACCTATTCACAGAGACCTGGCAGGCCAGAAAGAACTGGCATGATATATTCAGAGGACTAAATGAGAAAAACATGCAGCCAAGAATACTATATCCGGCTAGGCTATCATTGAAAATAGAAGGAGAGATAAAGAGCTTCCAGGACAAACAAAAGCTGAAAGAATTTGCAAACACCAAACCAGCTCTACAGGAAATATTGAAAGGGGTCCTCTAAGCAAAGAGAGACCCTAAAAGTAGTAGATCAGAAAGAAACAGACAATATACAGTAACAGTCACCTTACAGGCAATACAATGGCAATAAATTCATATCTCTCAATAGTTACCCTGAATGTTAATGGGCTAAATGCCCCAATCAAAAGACACAGGGTATCAGAATGGATAAAAACACAAAACCCATCAATATGCTGCCTACAAGAAACTCATTTTAGACCCGAAGACACCTCCAGATTTAAAGTGAGGGGGTGGAAAACAATGTACCATGCTAATGGACATCAGAAGAAAGCTGGGGTGGCAATCCTTATATCAGATCAATTAGATTTTAAGCAAAGACTATAATAAGAGATGAGGAAGGACACTATATCATACTCAAAGGTTCTGTCCAACATGAAGACCTAACAATCTTAAATATCTATGCCCCTAACATGGGAGCAGCCAACTATATAAACCAATTAATAACAAAATCAAAGAAATACATTGACAGTAATACAATAATAGCAGGGGACTTTAACACTCCCCTCACTGAAATGGACAGATCATCTAAGCAAAAGATCAATAGGGAAATAAAGGCCTTAAATGACACACTGGACCAGATGGACATCACAGATATCTTCAGAACATTCCATCCCAAAGCAACAGAATATATATTCTTCTCTAGTGCACATGGAACATTCTCCAGAATAGACCACATCCTGGGTCATAAATCAGGT
This sequence comes from Martes martes, assembly GCF_963455335.1. NCBI lineage: Eukaryota > Metazoa > Chordata > Mammalia > Carnivora > Mustelidae > Martes > Martes martes. Next base: position 76,646,086 of record NC_137896.1, on the reverse strand, counting down.
CTCAACCGGTATCAAAAGATTGGGATCATTCCCTGCATATTTACAGACCACAATGCTCTGAAGCTAGAACTCAATCATAAGAGGAAATTTGGAAAGAACGCAAATACATGGAGACTAAACAGCATCCTTCTAAAAAATGAATGGGTCAACCAGGAAATTAAAGAAGAATTGAAAAAATTCATGGAAACAAATGATAATGAAAACACAACAGTTCAAAATCTGTGGGACACAACAAAGGCAGTCCTGAGAGGAAAATATATAGTGGTACAAGCCTTTCTCAAGAAACAAGAAAGGTCTCAAATATACAACCTAACCCTACACCTAAAGGAGCTGGAGAAAGAACAACAAAGAAAGCCTAAACCCAGCAGGAGAAGAGAAATCATAAAGATCAGAGCAGAAATCAATGAAATAGAAACTAAAAAAAAAATAGAACAAATCAACAAAACTAGGAGCTGGTTCTTTGAAAGAATTAATAAGATTGACAAACCCCTGGCCAGACTTATCAAAAAGAAAAGAGAAAGGAAGCAAATAAATAAAATCATGAATGAAAGAGGAGAGATCACAACCAACACCAAAGAAATACAAACAATTATAAGAACATACTATGAGCAACTCTACGCCAACAAATTCGACAATCTGGAAGAAATGGATACATTTCTAGAGACATATAAACTACTACAACTGAACCAGGAAGAAATAGAAAACCTGAACAGACCCATAACCAGTAAGGAGATTGAAACAGTCATCAAAAATCGCCAAACAAACAAAAGTCCAGGACCAGACGGCTTCCCAGGGGAATTCTACCAAACATTTAAAGAAGAATTAATTCCTATTCTCCTGAAACTGTTCCAAAAAATAGAAATGGAAGGAAAACTTCCAAACTCATTCTATGAGGCCAGCATCACCTTGATCCCAAAACCAGACAAGGATCCCACCAAAAAAGAGAATTACAGACCAATATCCTTGATGAACACAGATGCGAAAATTCTCACCAAAATACTAGCCAATAGGATCCAACAGTACATTAAAAGGATTATTCACCATGACCAAGTGGGATTTATTCCAGGGCTGCAAGGTTGGTTCAACATCCGTAAATCCATCAATGTGATACAATACATTAATAAAAGAAAGAGTAAGAACCATATGATACTCTCGATAGATGCTGAAAAAGCATTTGACAGAGTACAGTATCCCTTCCTGATTAAAACTCTTCAAAGTGTAGGGATAGAGGGCACATACCTCAATATTATCAAAGCCATCTATGAAAAACCCACCGCAAATATCATTCTCAATGGAGAAAAACTGAAAGCTTTTCCGCTAAGGTCAGGAACACGTCAACATAGTACTAGAAGTCCTAGCCTCGGCAATCAGGCAACAAAAAGAAATTAAAGGCATCCAAATTGGCAAAGAAGAGGTCAAACTATCACTCTTTGTAGATGATATGATACTATATGTGGAAAACCCAAAAGGCTCCACTCCAAAACTGCTAGAACTTGTACAGGAATTCAGTAAAGTGTCAGGATATAAAGTCAATGCACAGAAATCAGTCACATTTCTTTACAGTAACAACAAGACAGAAGAAAGAGAAATTGAGGAGTCAGTCCCATTTACAATCACACCCAAAACCGTAAGATACCTAGGAATAAATCTAACCAAAGAGGCAAAGAATCTATACTCAGAAAACTATAAAGTACTCATGAAAGAAATTGAGGAAGACACAAAGAAATGGAAAAATATTCCATGCTCATGGATTGGAAGAACAAATATTGTGAAAATGTCTATTCTACCTAAAGCAATCTACACATTTAATGCAATCCCTATCAAAATCCCATCCATTTTTTTTAAAGAAATAGAACAAATAATCCTAAAATTTATATGGAACCAGAAAAGACCTCGAATAGCCAAAGGAATATTGAAAAAGAAAGCCAAAGTCGGTGGCATCACAATTCCAGACTTCAAGCTCTATTACAAAGCTGTCATCATCAAGACAGTATGGTACTGGCACAAAAACAGACATATAGATCAATGGAACAGAATAGAGAGCCCAGAAATAGACCCTCAACTCTATGGTCAACTAATCTTCGACAAAGCAGGAAGCAATGTCCAATGGAAAAAAGACAGCCTCTTCAACAAATGGTGCTGGTAAAATTGGACAGACACATGCAGAAAAATGAAATTGGACTATTTCCTTACACCACACACAAAAACAGACTCAAAATGGATGAAGGACCTCAATGTGAGAAAGGAATCCATCAAAATCCTTGAGGAGAACACAGGCAGCAACCTCTTTGACCTCAGCCGCAGCAACTTCTTCCTAGGAACATCGCCAAAGGCAACAGAAGCAAGGGCAAAAATGAACTATTGGGATTTCATCAAGATCAAAATCTTTTGCACAGCAAAGGAAACAGTTAACAAAACCAAAAGACAACTGACAGAATGGGAGAAGATATTTGCAAAGGACATATCAGATAAAGGGCTAGTATCCAAAATCTATAAAGAGCTTAGCAAACTCAACACCCAAAGAACAAATAATCCAATCAAGAAATAGGCAGAAGATATGAACAGACATTTCTGCAAAGAAGACATCCAGATGGCCAACAGACACATGAAAAAGTGCTCCACATCACTCGGCATCAGGGAAATACAAATCAAAACCACAATGAGATACCACCTCACACCAGTCAGAATGGCTAAAATTAACAAGTCAAGAAATGACAGATGCTGGCGAGGATGCGGAGAGAGGGGAACCCTCCTACACTGCTGGTGGGAATGCAAGCTGGTGCAACCACTCTGGAAAACAGTGTGGAGGTTCCTCAAAAAATTGAAAATAGAGCTACCCTCTGACCCAGCGATTGCACTACTGGGTATATATCCTAAAGATACAAATGTGGTGCTCCGAAGGGGCACGTGCACCCGAATGTTTACAGCAGCAATGTTCACAATAGCCAAACTGTGGAAAGAACCGAGATGTCCATCAACAGATGAATGGATAAAGAAGATGTGATATATATACACAATGGAATACTATGCAGCCATCAAAAGAAATGAAATCTTGCCATTTGCGATGACGTGGATGGAACTAGAGGGTATTATGCTTAGTGAAATAAGTCAATCGGAGAAAGACAACTATCATATGATCTCTTTGATATGAGGAAGTGGAGATGCGATGTGGGGGGTTTGGGAGGAGGTAGGAAAAGAAAAAATGAAAAGATGGGATTGGGAGGGAGACAAACCATAAAAGACTCAATCTCAAAAAACAGACTGAGGTTTTGCTGGGGGAAGGGGGGACAGGAGAGGGTGGTGGGGATATGGACATTGGGGAGGGTATGTGCTATGATGAGTGCTGTGAAATGTGTAAACCTGGCGATTCACAGACCTGTACCTCTGGGGATAAAAATACATTATATGTTTATTAAAATAAATAAATTAATTTAAAAAAAAGAGGTATAGGAGAAAGAATTATCCAAAAATAGTACCAACACAGCTCAAGCAGCCATTAATATACGAAATGAAAAGATGACACAATTATTCTCTCGGTTAAGATATTGTTCACTGATGAGATACCCTTAGTAGGAGATCACATTTAGCTTTGCCATTTCTTACACTTTGATGTAAATCATTTACCACTTGGGTATATAACAGGCAAGTGTTAATTTGGGGGGGAAGCAAAGGATAGTATTAAAGTCATATAAATTTTTATCTATGCAGTAGAGATAAAGGGGGCTGCAAAGTAATCAAGTGCACACCCATACATTTTTAGATGAGGAAGCTAACATTCAGAGAAGGTTGATGGGAGACAGAAGTAAGGGCTCTGACCCCCAGAGCAATGCTGGAGTCACTTGGTGAGCTGGGGTTCTCCTCAGACGTGGGACAGGCACACAAACACCTGCAACGATCTTCACATGCTGTTGAAAATATTGAAGAATTTTCTCATATCCACTAAGGAATGGATTCTATCGGGGCAAAAGAGAAAGTGCAATATAGAATGTTAGGGCTGAAATATACCTGAGAGATCAACAAGTCTTCATCTCTCAATTTCAGTGTGACATAATTGCTGTCCAAGGTAAGTAGTGGCAGATCCAGGGCAAAAACTAGTCACCCAATTCCCAATCTACTTCTCTTTTCACTTTATCATGCTTCTGCGAAGGCTAGAAAATATAAGTGGTGGCCTGACTTTCATGAAGAGAAAGAGCAGAATGCAAAATTAGGAGGGGCGGGTTACATGAAGAGCAGCCTCTGACAGGATATCTGATCTGGAAAGTCGAGAGATCAGAGAGTGATGCAGGAGAAGAGGACATAAGAAGGCGGCATTGCTAGTGTTGCATTCTCAACCTGTGATCACCGGACCACCGGCACCAGCAAGACCTGAGAACCTGTTTAAAATGTAAATCCTTGACCCAGCCTGGTTACTGATGCAAAAATTCAAGGAGTGAACTCTACCAAGACTTTTAACAAATCTATCTGGTAATTGGGATGCACTTTAATGTGTGAGGACTGATGTGCTGGAGAGGTCTTTGTGAAACTCCTTTGGACCCAGTTCTCAGGATACAAGAATCTTCTGACTAGGAAAAAGCCTTCTTTTTATCAGGCATGTCTTTACTCTGCCTGATCTCTTCTAACTGTGAAAATTTATCTGATTATTTCTAATAAAACAGCCACAAACTTTTTTTATGATGTAAGTTTCAGGTGTACAGCTTTATAATTTGACATCTTTATACCATACCAAGTGAACATCACCTGTGGAGGTACCATCCATCACCATACAGTTAAGCTCCTTCACCCATTTTGCACATCTCCAACCCTCTTCCCTCCCTTCTGGTAACCACTCTTCTGTTTTCTGTAACTATGAGTCTGTTTTTGTTCTGTTTATTCATTTGTTATGCTTTTATTTTAGATTCCACAAATGAGTGAAATCATATAGTATTTGTCTTTCTCCATCTGATTTATTTCACTTAGTGTAATACCCACAGGTTTTATCCATGTTGTTACAAATGGCAAGATTTTATACTTTTTTATGGCTGAATAGTACTCCATTATATAAATATACCACATCTTCTTTATCCATTCATCTATCAATGGACACTTGGGTTGCTTCCATATCTTGGCTAGTGTAAATAATGCCGAGATGAACACAGGGGCGCATATGTGTTTTTGATTTAGTATTTTCATATTCTTTGGATAAATACCCAGAAGTGGAATATCTGGTCATATGCTTATTCTATTCTTAATTTTTTGAGAAATCTCCATACTCTTCACAAACTCTCCACATGGGTAAAACATTAATTTAGTTCTCTCTCATTTCTTTTTAAACTCTAAAATTCTTATTCTTTTTATAATTATTTCTCACTTTGTCCTTTAGTGGCTTATCTGTAATGATTTGGGTTTTTTCCTCCTATTGTTTCCATGCATCCATATGATTTAGGATGACAACATATGGTATGCTAAAATTATTTGGGTTCACCATATCAGAGAAAGAGTATATTAAACTAAAAAACATTTTTAAGGAATAAACCAGAGTTATCTTCTTATTCCTTTATGTTAACTCTGTATTTGTAAGCTTTATTATTTGAATCTTGAAGTCAGTATGGTCAAGTTCTCGTATAGATATATTTAGTTTCAATATGCTAACCTACTGGTTTTCACACATTTTTATTTACTAAATGGAAACAAAGAAGTCTGGTTGATAATACAGGTAAAAAATATAGGGTGGGGAGGAGGGGAAATGACCCAGAAAAATGAATGCAGGAAGCCCTCATGTAAACAAGGTGGAAACAGCATTGTGCTGTAGGTTAAATACACCTGGGTTTGAGTCCCTGCTCTGCTGCCTACACAGCCAGCTGCCTGGAGCATATCACTGAGCCGCCTCTCGGTCTCTATCTTCTTATCAGGAAAACAGGAATATGCACACCTGTTTCGTGGGTTGCTTTTTGTGTGTGTATCAATCAAATGAAACAATTTATATAAAGTATTAGTGATGTTCTTCCATTTGCCGCTATTTTCTTAAGTTTTTGTTCTACTATTTTCCCTTTTCAATATTTTGCTTTGTACTGTTAAGTGGCTTTCAACCGTCTTATAGATTCATTGAGGGCAGTGGAGCTGTCTGAGACACGTAAAATCCGTTTAGCCCCTTATACAACACTCTGCACATCTAAATGCGGTGGACCTCCAGCTACTGAGAGATACTCAGTGTGCCACGGCCATGGAATAGAAAAGTGTCACCGACATTTGTCCATGGGCTACTTAATGTCATTCCTGATGTAAAGGCCTGTGCTCTCTCTGGGGTCCCCACTCTCTGGCTTTCTGAAACAGACAGCAGTCATCGGGTTTAGCCACATCAAAAGACCCAGAAAGGTTTTTCCTCCAAATAGAAACTGCAACTTGGTCTGATGCTCTCATTGTACTTTACGGTAGTTCTCAAAGGGAAATCTCGGGAGGAACAACATCAGCATTACCCCAAAACTGAATCCTCAGCAGCACCCTGCCCTACGAAATCAGAAATCTGTATTTTCACGAGCCCCTCTGGGTGATTCTGGTACATGCTACATTTTGAGACCACTGACCTTAAACAATGCCCTTGTTTTTCTTTCCTAGTTTCTAGGAGTTCTGACTAGCATCAGTGATATTCTTAAGGCAATGTCTTATCCAGGGTAGATAATAGGATAACAATGCTTATATTACACCAACCGGGAATGATTAAGTACTAAAATGGAACATGGACTTTCTCAAAGTGTGTTTAATGGATCATTAATTTATAGGCTATGGATAAGTACTATTTTTTTAAATTTCTTAGACAAACAAATTTAGGGTAATAAGTTTAATAGGGTTTCTTCTCTGAGAAATTTTCATTTTTTTAAAGTATGCTCAAAAAACATTCTAAATCTCCAAAATTATTTCCCCCAAACTTATTTGAAACAACCTTTCTTTTCAGATAAAAATGTATTTGTTGATACAAAGACCTCTTTTGTGGTTGAATTTCCCACACCTGAATTTTGTTGTAGCTTATCATTAAGAAGTGTTTGACACTACACTATTTTTAACTTAGTTTTTAAAAAGTGATTAATGTAGTGGTTCTATACCAATCCCCCCAGGGGATAGTTGGCCATGTCTGGGGACATTTTTATGTATCACAGTTGGGTGGGGGTGGGGTGAAGTTGTCTGCTACTGGCATCTGGGGAGTAGAAAGGTGAGAGATGATGCTAAACCTCCTCCAATACACAAAACAGCCCTCCCAGCAAAGAATTATCCAGCCCCAAATGTAAAAATGTCAAGGTCAAAAACCCTGTATTTTTCAATCAAATATTTAGTGAGTTCTTTCTGTGTATGCACCCCCCTGAGCTATAGTGTAGACTTGTCTTCTTCCATCTTCAGAATTTCAGTACCTACTACACTGCCTGACACAAGAGACTCCCAAGAAGAGCTCACTGAATGAATGGATTAATAGAAGAATGAATGATTGAGGGAAACATGACTATTATGTGAAATAAGAGCAAACCTTGCAAGACAATATAAAAATCACTTTATTTAACATAGCCAGTAAGAAACATGTCCAGGAAGGCTTTGAAAAGAAGGGCAGGTTGTAAATGATCTTAAATGATCAGAGCAGATGTCTCTGAGAGCAGAGCAGTCCAGCCAAGGGGGATCTGACAGACCAAACAGAGAACCAAAGTGGGTCACCTTGAGGGTCAATGCTTCACAGTTTTATTCATGCGGTTCTACCTACAGGTTCTATGCCCCTCCTCTGATCCTATCCATGTCCTATCACAGACAGAAAGTGGCAAGTGGCAGAGATTACCAACTGGTGGCCTGAAAGCCACCTGAAAGTAGGCTTTTTTTTTTTTTTTTTGGTCTTCCACTCTAGGATTTTGTCTGTTTATTTTTGGGAGCTCTGTTTCCTTTTCAACTCTTTTAAGTTATTTAAGCAACATATTATATACCAGTGAACTTAAAAAAAAAAAGATTTTATTTATTTATTTATTTGAGAGAGAGTGAGTGAGAGAAGGAGAGAGCATGAGTGGGGGGAGGAGCAGAGGGAGAGCGAGAAGCAGACTCCCCACTGAACACGGAGCCAGATGCAGGGCTCCAACCCAGGACCCAGGGATCATGACCTGAGCTGAAGGCAGACGCTTAACCGACTGAGCTACCCAGGGGCCTTATCAGTAAACTTTTAACAAACAATTCAAATAAAACTCAAGTTTCCCCTTGACCTTCACCCAATCCACTGTTGGATGTTTGACACCATGTTTATTTGTTTGAATGTCTCCATCTACTGTTTCACACCAAAACCCACTACCATCATGTTACTACCCACCTGGCCCCTGAAGTCACTGGATCTGGGAGAAAAAGCACTATACTTGGAGTCAGATGATCACCTTTCTCTGAGCCCACAGCAGACCACTAAGCACATTGAGCTGTGTTTGGCTCATTTCTATAACCCCCACTCCCAACATGACAAGATTGCTGTGAAAATTAATGTAAATGACATCAGTAGAGGTCCATGGAGAGTCATACTTTTCTAAGTAGGAAGTGCACCAAGCAGGAGAGCATATATCTCAAAGAAGTCTGCAAAAGGGCAAAACCTTTCCCATGCCCTGATCTATTTGTGAAAATCAAAGCTTGAATTCCATAATGAGCGATAAATTTCGTTATAAACAATAATGTATGTGAAGCACTTAGACATTACTAAGACAAAAGTGGCTCACAATTTTAGTATGATTATTAATGCTTTAAATGATAGCAATAGTAAATCTCTTTATTTTTATATAAAAATATTTTACTTTCTATTAAGTAAAATTGATACCACAGGAAGTGAGTTATGTTTGTCTTCCAGCTTCAGATACTTCCTGACACCCCACAAAACACTAAACAAATGTGAGATGTTATTATTATCAGTCTTTTAAGACTAGGCTAAAGAATTCTTTCACAAAACCTTCTCTGACATTCCAACCTAACTCTGCTGAATTTCAGTAGTGATTATTTCTCCCTAGTTTTCTTGGTCATTATGTGTGCACGTGACCTCGTATTCCTTCTATTGTTGTCACACTATTATTTAAATAGTTGTGGAATTCAGATGCTAAGTCTTTAATTGTTTGTGTGTTTATCTCATCTCTCAACTGGATTATGGGCTTCCTTATGTCAGAGGCCACGTTCTCAACCATACTTCGCAACACGCCACACGTAGTAGGCGCCCAGTAAGTGTCTTTGATTTCATTTGAAGAGAGTGTTAGATCCTAGAAGCGCCACAAGAATGTGTCTCTTAAAACCCCTCATCTATAACCTTGTCCCTTCTGGTATGTAACCAGAGAATAGCTTTGAAGTGAGGTTACAGTGTTTTCTTTCCTACTTGTTCCTAGGAACGAAAGCTCTTGTTTTCTACCCTGGAAAAGTAAGATGATTTGAATCTGTCTAATGCGAAACCCTGTATATGAGGTTCTTTGTATTGAAGGTCATCCACTAGAATCTCAAAGTATCTGTTGCAATAATTATTTAAGTAGTGTTTTTCTAATCTTCAAAGGGATAGTTCTGTGTTTAAAATTAATTTTCTTATTTGTCTATGGTTGCAACTTAAAACACTTTTCCTTAGATGCACTATAAAATGTTAATAGCTACATATAGAGTGACTTTACGACTGTAGTGTCATTTTTCTCAGCTTGATCAGCTCTTTTGAATGGCATCATTATGATCAAAGTTGTTTACAGTAATAAAGTATGAATAGTTTCGATAAAAAAGTAGGCACCATTACAATTAAACAGTATCTGGCATTTTAGAATGTGATAACTACTCATAATGCTGTCATAGAATAAGCAAGTCTACAATATAAACATAGTGACAAGAATGACCTAAACAAGTCTTTGAAGCACAAACAAGAATATGAATTGGGGAAGACGTGGTGCTACGGGGTTAAAGGAGGAAGCGGAATATTCAATACACCTGGAGTCTTTCAAAGAAATTGTGAGCAGTTTATTAGCATTTTGTTTATACTGGTACCCTTCATCTAGTCCTGTTTTTGCAAGGAACAAGCAAATTTTAAAATTGGGACAATGTGCCAAATGTCTCAATAAAACTTGGGTCTTAATACTTTGTTTGATAAGGTATACTGCAAAAATCAGCATATTCATATTCATAGGGTATTTATTCAATTATATTACCATGTTATTGGAAAACATAACAACTAGGACATATAAAATAACTATAAATCCTTACACCCTGTACTAGCACCTCTACAAATGCAGTGCAGTTTTCTTGATCCAAGCATTGATTTTCAGGTTTTGGTTCCTTTCCTTTTTTTCTGCAGATTGACTTACTTCTGATTCGTGTGTGTGTGTGTGTGTGTGTGTGTGTGTGTGTGTATTTATATTTATTTATGTATTTATTGTCACCACCATCAGTGGGGTAGCACATAAGAGAAATTTGATCAATTTCTAGTTAGTCAATGTTGGTTTGGGCTTCTGAAACAAAGTTTGAAAGAGGTAAAAGATGATACACTACTTCCTTGGGAAATGAAATGGCTGATTTCAGCAATTTTAAGAGGGTAATTGTCTTCCTAAATGCAGGAATAACAGAGCAGTTAAATAAGCGAATATGTAGGTAATTTCCTTGAAGAAGGAAAAGAAGTGTAACATTTGACATGATTCGTAAGACACAAAGTAATTAGAGACCCAAATACAAATAAATGAAAGGGTTGCTAAAAATTTACTTCTATAAATTGTATGTATATCAATCACACTAAAATATAACTCAAGATGTGACCTCTTTGTTAATACATTATTTTTAGGGAATAACAGAAGTGTTTTCTCATGCCAGAATATTTTCATTTGCCAAACGAACAAAGTTACTCTTCTTAGACCTTCATTTAGGGCTTTTGAGAACCTGACTTATGGCTGCTTCCCTTTATGTGGACCTCCAGCCTATCCATATCTCCTTGAACTTCTATGAATCCCAAATACGCACAACCTCCACCATTCAACCCCAGCTTCTTCTCCACATATCTAAACCATATCTTTCCTATGAGGCTATTTAATTTCCCCCTTCTCTTTTGTAACCAGCCTCTCCAAAGCTCCTTCTTTTGTTTAATCTTCTATTTTCTGTACCATCCATTTGGCATGTATCCAGAGCTTTTTTAGATTTCTATTTAGCTACTTCTGGTTGCCTTTCACATAATATATCCTGAAAACTATTTAGTGAGAATTTTTAATATTCATGAGATATTCCAATTATAGCACAGTGTTATCCCAAGTGATGAAGCAAAAATCTATGTCCTTAGTCTATAAGTTTGGAACAAGTTTCTTATAGAACTGGTTTTTCTATTTCCCTTTGGAGTTCAGAGTGTTCTCTCTTTCCTGTACTCTCTGCAGGGGATACCTAAGTTAAAAGTAAAGTGAATTAAAAAAAAAAAAATCTAATCACGGAGATATAAGAATGTCAGCTGAAATACCTAAAAAATAATCTTCATTTGTATAAACAAACAGACAAGAGCCAACTGCAACAGCTCCCATCTGCAACAAGGACAACAATCCAAAAGACAGTCCATGCTTTATGTTCTTGATTTCTACCCCTCCTGATGGGGTAGATGTTGAATAGCTAAATGTGTAAATCACCAAGTGATTTCTAGAGAGGGAAAATAAAATAACAACACAGTTTTATCATCACTTAACTAGGCTTAATAAACATTGTTTTAAAGTAAAATTAGGGGCACCTGGGTGGCTCAGTGGGTTAAGCCTCTGCCATCAGCTCAGGTCATGATTGAGCCCCTGGGATCGAGCCCCTCATCGGGCTCTCTGCTCAGCAGCGAGCCTGCTTCCCCCTCTCTCTCTGCCTGCCTTTGCCCAACTTGTGATCTCTCTCTCTGTCAAATAAATAAATCAAATCTTTAAAAAAAATAAAGTAAAATTAGAAACTTTAAAGTTAGCAGTTACTAGTTTAAAAGATCAGGAAATCCATTAACTTGAGAACAAATATATAAATCACGCAATAAGTTGGCCAATTCCGAGATCATCTTTGATTATAATGTTTATTTTGTTTGCCACCTTTGCTTAAAGCGGTTGGAGGTGGGGAATTTGAGGACTCTGGTTTTAGACCTGTTGATTATGTTGTTTTTTTTTTTTAATTTCTGACAAGTAAAAATTGTATATATTTAAGGTGTAGGTTGTAATGTTTTGATGTATGTATACATTATGAAATGATTACCATAATCAAATTAAAAAACATATCTATCACCTCCCATAGTTACCTTTGTGTATGTGTTTGTGTGTATGTGTGTTGTGGTCGAACTCTACTCTCTTAGCAAATTTCTATTTGAGCTCTACTCTTTTAGCAAATTTCAGCTATATAATACATTATTACTAACTATAGTCACTGTACTATAAATTAGGTCTTCAGAATTTACTCATCTTATAACTGAAAGTTTGTATCCACTGATTCAGTAGCTTTTCTACCACCCAGCAGCTTTGGTAACTACTATTCTACTTTCTGCTGCTATGACTTTGACCACCCACCCCTCTCTTTTTTTTTTTAGCTTTGACATGGAAGTGAAATCATGTGATATCTATCCTTCTTTGTCTGGCTTATTTCACTTAGCATAATCACCCCTAGGTTCATCTGTGTTGTCTCCAATGGCAAGAATTCCTTCTTTTTAAAAATGAATAATATGCCACTGTTTATATATACCACATTTTCTTACCATTCATCTATCAACGGACACTTAGGTTATTTCTGTATCTTAGTTACACTGAATAATGCTATGACTATGGGAGTACAGCTATCTGTTTGAGATAGTGATTCTATTTCCTTTGGATATATACCAAGGAGTGGGACTGCTGGATCATATACTAGTTCTATTTTTTTATTTTTGAGAAACTTCCATATAGTTTTCCATAATAGCTATATCAGTTTACATTCTGACCAACAATGCACCAGGGTTGCCTTTGATCCACAGCCTCATCAATACTTGTTATCTTTTGACTTTTTGATAATAGCCATCTTAAAAGGTGTGAGGTGATATCTTATTGTGATTTTGATTTGTGTTTCCCTGATGATCAGTGATATTGAGCATCTTTTCATTTATCTATTAGCCATTGCATGTCTTCCTTGGAAAAATGTCTATTCAGGTCCTTCATCATTTTATAATTGGGTTGTTTATTTGTTTACTTTTGCTACTGAGTTGTAGGAGTTCCTTACATATTTTGGATATTAACTTCTTATCAGATATTTCGTATACAAATATTTTCTTCTGTTTCGTAGGTTGTCTTTTCATTCTGTTGATTGTTTCCTTTGTTGTGCAGAAACTTTCTATTTTGACGTAGTCCCACTTATTTATTTTTGTTTTGTTGCCTGTGCTTTCAGTGTCAATTGCAAGAAATCATTACCAAGACCAATGTTAAGGAGATTTTTAACCCTATTTTTTTTTCCCTAGGGTGCAGTTTCAAGTCCTACTTTTAAGTCTTTAACCCATTTTGAGTTGATATTTATGTATGGTATAAGGTAGGTCTAACTTCATTCATTTGCATGTAGATATCTAGTTTTCCCACCACTGTATATTGAAGAGACCGTTCTTTTTTTTTTTTTTAAGATTTTATTTATTTATTTGACAGACAGAGATCACAAGTAGGCAGAGAGGCAGGCAGAGAGAGGAGGGGGAAGCAGGCTCCCTGCTGAGCAGAGAGCCTGATTCGGGGCTCCATCCCAGGACCCTGGGATCATGACCTGAGCCAAAGGCAGAAGCTTTAACCCACTGAGCCACCCAGGCACCCCTGAAGAGACCATTCTTTCCCTGTTGTATATTCTTGGAGACTTTGTCAAAAATTAGCTGACTGTATATGTGTAGATTTATTTCTGGGCTCTCTATTCTGTTCCATTGATCCATGTGTCTGTTTTTATACCAGTACCATAAGATTTTTATAACTGTAGCTAGGTAATGTAGATTAAGATCATAAATTATAATGCCTTCAGCTTTATTCTACTTGTTCAAGGTTGATTTAGCTATTCAGCATCTTTTGTGATAGACATCTTGTGGTTCCATGCAAAACCAAGGACATTTTTTTTTGTATGTCTGTGAAAAGTGCCATTGAAATTTTGATAGGGCTTACAATGAATATCTGCACTGCTTTGGAAAGAATGGACATTTTAACAATATTAATTCCAGTCCATGAACATGGACTATCTTTTCATTTATTTTAGACACATTGATTATGAAATGCTGGCATGTCACAGGAAAGGAAAATGGAAATCCTCTGAAAACGAGGACATTTGTAAAGGAACACGCTCCTATAGAAGGCACAGGCTTTGTTGGTTAGCTTCTCACACAGTGCTCAAAGCAAGCACCTGAATCAAACACCAAATTTAAACCCATGCCACCACTGCCATAGTTTGTAAGATTTGCCCCAGCAATCTCATTTCTAGAAACCTCTCTTGAAAAAGTATTTTCACAAATATACAAAGTGAAAGCATAACACAGGTATCATGCAAAGCACCCTATCCTTTGAGATTTCAATCATATTAGAAGTATGTCCCAAACTTTTTCTAGTACCTCTGGGAACTCTGATGGGATGAGAGGGAAGCAATGATGTTTCCTACCTTCCTTCGAGATCCAGCATCTACAAAATTAGTTTTGTCACATGTAAACTGTTCCTATTCCACATGGGAACACAGCCCTCTCTTTCTGAGATTACTGTGAAAACATCATTCACATAAGGCTCTTGTGCATCTCGCCAGCTCCACGAAAAGTTTAGAATGAAATAAGGATTTTACATCAATGTGCTCCTCAACCCTCTCTTTTTAAAGACATCTGCTTCTCTGTCTTTGGGCTTGCAAACTCACAATGGGAGCATTTTCTTTTCCTAATCCTGACATATATCTCCATTTCTTTTTAAGAAAATCTTACCCCTTTTTCATAAGAATGGGTGTTCTCTTTTTCTCCACAAGGTAGTCTATAGTCTGCTATATTATCCAGCAGTATGTTTGTTCCAGACTGAACTAATCAAGGTAGAAAATAAATCATGTTATTATAACAAATAAATATATTATTATCTTCTTTAGCAAGACAAAAGCCAGGACTAAACTTTGCAATTACCTCTTCCAAGTATTTAAAATTTTTAGACAATCTAAAAGTCTATCAAAAGGGAATAGCTAAATAAATTGTATATTGTTGTTAAGAAGAATGAGGCAGTGCTTTAGGACTTGACATTAAAATATATTATTATATTATTGTGTGTAAAATACTTTAAGTTAAAAAAAGGTATTACACCATTTTTTGGGTACAAATACATATATTTGTGAATTTATAGAAAACAGTCTAAATAGGTATATGTCTCTCTGGGAAAAGCAAACATCTACTTTTTTATTATTATTTTAATTATGACAATAAGTATTTCTTAAACTATTTTTATGGTATAGGCACCAGAGAATCTCAGAAAATTTCTACTAAACTTCAAGGAAAATATAATTCCTTTACACTGTGACTTGTTTGCAAACAAAAGCATAATGGGAAACTCCTCAGTTTGTTATGAGGTAATTTTCCTATCTACACTTGTTATTTCATTTTATTTCCTTACTTGGAAATTATTTATTCATATCATCTGGGCATCTATTGGAACATTGAAAATTGATGAGAAAGAAACCAGTGCTGGTTTCTGTATCCCAGTCTGAGCGGATGATCAGTGTACAGCATTGTGTGTGGCCTTGGAACTGGCTGGGGGTGGCTGAGCAAGCTTAGCCTCTTGTTTGACAGTTGTTTGACTCTCCCACTGGACTAAGTTGAGAAATCATACAGCTTTGTTTACTGCCAGCAGCCATTCTGCTACCCCACGGGAACTAGCCTTCAGATGAAGCTGACACTGAGGATACAGGGCAGAAAGACAGAGAGAAACTGGGTGTTTGGTGATTTCATCCAGATGATGGAGAGACCAACCCTGAAATCTCCCCTACTCTGTATTTCCAGTCATAGGATATAATAAACTGTCTTTATTATTTAAGCCATTTAGAGTTTGTTTTCCTGCTAGCTGCTATTGAAGGTGTTCTGTTAATAGGTATATATTCTTTTCTTTAAAGATTTTATTTTTAAGTAATCTCTACACCTAATGTGGGGCTCCAACTCACAACCCCACGGTCAAGAGTCACATGTTCTACTGACAGAACCAGCCAGGCGCCCTGCTGTTAATATATTTTGGAAGTTAATCATCAATGTAGACAAAAATTGTGCACAGTAATTTTCATCAGAGATGTATTATGATAGTGAAAAATTATAAGTGATCAAGATCCTGGGTATTAGGGGCACCTGGGTGGTTCAGTTGGTTAAGCGTCTGCCTTCGGCTCACGTCATGATCCCAGCGTCCTGGGATTGAGCCCCTCATCAGACTCCTTTCTCAGCAGGGAGCCTGCTTCTTCCTCTGCCTGCTGCTCCACCTGTTTGTACTGTCTCTGTCTCTCTGTCAGATAAATAAATAAAATCTTTAAAAAAATGATACTGAATATTAGGGAAGCAAGTACATAGATTACGGCTCACTGACATGATATAATATTCAAATTTATGTTATCAGGTATTTTTTAATTGACAATGCAGCTCCTAGTTCATCTCCCTGGACTTGGTTAACTCTCTAGTGTTCCCTGTCTTCCTTCCAGTGTCTCCTCTATTTGTTTTGCTTCCTGTGGTTTTCTCTGACTAGAATGCCTCTAAATTCATCAAACTTTGGGATGCCCGGGTGGCTCAGTGGGTTAAAGCCTCTGCCTTCGGCTCGGGTCATGATCCCAGATCCTGGGATCGAACCCCGCATTGGGCTCTCTGCTCAGCAGGGAGCCTGCTTCTCCTCTCTCTCTCTTTGCCTGCCTCTCTGCCTACTTGTGATCTCTGTCTGTCAAATAAATAAATAAAGTCTTTTTAAAAATAAATAAATAAATTCATCAAACTTTTAGCTCCATTCCACTTCCGCTTTAAAATCCCACCCAGGTGCACTTCCTCCAGGAAACCTTCCCATAAACCTTCTTCCTTGCCCCCCAAGTTGGTACACCCACAATATCTGTGGTTATTATTTCTCTAACTGATCATGTTTTAGCTACCTGATTGTATTTATGTCTTTCTTCACTATGAGACTAAGAGCTGTTGGAAGATAAAGATCAACTGATTCTGATTTGGTTTTGTATCCCTAATGTCCAATCAGAAGCCCAGCATTGCACCGATGCTCTATGAGTATTTGTAGACTGTGTGGGTGGATGGTTAGATGAATAAAGAATGAATCTTAATCGTGGATATATCAAGAATGTAGGATGGTTAACTTCTAAATTTTGTCATGGTTTTCTGTATTTTCCACAGAAATGGAAAAAAATGTGTTAAAAAATAATACACTATTTACGCAGAAATTAAGACTAGATATTTTAAAAATATCACTCCCCTCTTAAGCTCCTTTGTAAAAATTTAGTAAGCAAAATTCATTAATAAATATTTATCATTGAGGCAGCCAAAGGCAAACTTCATACTGTTATTCTCTCATGAAAAATTAAATTGACTTACTCTTTTTGATTAATTTTGAAAGCTTTGGTTTAAGGTTATGGAAGTCTGACAGAAAAATTGAAGCCATGATTGATTTACATGACACACTTTTAATGGAAAATGCTGTAAAACATTGCAGAAGCTCTGTGACATCTTTAAAGATGAACTCAGATGAGAAATGCTAGGTTTGCAGGGCAGGGAAAGGGCTCTGTAAGTAACCTTCACCCTCCAACCCACTCTTCCTGAGGCCCCTGGTTGGACAATGTGCTTTCACATTCTGACTGGTACCTCCACGAATAGCAGCAAGACCAAGCAACCTCACTCCCTTATCTTATAAACAGTGTTAATATTAAGCTTTATAAAAAGACCTAAAAT
This sequence comes from Martes martes, assembly GCF_963455335.1. Lineage (NCBI taxonomy): Eukaryota > Metazoa > Chordata > Mammalia > Carnivora > Mustelidae > Martes > Martes martes. The sequence continues at coordinate 76,628,235 of NC_137896.1, read as the reverse complement.
GGTAGAGAATAGAAAATAAATTCTGAATCTGCCTATTACACATTAAAGGTACAAGGCTGGCAAAATTGCTTTTCTCTACCCCTGTTTTGAGGATAGATTGTATCAGTCATTTTTGCACACCTACCACCAGAGAATAGATGACGTACAGTAGGCATTCCTAGAAATTGCCAAATAAATTAAATGTTAATGGTGGTTGCATCTATGTAGTGGAATTATCTATGAGTGTTATTTCCTTCTTTGTATTCTTTAGTCTTTTCCACATTTTCTCTAATCTTTTCAAATTTTCAAATGGTTGCATCCTTGGGTTGTTATTTCCATAAATTCACAGTCAATTGCAAGAGAGGGGGGAAAAACAGATATTCTGATATTGAGAAACTTTTGGTTCTCTTTTGTAATTCAGCATGCCCTTATTTACTGTTGCTTTTGAACACTGAAATAGAAAGAGGGCTTCTTGGAGCACTAACTTCTCAGATGTGCAGCTTACCTGATGTTTTTCCTTCAGGTATCAGAATTTTTACTCTAATTCTAATATTTACCTCTGTAAAATTTGAACTCACAAGAGAGTAACATTGAAGAGACCTAATATTTGCTTAGTAACTAGGTGAGTTTGATACTTAGGTTAACTCCCCCAATTTTCCCACTAACCCTACATCGTTTGATGGTGCCAATGAGTGACTTGAGCATGCGAACCATCTTTGACTTCCCAATAATTTCCATCACTTCTAATAAATTTAAGTATAGGCAATGTGCTTACTCTCCAAATTCAGCTTTAAGACAAATCCCTTCACTCCTTACAAGATTGCCATGCCTAGGCCTAGAAAGATAATCTGTAGTGACCACCATAGATACTATTATCCTCATTTTACAGATGAGAAAATTAAGTACACCACTCAAGGGCGTGGTTAGTGAGACACAGAGCTCAGAAGCAAACCCTTATTTTTCAAATCACAAATTCTCTCCTTTTCCTACTGTACCATGCTGTCAGAACTTTATAAAACAATGACAAGATAGATTTAGAATGATAGGTTTAGAACTATAGAATGAAGGCGATATATAGCTTATTATCTAAACAACTGAAGCCAAAGGATAAGCAATTCTGGCATTAGTGGCTAAATTCTCCTCACTAGGAAATATAAAAGTCTCTTGGCCAACAGTGGCAGAAGAAAATATTTCTATTATCTCCTGATTTGACTTTTCTCTCAGATTGGTCATTCTGTCCTGTTTTTTACATTAGCTGATCTTCTGTAGCTCATGTTGTTTGTATCCAAAGGTTTTCAACTATCATGTCTACATTTCATTGCTTCCATGTATTTTTTTATTTCTTCTTTAATTTCCTGGTTGACCTATTCATTCTTTCGTGGATGTTCTTTTTTTTTTTTTCTTTTAAGATTTTATTTATTATTTTGACAGACAAAGGTCAGAAGCAGGCAGAGAGGCAGGCAGAGAGAGAGGGAGGAAGCAGGCTCCCCGCAGAGCAGAGAGCCCGATGCGGGGCGCGATCCCAGGACCCTGAGATCATGACCTGAGCTGAAGGCAGAGGCTTAACCCACTGAGCCACCCAGGCGCCCCTTGTGGATGTTCTTAACCTCCATGTATTTGAGGGCTTTCCCGATTTTTTCTTGTGATTGACTTCAACTTTCATAGCATTGTGTCTGAAAATATACATGGTATGATCTTAATCTTTTTGTACTTGTTGAGGCTTGCTTTGTGACCCAGTATGTCACAAATATTCTGGATCTGTTCTAGAGAATATTCCATGTGTACTCAAAAAGAATCTGTATTCTGCTGTTTTAGGATGAAATGTTTTGAATATATCTCTTAAGTCCGTTTGGTACAGTATGTCATTCAAAGCCATTATTTCCTTATTGATTCTCTGCTTAGATGATCTGTTCATTGTTGTAATTGAGGTGTTACAGTCCCCTACTATTATTGTATTATTATCAGTGAGTATTTTATGTTTATTATTAACTGATTTATATATTTGGGTGCTTCCAATTTGGGGGCATAAATATTTACAATTGTTAGATCTTCTTGATGGATAGACCCCTTAACTATGATATAATGTCCTTCTTTTTTAAAAAGATTTTATTATTTATTTATGATGGAGAGAGATAGTGAGAGAGGGAACACAAGCATGGGAGAGCTAGAGAGGAAGAAGCAGGCTCCCCGCTGAGCAGGGAGCCTGATGTAGGGCTCCATCCCAGGATGCTGGGATCATGACCTGAGCTGAAGGCAGATGCATAATGACTGAGCCACTCAGGTGCCCCAATATAATGCCCTTCTTAATCTCTTGTTATAGTCTTCGTTTTAAAATCTATTTTGTCTGATGTAAGTATGCTACTCTGGCTCTCGTTTGACATCCATTAGCATGACAGATGGTTCTCCATTCCCTCACTTTTAATCTGCAGGTGCCTTTGGGTCTAAAATATGTCTCTTATAGGCAGCATATGGATAGATCTTGGGTTTTTATCCATTCTGATACCCCATGTATTTTGAGTGGAGCATTTAGTCATTTTACATTCAGAGTAATTATTGAATGATATTAATTAAGTGCCATTGTGATTTCTATAGATTTGGTGTTTTGGGTGATATTCTCTGGTCCTTTCTAGTCTTTGTTGCTTTTGGTCTTTTTTCTCCACTCAGAGAGCCCCTTAAAATTTCTTTCAGGTCTGGCTTAGTGGTCACAAACTCCTTTAGTTTTTGTTTGTCTGGTAAACTCTTTATCTTTTTTTCTATTCTGAATGACAACTTTGTGGGATAAAGAATTCTTGCCTGCATTTTTTTCCTATTCAGCACATTGAATATATCCTGCCACTGTCTTCTTGCCTGCCAAGTTTCTGTGGACAGATCTGCTAAGAACCTGATCTATCTTCCCTTGTAGATTAAGGACTCCCCCCGCTGCCCTTGCTGATTTCAGGATTTCCATGTCTGTGTATTTTGTGAATTTTACTATGATATGCCTTGGCACATGACAGCTTTTGTTGAATTTAATGGGGGTTTTCTGTGCTTCTTGGATTTTAATGTCTGTGTCCCTCCCCAGATCAGGGAAGTTTTCAGCTATAATTTGTCTGAATAAACCTCCCACCCCTTTTCTTTCTTTTTATCTTCTGGAACTCCTATGATATGAATGTTATTATGTTTTAATAAGTCACTGAGTTCCCTAAGTCTACATTTGTGATCCATTACTTTTCTTTCCCCCTTCTTTTCAGCTTCATTATTTTCCACAATTTTATTCTCTGTATTGCTGTATCATTCCTCTGCTTCTTCCATCCTTGTTTTTATGGCATCCATTTGGGTTTATATCTCAGTTATAGCATTTTTAATTTTGGCATGACTAGATTTTCATTCTTTTATCTCTGTAGTAAAGGATTCTCTAGTGTCTTCTATGCTTTTCACAAGCCCAGCTAGTATTCTTATAATCACTGTTTTAAATTTTATTTCAGACATCCTACTTCTATCTGTATTGATTAAATCCCTGGCCATGAGAAAAAATAATACCAAAAAAATAAAGAACAAAAGTAAAAGGAAAGCCAGATCCTATTTACCCTAGAGATGGAGCTTTGCATCACTCTATGATCATTAGACTTGATGCACACAATTTGTCTGTGCTGGTCTGGGGAGGGGCCTATTGTGATGATTCTCAGGCGGACTTGCCCTAGTGGAAAGATGCCTCCAGAGTGCAGGAGAACGGGGCTTAGTGTAAGTGGTCACAGCCTCCACTAGGTCCACTGTTTTGCTCCCTCCAGGCTTTCAGTGCTGAAGGTCATGGTGAATATGGCAATGCCTTGCTTTCTAGCCCCAGACCTGAAAGTTTGGGCCCCCTACTTTTCCTTGAGCCCTCACAGAAGAGCAATCAATCACCCCTCTTGTATCCCCAGTTTCTGTTAGAGCCCAACGGTCACCCTGCCTGGGTCTGAGTTTGGTTTGTTTGTTTTTTTTAAATCTTGGGCCCATGACTGAATTTCAAAACCACAAATTTTAGGGACTCCCGTGGCTGGGATCTAAGTTGTTTGGGGTGTGGGGGGGGAGGGGTTCTTGCTGCTCTTTTGCCCTTTGCTGGCCAGTCCTAGGGAAGCAGTGGCACAACCAAGCAGTGGTAGCACAACCGGGCAGCAGTTCACAGTTTGTGGCAAAACAGCAGAAAGCTGGCACCAAGATTCACTGCCCTAAGCCAGCTTCCCCATTCCTATGCCTGGGAACCATGCCACACTGAGGCACCACCCATTCTTCTTGTGACACAAGGGTTCCTCAGACTAGGCTGTCCCTCCTGGGACTCCTCCCTCCTTCATCACCTGAGCACCTTTAAGCCAGGCACATCTGCCATGGTAGTGGACTTCTAAAAGTTCAGGTTTTGTGCTCTGCTGCTTATAATACTTTGTGGTAGTGTCCATAAGATGGGCTTCCCCCACTGGGAACTCACAGCTACATCTCCCCCAAGTCAACTCTCCACACCTCCTACCTTCCAAAAGATGGTCACTTTTCTACTTGTAGACTTGTGGTTTTTGTCCTCTCAGACTTCAGACTGATTTCTTGGGAGCTCAGAATGATTCGATAACTATCTAGCAGTGTTTGACAGACAAGACAAGCTCGAGGTCCCCTTACTCCTCGGCCATCTTAACTTCTCTCCTTATTTATTTATGTTTTACCAGAATAAAGAAGAAAATAAAAAATTGACATCTGAATTTAATTTAAATTGTTAGAAAAAAAGTTCTTTGTTTTTATTTATTTTGTTTAAATTATGGATTTTATACCTTTTCCTTGTGGATAAAAGAAAAGGATTTTCCTACACATAGAGAATTCAAAATTTAAGTAAAAAAAAAAAAAAGGTAAAGCCACATTTTACTTTGATGACAGTTCATTTTGAAGATCACATTTTTGCTTTTCTTTGGCCTTGGGGGAATCTTGTAAAAAAGACTCAAGGAGAAAAAGAAGTTTGTCAATGAAACTGAAATAGTGACCATCTAATATTCAATATAAATAAAGTAGGTTTTGTTTTTCTGTATAACTTTAATCTGTTCTTACTAAAGCAGGCTAATATACCTAATATGTAACCAAGAATGTTATAAATCTAGCTTGTTAACAGATGTTTAAATCATATTATCTCTCTGGAAGCAGTGTTTGTTTGCTTTGTGTGGGGGTCATTTATTATTTTATTTATGTGTGTGTGTATGTGTGTTTAAAGACTCAATGAAGTATAATTTACATACCACAAACACTTTTAAGTATACAATTCAGTGCTTTTTAGTGAATTGACAGAATTGTGCAACTATTGTCACAATCCAGTCTTAAAACATTTTCATTGCCCGAAAAGAATCTTTCATTTGTACTCATACTCTGTTCCTACTCACAGCAGCAAACTATAAGGAGAAAAAATTTTCTTAAAAATGATCTAACTTCTCGGTTATCTACTCTTTAGACAGGCCAGCAGGCCAAAGGACTAAAATGAACAAATCAAAACCAAAATATACATCAAATTAAACTAGCTTATGAAGTTCAATGCCACCCCCAGATTTATGTTTTGTTCTGTTTTTTTTTTTTTTTTGTATTACATAAAGCTGGCACTGTTTAAGTCTCAAGTATGTCAGAAGGAAGATCTAAGAGGTGGAGCCAGCAAGTTACTAAGGCAGATTTTGGTTATCTCTAATTTAAACTCAATAAAAATGCATTTAAAGTATTTCTTTGAACATAACTGAAATGTAGAGAGTTTTTAAAAAACATAAATTCACTTTTAAATTTTCTTTCAAACTCATCAATTTTAAAAGAAATAGTTATTTTGAGTAAGCACTTTTCCCCATGCCTTTCCAGTTTTCACAAATAATGTGCAATTATTTCAGCTAAAATTTTAAATTTTGAAGCAAAAGGATCTCAATATAAGTAATTGAGAACAAAGTTAAATGTCTCTGCAATGATTGATTGTACACAATTTGAACACCATAGGTAGTTAAAAGGTGGCCTTTTGAAAGGATACAGATCCATTTAGTAAAGACATCTACCTTATCAAACTTGTTGACCTTGCAGAAGGGGTTACTGCTTAGCAGACACATGGATTTCTAAGTTATTCATTAACTATCTAGAAAAAAGGAATGGAAACATAGGGAGTGGGTTATGATCCCCAAATTGGGAACTACCTCATATCTCTCCTACATGTTCACAGATGCTTTATTTATTTTTTTTAAGATTTTGTTTATTTATTTATTTGAGAGAGACAGAGATCACAAGTAGGCAGAGAGGCAGGCAGAGGGGGAGAGGGAAACAGGCTTCCCGCTGAGCAGAGAGCCTGATGCAGGACTCAATCTCAGGCCCCTGAAATCATGACCTGAGCCGATGGCAGAGGCTTAACCAACTGAGCCACCGAGGCGCCCCTCATAGATGCTTTAAATGATTTCACTGGATAGTAAAATCTCTCTTTCGTGGAGATAAAGATACTACATACATGTACTAACAAATATATAACACATAATAAAGAACCTATGTTATAGAGAGGCCATGCAATGATAGAATTAAAAGTATTTTGTAGTTGGGAGGAAGAAACCTGAACTTTGTTGTAGACTAGAGAGGTTGAGCAAAAGTACCGAATCCTTCTTTAATTAATCAGGAAGTTTTCAGGAAGAAAAAAAAGTTCAGACAAAGTTTGTTATTAGTATGTGATTGATTTATAACAAAATTGGGTATAAAATGACAAAAGACAGAGTTCTGGTGATATTAAAAAAATGGGGATTTGTTATCAATTCAATGATAGGAGACCTATAAAAATAGGACCATTTTCAATTCAATTTCTTTCTATTTAAGTTCACAAATACTTATTGAAAACTTATTATGGGGGCACCTGGGTTACTCAGTGGGTTAAACCTCTGCCTTCGGCTTGGGTAATGATCCCAGGGTCCTGGGATCGAGCCCCACATAGGGCTCTCTGCTCAGCGGGAAGCCTGCTTCCTCCTCTCTCTCTCTGCCTGCCTCTCTGCCTACTTGTAATCTCTATCAAATAAATAAATAAAAAGAAAAAAATTATTATGTGAAAGCCATTGTGCTAGAGCCAAGGACAATGTACTAGGCCTTATAGGTAAATGCAACAGGAGAATTTCTGCTCAGTTAGAGCTCAACAAAATACCATTGTGGCCTAGAGCACACCAATCATAGTTTGTCTGCATATTTTGGGGGTCCAATCTTAAAACTCTAAGGATTATTCATTTTCTCACTAGGCTGAATAATCAAGGTTTCAGATAGAGAGTCTCCTCTAGGCAATGCTAAAAATATCTAGGTAGCTCTAAATTTTCCTTCACAACCTTGAAGCTCTGCAAGATAAAATTTCCACAATTTTCAAACTATGCCACATTTGATAAGGCAAGTCACTAAATCTTACCCTAAGTCACCAAATCCAAATTTGAAATAATAGTCAAGAATTCCTAAGATCTCCAAAGATTCCTTTACCATATGAATGGAAGTTGCAAGACAACGTTGGCATTATATGGAAGTTCCAAGGTCCTAACTGGAGAAAGGGAAGAAACTGGGGTAAAGAGGAGCACTGTAGGAGAGCTGACTCTCAAGGTGGGTTTTGGAGGCAACCAGAAATTGTTTCTTCGCCAAGCTGCTGATAATTTCTTCCACATTGCTGACATTTTTCAGGTCACTGTTTTATCCAGGAAAATCTGTTCACTAATGAATTAATTGGCTGACTAAGTATCATCTTTTTAAAATACAAGCAATGTTCAAAAGAATAAGAATGCCAATAATTATTCATAAGCCAATAAGAATTAGCTTAAAAATGTTTATTGCAACTGTTTTCCTCTTAATAACTTAAAGCAACTATACTGTCAAAATAGTAGTTTTAGAATAGTTATGAAACAATGAACATATATATATGTTCATATACATGTATGTATATATGTTCATATATATATGTGTATGTGTGTGTATATATATGTATATATATTGTTCAGAACTTTAAAATTTTTAAAAGGAATTGTCACATGCATTAGCTAGTTTGATGCTCATAAAAGTCATGTGAAAACAGACACTGTTGGTTGACTATTAGCAGTTGCTTGCATGTAAAATCCTGATTTGGGGTATGCCTCACACTTCATTGTAACTCAGGGATTTGGCAAGAAAAGTCTACACCAATCATGTTTATCATCTGCCTTACCAGTGATTAGTTTGGGGTGAGCATGTAATTCATATCTGGCCAATGAGATATGGGAGAGGTCTGTTGAAAGGCTTCCAGAAAGGTTACTTTGATCTAAAGGGGAAAAAAAGATAAAGGATGCACAGAAAGAAATAAGCCTGCTTTCTTTCATCACATACGGACTCATATAACAATCAGTATATGTTGTTAGATTTGCATGTGAGACAACACTTTAGGAGAAGAGGAAACCAGAACTGAAGATGACATCTTACAAGCAGGAGATTGCTAAGTCACCCTGCTGAAAATGGCTGACAGAACATTGAAAAGTTCTAGAGTCCTTAGTCATGTTATTTAGCTGCCAGTTTATATTTTATTTATTTAAATATTTTATTTATTTATTTGACACAGTAAGGGAGAGTAAGAAAGAGAGAGCACAAGTAGGGGGAGCAACAGGCAGAGGGAGAGGGAAAAGCAGGCTCCCCACTGAGCAAGGAGCCTGATGTGGGGCTCAGACCCAGGACCAGGGGATCATGACCTGAGCTGAAGGCAGACACATAACTGACTGAGCCACCCAGGTGTCCCTTAGCTGCCAATTTAAATATACCAGTAGCTTCACACCCTTAGGATTTGGGTTATATGAATGACTTTATCCAAGGTTATTGCTTAAAGTGATTGAGTTGGAGTTTTTGGTTCCTGCAAACTGAAATCACAACGATACATGTGAATTGGTTAGGTCCCTGATTTAGAAATATGATAACTGAGGTTCAAAAATTTAAGGAACTTGACCAAGAACCATAGAGTAAGTTACAGATATGCACCATAGCTGCAGTTTCACAATCTAAGGATCATATGCCTTCCATTTAATGCTGTGACAATTTTGTTGAGTAGAAATAGTAAATAATTTGGGGGTGTTGGATACTTTGGGAAACTACATAGATTTATTCTTCTATCCTCTCTGAAATAGGAATGTTGTAGTAGAGGACTTAGAGCATTAAAACAGAACACTGAGAAACTGGAGCTCAGAAAAGGGGGAGCAAGGTATCATCCTCTTGTTTTGCCTATTTTGAAATTTTGTCTAAAGCAGACCTGGCACTCATAAGAAAGTTGAAACTCTCTTCCTCCTTTTTCTTCCTATTTCACATGTACTTCTATTCCCAGGACCCCAAGTGGGTGAGCAGCGTTGGTAATTCAGCTATACTCTGTTTAATAGAGCCATCTTCAGCCAGGTGACTTAGGTGGAATCTCATGATGACAAGGAAAAGAATCCACTGAAACTAAAATAAAAATACAGATTTATTAAAGAACAAATTGGGGAATCTCATGGAATGGAAAGGTAGAGAGTACTGCTTGACTGAATAAGTTAGAGGAGTTAGATAGTAGATGGATAGATAGATATCAGGAACTTACATGTGCCACGGCATAGGAGTCTCTGTCACACCATTGGTTTCTATAATTTATCTCTCTTTCTGTGTAGACCAGCTTTTCTCTACTCATGCACAAGGCCAGAAGATGCATTGTCCCATCGTTGCCAACCCAACAATGCTGGTTTAAGATGACTTTCCAGGCAAATGGTCTGTTATAATGGACCCATTCTGCCCATGTCTCAACGCTTAATCCTGAATTCCTCTGAGAGAAGATAGATCAGCCAAGCTGAGCCTCTGGATTGGTTTCGCTGTAACCAGACATCCCTACCTTTGTTCAACCAACTATTGCCATAGGGTGATGGATGGTCATATTGAAACACCATCACCTGTATGGTAATGGACATTTCTCAGAGAACAGGCTATGGCAAATTAAATCTGGCCAGTATTTAAAACTTCATTTTATTGGGTTTCTTAATGATTTCAAAGTTTATTATTGCCAATTTGTAAATTAAAACTTAAACATAATGTGGTCATGAGTAGGAAACTCCCTTCTACTGATAAAGGGAAAAAAATTACCAGACATCCCCGATGAAGATGATCACTTAATGTGGATAATGACAAATAAGTGACAAAAACCTCAGAAGTATATCTCAGCATTTTTCAAAAGGCAGTTATTTGTGTAATTTATAATTACTCATTACATTTAGTTTATACATTACAAACACAAAATATTTTTAATGTGTAAGTATTCAAGGAGAATTAAAATGAATATATTTTATATGGAAAGTCCATTAAAAACTAAATTCTTACATGGATTATTTGATCACATTAGAGTAACTCAGCAATGTGCCTTTAGAACTATAGATCTATAGATGTAATGTTAAATTTCAGATAAACATGTGATATACAATCCTATAATGACATCAGAAAAAATAACATATATTTTAAAGTGGTGAAAATGAGTAATGTGAAAGCTAGATCACACTACAAATAATACCAAGCATACAAAATATATAATTTAAGTCAAATAAAAAATGCCCATATGTGAAATAAATTGAAATTAAATGTTAATGAAAGTTAGGGAAGTACAGGTATAAAAGCTGTTAAGAATTGTATAGGCTGTAAATTTTAACCATTAGATTTTTTTAAGCTGAAATTCATGTTCTATATGTGTCAACACCAGTATGAATTTTGTTTATCAAAAGTGTTTTTCAAGCATCACAAATTTTAGGGGCACAATGACTCAAATCATAAATTCTGACATGATATGTGAATCTATGAAAATATATATTATATGTATGTAGTTATATATGTGAAAATATATTAGGGAAAACCTAGCTAACATGAAATTCATTTTATAAATTGAAGTAGGCAATAATATAGTTCTTTATGAGATTTACAGGGAATTTGAAAAGAAATGCTATGTCGAGTAGATCTTTTTAAAAAGTAATGACTTAAGTAATGTCAGAGTGAGATGACAGGAAATGTCAGAATTAAATCATACAGATTCATGTGTTGTACATAGAGGGGTTGGCTAGAATGGGAGCTCTTTCAGCCTAAAAATGAAAGCAAAATCATACCATCCATTTGGAGAAACCAGAGCCACACAAACATTAACACAGTACTGCAACAACAAATTCCTCACTTTTTTTTTTCCCATGTGAGGGCAGTTTTATTCCGTTGTTAATTTCCATTTTCACTAATCTCTGCCTTCCCTGAGTTGAGTGAATACGCCCAAATACTATGCAAAAGAAACTATTCTTGTTTTGGTTTAATTGGGGTCTCGAAATAGAGAAGAGCCCAAGGGATTCCCAACTGACTATTGCAGACATAAAGCATGTGGAGTGTTCTGATCAAATGTTGGATAAGAATGTGAATTATGTTTATTCAAATGCTCTTAAATCTCCAGAATCTTCAGGCTAAATTTGCTCTGACTTTGCCTCCAGAATGACATGTTATATTATCACCAGAGCTGAGTCTGCTGTGTTCATATCAGGTACTTCCACTGGAAGCCTGAGCCCTCACAGCACCTCCACACGGGAGCCAGACCCCAGTGGTTCCTGGAACACCACGGTCCAGACAGAATGTCCTACGACTCCAAACAGCCACTGGCATTTTGCACGTGACCATCAGGATGATGAAGTTTTGGAATATGGGTGAGGTTCGGTGGGGTGGAGTCTGGAGCCCTCCACCAAGAAAGAATTCTTGAGAGATATCTTCGGTGCAAAACAGTGGTTTATTAAATTATGGGGACAGGAACCTGTGGGCAGGAAGAGGTGCTGACCCAGGGTTGTGAGGGGTGGCTGATTATATACTGCGGGGTTGGGAGAGGTAAGGAAAAAGGGAGGTTTTGAAAGATCTTTCATGTATTAGAGAAGACACACAGGATAGTGGAGGCTTTGCTATTTGTCAGATTAAGGTTGTTTTTCCTTCTAATAAGTCTTTAACAGTAATATAGTTGGGAGCTTTCTGGAGGAATGTTACATTCCTCCTATCACACGTCCTTATCAATGGGTTTAAAAGAAATTCAATTTTATTTACATTTCCTTCTGCCTCAGACTCTTTCAATTTTATGGGGGTAGGGTGATGTTAGGGCTTCAGGTGTAAGGGCCTATTCAGCCAGAGTGGTCCCACCCCAGTTGAACTGCAATTTTGTTGTTTATGCAGTAAAACTTAAACTGACCCTGCTCCCCCCACCCCCCCCTCCAAGGGGAACTTACTTAAAAGCAAGTCCGGGAAACCAGTCCCAGGTAACAAAGCCCAAATACAAGGGTGGGTCAGGTCAGGTGGAGATAACAGCCCGAATGTGGGGATGAGTCAGGTCAGGTGGAGACATTCAACCAGTACAGCGTGCATACTGTCTCCCTAGTTACCAAGGAGTATGGGCCCTGCCCTTTGGGCACCTTTTGGGCGCCAATTCTGACCAAGATGATAGGCTGGTTCAAATATCTACTAGGGTAAATTGTAATTCAATTGGTCACTTATATGTGACCTAACATGACTGTCCAGCTTTCTCTGTGTGTTACAATTTCATTGGCCATCTGTGCATGGCCAGGCCCAACCACATGGCCTTTGCCCTTAAAAGCTAGTCTGTGAAACAGAGAGGGTCACCCTCTCTGTTAAGTGGTACGGCCTCAAACGGTCGGTTTGATTCTCGATGCTTGGCGCGAGATAAAGCTTTGCTTGACCTTCGCTTTGTATCAGTCTTGCTCCTTTAATCACGGACCCATTATCGGGGGACCCAACATTGGGGACCCAACACAGGAAACTGGGTTATGGGTCTCTGGAAGTTAGGTTATTGATAAGAAAGCTTCTTCCTTGTAAATCACTAGGACATTAGTAAGCTGAGAGAGACTCAGGTCTTGCCGGATTTTGATCCCTGCAAGTTAACTGTTTTTCCTTTAGGGCAGCCAGGAGTGCCTGAGGAATGTCAGAGATACCCCATGGTGGGGGAGGGGAGGTTGTGTGGTGTCCACTTCTGCTTTGTCCTCAGCTTGTCTTCTGCTCCCTCATCAAGGACACTAAAGGCAAATCAGCAGGGACCCCAAATGGACCCTGCCAGGAATCCTCAGCCATTTCCAGCACCCTCAAGGCCACTTAATTCTGTCTCTCATGCTTATAATTTTTAGACAACAAACCATATGCAAACTCTTCTAGTCACCAAATCCTTCAGTATTTGATCTGTGCTTCCTTTCCTTTGTCTTGTTTTCCTACTCGGCCTACTTTTTCTCCCGTCAGTTTCGTTTTGTTCTTTGAAACTTGGAATCCAGTTGCAAATCATCTTTCCTACCTGACGGGCTTCCCTACATTCACTCCACTGTGGTGTCACCTCCCCTCATGTTTATTTCTTTGTTTGTAATAATCGTCTTATTGAGGTAAAATTTGCATTTTACAGAAGCCCCAGATTTTAAATTTATAGTTCATGAGCTATAGATACCTTGATCACCTCTCCAATCAAAATATAGAACATTTTCATCATTCCAGAGAGTTCTCACGAGCACCTTTCCAGGAAATTGCTTATACTTCTTGCTAAGCAAGCATTTTTAGGTTTTGATCACCATAGATTAGTTTTTTCTGATCCCATACTTCATATAAAAGCAAACATATAGTATGAATTTTGTCTGACTTCTTTAGCTTAGCATGTTTTTGAGATCGTCCATGTTGTTCGTATCAATAGTTCATTCTTTTTAGTGTTAAATAGCATTCTGTTGTATGGCTTTACCACCAAACCTGTGGGTTTTTTTAAGTTTTTTTTGCTTTTAGGATTAAATCTGTTGGGAACATTATGTACAATTTTTTGTGTGTGTGGGTATGTTTTCAACTCTCTTGAGTCTTAGGATTGGATTGCTGATACCTAAGGTATCTGGTTCTTATAATAAATTAATCATGACCCTCAGGTTTTATAAGTCAGTCTAGTGAGTTTACTTAAGGTTAAGTTCAACTGTGAGAACTGGCTCCCCTCTAAACATGGGAGCTACTGAAACTGAAGAGCAATCCTAAGTGGTGAAGAATGGATCATGAAAACTCCCATGAGGAACCATTTCTGGATACCAGCTGACATGCATGCCATGTTTCTCTTCTGCCCTTTCTGTGGATCATGTGTATTTTCCTTTGACACTCTATACATTTAAAATGTTTTGCCTGCCCTGTGTCATACTTTTACTCAGATTTCACCATCCATTGTGTCACTGTTGGAAGGAAACATCTTCTTCTTCCAACTTGAGTTCAGTGATTGGGGGCCTGCAAATTAATCTGACAATAGATTAACAGGAGAGAAAACAGGGTGTCTGATGTGTGTCCTGCATGCGTGAGGAGTGCTTAGCAATGAGGATTTCACTCAACAGTCAGAAATAAAAGGTTTATATTCCAAACTTGACCAAGTGGGGGTGGGTATGAGGGAGATGTTTAAGGTTTCAATGAAAAGGTATGGAAGGTTCTGTTGGGCTTTTTGATCCTAATGGTAATGGGCAGTCGGTCTCCTTGCCAACAGAATTCACAGGAAGCTCTGTCAGAGTGGGGGTTATAGGCAGCTTTATTTTCTGGAGGCTCTGCTTTAGTCAGATAAGAGAAGATCAGATAAGACTCCTTTCTGCATCTTTTTAGTATAAATGCTTTCACTTATAAGTAATCTTTATGTCAACTCTGGGGTCTAAGTGTGTCTCCATATTTCCCCTATCTAAAATTTTACTGTAAGTTTGACAGAAAAAGAAGTTGAGTTGATTGCTGGGAGAGAGATGCAGGTTACAGGTTGTGAGGTAGGAGGTCTGCAAAGGGAGAGGAAAACAACATTAATGCTTGGCAGACAATAAACTTGGTTTTTATGTCCAGAGGGCAGCTAGTCAAAATTTCTAGACATTGGGACTGAAGCATCTTTAGTGAGAGTAGCTGTGGTAATGTCACAATAATGGTCATTTCCTGGAGCAGAGATTAGAAGATGCAAGCGTTGGGTGAGCTTTCTGTGAGCAGCCCACACTGTTGTGATGATAAAACCTTTGAAATTATGTCAAGTCATCCAACTTCAGTTTAACGGGATTCAGGAAAAAGGCTACGGTGGTTCTCAGTGATGCCAAGTCATGAGAGCAAGAAAAAAAATCAGAAGCATTAATTACTGACAAAATGTGCAAGATGACAGAATCCAGTTTCCAAAGAGGTGAAAAATAGCTCAAAGACAACGAACAAGACTAGAATCTGACAACTCTTAAGAATGGGTTATAGTTTTTCATTGGAACACAAATTTCTCTCTACAATCACCACCATTTTGGTCAAAGAGAATCAAAGTAAAACAATTCTTATTTACAAAATAAGTCTAATCTCGTTAAATTTGGCCTGGGGGGTGCCTGGGTGGCTCACTCGTTAAGTGGCTGCCTTTTGCTCAGGTCATGATCCCAGCGTCCTGGGATCCAGCCCCATGGAGGACTCCCTGCTCCACTGGGAAGCCTGCTTCTCCCTCTCCCACTCCCTCTGCTATGTTCCCTCTCTCGCGGTTTCTCTCTAATAAATAAATAAAATAAAATCTTTAAAAAAAATAAATATCTTTAAAAAATATCTTTTAAAAATATCTTTTAAATATATTTTTAAAAAATCTTTTAAAAATAAATAAAATAAAATCTTTTTTAAAAGATTTTATTTTATTTATTTATTTGACACAGAGAGAGAGAGACGGTGAGAGAGGGAACACAAGCAGGAGGAGTGGGAGAGGGAGAAGTAGACTCCCCACTGCGCAGAGAGCTGGATGCCGGACTGGATCCCAGGATCCTGGGATCATGACCTGAGCCAAAGGCAGATGCCCAAAGACAGCCACCCAGGTACCCAAATAAAATCTTAAAAAAAAAAAATTTGGTCTGAACATTTACATGTGTGCAGCAGGAATGATAATTGACCACATGGGCCTTTTAAAGTTTGCTTTGCTGGAAATTTTATAAGGAATTTCAGATTGGACTTTTTAAAAGTCTCAAGACTAATATGTCAAACTAAGAAATTGCCATCAGATTTCACCTGCAGTACCTACAGATTTGGGTGAATTCTTCCTTTCTCGGGGTCCCCAAAATAGCTTAAGTTTCCTGGGCCTGCCAGGAACTGACCACCCTTACTCATTTATAATTCTGGGAAATTTGTAAGTAAAGTAACAGATTGATTTTTCCAAGAGAGCTTTGTAAACGTTGGTTCCTTAAAGCCTAACTTTGTTCCTTAAAACTGTCTGCTCATATCTGATTCTATGCACATCATTCTCAAATACGACATTCTAGTCAAACTTTGGTAATACAACCAATTTTTCCAACTATGCTCTATTAAAGGGAGAATAGATTCTTATTGAACTTATGCAAATAACTATATTGCCATGAAATAAAATATGTTCAGTAAGAGTTTCTGAATTCTGGAAGAATAAGGTGGGGAGAAATATATAAACTTTTTTTTTAACTAAAGAAAATCTACTAATCTGCTAAATTGTTGGGAGTTATAGATAATTTAAGAGAAAAGAGAAAGGGATTCCTTTAATCCAAAAAATAGAACAGTGAAGAAATAACAATGTTCCAAGCAAAAGACCATAAAAATTATAATAGTTCTTTATCAGTTCGTTCAGTCCCATGTAATTAATTCTTATTCTGCTTTTTTGGTTTAGCAGTTTTATGAATCCATGAGCTTCTCCACTAGTGTTCTGGAAATTCTTACTCAGTCCCATGGTATGATCTTAAAGTTATTTAAGCAATGCCATCAAAACCTTATACCACAGAGTACCTATCATAATCTTTTCCATGGATCTCTGAGACAGTGTCTTGTGGACAAAGTATTCTGGTGTGTTGCTGATTGCAAGAGCTTTCAGGAAAGCACTAGAGTAAAACAATAATGATTTGTGAACAGCAAAAGATTTAAAATTGTTTCCATTAACAATTTGATGAGAGTTCATTATTATAAAAATAATGCAATTGACAAAGGAATGTTGTTGTTTCCCTAACATACAACATTTTAAGGTAATAACTGGAATTATGATTGAAAACATCATATCAAGATATGGACAGCTGACCAATTTCTATGAATTTTATATAGCTTTAAAATATATTAATGACATATGCCCATACCAATATAATCCAAGGAAGATTAAGTACCTTTCTTATTTGATAATGTTTTTATGCAATTAAACATATAAAATAAGCCTGTATTTTTTCCTCAAAGATTTCATCTATTTATTTGAGAGAGAGAGAGGACAAGTAGGGGGAATGGCAGAGGGAGAGGGAGAAGAAGGTTCCCCGGGAGCTCAAGCCCAGGACTCTGAGATCAAGACCTGAGGCAAAGCAGACCCTTAACTAACTGAGCCACCCACGTGCCCCTAAAATAAACCTATTTTTAAAAATATCTCTTTTTACAAAGTGAAAGAACAAGTCCTTTGAGATAGTCCAGGGACTCTATGGGAAATTTAAAAGACAGTTAAAGATCAGGATTTTATTTAGGATTTGGTTTGGGGAATATAAAATAGCAAAAGTTGCCAAAAATGACAGAAAGTTTGAATTAAATAGGATCAGAGACCACTGTGAAACATACTTAGTATTCAACCAAACTGATGATAAAAGACTTTAAATTTAGGAGGTAACATGACTGTAAAAATCAAAAACAAAACAAAACCTAGCTTGTTTTATACTGAGAAGATTTGGTTCTCTCAAATAATTGAAGGGGTTCAGAACAGCCCTCTCAGAATGTCCCACTTAGGCATGTGGATTATTTTGAGCTGAAGGCACTTGAGACATGATGGCTCAAGAGAAACTTTTGTCTCTACCTTAACCACACAGAAGAATCTAAACTGGGGGTCTTTCCCAGATTAAGGGTTTTACCAGAGATAAATTTTATCTGAGTGACCCATCTGTATGGTAGGGCAAACATCTAATTACCAAACATCTGCTCATCTTACTGCCATATGAAATATATTTCTTTCCTCTGAAATCCCAGACCCTTACCCCATTCTCCTTAGTTCAGGATGACACTTCTACTTCATTTTGCCTGACTGTCTTTGGAATTCCCATGTCTGTGTGGATTCCCTGTAACTATTAAACTAATAAACTATTAAATTTGATTTTCTCCTGTGGATCTGTTTCCTGTCAATTTGGTTCTTAGTCCAGTTAGAAGATCTTTTGAGGGGACAGGAATACTCAGTCCCTGACATAATCAAGGACATTATAATGACAACATAAAGCACAATGTAGAGACACAGATTCTTTGTTTCCTACTGTTGGGGAGAAGACCTTCCTCTGTCCTACAAGGTCCTTCCAGGTGAACTTAGAATCAAAATTGACAGAAGGCAGATTCACAGGAGAAAATTAAATTTAATAGGCGTATGAAAGGGGAATCCACACAGACATGAAATTCCAAAGACAATGAGGCAACATGTTTATATGAACTCAGGAGTAGGACAGGGTTGTGAGGATATAAAGGGGGGGAAGTCTATTAGCAGGAAGGTGAAAGGAGATGTTTTGAAAAGCAAAGGTTGCCCTACTATGCAGAGAAATCTCTTGGGTAAAGGGGAGTCTCTGTTAATAGCTCTCTTCTATAGGCTTTCCTTTCCAACACAAATTTAGGCGGTTGAGGACCAAGAAGAGTGCTTTTCCTGTATCTGCTGGGTTTTGATTACTTTTAACTCAAAATATTTAAGCCAGAGTGGTCCATCCTGTGTCATCCTGCCCTTGACTCCCTCACACTACAAAGATTACTCAAAAGGTTAAGGAAGAGATTTTTACAACCTCTTCCTAGGAGCAAACCAATTATCTAAGAAACTGTGTTCTTTTGGGGTGGGGGAGACTCCAGTATTGCATTAGTACATTATTGATATTAAAGCTCATTTTAAGAACTTATAATAAATCCATTCAATCTCAGCCAGCTTGACCCCATGAGATAACATTCTCTCCCTCTCCTTTTTCTTTCTTTCTTCTCCACAAACCCTTTACAACCATCTAGATCCATTCAGGTTTTTGCCCCTAAATTCCCTCATTCTCATTCTGAAACAACCCTAACCACGATCTAAACAACTGCCTTAGGATGATGTTACTCTCTTTTTTACCTTAACAAAAACACATTCCTATGCACATTTTTTAAGCAGCAATATTATCATTCACCCTTATTATTTCTGGTAGTTACATCCTTAAAGTTAGTTTTCCAAAATGCAAATGCAATCCTATAACTACCTAACATTCAACCATTGCAATATATCACCTAGTGGATAAAGTTCAAATTCCCATCCAGGGAAGGTACTCCTGGACAAAGATTCTGGCTAACTTTCCAGTGTTGTCCAATAACATATCCCCCTCATGCCCCCTGCTCTATTAGCCGTAGTATGGGCTATTCATTGAATGGACTGTGCCTTTTCACACCTCCAAGTCCTAGCACATGGTCATTCTACTCCCTTGCATTCCCCTTCCACCTCTCACCACAGGCATGCTTCCATACCTTCTTTAGGGGCCGGCTTAGTTTTTTCCTCCACTGTGAATATTGCCCAGATTCCTTTATTCATACTGGGCACTTCTTTCCCATGGCACCCATTACAGCTAGAACCCACCTTTCTTCTGGTAACTTTCTTTCTTTCTTTTTTTTTTTTAAACATTTTATTTATTTATTTGACAGACAGAGATCACAAGTAGGCAGAGAGGCAGGCAGAGAGAGGCAGGGGGAAGCAGGCTCTCCGCTGAGCAGAGAGCCCAATGCGGGGCTCGATCCCAGGACCCCAGGATTACGACCTGAGCCAAAGGCAGAGGCTTAACCCACTGAGCCACCCAGGCGCCCCTCTTCTGGTAACTTTCACATTCTATCATTTTGTCAAGCTTCACATTTTGCCTCATTTTGACAAAAATTTCTGAGGACAGGAATCTGATTTTTTCTTCTCTATATCCCCATCACCTGTCATAGTGACTTGCAGAAAAAGTTGTTTCTCAATAAGCAGTTGTTGAGTGAATGAGGGCATAAATGAATGAATGAAGTTCCCCAATAGTATTTTAGCTCATGCCAATGGGAAAAGAAATTCTAGTAACAGAGGCCATCCTAAGGGAAAGTGATATGTGCAGTGGGGGGAGGACTTGCTTGAACACAAATCCAGGAGGTTTATATAAGATAGGGCTTTCAAGTACTCTTTATTTTTATTTTGAGCCTCATGATAACCATTGACAAGAGCAGAACAGATATTAGTTTCATGTGTTATTTGATAGATGAAGAAATAGGCATAGAAAGTTTAAGGGTCATAAAACTGGGTAGTAACAAAGATGGAACTAGAATAGTAGTGACTAGAAATAACAATATCTACTCCGCCTTTTCCTGATTTTCTTTCTTTTTTTTTTTAAGATTTTATTTATTTATTCAACAGACAGAGATCACAAGTAGGCAGAGAGGCAAGCAGAGAGAGAGAGGGAAGCAGGTTCTACTCTGAGCAGAGAGCAGAGAGCCCAGGACCCTGAGATCATGACCTGAGCCGAAGGCAGAGGCTTAACCCACTGAGCCACCCAGGCGCCCCCTCCTGATTTTCATTACGTTCTTTTAAAGCCTTGTATATTTGAAGCACACACATACACACACACAGTGTACTAAGTCATAAAACTATAAGACACAGAGCTGGAAAGAACCTTAGATATCATGTAATCTGCCTCCTTATAATGAGACTGATAATTTATTTTCCTACCATAAAACAAACACCATCTACATCATCTCATTTAATCTGAGCAATTGGTTTCTTTGTCAACAATGTTAATGCTTCACAGTTGCAAACAGGTAGTTTTTTGTCTCACTGAAGCCAAAGGGGCAAGTAAAATGTACTTCTCACAATATGGGATACTCCTCCCTTGAATTGGGGTGTTTGGAAGGATTCTCTCTCTCTCTCTCTCTCTCTCAAACCTCTCTTATCACCATAAGAGAGCTCCCATCCTCCCAAAATTAAAGTTCCAAAGGGTAAATGTATGTTACTAAAAGGCCAAAATAAAAGGCCATACCTTGGTCAAGTTACAAAGTTCATTACCACCCACGACAAGGTTAGATGATTGTAAAGGATTGTTAATTGTTAAGTAATCAGCAACAACCTGGATTTACTTTGTGTGTTTTACTTCTCTCTTCAAATGTCTGCCTGTTTGTGCACTTAACATACCGCGTCTGTTAATATCGAAGACATAGATATTCTCTGGTTTTTATGGGCACCTGGTATTTCTCAAGACAAGGGCATGGAGAATTTATAGCTGAATTTGAAAATGAAAGCAGGCTATAATATTTTCAAAGTCTAGTATAGACATTCGTTGTACTTTTCTGCAGGTGGCAAAAGAGATTAAAACTCAGTAAGTCTTTTCTGATAAAGTCTACTCTTCTATCACGGAAACTTCACAGTAAAATAATTTTCTAAATATGTGAAACTTAAAAGCATCTTTTTTCATTTGAATATCTAGGTGTGCTCATTTGTGATTTTCATGACAAAACAAAAGCTTTCTATACTTTTTACAAAGGTAAATTACTATTCCAGATTACCTAAACCTGAAGCATCTCAACTGATATGAGTTTTGCAAGATAGAATAGAGCTGGAAACTACTGTTTCTTTGGAGGTAGGCATGTCTCCTCTCTCCTCCCCTAAAAAAGAAAAGAAGTCAAGGGGTAGACAATTCTGTTATCTGAAAACAGCCTAATTGTTTATTACAGACTGCAATCATATTCATTCTTAATTCAAGTCTCTTTATATAATTTTTAATGTAAGGAGCAGAAGCTTTTGTATGTTACTTATCAAAGATAATAAAAGCAATAAAAGCTGAATTTGTCTTTTAGACTTGAAAAAAAAAAACCCACCAAATTTACACAGAGAAAGTGATATACAGTGATGACACAAGCTATACTCCTGTTATCAGAAAATAACACAATTGAATTGCACTGGGCCAGCTCAAGTTGTCATATCATGTTGCTATTGTTTCTTATAAAATAAATAGCTTTGTTTATCATGAGCCAAAGTGACATGGCAGTGCAAAAATCATTTTCCATGCTGTGGCAGCAGGGAGGAGAGCAGATGTCACCACTCAACTAAACCTGCAAAATCCTTTGGAATTCCTATTTATTAAAGCCCACATTCTTACACCTTGCTCACTAGCCAGTCTACACCTTCCGAGCTAAATTCACAAATATCCTCACTGATAAACCAATAGAAGTGCCCATCCAGGAAAACAAAGTTCTTTCTTAAGAAATGCTGGAATACAAATTGATTTCACTAGGAACAACCCAACTGAACTGTGTAGTGTACACTTACTTATAACCAATTAACCCGCTCTTTCATCACATTTAAAAATGCAGCTTTAAAAAATTGCTCTGTGCATTTATATATAAAAGTACAGTGCAGAAATCTTGCAGTGCACCATTCATAAGAATAATTTCATTTACCTGTCTTTCTACCTCTCGATTTTTCTCATTTTATCCCCAGCAATCTTGTGGCTTTCTTTTGTAAGTTGGATTATAGAATCTTACCGTGAGGGTAAGATGATGAAGAAAAACAAAACTAATGGGAGAAAATTATAATTAAGCAGTCCATGGCACATTTCTGCATGAAGCAATAAAGGCAATTTACAATATTGGTCATATCTATAGGAAAAGCTTTTGTTGTACTAAAGAACATTTTTATGTGATAAACTATTGAACTAGAGTGCACTCATAATGGCTCCCCCATAATATAGTTCTATTCTGTGTCCTAAGGTGAGGATAAGAGAGAAAAATAAAAATCAAAGTAAATTGATAATGAGTTTTTCTTTTTCCAGTAAAAAGTGGAAAAATTCATGTACTCCTTTGTAGATGCACAATAAATTGTCATTTTTATTTTGTGTGTTTGTATGCCTTATATATATATATGCATGCAACATGGATATACATATATTCTATATGTATATGTGGTATACTTTGTAATATATATAATAAAGCACATATATATATATATGTGTGTGTGTGTGTGTGTATGTGTGTGTGTACACACACACACACCCCTTGGAGAGACTATAAGACTATAAGACAAGATGCCATAATTATAGGGTTCATATTCATGGAATACATCCCCTACATAGATCTCAAGGAATCCTTTAAAAGGTTAATTTCCAAAACATGCCTACTGATTACTTTTTACTTTACTTACCTTAGAGATTTGTGACCTATGACAGAGACAGGAAAAGTGGTTTACACACATTCACATAATAAACAGAAGAGCTAGGCTGGTGGGAGATCCATTACCTCATCTTGATAATAACATCCCAATTCCTTGCTACCCTCCATAGAACTTAATCTTTATGGGACTTGGAAGCCAATGAGTGTGCCCATGGACCAAGCTAAGTTGACCCAATTAGACTCTTGGAATTAGAATCTTGAGCAGAGTGTCACCTGAATAGAAAATTGCTAGATCTGACTCTGATCACAGAGTCCTGGAAAAATTATTCTCTAGTTCCTGTAAACCAGATCCAAATGCCTATCCAGCGATCAGACTTTCCAAGGCTTCATAGTCATGCTTTTCATCTAATTTTATGAGCTATTCTAAACACTTCCAATAAATTCCCTTTTTTTTTCTGTATTGCTTAGATTAGCCAGAAAAGCTTTCTGTTCTATGCATCCAAAGAACCCTGACTGAAATACTTTGCAGTATTTTCTACCCTGTTTAGCAATATTTTCTAGCCTGTATACAAGCTATTGGGCTGCTCCAGAAAATTCCCCATTTTTTTTTGTATTATTATTATGTTATGTAAGTCACCATACAGTAATCCATTAGTTTTTGATGTCGTGTTCCATGATTCATTGTTTGCATATAACACCCAGTGCCCATTGCAATACCTGCCCTCCTTAATACCCATGACTGGGCTAACCCATCCCCCACACCCCCTCCCCTCTAAAACCGTTAGTTTGTTCCTCCCTCTGATTTCCCTCCTTCATTTTCAATCCTCCATTTCTAATATGCAGAATAGGCTTTCAGAAATGTGCCTGTGATACAATAAATAAAGCCTGTCGGAAGTCAGAATTGAACTTCAATTCTGGTTTTTCCTGATTAATTCTAGACCTTTGTCAAATCAGTTTTGTCATTTGTAAAATGGGAACATTTCCTGTTTAGCTATGTTGAAGATTAATTGAAATAGGAAATTATTTCAAATAATTTCAAATAATAGGAATTATTTGAAAATCCTTTGTAAGTAGTGCAGTATCATCCAGCTGTTAGTGGATGTCATGAACTCCTTGATTCCAGCTTTGCCACTTAGGCATCTTTCGGCACTGCACCTCTTTTTCCCTCTCTATTGTACAGTTTCTAAAAAGCCACAATAGAGGTATCCAAATCAGAAGGAAGAAAATAAACTATTTCTATTTGCAGATGACATGATCTTGTCCTAGGAGATCTTATGGAACTTACTAAAAAATTTTAGAATTACAATGCCTGGGTGGCTCAGTCAGTTAACAGGCAGCCTTCTGCTTGGGTCACGATCTCAGGGTTCTGGGATCGAGTCACGCATCAGGTTCAGTGGGGAATCAGTTTCTCCCTCTCCCTCTGTGTTCTCTCACTCAAATAAATAAATAAAAATCTTTAAAAAATAAAACAAAATAAAAAATTGTTAGACAAATGAAAAGAACTAAAAAATGTTGCAGGTTACAAGATCAATACACAAAAATCAATTGTATTTCAACCCACCTGCAATAAATGATCTGAAAATGAAATTAAGGAAACAATTCCATTTAAGAGGACATTAAAAAGGATACAACACTTGCAAATAAATTTAACAAGATATATGCAGAACTTATATTCTGAAAACTCAAAGCATTGTTGAAAGAAACTAAAGACCTAAATAAAACATCTCATATTCATGGATTGGAAGACTTAATATTGTTCAGATGACAATACTCCCAATATTAATCTATGGATTCAATAGAATTCCTATCACAGTCTCAGTGGGTATCTTTATAGAAATTAACAAGCTGATCCTAAAATTCGTAGGGAATTGCATAGGACTTAGAGTAGCTATAAAGTCTTAAAAAAGAACAAAGGTGGAGGACATATATTTGCAAATTTTGAAACTCATTACAAAGCAATAATAATCAAGAGAGAGTGGTACTGGCACAAAAATAAGCACATAGATCAAAGAATTGTTAAGGGTCCAAAAATAAGTCCATGGAACTTTGGTCAAGTTATTTTGAGAGTGGTCCCAAGATCTTAATTAATGGGAAAAGAATTGTCTTTTCAAAAAATGGTGCTGGGACAACAACCGGATAGCCACATCCAAAAGAATGAACTAAGATCTTCACCTCACACTATGTATAAACATTAATGCAAAATAGATCAAAGACCTAAAGATAAGAGCTAAAACTATAAAATTCTTAGAAGAAAGCATAGGATGTACCTTAATGATGTCAGATCTGGCAATAGATTCTAAGATATGACACAAATGTAGAAGCAATAAAAGAAAAAAATAGATGGAACTTCATCAAAGTTGAAAACATGTGTACTTCAAAGGACCCTAGAAAGAAAGTGAAAAACAAACCACAGAATGGGAGAAAATACTTAAAAATCATGTATCTGATAAGAGACTTTTATCTAGAATATTTAAATAACATTTACAACTAATGATATAAAAACAAATAACTAAATCTTTAAAATGGGCAAAATGTCTAGGTAGACAGTTCTGCAAAGATAAACAAATGGCCAACAATGACATGAAAACGTGCTTGATATCATTTGCCATTAGGGAAGTGCAAATCAAAATTGCTACAAGATACATTACACTCACTAAGATAGCTAGAGGTAAAAAGTCAAATAGTGACAACTGTTGATGAAAAGGTGGAGAAGATGGTAATCTCATACACTACTAGTGAAGGTCTATCACCGTGGAGAATAAGAATAAGAATATGTATAAATAAATACCATACATTGTTTCTGATCTCAAGGTGCTGCAGTCTACTAGAGCTGGCAACCATTCGAAAACAGTGCAGTCACTTTGAAAAACAGTCCGGCAATTTCTCAGTTAAACATTTAATTTTCTTATGATTCACTAATTCCACTTCCAGTTATAGACCCAAGATAAATGAAAATCAAAACAAAACAAAACCCGTACCCAAATGTTTATAGTAGTATTATTCATAATAGCCAAAGACAGAAAGAGGCCAAGTGCCCATCAACTGATGATTGGATAAAAAATGTGGCATATCCATACAACAGAATATTATTTGGCCATTAAAAAAAAATGAAGTAATGACACATAGGACAATATGGATGAACCTTGAAAACTTTGTGTTAAGTGAAAACAGTCAGTCATAAAATACAGCATATTATATGATTCCATTTACATGAAATGTCCAGAATAGACAAATATATGAAGTTAATTAGTGGTCATTTAGGGCTGTGGGGGATGGGAAGCTAGGGGATTGTACCTAAAGGGAATGAATGAAGTTTGAGGTGATGAAAATGTTATAAAATTAACTATGGTAATAGTTGTACATATTGTGCATATACTAAAAACAGTTGAATTATGCACTTCAGATGTGTGAATTATATGGTATGTTAATTAAATTTCAATAAAGTGTTTTTGGTTTTGTTTTTAATTTAATTTTTTCAGTGTTCAAAGAGTCATTGTTTATGTGCCATACCCAGTGCTCCATTCAATACATGCCCTCCTTAATACCCACCACCAGGCTCACCCATCTCCCCACCCCCCTTTCAAAACCCTCAGTTTGTTTCTCAGAGTCCACAGTTCCATGCTTCATCTCCCCCTCTGATGTCCCCCAACTCACTTTTCCTTTCCTTCTCCTAATGTCCTCCATGTTATTCTTTATGCTCCACAAGTAAGTGAAACCATATGATAATTGAGTTTCTCTGCTTGACTTATTTCACTCAGTATAATCTCCTCCAATCCTGTCCATGTTGATACAAAATTTGGGTATTCATCCTTTCTGATGGAGGCATAATACTCCATTGTGTATAGGGACCATATCTTCTTTACCCATTTGTCCATCAAAGGGCATCTTGGTTCTTTCCACAGTTTGGTAACTGTGGCCATTGCTGCCATGAGCATTGGGGTACAGATGGCCCTTCTTTTCACTGCATCTGTATCTTTGGGGTAAATAACCAGTCGTGCAATTGCAGGGTCACAGGGTAGCTCTATTTTTAATTTCCTAAGGAATCGCCACACTGTTTTCCAAAGTGGCTGCACCAACTTGCATTCCCACCAACAATGTAAGAGGGTTCCCCACATCCTCTGCAACACTTATTGTTTACTGTCTTGTTAATTTTGGCCATTCTAACTGGTGTAAGGTGGTATCTTAATGTGGTTTGGATTTGAATCTCCCTGATGGCTAATAATGATGAACATATTTTCATGGGTCTGTTAGCCATTTGGATGTCTTCTTTGGAGAAGTTTCTCTTCATGGGGTGCCTGGGTGGCTCAGTCGCTTAAGCATCTGCCTTTGGCTTGAGTTGTGGTCTCAGGGTCCTGAGCAGAAGTCTGCCTCTCCCTCTCCCTGCTGTTCAGGTTCCCTTTTCTCTCTCAAATAAATAAAGTGTGTGTGTGTGTGTGTGTGTGTGTGTGTGTGTGTGTGTGTGTGTTTTAATTAAAGCCATGATAGGGAAAGGAAATCATACATCTCCAGGTATAAATATTTAGTAAAAACAAATAAAATATTTTGGCTGCAAAAGTTATATAAGTGTTAGGATCTATGCAATTTTGTTTATATGTTTGTAAAGCATATTATGCCCAACATGGTATATAAGCCCTGTAGCTCTTACATGAAACATTTTAGCAGAGCCTATCCCCACCTCTTTATCCTCTGTATTAGATATTGTACTCAATGTTGGGTGCAGAACCGTACTGTATTAATCTTATATGATTATTTCTCACAGTAAACTGAAATGCCTTGGTGGAAGATAATAAAATATGTTCTCTGCTTTGGGTTTTTATTTTTTATCCATATCTCCAAAAGAAAGCAAAAACAGGGAGAATTCTCTGCTGGTTTCTCTATTAAGCTTTTCTACCTCTCCCTTACTTCCACCTCCATCAGGATTAAATACTATCATGTTTTCTCAGAGAACTTTGCATACAACTGCATCACAGTATTGATTTCATCTGAGTCATTTCTGTTTTCAAATGTTTGCTTTCTCTAGTAGACTGTAGCACCTAGAGATCAGAGAAAAATGGTATTTATTCTTATTCTCCATGTGATAGCCCATCACTACCTTTCTGCAAAAAGGGTAAAATTTTACATTTGGGCATTCTAGAAGATGGGATTTTCTAGCAATTATAAGAAGAAATCATAGAAATTCAGACATGAGAGGCCTGAACATTTTGGTTTAATGTCTCAGTAAATGTAAGAAATCTTTCCATAGCATTCTTGGAAAAATGCTTTATTCAAGTCACTATTTGAACATTTCTAATGCTACAGAATCCACACTTCAGAAAGTGGCTTGTTACATTTTCAACTAGGTTTTATTGTTGAGAGTTTCATCATTAATGTTAAACCAGATAGTCTTGTAACTTCCACCTTTCGGTTTGTCTAAGGTCTGTCACGTATGGCTACACAACATTATCTAATTCATCTTCCATGACAGCATATTAATTATTTAAAGACACCATTACAATCTCCCTTGTCTTCTCTTTGCAGAGCGTCCCACTTTATTTAAATGTTTCTCATAGACATGATTTCTGGACCTTTCACCATATGGATTCAACTCCTTGGGACACCACCAGATTTTCAATTGCGATTTTAACATGCAACTTTCCAGAGAAGAAGCCAAAAATATGGGACTGGTGTCAAATATACAGATGTCTTTTCCCTCCATAATCTATAACCTGGTCTTCTGTTAATCATTCTAAAATTCTTGAGTTATTTTGAAAATCACATCATATCATAGACTCTTACTAAGCTTCCCATAACCTGACTCTTCTTATATATATTTTTCTGTATGAATTGTTAAGTTAGATCTCCTTAGTTCTTAAATTTGCAATTAATCTTTTCACTTAGCAAAGTGGCTGACATGCAGTAGTTGCTCAAGAACCTGTATCTGCCCATAATTCTTTGACTGCATTGCCATAATGTTGAAAACAAGTCAATGCAGAGAAATAGTGAGGTTGTATCATCAGTCAACTCAGTCAAAACCGTTAACTGAGTGACCTATGTTGACGATGTTTGAAACAATCTCCCTAACAAAGCATCTGAGGTCAGTACCATTAAAAACCCGAAGTCAGTGCTGGATTTCCAAATTATGCCCCATCTTGCCTAAGATGCCTAACCTTTCTGTCAAACAATAACAATTCTATAGCTTGAGAAGCATTATTTTTACCAAGTGGCTGTTCACACTTAGTAAATGCTGCCTTATAATTCATAGGTTCACAATACCCATAGCGACTGTTACCATATGTAAGGTTCAAAGGAGAAAGGGTGATGTTTATTTTCCTAGTTTTATTAACTCATGAAAATATTGATTCAAGCAAGTACAATTTGTGAGGTATGTAATCCATTCTTGTTTCCTTGATTAAGGAAAGGTAAATTCAAAGATATGGCCCAAGAAAATACCTTTTTAAAAGTACAAATGTAACTTGAAAATAAATCATAGGTACTATTGGGAGAGACAAGTTTCTCTGCAACCTAAAATTTCTAATTAAAATCGGGCTGTCACAGTCTTATAGTTTGTGGTGTCTAAAGATTATCTTTTATACCACACACCAACTTGAACACATTATTTCATAAGTGAGGCTTGAAATCTCGAGGGATTTTAGAATTTGGGGAGCTTTTTGTTATTTTTTGATATCCTCGTATTTATGGAAGAATAGTCAGACAAAGCTCCTGTTCTTTAATAACATAACATCAGGTACTTCTTGGAAACAGGACACAATAGAGAGAGAGTGAGAGAGACTGTTTATGAGTCAGAGAAACATGTGCCACTGCCAACTTGAATAAGAACCATCAGATATTTCTGGTGATGAAAACCTTTCAGTGAGGTGAAACAGGCCACATTCCATTTCTTTTATTTTCAGAGATGAGATGGATTTGAAAACCATAACCTGGCTTCTTGATGCAACGACTCGCCACATGAGATAATCTCCAGCACATTACTATTGGCAAGCAGATCTTTCACCCTTTTGTCTCCATGCATGACAGAAAATGTTAAATCAGTTTGGTGTCCATATAAACTTTTGATCCTAGGAATAGCCTAGGGTACCATCATTATCTTCCCGAGGACCATGTAGAGGCCTTCAGTAGGTAGTACTAATTTAATTTCTTTGCTAGAGGAAAAAGTAGCTGATTTTCTAGATCAATATTTGATTGAATATGTTTGAAATGTTGGCAGATAAAGGCCCCTTTTCTGGTCCAAAGACTTTTTGAACCACAGAGGTATAGCGTTCTAGCTCCCCTGGGATTTGAGTGGAAGGAGGTCTCAAAGATCTGTAAGAAGCCTTCCTGCCTTTCCTTGTGTTCTTCCAGCAAGACTCTCTAAAGGTTGAGATGAGAAAAAGATAAGATCAAGAACTGGAATGTCTTTATATCCATTTTTTTAATCTTTCCTGGGGCTTCTCTTAACTAAAAATAATCGTTTATAACACTAGTTTACAAAAACCTCCTATAATAGGATGATAGAAAGAAAGCCCATCTGATCAGCTTTAAGGAGAGAACTCAGTAACTTTGGCAAATAATTTGAGACCTCAGATCCTACCACTCATTCCACTAATTAAACAAGAAGGCCCACATATCAAAAAGGAAATGAATAGAAATTAAAGTGCTGAGGTGTTAGACACAGATTAGAACTTGAGTTTGTCTAGCAAAATTGATAAATGAAAGAGTTTTTCACAAACTGTACTGGATTTGTAAAGATATTTACAAAAGAAAAGAATGAAAATTGGGGGAAATTCTACCTAATATTTGACCATATGAGCAATAACAAATATGTTCAGAAGTACATGAGTCACTTTTCTTTTATTCTTTTAAAATTTTTACCTAAATTACCAAAATTTCTTTATTGGGCAAATAAATGTATTTCCCAAATAAAATAGCTTACATGTGACTGAAAAGTATTATTCCAAGTAAACAATGTTTGTGATTCTGTTTTCTAAGTCTATATAGGAAATTCAAAGAGAGATTCTTGAGGAGAATGTTTTCCTTTCATTTTTCTCCTTTACTACAGCAATGCACATGCATTCCTTAAGTACAAAGAGGAAAGGACTTACATATTCCTTCAACTTTCTTTCCTATCTGTGAACTTTTGTTTCACTGAAGGAGAAATTTGCTTTTCCCTTGTCACTGATTTGAACATACAAGCTCATTTTCTAAGGGAGAATAAGCACTACATGCAAAGCCAACTGCAAGTCCTCAGAAATACAGACCCCAAAGGGTTTAAATTTTTTCAGATTAATCAAGTCAATTCTCTTATTTTGAGATGGGAGGGTTGTGGTCAGGGTGCCTTTCCTTCCTTCCTTCCTTCTTTCCTTCTTTCTTCCTTTTCATGACAATTCTTCACTGCTTCCTTCTTTATTGATACAACCATCCAGCCAAAGTATTGATATTTGCCATATAAGTTGAACAACTATTCAGGACATCGTATAAAATTTCTTACTTGAAATGGGAAATGCTTAACCTATGAAAAGGGACTGAGTTTTCCATGTTTTATTTTATAACACGTTGCTCACTGCTAGATATAAAGTAGGTATTCAACAAAGACTTAAGTTGATCAATTGTGTAGATAAATTTAATTTTCAAGTTCAGCTTTTGGGGAAGAGTCATAATTTGAATTAAGTAGACCAAATTTCTGTCTACAAGTATATGATGAGGTACAGTGCTAATGTCATGAGGGCTTATACTTCTGCACAGTGCTTATACATCAGTTGAACATAACAGATAAGCTACTGCTATAGGCAGAGAATCTTAAATGCAATCTCAAATTGCCCTAGAATGTTTGATTTAGAATCCTTGTTTCAGGTCTTCTTGCAACCAAAACCTCCCTTGTCAATCAGGCAGCTCTGATTGTTAGTCCTTGAGAGACTTTCCATATTTTTCATGGCCTAAAAAGAAGGAAAGAAAAAAGCAGTAAAGGTTATTTGGATGTGAAAATTAAAAGTGACCTCAGGAATAAATAAATAAATAAATAAATAAAGTTTTAAAAATTTCATATACCTTTCCTTAATGTTATTGTTAATAAAAATGTGACCCTATATTTCCCTAAAACCTCATGTTTTGTAAGTCTCAATTTACATATTTTTATAATAGAGGCCCTTGCCTCTATTGAGTGGGTGGTGGTATATATTTACTCTTTCCCTACATAATGCATATTTTTAGGTTAAGTTAACCCTACTCCCAGCCTCCCAGCTCTAGGAGAATCTCATTGACTTGCTTGACGACTTTTTGTCCAATGAAGAGGAAGCATGGAATTCCTGGGAGGCTGCACAGCATCATTGCACCACACCGGAGGCATCCTTGGGAGGAGGTCCTCACTGTCACCCACAGAGACTAACTAGAGAGGCAGAAGAATACTAGGCCCTTGACAGCACACTGAAGTCTCTGGATCAAGCACCTCTGTAGTCTTCCGTACCTCTTTATTTCCCTTGCTTGAGCAATCAGTATCATTTAGGCTGTATTGAGTTAGGTTTTCTCTTATTTGCAGCATTATAGGTACTGATACTCCAACTTCCCACTTTTTAGTATATTTCTTTGCCATTTGTCATTGCCCAAAGCGACATAGACCATTTGTGGCAAATTATATGGTTTCCTTGTGACAATATAGTTATATCCCAAATTAGACTAGTTGGATATTTAAATTCCTAATTCATTTCCTCAATGGAGTTTTCAGTGTTTCTAACATCATAATCCATCTGGAAACCAAATTATAAAAACACCTGTTTTAGGTTTGACTACCTCCCAAGTGACTCTGAACCTGGGTAAGTGAAGGTTTCTGAAAGATACTGTCTTGATAGAGAAACTTACTAATGAGAACAGAAGGTCTTGTCCATACCACGTACACTCTGATGAAACCCAACGGATCCTTTTACTCAAGCAAGGCATATGAACAAAGTGAAATTACTTGAACATTATCCTGAAACAGTGATGTTTATATGATCTCATTATGGTGAATTTCAACATATACATATATGACATTAAAGTGTCATAATAACAAATATCTGTGATTAAGTAATTCCATTTAATCATATTAAAAAGGTATTTGTATTGCTATGAATCAGGGAAACAATTTTCCAAAGAACCTGAGTGACTATTAAATATATTTTTAAGTTTCTCAGCTTACTAATCATTTTTATTTGTTTGCTTTTGCTGATAAATCTGCAAGAGACGGCTGAATTTTACACGTGAAATTAATGTATGTCTGGAGGCACTATGATGCACTTAGTATACTTACCATTTGTTTTGATTATGTGATTAGTATGTTCTTATTTACTCATACCATAAGAAATAGGTTAATTTCATGACTTTCAATTATAATAAAATAATGCAAATGAAGTCTGTCATCCATTTTTATTTTATTTGCTACTGTTACCTATATAACACTCTTCTGGGTGATGAGGATTGAATGGTCTTACAGTAGAACAAAGATGAACCACAGTAGGTAGTATCAATTCACTCCCAACATTTGTGGCAAAGAGATGAATACAACACATGGTGGAAAACTTGAGCGAAGTCTGTGATGTATATAAAGGAGTCTGTGTTTATGCATATATTCTCAAACACTTCAGACAGTTTGAATACAGTCATTCTTTTCCTTGATATTCATATTCTGGAATGATTGCATTGTCTTTAAACTAGTTAGATGAATAATCCTGATGGGGTTGGGGGGAAGGGCTATGATTCAGTATTCTGGGTGTTTGTCAAAACCTATGACTGAGGGATAGTGGTTCCCCACTTACTGAAGCAAGAATTTCCCAGGAGCACAGGGAATAAAGATATGGTTTAATAATAATAATATTATAATAAAATAATAGGAATGAAAGCAGAAGAGAAAAACATGGGACCCGTCTAGTCAGAGTTGCCTCTGAGACTGCGCCTGGTTGGGTAAGTCCTATGTACTGGGTCTCCTTCATTAATCCAAAACAAACTTCAACCAGAGTCCTATCACATAGATGGAGCACAGTTACCCAGCAATGCAGGAAGCAGCTATTTTTCTGGAGTCAGACAAAAGGAGTTGGCCATGTGAGAAGTGTTCGCCGTCATCTTGGGAATGACGCTCCTGGATACAGTCAAGGGAGCGTGGCATTCTCTCTAACACTGGGTGGGGATTCAGGGCAGGCTTTCAAGCCAACAGTACTGTGGGTACTGAAGTTAGGTGACATAAGGAAAAACAGAGATGATGCCTATTGTCTCAGGAAATCTACCAGAAATGTGTAACACTTTACCCTTTACACCAGGAAATGAACGCTGCTTCTGATAACCATAATGCTGAATGATTTCTCCTAAAGCCACAAATAGGGGAATATTTTAGGTGATGTGTTGATATAGCTTTATAAATAAAAGCTATGATGAAAGCTTATGGAAACAGGAGGTATGAATTATGTAGTTCTTGGTAGTTACCCGCACCTACATATTATAGGCTGGAAAGCCAGAACCAGTGTAAGCTTCAATTCCCTCGCTTATGAAATGAAAATGAAGAAAAGTCTGGATGATCTCTAAGATTTCTCAAAAAATTTCATGGTTTACACATTTCCAGTAGCTTTCCTGAGACAATAAACACTATCTCTGTTTTTTCTTGTCCCACCGAACTTCAGTAGCCATATTACTATTCATTATTTATATAAGCTGATTTTCCTAACTCACTTGTCTCTTAATGATCAGCAGCTCTCCCACTACTTCCACAACATCTTTAAGGAAATTGATCATATCAAACAGCGACTCTAAAAAGTAGAAACTAAGCACCCCACAGTGATGTTGGATACACAGTAGTCTCCAAAAGGATAAAAGTAAGCCTGGCAAAATCTGTTTTGTACCTGCCTCCAATATGTTTGTGAGGGAGTGTTAATGAAAAATGAGAGTGATGTTCCCATCACACATTTTTGGATTACTGTGCAGCAACATCAATTGGAAACCTAATGAAACAGAGACCACCTACAGAGAAGGGATATTGTGTTCCTCTGTCTGCCTGCATCCAATTTACCAACTGACTGTATGGAACAAGTTGCCTGTTTGTTTGAGACACTAGTACTGACTGACTATACATTTAACATTGATAACTGGCAGTGCTAATTTCCACTGTCTTTCACTGGTATGCCATGGTCCTTGACAATTATGTGGCAAGTGGAAACAGGTTAACAGGCACATTTTCACTCAGGGTGATCTCAAAATTCCAGCACTGCATCCCCTCACAGGGAACTGTTGGAACTAGACCAGGTCCCAGATAAATTAACTGGTCATTCTTCTATTTAACTCTTTCCATTGGCTAAGGAAACATGTCATGCATTTGGCAAATAGAACTTCTCCCAAGCAGGGGAATAACAATAAGAAACCTAGTAGGTGAGCTCCAGGAAAGCATATCAGAGACTACATATAAAGAGGAAGGCTGATGATGTTCCAAATGGAAATGTCCTATTCTTTGTTTTTGCACCTGTTCAAATTGGCATCTGGTATTAGGTGTGTAACTAGTCAAACATTACTACTTTCTGTCAAGCTGGCTGGGAGAAACAAAAGAAAGAGACTATAGTGTAAAATATTAGTGTGTGTTATTTAGAATGTAGTTACTGTGTCTTCTTTGTCAGACTTCCTACCTGTGCTTATCATTGACTGCAGTTTATTCTTTTTTTTTTTTTTTAAATTTTACTTCTAGAAGCCATCTGGCATTCAGTCTAATTCCCATATTACAG
The DNA here is from genome assembly GCF_963455335.1 of Martes martes. NCBI lineage: Eukaryota > Metazoa > Chordata > Mammalia > Carnivora > Mustelidae > Martes > Martes martes. The sequence continues at coordinate 76,592,467 of NC_137896.1, read as the reverse complement.
TTCTCCATAAGTCAGTCTGCTGACTGCCTGTCAGGTTATAGGATTAAGTTTAAGGTTTTCTTAATTCATTGTGAGGTTCTTCATGGATTTGATCTATTATATTTTCCTGAGCTTGTCCAGTTGAAGATTTCTGCATGTGATTTATGTTTAGCAGGTGTTAGTTTGCTAGAGCTTTCTAAATATGAGCTTCACAATGCAAGGGAGCCTCAGGAAGACACTAGGACTCAAAATTGTATTGCTCCACAACTGGAGAATGGCCTCCCTGCAGAAATCCAATGTCGCAGAGCTATTTATTAAGCTAAAAAGATGGATATTTCAATATATGGAAAAGTAAAGAGGCTCAAATTCCATCATCAACTCACCAGTTGCACTTATGTATTCTGTGGCTCCCAGGATACACTGTATCATTTAATAGGTAGGACAACCAGAGAAGTTTAAAAATACAGACTTACTCTTTGCTATAAATTACCATGAATTGGACTGTGATTTTATAATGTCCTACTTTCAAGTGGAATTCCTTTGTATGATTTTTTGTTTTCCTGGTGTAAAGTTTAAGTACTTAATGGAAACCTAGTCATTGTTAGGGAGAGGGGAAGAAGTCTTGCTTTAAAAACTATAGCTAAGAAAACTTTTTTTTTTTTGAAGATTTTATTTATTTATTTGACAGACAGAGAGAGATCACAAGTAGGCAGAGAGGCAGGCAGAGAGAGAGGGGGAAGCAGGCTCCCTGTTGAGCAGAGAGCCCGACGTGGGACTCGATCCCAGGACCCTGAGATCATGACCTGAGCTGAAGGCAGAGGCTTAACCCACTGAGCCACCCAGGCACCCTAAGAAAGCATTTTTAAATGCATTGTTATACATTTGAAAGATGTATATAGCATTGAAGAAAACACAGCATAAAGAATAAAGCTCATTTAGTAATCAGTGCCCACATAAGTGTCTGATGGCTACTACAAAATGTTTATTTCTTATGTTACATGAACTTTAATAACATTTGTAAAGTGGGATATGGTGACATCTTGTGACAATAGGTTATTTGTCTTATCTTTGTGTAAATGACACAATGCAATGTTCACTAAGCTGGTATAATCTTTAGCTTCATATTGGTCTTTTACGTGGTATGTATATATAGTGTTCTTTTGTTTTAAGCCACCCTGCTTTGTGGTTAATTCTCACCTCAACTACAGGAAGGAAATTGTTTCATATATATTGTAGATGAACATTCTAAGGTACAGGGAGATTAAAGTACTGCGCCTATGATCACACTGAGAGTTAATGGAAATTAAAATGCACAGCTCTGAGTTCCCAGGCCACTGCTCAGCCCCTGGAGCAATGCCATTTTGCACTATAAATTGTCCCTGTAATTTTAAAAATTTATAATGTGTTCATCAATTTGCATATCTGAGTATGAATTACAAACATTAAAATTGGCTACAACTCCTCATCACCCAATTACTAACAAGAAGTGCCTAAAAGGTCAAAGTCATGAAAGACCAAAGTAAACAGATATGTGTGCACCTTTTGCTAAACACCATGCATACAATACGACATGTATTCATAATTTTTTTGACACAAGGAGATGGTTCAAAGTTTGGCTTTTTCGTAATAGTTGACTTTGAATGGTTAGGAGACATTAAAATGGTATTTAAAAATTATTTTAATATGATTCAGACTTGATGATATCATCTTTAGACACCGACTATTAGGGGAAAGTACTTATGTACATCCAAGTCAATAATAAGATATAATTTGTCAATTGAAAATTGGTACAATTTTTTTAAGAACCAGAATATATAAAAAGAGTCATGTACATTATAACATGTATTAAGTACTGACTAAATACATTCTCATTTTGGAGTTTCTTAATTCTTATGCACATTTCTTCTGCAGTAAGGAGTTTTCCACAATTTTCTACCTTTCTACCAGCTGTCATTCTCATTCCTTGTTCTATTGTGGCTCCATTGTTTGGCATCTCACAATCAGTCTCAATGGAACAATTAACCATATAGCATTAAGAATACTAACTCAAGGGGCGCCTGGGTGGCTCAGTGGGTTAAGCCTCTGCCTTTGGCTCAGGTCATGATCTCAGGGTCCCGGGATCAAGCCCCACATCGATCCCCACTTCGGGCTCTCTGCTCAGCGGGGAGCCTGCTTCCCCCTCTCTCTCTGCCTACTTGTGATCTCTCTGTCAAATAAATAAATAAAACCTTTAAAAAAAAAAGAATACTAACTCAAGAAAATTGTCAAAAGAACATGGAAAATTCAGGATCTTTTTAAAAAAAAAACTGGCAGTCTCACTGAAAACTGTAATTAAAGTATGTGTGATTCTGCTTGTGTGTTTGTTATACAGTTCTACTGGTCTGGAGTTACAGAAAATGTGGGCACCTATGGTGGAGTACAATGGGAAAGCACTTTTATTCTCCAGGCAGTGATAATAAAACATAACTCCTTAGGGAGGTACTTTTCCCCTATAGGACTCACACCACCTTCCTTTTAAATGCTACTAAGTGTGAAATTAGTGTTGTCCCTCAAAGTGCATAAGATTAATTGTCGGTAATTGAACACAGTTTGGGGGCTAATTATATAAAAATTGATATTAAAGGAATACTACCAGATTGATTGAGTTTTACAGTTTGCATTTAGTTTTCAAATTACATGAGTTGAAAGGCAGTGGTAAGAAACAATAAAAATCCATTCAAAGCTGCTAAAGCAAATCAAGGTTTACTAGTCCTTTGACAGACAAATGAGTCAAATGCTGTAATGTAGGGAAAGCAGTAAAAATGATTCTGAAATTAACTATAGAATTAAAATATCAACTGCTCTAGGATTGTATGGCTTCACCACATTTTGCAGAGGTGACCTGGCTTTCTTTGTGCATCTAACTAGTAAAGGTAGACCAAACCAGGAAACTAGCACCACCCTTTGACAGTGGAAATTATGATGATTTGACTGGAGAATAGGAAAAAGGACAGGACTTCACTGGCCCCCATTGTTTATAATTTATCTTTAAATTTTCAGCTAAAGACTTCTGCTTCTGGAGTAGATGCCCTTTTCCCTGTTCTTCCCACTGAGTACAACTAAAAACCGTGAGTCTTACATATAAAACAAACATAAGGGGCACCTGGGTGGCTTGGTCGGTTAAGCGTCAGCGTTTGGCTTGGGTCATGATCCTGGATTCCCAGGATGGAGCCCCGCATGGCATTAGGCTTCTTGCTCAGCCAGGAGTTGGCTTCTCCCTCTTCCTCTGCTCCTCCCCAGGGCATGCGCTCTCTCTCTCTCTCTCAAATAAATAAAATGTTTAAAAAAAGAATAAAACAGGGGTGCCTGGGTGGCTCAGTGGGTTGAAGCCTCTGCCTTCGGCTCAGGTCATGATCCCAGGGTCCTGGGATCGAGTCCGACACCAGGCTCTCTGCTTGGCAAGGAGCCTGCTTCCCTTCCTCTCTCTCTGCCTGCCTCTCTGCCTACTTGTGATCTCTGTCTGTCAAATGAATAAATAAAATCTTAAAAAATTAAATTAAATTAAATTAAATTAAATTAAATAAGGAGGAGGGCGCCTGAGTGGCTCAGTGGGTTAAGCCTCTGCCTTTGGCTGGGGTCATGATCTCAGGGTCCTGGGATCAAGGCTGGCATAGGGCTCTCTGCTCAGCAGGGAGACTGCTTCCCCCTCTCTCTCTGCCTGCCTCTCTGCCTACTTGTGATCTCTGTCTGTCAAATGAATGAAGAAAAAGTCTTTAAAAAAATTTTTTTAATTAAAAAACATTTAAAAAGGATTAAAACAAACATATAAAGGCAAAGATGGAGAGAAGGTGACTGGCTAGAGACCTGGGGACCAAAGGAAGGACCCAGTGGTGAGAGACCTGTTTTTCTTTGTGCCTCCTATATTCCAGCTAGGCAGTGAAAACAGTGGGAGCAGACCACAGAGGTCCAGTAAAAACCTGATCAGTCTTGCCAAAACAAAGCAAAAAGAAACAAAACAGAAAGAGCCTAGCAGGATAGAAATGTTTAGACAATAACTGCTTACTCCCATAAACACCACAGAAAAAACTACAGCCTCACTTCTCATCTCTAGCAAAGGCCAAATGGAGAGCCTAAACTTCCACCCTTGCCAGGCACCCAAGCAACCCCCCTGAGATTAGTAGGACGAGATGAGTAGAAAGTAGAATAAAATGAAAAACACACTCAACAGAATAATATTAACTTCCTTAGAAACAGAAAAAATAAGGTTTAAGCTGGGGTTCCTGTGTGGCTCAGTCATTAAGCGTCTGCCTTCGGCTCAGATCGTGATTCCAGGGTCCTGGGTTTGAGCCCCGCATGGGGCTCCCTGCTCAGGTGGAAACCTGCTTCTCCCTCTCCCAACCCCTCCCCTACTTGTGTTCCTGTTCTCGCTCTCTCTCTGTGAAAATAAATAAATAAAACCTAAAAAAAAAAAAAAAAAGAGAGAGAGAAAAACAAAAAATAATGTTTAAGCCTATAAAGATTCCAATCAATGATATAGAGGCTAAATTTGAGAAATGTCCCCAGACGTCTGAGTGATAACATAAAAAGAGAAAATATGAATTGAAATCTAAATAGCTATAAAGAACAAAGCAAAAAGATCAGAAATAATAAGCAAAGATATAAAAATCTTTCAAGATCGAATATGAGAACCTAGACATTAACAGGGCTAAACATGTAGCAGACAAAAATTAAGAACAGAGATTAATACCTAGAGCCTGGTAAAGCTTTAATTTCTTGCTTTATGCAGAAACTTGTAAGCATTATTGGTACAAACATGCACACACATGCACACACACACCTTTGTTTTTGGAAATAATTAAAATTAGATTGGCCTCTGAAAAAATAAATATCAAAAGACAATTGAGAAAATCTCTATAGAAGTTCCAGAGAAAAAGAAGAAAAGGCAATATTCCAATATTCCCATAATTAAGTTGTTGTTCATGTGCAATGGTGGCAAGAAGATTTGCTCAGATGCCAGAAGCCACAGAAAATACATCAGTGAGGTATAACTTCGGAAAGGTTACTAAAAGATGGTCTTCTCACTAGAAAGTGAATCAATGGTAAATTGGGTTAAATAGAGGTGAGAAACAAGAACCGAAATCAGCCGAGGAAATAACAGTAAGTGGAGGCAAGAAAAGTAATCAGGAAATGGTTTGTCACAGTGGTTACAAAAATAGAAGGAAAAAATTAGAAAAATAACACATTTTTAAATGAGGGAAATTGTGCCTCCAGGTGAAACTAGCAAAAACCCGTAGAAGAGAAATGAGGAGTATGAGTGGAGTATGAAACATGAAGTTCCTTGTCTCCCCCGCAAAAAGTCATAACTCATTATTTCAATATTGCTAATAACTATAGGTTTAGTTTTAAGCCAGAAGTATATTTTGAAACAAGTTATTTGTTTCACAAAACACTGACATATATAACAGAATACAGAATGTAGCATGTATCACAAAGGATACCTTTGCCAATAAACAACAATTGCAAAACATAAAAATAAAAACAGAAAATAACATAAAAATAAAAATAAAAATAAAAATATATTTTTATTTATATACATAAAACATAAAACTAAAATAAAAAAGCTAAATAATCATATAAGTTTGGGTAACACTAGCTGCTATAATAAATAATTTCTAAGATTTCAGTGCTTTTACAAAAAAAAAGTCTGGTTTTTGCTCACCAAACTATCTAACGTGCATTATTAGCAATAAAGGTTGTGGGGGTTGCTATACTGTGTTTTTTCAGGGAGTTAGCTGAAAGGCTCTAACATCTCCAGTTTCAAATGTCACCCTGGGCATTGACATCCAGCCAGAATATGGCAGAGGAATGAGGGGGGAGAGGACACACCCACTTGGCTCACATTATGACACCAGAGCTTCAACCCCTGGCTAACCAGCCTTTCTCTACATTATGGGAGAGCACAAGTCTTCAGTGACCAGCCCCCTGTCTCTAGCACAGCCATCCATGTAAGTGGTTTCATTTAACTAAAAAGCAAAGATTCCCATGTTGGATTCTTTTTTTAAAAATCCAACTGCTTTCTGATTACGAATGTTATGGTTTAAACAAAATAATACAGTTGGCCAAACATAAAGCTAAAGGGACTTAGATGAAGCAAACTCAAGCAAATGGAAATGAAGGTGGTGGTGTTAATTTCAAATGCAGTAGTCACTTAAAAGTGGGCATGTTATTTTTTCCCCATTTTTTTTTCCTGTGACAAAGAAATAAGAAGACCCAAATTCAACTGAAAGTGTAGTAGGACCCTCCTTTTCCAACAGGATTCTGCTTTTTGGCAGAGCAAGTCCAGGGTTATTTCTCCCTTGTATCTTTCTAATACATTCTTGATCGCACCTCACACTTCTGAAGCTACTCAAACTTCCTGTCCTCCTATTTTCTCTTGTAACACCCAGCCAGCTCTCATTCCAAGCTATTTATTCTTTGGGACCCACCACTTAACCCACCCTAAGCCCTACTTTATCCCTGCCTTCCTCTTTGACTCTCTGGCACTGAGGCCTCTCTCGTTCTAACAGCCTTGGCATCTATTAGAGCTTTTGGCGGTGTCATTCCATCCTCATCAAACCATCTTCTTGCTGGTCTTCAACCTCTGACTGCATTCTTTCTGAGCATCTTATGGACGGGCCGCACAGATAGATTTTAAGCTCATCATTTCATAAGAACTAATAACAGAGTGCCAAATAAAAGAGTCAGAATCATAAAATACCTAAGGAGAAAATCTATTACAGAACCAAAAAGAGACGAATAGGAACACAAGTATCCTAAGATATTTTAATATAGTGCTATCAACGTAAGATAAGGCAGCTTGGTGAACATTAATAAGATCTCAGAGAATCAGACAAAAATTAACAGGCTGGAATTCTAACATTTTGAAATTATCCCACCCAAAGGTAATATAATTTTTCTCAGGACCCTTTGGAATAATGCAAAGGTAAGAGTATTTTTTTTTTTTTTTAATTTTGGGAAAACGGGTAGTGAATGGGTATCAGCCTTATTGTACATGAAAACAATTCTATACTAAGTAAAGCAGTAAGAGTTCTGGTGTAAAAACAGTTAGGTCAATGGAACAGAAAAAGGGCCTCCAACTAGAGTGTGTTTTGTGTAATTATTTAATGTTTCATAAAGGGTTCAAAATTCAGTGGGGGAAGGAAAGGGTTACCAGAGACTAGCTTCTGGATAATTGCCTGGCAATTTAGGAATAGAAAAAATTTTGTCTTTCATTTTACATCATATCTCAGTGTTTTTTAATCTACTTCTCAAAAAACTCAGGACACTCTCAAATATAGGACCAAAGATAGAAGAAAGCAGAAGAGTGAGATAGGACTGAGGTGAACAACAACCCCCACCCCCAACATCCATTCACCTAAACCTGTCCATTTTCTCATTTTTACAAATAAAATTTCCACAAAAGATTTTGTTTGAAGAAAGAATTTTTCACCTAGAAGAAAACAAAAGTTTTAAAATTTGCAATAAACCAAGTTATATTCAGAGGGATGAAATACTTATTATTGAAAATAAAATACTGACAATCCAAAGGAGCACAGAATTCACTAGTAGTAAATACCTGAAATAGGTAGAATTTTCCAAACACAGAAGCAATGGAATGAAATACAGGAAAGACTGAAATGACTAGATAAAAATTTGAAACTTTCTCTATGTCAAAATAAAACAAAGTGAGAAGAAAGTAAGGAAATAATTGTATCGTATGTGAATTTAAACGTATTAGTTTCTTAATCTTAGAAAGCCGTTATTAAATGAATTAAAAGACAGAGATCTTGACTTTAGAAAAAAATAATTTGGACAGCAATGTCCAAAGGGGAAATCCTGTTAAATACCACAACAATAAAGAGATTGTGGTTAAGAAATTCCAACCGATTCTTGCATAATAGCAGGTGGATGGTGGAGTGGTGACTAGGCACAGGGTGAGGAGGGAGTGGAGCCTAGAACATGGGGACTAGCCTGATGGATCTGCCCTCCTGAGCCCCACAGTTGGACCCTGAAACATCAGGGAGTGAGGCCTGCGGCTGGAAAGAAAGGGCTCGTAGACACGATGTACACAGAATTCCGTTACTGCCATTTCTCTCCAGCCCTCCCACCCCCTCCTTCATGCACATGCACACCACATCCCCAGAAGTCAAGCATTTATTGCCCAACTTAAAAAAAGAAAAGAAAATCAGAGACTTCTTTTCTAAAGAAAATGAACCACTTCTCTGGGGAGAAGTCAGGACTGTGATAACACTGCCTCATAGCAAAGCCTTCCTTCCCGGCTTTAGGGCTTCCCAGCATGGTGGCTGGCTCCCACCCTATTCACCCTAAAGCAAAGCATGCCAGTGGATAAACTGTGCTCATGTACACAAAGCACACAGTCATTTAGTTTTACTGTCACATTCTTAAACACAAACAGATTAAAAAAAAAAATCACCTGGCATAGAGCAAAGCCTGTAATATGAAAGAGAATGATTGCAAAGTACGAGCAGAAATAACCATCAAAGACAGAATTCAGGCTAAAGGAAATAAATTAAGAAAAAAACCCCAATCTAATAACACCTCATGAATATTTCAGAAAATACTGTATTTATAAAATACGAACAGGATGCTATTAAAAGAGGAGGGTCAATCAGAGACCAGGGAACAAACTCATGGAAGTTAAAATAGGATGGCTAAACAAAGAACTACCACTAGCAAACAAATACGGAAAAAGAGACAGCATGGCAAGTATGTAAATTCAGCAAATTAACACAAAATGCTTGCTTTGTTCCCTAGTCACAAAAGAAAAAAAAAATTAATAAGAATAATGCTGGGGAGGATACAGTAAAACTCTGCTTGTGGTATTATATATTTTTACAACTCTGAAAATAGCTGGCAATATGTATATGAAAAGAGACATAAAAATGGATGTTTGGCCTAGTGATTTTGTTTTGTTTTCATCTAGGTGGAAGATATAAGGAAATTCCAACAAAATATAGAAAGAGGTGCCCAAATATCTCATCACAATGGTGTTTGTAAAAAGAGTGAAATATTGCCCTTGCAATAGCTGTTCTTGAACGAGCTCTCACTATTCAGCGTGCACTTCTGAAATAGCCACAGAGGATCGCTGAGGGTGTTCAAGATCTCCCCAATACTATCTTTGCAAAACCTACACTTGGAAGTGAATTGTTTTGTCTTTTCTTTTCACAATTACTATGAGATAAAAGTTGGTCAATAGAAATTGCTCCTGGAAGTAATTATGCCTAGGATGACTATTGAAGGATGAATAAAAGCTAAACGGAGTAAGATAAGTTAGAAGTTCCCAGCCCAGAGAGCATGAGCAAGTGTGCATAGCATAAAAGTGTGTAAAAGGCATGAAAAACTGTGGAGCTGAGCGGCTTGGTGTTCCTAATGCTTAAACCATTAAGCTGGGAGACGCTGGAGATGAGGCCAGGCAGGTAGGTAGGAGAGTGCCAGGTCAAGGAGGGTCTTCTGATACACCAGGCTAGGAAGTTTTGACACCAGATAATGAAGAGCCATGAAAAGGTTTAAGCAGAGGAGTGACAATTTCAGATTGTGTTTTGATACATCACCATTGCCACAAGAAAGGGAAAAGTATTTCCTTTCTCTACACGCATGTACTTCTGGTTATGAAATGTGTGGGGATTTTCCCGCACCTAGCAATTTGACTCTCCAGTGGACATCAACTGAGTGTACTACAGTTTAGCTAAATTTTAACATTATTTTTCTTGGAGATAATGTCAGATCCCACACGTTAAGGTGACATGTTGTCACCCTTGCTTTTGAACTTCAGGCTATGAATCAGGGGTTCCCATGATTTCTTCTTCAGATCTGATAGTTTGCAAGAATGGTTTATAGAACACTAAATGGTCTTCTTGAGTTCTAGAACTCATTCTTGCAAAAGGATACAACTCAGGAACAGGCAGATGGGAGAGATGCCTAGGTATGGAGGAAGGGGCATGAAACTTCCTTGCCATCATGCAGGTATGCCGCTCTCCCGGCATCTCCATGTGTTCATCTACCAGTAAGCTCTCTGAACGTCTTTGGTTAGAGTTTCTTTATGAAAATTTTATCATGTAGGCATGACTGATTGAATCGTTGGCGCTTGTGATTAACTCAACCATCCCGCCTTTCTCCCCTCCCTGAGGTCAGGAGGTGAAGCTGAAGTTCTAACCCTCTAATCATCGGATAGGTTCCCCTGGCAACCAGTCCCCACCCTTAGGGACTTTCCAAACACTACCTCATTCACCTAAACTCAGGTGTGGTTGAAGGGGACTTTCTGTGAATAACTGAAGACTCTCCTTGTTCCTTTCATCTTTATCACTTTTATTGCTTAGGAACCTCCCATGGTTTTAGAAGTTCTGTGTCTGTGCCAGGAAGATGTTGAAGACTAAATACACATTTCTCATTATAAATCACAATAGCACACTATAGATATAGTAGGAATAGATGGGACGACGGGGGAGGGATGGGTGAAGATGAGTTCAGTTAAGGAGATAACACATATACGGTTGTTATAAAACAACTAAAGGGAGTAGGATACTTAAATATAATGGGGGGGGGTGCCTGGGTGGCTCAGTGGGTTAAAGCCTCTGCCTTCAGCTCAGGTCATGATCCCAGCGTCATGATCAGTACTGATCATGTAGTGAGCATGTTACTGATCAGTAGTGGCAAATGAAGTAGGGGGATTTGTTAAGATATTAAGATGAGGACCAAAACATAACATGGTTGCCTGGGAGTTGTCAGTACTATTTTTTCCCCCAGCACTAGTTTCTGCAGGAAGTTCAAGTGTTGGAGAGTTCCAGGAAGCAAGAGTCACCTCCTTTAAAAGGCAGATTATTAAGCAATAAAAGAGAGTGGTGGAGGCAGGCAGGGGAGAGTAGAGGGGGTGTGTGTTTGGAGGGCGGGGTGACTACTGTAACTCCTTTGTTCATTTTAAGACTTGGGAGACACTTGAACATATTTATAGGGAAAAAGTAAACACGAGAAAATAAAACAGGAAACTAACAAAGGACAGTACATTCTTGGAGTAGACAACAAGGACTGAGACCTACAGCAGAGAAAGTGGGTGTCTTTAACAAAAAAAAGTAGACTTTACGCTTTGAGACTTGAGAAGGGCAAGTTATTATGAATGTGGGTGTAGGTAAACGGGGGGAGGGGGTTGGAAGGAGAATGAGTGGAGGTCTCCAACCCCATAGGCTTAATTTTTCTGTGAAGTACGAGGCAAGCTCTTTTGGGTAAGGAAATTGAAAAATATGGTAAACTATGGTAAGGCTAAAGAGTCACTGAGTCCGAATGGGAAAGGGAACTAACAGGGCGTAGTTTAAGGATTGTGGGATGGCACTGAGGCCCCACGGTGGGAAACGATAACTGTGTAACTGTGCCAATCTGCATGGTTTAGAGGCTTCTCTCTGACTATTCTCAGCCTCACAAGCCTAGCAGAGAATGTGGTCTGTCAGAGCAGCCAGGGTAAGATGTTGCAAAGGGGAGGAGCTACAAGGGTCATGCTTGAAGAGCTTGGAGAGAAAATAGGTCAGGGAATGATCCGTGTAATCTAGGCCAGGTCAGAGTGGGGCTCATAGATTAGGGAGAAATTGATTAGTTAAGGGATTTTTATCAGATCAAAGAGTGGCTATAGTAAGAGTGGTCCTATGTCTACAGTGAGTTTGTATTAGTATCGTTATAAAGAAAAATAATTTATGGAGGTTTTTAAACTCCACCATCAGTTATAAGTATAGAAGTACTTTATATGAATACCCCATCCTGAGATTAAAACATACCATTTTCAGGTTATAATAAGAAGGAAAATCAGTATTAAATAGAGAATAATATTTTATGATAATTTTATGATATGGAAATACCTTTCTCATGTTCCTGGAATATGTTAGTACTTTATTACTTGCCCCAGACCCCCAACCCACCAAAAAAACTTTGCTGACAAATTCATTTTAATATCCACCTATCTCCATCATAGGTGTTAGAGTCACTACAAGTATCAAAGTAAATATGAGTAATTTCCAGCACATACCAATAAGGACTTTTGACTCATGTTGGGTCATATGTTTTTGGATTTGACTAAGTGGATAGCTGGGAAAATTACAAGAATTAATTAAAAGGTATATGTTAAAACATTTAGAAGTTAACACTTTAATGGTCTCATTCTGGTAGGGAGCAGTCTAAACTGACTTGTGTGAATATTTCACTTAGATGGAATGTTTTCAGGCTTTTTACTCCTGACCAGAAAATATTTGAAGAACATTGATTCATTCAGCAAGTGTATTTTGAATATTTTGAATCTAGTATATACTTTATACTGTGCTAGAGGCTGAAAGCCAAAGGTCCCTATTTGTCCGGGAACTATCCAGTTTTAGCACTGAAAGTCCTGTAATCCAGAAAATCCCTTTGTCCTGGCCAAATCAAGATCACCCTACAAAGGTCACTGTACCTGGTCACTGGACTTCCCAGACAGTTAAGCAATAACTACAATATGATATAGTAATACAGGTCCACAGTTGCTAACCTAAACCTACTGGGGCCAGATGTGTTTCAAAATTCCTCAGATTTTACAAGACTAGTATTGTGATTCTGCCATACATCCTGCTAATGCCCTAGTGTGCTCTGGGGAAGTGCGCCTACAATCAACAAGCACATTACTATTTCTGCAGAGAACCTCATAGGTCTTGACTTCAAATAAATTTGCATAAGCATGAAAGCTTTTTTCCACAGAATTTTAAATTTGAGAATTATAGATAAGGAATTATAGGTTGTTGGGTTTTTTTTAAGATTTATTTATTTATTTTAGAGGAAAAGAGAGAGCACAAGCAGGGGGAGGGGCAAAGGGAGAGGGAAGAGAGAATCTCAAGTAGACTCCTCGCTGAGCATGAAGCCCTAAATGGGGCTTGATCCCACAACCCTGAGACCATGACCTGAGCTGGAATCAAGAGTAGTCTCCTTAACTGACTGAGCCACCCAGGCTCTCCAAGGGATTATAATTTTATAAAGAGTGGGCCATCCACAGTTTGATAGGAGATCACATAGGAGTCAAAAAACAAAGAGAGGACAGGGCGCCTAAGTGGCTCAGTGGGTTAAGCCTCTGCCTTCAGCTAAGGTCATGATCTCAGGGTCCTGGGATCGAGCCCTCCATCGGGCTCTCTGCTCAGCGGGGAGCCTGCTTCCTCCTCTCTCCCTCTTTGCCTGCCTCTCTGCCTACTTGTGATCTCTCTCTGTCAAATAAATAAATAAAATCTTTATAAAAAAAAAAAAAAGAAAGAAAGAGAGGAATTAGGAAGTTTCCCAGTTATGGTTAGCCAGTGCATGAGGGGGTAATAGTGTTTAAAATACTTGTCACCTTCTGAAATTATTAATACATTCCATAGATTAATAGTAAATTGGATCTTCCCTGGGTTTCTTCAGAAAACATTTCACAAGAGCTTCTGTAGTAGAACAATTTACACTGGATGCTTTGATATCAATTTCCAGTAAAGTTGATGCTCTCTATACCTCCTGAGAAAAACTGTTGAATATTAAAAGGAATCTTGTTTAGAAGTAGAAAGCTCTGGGAGAAAAGATAGAAATCAATACATCTAAGTCAAATGCAGATACGGATTAATTAAAGCATTATTAAGTCAAACATCAAAGTTTCTTATTACTAGAATTTAACTGAATCAAAAGGTGTTTGTATTACAAGAAAGTTTTTGCTCTGGAAGAAAGAACTTTTTAGGGGGAAAAATGCTTATCCATCGTTTTGTGCAGTAGCATTAAGCATTTGCTAGTTCAAGTCTAATAAAGCCCTCTCCATGAATGCATCATTAATAAAATCTTCAAAATGGCTTCTCTCAACATTTTCTTTTTGATTTTTCATGATTTAATTAGAAACATCTTTTAAAAGGCTGGTTTTACTATGGCAGTATCACGTCTGCATTTTCAGCAATATGCTGTTTAATCACAATGGGTTATAAAGTGAAACTCCCAGTACTTATTGTATTATCTAAAAGAACCCACACATTTCGTATTTTTAGTGCCCCTGAGTCATCAACTTATATTTGTTCATCAACATTTTAACTGCCCCTCTTAAAAAAATGTAATTTGATAGTTAATTTTCTAAACTTGTTATTCTTTTATTTCTTTTCAAAGTAATGACATTTCCTATGCCTTTGATATATATGCTTCGTCTTGTACCTGAACTCTTTACTCTACCAAGTCAAAAGTTATGTCTCTCTTTTTATACCTTATATTATTTTTGCTATTTTTGTTTAAAAACTTGATAACCCTAAATTCTTCTAAGGTTTTATGATCACCAGTAAAAATGAATTGGTTATTTTATGCCCCATCATTGGATAGTTTTAGACTATACATAAACACTATGGTGGTAGTATTGAAAGGGTAGTGTGAGCTTAAAGGCTTAGGAAAAATTTTATATATATATATGTATTTATGTATATAGAGAAAAAGACATATAAAGGCTATGTTGGGTATTTGGACAGCAGAAAAAATTTCAAGTTATTTTCAAAGAAAAGATTTCTTTTTCTAATGAAGAATAATTCTCAGATATTTTAAAATTCAAAGAATGGTGAAAAATTTACAGGTGAACTGCTCGTTTGAGAGTTTTCCATTCATTGTTGCTTGTTGGGAACAGAATCAAACATGTATAAAATGGATCACAAACTTGCTAGTTAAGAACTAAGGCTGCTTCCCTCCCACATCCTCTTTCTTCCCCCCTCCCTCCCTTGCTTGTCCTCTCTCGTCTCTCTTTCTCCCCCAACCCCTTCTCATCTTCTCTTAAATTTCAAAGAAAAAAAAGCGAGCGAGTTAAACATGTATTGTTAATTATTGTAAGCGTCCTTGAAAGCAAGAGCCTATTCTTAGCATCCTCCATCCTCCGAGGATCCTGGGGTAGCACCTTCATCATTGCCTACATTCCGCAAATAGCTGATTTCAGTCCTGGTTGTGTCTTACTAGATATGTGAATTTGGGCAAGCCGCTGGACCTCCCTTCATTCAGAAATAGTCATAACAGAATACTGTTTCAAATGTAGGGTTGTACGAATTAAATACTTCATTTAAAGCCCTTAGAACTTTCTGACACAGCAAGAATTTAAACATGCTTAGTTCCTAATGTTATTATTGTTTTCTCTTTCATTTTGCTGGAAGGTACATTCCTTTTTTAAGAATTTTTAAATTTTAATTCCAGTGTCATTAACAAATTCCTTTTCTTTTTAAAAATTTTACTTAATTTACCCAAGCAGCTCTCCTTTAAGAAGTTTATTCTTTACTTTATTCTTCTATTCAATCAGTATTATTTGAGCACTTGTCATGTTCCAGGAAACATACTAGGTTCTGGAGACTTAGTAGCAAGTGAGAAACATATGGCCCTATTTTCGGCCTTAAGATTCAAGGAGGGGCTTCCCAACGAAGCAAGCGTTACAAGGCAGTGCTATTAAGTGTTATGGTAGGAGTGGTGGGGGTGGCATGGAGCCAGAGCTTGTCCGGACAGTTCAGTCTGGGGAAGGCACCTGGTAGGGAGCCCCAGCAGGTGCCAGTGATACCATGTTATTGGAGAATACCATGCTTGGCCACTCTCTAACTCCTAAAACATTCCTCCCTCATCTTAGGAGGCGTCTGCAGATTCACAAATTGGGTTTATTTGATCTCAAAGAAGGACAGGGCCTCAGGGATCCAAATACTTTGAGAGCACTCTAGTTGATTTCCATGCAAGAGTCTGGAAGACACTTTGCCATCAGTCTTAAGCAAATGGGGAAGAAAAGAAATACTGGAATAAAATCTCTGTGCTACTGCAGCATATCCAAATTATAAGCAAATTCCTACAGCATTCCATTAGTGCATTAAAGAAAAAGACCTTTCAGGTACACTGCATTTCAAAGAGGTTTATCCTAGACAGGATAATTAATCAATGTCACTGCCCTCTGTTCAGTAGTACCAGGCCAGAAAGACACAAGTATCCTGTTTTAAAAGACTTTCAGGTAAGAGGATTCTATAGCAATCCCTGACAACACTTTCTAATGATTATAATGTTAGTTACCATCACATTCTTGGGAAAAATGAAGAACTTGAGCTCTGTGGCTCTTAGATTTCATTTTCTGCATTTTTCACCTTCAACAGCTCTTGTAATTTCTTCTTTCAACTTCTTAGTTTCCTTCTTATTCCACCCCTTTTTCCACACTGCATCTGGAAAGTATGTGGAACTCATTAAAATAATGCAACAATGAATAATATCCAATGAATCATTCATATCAAGGCGTATCTGTATTTTAAAGTAAGGAAAGCCTTTAAAAATACAAATTAAATTTTGGAATTTTGAGACAACTGGTGATGTATGGCTGGGTTTTTTTCTTTTTTCTTTTTTTTTTTTTTTTTTTGTTGTTCCTTAAATTATACCACACTGAATGGCTAATGACTGGCAGTCAGTGCTATTTTTTTAGGTATTTAATTACTAGGATAATTACGTTTCTACTCCCCATCACTGTATATGTGCTATCCTGGTTTGAGTTTATATCATGGGCTGAGAACTCTGTGCTCTGATTGTATCTGAGGTATGGGGGAGCAAAATGAAATTGTCCACAATGGGTTTTTAAAGCCAATTGTTACTCTTTATCCATGGCAGAATAATAATAATAATTGTCACCACTTAAATAGTGCCTTTCATTCACAGACCTCAGGGCACTCCAACATTGTTACTTCGCATTATTTGAGAGAATTTCTTTTGGAAGACAGGGCAAACTGAGAGACACATAATACATGGTTAGCTATGCTAATTTTGTTTTCTTTAACAAATGCAAAATAAATAGCCTACTAAAAAGCCAGATAATATCTTGAAGATAAACCCTCCCTAAAGTAGGTTATTCTAAACAGATGTGTTTTGTTTTATATCAATGTTATTTTTAAAAATTTTATGCACACAGACATAAATCCTAGACTTGATTAACTAATACTGATTTTTTGGCTTCTACTCTAGCAGAGAAACGGAAACAAGCAACTTGCCTGCGCACAGGAAAAAAATGGTTTTAATGAATAGTGAAACTACAGATTTTTTAAAGCGTTGCTGCCTTCTAAATTTTATGAGTAAATTTTGTGGAAAGCTGTGTAAATAGAGCATAATTATTTTAAAAATAGAAGTCTTTGTTATTAGTCATCTAACTGTCATGGGTATACAAAGAACCCTGCTGTATAGACAAAGGACTGGAAAAAAAAAAATTACCTGTAGAGAGTTTTTGCTATTGAAAGAATAAAAACTAAAGCGATGGGGTGAACTTTTGGTTTACAGACGCAAAGCAAATACTGAATGCTAAACCTGGCTGAGGGAAAATCACTTTAGCCTGATAACCGGATTACTTAGAACAAAAATAGAGAAAATTAAGAACTGAAGAGCAGAAAATTAAGGTGGAATGCAATTTAAAGAGTAAGTAGATGATGTAGGCTTTCATTTTCTTCCCCCCCAGTGTCCGGCTAATTAAAATTACAATCGAAATGAAAGAGTCTAAACTTGTAAATATCTTTAGCTAATGATTTTGTCTTTTTAATCATCTTCACATTCAAAGTCTTCTTTTATTCATTTAGGTCTTTACAATAAAATGAAATTGTTTTTCCCCTGTAAAAATCTGCCTTTAATTTTCCTTATCTGCTTCTCTTTATATTATATATTCTCTAGCTCCTTTTACTCTCTCTTAACATCAGTATTATTTTTTTTTTCCAGTTGTTTCTTTCACTGTGAACGTACTTTAAGAAGGAAAAGTTGTACAGGTATAGAAGCATTACATCATTTTAGAAGTTAACTGCTGATCCAAATATAGCTCTTCCAAGTTCCCTCATGCACAAAAAGTGTAATATATATCTTATAAATTTGCACTTTCAAAAAGTAGGTGGGCTCAATATTCCTTTTAAAAAAAAAAAAAGATTTACTTATTCATTTTTTTGAGAGAGAGCAAGAGTGGGAGGGGCAGAGGGAGAGGGAGAGAGAGAATCTCAAGCAGGCTCTGCGCTCAGCACAGAGCCTGATGTGGGGCTCAGTCTCACGACCCTCAGATCACGACCTCAGCTGAAATCAAGAGTTGGACGCTAAACCAACTACACCACCCAGGTGCCCCTATAGACTCAATTTTCTTACCAGAAATATTTCTTTACTGCTTTTACTACCAGGAATCTTCTTTACATTCCCAAGCAAAATCATAGCTAAAGATGCTGCTGACCCATGAAAATTTTGCTTTATATCTGTGTTTATACACGCATCATGCTTCAAACTCTCCTGGAAGAAGTACTTAGGGACCTAGGGCATGAAGAGGCACCTAAGGAGAATGAAGCCCACAACGGTGGAGCCCTTTATTTAAGTATCCGGGTGCAATGCCCATCAATTGGGCACCACCATCTATCCATACATCTTGTGGAGGACTTGTTCCTGAACTTAAAGGTCAGATCTGGGCTTTCCACAGCATGCCCCATCTCTCTTGATCAGTTGCTGCTTCAGTGCTTTGCTGGTGAATTTCTCTTCTGGCTTGCTAGCCTACAAATATAAGTTAAACCCTGCTACTGAAACTGTGGGTAGCAGTATTCCCATAGCCGGGAATCTTGTTGAAAATACAAAATCTTGGGCAGCAAATCATATGAACTGATCAGAATCTTCATCTTAACCAGAACCCCCAGGCAATTTTTATGCACATGAGAAGTTGAGAAGTACTCTTTATGGCATTTTATCTCTAAGCACTCTAGGTATATGACTACTCCTTTTTTGCTCCCAACCCTCCTACAACCCCCATCCGTTTGTGAAGAACGTATGTCTAAGGGAGGAAAGGAAAGGATTAGGTTTCCTGCCTTGTCAGCAAGGTACCTAACCTAGGATGTCATTTCCCATGACCCTGGTCTCTTCCTGATAAGCTGGCTGGAATGCCTAAAGCATGTAGCCTGACGAGGTGGTGACAATGGCATGCCAACAAAGGCCAGCTCGTCATTCTCAATTCCTGTCCCCTAGATATGAGACCAGTGTGGGCCAGCCACACCCAACACCAAGCACCAGGGCAATGAGGGCATATATTTGGGGTAGTGATAATGTACTTTCTACAGCCAAGAATGGATGCTCCCAACAGGAATAGATACCAGCATATCATCTGTGATATCCAGATGCACTACAAGGAAACATTTTGTTTTGTTGGTAAGGGCGGAATCTAGCACTATGTTTCCAGGTCTCTCCTGTACACATTCATTCCATAAACATGTAGGCTGATGCTAACTGGTTTTCATCCTACCTCACTGGTAACTTATCTTCAGTATCTTTTGTAATTTTTTTTTTAAAGATTATTTATTTATTTATTTGACAGGCAGAGATCACAAGTAGGCAGAGAGGCAGGCAGAGAGAGAGGGGGAAGCAGGCTCTCCGCCGAGCAGAGATCCCGACGTGGGGCTCGATCCCAGGACCCTGAGATCATGACCTGAGCTGAAGGCAGAGGCTTTAACCCACTGAGCCACCCAGGCGCCCTCTTCAGTATCTTTTGATGACCATTTTTCCTATATCCAACCTTGAAACATTCGAGTTCCTTTAGGCAACCTCTTTTCTCATTACATTGTCTAGACTCCATCGTTATCATCCCAGTGGCTTCAGTTACCATCTTTGTGCAAACCACTCCCATTTCTATCTCTAGCCCAGATCTTTCCTCCATGCTTTAAACCCATATACCAAGCACCATTTTTTTTAAAAGATTTTATTTATTTATTTGACAGAGAGAGATCACAAGTAGGCAGAGAGGCAGGCAGAGAGAGAGGAGGAAGTAGGCTTCCCGCTGAGCCGAGAGCCTGATGCAGGGCTCGATCCCAGGACCCTGAGATCATGACCTGAGCCGAAGGCAGAGGCTTAACCCACTGAGCCACCTAGGCATCCCCCCAGCATCATTTTGTATATCACTTGCATTTCATGCCCAGGCATCTCACTCTTTCTATGTTCAATACAAAATTCACAGTTTTTCCAGTTATTTCTCTGTTCATGAGCCTCATAAATAAATCAACTATGCTTCCATTTATGCCTAGCCTACCTCATAACCAATTAATCAGCAAGGCTTACTGATTCTATTTTCTGTCTTCAGAATCTTTCCATTCTTTTCATCTCCATCACCACTACCCGCCCCCCCAACCCAGGCTAAGTGTCCTCATAGTTTATACAGGTTTCTTCAATAGTCTTTCAGTTGGGGTCTTTCCCTATCTACTGTAATGTATGAGAAGCACAACTTAAAAGATAGCCCTAGGAAAGCTCGTTTCAGATTATTGCTAGAGACATCCAAAGACCTTGTTAGAAGTTAACAAAAGAAGTTATCTAACTATCCTTTTAACTAATCCCTGACTTCACCCTTCCCCTTCTATTATCAACACGGCAGCTGTTGAGATTTTATATACCAAGCAATGTTATATTCTATACTTGGGGTGGATTTATTTTTCTGAAAACCAGGTTCTAATCATGTCTTATGTCAGCCTCCTGCTTAAAATCCCACAGACTCTTCCAAACTCTTTGATTAAATTAAAATTCCTTAGACTGACTTCAAGGCATTCTAAGAACTATCTCCTGCCTCACACATTAGGGTCATTTTATTCCTTGTTACATTCCTATCCTTTATACTCTAATTTCTTGAAGGTGCCACTTACCTTCATAACTCAGACTGCCATCCCTGTATACATTCTCTTCTTCTCTTTTGCCTTATTAACTCGTATCTATCCTTTGGCTCTCGAATTAACCCCTTCCTATGAGACTTTGTATTCTGCATCTCAAACTAGATCAGATCTAGGTTGTGTGCTCTCTTTTCCAATGTCTGCTTCTCCTTTGTAATAGATACCATCACTGACTGTCTTATGCTACATCTGTTAGATGTAAGCTCCATCCTGGCAAGGACTGTGTTGGTTTTGTTTACTACGTTAGCTCCAGCTGTACTTTTATTTTTAAGATTCTATTTATTTATTTAACAGAGAGAGAGAGAGAGTGAGTGAGTACAAGCAGAGGGGGTGGCAGGCAGAGGGAGAAGCAGGCTCCCCGCTGAGCAGGGAGCCCAATGCGGGACTCAGTCCCAGGACCCTGGGATTGTGACCTGAGTCGAAGGAAGATGCTTAACCGACTGAGCCACCCAGGCATCCCAAACATCACATTTCCTTATAATTTATAATATATTGAGACCTTGATATTTGAGGAATATAGTCAACAGAATGCATCACCCATTCTGAGCAGGACCTGTCCCCCTGTGGTCCTAAGAGAAAGTCCGATCCATCCCCACACTGCCTCAAACCGCAGCTGAAGTGGACGTTGTTCTGGCCATACGATGAACGACCTCCAGATCTAAATAGACTACTGTGAATTAAAAAAACAAAAACAAAAGCAAAAACAATTCCTGCAGTTGGCCTACGGTACTAACTTGGTAAAGTACTAACTAACCAACCAAATTACCTGATAAAGTTACCCAGCACTTCAGTCTGCCATTGCACGGACTGATAAACAGGTCCTGGCCACATGCACTTCTGTTTATATCATAAGCCAGAATCCAGTGAAGCCCTTAGCTTTAGGGGGACTCATGTGGAGAGCGATGGGGGACAAGGATATTTGGCCACATCAGTCAAATCAAGTTTGGTGATCAATAGGATAGAAATCAAAGCAATCTCATCCTGCCGGTTCTTCTGCATCACCAGCACCTGGCACGCTCTACTTACTCATTCCTTCAATACTTCATTTCTTTGTTCTGAAGTGTTTATTGAGAACCTACTTGTATTAAAAACATATTGCTGGAGGGGTGTCTGGGTGGCTCAGTTGAGCCTGGTGTCGGGCTCCCTACTCTGTGAGGAGGCTGCCCCTCCCTCTCCCTCTGCCTGCCGCTCCCCCTGCTTGTGCTCTCTCTCTCTCTGTGTTAAAAGAATGAATAAAATCTTTTTTTTTTTTTTTAAAGGAAAGAAAAGAAATTTGGGCACCTGGATGGCTCAATCTGTTAAGCATCTGCCTTCAGCTCAGGTCATAATCTCAGAGTCCTGGGATCGAGTCCCACATTGGGCTCCTGGTTCAGTGAGGAGCCTGCCTCTCCCTGCACTGGCCTCTCCCCCTGCTTGTGTTCTCTCTCTCTCTGACAAATGAGTAATTTTTAAAAAAGAAAAGAAAAGAAAAGAAAATGTGCTATTCATTTTTATGATTGTATTTCATTTATAAAATGTGTTTATTTGTATTAGATCATTTTCAGATGTAGCTTATTTATTCGTCTTTTCATTAGTAACTTTATGACTCTAACATAACTGAAAACTGATAAAATTAAGGCAAAACTTGTGTCTCTGTTTGCTCACCCAACAAATATTTATTTGAATTTCTATTATGTTCCGGAAAGGGAGTAGCCTAGGTGCTATAGATACAACAGAAAATAAAACAGAAACAATATCCTGTTTATGTAGTCTATACCATTCTTGGGGTGGGGGAGACAGACAATGAGGGAAATAAACAAGTTTAATTTGTTAGAAGATAGTCTAAGGGAAAAAAATCAGGCTAAGGGACATAGGATGCAGTGGTGGACTACAATTTTAAATAGGGTTCACTGAGAGGTCTTACTGAAAAGAAGACATTTGGGCAAAGACTTGAATGAAGATGGGGAAAGAGGGAGAAGCCACGTGGGGAGCAAACATTCCAGGCAGTGGGAATAACCGGCTCCTGGGACAGCTGCGTGGCTTGGTCAAGGCACGGCCAAAAGACTAATGTGGCTGGAGCAGCGTACAAGGAGAGTAGCAGAGGACAGGATTGGAAAGGAAATGGCAGGAGAGATCCTATAGGGCCATATAAACGATTTTGAGGATTTTGGCTTTTACTTGACTGAAATGGGGAACTGTTGGACGTATTTGAGCAGTACGGTGACAATGTGATTTCCATTTAAAGAGGACCTTCGAAGCTTCTATGTTGGGTGTAGAGGACCCAGGGTGGAAGCAGGGATCAGTCAGGAGACTAGTTAGAGAACAATGTTTACTAACTTTCTGACTAGACTATTACATATCTCCAGTGGAAATTCTAAGTAAGCTGTGTTAATGTTACGAATTTTAACTCTTATGTTTCATACAGCTGGGACCTGGTGGAGAAACATTAAAAAGAAATTAAATAGGCTCCACATAACTGTTCTTCCCTCTGTAAAAGTGGGAGAGTTTGCTTGGGGAATGTGAGAAATACTCACAGCAGTTCCCTGGCAGGTAGAAACTGGACACCACTGGGGAAAGTACCTAGCCATGTTTTGTAGAGTGCAGAGAGAGTCACTTTCTCTTATCATGCTATTCAGATACTTTGGGAACCTGTGATATTCCTTCATAAATTCATTACGTTATTATTTCCTTAATTCCTGTCATTGCACAAGATAGTTAATCAGTTGATTTAGGGGATAGAAAGAAATATACATGTTTCCAGCCTTAAGCAACTTATTTATACCATAATTAATTTCATGAGTATGATTATAATGGAATAGAACAGTTTTTATAAACAGAATCAGACTTATTACCTAACCTAGAATAACATACCATGTATTTATGATGTGATATAGCCTGGTTCCTGAAATTTTATATTTTAAAATTTACAGCAATCATATTGTGTTGCAACAAATAATTTCACCAGATTTCATGCCTAATCATCATACGTAGCAACAGAAATTGACCTTCGGGATAGATACGAGATTGCTCTTGCAAAATAAAAGACACAGCAGTTAAAGAGTGTCTGATGCTAGTAGGTGAGATTAAAAATGTTCTTTGTGATGTTTTCTTAAAGGTTAAATAAAAACCAAAAAAAATCTATACTAAAAACCTAAAGTGAAACTTTTTTTTTTTTTAAGATTTTATTTATTTATTTAACAGAGAGCTAGAGAGCGCAAGTAGGCAGATCAGCAGGTAGAGGGAGAAGGAGAAGCAGATTCCCTGCTGAGCAGGGAGCCTGATGTGGGGCTTGAACCCAGGACCCTGGGATCATGACCTGAGCCGAAGGCAGCCCCTTAACCCACTGAGCCACCCAGACACACCTGAAGTAACAACTTCAAGCAATTCATTATGAATTTCCACGCTTAAAATTTAAGTCCTAAAAACCTTAAAATAGCTAAAATTTGATATAAATGTCAAATTTTAATAGAAGCCAAATAATGAAAATTTTTCTAAGCTTTGGTCAGTGGCCTATGATCACAGTGCTTTGTAATCTCATTTTAGAATTTGGTATGACAGAAAATTCCATAATAAGCACCAAACCATGTCATAAAAATGGATGCATATACCACACATATATGTGTATATGTATACACACTATACCATATATATCTTTATATTATGAAAGGTCATAACTTAACCTGGGTCTTGTGACTTCTGTCCTGGTACTTTTTCTCACTCATTTATAGACCCCAAAATAAATGGGTAAGAAAAATTGTCTGTCTTGTCAAATCTTCTCCTTAATGGAGAGTTTCCTTCGCATGACCCATAAAAACTGAACAATCCATTCACAATTTGTAAGTAGCCATTTAAATTATATTAAATAATCATTAAAAAACATTATTATAGATCAGACTTAAATGATCATATTTAGAACTAGTTAAAATGGACAAGTTTCTTGGATATCAAATCACTTTTAGATCCATATGTATTTCTCAATGAACAAATCTTTTAAAATGTAAGGCTCGGAATCTTTGACATATCCCATAAGATATATAAGCCTAAAGCAAATAGCTTTAGGTTTGAGGGGTTAAAAAAAAAAAAAAGAACATTTATCAAACCCTGACAATATCTTTTCTGAACGGAGTAAACAAAGTTTTTTTTTTTTTTCAGGGGAAATATTTTCTGTAACTTTATAATTATTTTGACTATGTCAAAATGTAATGTATTTGAACTCAAGAGTTTAGTTTGAAAGAGGACCCAAGGAAAAATGCGAGTGCTGTATTAACTAACATTATTGGCATTAAAATATAACATAATTTCTGGTGTGCAAACTATCTCATCTACACCATAGATTAATTTGTATTCTCTTCTTTAGTAACAATTTCAGTATTTTTCCATATAGTTTTCAATTATGGATGAAAGCTCCTCTAAAAAAATGATTACTATCACTATGATTTTTAAATTTTATTTTTCATTGATTTTATTTTATTTTAGTTTTATTGAATTTTTTTTCATTGAAAGGTATGATCTCACTTGTATATTTTTCATGATCCCTTACTGAATTGCAAGTTGAAGTAAAGTACTCTAAAGGTGTTTTTTACTGATTCCTTCACTTCTGGGTTTTAAAGTTCACTGTTTTTGCCTCCTGGCAAAAATGCCTTTACAATATGATTCAGTCGATGTTTTAAAAAAAAAAAACAGAAACACAGGGGGGCACCTGGGTGGCTCAGGCGTTAAGCGTCTGCCTTCAGCTCATGTCATGATCCCAGGGTTCTGGGATTGAGCCCAGCACTGGGCTCCCTGCTCGGCAGGGAGTTTGCTTCTCCCTCTCCTCTGCCTCCTGCTCATGTTCTCTCTCTTGCTCTTTCTATATCAAATAAATAAATAAATAAATAAATAAATAAATAAAATCTTTAAATAAAAAAACCAAAAAATAGAAACACAAAGTTAAAATTCAAACTCGTACTTTCCATCTCCAGTAAAAATATAACATTTTGATTTACTAGTAAGATCTTGGATTTAACAATTCAGAGCCCATCCATATGATCCAAATCAATGTAAACATTTTAAACATCTCTTTTGTATCAATAAGCTCACTGGTAGTTCCACCATGTCCAAATATAAAAGAAAAGATCGGGTACTCGCTAGCAATTTTTCAGTGTGGGTAGGGAAACAGAACAGATGCACACATAATAAATGAAAACACTTTCAGAGAAACATCAACAGGTGCAAATTACTGTAATGCACCGTTTTCAAATAGCACAAAATCAAGTTGTAGATTAAGGGTGGATTAAAATTAAGCCGTAATTAGGGTGATTAAAAATATAGTTTTTGGAGATGAGTTTCGAGCAAGGTTTTGAAAAAGTTGTATGAATTGGCAGATGGGAGCAGGTTTTCCAGTGAGAAGAGTAGGGCAAAGACATGGAAAGGAGCAATTGTAGGATTGTCGAGAAAATGCTAATGGCAGAGAAGAGGCAGGTTGCCAGAATATGCTGCTTTTGACCCACATGCTTCTTTAATCTGTTAATTCTCTTTCTTTCAGCCTATCACTTATCATGTCTTCGCCTATTCAGCGTAGAACCTGTAGTATATCCGTGTGGCCACACTGTGGCTAGAAGAAGGCTCAGTGCTTCGGATCCTGTCTGGTTCTGTTATTGCCCAGGCATGGCGGGTTTCAGAAATCAAGGAGCAAGCTTTGCAGGCAGGTCTGAGCCGTGGTTGCTAGTGAACTGAACAAAAGTAGTCAAGTTCTCTTTCTATCGTGACTCCCATTCCTGCTCTCATGCTGCTTCCTCTTGTGCCTTTTCATCATAATCTGAACATCTTTCATGTCAAACTATTTCTACTGTAAAACATTTTTGGAAAAGTTGACTATGTTGGAAGGCGGAGACTCTCCTCAGGGACAGCAACAGTTTCCCTACTTCCTATCCAACTTGCCCTTCAAGCTGTACTTCCGGATATACCTCCCAGTAATTTAGCCTTGCTGTTCTTAAATCTAGGATGGTAAAGAAAAACTCCTACTTGTTCATGTTGCAGCCACCTATCCATCATCTCGGGCTTCATCAAGGCTCCCAGAACCATTTGGCAAAAATTCTATGCCTCCTGTCTTTTGCATTGTCCTCTCTCATTTTCCCTTACTCCCTTCTGATTGCCCCCCTTAGGTCGCCTAGCCCCAGATGGCTCTGTTGGCGGAGATCATTGATCAGATACCAAGCCAGAAAGTGATCCTGTCCACTTGATGAGTAAGGAGGCGCTTCTCCATTATGGGCCTTCTGCTGAGTATTTGCTTGAGACACAAACATTTTCAGGCTCTTGGACTGTTTTCAGTGATCCGTCCCATAGTTTTACCCATTTCATAAGCTTGTTTTTTAACCAAACCTTTGATTTTGTTCCTTCCAAATCCTAAAGAAACTACACCGTTAGCTGCTCCCTAGGAATCAGTATATATCTTGACCCCAAGCCAGATCTTCTTCCATGAAACATGTCTAACATGTAAAGCCCACATTCTGCCTACTAATATGATTTTTATTCTCCATTGTCCTAAGAGCCAGCAGTCTTCTTTCATCTGGTATGGGCATACTGTGTGGAGACATCTTTAAACCAAGATGCTCCACTCCCTTTAGTACTTAAACTGAGATGTACCATTGACTTTTACATCATCGGTCAGTTGCTCATAGAAAACTCCCTCTAGGCTATAGATGTGAGTTTAAGCAAGTGTGAGAGTTTGCAGAAGGCATAGGAATGTAGGGGTTATTCCATTATTAAACTATTTGGTACCACAAACTTTATGGCTGGATTCATTGAATAGCACACAGTGTATTATTGACTGCATGAACCAAAGGGAACCCCATGGTCAGTTTCCTCCAGAGCTAATATCAAGGCAGGAATTTTTTAACAGAAAGTTACTGGAAGGGACATGGACTTTGTCCAAACTTGAGGATCCTTCTCTGAGTATCTCCTATCTGGAGTTAGCAAGTCCTCTCAGTACCTCAGTCAGCTACAAAAAATCAAGCACAACAAAAGATTGCAGGTCATAATGACCAACTGACAGTTGCTTGCACTGAAACTCTGGACCAGGTGCTCAGCTTTCTTTTATTATGGACCCCAATTAAAGATGGATAAAATTCAGATCATCTTGTTAATGGTCAGAGTAAGATGTACAAATAGGCTGCACCCAAAATTTAGATAATCGTTTGAAAGGAGTATCTTGGAATGCCATAAATCCTCAAGCACCCAGACCCTCTAGTGTCATGTCAGAATTTTTAAGATTTTTATTTTTATAGAATTTCACATATATGACTTATAAGAGCAACCAGGAGCATTTCTACATTCTGATCTTCGTGTGCTATCAGCATGATGTTTTGTGGGTATTGGATCAAAGTGATGTACCACTTGGATCAAAGAGGTGACATTCCCACAAACTAGACTGTAGTGCAGAACTGGGAAGCTGATGTATTCCTGAGGCACAACAACAAAGATTTACTGGTGTTTATGTCAATGAAGGCAAATTTCTGGTAATACCTATAAACCAAAATGGATAAAACATGTTTTGGCAAGATTCATAATTGCACACTTAGTGCTAGAAGATACATTAATTTATTCTGGTAAGGAGGAAAGAAATCACAATAGCAGCCACAACAGGAACCTCAACTCATTTTGTTTTCAATAATCTGCTGTCATTCCTCATGACTTATGGAAGAGTGAAAGCCAAATCAGCCTATTGAATTAATCACCAAATCTGCACTTTCGGGAAGCAATCTCTTGTAGTGTTCCTGTTCATTCTCTGTTTTGGCAGGGGAGGACGGTGCCAAATGGCCTCCACTGGGCCCTTCCTAGAACAATAGCCCCTTTTATAGGTGTAAGTGAGCAACTGAGTGTGGTTCTGCCAGTTTCCTAAAATATCCATTCCAACAATTCCCTCAGGATCTGAGAAAATGATCCCAAGATGTTTTGGGGAATCCCATGAAGCCTACCATGAAAAAAATTCAGGCCGGAACTCCACTTATCACCTGGGCTCTACAACGATCCCAAACCCTAACCAACTAACTCTTGTGGAATTATAGGTCCCCAGGAATCCGTGATAAATTTGAGCCTATATGTGATATTCCTGAGCTTAGGTATTTCCCTTTCCTCAATGCACAAATATTCAGGTTAACAACAGCAGGCCCCATTAAGGAAGATAAGGCAGAAGGTTACAGCAAGATCTTTTCTCGTAGGTACTAGCCTCCCCTTCCTTGGGTGATGCTGGGTCTCTGAACCCAAAATTCTCTAGCACTCTGGCTCCAGTGAGGCCTCTGTTCACCAGACCTAGAATAGCTTTGGTTACATAAATCAAGACACACCTTAATTGGCTGTCTTTCTATTTCATTCCTGGGGACCCCATGATTAATTAACCATAGCCAGAGATTTCTGCTACTGAAGCCATTCCCTGATCCCCGAGTGTAGCATCTGGCTATTAAAACAATACCCACTTTGCTTCAGACTGTTAACAGTCATCACCTGGGCCAGGCCTCAGCTGGCTCCTCACTGAGATCAGGAATACCGTTTTGATTGCAGCTCCTTCCACAAGCATCCCCAGCTCAGAAAAATAAAATAAAATAAACATAAAAATTAAAAATAAAAGCCAGCAGAGCCCTTTTAGATATTTGGGTATTCCCTTTTTTGGCTGTCTTATTGGCAGGGGAAGAGAATCTTCAGGGCCCTGGCAGAATATAGGAATACCACACATGATCCATTTAATCTACTTTCTGACCTCACGCTGTCTTTAAATTCTTTCCTCTCTGTTGTGCCAAGGACTTTCTAGTCTTTCTTTTACCAAAAGCAACCAACAGTGGATTCCTGTTTGCTTTGCCAAACCCATGAAAACTGCTAAAACTTTTTGAGCTACCACACTGAACGCAGTATGTTTTATGAATAAACCCATCATAATGAATACGGTTCAGTTTGTTCAGAAAAAAAAAAAAAATCTTAGCTTTCCAACACTGGCTACACATTAAAATAATATGAGGAGTCTTTAAAAAATATGATGCTTATTATACCTTCCACTCCCAGACATTTAAATCAGGATCTCTGGGTTTAGATCAAGCCTCTACATTTTCTCAAAACTGCCCAAGGGACTGCCATCCACTGTGAGGTGTGAGGACCACTGCTGCGGGAGTTTTCATTCACTCCCAAGGTTTCTATCACCATGTTTATGCTAACGAGGTACATTTATAAATTCTTTTAAGATCTGTCTTCTAAGCCTCAGCCCCCTCAAACAATATTTCTCTCTTTGCGTCTCCCCCCAGTTTCCAAAGAATCTGAAGGCTTATACAATGTAAAGGAGATTATCAAACATTTTTGTTTACTCTGTGCCAGGAACTGTGCAATGATCAGACTAAACATATTAACTCTGGTCTCTGCCTTCTTTGTATAGCCATTTGGTTGCCTACTGTGGGGTTTGTCTTTTTTTTTTTTTAAGGTTTTATTTATTTATTTGAGAGGGAGAGAGAGGGAGAGAGAGAAAGAGTGAGGGGCAGGGCAGAGGGAGAGGGAGAAGCAGACTACCCGCTGAGCAGGGAGCCTGAGGCAGAGCTCAATCCCAGGACACTGGGATCATGACCTGAGCTGAAGGTAGACACTTTGTCAACTGAACCACTCAGGAGCCTCAGGGGTTCTTAACCTCAGCACTACTAACATTTTGGGATGGGTCACTCTTTGCTAAGGATGGCTGTCTTGTGCTTTGTAGGGGGCTGAAGAGAATTTCAAGCCTCTACACACCAGATTCCAGTAGCATCTTACCCCTTCCTGCTAGATATTGCCAAATGTCACCTGGGGTTTGGAATTGCCCTTAGCTGAGAACAACTGGTCTGTAGTCATCTTCACATTAAAGGTTTCACAAGAACTTGCATTTTAATATTTTATATCCTGAGTAGTAATTTTCTCTTTACTGCTTCTGGTCTTGGATGTTTGTACCATTATCAAGATTTCACTAATCCAGGGACCAGTATTCAAAATTCATAGTATTATATTGCTCTTGAATGTCATGATTCCTAAGTCTCTTTCTTACTTGAACAGTTCTTTCCCTTTCTGCCAACTCCCCATTCTTTTTTACATGCCACTGACTAATGAAATTGGTTCGGTTGTCTTATGGTCTACTTGACATTCTGGATTTGGTTGATTGTTCCATCTTGACTTCATTTAGCTTGTTCTTCCATCCCTGTTTTACCATACCAGTAAACCAGAAGTTACATCCCAAAGCTTGATTAGATTCATATGAAACATTTTTAGTACTGTAATTCATATTGTTATGTATCAGTTGGCACAAAATTAAGGCTGTCCGGCTCCTGGCTAAAGAGCTATCAGGTGGTGATACCCCTGACTCCACCATTATGAAGTTGATAATTTTGCATCATGTGATTGTCCATTTCACTATAACTTCTCACATAAAGGTTTAAGCACATATGGATGCTTATTACCTAACACAGCTTTTTTTTTTTTAAGACTTTATTTATTTATTTGACAGACAGAGATCACAAGTAGACAGAGAGAAAGGCAGAGAGAGGAGGAAGCAGGCTCCCCGCTGAGCGGAGAGCCCGATGCGGGGCTCAATCCCAGGACCCTGGGATCATGACCTGAGCCGAAGGCAGAGGCTTTAACCCACTGAGCCACCCAGGCGCCCCACCTAAGACAGCTTTTATTTACAAGTAATAGATGGTCATTTTCTGGAAATTCATTTTGATACAATTTGAGATGGCAATTACACACGTAAAGTGGATATGTCGTGTAGCAGTTAGGTATGCAAGAAGATTGGTGTGAGAAAGATAAACTTAGAAGTCATCAGTATATGGCTGACATTTACTATTCGTAGACTGGATGAGGTATTTAAAGGGAGAGGGAGGATGGAGAGGAGGGTCCCGTAGTGAGCAATCAGGCACCCCGGCTGTTATAAGTGGATGAAGAGAAGTAGCCAAAAGAGGACTGAGAGGCAGG
Source organism: Martes martes (assembly GCF_963455335.1). Classification (NCBI taxonomy): domain Eukaryota; kingdom Metazoa; phylum Chordata; class Mammalia; order Carnivora; family Mustelidae; genus Martes; species Martes martes. The sequence continues at coordinate 76,560,878 of NC_137896.1, read as the reverse complement.
ATCTACCTCATTAATATCATTTCTCATGGCTTTTTCCTTGGTATCTTCTCTGGACTATGGTAATCATCTAATTGGTCTTACTGCCTCTAGTTTTGCCTCTTCTAATTCATTCTCCACAGGACTTTCAGAGAAATTAGTCTGAAAGTTAAATCTATCAGCTTTATTAGTTTTCAGATTAAAACCCTCTAAAAGCTTTGCATTGCCTTTAGGATAAAGCCCAAATATCTACTTTCACCATATGACTCCTGACATGTATCTTTGCTGCTTGCTTAGATAAGGTCTTGCCGTTCCCCATCCTTTCCCTGTACACACTGCCAGGCAGTTTCTTGAAACATTGTAAACTGTTTGTTTCTCTAACTTTTATTCAATTTTTTTTTTTTTTTTGTGGGAGAATTGTTTTCATTTTTTCACTTGTTTCATCTGATTCATGTTTTGGTAGTAAGTTAAAGGCAGCTGTGAAACCTTTCCTGACATCAGCAAGGTGTAATTGACCACTATTATTTTATAGTGTGTGGTGGTGTGTATGTCTCAAATTGTGACCTTAATGCACTGCTCTACAAACTGAGCACAAATATGATCACTTATTTTCTTTCTAGTTGATTACCTAGAGTATACCTTAAATGCTACACTAGGGGAAAAAAAAAAAAAAAGCATTTCCCCTCTTTGTTCTCTCCCCCAAATTTTCCACAGTTCTAGAGGCTTACACAGTCTAAGAAAAGGTAAGCAAGAAGATAGGCTATGATAGTCACTATAGCTATTTAAAAAATATCCTGGTTCTCCTTCTAAGCATATAGTAAATACATACTTTTCTGCTCCCATGTTTTTTGCTTGGACAACGAAATGTAAGTAGAAATGACACATTTCCCCTCCTTACAGAAGGCTTTAAGGCCCAGTATTTGATTTGTTCTTCCCTTCCCTCTGTTGTAGTGGTTGGGGAAGCATATGTTGAAATGGAGTCTTTATCATTCTGGGTCCCTGTGTGATAAGCATTTCAATCTGTGTTGGAATGTAGCATGAACAAGAAATAAGCTTTTTTGTGTATTCAGCCACCGAGATTTTGGAATTGTTTGTTAGCACCGAACAATGTAGCCAATTTAGGCTGATACATACACTAAGCAGGAAGAGTATACAGTCTGATGATTCTAGTAAGTAAAGCTGGTAACCAAGTCTGGCTGCTGAAGTCTTGCTGCATATCTCTGTGGAGGAGAGATTCTCAACCTTGGCATGTTTGACATTTTGGCCTGGAAAAATCTTTGTTGGAGGTGGCTGTCCTTTGTATTGTAGGATGTTGAGTAACAGTCCTGGCTTCCAACTACTAGATGCCAGTAGTACCCCCCCACCCAAGTTGTGACAACCAAAATGTAAAGTATTGCCAAATACCCCCTGGGGGTCACAACTGACCCTAATGGAAAACCAGTGCTTTAGGCAATACACATCTGCTTTTGATGCTCCCGTCTACTCAAGGCTGCTATAGATCTTTGAGAGAGAAATGTTACTCCGTCAGATCATGGTTCTGCTGGTGTGTCTTTGACAGGTCCCCAGAGTCACAGTTTTTACGTCTTGGCTCTTCTAAGGCCATGGGGCTCAAAACACCTCCCTGTGGCAATTCCAGAAGCACAGTTGGTTCAGAGTCTGCTTCTTGTGATCCTGGATCTACTGTCCTTGGACATCATTACCATTAGGAATGGTATCACTTTGTGACTCCAAAAAGATATCTAATTTATATATAGTCTTTCCAGGACAATAGGTCTACCAAGCCAAAAAGGCTCAACTAACCTGATGGGACAAGAAAAGGTAAGAGCAAATTAATGTATAATCAAATGTTACTGAAATTCAGTATGAATTTTATATATATATATATATATATATATATTTCCACCCCCCTCACCATAGCACAAACCCTCCCCAATGTCCCTTACTCAGCCACCCCATCCCTCCCACCCCCTTCCCTCCAGCAACTCTCAGTTTGTTTCCTGAGATTAAGAGTCTCTTACGGTTTGTCTCCCTCTCTGGTTTCATCTTGTTTCATTTTCCCCTCCCCTCCCCTATGATCCTCTGCCTTGTTTCTCAAATTCCTCATATCAGTGAGATCATATAATTGTCTTTCTCTGATTGACTTATTTGCTTAGCATAATAAATGGCACCAGATATTCTTAAAGATATTCAGCTTTATTATACTCCTAAGTGGAAGGAGAGTAATAAAGGGTTTCAAACAGAAGTTCAGCAACAACAACAACAACAACAACAACAACAAAACCTCCCCAAAAATAAAAAACAAAAAACAAAAAAACCCCACCAACTTTGATAATTTGCTAAAATGTTTATCCCATGGTAGTTGTTTTATATTTGTTGAATGTGTCTAAATGTGGATTCTTTTTTTTTTAAAGATTTTATTTATTTTTTTATTTAACAGAGAGAGAGAGAGAGAGAGAGAGAGAGATCACAAGTAGGCAGAGAGACAGGCAAAGAGAGAAGGGGAAGCAGGCTCCCTGCTGAGCAGAGAGCCCGATGCGGGGCTCAATCCCAGGACCCTGAGATCATGACCTGAGCCAAAGGCAGAGGCTTTAACCCACTGAGCCACCCAGGCACCCCTAAATGTGGATTCTTAATCTGCATAATATCACTGGGGTTTTATCATACAAATAAATGGAAAAAGGTGGAATAATAATAAGTAGAATAATAGTGAAGCCTCACAGCAGCACTCTTTACACATTGTCACTCACATATCACCCAGATTAAATTTCTAATTACATATATTTCTGTTGACATCTAAAATTTTTTATAAGTTTAAATAGATCCAAAGGATATGGTTTTGACATGTTGTAAATATTTGATTTTTTATAATAAAGCTATTATTTCATTCTTTTAAACATTCCAATGGAATCTAAATACCAAAGCAACTTGATACCCACCATATTAGAATAATGCATGCTATATGCTAGTGTAACAAATGAAATCCCCAATTTCAGTGCCTTAATATAACAATGTTTATTTTTCCCTCACACATGTCAATTGGAAAACATTTCAGACACAGCTTCTTTCTACCTCATGCCTCCACCATTCCTAAGGGCTTTAGAATACTTTGATTTAAGTCAGTGAACAAGGAAAGAGAATGTTGAATCAAGCATAGTAAAGTTTTATAAGCCACCCACTTTCCATTGGCTACTATTCAGTCACCTGGTCACATCAGCCTGCAAGAGAGGGTAGAAATGTACTTTAGTTTTAGGCCCAGGAGATAGAGGAAATGGATTAGAAGAGCACATACATAACAGTCTCCACTATAGTTTACTCATCTGATGACCATATATGCTTCCTCTTCTCACACATAAAACATACTCCCCCACCCCGTTCCCAGATTAGCTAACCCAACATTTCATCTGTCACTACATTCATTTCAAACTCCAGGATTTCCCAGGGGGTATACATCCCTTCTATCAGGATCTGGATTTTGATTCCTCTGGTCACTGCCACCACCTCCCCACCACACACAAACATACAGATGCAAAATACAGTGGTGGACCAGGGACAGGATAAATACAATAAGCTTATCCACTTAGAAAGAATAGTAGAAGATACAAAGCAGTTTCTTGTCAGTGGAGGTTGGGAAATTCTGCAGGAGCCCCTGCCCTAGCAGCAGAAAGTATTTTTGATTCAGTTTTCATTCTGCTCATTAGGAAGTCCTTTACAGTACATAAAGTTGTATTTGCGTCAAATTAGGTTTGTTGAAAATCAACTAAATAAAGCACAAGCCAAGACTATTCCTGGGAACAGATTGCCTCTGAAGCTTTACCTTTGTTGAATGAAACTGCTTATCCAACAAGTCTATTCAATTTTCTTCCAAATTTATATTTGTCTTTTAGAGTCTCCGGACAATTGAGGAAGAGGGCATAATTTAGGTTGTGACTTCTACCAAACCATGCAATGAAGTTAGGTAAGATACTCTCAGAAAGGTGGATACATTTTAAATACAGAAAATAACTTTTATAATACTGTTATAATTTATATGAAACATGATAGTATAAAACTATAAATATATATTTATATTAATATATGTCTAGTAAATAAATACTGGTGCTCTAAAGGGTCCTAAAAATTTGAAATTTCATCTTTTACCTTTGTTGGTCATGTTTTCATATGGAGTTCCAGCTATAAAACTTGGACCAGCCAATTTTGACATGTGACTTTCCATTCCTTTGTGCCCTTTTCCTTTCGCAATATCTTTTACTTTGTACCTATTTTAGGCTATAAAGGAAAATGAGATTAAAATGTTTCCTCCTCAGACAGACTATTTGAAGAATGTATTCTATAAAAGACAATTTTATATACTTACAGTTTTGAAGAATATTTTAAAAGCCCTGCTATTTATTTATTATTTATCTGTCTATTTATTTATTTATTTTAAAGATTTTGTTTATTTGAGAGAGAGAGAGAGCATGAAAGGGGGGAGGGTTAGAGGGAGAAGCAGACTCCGTGCTGAGCAGGGAGCCTGATGTGGGACTTGATCCAGGGACTCTGGGGATCATGACCTGAGCTGAAGGCAGTCACTTAACCAACTGAGCCACCCAGGTGCCCAAAAGTCCTAATTTTTTATAAACTTAAAATGTTTTTGTCATTTTAGAATGACTATAGGTGTATATAAAATTGCTTTGAATTTCAAACTGCTGATACATAATAATTTCTAAATGGTAAGTTCTATAGAAGGAAGATTATGTACATTTGAATTTGTAAGGTGTTTAGTTCATAATTTGAACATGAACATTCAAGGGATGAATCCTTTTGATTCATCAAACAAAATAATAAAATCATATGTAAAGATGCTTGTTTCAATTCTTTCTTGCTGTTCACTCCATACGGAACATGAACTTCATCTCCTGCTGCAATAATTGGTTCATAACTTTCTTCCATCATTTCCTGAAAGCATTTATTGTCCAACTAAAAGTGAACAAGACTAAATTTTCTTGTTACAATTGTTGACAAAATTGCAGAAGTATCCAATGTCAGCATTCCACCCTAGAATTCACAAACAAATTCTCACTCAGTGGAATGACATTGTGAATGGAATTTTCAAAGTTGAGTTTTTTCAGATTTATTATTTGGATAATCCATATTTAACTGTAATTATTGTTTTTAAGCCCATTCATTTCTTACAAATACATTTTTAGAATTGCAAAGGACCCTATAAATCATTATATGATTTATACAGAATCAAGCATTTGAAGTTTCTTGACTCTCTTTTCATTATACTGTGCTTCTCTAACTCAACAGATGATTTTAAGTTGGACAGCATTTACATTTATAAAAATCTTAGCTAATGCCTTCTTTTAAAAAATTCATGGTCTCTTAAGTAATTTGCTTTACACAGAAAAATGAAAGATCTTTTATCTTTAAAATATCAACTAATTATGTAAGTTTCTTCTCTTTCTCTTGACATTGTTTTGTTCTTTTCACATATCGAGACTTCATATATAGTTTTCATGTACCAATATTACATGTTCACATATGTCATTTTAATGGCTTTTAGACATTTTATCATGTTATATAACTTGACCACTTCTAACTTACTGGACATTAAGTTGTCTCCTACTTAAACATTTTTGGATTATCTTCTTGGGATATACTCCCATAAGTATTTGTTCAAAAGAAAGTAATTCTTATGTTTTCTGTTGTACATAAGTAGACTGATTTTTAGAAACATTTTGTGAATTATGCATAATAATCAGCAATGTATGATTATATCTGTTTCCTGTAGACCTGCTAACATTAACTTTATATAGATAAGATATTAAAGAATAAAAAGGGTACTACTAATTTTTTGATAAAGATACTTAAAATGTTTTTGTTATTTTGAAATGATTATATACATATGAAATTCTAAACTTCTGAATCTTTGAGCGAATTTTATTTAATTTATTTTATTTTTTGAAGATATATTTATTTGAGAGAGAGAGAGAGCACATGGGGGAAGGTGCAGAAGGGGAGGGAGGGAGAGAATCCTTAAACAGACTCCCCACTGAGCATGCGCCCCCCCTCCCCCCCCCAGGGCATCCCATCCTAGGACACTGAGATCATGACCCAAGCTGAAATCAAGAGTTGGACGCTTAATAGACTGACTGAGCCACCCAGTCACCCCTAGAGTAAATTTTAATTTATTTTTGTTTATTTAGTTATTTCTCAAAATTTTATAAAATCAGCTATTTCCACATTATGGATAATTCATTTACTTGCTCTCTTTTACTTAATAGAAACAAAATTGCTATTTTAGCAAATCTTATCCCCATCAACAAAGGATTCTTTAAAGGAATGTCACAAACCACAACCATATCTTATTTATCTTTCATAGCTGAAGGACATTTTTGGATGAAAATATCCTTGTAATTTCATGGCTTCCTTATTCTATTTGCAGGACATTTCATTACTATATAGATTATGCCAAGTTTCCAAAAGGTAAAATTGGTTCTTTATTCCTCTCTATAATGTTACTTATTAATCTGATTTCTAATTCTTAATACTTTTTTAGATAAGTTCACTTCAGTTAGTCACAATGTGGCTAGGTAACTGAGCTCAGAACTTTGACAATTACTCACTTGATTAGGGCAATGACTTTCAACTACCTGCACAACAGAATTAGGTGTGAAATATAACCACTAAGTCTAGGGTAATGGTTTCTAAACTTTAGTTTGCATCAGAATCTTTTGTTAAAACACAGAGGGGGGGCGCCTGGGTGGCTCAGTGGGTTAAAGCCTCTGCCTTCGGCTCTGGTCATGATCCCAGGGTCCTGGGATCGGGCCCCATATCGGGCTTTCTGCTCAGCAGGGAGCCTGCTTCCTCTTCTCTCTCTCTCTGCCTGCCTCTCTGCCTACTTGTGATCTCTGTCAAATAAATAAATACAATCTTTAAAAACAAAACAAAACACAGAGGTTTTAAACATATGCTTGTTAAAACATAGATTGCTGAGCTTGTCTCCTAGAATTAAAGAGATTCAGTTGGTTTTGGGGGGGGGGGCACGGTGACATGGTCCCAGGTGATGCTGATGATGCCAGTCCAAGAATCACACTTTGAGAACCACTAGTCAGGGATCTAGCCTGGGCATCTATGTAAATTGTTTAACATGATTGTGATGGTTGAACACAGTATCATCCTTAAGGAATGAGTTGCATAATGGAGTGTTTGTAGGTCATTTCCCTGAGGAGATTCTCAAACTTCATTGTGCATCACCATCACCTGGAGGGCTTGTTAAAACACAGATGGTTAGGCCTCACTCCCGGAATTTGGGATTCCCTAGATCTGAGATGTAGTGAAAATCTGCATTTCTACCAAATTCCCAGGTGTTATTGATGCTGCTGATTCTAGAATCACATTTTAAGAACCACTGCCTTAGTGTAATTTAAACCTAACCCCTGCAGCAGTATCCTTGCTTTCCCCTAAGTATCCAGAGTACCGTAACAATTGTTGTGCAACTTTAATCTTCAAGAAGTCAGATTCCATTCTGAGGGCAATAAAGATGGAAGGGAGTATATCTTATTCATCTTTACATAGCCTTGGCATATTACAATGAGGTTTTGCAAATACTAGTGCTCAAAAATGTAATGCATTTGAACACTGATTGGGACAGCAAATGATTTTGTGGAAATAGTAATGTTACTTATTTAATCAACACTTAGTAAAAGAAAATGGGTAATTACCATTCCTGAGTTTAAAAAATGTAGAGAAGCGGCTGTCAAAGAAAAATTAACTTTGGCTCATCAAGTTAATTGGCAATCTTCCCTCATGTTTTGCCTTTAGATATTTGTGAGTGCAGTGCACCGAAACTGACTATAGTGTTGACTTGAGTCTGGAGATATATCTGTGTGTGTATATGTATATGTATACACACATATTTGTGCATCTCTCTAATAGTATCTGACTAAACTTGGCAAACCACAGAATTAGTCGCATATATTGAATAGATTATAGTACATTGTATAATAATATATACAGAATAATACATTATTCCGTATGCTGAGGGCATACAGAAGATCCTGTAGAACAGGCCAATAGGAGACAGACCGCAGTGAAGAAGGGGATTGGAGGGAGGTTCGGGGTAAATAAAAGAGATACTACAACACCCAGACTGTACAAACCATCTTACGCTGGAAGAAATGCAATCTCAAAGTTGCGGAAGTCCCATTTTATGCGGGAAGAGGTACAACTGCAGAAAAATTGTAGCAGTCTTTCAATAAAATGAAACAAAATCACCAAAAACGGTTCTTGAGACAAGGCTGGAATGATCTTGTTCAATTAGAGCTATGAACCTGAGGACAATCTTCCCTCCTGTCTGCTGTTGGGGCCAATGCTGCCTCCTACAGAGCCACATCTTCTCTGCCAGGTGCTCCAAGTAGCACCAGACCTTAATTTCACTCCGCCCGGTCCTCGAGGCTTTTTCCCGCCAAAGGCCAGGTTTCCTCCCCTCCTAGCCCTGGGCGCAGGCGGGACTGCGCATGTGCGGGGCCCTGGCCGACGGATAACCACCCCCCCTCCCCCCAGCGGCCCCACGGACTGCGGACCATGGCGGAGATGGAGGCGAGCCTGTTGCGCCAGTGCCCGCTGCTTCTGCCTCAGAACCGGGCGAAAACCGTGTACGAAGGATTCATTTCGGCTCAGGTACCCGCCAGCTTGTTGCCCGCTTGTTAGGAGGTTGTCCCTTTCGCGGCGCGGCTCCGCCCCTGGAAGTCAGTTACGGGAGCAGTTAGGGGGCCCTTAGCCGCCGGGAGTTAAGAGGGGAGGCGCCTCACGGCTCCTGGGAGACTGGAGGTTCGAGGACTTCTGCGGTTGTTGACAACCCGCCACTGGCTACCGCGTCCTTGCCTGGGCCGGGGTCGGGCCAGGGACTCGGCGAGAGGAGCTCTGCGCGGGACGCGAGCGGGGGCGGGGCAGACGGCCACGCCCCCTCGCGCGCGCTTCCTGAGTTTGACCTCTTTTTGATTCCGCGTCTGCTCCACCTTGAACTGTTTTTTGATTGTTTTGCAAATTTTTACCTTGTCTCTAACACCCGCCCCCCCAAGCCCCACGAAGGTTGGTGGCCAACCGTTCACTAGGGAATCCCTGCAGATTATACTCGTTTTTCCTGCAAAAATGTATTTTGGAGGAAAACGACCTTTTGGCTCTCAACTAAGTCCTGTGTCCCTGAGCACTTCCTGTAGCGATATTTTGTACGAAATCTTGACAGCAGAATTAATTACCTTTCCTGAGTCCAGGCGACTTCTTAATTCTGTGGTGGAGTTGATGACACATGGTAACACACGTGTACAGGTTTGAAGTTTACAAAGCGCTTTCCAAGTACGTTATCTCACTAATCCTCGGCCCTTTGAGGCAGAATTAAAAGAAATCATTCTCCATCTTCATAGCTAAGTAAATCAGGGCATGGGAAAGTGGACAGGTTAAGTTACTTGTCCATGATTGCCAGAGTCCCTGAAAGCGAGGCAATCAGATTCCACTCCCGCGTTTTGCTCCTCTCTCTGCATTGCACCAGGATACTGGGTTAGATTTTTGAGTATAGATTTTTGCTCCCAGACCTTTATACTCAACATTGTGCAACCTCTCTCACCAGCACAATACTTTCTTTCTTTCTTTTTTTTTATTTTAAAATTAACAGATTCTGCTTGAGGAAAAACTGTTGAAACTACACACAAATTAACCACCTGCAACTTTTGATATGGATCGCGAATAGTTAGATTACCAGCAGTACCTTTTAGCTATAAAATATAACATGCAACTAACCTGAGGATTTGATTTGCTATGTGAAATAAGGAGAAATTTCGGAAGAGGAAAGAAAGTGGTCATTTTTAAACAACTTAACATTGAAACAACTGTATTTTCTGGAAAAATATGTATGAATCTTTTATAGACATGCACATTTTCAGTATTTGAACTCAGTTATATAGAAACACAAATTATGTAATTTTGTCATAATAAATTTAAAATTTAGTAATTAACCAGATAATTTGAAAACATCATGGTGATGAGTAAAAATTTCTATTCTCAGAATTATTTTTATTTTCTGAAAGGAAAATGAATAATTGCATTGCTCCACCTTACCTTGATTAACACTCCATTCAATAATCCTCATCAAAACATTGTCAGCATTAAAAGAGTGGGATGGAGGTAAAATTTAACTCTTAATTATAGTGATTAAGAGAATGGTTTCAGCTTTCAGAAATATTTAAGTGTTTGAGTATTGGGTATTTGAAAACTTGATACTTAATTTAACTTTAAAGAGAAGCCTGTTTCATGCTTTTTTTTTTTTTAAGTATAACTGACATGGAACATTTGTTTCAGGTGTACAACACATAATGATTTGATGTATGTATATGACATGAAATGATCGCAGTGAGTCTAGTTCATCAGATGCACCATATATAGTTCTATAATTTTTTTTATGATGAGAACTTTTTTTAAAGATTTAATTATTTGAGAAAGAGAGATCCTGTGGGTGCAGAAGTTCAGGGAGACAGAGAGAGAGAGGAGAGAAAGAATTCTCGAGAGGACTGCCAGCTGAGTGGCAAGCAGGACTAGAGCCTGATCCTGGGGCCCTGAGATCCTGACCCGAGCCAAAATCTAGAGTAGGCCTCCTAACCCACTGACCCACCCAGGTGTCCTTCTTATGATGAGAACTTTTAAGATAAGTCTCTTAGCAGCTTTCAAATAGGCAATAGAGTTTTAACTATAGTTTCCATGTGGTACTTTTCATCCCTATAACTTAAGACTGGGAGTTTGTGCCTACAAAAACACAAACTTCACCTGTTTCGCCCTCTACCCCACCAGAAAACATACTTTTTGAGGGTAGGGGCCATATCCTAGGAATTACCATATGTTTTGAAGTTTACTCAAAACCTATAGTAGTTTCTCAAAGTACTGAGTGAATTATCAAATTTACTTGCTAAATGAAACTTTTACCCACCCCTTAGTATATTAAGGTAGAACTAATCCGAGTGCACTGTGATTAAGGAAAGATTATAGAGGGTACCTATGGATTTATTAATTTTTCTTTAAATTCATTATGACCATTGCAGAAAGTAGAGGCTAAATTTCATTACTATTTCTGGAATAAAGGTAATCCACTTTTTCTTCCCTGAATTGGAAGTATCAGTCTTGAATTATCTAGTTGAAAACCTGATTCATTTTCAGGTAATGTTTAGAAAAATTAAAGAGAGATTAAGTTACATTTTTATCTGGAGCCATGTTATACCTAATTTTAGGCATTTCAAGGAAAGTACTTTATATGTGTGTCTCTACTGAAGCCTGTGAGAAAACTTGTGTAAATGTCAGAATTGAGATTAGATGAATTTTCTTGTGACCCTTGCTGTAGCTACAATTCTGACTTCTTAACATAAACACATTATTTAATGTTTGATGGGACTGGTTTTCTTTAGAAATGTTTGTCTTGTATATAATTTCAAATTTACAGAAAATAACATGTATGAAAATTACCCAGATTCACCATTTTACTTTTGCCCCATTTGATTTTACTCTGCGTGTATATATATGGGTGGGTATATAGACATTATTTTTCTGAGCAGTTTGAGATTAGGTTGCAGACATAGTGTCTCTTTATTCTTAAATACTTCAGCATATAGTTCATGAGAACAAGGACAAACTCATGTATATCCACAGTATAGTTATCAAAATCAGGAAGTTTCATCATGATATAATGCCATAAACTGGAGGCCAAATTCAGATTTTGTTAATGTTGCAGTTATATATTTTGTACCCCTCTTTCCAGCCTCCTGTAAGGAGTGAGATGTAAGTTACCAGATACCACATTGTATTTAGTTTTAAGGTATCACATTGCATTTAGTTGTCTTATTTCTTTAGTCTGGCATAGTTCCTTAGGCTCTTTGTTTTTTATGAACTTGACATTTATTAAGACTATGGTTTGGATATTAGGAAGAATATCCCTCAGTTTGGGTTTGACTGATACTTCCTCATCATTAAATTCAGATGATATAATTTCAGCACAGATGACACAAAGAATGCTGTGTCCTTTTTAGGGCATGTGAAGTCAGTGGTTCTCATTGATGATGTTACCTCTGATCACCTTGTTAAGATGGCATGTGCCAGATTTGCCTTTTGTAATTCGTAAGTACTTTTAGAGAGCTACTCTGAAGCATCAAACTTTCAGGTACACACACCAGTTTTAGTATCTTAATTGAGCCACCATCATTTGGTGGTTGCCAAATGATGATTTTTCTAACTCCATTATTTCTTCTTTATTGTCCCTTTATTATAAGGAGTAAACTCTTTTCCCCCACTTATTTGTATCAGAAGTTTTAAAAATAATTTAATGGATTGTAATCGTTACTTGCCTTATTTATTTTGATGCTTAAATTTTCCCAGATTTGGTTGTGAGAGCACATTTTTACTGATACAAGTTTTTAAGGCTCTGCATTTTCCCTCTTACCACTGTTTTTAAAGTAGGCTGTATGTGCTGACATGTAGTGTTTTATCATAATCATTTTTTAGTACTTACATAATTTTACTTTGTAGATCCCTTGCACCCAAGAGTTACTTAATAGAAGATTTAAAAATTTTTCTCATGAAAATCTTTTTTCGATTATTAATTTTGTTATTTCTAGTTTTACAATTAGATAATACTGTTTCTAAAAATTATAGTCTGTGAACTTATTGATTCTTTGTGCATGTGTGTGCGCACGTGTGTGTGTGTTTGTGTGTGTGTGAGAGAGAGAGAGAGAGAGAGAGAATGAACGATCCCTGTGATTTAAATAAGTTATTTTCTCAGTTGGGTTATTCCTTTTCTTTTGGGTGAGCTCGGCAGTTTGTTTCCCTCAAGGAATTTGTGCATTTCTTCTAGATGTTTGAATTTATTGGCTTAAATTTTACTTCATAATATTCCCTTATCCTTTTAGTGAATGTATTTAGGAACTGTAATGATGTTCCCTATATTGGTTATCTTTTGCTGTGTAACTACTTATTCCAAATCTTTGTGGCTTAGAATAACAAACATTTGTTATCTTACCTTTGCCATGGATCGGGAGTTTGAAAGCTACTTAGGTGGATGGTTCTGCATCACTGTTTCTTACGGACTTGTCATGAAGATGTTAGCCAGTATGCCAGTTCTCTAAAGGCTTGGTTAGAACTTAAAGATTTGCTTCCAGGATAGCTCATTCACATGGATATCGGCTGGAGCCCCCTGTTTTCTACTTCTCTTTGACTTGGGAGGCCTCAGTTCCTTAACTGCATAGACCTCCATAGGGTCCTCACAACATGGCAACTAGCTTCCCCCTGCGTGATAAATCAAGCATAAAGCTGCATGGTACTTTTGGAGAAAAGGTACCAGTCTCTGAAGTTACACATATTTACTTCTGCTTTTTCTGTTTTTTTATAGCAAGCCTCAAATCTAGTTCATATTCAAAAGGAGAGAAATGAGGCACCAACTCTTAAAGGTTGAAATATCAAAGAAATTATGGATATATTTTATAGATACTTCCTGTCCCCACTCTTACGGTATTTTGTGTCTTTTTTCCCTGGTGCAACTGGGTAGAGGCTTAAACATTTTATTGATCTCCTCAAAGAAGCCACTTTTGATTTTATTGATTTTTTTTTTTTTTTTTTTTGCTTATTTTTCTGTGTCTTTCTTTGCTTTCTGTATATGTGTGTGTATTTCTTTGTTTTCTGATCTTAAGTTTCCTAGTATCTTCAGGTGGAATTTTAGCTCATGGGTAATGAGAACTTTTTATTTTATAATATTTTTTTAAAAAGATTTTATTTATTTAACAGAGATCACAAGTAGGCAGAGAGGCAGGTGGGGGGTGAGGGTTGGGGGTGGGGAAGCAGGACCCTGCTGAGCAGAGAGCCTGATGCAGAGCTCGATCCCAGGACCCCGGGATCATGACCTGAGCCGAAGGCAGAGGCTTAACCCACTGAGCCACCCAAGCGCCCCTCTATTTTGTAATATAATTGTTTAGTGCTGTAAATTTTTCTTCAGACACTACTTTGGCTGTATCACACATACTTTGATATGTTAGATTTTCTTTTTCTTTTTTGGTTTGAAATACTTGTTAATTTCTTTTCTTTCTTTTTTTTTTCTTTTGACCCATGGGTTACTTAGAACAACAGTATACCTTTCTAAATATTTTAGGACTTTCTAGATATCTTTTTGATATTGATTTATAATTTAGTTTCATATTGGTTACAACAGAATTTGTAGGATTGAAATTCTTTTAAATATATTGGGACTTATTTTATGGCATAGAATATGACCTATTTTGGTAAATGTTATGTCTGTATTTGAAAAGAATGCATTTTGCTGCTGTTGTATGATTGTTCTATAATGTCAGGTCAAATTGGTTCATAATGCTATTTGAGTTTTTTAAATACTCACTGATTTTCTGTCTACTAGTTTTATTAGTGAATGGGGGTATTGAAAATCTCCAACTATAATTATTGTTCAGTTTCTACTTTTGTTTCTGTAAGTTTTTGCTTTGTATATTTTGAAGTTCTTTTTTTTTTTTTTTTAAAGATTTTATTTATTTATTAGAGAGAGATCACAAGTAGGCAGAGAGGCAGGCAGAGAGAGAGAGAGAGGGAAGCAGGCTCCCTGCTGAGCAGAGAGCCCGACGCGGGACTCGATCCCGGGACCCTGAGACCATGACCTGAGCTGAAGGCAGCGGCCCAACCCACTGAGCCACCCAGGTGCCCCTATTTTGAGGTTCTTTTATTAGGTACATGAACTTTTAGGATTGTTGAGCACTCTTGAACTGATTTTTTTTTTTTTTTTTTTTTTTTTTTTTAATAAAGACTGTGAAATAACCCTTTTTATCTCTGGTGATCTTTGTCCTAGAATCTCTATTTTCTGATATTAGTATAGTGACTCTAGCTTTTTTTTTTTTTAATTCGTGTTGGCATGGCTTAATCATTTCCCATTTATTTGATATCTATTTGTGTCATATTTATAGGGGATTTCTTCTGGACATTATTTTTTTTATTGAATTTAAAAATCAACTGATTTTTGCTTTGAGATGTTTAGACCATTTACATTTAATGGATGACTGATATCATTGAGTTTAAAGCTAATATTTTGCTGCTTTTTTGTTTGTTCTATGTGTTTTTTTATCTTTTCCATTTTTTCTGCATTTTCATTATACACTATATAATATTTTTTATCTCCTCTATCAGCTTATTAGCTATTTTCCTTCTTAATTAGTTGCTTTATGGTTTATAGTATACATCTTAAACTTGTCATGATTCCATAAATAATATTAGGGTTATATTTTATATGCGCTATTGCTTTATCAGCTACATATCACTTTTGTCTCTTGAGTGTTTGTTCTAGGGTTTACAGTATGCTACTGTAATTTACCACAATCTACTTTCAAATATACCACTTATAAGAATCATGCAATGTACTCTTTCCCATCCCCTCCCTTTTGTGTATTTGTTGTCATATCTTTTAGTTCCATTTGTCTTTTAACACTCCCAGTATACTTTTATTTTCCTTTAAATTTTTATTTCCTTTAAATAATTATCTTCCTTTATTAAGAGACTTTTATTTTTTAAGGACAGTTTTAGAGTGGGTTTATTTCTGAGTTTTCTGTCCTGTTCCATTGATTTATGTTACTGGTTATTAGTTTTTGAGAGGAACATTGAGAATTTAAGTACCATTTCATCACATGATCTAAAGGGAGGAAACCAACAATATGATTTACCACTGTTGATGTTGACTTTGGCTAAAATAGTGTTTGTCAGTTTCTCTACTGCAGCATTAACTCTTCTCCTCCTTCCATACTTACTCTTTGGAAGGAAATCTCTGAGTTGCTCCCACTTAAGGAGTGAAGGGTTATTCTCCCCCTCTTTTAAGGTAGAGTATATAATTTACCTTGAATTCTTCTGTAAGGAAGGTTAGTTTAATTCCCATATTTATTTAAGTTTTTAAATTTAATATAGATAACATACAGTGTTCTGTTAGTTTCAGGTGTACAATATAGTGATTCAGCAATTCTGTACGTTACTCTGTTTTCATCATGATAAGTGTACTCTTTAATCCCTATCACCTATTTCACCCATCCCTCCTCCTCCTACCACTTCTCCTCTGGCAGCCATCAGTTTGTTCTCTGTAGTTAGGAGTTTTTGTTTTTGTTTTTTGGTTCATCTCTATTTTTTTCTTTGCTCATTTGTTTTGATTTCTTAAATTTCACATATGAGTGAAATCATTGGTATTTATCTTTTTTTAAAATATTTTATTCATTTATTGACAGACAGAAATCACAAGTAGGCAGAGAGGCGGGCAGAGAGAGAGAGAGAGAGAGAGGAGGAAGAAGCAGGCTCCCTGCTGAGCAAAGAGCCTGATTCAGGACTTGATCCCAGGAGCCTGAGATCATGACCTGAGCAGAAGGCTTTAACCCACTGAGCCACCCAAGTGCCCAGTATTTATCTTTCTTGACTGACTTAGTTCACTTAGTGTTATACCCACTAGTTCCATCCAGGTTGCTGCAAACGCTGAGATTTCATTTCTTTTTATGGCTGGGTAATATTCCATTGTATATATGTACCACATCTTTTTTTATCCATTCATCTGTCAGTGGACACTTGGGCTGCTTCTGAAACTTGGCTGTTGTAAATAATGCTATAATAAACTTAGGGGTGCATGTATCCCTTTGAATTTAGTGTTTTTAGGTATATACCTAAAATGTATAGATACCTAAAATGTATAGATGATTACTGCATCATAGAGTTCTTCTATTTTTACTTTCTGAGGAACCTCCATATTGTCTTCCAGAATGTTTGCACCAGTTTGCATTTTGACCCGCGATGCAAGGGTGTTCCTTTTTCTCCACATCCTCCCTTAAACTTGTTGTTTCTTGTGTTGTTGATTATAGACACACTGACAGGTATGAAGTGATAATCTCATTGTAGTTTTGGTTTGTATTGCCCTGATGATTAATGATGTTAAGCTTCTGTCTTTTCATGTGTTTCAGCCATCTGTATGTCTTGGAGAAATGTCTGTTCATGTCTTCTGCCCATTTTTTAATTGGATAATTTAAGGTTTTTTGGTGTGTGTTCAGTCATATAAGTTCTTTATATGTTTCGGATACTAACCCTTTGTCAGGTATGTCATTTGCAAATATCTTTTCCCATTTAGTAGATTTGTTGATTGCTTCCTTTGCTGAGCACAGTCTTTATTTTGATGTAGTCCCAACAGTTATTTTTGCTTTTGTTTCCCTTGCCTCAGCAGACCTGTTTAGAAAAATGTTGCTGTGGGTGATGTCAGAGAAATTAATCCCTGTGTTCTCTTCTAGGATTTTACAGTTTCATTTCACATTTAGGTCTTTAATCCATTAAATCCAGTGTATTTTTGTGTATGGTGTATGGTGTATGGAAATGGTCCAGTTTCATTCTTTTGCTTGTAGGTGTCCAGTTTTCCCAGTGCCATTTGTTGAAGAGACTTTTTTTCCCCATGGCATATTCTATATATTTTAACAATATCTATTGTTTCAGTCCTTGAGGATGGAATGTCTTGTCATTTTTTTTTTTCTTTTCTTTTGGTCTCATCTTTTATTAGTACATAGTTTTCAGAATACAGGTCTTTCACTTCTTTGATTAGGTTTATTCCTTAGCTCCCTCATTTATTATTATTTTTTTTAAGATTTTTTTTAACTTATTAGACACAGTGAGTATATAAGCAGGGGGAGCAGCAGAGAGAGAGGGAGAAGTAGGCTCCCCACTGAGCAGGGAGCCCTATGTGGGGCTTGATCCCAAGACCCTGGGATCATGACCTGAGCTGAAGGCATATGCTGAGCCACCCAGGTGCCCCTCCCTCATTTATTAAAACAATCATTTATATCAGTATGGACTCATAGATATTGTATCTTATACCTTGGTTTGTAATCCAGTCCTTATTTATTTGTTCAGATTGTCCAGTTTGGCACAGTGATCCTCTTAAAGACCTTTTAAGAAAAAGGTTGTTTATATTTACCTGATATTTACTGTTTCTGGTAGTTTTTGTTGTATATCTACATTTCTTATTTCATTTCCTTTCTTCCTTAGGTTATTCCTTTAACATTGCTTATAGTGCATAGCTTGTACTGATACATTTTTTCAGTGGTTTTATGTCTGACATGGTGTTTGGCCTTTTGAAAGATACTTTTACTAGGTATAAAACTCTAGATTTTTTTTTTCTTTTAGTACTTTTCAGATGTTGCTTAATTTTCTTGCGTTATTGCCTATGAGAAATCTCTTCTGTTTCTTGTTTTTGTTCCTTTGTAAGTGTGTTGTTTTTGACTGCTTTTAAGATTTTTCTTTTTATCATTGGTTTTTGTTGATTAGATTATGATGCACCTAGGTGTAGTTTTCTTCATGATTTTCCTCCATAGGGTTTGTGGAGCTTTTTGAATTTGTGAGTATATATTTTCAGTTTGGGCAAAACTTCAGCCATTATTTCTTAAATTTTTTTCCCTTCTTCTCCTTCGTTTTGGGGACTTAAAATAGGTGTATAGTAGGGCATTTAAAAATCATTCCATAATTCACTAATGGTTCTGTTCTTTTTCATTGCTTGTTTCAGTGTCTTTCTCTTGAATGTTCTGTGCCTTTGGGTACCCTGATATTTTCTTTTGCAATACTTAATCTGCTGTTAATACTTTATAGCATCTCAGACATTTTATTTTTCATCTCTTTGACTTGGGTCTGTCTTTATCTTTCCTGTTCTATTTAGCATACTCATGCTTTTCTCTACCTTCTTGAACATATGTAGTTATCACTGTTGGAATTTTTTTAAGCAGTTCTATCATCTGCCATTTTTGTATTTCTCTTGATTTTTTTTTCTCTTCATTATGAATCTTATTTTCCTGTTTCTTCGCATACTTTGGTTGGATGCCAGATACTGTGCATTCCAACTATTGTGTGCTAGATAATTTTATTCTCTTAAATATTCTTGATTTATTCTAAGCTGTAGTTAAATTATTTGGAAACAGTTTAAGCTTTTCATAGTTTGCTTCTAAGCTTTGTTAAGCAGAATCAAAACAGACTTTAGCCTAGATTAATTTGGCTCTACCACTTGGGCAGTAATCTTCAGAGTACTCTCTCTTCCTCTCTCTTTTTTTTTTTTTAAGATTTTACTCATTTATTTGACAGCATGAGCACATAAGGAGGGGGAGCAGCAGAGGGAGAAGGAGAAGCAGGCTTCCCACTGAACAGGGAGCCTGATATGGGGCTTGATCCCAGGACCCTGGGATTATGACCCTTGCCGAAGTCAGATGCTTAACTGACTGAGCCACCACCCAGGCACTCCCAGAAGAGAAGTCCCACCACTTCTCTTTAATGATAACCTTTATAGTATAAGGTTTTCTACTCTTCTGAGAGGAAACATGACTACTCCCAGCCTTGTGTGAGCTCTGAGATTGTTTTGCATGTTCCAGTCTCATGATTCCCTGGCCTTGGGTAGTTTTCTCACATATATGCAGCAATCATACTTAGCTGATGACTTTTACAACAATACACTGATATTGTCTACGTTCATTCTCTGTGTATTGTCTCTTCTTATATGGCATTCCTCTTTGGTACTGTACATTGTGAATTATACATGTCTTTGCCTCCCCCAACTCACCCCCTTTTGTCAAATCAGGGAGAATTGTCTGGCTCCATTTGGTTCTCCATCCTTGCTGTGAAGTCTGAAAAATTCTCCAGGTAGTAAGACAGGATAATTATAAAGATTTTCTCATTTGTTTCCCTTCTTTCAGTAATCACTGTTTTTTGCTACCTATTTGATGTCTGATCATCATTGTTTCATATATTTTGTCCAGTTTTTAGTTAAAGTGGAAAGGTAAATCCTGCTGCTGTTTCTCCATCATAGCTAGAAGCAGAAATCTCAGTTTCTTAAAAGTTCTATTCTATTGTTGCTTTTTTAAAATCTTGCTTTGAGAAGTGTGGTGCTACTTTTATTCTATTTCCCATATATTATTTGGTCTCATAATAAGTTAATGGACTTTTTCTTTAAAGTCTGCATATTAAGATATGTATCTTTTTTTTTTTTTTAAGATTTTATTTATTGAGAGACAGAGATCACAAGTAGGCAGAGAGGTAGGCAGAGAGAGAGGAGGAAGCAGGCTCCCTGCTGAGCAGAGATCCCGATGTGGGGCTCGATCCCAGGACCCTAGGATCATGACCTGAGCCGAAGTCAGAGGCCTTAACCCACTGAGCCACCCAGGCGCCCCAAGATATGTATCTTAATACAGATATGCTCCTCCCCCTGCTCACTCTCTTTCTCTCACTAAAATAAATAAATAAATCTTAAAATTTTTTTTTTTTTTAAAGATTTTATTTATTTACTTGACAGAGAGAGATCACAAGCAGGCAGAGAGGCAGGCAGAAAGGAGGAAGCAGGCTCCCTGCTGAGCAGAGAGCCCAATTTGGGGCTCAATCCCAGGACTTGAAATCATGACCTGAGCTGAAGGCAGAGGCTTTAACCCACTGAGCCACCCAGGTGCCCCAAATCTTAAAAACTCTTACTGGGGTAAAATACCCATAACATATGCCACTTTTAACCATTTTATTTTAAATATTGTCTACCCCCAACTTGAGGCATGAACTCACAGCTCTGAGATCAAGAGTCATGTGCTCTACTACCTGAACTATCCAACACACTGCCTCTTATGAAATTTTTATTTTACTCTATTCTTCCTTGAGCACTTATTAATTTATTCTACTGTAATATCTTTTTTTTTTTTTGAACTAAATTTTTTTTCCTTGTAATTTCTGTTCATAGTTTTTGAACTTCTGAGCCTGGGTACAGATGCTTACTAATGATAATATAATTCAGTATTGTAATTTGTTTATGCCTTGTGTTTTTTTTATTTGCATGGGGGATCATTATCACTTGAAATGTTTTCTTTTATTCTGATTTTGACTCATAGTAGCTTGGCATTGATGAAAACATCTTTGTGAATTCGGTTGTTGGCAGTAGTTTATAAAATTACTAGTTTAAGAATACTTTCTTCTGTAGTTGAAGCAAAGTGCAGTTTATTTAATGGCTGATTTTTTAAGTAGGGCTGACGGAGGAGTTGAGTATTTTTATTTTGTTACATAAGTTCCTCAGTTTTCCATTCTTACTTTTCTTCCTAATACCCAGTTTCCAAAGGATGTCTCCACCTGCCTTTTTATCATCTTCTACCTGTGTATTTCTTTTACAAGGTGAGCTTCTTGACTTTTATGTTCATATTAAGCACCCTCCCTGTAGTGCTCTGATCTACTAAACTCTTTATTATTATCTTAACACTTAGTTCAGTCTCCTCTTCTCTCTTCCATGCACTTTTTTTCTGAACCTCATAGTTCTTTAAAAGGACTTGGTATAGGAGCCCCAGAGTGAAAACCACGGGAAAGTGGTTTATGTCTTTCTTCCTACAGGTAGTTTGAAGTTTATAGTGTTCTCTGTTTTCTGATTTTGATGGAGACATGGGTTTTTTGTGGTTTTAGTTTTTGTTTTGTTTTGTTTTTTTAAAGATTTTATTTATTTTAAAGAGAGAGAGTTGGGGCAGAGGGAGAGGGAGAGAATCTCAAGTAGACTCTGTGCTGAGCATGGAGCCCAACGTGGGCCTTGATCTCATGACCCTGGGATCATGACCTGAGCTCAAACCAAGAGTTGGATACTTAACTGACTGAGCCACTGATCAATATTAGATGTTCTTAATATTGATCTATTTGGGAGGATATATGGAGAGATTCAGATTTAGGCAACTGTCATTACTTTGTTCCATACAACCTGGAAGACTTCTTTTTGAGAGCAATTAACATTTTTTATATGCTTTAACTAAAAAAGCTAATTTTGGACATTTTCTTGAATCAGAAAAATATTATGGCATGTAACATAGCATTTGACCTTTTAAAATGGCTGGATTTTGCAAATAAGGGACTTTGGAATTTTATTCTTTCAGATAACAGATCAGAGTAGTTTTACTATTTTTCATGTAAATTCTGAATTCCAGATTGTTCTTACATCTATGTGTGGGATGTCTATAAAGTTAGGTTAAAGTTACTACATAATACCTTCTAGTGCTTTAATGAAATAGTGAATTATTGTTACTTGACCTTTTGAAAAGGTCAGTAGTACATTTTGTTTCATTTTTTTAAAGGACATTTAAATGTAATGAAAGTCAGAACTGTAGTATTATCATGAAAGTAAAGGTTATGGGGTACATTTAATTGTGTTCCTTTAGTTTTGAATCTGCTTTGAGGGAGCCTCTGCTAAAATTCTCATGGTGATTATTTTTTGAGAATTTTATTACTCTTTTTCATTTTATATTGTTGGAGTAAAAGATTATATTTCTGTTTGTCTTTTTCTGCTTACCTTTGCTCAGATCATGTGTATTATTCTATTTAAGATATAAAGTTTAAGCTGCTTACCCATTCACTTTCTCAAGAAAGTGAAACTGAATACATTTCTCAGAACAGTTCTTTCCTTAGAAAAACTCTTGAGTAAAATTTGGTATATTCAAATGTATAGCTAGTAAATATTTAAATTAAAATAAATGTTAGTGATTTTTTTTATTAAAGGCCTACGAATGTGGGAGAATTAAATATTCTGTTTTTTGAAAATTTCTTTCATGTCTATATGTTCAGATTGTGTAACTAACTATACTTTCATTTTATTAAAATGAGGAAATTGAAAATATGAAGTCTATAATGGATTACATATTCTTATATTACACTGTTTTTTTTCTTTCATAGTCAAAGCAATTGAAAGAATTTCTTTTCCCAAGTTTATAAGAAATAATTAAATTTCTTTGTTTGCACTAACAGTTTCTTAACATTCTGTTATGTGAAGTGATTCTCTTTAAAAATGAAGTCTTGGGTGCCTGGGTGGCTCAGTGGGTTAAAGCCTCTGCCTTCGGCTCAGGTCATGATCCCAGGGTCCTGGGATCGAGCCCCACATCAGGCTCTCTGCTCAGCAGGGAGCCTGCTTCCTCCTCTCTCTCTGCCTGCCTCTCTTGCCTACTTGTGATCTCTGCCTATCAAATAAATAAATAAAATCTTTAAAAAAAAAAAAAGAAGTCTTGTCTTTGTTTTGGTTTCCCAATAATTACAAAGTTTCTGGCATTTTTACATTATTTTCCTTCAAATGTAGTATTCTATTGCATATATTTTAACAAATGTAAAGATTTGGATAAAGTTGATACCTTTTTGAAAATAAAGGAAAAAATTGCTTTTTTGATGTAATTTTGTTTAACTTTTTCTTAACATTGTGATTTTCTCAATATTTTCCACAGGGACGTGATTTTCACCTTAGAATAGTGTTGCCTGAAGATTTACAAATGAAGAATGCAAGGTGATGTATTGTTTGGTCATATACATGCCATCTTGGTGGGTTGGGCAGTCAGTTAATCTAGGAAAAGCTTATTCTGTTAGTTTTGCCTAAAGTGCTTATTAGTCAACCAGAAACATTTCCAGTTTTTTCCAAATCAGTGTACATTTGTAAGTTATTATGCTTTGTGCTGAAGTACTTTAGAAGGTAACACATTAATTCTCTATCTTTATTTTTTTTTCCTATGAAAGTTTAGATGATTAGCAGTTGTGTAAGTTATCTGTTGGTATAGGCAGCCCATCAAGGAATGTCAAGAGAGGAGACTGGAAATTAGGTGGCACCTAGAACCTCTTTTCCGCTCTTAAATATCTCTGGAAGAAGAGTGGAGAAGAATCCAGAGACACTCATTAGAATTGACAGGATTTTTGTGACTGATGGAAAGGAAAGAGGAGTGAAGTTTGCTTTCTAAGTTCCTGGCTCACATCACTAAGCTAGAGAATGAGTCACAGTGGAGAAGTAGGAGAGCCATCGTTTTAAGACATATTAGATGTGAAATATCAAGAGGAGATGTTTAATGTATTAGTGTGAAACTCAAGTGTGAAACACGGAAGTCACAGTAGGGATGGGATTTGGGGCTGTGAGTATGGGTACTTAACATTGCCGGCAAGTGTGGGGTGAAAAAAGAAGGCCAACGTTTAAGAGACTTGAGAGTATACCAACATGTAAAGAACTGATAAAAAGGAACTTGGAAGAAGACTAAGGATTGACCAAAGAAGTAAGAGGAAAATCTGGGCAGTTGTCACTGAAGCCAAATAGAGGCTTAATGAGGACATGGTTCCTAGTGCTGAGTATTGCAGAGGGATCAGGTTAAATTAGGTTTCATGTGGTGGCAGAAGCCAGATTGTATTGGGTTTCGGAGTGGGTGAGTAGAAAGGAAACGTAAACAGTATAAACTACAATTAACCCTTGAAGAACCCAGGGGTCAGGGGCACCAACCCTTTATGCACTTGAAAATTTGCATGTAATTTTTGACTGCAAAAATTTAACAGTTGATCGGAAGCCTTACTGATAACATGAACAAACTGTTTAATGCTTGTATGCTGTATGTTGTATATATTGTAGATTAAAAAGAAAATTTTGTTAAGAAAATCATAAGAGGGGGGCGCCTGGGTGGCTCAGTGGGTTAGGGCCTCTGCCTTCGGCTTAGGTCATGATCTCAGGGTCCTGGGATCGAGCCCCGCGTCGGGCTCTCTGCTCAGCGGGGAGCCTGCTTCCCTTCCTCTCTCTCTCTGCCTGCCTCTCTGCCTACTTGTGGTCTCTGTCAAATAAATAAAATCTTAAAAAAAAAAAAAATCATAAGAGGAAACACGTCTGCAGTACTGTATGTATGTTTATTGAAATAATCTGTGTGTAAGTAGACCTGGGCAGTTCAGCCAGTGTTGTTCAAGGATCAACTGTATTTTGAAGAAGAGGAGTGGTAGAGAAGGGTGTGCAGTCAAGGCAGAGTTATAATCTTGTTTTTTTGAGATTTGCTTGAGCAAGTTAATATATTTGTTGAAAAAACTAGGAGAAAATAAAACTATTACAATAAAGTGATGATTAATTACTTGGTATGACCAAGTTGGTGACAAGGGATGGAAAGTACATTTGGAGGGGGAGTTTTCCCATGGGCAGTTGAATGAACTACTTTGCCATTAAGAGGGAAAAATTAGGGGTGGAAATGGAGGTTAGTATAGCAAAAATGGAAGAGAGTCATGGTGGTCTGAAAGGGTTGTAATTGGGGAATCAGAGGGGCTTCCTACTTCCAGGTAAGGAAGAGCAATTCTTAGAAGAATTACTCACCTAAGCAATATTGAGAGCACAGCTGAGGTGAGCCAGTGGATAGATGAACACTAACTACTAACTACTACTTACACAATTAAAAGTATCTTTTATGTTAATCTTGAATTTGAAGATTATATTGCTACATATGCTTTCTCAAATACAAGTTCTATATATTATGATCAGAACTGTTGATTTATTTAACCTACCTTAGAGAAGAATCGAGTTAAGTAGAAAATTCTGCTTTTGATATGTTAAAAAAAGATTTACTATTTGCATGTCATTTACTGATTGCAGTTATTTATATTTTGAAATAAAATTAGTACCGACAGTCTGAAGACAAGACTTTCAACAGTATCAGTGGTAAAAATTTTATTAACTTGTCAGAATTATATTTATGTCATTCTCTTCTTTGTATGTGCATGTTTGTGTTAGCATACAAAAAAGTTTTTTCTTTTTAATTCTGAACAATGAACAAACCATTTTGTTCCATTAAAATTTTAGATTATTATGTAGTTGGCAACTGAGAGCAATACTTAATGGATACCATCAAATAGTACAACAGGTAAGTCCTTTAAAAGATTTGTTTTAAGCAAGGAGGGCGGGGGGTTTAGGGGGTAGGCAAGGAAAAAATGAAACAAGATGGGATCGGGAGGGAGACAAACCGTAAGAGACTCTTAATCTCACAAAACAAAATGAAGGTTGCTGGGGGTGGGAGGGGGTAAGGAAAGAGTGGCTGGGTTATGGGCATTGGGGAGGATATGTGCTATGGTGAGTGCTGTGAAATGTGTAAGCCTGATGATTCACAGACCTGTACCCCTGGGGCTAATAGTATATTATATGTTAATAAAAATAATTAAATAAAAGAAATTGTTACATTAACTCTTTTTTAGAGGACTTCTTGCAGAATGTGGTGACAGACTGGTATAGTAGTTGCTGAATTTTATAGGTTTCATCTCAAATATTTTAAGGGTCCGTGCATTATATAAAATGTTTTCTGTCTTGGAATCCTCAGCACATTACTGGGCAGTATTCTGAAGCGAATTTCCATCCTGGAGAGGGTCTTCAAATGTATTCGCCCTCACCCATATCCATCACTTTTTGAGCAGTTTTTCTGCTGAGACTGAATAGTGATAGAAGAAATCCAGGAACCATCTAGATATTTTAGAGTATCTGTGGCAAAAATTGGAATGTAGTTCTAGATTAGTAACAGAAAAGGTGTGGTGGAGATCACTTAGGATCATATATATGTACTTAATGAACATAGATGTAAATACAGCAGAGATATAAATAGGCAGGATTAATCTTTTTATAACTGGAAGTTTGTATTATTATTATTTTAAAAGACTTAATTTATTTGAGAGAGAGAGAATGAGCAGGGGAGAGGACCAGAGGGAGAGGGAGAAGGAGACTCCCTGCCGAGCAGGGTGCCTGATGTGGGATCCATCCCAGGACCCTGGGATCATGACCTGAGCAGAAGGCAGACGCTTAACTGGCTGAGCCACCCAGATGCCCCTGGAAGTTTGTATTATTGATCACCTTCATCCATTTCACCTTCAGCTCCAATGTAATTATTCTTTTTTTTTTTTTTTTTAAAGATTTTATTTTATCTATTTGACAGAGAGAGAGAGAGAGATCACAAGTAGACAGAGAGTCAGGCAGAGAGAGAGGGGGAAGCAGGCTCCCTGCTGAGCAGAGAGCCCAATGCGGGGCTCAATCCCAGGACCCCGAGACCATGACCCAAGCCGAAGGCAGAGGCTTAACCCACTGAGCCACCCAGGCGCCCCTCCAATGTAGTTATTCTTAAAGTTTAGATTCTTCTACCTGAAAATTTCTTTAAAAATTAGAAACACTTAAAAAAAATTACTGTTGCTAAAGAAACCCAAAGTAATGCCTCTTGTAGAAAAAAAAATGTAAGTAGAACTGCATTTCTTTTGATGCTTTATTCATTTTATGTTTTTCCCGATTTCCTATATTCCTATATTTTTTTCATCTTAAAAGCAGGTTATTATGTGTGATAACTGACAATGACAGTCACTCACATAAAGCATTACTGAGCCACAAAGAAATATAGGAGATAAATTATTTGATTTGTAGAATGTAGGCTGTCATTGCTGGCAGCATAATTACTGCCATTTTTTTAAGGGGATGTTTAAATTATTTCTGTTTTCTCTCCACTGCCTCCTCCTCATCCAGTGTGACTATTTATATTGTATTCTAGAGTTTGGGAAATGAATCTATTGAGATATTTAAATACCCTGGAAAAAACTTGTTAATAAAGACTAAGTGTAATAATGTCTGTAACTGTTTTTCTCTATCAGTTCACCAAGAGGGTTCCTAGAAAAAGTTCCAATTACTTACTAATCTCTTTCCTGTCCTCTAGTTGGTCATATAGAACCCAGAGTTAGTTTGTCTTTGTTTTATTCTAATATTACTATTCTTTCCTTGTATTGATTTTAACTTTAGTAAATATGGGCCAGGGGAATCAGCAGTCTTTTTCTGTGAATGGTCAGCTAGTAAATTTTTTAGACTTTAGTGGTCCCTAAAATCTCTGTCACAACTACTTCACTTGTAGAGCCAAAGCAGCCATAAAGAGGTAAATGAATGGGCATTGCTGCATTTCAGTACAGCTTTATTTACAGAAATTGGTATTGGGCTGGATTTAGCCCCTAGGCTGTAGTTCACAAAAATCTGATATAATTTATTGCTCATTACTGGTAAGCTAAGAGGGAAAATATTGTATAGAAGATGGAGAAGTCAAGATTTGTTTTACAGATTTGCCCACCTAAAGCTATGTTACGATGTGCTTCATATGTCTCATGCATTGTTGAAATATTTTAGATTATTATTATTCTCCTCTAAAAGAGGGAACAAAATCACAGATTGACTTTGTTTAGAACTGTGTGGTGGTAGTGCAGTGTATCACAAAAAGTAACAAAAATAAAATATTTTGATTTCAAGCAGAGAAGTGATGTAGAGTTTCATCAAATAAAAAATGTGACACTTGAGAATTTGCTTTGCTTTCCTTTATTCTGTAGGTATTTTAAGAATCAAAGATTTCTAGGAAACAGAATTATAACCCTTAAATATTTATTGAACTTTAGAAGTTATTTCCTTTTTGCCATTTTATTATAATGGTTTTATCTTGTTTAAAGATTGACTTCTTTTGAACTAGTAGGGTTAATTGTGAAAAGACAAAACTGACAATTGTATGTAGTTTTTAAGGCAAGGGGGAAAATAAAAACATGGTATTAATTAATAATTGATTCATCACTCTGATTAGATTTTTTAATTGCATAGATTTGCCTGATTTTATATTTTATGTTCATCTTTCCACCCCATACCACTTAAAAAAAATTTTTTTTTTTTTTAGATTTTATTTATTTGACAGAGATCACAAGTGGGCCCGAGAGGCAGGCAGAGAGGTGGGGAAGCAGGCTCCCTGCAGAGAGCCCAATGCTGGGCTCCATCCCAGAACCCTGGGATCACGACCTGAGCCAAAGGCAGAGGCTTTAACCCACTGAGCCATCCAGGCGCCCCCCCGCCTTTTTAAAATAATGTGGTTTGGTAAATTTGCTAATCTTGATCAGTTGTCAGTGCTGAAGGAACAAAGGAGATTTTAAGAGACTTTGGTACAATTCAATTTAGCTCACCAAAACAGATTTGAGGACAGTAATTACTCTTTCAGAATTTTGAAATTGCTAGGTATAGAAGGGATGGTGACTAGTACTTCAGTTCTTAAACTTTTAAGATGTAGATATATCTGATATTTTTTTCACATTCACATGGACTTATATTTTATTTCAATTTCCGTGTATAGAATATTCATTGTGCAAATGAAATTAATTAGAAATGTTTCTATCTAGAGAATGCAGCACTCTCCTGATCTAATGAGCTTTATGATGGAGTTGAAGATGATTTTGGTAAGAATTTGTTTTCTGATGCTATTACCATATTCTGTAAGTCCTGATTTTTTTTTAATTCCTATAAAAATTAACATGATTGGAATTTAAAACTTCTACTCCCAGTCACTCAGTGTTTTATTTTACTGTATGTAAATGTGGATGATGCTTCTTTTGAATTACATGAGGAACAGAACGTGTGTATAGGAACCAAACTGATTGTGTCAAACCGAGTACACTGGACACTAGTCTTGGACAGGTGGTGAAATAAAATGTAGTCCTGGTCTGTCAGAATTTAACATCTATGGAGAGATTAGGTACCTACACTTAAAGATCTAATACAGTGTATACATAATTTTGTTTATAGCTGCAGATTTCTGAAGAACTTGTTAGGCTTCATTACATACATACAGCTATATATAATAATTGATTACTCAGTTAATTATGCATAAAATACTTGAGTTTTTAGTTTTTCCTATAGACATTGTATTGTTTAAGAAATTTTTAACTATGCAAGTTTTCAATATAAACAGAAGAGGGAAGACCCTATAGTGAATACCCATGGACCCATGACCTGCCTTTAACATTTTGCTGTTTTTCTTCCCCTGCTCCTTAAGGAGAAGGGACTAGAGTATTCTTTTTTAGATTTATTTGAGAGTGGGAGAGTATGCACTGAATAGGGAAGGGAGAGGCAGAAGGAGAGAAAGAATTCTCAAGCGGTCTTTCCACTGAGTGCTGAGCCAGCTGCAAGGCTCAATCCAGGACCTTGAAATAGTGACCTGAACTGAAACCAAGAGTTGGACACTGATCCGACTCAACCACCTAGGTGCCCTGGGACTAGAGCATTTTAATGAAATTCTGAACATTGTATCCATCCCTCCATGAATGTATTGGTGTATACTTCTAACAGCTAAGTGTTTCTTTGTTTTGTTTTTAAATATGCTGTTATAACCCCAACAGACTTAGTGGTAATTTCTTACAGCTTCTTGTTTGTGTCTGTATGCAAACAAAGTCCACACATTAAATGTTGTTATGTCTCCTAAGTCTTTTAATTTCTAGCACTGCTATGTCTTTCCCGTACTCTTTTTTTTTTTTTTTTCCTTTTAGTCTGCTAGTTAAATGAACTGTGTGTCCTGTAACATTTCTTGCATTCTGGATTTGGTTTATTAAATATCCATAGTATCTTTTAACATATTTTTCTACCTTTTTTGTGACCTAGTCTCATTTGTTCTGGTAAGAATACTTTGTGCTGTGTACTTAGATTGCACGAGGAGGCACATGGTATTTGATAGTTCCTCTCTTAGTAGAGTTAGGATTGATCAGTAGATTTAGATCCATCAAGTATAAAGTTTGTTATCAGCTTATCACCTAATGATTATAGCATCCAGTGATAATCATTGCCTACATCCACTATTAGGGGTTGTAAATGGTGATTTTTAAAATTCCATCATCTACATTTGTTATCTTGTTATCTTCTGTAGAGAACTTCCTTTCATCAGTTGTTTGGTTTGAGGTATAGCTCATGCTGGAGAAATAGGTTAAGTGCTTGTTTCTTCTCCTTTTTTTTTTTTTTTTTTAAACAAAATTGATTTTTAGAGTAATGAGTTAGTGCCTAGCAACTGTCAAAGGAAAATAATGATTTTTTTTTTTTTTAGTATCCTTATGAACTCCTGAATTTTTATATATTGACTTAAATCCATTGCAGTCACTATACCTGTTGATGCTTAAATTGTATCATTTTTGGTCAGTATATGCCCCTTCATTTGGCTCCTTAGTTCTTCTAACACAGGCCAAACTATGCTTTCTGAGACCAGTTACCCCAATTTAATGTACTCATCCTTTTACAGAACTATAATTAGTTACTTCTCTAAAGAGCCATGGTTTCTTTGTAGGAAATGGTGTTTTGATGCCACAGATCTGGAAACTGTGGATTGTTACTATTACTGGTAGGCCTCTTCAGTGGACAGAGCTAGGAAAAAATGCTGTTTAGAAAGAGAATAATTCATTATGAGTTCATATTGACATTTCCAATTCAAATTTGGCATTATAACACTTTTAATTTGATTTTAATGCTTATATTTTACTCTGAAAATCTTGGTTTCTAATAGTAACATAATTATTTTTTATTTTTTACTTGTTATGTTTTACTTATGCTTTTCCTATGTCTCTATTTATATTTTACAGAATTACAGTACCAATATATTGCTACTAACAACTGAAAGCAGTTTATTTTTTATAGTTCTTTTTGAGTTTTTTATTCTTAGCAGCAGCTGCCACATACTAAGAGCTTAGTTGCTCAAGTTGTTCTCAGTCCCTTTTTTTTTTTTTTTTTAAATCCTCATAACAACCCTCTGAATGTTTGGGATCAGAATAAATAGTTTAAAGTCAATTTCTAAAGTTTGAATTTTGACTTACAAATTTGTAAACTCTAATGAGAATTATCAAAATTGATCATGAATTTCATCAAAGGCCAGATTTCATGATAAGCTTCAAAGAGGTAAGGTGAAGAAGTAAAGCATATTTTGGTTTACCTTGAGATTGCAAAAAATTTTGAGAAGTTTTTTATTGGGGTACCTGGGATGACTCAGTCAGTTAAGCATCTGCCTTGGCCTCAGGTCATGATCTCATGGTCCTGAGATAGAGCACCACATTAGCCTCCCTGCTCAGCAGTGAGCCTGCTCTCCCTCTCCCACTTCCCTTGCTTGTGCTCTCTCCCCCTCTCTCTGTCAAATAAATAAAATCTTTAAAAGAAAAAAGGTATTCTTAACATAATTTTCATAAGCTATACAAATAAAAGGACTAAGGGACCAGAGTAAAACTATATATACCATGTCCCATTAGCTCTTACTACTGGCTGACTTTATTAGGTTGTAAGAACAGCTGTTTTGGTCATTTAATTTTGAAGAAACTGTCATTAATTTAAAATAAAATATTGACATTGATCTCTAACACTAGTTTAGTACATTTGTTGTTGCATTTCTGAATAAAATGACATGTTGTATTTTAGTTTTCTAGAGACATTGACAGAATTGGTGAAACTATTGCACATTTATGAACAGTGTATCAAAAAATAAGTGTATCAAAGTGTATCAAAAATATCAGTTTATTTGTTGGGCTGTGTAGTCAGTAACAGGGTTTTCTATAATGTAATCACCCATGAAAGTACTGAGGATGATGTACAAATGAAATCCGTAATTATTGAACCTTTTCAGGAGATTTGGTAAATCTCCACAGTTTCCTAGTAATAACTAGGCATGTAGTAGGTGTTCAGTGTATATTTAATAAGTGAACAATTACCTGTATTTTATTTATTTTTTAAAGATTTATTTGTTAGAGAGCGTGCACATGCATGCAATCAGGGAGAGGGGCAGAAGGCGAAGGAGAGAGATCCCCAAGCAGTTTCTGAGCTGAGTGCAGAGCCCAATTCGAGGCTCGATCCCAGGACCCTGAGACTATGACCTGAGCCGAAATCAAGAGTCAGCTGCTTAGCTGACTGAGCTACCAGGTGCCCCACAATTACCTGTATTTTAAAAGAACTCTGATGTGGGTAGGTTTTTTAAATACCCATTTTAGGGCTTAGTAGTGTGTAGCTAAGGCCTTAAAACTAGGAAATGGTAAAGTTAGGATTTAAAACCTTTGTAAAGGCTGTGTTCTTTCTACTGGGTATCTTGCCTCTTCTTCACAAAGACTGCTTTGACTCTCTGCCTTTGCCCTTTTTCCTGTTACGGTTCTGGAATGGGAATACCTTATCTGACCCAAGGTGGAAGGTGGAGTTTACGAATGTCATAAACTTAAGATTAAGATACAGTTTTTATTATCCACATTTACCATCCGCATATGTGGATAGCAATATTTAATATTTCTGGATGTAAAAAAAATTTCAAAAGAATTGCTGAAGCTGTTTTATATGTAAGTATAGGAACTATACTGACTTGTTTTTTTAACAGGATAATCTTAATAGTAAAAATTTGTTTCTGTGGACTATCAGGCAATTTACAGATAACATTAGGTATTTATTAAAAAAGCAGTATACTCCTTGTCTTCTAAGAACTTACCTTCTAATTAAATACATACTGTCATCTTGAGCTTTAAAAACCTGCTTTCACAGTTTTGTTGTTTTTAATTCTAAAGGAGATTTAGAAAGTAGTTTCAGTTAATAGTCCTGATTTTAAAATACTGTTTTTGTAAAATATATTCTTTCTAGAATTATCTCAATTTAATGGTATCCTATCCTTGTTTAAAAACAGAATATAAGGACTAATAGAGTAAATAGATACTTAAAGGAAAAAAAATACACCTTTTATTAGGCTTGTAGTTAATAGAAACATAATTTTTATGCTTGTTCTCATCTGCCTTTATCATTTACTATATCTGACTTTTTAATTTATCTCTTTTGATAAGAACATCTGTGTTATTTGCAGATACATTTATTTTTGCTTTCCAAATAAAATCTTTGTCTGAGTTAGTACCTTTGAAGAAATTGATAATATTCAACCTCAGCAATTATAGTGATGTTTGTATTGTTTCTAAACTAAAAAAGAAAAAAAAGTAAATGTTAGTTTTTTGGGGGGCGGGGTACATAAACCATCGTGAAGATATCATAGGTGAGCCTCGCAGGGAAAGGAACTGTGATTCCACATAGATGGAAAAATACTTAACCTGGTCTGGGAGTAATATAGAATGTAAGCCAGTGAAAGAAAGTAGCAGACAAGTATTTACGGTGGTAATAAAGGGTTTGTGTTTGTAAGGGTGTGATTCATAACTGTATACAAATATATCTGTCTAAATAATGCACTTAAGAGTTCAGGCTTTTTTTAAAGGTACATTTTCTTTATATCAAAGTCCTATCTATAGGAATAGAAGAATAGTGAAGCCTTGAGGGTATTTTTAAAGTTTTGTCATACCTGATAGGCATAATAGTCTAGAAAAATACTAAAATCTGAAGTTTTTAAATGGTATAATAATTGACATTTTCACATAATAATCTTCAGTGCAGTCCTTTAGCTTTTTCCTGTCTTTATATGAGAAGGGGAATGATTCAGCTGGAATTTCTGTAAAAATAGTGGACACTTTAGTGAGGCACAAAGGAGATTATGAAGTTGTTTTGTAATCAGATAGTAACAATTCGGTGTCTAGCAATACACAGCTGATTCAGGTTTTTTTCTTTTAAACAGGAAGTTGCTTTAAAGAATAAACAAGAGTTGTATGCACCACCTCCGCCTCCCCAGTTCTACTCCAGCCTTATTGAAGAGATAGGAACTCTTGGTTGGGATAAGTATGTCTATTTTAAAATGTTCCAGAAAAGTCTTCTTCTTCTTTTTTCTTATTTAAATTTATTTGCAGTTTTAGCAATTTATTTTGTACCTGTTTTTAGTCAAAGTGTTTCATTATAATTAGAACTTATTTAATTATAATTGATAACTGATCTTTATTGTGGGTATGAATTAAAGGGATAGCATCATTAACAAACTGATCTGCAAAGTAAAATGTGAAAATGTTGAAAAAAATAACATTTTTATATAGGAAGTAAGATGTTACCATATTTTTACTGAGCATAAACATGTTATTTTATTTTTATTGAGGTGTAATTGACAAACACGATTATAGTATTTTCAGCATGTACAATATGATTTGATTTACATGTACATTTGGAAGGATTCACATAAACTCACATATTCACATATTCATCACCTCACATATTTGTGTTTTTTGGGTCATTGTTCTGACTGTTACAGAATGGAGACTTTTAGGAATTTCTGATTGCCATTTTCACTGACGTCTTGTTATATGTTTTCTGTTTGTCTCCTGTATTTTGTGTTTTTTCGCTTTATTTACTTTCATCGGCCTTTATTTGAATTAATCAAGAATTGTTATACATTCTTTTATTATTTTTTTTAGAACTGCCTTGGAGATTTCAGCATACATATAACAAAATATACATTTTTACTTTTACCAATTTTATTATGGGAGGATCTGAAATGCAATATATTTTTTTACCTGTCTACCTGTTGTGTTATTGTTATCATGCATTTTAATACTATATTTAAAATTGGCAAACTGCTTTTAAAGTCAGTATTTATGTATATGCATTTATATATAAATTTATTTTTATATATATAATTATATGTGTAACTATATTATTATACATTATGTATGTATAATTTGTATGTAATTTGTGTATTTCTCCCAGTTTTTTTATGTTTTATTTTAATTTTTTTTTAAAGATTTTTATTTATTCATTTGAGAGCAAGAGAGACAGAGAGCACAAGCAGGGGGAGAAGGAGAGGGAGAAGCAGACTCCTTGCTAAGCTGGGAGCCCGTTGTGACATGGGGCTTGTTTTCAGGACCTGGAGATGATCTGAACCAAAGGCAGATGCTTAACCATCTGAGCCACCTAGGTGCTCCGTATTTTTATGTTATTTTTTTTAAAGGTTTTATTTATTTATTTGAGAGAGAGAGGGAGGGAGTCCATAAGTGGGGGAGGGGCAGAGGGAGTAGAAGAAGACTCCCCACTGAGCAGAACATGATGTGGGGCTCCTGATCCCAGGACCATGGAATCATGACCCAAGCTGAAGGCAGATTCTTTATTGACTGAGCCACCCAGGTGCCCCTCTCCCAGTGTTCTTTCTTCCTTCCTGCATTTCTATTTCTCTGTCTGGAATCTTTTTTCTTCCTCACAACAGAATTCTTTCAATATTTTTTTGAGATATAATTGACATATTTCAGGTACAACGTAGTGATTTGGTATATGTATATATAATGAAATCACAACAATAAGGCTAGCTAACCTCCATCATTACACATACTTAAACAGTTTTTCTTGTGGTGAGAGCTTTCAAGATTTACTCTTTCAGCAACTTCTAAATATATATTACAGTATTATTAATTACAGTTGCTATGCTGTACATTACATAGTAGAAGTTTGTACCATTGACTAACTTCACTCATTTCATCTCTGCCTCTGGCAGCCATCAGTACATTCTCTGTATCTATGAGTTCATTTGTTTTTTCCTTAGATTCAATATATAAGTGACATCATATTGTGTTTGTCTTTCTCTGACTTGTTTTACTTAGTGTAATGCTCTTAGGGTCTATCCATATTGTTGTAATAGCAGAATGTCCTTTTTTATGGCTGAATAGTAAGTATTTCATTGTATATTTGGTGAATACATGTGTGCACGCACACACACACACACACACACACACACGCTAAAATTTCTTTCTCCATTCATCTGTTAGTGGATACTTAGGTTGTTTCCATGTCTTGGCTATGGTAAATATTGCGGCAGTGAACTTGGGGTTGCAGATACCTCTTCAACATTGCAATTTTGTTTTCTTTGGGTATATACCCAGAAGTGAAATTGCTGGATCATATGGCAGTTCCATTTTTAATTGTAGAGTGTATGCATTTTTATAATTGCTGTATCTTCCTGTGGATTTTTCCTTTTACCATTAAATGTTTCCTTCCATCTCTGGTAATATTTCTTTCTTTAATGTCCACTTTGTTAGATTAGTATAACTACACTAGATTTCAGTGTTTTTTAGAATTCTCTGCCTTTTCCCGTATTATCTTTCATAATTATTTAAAAATATTTTTCTACTAACTTCCATAATCTAGATCCACTGGAGTCTGTTTTTAATTTTTTTTCTTGTGGTTTTCAGTCATATAGTTAGTCCTGGATCTTGGCATTCATAGTACTCCCCCCCCACCCCCCAAATTGTCTGTCTTTCTCCCTTTCTCTCCTTTCCTCTCCCTTTACCTTGCTTCCTCCCTCTTCCTCTCCCCTAGCCTCTTGCAGCCACAGATCTTTTTACTATCTCCACAGTTTTGGATTTTCCAGAATGTCATATAGTTGGATATTATGTAGCCTTTTCAGATTGGCTTCTTTTACTTAGTAATATGTATTTAAATTTCTTCTTAATCTTTTCATGGCTTAGTAATTCATTTGTTTTTAGTACTGAATATAGTTCCATTGTCTGTACAAGTTTATTTGTTCACTTGCTGAAGGGCATCTTGGTTAGCTTCTAAGTTTTGGCAGTTATGAATAAAGCTGCTGTAAACATCTGTGTGCAGGTGTGTGTGTGTGTGTTTATCCACATTGGTAAATACCAGGGCCTACTGCTTTTTTTCCCTTTTAAGTTTTTATTTAAATTACAGTTTTGTAAGGGGCGCCTGGTGGTGCAGTTAGTTAAGGGTCTGACTCCTGGTTTCAGCTCAGCCTGTGATCTCAGGGTCATGATATTGAGCCCTTCGTTGAGGTCCACACTCCTGTCTCTCCCTCTTCCTCCCCCTTCCCCCACTGCCCCGCCAACACATACGCGTGCTCGCTCGCTCTCTTTCAAATAAATCTTTAAAAAAATAAATTCCAGTTAGTTAGCATACAGTGTAATATTGGTTTCAGGTATACAATACAGTGATTCAGCACTGTGTGTGCTCATCACAGCAAGTACACTCCTTATACCATTACCTATTTAACCCATCGCCCTTGCCCTGCCCCTACAGTAACCATCAGTTCTTTATAGTTAAGAGTCTGTTTTTTGGTTTGTCCATCTTTTTTCACTTCCTTTGCTTGTTTTTTTGTTTCTTAAATTCCACATATGAGTGAAATCGTATTGTATTTGTCTTTCTGACTCTCTTATTTCACTTAGGACAATACTTTCTAGCTCCATCTGGGTCATTGCGAATGGCAAGATTTCATTGTTTTTTTTTTTATGGCTGAATAATGTTGCATTGTGTATGTGTGCGTATATATATGTATGTGTGTATATATATGTGTGTGTATATATATATATGTATGTGTGTGTATATATATATATATGTATATATATGCCACGTCTTCCTCATAGATTCATCAGTCGATGGACACTTGGGCTGTTTCCATAATTTGGCTCTTGTGGCTACTGCTGCGATAAACATTGGAGTGTGTATATCCCTTTGGATTAGTAGTTTTGTATTTTGGCCAGAGACAGTAGTGCAGTTGCTGGATCATAGGGTAACTCTATTTTTAACCTTTCGAGGAACCTCCATACTGTTCACCAGTGTGGCTGCACCAGCTTGCGTTCCACCAACAGTGCAGGAGGGTTCCCCTATTTGTTTCCTGTGTTGCTGATTTTAGCCTTTCCGACAGGTGTGAGGTGGTATCTCATTGTAGTTTCGATTTGTAGTTCCCTGAAGACAGGTGATGCTGAGCATCTTTTCATGTGGGCCTACTACTTTCTAATAGTAAGAAGTAAGGGGTTTTTCTTTATTTTCACAATTGAATCAGTGGCAGATTGAGTACTCTATAACAACAAAAATGTAAAACCTGAACTCTCATGGTCTGTGCTTAACAAGATGACTATGACTACTCTTTCTTTAAAAAAGAAAAACCCAAACAAAACAAAAACCCTGAAAAACTGGCAAAAGGAGAGAAATGCGGAAACTGACTTAATTTCCAGATATTTTAGTTAATACCCCTTTTCTCACTTTCTCTTGCTGGCTGTTCTTCAGTATTTGCCCTTGTTCATTAAGGCTGCAGTGCTGTGCCTAATGATCTTTTGTTGAGTGTTAGAAATTGTATATAAAAAAGTTCAGAGGTTTTAAATGATACTTTCTTTTAAAAGGGTTTACTTTTTCCTTTGATAAGAAATAGAGTAGGGGTAGGTTGCTACAATCCTGGTTGAGTTTGGGCTATAGCTTTTTTAAGACTCAATGTACTTCTTTTTTTTTTTTTTTTTAATTAAATTTTTTATTTATTTTCAGCGTAACAGTATTCATTGTTTTTTCACCACACCCAGTGCTCCATGCAATCTGTGCCCTCCCTAATACCCACCACCTGGTTCCCCCACCCTCCCACCCCGCCCCTTCAAAACCCTCAGGTTGTTTTTCAGAGTCCATAGTCTCTCATGGTTCAC
Organism: Martes martes; assembly: GCF_963455335.1. Taxonomy (NCBI): domain Eukaryota; kingdom Metazoa; phylum Chordata; class Mammalia; order Carnivora; family Mustelidae; genus Martes; species Martes martes. Next base: position 76,521,977 of record NC_137896.1, on the reverse strand, counting down.
CTCCCCTTCCAATTTCCCTCAACTCCCTTCTCCTCTCCATCTACCCTTGTCCTCTATATTATTTGTTATGCTCCACCAATAAGTGAAACCATATGATACTTGACTTTCTCTGTTTGACTTATTTCACTCAGCATAATCTCTTCCAGTCCTGTCCATGTTGCTACAAAAGTTGGGTATTCGTCCTTTCTGATGGAGGCATAATACTCCATAGTGTATATGGACCACATCTTCCTTATCCATTCATCCGTTGAAGGGCATCTTGGTTCTTTCCACAGTTTGGCGACCGTGGCCATTGCTGCTATAAACATCGGGGTACAGATGGCCCTTCTTTTCACTACATCTGTATCTTTGGGGTAAATACCCAGCAGTGCAATTGCAGGGTCATAGGGAAGATCTATTTTGAATTTCCTGAGGAATCTCCACACTGTTCTCCAAAGTGGCTGCACCAGTTTGCATTCCCACCAACAGTGTAAGAGGGTTCCCCTTTCTCCACATCCTCTCCAACACAGATAAAAGGTTGATATCCAGGATCTATAAAGAACTCCTCAAACTCAACACACACAAAACAGATAATCATATTAAAAAATGGGCAGAAGATATGAACAGACACTTCTCCAATGAAGACATATAAATGGCTACCAGACACATGAAAAAATGTTCATCATCACTAGCCATCAGGGAGATTCAAATCAAAACCACATTGAGATACCACCTTACACCAGTTAGAATGGCCAAAATTAGCAAGACTCAATGTACTTCTTACTGCTCCTCTCCCTTTCCTAAGTCGTAACCCTCTAGAACGTTTAGGCAAGAGCTGGGTGTGTTCATTGGTATTTCTCCCTTGGTAGATCCTAAACTCTTGTGTGTGTCTCTTCACGGGTCCAGTTTACCTTTCAGTTGGAGTCGGGGTCCATTTTTGACAATGTTTCATCCGCCTCTTGTTTGCTTTACTTTTAGGGGTAACCCTCCCAGGGTTGCCACTGAAGGCTTGGGGATATTCATTGGGGCTTTTCCTCGTGTAGGTTCTAAATTTTAATTAGTTTCTCCTCAGTGTTATGGGATTTCTAAATATTCCCTCCCCCCTTGGTTTTCACTCGCTTTCTGCTTAGTTTTTTCTTCTTCTTTTTTTAAAATCCTCATCACTTGCAGTTCAAGGATTTATCAAAAGTTTTGATGGAAGAGTGCCGAAAGTTTAGGGCAAGTTCCCTGGCCCTACCTTTCCACCAGATTCTGGATCTTTAAAAGTTTGTTATTTTTATCTTAAACCTCAAGAGAGTTCCAGAAATGCTGCAGTGTGGGTTTTTTTGGTTTGTTTGTTTGGTTTGGTTTGCTTCTTAATAGCAGCTTTCTGTTTGTGTCCTTTGCCCAAATTCTTCTTCTCTTGCCCTGTGTGCAGAATTGGTAAATAAGCTGAGGGAAAAATGGCTGCAGTGTTGGCTTACCTCTCCTCTCTTCCCCTTTTTCAGGACCTTGGTTCTTTAGGTCTTGGTTGCCTTAGCAATTCTATGATGCCTCCAACCTTTTTTTTTTTTTCCCTCTTGCATCAGGCTACTCTGATGGTTCTCAGTGGAAGTGTAGGCCTGTAGTAGGATGCTCCATTTTAGCCAGATATTATTGTTACATATAACTTCAAATGTACTGTTGTGGTGATATCGAGGACTGGTTAATGCTGTTTATGTGATTAGGCATTATTTGGTAAGGTGCCATTCCTGAATAGGATTTGGGAAAAATGGAACTTTTTTTTTTTTGAAAGATGGAACTTTTAAATAAAATTTAGCATAACCAGGAGAGGGGAGACAGAAGACAAGTAATGAATTGAGATGAACTAATAGCAGTTTGGCTGGAAGTATGAACATTTGTCTTGAGGCATTGACATCATGGACCTGGTCATTCTTTGGATTTAAGGTGTTATAGAAAAATCAGGTTGACTTACTTTCAGATGCTTAAACGTTAAGATCTTAGTGTTTAGAGGATACTTAGGAATGTAGGAAGGATTTGGGAAGAGGAAACCCTTTTCTAAGTTGTTGTGACATGTTTGGAAGAACGCTAGTAATGAAGTAGTTGAAGCACTGAGAATGCGAATATGAGATTTGTGAATCATTCATCCCACCTAACTATTGAATGCCTATAATGTAAGACAGTGGATAACCGTAGGCAAGACTTTATTAAAGATTCCTCAAGGAACTTATGTCTAGTGGGAGAGTCAGAATTTAAGTAGATGATCACAGTAGTATTTAATTCTAACTGTGATAAGTACTACAGAATATAATTATAGGGATTCTTGAGAGCCATTAGCAAGAAAGGTATAAGAGAAATAGTGCAAGTCTTAAAATATCTTATGGAATAAGTGTTTTTTAGGGACAAAAAGAAAGTATTGAGTTTTGCTTTGCATTATACCTATTGTTCTGATGTAGGAGAAAAAGGAACAGATGTCTAGCTTGGATAATAGATGAAGCCAAAAGGAAGGTTATGAATGCCTCTATCATAGCACTGATCACAATATGAATGCTTGTCTCTTCCTTAGTCTAAAATTATTTTATACAGGGACTTCCATTTTTGAATTTTCTGTCCTGTGCCACTGACTGCTATAGCCACTTTATATAATGCCTAGTTAATTCTCTGAATAAATTTCAAGATACATATTTTTATGTTCAGCTTTATATATAAAATGTGTATGTAGCCAAGACTGGCTGCATAACAGTCCTTAGGCATTCTGTGTGAATGGTGCTGCCTTGAATTGTGCTATGGAGTAGCTCTGATACGGAGCCTTCACTAAAGTGCCCTCATATACTTCGAGATCGGTTTTATTAGTCTCACCCTCAGTATGTGCCTGTCTCATCATGGATAAAATTGGCCACATGCAAAATTAACCCATCCTGAGAGATAGTTATGAAATCTGTTGTTTAGATTTGTGAGAGATCAAAGTTTAATTATAGTGACTAGTGTGCATGATTGAATTAGAATATAGCTGCTGTTACCGAATCACTTGTTTCATAGTCTTTACAGATGAAGAATGTGTTAGCAAAAGAGAAATTGCTTACGTGGATTGTCAGAAGCCAGATAGTAAGATTTTGTCGGTATTTATTCAGTGCTTGCTGGAGTAAGAAAATCTATCAATTTTATTTTTGTGATTTAATTCTTGAATCAGGTCTGGCAATGTTGGCATAGGGTTTCAGACCATCATTGCTAACACTGAGACTTGAATTGTGCTATCCACATACTAGAATTGCTACCTTTGGAGACCTTGCCTGGATAGTTGGCCAGCTTCTTAATTTAAAATATCTCTTAAAATGACACAGACAATAATTTGTATGACAAATTGATTTGAATGGATTGTCAGAATCTTAATGATTTGTAGACCATGTCAGTATGTCTATATTTTTCTTACACTCTAATATTCTAGTAGATTTGTTAGTATAATGGTAAAATTTGATAAAGAAAAATATATATTTTTTAAGGTAATGAAGACTTTGCTGTGTTTTTAAATTACATAACTGACATATCTAATCAATTCTATATGATGAGGCTTTATAAAAAATTAGGAAAAAATAGAAATATTTAGAATATGATTGAAATCTTTTTTTTCTTTTATTCACATACATTTTTTTAATGGAAATGGCATTGAGAATTAGTAACTGACCTTAAGTTTGATTGCTATTGTTGTAATTTCTGTACGTGTTTTCAACTTGTATAAAAACACTAAAAACAGCTAGTTGTCTGAAGGGTAAAAAGATGATGGTAAGTCAGTGATTTTGGGTGTTACACAGTTCACAAAGGTAAGTGATGCAAAAAGCTGTCTTGATAGGTTTCTGTTCACTTCTGCTTGTGTTCTTTTGCAGAAGGGCTCATTAAAAGAATAAGAATTAGAGTCCTTGGGGTTTAACAGGATTTTCTGTTCAGAAACATTAGGATGTTAAGGATATCAAGAATGTCCTGGCGTTGAAAGCACTAAATACTTTTTGTTATAAGTAGGTTGATCTACATTCCACTTTACCTAGGATAATCCTAGTTTATGCCTTTTATCCTGGCCTCTTGCAGTCTCAGAAGTGTCTTTTTGGAAGAAATATGTAGTCATCTTAGTTAGAAGATACTTAATGTTTGTTTTAGTAATCACATGGCCCTAGGTAATTCAGAGATTAAATAGATCTAACAGGGCAAGTGTGATCTGATGGTTTTATTTTTTTAAGGCAGCATATATATCAGTTAGAGTGAGTAGAATTCAACTATTTGGCCTTTTAAATTTGTCTAGGGAAAGAGCTGAGTTTTATTAAATTTGTTGTGCTGTTGAAAGATTGTAAATATATATTAAGTTGAATTTTTAATTAAGTATCTTATTTTGATAATGAACTTACTAATCCATTGATATTTTCTGTAACTCCCGGTGCATTTCAAAGAACTGTATACCGTATTGGGAGAAATGGAGATACTTGTTAGGAGGAAATTAATTCCAGTAACTAAACAAGAGCTTTAATTCTGGCTTATCAGCTATGTGACATTGGGCAAGTAATGTAACCTCTCTGAGCCATGTTTTATTTTTCAAATGAAACTAATAATACTTAATAATAAGGGTTAAAAAGAAACATGTGTTATTTGATTCAAAGAATTCCTTGTATAAAATAGGTATAAAGTTGAGCTACTAGTTCGTCTAAAAATGTCAGACTATATGTGAATTTTATAGCTCTTAATTAGTGTTATGATTTAATTATAACCAGTAATGATAATTTTCATTGCATATTGCATAAGAACATAGATGTTAATAAGTATGATTTTCATCCTAAATTATCTTTATCATAGAGTGCTTTTCCTCATATATATTCAAATCACTGAAAAAGTGGAGACTATCTAATAATGAAAAAATTGTTTTTCTAAATTGGTAATATGTTTATAGTATGTAACTTAAACAGTTTGCATTCAGTTGTTTAAAACTTGCATATGAAATCAATAAATATGAACCAGTCCAATAGTAACTTCTCCATGGTCATGTAGTGCACAGAGCATTGATACAATGTATAGAAGTTTAAAACTTTCATATTCCTTAGAAAAAAGTTGATTTGATTGGGAAGAAAATACTTGAAAAGGAACAGTGTGACAGTTTTGAGAAAGGTGAAGTCCTTTTGAAGATTTATTTGAGAGAGTTCACGTGCTTGTGCATGCATATGCAAGTGGGGAGTGGAGCAGAGAGAGAGGGCGGAGAGAATCTCAAGCAGACTCCGAGACCTTGGTGGGGCCCGATTTCAAGACTCCTGAGATCATGACCTGAACTGAAACCAAGAGTTGGACACTAAACCAACTGAGCCACCTGGGCACCCTTTGGAAGATGAAGTCCTTTTGGGCTGCAGATGATTTAGGAAGGTTCTTCCTAAAGGAGGTGTGTATTGGGATAAGCTTGGAAGGAATGTAGAGAGCCTTAGAAGGCAGTGGTGGAAGTAAGTTTGTAGTGATAGAAATGTGCAGTTCATCTTTGGACTTTGTAGTAGATCAGTTGCTCATAGAAGATGATAGGGCCAGACTGAAAGGTCTTTCCTACTAGACTAAGGATTCTGTATATGCAGGTGATGGGGACTCACTGACTATTTTTGAGCAAGGGGTTGATAGGATTTTAAAAGTATCTAGGAAGATTGGGGCACCTGGGTGGCTCAGTTGGTTAAGTACCCGACTCTTGGTTTTGGCTCGGTTGTGATCTCAGGGTCTTGAGCTCAAGCCCCAGATTGGGTTCCCCGCTTAGCAGGGAGTCTGGAACTATCCCTTTCCCTCTGCCCCTCCTACTCATGTTCTCTCTCTCTCTCTAAAATAAATAAATCTTCAAAAAAAAAAAAAGTACTTAGGAAGATTAATTTAGTCATGAAAGGCAGAATAGATTGATGTACAGAAGATACAAGAAGTAAAGACACCAATTAGGGAGATTGTTTTTTGAAGTAGTTAATGCTTAAACCTGAGGGTAGTAATGAAGATGAAATTGATGCTTTATTAAAACATGAAGATCTTTAGTCTGCCTTTTGATGTTATTGCTACATATATGCCTCTAGGTATTTAAAGAAAAACTATGTAACCTAAGCTCTTAGTCAAAGTGAATACTGTATTTCAAGAAAAACAAAGCAAATTTGTTTTGTCTGTCTATACTGATACCATTCAGCTTTTAACAGGAACAGTGGAAACCTCTATGAATCTTAAGTATTAGTATCCTTTTTCAAAGGTTTTAAAAAATTTAACTCAAGTGTAGTGCCATTTTATTGTAAGCAGTAACTTATAAAGAAATGCAGCAAGTGATAAATACAAAGTGCCAAAAATATATATTCTTTAAATTTTATATTTGTTTTTCTATTTCCTTAGTCAATTTTAGAATATGCCTATTTAATAAGACCAAAACTTCTAAATACAAATTTTAAATGTGATTTCATAAGTTTTCAAAAATTGAGCTTTTCACTGATTTTCCTAAATTTATTACTTACATGAACTTATATTTTATTTAAATGAATGAAACTATTTACTCCATATTGTCTAAATTGAGAGACCCAACTTTATAATAAAGCAGAGCATTTGAAATAGACTTTTTTCAGAAAAATTGATTTTGATATTACTTTGTAAGATTTTATCACTTTTCCCCCTTCCCTTAATAATCTCTTCCATAGACCAAACACTAAGATATTCTCTCCTATTGTGGATAGAAATACATTGTATTAGTAAGGATACAAGCTGAGCTGCCATTAACAAAGAGAACCCTAAATTCTCAGTGTTCCAAACAAGGTTAGAATTTTATTCATCTCTCTCATTTAACAGTTTAGAGGTAGGCAGATGGTCAAGAGTGAGTTGGTAGCTCTGTTCCACAGGGTCATCTAAGAATCCATGTTTATTTTGTTTCTCAATCATCCAGCCTGGCTGCATTGTTAAGTATATAGGTCTTAGCCATGTGTGGCTATTGACATTGACATTTATATTTAAATTACATTAATAATTCAATGTCCATACCAGCTGTATTTTAAGTTCTTCATAGCCACACATGACCATGGTTACTATTTTGGACAGTGCAGAGAGAGACCACCTCCATCACTGCAGAAGGTTCTGTTGGTCAGAGCTTCTCTGAGTGTTGTGCTTGTCTGCATGGTCTTTGCTGGCTCTCATTGGCCCAAGTTTTAGTCTGTAGGTGGGGAAGATGAGAGGGGTATGGGGAGAAGGCACAGTTCTGTTATAAATGATTCAAGAGATGCACATATCCCTGCTGCTTACATTCTTTGACCAAGATTTATTGATATGCTGACACCCAAGGGCAGCTGGAAGGGTTGTTAGCTGAGTGGAATGTACCCTGCCTAAATTTGGTTTAGTTAGGGGTGCTGTGGAGGCAGGGATCCTGTTACCAAAAGGAAGGAGGTGAGAGTAGATAGCAGAGGACATTTTGCAATCTAGGTCAGGTGTACCAAAGTGTTAATAATTACAGTAAGGTTTCTTCCTGTCCCTCATACAAAGTAGACAGGGAGTCCACATGGGTAAAATGTTTAATTTTAAATGACTGTGCTGAGATGAACCCATAATTACACATTTTTTGCTGCTTTATTTGAATTAGTTCTTAAAAGTTTAACAAGATTAACATTATGATCATTTTGACTGCAAGGCCATATTTGGAGCATGACAGTGTTTATTTCTAAGGTATTATTTCTGTCTTAAATGTTGTGGGAAGATGATTTTTTTGTGTGATTGTGTAAAGACTGGAACTTTTGTTTATTTCTATCTTATAGGTGTTCAATAATGATTTCTAATATATTGATGCTGAGCAGAAATGTGAAGCATGAGAAGTACTAGGTGGTGACTTAATCATTTCTTCTCTCGTCATCCGTTCTTGCTTTCTGTGTGCATATTTATCTGACTCTTTTAGACACACTCTGAAATGTTCATGTGTACAACTTCGATATTTCTAAATAATATGGCTTTTTCAGTGTAACTTACCAGTCTTAGAAATTCTGTACTGATTACCGTAATAAAAATGGATTCAGCTTGTATACCACCTTTTCTATCCTTTCTTCACTATTATTCTTCTATTCACCTTAAAATTTCTTAAGCTTCCTTCATATTCCTTGAATTAAAGATGTTATCTCTTCCTCTCAAATTAGCAATTACAAATTTTAGTGTTCCTAATCTTCCTTCCTCATATCTTTTCCCTTCTACCTCTCAATTTTTGTCATCTCTACTTTTTAAATTGCTGTGGTCAAATATATTTACATTAATTTCTGTAGCTATAATTAAGTCTTTTAGCTTTTGTCTGTTACTGGGTTCTAAAAATTGTAATTAAGCAGTTACATTTTTAATGACCACATAAATAATTTTCACTGAAAAGCTAGTGGTAGAGCAATTGCACTTTCATCATAGCTTTATTGTTTATAACTTAGTTTAAAATTTCTTCATATCTTTTGGTTTCTTGTATTTTTTTTTATATTAATTTTGTCTTATATATGTCCTACCTTCTAGTCTATATATTCTACAGATTTTTTTGTCCACTATCTTCCTCCAGGAGTCTTCTTTCTTTCTCTTCTAATCTGTTTTGTTGGGACCCCTGAGTGGCTCAATTGTTAAGTGTCTGCCTTTGGCTCAGGTCATGATCCCAGGGTCCTGGGATTGAGCCCTCCATAGGGCTCTTTGCTCAGCAGGGAGCCTGCTTCCTCCTCTCTCTCTGCCTGCCTCTCTGCCTACTTGTGATCTCTGTCTGTCAAATAAATAAAACCTTTAAAGTCTTATGTTCTAAATTTTTGGGAGGAGAGGGATTTGAGATGTTTACAGAAAGACCTGTAGGAAAATGATTACACACATATATATATAAAGTTATTGATATTTTAATGTAAATATTTTTTTTCTAGAATAATTTTACTTTTTTTTGTTTTCTAGGACTCTAGACTTTTCATTGTTTCTGATATAAATTTCTTCTTTTGACAAAGATTGTTTTGTTTTACTTTTGATTCTACTGTTGAAGATATATATCTTCTTCAGATTCAGATCTGTTTTTCATTACAAGCGGTGTTCACAGCTGTTGCCCAGCATTTCTTGAAATTGACCCATTTTAACCATTATATCTGGCCAGTGACTAAATGGCATATAGTGATGTTAAAAGAAATGTTTCCTAGGTTAGGAGGCTAATGTTAGTTCTGAACTCTAATGGGTCTCACCATCAGTCTGGGTGATAAGTTGTGCAATACTCTGAGGCTACTTCTTATCTTTACAAGAGAATAGTATTGTAAAAATGTCAAAAAATATCCACATGCCCAGTTCGCTAGTAAATATACTGCTAAATTTGAACCTTTTTGGCAGTAGCTTATGCTACTCAAGGGACCGTATTTTTACAGAATGATATATTTCAAAGGGTATTGGTTTCTGTTGTAGAAAATTCATGCATTTAGAGCAACTTAAAGCCAAAAACAATTGTGCTGTGCTATAGGTTTAAAATTATTAGTCATTTTGAATACGTGTCCAGGTTAAATGTCAGAAGCTATATATTGCATGGAAAGAAAATTTATTGTTAGCAGATTAGACTGTACCTGTGCTTATATAACATTTTCCTTAGAGGATCAATTGAGTATATGAACTAATATCAGCCAGATTTTTGTACACTAACATTATTGATAATAAAGAAGAAGTTTATTGAAGAGAAAAACAAATAAAGGAAGCATAAAAGTCTCATACTGTATGAAACTACAGAAATGGATCAAAGAGTTTGACAGGAAGTTTAATGTGTACATAAGCAGAGGCTGACAGCAACATGCTGTGTGTGCCAAAGGTTCCAGTGATGGAAAACCGAAACATAGTGCTCACTGACCACAGCATGAGCCTTGACACACATTGTAAATAATCCAGAGATCTATGACTGCATTAAGCACCAGGCTGGTGTATTAACGGCAGTAAATCTATAGCTGCATAAAGGGCTGGCATGCAGAAATTCCTCTGATTAATTTTTGTAATGGATTCATAGGAATACAGCAAATATTTTCATTTTGAATCCTACCATCCTCCAACTTCCCCTCCCCCCACCTTTGCCCTCCCTAGTATGATCATTTTTTATTTCCTTCTGTTCACCAGACTTGTATATGTGGATACTTGTCTCAGTACCATCAAGTTAAAAGCTGAAGATGCTTCTGGTAGAAAGCATCTAATTACTCTCAAGTTGAAGGCAAAGGTATGTGCTTCATTAAACTGTTATTATGGGCAGGAGATACTCTGTGAAATGAACTCTGAATGTTTTCAATGTAGGAAGTGCTAATGGCTTCTGAAAAGGTATCTGATACTTTAAAAAATTTATTTTGGAAAGCTCAAAAAATTTACCCGCTAGGTTTCCAAAAGCCTAGACATGATTTTGTGTCGCTCTTTTACTGCAGATTTGCTCAAAATATAGACTCCATAGTGAAGAGATATTAGAAATAAGATTGGGCAGGCTCAGAGTACCTTGATGTCCTTTTTGTAACATTGTACAAAGAAAAAATTTGAAAGTTTTCACTATCCCAAGTAAAGTTTCACTGAAGTCTCTTGTCTTCAACTTTTACTATGAATTACATTTGTAGTTCTTATTTCTGAGCACCAACCCACTCTCCAAACACATCCATATGTATACCTTTTTATTCCTTGTTTTGGCTAAAATTTTAATTCTGTATTTTAAAAACTTGCAAAGGTTATGCCTCCATTTATAGACTCTTTATAGGCTAGTGATCTATAATTACTAATTCTATTGGCACAAAACATAGCTGTCTTTATGTCTTTGTTTTAGTTCTAGGTTATGAATTTTGAGAAATAAGTAGAGTAAGCAAGTTCAGCATATTAATCATTTATTTAGTAATCACTAGGGACACATTAGAATTTGAGAAAACCCGGACATTTAACTTTTTTTATTGTTCCCAGGCATCATCAATCAACTCTGGTTCAGAAGATTGTAGTATGAAAAGATCAATTGTGTTTGTCCATTTTAAAAATGTGTCTGGCATTTAAGCTTTCCATGAGAGAAAATTAATACATAAAGCTGAACTGGGTGACACAGAAAAGTTGGTATCTTAGAGTGCCTCTTTATCAGACAATTTGAGAAATGACTCATTCTCTTTTTCTCACACACAGAATATCCAGGTATAATTTTAAGATTTGTGTGTGATAAGTATTGAAAATATTAGTAGGATAGAAATTTATTTGTGAAAGAAGTTACATGGATATTTTTGTCAAAATGAATAAAAAAATATTTTTTAATTTTTAAAGGTGAGCTTTGTTTTTCCCCTTAAGATCAGGGAGAAATTTTCCTTTATTTCTCCAAAGATCACATGGGTTCTGTAATTTACTTTAGAGTTTTAATTGTTTGTACTTTGTACATTTGTAAAAATTGCTTTACTGTTGTGAAGACCAAAATGAAAAATTTTAAATGCATCCTGTCTTGACTTGTGGTGGTGGTTTTTTTAATAGCCTTATTTTTACCCCTTTACTAAGGAGATTCTCTGTCTAGAACTACATCTATAAAATTTTATTATTCCAGTTAATGACTTTAGTTGGTAGTATCAAGAGGAAGGATGTAGCCACTAGAATGGTCCATCCTTTTTGCTTTTTCTTATACCTTTTCAGGGTAGATAAGATGACATTTTATTTCTGTGAAGAATGTTTCCAAGTTTTTGCAGCATTGATAACTGTGAAGCACTATTATGGATTCCCTGGGAAGAGAGAAGAGAAAGCTTTATTTAAATTCAGAAGGAATTGAGAAAAAAATTTGTATCAAAAAAAAGAGTGGAAATGAATGATTTTTATATTGGTATGATTTATTAGAATCTTTAATTGTCCATTGAGTTCAGGTTACATAGACCAAAGTTGTATTTTAGTTGTGGTAATTTCTTTCTTCTGGAATATTTAGGTCTGGGATTGTCAGTTAAAAACAGTGATAGCTGAAGCTATATGTTAAAAGTATATAGTACAAAATCACAATTAAAACTAAATTTTAAAGGTCAAGCTGATTTTTTTTAAACCTTAATGCAGACTTACTTTTGTAAATACACAAACCTTTATTTCTTTTACTTGATATTTTTTGATTTACAGTAAAGGAACACATGTTTCATTTTTTTTTTCCCTTGAATACCTGTTCCCCCAATTCTGCCATTCCCCCTCACTGTCTCCAACCCTCAAAGAAAACAATGCCAATTTTAATTAAACAGTCCTTATTAAAAGTGAATATATAAGTCAAAAGGAAATATATAAGGGAAATAGTTGAATTTTGTCATTTTTATAGGTGTATTTCTATGCAGTATTTGAAGTATTGCTGAACTATGGGATGGACCAGGGCTTCTTCAGCTTTCGCCAAGATCCAAGAACTACTTGAAAAACACAGATGTGTTGCAGAGGCTGGGCACTCTGTCTGCTGGCCATTTTTGTAATTTGCTACAGTTTGTATGTGTTTACTTCAAGGAAGCCTTACTGCTTAGATGGTCCAATCACAGAAGAGATTGGGTTAAAATTTTCCTTAGAACATCATTCTATAGAATCTAAAGAATACTGTATATGACAAAAATAGTTACTTAATATTGTATGATAATTGTATTCTTTTATAGTTATTGATTTGATGGGTTCTTTCAGGTGAGATTTGAAAAACTGTATATTAATTAAGAATAAAAATTACTGGGACGCCTGGGTGGCTCAGTTGGTTGAGCAACTGCCTTCAGCTCAGGTCATGGTCCCAGAGTCCTGGGATCGAGTCCCACATCGGGCTCCCAGCTCCATAGGGAGTCTGCTTCTCCCTCTGACCTCCCCTCTCGTGCTCTCTCTCACTCTGTCTCTCTCTCAAAATAAATAAATAAAAATCTTTAAAAAAAAGAATTACTTATTTTTCAGTTAATATTCCTTTTTGTGGAGCTTTCATTGTCAGTTGGACTACTAAAGTAAAACTTGGCAATTAGTCTCTGGTTTTTATATACCTATACAACTTACTACTGAAAACTACCTGGATTTTGATAGTACAATATTGCATTTAGTTACCTATGTTATAGTTTTATAATACAAAAGATTCTGAAATATCTAGGATGCTACTTAATAATTGACGTTAAATCATCCAGAAGTATATCAGTTTTTTAATTAGGTTCTGTACAGTTATGTAAAGTTTATTGTATAAACAGAATTGATCTTAAACATGAATGTAATTAACATATATAATATATTTGCATTTAACTTGCAATAGATATACAGTAAAGCCACCTATATAGATCAGTCTATTACATATTTGTATGTCTGTATAATTACACATAAAAATATATTTGAATACATCTCAGAAATTGTGACTCATATATATGGGATCATGTGGAATTTATAATCTTTTTTGTTTAACTATTTGTAGGTTTTTTTAAATCAGTATATATGTACCATTCACTATATTGAGTCCTATTTGAATGTAGTAGATAATCTTCTTTTAAAATATGCTGTATGTACTAAATGACTTCCAAAGTCACAGATATTTTTCTTTGTTCATCTACTCTAAATACAGTGAACATCTTATTAACTTCATACTCTTACCTAGATTGATGATTTAAGTTGATATTTTTCATTGTCAACATGAGTAGGAGATAAAAACTCAAAATGAAGTAAATATTCCATTTTTGACCACGGAGGTCTCAAGTGTACATTATGATTTTTACAGAATCTTAACATGTTAGAAGGAAAAGAGACTTGATAACACTTTTGCTTGAGTTCCATCAATTTTACCTATCAAACAGCCGTTGAAGTTAAATGACTTATCCAAGATCACGTAAGTTAGCAGAATTGGAAACCAGAGAAATTAAGGTCTCTGCACTTACTTTGAGATAATTACATGACTTGTAAAGTGGCATACAGATTGTTTCTGTAGTGATTATAGCAGTTATGCTCAGAAGTACATCATCTGATATTTTGAATTGTAATAGAGTTCCTTCCCAAATCTCGGCTTGACCTTTTTCTTTTTTCTTTTTCTCCAAATGAGAGCATTTTATATTTTTATTATTTCCTGTATATTTGCCTTTGTGTTATCAGTTCTGCATAGCCAGATAACCATCAGTCAGAGTATAAGTTGATAAATTTCTTTTTAGCGAATTGCTTACTATAACTAAATGTTAATTCTTTTCAAAACATTGACTTCAGATGCGCTAATGTTTGCTAAATACTATAGTGATAATTTTTGGAACCCATTTGCTTATTCAGTGAAGTAGTGAGAAATAAAAGGCTGAAGAAAGTGAAAGTCTAAAACTTATTTTAAGACTTTGCTGAATGAGAGATAGGAGTTTTCCCAAATTAATTTTCTTTTGGTAAATTTTGCTTTTTAATGAAAATAAGTGAGTTTTCTTTAATTACATCTGACTTCCTAGAATCCAGAACTGGGTTTTACAGAAGTCATGTAGTACAATTCTCTAATAACAAAATTGATTTTAAAGAAAACTGCCTTTTGTCTTTCTTAACTTGGACACCTAATTTATCCTTAATGACTATCGCTTTTTGTATGAAGCTGTTGAATTAATTTTTTTATTGACCATGAAAAGGTTTTTCTTAAAACTATTTCTTTATTACTTTTATTTTTCCTTCATAACCAGAAGGCATTTCATTTGTTTTTTTTGTTTATTATGTATTTGCTAAGAGTAATTGCTTTATTGTGAAAAATACGTTTTTGTACACTTCTTGATTCTTTTAACAGATAACTGTTTTTTTAAGTAGTGCCTGAGATGGAGTTTAAATTTTAGATTGAAAGGAAATTAAATATTAACCAGTTTGATCTCTCATTTTAAAGGTAAAGAAACTGAGATCCTGTGTATTTTACCCCTCAATTTACAGTTAGTAGCTGACCTGACACTGACTTAATTCATTATTCTTTACTCAAAACCTATTGCTTTGGCACCCCAAATCACCAAACTTTGTACCTCCTGAGCATAAGGTGACTTATTAGTCAGCTCTTGACATTTTCTACAATAATAGAATCAAAATATTAACATATAATACATTTGGATTTATAAGACTTTTCCTATTCAGTTTTTCTAAAATAGTTCATGTGAAATTGCCACGACAGAAGCAAATATGACTTACTTTTATGCCTTTTCATAGTACCCAGCAGAATCACCAGATTGTTTCGTGGATTTTCCTGTTTCATTTGCTGTTTCCTGGACACCACAGGTAAGTTCTTAGATTTATTTTAAGTAGCTGAAAAGCATATTCTATTAAAACAATAGGTTATAGGTTACAGCTATAGGTTATAAATATAATATATTTTTATTTATATATATATAATAAATATAGGTTATAGGTTACATTTTAGGTTATAAAGTGATTTTTTTGTTTTTATTGTTGTAAGCATTTATTTATAAACAGAACTTTCAGAGTGCTTTCTTTCCCTGTATTTCCTAGTAGTCAATGTCCAGTTTCTCCCTCCCCTCCCACATAAACACGCCATCCAGTCTTTAGGTGTTTTATGAAGGTCTATTCACAGAAATTTAATTTTAATTTAAATCATAAAGAACTCTAAAGCAGTGAGCAGTAAGTAGAAAGTTGGGTGAATTTTTCAGATTGCTGAAACTGTTAATATTGATGGCAAGAAGAAAGAGTTATGCCTGACAATACAAATCACTTGCACTGAGTTTTTATTGTTTTAAAGTGGTTGTCCATAATTCATCCTTCAGTATAGGCTATATTTTTGTATGGGCTTTGGGACATTCGTACGTGTGTAAAGAATATAGGAAATTCTTTCTTCTGCTTCTATCAGTTTAATTTTTCAAAATGTTGATTCCTAAGAAGAATATGAAATTAGAAGTACACTGTTAATGGTAACACAATGTAGATATAAGGTTTTTAATCATATGAACACCAACATTATATGTGTGTGATTTTTAAAGATCTGACAGAGTGGTGGTTAGATTCAGAGAACAATCTAGTCATGACAGGCATGACCCTTCTTTCACCAAGTAAATTGTGCCATTTGGTAGCAAAGTAGAGAAAACATTTCTATTCTCATCCAAAGGGGTGGGGAAATTCCTATTGACATTTTACAAATATTCTGTAGAGGCTACCTGTATTTTTGTTAGAAAATTTTGATGGGGTCAAGTGAAAATTTATGCCTAATTTTTAAAGTACATATGTACAGTAATTGTGTATGAAGGTAGTTTTTAAAAAGACCTAACAGGATTTAAATAGCGTTGTGTAGGTTCAAATGTTATTTATTACATTAATGACACATATATATTAAAAATTATTTTTTGTATTTTTTTCTTTAAAAACAATCTCCCTTCTTTAAATGGAAACTGAGAAAATGCAGCAAAAGAAACGAGAGGAAAAACCCTGTAATTTGCTTTTGATATTCTGATACAGGTTATAAAAACCTAAGAAACACTGTGTTCACTTTCAATTTTTTTTTAAAAGACACTTTTCCTCTTTTTTAAATATACATTTTCTGTTTGGCTTTCCTCTTTTTAAAATAAACATTTTCCTCTTTTTAAAATTTGAATTTCCTATTTGGCTCTGTAAACTTTGTTTTATGTGAGATTATGAGATAGGGCTGTACCTGGATTATATAATTCTTTCCAGATATGCTATCTCTAGATTAAATTTTAATATGTATCAGAATCCCAATTCAAAGACTGTATTTTTTGACGAATTTGTAGTGTTTTTAACGTAGATAAACATACAAGCTTTTCCAGCCTTAAATCTGTGAAAAAGTTTGCATCTCCACAAGAAGACTGTTTAGCGCTTACCTTATTCTGTCATTTAGCAAAATTATTTTGTGATTTCAGCACACTGGGAAATCTTTGAGAGTAATTTCTTTCAAATTTGCTATCTGTATTTAACACCAGCTCAATGCCTTGCACATTTACGCATGGGATGAGTTTTAGATCTAGTTAGGTCATACGGCAAGTTTTCTGTTATGTACTAGCTCCCGGAGAACAGAACCTAATTAGTAGTAACTGGAATGTTATTATTTTTTTAATTAAAGAATATACTAAGATTCTTAGTAAATCACAGATAAAAATTTGGATACCTTTTTATCCATAACTCAGATTTGACAGATGTTAATTTTTTGTCACATTTGTTTCATTTCTAGCTCTTATCTCTGTCTCTCTTAGGAATAAAATGTTCTACTAACAACTAAGACTTTATTCCTCTTTTCCCTTTCCTTCTCTCCCTTTTGAGGTAACCACCCCTCTGAAATTGATGCATGTGCCACCCATGCATCTTTCTTGCTACGTTTGTTCATGCCATATTCTATAGTTTTGGCTGTCTGAATTTTTTTACACAGTGTTTGAGATTTACCTGTGATTTTTGCATGTTTAATACATTAAATGCTTTATATAGTTACATTATATGAATCCACCAGTTAATTTATTCGTTGTCCTACTGGTAAGGTTGTTCACAATTTAAGTTGTGCGCTGGTGAATATCCTTACATTTCCTTGTATGTATATGAGACTCTTAGTGTGGCTTATGCCTAGAGAAAATGTTGGATTGAGGGGAATGTACCTCTTTGAGATTACTAAATATTGCCAAATTGCCTTCTCAGATTGGTTGTATAAGTTTATTCCCCTACTCAGCAGTGCATGTAATATCTACTTCTCCAAATTCTCTCCAGGTCTTAGCTTGACCTTTATTCTTAACAAGAATTGAAATTATTATTACTGTGTTTATAATCTTTGCTTATTTAAAATTTTTTCTTAATTTGGATACCAATTATTTTTATATGGGATGTATTTTCTCTCTGTATTTTCTCTCTCTGTGGTATACGTTTTACCTTTGTATGTAATCTATTTTGTCAGTCAGAAGTTTAACTTTCAGTGTTGTCCCAAGTCTTGTCCTTGTGATTTCTGCTTTTTGTGTCTTGAATGGGAAAACCTTTCATATCTTGTTCTGAGAAGATAATTTCCTATCATTCTTAAAGTTGATATATTTTTTTCATTTTTAATTTACACTTGCCTGTTTTATACATGCACCTAGAATTTGGATGTGTCTTCATTTGTTTAGATCTGGGGGTAATTTCAGTTTTTCTTTTATATTTGCTATTAAAATGTTTCAAAATACATTATTAACTTATTTTAGAGTCTAGCAGTACATCATAAACATTTTGGTAATAATACTACCAGTGGTATGAGCTCTTGAGTCTTTTAGACATGATGAGAGTATTGGCAATATTAGTTTATGTTTTAAAAGTAAGCAATATCAGACTACTTTGCTGTGTATGATCTTTTTTCATTGATTTGTTGGAAATAATTCTGCTTGTGAGAATTATTTTTTCTTAACAGCTTTTGAACAGTGTGGTTCTTAAGCAAAATAAATGCAGTCTAGCCGCAAACTTATATTTAAGAGATTGTACATGGGTTCCAGATAATTCATTAAAAAAATAATCCTTGTCTGTTTTTGTTTTGTACATTTATTTCCTCTTTGGATTCAGTGTTTCTGGACTTTAAACTTGGAAGATCTTTATTTTCCTTTCTTTTTGTGAAATAATAGGCATGGCTTTGTGGCATCCATATTAAAAATGGGTAATTTTCCTTATGGTCCCTGTCTTCCTGCTGGGTTGATAATGTTTTGATGTATTTTTCTTTTGCTCTGATGAGAGGTCTGCTGCTGCTGCTCTGACATATTCATTTGGATGAATAATTATAACTTGCACAATGTCAAGCTGAAGATGGTAGGGTTTTGTGCGTCATGACAAGCCTAGTAGCCAGTGCAGGTGTCTCACAGCATGATCAGCAACAGCCAGTGTATTCTGGCTCAGAGGAGACATTTAGAGTAGTAAGAAATCAGCACCAAGGGCAAGGCTGCTGCTACTACTACTGCGGTGATCTGTGCCAAAGAAACACAAAGTGCTTCTCAAAGACGAGTGACTGCATACCTCTTTTCAGATATTTACTTTGCTTACCCAGTAAATTTTCTTTTACGGATTTGGCATAGAATATAAGAACATCTCATATTTATCTTAATCTACTTTCTAGCATCACAGATGCTCCATGTATCTTTAATAGCCTGCTACCTTTTGGACTTTTACATACAAGTCATGTATGTGAGTTTTGTTGACTAATGAGTCCATAGAATGCTCTAATGCTCTAATGTAAGATTTTAAGTGCATTGATATTGGGGTCTATAAGAACAAAATTCATTTTCTCTAGGTCACTGACCAACCCAAAATAGGTGTTAATCTGGGTGATGCAGTCTGTTAAGTGTCCAACACTTAACAGACTTAAGTTAAGTCTGTTAACTTAACTTAAGCCTTCGGCTCAGGTCATCATATCAGGGTCTTGGGATAGAGCCCCACGTCCGGTTCTGTACTCAGCTCGGAGTCTGCTTAGGACTCATTCTCCCTCTCCCTCTGCCCCTGCCCACGTTTGTGTGTGTGTGTGTGTGCGTGCATGCATGCGTGCGTGTGTACTTTCTCTCTCAAATAAACAAACAAATAAATCCTTAAGAAAAAAATGGTAGTTCTGCCTATAAATGCGCCATTAAGTGCAGGCTTGGTGAAGTATCCTTGCCATGGCAGCTGGAATTTTCAGATTGGTAGGATACAATAAGCAGTGGTCTTTATATTTTTTATCATGGAAATCTCATATTCTTAGAATAATTCCATGAATGCAAGAATAGCAAAACTAATGATGAAGCCTCTGGCTGATAAGCTGATGGTGAATGAAGAATTTATAATTAAAGGAAACAGTCCTATTACATAGCAGGGAGCATGATCCATTAGTTAGAGCAGCAGACTAGCAGTTGGGTAGCTTAGGTTCTGTTTACAGTTCAGTCATTGCCTTAATTGTATAATTTCAAAGAAGTCATGTGTCTGCCCTTTGCTTCAGTTCACATTATATGGAAATAATGAACTTTTTCACAGAGATGTTAAGAAAAATAAGTTTGATTTAAAATAAACTGTGTCAGGGGAAGAACCGTCAAAATCCACTCTAAGGGTCCTGTGAACTTCTCCTTTTTTGACATGCTACTAGATTCTCGTTCTTTCCATTTTTCCTCTTTGCTGCCTTTTTTGGAGAACTCCTAGTACTGGATTTTTGTTCACTCTTAAATTAGTTAAGTAGATACACTTTTGCCTTTTATTGTTGCTCTAGCAGTATGTTTAAAAAGACATCAAAAGGACCAAAACAAAGAAACTTAATTCATTATTGAGTTTATGTGATATGGTAGAAGAACTATCCGTGTGATCTATTGGACTCAGTAACCTATTAACCACCTTTCTTTTTCTTCAGTAACTTATTTTAAAAGTACCCTGTACTGATTCTTTAAAAAAATAAATAGAGCAAATACAAATGAGCAAAATTAGGAAAATATAAAATACAAAAGTGCAAAATTTGCACTTAAAATATAAAATTAGGAAAGTGTAAAATCTAAATGAAATGTCTTTATTTAGAATGGTATTCTCAGTAGATAATAGCTTTGAAACTGGGATTGTTACTTAAAATATTTCAGTTTTAAAACATCACTGGTAATGTTGTGCATTTATTCCAAGTATTCCTTAGAATCATTTAATTTTTAGTTATAATTAGGTTTACTTTTATCCATCAGATTAAGAACTATTGTGTTCACATTCTAGGAACTGGTTATATCTACATTTATTTAGGTCCCTCAGTTAAGTAGCAGTAGTTTCTTAGTCTACACTTAGCATATTTTTGTTGACTTTATTCCTAAGTATTTAAAAATTTTTTTTGCTACTATGAATGCTTTTTTAAAGTCATATTTTCTAGTTTACCATGAGAATGTGGGCAAGGTATTTTCTTTTTAAAGCTTTTACTTTTATTAAAGTTATGTAAGAACATAGTTTAAAGAGTTGGGTTACAGGGTTTTTTCTTGGTGCCGTTTTCTTTTTCCACCAAAGAGCGTTTCCTAGCCTCCTTCCCACCTTTTTCTCCTTCTGCAGGGTCAGCGACTTTTGAGTGTTAGCTGATTCTTTTGGTGCTACAGTATTCTTTATGTTATTGTGTGTTCTTGTAATTATGCTGCCTTTGGTTTGCTTGGTTTAGGCATTATCTTTTAACTCTGCCTTTAGGTGGGTTTGCTATTTCTTCTACCTGCTCCCACTCCACACACATGTATACTTCCTAGCTTCCTGTTTTTCTCAGATAGTTATCTTGTATTTTTATTTAATTTTTAAATGTTTTATATGGAATACTTCACAGATTTGTATGTCACCTTGCGCAGGGGCCCTGCTGGTCTTCTCTGTCTTGTTCCATTGTTAGTATATGTGCTGCTGAAGTGAGCCCCCACATAGTTATCTTTTAATTTTGATTATATCAGTACTCAGTGTTCACATTATGAACATGTATATATGCTATGCAGAGATAAGCATGTGGTTAAAATAACTATTATTTTTCTTTTGTTACCTGGTTTTTGTTATTCCTAGAGTTAACAATTATCTTAATTTTTCATATCTGTAGTTTTCTCTATACTTAAAACTCATTCAACCTCCAATTTCCCGTCACTCGTCTAGATCTCTTCTTAGCCATCTGTATTAGGTTTCTGTTGACTTTATTTCTGGGGAATTTCATGCGATTTACCTAATAACCTTCCTGTTGAAATTTTTTTACTTTTGTCATGTTAATTTCTAAGAATTTACTTCGTAAGTGCATGTACTTTTCCCCCCAGAAATACTGTTTTTTCCCCTCTAAGTAGTTTCTTTTTCCTTCAGTTACTTTTTTTTTCTGCACTTAAAATCTTTGGTCATCTGCATGTGGTTAAAAGTCAGATATAGGGGCACCTGAGTGGCTCAGTGGGTTAAAGCCTCTGCCTTCGGCTCAGGTCATGATCTCAGGGTCCTGGAATCAAGCCCCACATCGGGCTGTCTGCTCAGCAGGGAGCCTGCGTTCCCCCCCCCCCCCCTGCCGGCCTGCCTCTCTGCCTACTTGTGATATCCGTCTGTCAAATAAATAAATAAAAATCTTAAAAAAAAAAAGTCAGATATAAAAAGCTATTTGGGGAAAGAACTAAATAAAAAGCTGTTTGGAAGCTCTCAGTGCATGCATGAGGCTTGTCAACTGTGAAGTTTATTTCCGAGTCATCTGACTAGATCTCAATGAGAAATGCCAAATGTCAATACCTTCAGGTCTTTTTGAGTGCCTGGCCGCTCAGATTTCTTGGAAAAGACTCTTCCAACATTCTGTTTCTGAGCAAGTAGAAAACATTCCTCTGAGGTGTAAGTTGACCAGGCTGGTGGACAGGAAACCACAGCCTGAATTAGTAAGCACTTAACTTGATGCCATCTTCTACTGATAGGGCTGAACATAGTGTAGCCGCGAAAGAGACATGCTTACAGGGTAAACCTCCGTTATCACAGAGCAGGTAATAAGGGTGGATTTGGAGCTAAGAGGCAAAAAATGGTATCCTAGTCAATCACTTGGTTTTTTCAGACTTTAATTTTGGCCATTCTTTGTTGTGTGTAGTAGCCATTTTTTTCTCCCTTCAGTTTTATTTGTTGCTGATGTATATACATCTTTTTTTTTTTTTTTTTTTTAAGATTTTACTTATTTACTTGACAGAGCAAGAGAGTACAAGCAGGGGGAGCTGCAGAGGGAGAGGGAGAAGCAGGCTCCCTGCTGAGCAGGGAGCCGATGCGGGGCTTGATCACAGGACCCTCACCTTCGGATCATGTCCTGAGTCAAAGGCAGACGCTTAACCTTCTGAGCCACCCAGGCACCCCTATAAATCTGTTTTTTTAAATGGTTTTCTATCTAGTAGCCTTGTTAAACTCTTATCTAATAATTTATCAGTAAATTCATCTGGATTTTTCTGTGAACATAGTATTTGTAATGACAGTTTCATTTCATTTCAGTTCCCATCTTTATACCTTCCTTCCCCCCCACCCCCATATTGCTCTGGCTAGGCTTTCTAAAACAATGTGAAATAGTAAACATTTTTGTTCCAGATCTCAAAAAACAAAAAACATAAAACTTTACCATTTTTATTATTAGGTAGATTTTTGTATATGTATTTCTTTTACTAAAATCCTCTATCAATTAATGGAATTTATTTCTATTTCTGTTTTGCTAGGAGTTTTGTTATGAAAAGTTGAATTTTGTCAAATATATTCTTTCTATATATTAAGATAGTCAGATTGTTTTCTCCTTTAATCTGTTAATGTGGCAAATTGATTGATTTCCTAATGTTAAGCGAGTCCGCTATTCTTGAAATAGACTCAGGTTGTGGTATATTTTATATTTTTCTCTGTTGCTCACACACGTGATCTCTGGTGCATATTGCTTATTGCCAGATTTCGTTTTTTAATTGTTTTTAGGAATTTGCCTGTATGCTTATATGAGCAATCCCTTTGTTTTTCTGCTTCCACAATTTTCTTCTTGTCACCTCTCCAATTTTCCCTATTCTCTTTGAGATTATGCCATAAAGGAAAAACAGGAGCAACATAGTTTTAGTGAGTTTTGGGGAGAGGCTGAAGTTAGATGTGTGTATTTAATCCACCTTCCTTACCTAATAGCTTTTACCCTCTTTTTATAGAATATTAAATGTGTCATTACTACTTTTTTTCTTTGAATTCTGATGTATAAACTAGTTGTGAACAAGGAATATTAAAATTTTTTCATTGCTTTCACCAATGGGCTGTTAAAGAGAAATATTAATTTAAATATTAAAATTTCTAAATAAGTATGCTAAATATGAATGGGGTTGCCACATAGGCAAGTGACAAAAGAAATCCTCTTGTTTTCCCATCCACTTGTGTAATATGGAGGGTATTAGTGTGGAACAGTCAGGTTTCTTTGGACCTTCATAAAACTTAGGGTAAGATAAATAAGAAGAACTAACTTAAAAAGTCTACTAGGGAAGTTCTGTCCTATTTTTAGGACTTTACTAGATGAAAATTGTATAGCTGTCATGGTCAAGTCTTTCTTACTAGTTACCTTGAAAAAGTACATGAACAGAAAAGCAAGGAGCAACGTTTTTCAGTAGGAAACAGTTTAAATGTAACATATGTTTATTATCCACTGTCTGTGGAGCAGTGAGCTGGATTCTGAGGATGTTAAAGTGAATTAGGTTCTAATACCTAGCTAGGATAGGCTTTCAGGATTAGCTTTTGGTCTGATGAAGAAAGAGGTATTTAAAAAGATAATTTCAGTAAAATGTGTTGATTGTTATGATGAGCTATTTTGTTAAGGTAGAGTAGAAGCATGTAATCTAACCTGATAGGGTCAACCAAGTTTTCTGGATAAGATGTTACTTGAGTTCAGTGTGTCTTGAGGAGTAAGAAGTTAGGCTTGGGAGGAGACAGGAAACTTCAGGGGAGAACTGCATTAGCCAAAGAACAAATACATGAAATTATGGGAGATAAGGCATGAATTACACAGCATTTGGTACTCTATGGTCAGAGTTAGTGATAAGACTGGATGATCTGCTAGAGTTTAGGCAGGGTCTGGTTGTACAGGCATACCTCGTGTTACTGTACTTTGCTGTATGGTGCTTCACAGATAATGGGTATTTTAACAAATTGAAGGTTTGTGGCAGTCTGTCTTGAAGTCTGTTGGTGCCATTTTCCAAAGGCATTTGTTCACTTTGTGTCTCACATTGTGGTAATTCTTGTATTTTAAGCTTTTTCATTATTATTATGATCTGTGACGTGATCTTTGACGTGACTGTTGTAATTGTTTTGAGTCACTATGAATTGCAACCTTATAAGATGGTGAACTTAATGTGTTCTGACTGCTGCACATACTGTACATTCCCCCTATCTCTCCCTCTCCTTTGGCTGTCCTGGTCCCAAGAAACACAAATTTTGAAATTAGGCCAGTTGATAAGCCTAAATGGCCTCTGAGAGGAAGAGTCACCTGTCTCTCACTTTAAATTGAAAGCTAGAAATGATTAAATTTAGTGAGGAAGACCTGGCAAAAACCAGTATAGACCAAAAGCTAGACCTCTTGAGCCAAACACTTAGCCGGGTTGTGAATGCTAAGGAAAAGTTCTCGAAGGCAGTTAAAAGTGCTACTCCAGTGAACAAACAAATGATAAGAAAACAAAACTGTCTTATTGCTGATACAGAGAAAGTTTTAGTGGTCTGGATAGAAAATCAAACCAGCTGCAGTGTTCTCTTAAGCCTAAGCCCAATCCAGAGCAAAGCCTTAACTCTTCAATTTTATGAAGGCAAAGAAGAGGTGAGGAAGCTGCAGAAGAGAAGTTTGAGGCTACAGAAGTTGGTTCACGAGGTTTAAGGAAAGAAATACTCTGTCTAGCATCAAAGTGCAAGGTGGGTGGGCACCTGGGTTATCCAATCTAATCCAGACCTCCTTCAGCTTTTGTTTATCTGAGAATATCTTTATTTCTTCCACACTGATGAAGGACAGTTTGGCTAGAAACAGGATTCTTGGTTGACAGTTTTTGTTTTTGTTTTGTTTAAGCACTTGGAATATATCAGCCTACTGCCTTCTGCCTTTCAAAATTTCTTATGAGAAACCTGATTGTTCTTGAGGGTCCCTAATACATGATGAGTCTCCTTTTTTCCCCCAAGACTCTCTGTCTCTGGCTTTGAAAGTGTGATTATAATGTGTCTTGGTGTGGGTCTCTTTGATTTCATCTTGCTTGGACTTTGTTGATCTCTTGGATGTTTATATTCATGTCTTTCATCAAAATTGGGAGTTTTAAGACATCGTTCAAATATTCTCTCTGTGCCACTGTCTTCTTTTGGGTCCCTACAGTGCATACATTAGTCAGTTTGTCCCAAAGTTCCCTTAAGTTCTGTTCGCTTCTCTGTATTCCTTTTCTTTCTGTTGCTCACATTTGATAGTTGACATTGTCTTCTCGTTGAAGTCTCAGATTCTTCTCTCAGATTAAAGTCTCAAATCTGCCTTTAGGTTCCTTTTGTGAATTTTTCATTTCAGTCATTGTACTTTCAGCTCCACAATTTCTTTTTGGTTTCTTTTTAGGTTTTCTTTCTCTTGTTGATATTTCCATTTTGTTCATCATTTTCTTTCTCCACATCTTTCTCCGCATCTTTTTAATTTTTAGAGCATACTTAAAATGTCCTTTTCAAATTCTGAATTTTTTTTTTTTAATTTTTATTTATTTGAGAGACAGATCACAAGTAGGCAGAGAGGCAGGCAGAGAGATAGGCAGGGAAGCAGGCTCCCTGCTGAGTAGAGAGCCAGATGGGGGGCTTGATCCCAGGACCCTGGAATCATAACCTGAGCCGAAGGCAGAGGCTTTAACCCATTGAGCCACCCAGGTGCCCCTCCTTTTCAAATTCTTGTCTAATCTATTATCAGGTCTTTTTTAGGGAAAATTGCTGTTAATATTTTTTTTTCCTTTGGATCAAGGCCTCACTTTCCTGTTCTTTTATGCCTTGTAATTTTGTTGTTGTTTTTAAAAACTGGATACTTTAATAGCGAGGTAACTCTAGAAATTGGATTTTCCTTTTTTCCTAGAGAAGAAAGATTAAAATCTCCTATTTTTAAAATTTTACTCTTAATTTTTGATTGTTACAGGCTGTCTCTGTGCTAAGGATAAGCCTGTGGTATAAGTTGAGAGTCTGCTGATCATTTTTGAGCCTTCGTCTTCCCTGGGCTTGCACAGGAACTTCCACGTTTCTTTGTGCAGTTACTTTGGTGTGTTTGTATCCTTAATGTCTGATTCTCAAAAGGGAAAAAAAGAAAAATGAAGTGGAGGGGGAGGGCACTGGCTCTTTAAATATTTGGGAAGTCACTTCTCCAGGAGGAGGAGAGGCGTGCAGTCATGGGGCATTGGAGCAGAGCACAGACCCCTGTACGTGGAAGACTGATCCCTTTGCCTACGCTAGCTCCAGTAAGCTGTGTGTACGTTGCTCCTGAGGACCTGCAGGGCTGCTGGCTATGGGGCTGGGTGATGGGTGGCCTCTGTCAAGCTCAGAGCTGAAATTGATAGAATTTGCAAGCTTTCAATAGACTCCAGAGTTCCAAAATATATAAGGGTTTATCAGTGTCAATGTCTAGGTAGGGAGACCGTTTCCTGGTGCTTTCTGCTTAACCATCTACTCAGAATCCTCTCCTGATTGGCTTGCTGTTGATTTTTTTTCTTAATGGTCTGTAATATAGGATAGCTAAGGACCACACTATGAGAGTGTCTCATAATCTTCCACATGCAACTTGACAGATGTTTCTTTCTTTAAAGGTAGTTGCTATAGTCATTCTGTAATGGCTGCATAGGAACGTATGAAGTGAGTCTGTTTCATTTGACTTTATGGATAGATACTTGTTCACATGTCCTAAAAATAGTAGCAGATCTTTTAAATAATCCTCAGTATTGGTCAGTTACAGTAAAAATAAACTTAAGTATAGGAACGGTTGATATGTTCCCTGTGGATTGTTTGACAGAGAATAGCATTTGATTAAATAGATGTAGTTATAGAGCTACTTAGAGAAGATGTGGAGAACATCAATGAAGCTTGCAAATAAGATCAAATGAACTGAATATTTAAGAGATTTGCTATCTCTTTAAAGATATCTGATTAGAAATATTGCAATTAATATTAAAATTAAATTTCTTAAAAAGTTTAATCTCTTGATATTTCCTTATCCTATTGAAGCTTTTTGAATCCCCCAGAGATAAAGACAAAAATGATTATTAGAGGATTTATCTGCACATATTATAGGAGGAAAGTATAAAAAAAATCAAAAAGGAAAGCAACTGTTGCAAGTACCAGAAAATTATGCTATTAATTTAAGTGTCATCAGAGCACAAAAGATCACATTCCAGGACTGTGAGAAAATTATTAAAATACTGGAAATAATAGTACTTAAGATGAAGATATTATACTCTAAGATCTGGTTAAGTGACTGACATTATTATATCACTTCAGGTATTATAAAAGTAACAAAATGCTTCTAAAGATAATAAGCGTTACATTTTGAGATTGGCAGTGTTCACACTTTTCTGCTTAAGTGCTTTCCTAGTTTAACATAATTTAATAACAGTTATGGGGGAATAGCTAACATCTGAGTCCTCATATATATCCTTTTCCTTTTTCCTTCCTTCCTTCAGTATATACACATCTTAGGCATTTATATATATAAAAGTGATAAAATTTCATTCTCTAAGTGGTGGGTTTATGAACAGTTACTTTTCTGCCTTTGTCCTCGGTGTTAGAACTATTGCTACTTTGTAATTTTTTAGCTCCTAATTATTGATTATTCTACTGCAAAAGTAGCGCTAATGTAGATCCCATTACTACCCAGAAATCAGAAAATTTTTAATAGCTTTATTAAGGTATAGTTGATATGTAATAAACTGAACATATTTAAAGTGTACAATTTGAGTTTTGACCAGTGTTTACACCTGTGAAATCAACCCCACAATCAAGATAATAAACATTTCCATTAGACCCAAGTTTCCCAATTCCCTTTTACAATCTCTGGCCCTCTTGGCCTTCCCCTTGGTCCCCAGGCAACTACTCATCTACTTTTTAGAATTTTATATAATTCTGTGTATTCTCTGTCACATTTCTTTCCCCAGCATAGAGATTCATTCATTGTGGCATATAATAACAGTTCATTCTTTTTATGCTGAATAGTACTCCATTGTATGGATTTACTGCATATTGGCCATTTAGTTGTTGATGGACATATGAATTGTTTTCAAGATTTGGCTGTTAAAAATAGAGCTGCTGTGAACATTATGTGATGTCATTATATGAGCATATGCTTTCATTTCTCTTCAGCAAATACTTACGAGTGGAATGCTGAATCATTTAAGAGATATATGTTTAATTTTTTAAGAAACTGCTCACATTAAAAACAGTTGCTTGTGAAAGTGGTTGTTACATTTTTACATTCCAAACAGTAGTGTCTGAGATCCTTTTTCTCTGTGTCCTTCATCCTTGCTCATACTTGGTATGGCCAGTCTTTCTTCTCTTTCTTTTGCTTTTCTTTTCCTTAAGTAGGCTTCACACCCAATACGGAGCCCACCACGGGGCCCAAACTCATGACTCCGAGATCAAGACTTGAGCAGAGACAAGAGTTGGATACTTCACTGACTGAGCCACCCAGGTGCCTGTCTTTCTCATGTTAGCCATCCTAATAGCAGTGTAGTGGTAATTCATTGTACTTTTTTTTTTTTTTTTAAGATTTTATTTATTTATTTGTCAGAGAGAGAGAGAGAGAGAGCAAGCACAGGCAGAGTGGCAGAGGGAGAAGCAGGCTCCCTGCAGAGCAAGGAGCCCGATGTGGGACTCGATCCCAGGACGCTGGGATCACGACCCGAGCCGAAGGCAGCTGCCTAACCAACTGAGCCACCCAGGCGTCCCGTAATTCATTGTACTTTTAATTGCATTCCCTTAATGACCAATGATATGGGCATATTTTTATCTGCTTGTCATCCGTACATCCTTTTTGATGAAATTATCTGCAAATTTTTTGCCTAAAGGCTTAATTAGATGGAGAGATAGGCCACATAAATGCATTAGACTTTTCAGTATTGTTCAGATGTTAGTTCTCTTCAAATAGATCTATAGATTCAGTGCAGTCCCAGTCAGAATCCCAGCAGATTGATTGTAGAAATTGGCAATATGATTCTAAAATACATTAGGAAAGTGTAAAGGACCTAGAATAAGAAACTGAAAAAGAATGAAGTTGGAGGACTAATATGACCTGATTTCAAGATACAGATCTACCCTTATCAAGACAGTGTGGCATTATGGTAGAAATA
The DNA here is from genome assembly GCF_963455335.1 of Martes martes. NCBI lineage: Eukaryota > Metazoa > Chordata > Mammalia > Carnivora > Mustelidae > Martes > Martes martes. Next base: position 76,492,380 of record NC_137896.1, on the reverse strand, counting down.
CTCCTTGACTTAAGATGGGGTTACCCAGTCTTTAAGATGATAAACCCATCATAAGTTACAAATATTCTAAGTGGAAATGCAGTTAATACATGTAAGCTACCAAACATTAGAGCTTAGCCTAGCCTACCTTAAACATGCTCAGAACGCTTACATGAGCCAGCAGTTGGGCAAGGTTCTCTAACACAAAGTCTATTTTATAATAATGTGTTGAATATCTCATGTAATTTATTGAATACTGTATTGAAAACAAAAAGCAGAATGGTTGTATGGGCACAGAATGGTTTGTAAGTGTATTGGTTGTTTACCCTTGTGATTGCATGGCTCACTGCCCAGCATTACAAGAATATCATAATGTATAATACTAGCCTGGAGAGATCAAAATTCAAAATTTGAAGTACTGATTTGAATGAATGCATATCATTTTTCACCCTAATGTAAAGTCAAAAATCATTAAGGCGGGCCATTGTAAGTTGGGGATCATATGTATACCCATACAAAGTGTTTGCTGAAAATAGTTGTATATATATATATATATATATATAAAGGTGCAAAGATAATTCAGTGGAGTAATGACAGTCTTTTCATTAAGTTGTGCTGAAACAGTTTGCAGAATACAAAAAAAGAAAGATGAACTTTAGCCCATATACAGAAACTAACTCCAAATGGATTATGAACTTAATGTAAAACCTAAGACAATGAAACTTCTGGGGGAAAAAAATGAAAGTTTTGGGACTTTGGGATTTCTTAGTATAACACCTCAAGCAAGATCCATATAAGAACAAACTGATAAATTGGACTTAATCAAATAAAAAAATTTTTTAAAGATTTTATTTAATTATTTGACAGCGAGAGAGAGACAGGGAGAGAAGGAACATAAGCAAGGGAGTGGGAGAGGGAGAAGCAGGCTCCCCGCTGAGCAGGGAGACTGAGTCAGGGCTAGATCCCAGGACCCTGGTATCAAGACCTAAGCCAAAGGCAGATGCTCAACAACTGAGCCACCCAGGCACCCCCAAAATTAAACATTTCTCTTCTTGAAAAACAGTTAAGAGAATGAAAAGACAAGCCGCAGACTAAGAAACAATATTTGCAGATTACATACCTGATAATTGACTTGTATTTAGATTTTATAATGAGCATTCAAGGCTCAATAATATAACAACCTAAAATGGGCAGACCTTTCTATAGACATAATATTTTGTGTACTTCAAACCCTTTTGTTACCATTAAAGCTTTAAATAACTTGATTTCATGAGAAAAAACTTTTCAAGATTTTTTCCTTTTAAAGAATTGACTGTATGTTTCCCTTGTTGGCAAGTAGCTAGGAATCCGGTAATTCTCACTCCCCACTTCACTTCCTTTGCATTAACTTTTTACCTAGTTGTTTTTCAGTCAGACTCAGAGTGGTGTTTCTTGACAAAACACCTCACTTCAGCTCAACCGCTGCTCATTTTTTCCTTTGTCCCAGAGTTTTTCTACTGCCAGGACCAGGAGTGTATGTATGCTTCTGGTATGTATGCAAATCTGGAAATGTGAGAATTAATAATCTTTTTAGGACAACTTGACCAGTTGGAAACAGAAGCCAGTGAATAAATGTTTTGAGATTCTCTCTTTTTAGGCCATAATTCTCAGCTTTCTGTATAACTTCTCAAAGAGTCACCATTGACCACAGTGACCAGCTTGACAGCACACTCTTATTTTGGCTTTCTGTCCTGTGTTTCACTCTTCCCACTACCCACTGCCTCTCAGGTTATTGGCAGTAATCTTAGGGACTGTCTGCACATAAGTTCTGTCTTAGAGTGCTTTCTGGGGGAGACCCCAAGCTCAAATTATCATTGTATACATCACTGGCTGGTAGAGCTACAGATAAAGATGATGTGGAACAAAGGTCCAAATATACCAGTCATACCTATGGCCCAGAAATTTACCTCCTTAAAAAAAAGAAAAAAAAATTGCGTTTTGCTTATTTGATCTTTTCTCTTTTTTTTAAAGATTGGACAAAACATATATAGGACTTTTTATACAATATAACTTGACAGAGCTTCTTAAAATCAATTTATAAGTCAAAGACTGCACTAGTCTTCTCACAGGTGATTTCCTTGCCTCTAGAACTTTGTGGTCTTCACAGATGCTATAAGCTTCCTTAACTTGTCACCACCATTTGAAAATTTTGTGTAACTTCTGTACAGCAGTGGACCATAGGAACTAACTTCTTAGCTTGTACTTATACATAGTTTCTTTTAGACTGTAAAAAAAAAAAAAGTATGTATATAGGTATTAACATGTTTTCTCCCCTCAGAAGGGATTTTTTTTTAAATTTTAAGATTTTACTTATTTTTTTTTAAGATTTTATTTATTTACTTGAGAGTGAGACCATGAGAGCAAGAGAGAGAGAGAGCATGAGAGGGGACAGGGTCAGAGGGAGAAGCAGACGCCGTTTTGAGCAGGGAGCCGGATGCGGAACTTGATCCGGAGACTCCAATATCATGACCTGAGCCACCCAGGTGCCCAAGATTTTACTTATTTGAGAGAGAACATGAGCAGGGAGCGGGAGGATGAGGGAGGGGCAGAGGGAGAGGGAGTAGGAGACTCCCTGCTGAGCAGGGAGCCTGATGTGGGGCTCTATCCCAGGATTCTGAGATCATGAACTGAGTGAAGGCAGACCCTTAACCGACTGAGCCACCCAGACGCCCCTGTTTTCTTTTTATAATTAAAAAAGAAACAAAAAAAAAACAAAAAACTGAACATTTCCCATGTGGATTCATAAGAAATCCTAGAAAAATAGCAAGATCAAAATATTAATGGCAGAATTTGAAGCTTTGTGATAGGCCATTACATTTTTTATAAAAGAAAGATTTTATTAGCATTTTCTACACTGTATAGACTTCAATTAAATGCATTTAAAGATCTAGCATTCCCCATGGAATTAGCATTGTTTTGGTTTTGGTTTTGGTTTTTACTTTTTTTTTTTAATCATTTAACATAAAGTGTATTACTAGTTTCAGAGGTAGAGTTCATGATCCATCAGTTTTACATAATACCCAGTGCTATTACGTCACCCAGTTACCCATTCCCTTACCCCCACCCCTCCAGCAGCTCTGTTTGTTTCCTATGATTGAGAGTCCCATATGGCTTGTCTCCCTCTCCGATTTTATCTTGTTTAATTTTTTCCTCCCTTCCCCTATGCTTCTGTTTTTTTCTTAAATTCTACATATGAGTGAAATCATATGATAACTGTTTTTCTCTGATTGACTGACTTCATTTAGCATAATACCCTTTAGTTCAATCTACTTCATTGCAGATGACAAGATTTCATTCTTTTTAATGGCTGAGTAGTATTCTGTTGTATATAAATAACACCTTTTCTTTATCCATTCATCTGTTGATGGACATCTGGGTTCTTTCCATAGTTTGGCTATTGTGGACATTGCTGCTATAAACGTTGGGGATACAGGTACCCCTTCGGATCTCTGCATTTGTATCTTTGGGGTAAATACCTAGTAGTGTAATTGCTAGGTCATAGGGTAGTTCTATTTTTAACTTTTTGAAGAACCTCCAAACTGTTTTCCAGAGTGGCCGTACCAGCTTGCATTCCCACCAACAGTGTAAGAGGGTTCCCATTTCTCCAGTACTAGCATGTTTTGAAAAGAGTTTAGACTTAAGCATACAGACAGTTCATCAGTGGACAATTAATACTGTAGAAACCAGATCAGTAACTCTTTTTCTCTAAAGGTGCATTGTCCAGTCATGGAGCTAGCAAGAACAACTTTATCTACCTCCCTGTTCACTGGGTATGCATCTTAAAAAAAGGACTCCATTGAAAGTATTTAGAGTAATGATAAAACCTACTTTTCTGACGGTTTACTTTATTAAACATGAACTATAATAACCAACTTGACCTTTCTGTGCTCAGATGTCAGGGTATTTGATTCATGTACATCCTCCACCGATAAAAGTGGGCAAGCATTGCAGAATAGGCTGTGTTTTAGCATTATAACACTAGTCAGAAAATAAAATAAACCTTTTATTTTTTTTGTAAGGCATGTAGACCTTTGACCAGTCTATTGGTTCATGGTCTCAAGGTTTAAATTCCAAGTCTATCACACTGACCAGACTGCTTGCTTAGAAGTCTTTTCAGTTGTGTTTTTTCAGACATTCTCAATGAATCAGTGCAGGTATCCCACATAGAGATCTTTCCATTGAGAAGCCCATATACACAGTAGTCCAGGTGTTCTGATTTCAGTGCAGAGAATGTCAGTAAGTGTCTTAGGTCAATCTAAGATTAGATTGATCTCTTAATATCTTCATGCTTGCTCTTTTCAAATCATGTTGAGAAGTCTATTTTTTTTCCCTATTTTTCTCAAGATTAATAAATGCTTGTTATTCTTCTGACCTTTGCTTTTCACACAGGAGGATTGGACTCCACACCCAAGAACATCCCCCTATTAACTTGGCTTTGTGCTTCCCGTTCCCATAATGTTACAGAGGTAGTTTTCCAGTTCCTGGTGTTTGGTCTGTACCTTTTTTTCTGTTACAGTTCTGCTCCATGTGGAAATACACAGACTTGAAAGGTAGTGTGTTTGATATGCCTCAACATATGCCACATGTCTTTGGAGCAGGTAGAGTAGAATGTCCTTTTCCCACCTTGTTTTATATTTTCTAGATATTTCAGGAGTTCTCTTCCTTTCCTTTTTATTTTTTTTATTTTTTGAAGATTTTATTTGTTTGAGAGAGACAGAGAGAGCAGGAGCAGGGGGAAGTGGCAGAGGGAGACGGAGAAGCAGGCTCCCAGCTGAGCAAGGAGCCTGGTGTGGGGCTCAATCTCAGATCCCAGGGGGCAGGGTTCATGACCTACGTGGAGGGCAGATGCTTATCCAGCTGAGTCACCTACGTGTCCTTTTAAAACACTTTTATTTTTTAATGTTTTTAAGGACAGGAGGTTGCTTAGCTTCATGTCTTCTCCTTTCTCCTACCACAGGAAGGCTTAGGGGTTAGGTTTCTGCATCATTATTGGTTACTGGGATACATTTCTTCCCTGTAAGACAGATTATTGCTTTTGGGATCCTAAGTCTATTTTGTGTGTGTTGATGGTTTTTTTTTTTTTTTGGTGGTTTTTGCTTTTGCTTTTGTTTTTTGCTGCTTATTTTTGTCTTTCTTCTTTAGTTTTTTTTCCCTGTCTTATGTCTTCCTTCCTCTATTTCATTTCCTCTCGTCATGGTATTACGTATATGTGCAAAAAGAAAAAAAAGAAAAGAAAAAGCTGGCATTTTCTCTTTGATTAGTAAGTTAATACCTACAGTGTTCTGGCTATAATCTTTGGCTCTTCGCCATGTTATAGCTATATAATTGCTTGCTGTTCTAGAAATTTGTGATTCCTAACCTATTCCAAAAACTCAAAAGTTTTGAAAGACTGATTTTCCCCCCTTATTTTATAAAATAATGGTAGTTGTGTAATGCATCATTGACTTCTGTCCTTGAATACATGGGGATAGAGGATAAAATATTGTCTAAATAGTTTGATTCTGGTATGATTAAAGAGGGAATGACTATGTTGAATCATATAAATTGTTCATATGTAATGGATAGATACTTAGATATAATTTGAATGAGAAGGTCTGTTTATACACATTAATGGGAACTAAATGGGAGTACATTATAGTAATTGGCGTCGTGAAAGATAGATACTTTTAAGTGGACAGAACTATCTGCTTTATGGATTTTCAAACAGTTATATTTAGAATTCTTGACTTTTAGAATTGGAAGTCACCTTAGAAGTTGTCTACCGCACACCCATATTTGTTGATTTATTAAGTCTTTAAGAGGCTTAAGAAGGTCTTGATCAAATACTTCATTACCATCAAGATGAGAGCTGTGACCTTGTGTACTGGATACTCTTATCTTTGTCAGAGATCCCAACATAGACCTGACACGTAGTTGAAGTATTAATTAGGCTAGTGTGCTTTTCACTGATCTGTGCACATCATGAAGTGAAAGGATTGCTCTCTGATCATTTATTTTTACATATGAAATAAAAATGATTATGATTACAAAAATTATGATTTTCTGATTAGAAAAGTAATACATATTATTATAGGTAATATGGAAAAATACAAAGAAGGAAATAAAAATTGTTGTAAAAGTGGGTAAAGCCACACTAACTAGGGACCATTGAAACTTACTGGACAAAGTCATTGGAGCCAAATCAGAACAAAACCACTCTGAATTATTCTGGAATGGATTAAGGGCATGTATCATGGTCCTATATGACCTAGAAGATGCTCACCTATTCAGTGAGGTTCAAAATCACTAATAATGTGAGAAACAGTGACTAATAATGTGAGTGTTACAAGAGAAGCCAAGCTGTGGAACTGAGCTACCTCAGCTTTGAAGGAAAAGCTGCTCTGGTGAAAGCAGACCCCCATCCAGTATACCTCATTTTTCTCACCATCCTTTAATTCTTGAGGCTTTGCTCCTTTCTTCTCTCTCTCTTGCCCTTAAGTTTTGCAATTAGATGAGGAGTGTCTAAACTTAGGAGGTTGAATATTTTTCATTTGATCACCTGTATTTTTTTCTTCGGGGAGTTACCTTTTCATCCCTCCCCCCTTTTTAGGTCCTATGTACTTTTTTTTTAAACTGATTTTTTAATAACCCTTTTATATTAAGAGTGTTGATACTTGGGTATGATACAGATATCTTTCAGTTGCTCTTCTTGTTCACGGGATGTGAACTTCTCCAGGTCAAGGACTGTATGACTTTTAATAATGGCTGTCAATTTTTAAACATACACTATATGCTAAGCAGTTAAGCATTTTGTATATATGATCTCACTCAAATCTTATATGGATTAACACTATTTCCGTATTGCAGAAGCTAAGTGAATTAATTTGCTACAAAAGGTGTAGCTAGCTTTAAGAGGTGGAGCTGGGAATCAGATTCAGGATTTGACCAGTCTGTGATTTTTTTTTTTTTTTCTTAAGATTTTACTTATTTGAGAGAGAGAATGAGCAGGGGGAGGGGCAGAGGAAGATGGAGATGCAGGCTCCCTGCCGAGTAGGGACTCCCATTTGGGGCTGGATCCCAGGACCCTGGGATCATGATCTGAGCTGAAGTCAGATGCTTAACCAACTGAGCCTCTAAAGTCTTATCTTAACTAAGAGGTACCTTATTAAAGGTACCTCTAAAGTCTTATCTTAACTAACATGTATTGCATCTTATATTTCATTAGGTCAACCAGTATCTATGATAGAGCATAATTCTTAGTAGACATTTCTGTATTTTCGCTGGATTGAATTGTATTAACACATAATTCATTGATGTATTTGCTTATTTGATTTTGTATAATTCAATAAAACATGCATTCTTTCATCTTTTTTTGACTAAAGTTAATTTGCTTGCACCGTTACATTAGTGTCACATATACAACATAGTGATTCAGTAAGTCTCTACTTCATGTGGTGCTCACCCCAGGTGCAGCACCATCTGTCGCCATACAACAACATTTAATACCATTGACTATGTTCCCTATGCTGTACCTTTATCACCATGACTTAGTCATTCCATAACTGGAATTCTGTATCTCCTACTCTTCCCTCGTTTGCCCATCTCCCCACTTTCCTGCCTTCTGGCATCCATCGGTTGTTCTCTGTATGGATCTGTTTTTTGTTTATTTTTTGTTTTGTGTTTTAGATTCTACGTATAAGTAAAATCATACAATATTTGTCTTTCTCTGCATTCTTCGGTTCTTGATCCAGATAGTTTGTGGAATGTGGTTACAAGCTGATTGTTTATAATTTGAAGGTAAAAGTTTTTTCCATAGGTCTAATTTTAGAGAACTTGTTCATTTTTTATAAATTTATTGTATATCCCCCAATCCCAAAATTAAAATTCTGTTTAAACATTAAAAAATGCTCAAATTAAATTAAGATGTAAATGTTAAGGATTCCTTTTTCCTCATAAACTGGACTGCTCAAATCTTTTTCTTTTATTGAAGTATAATTAACATACAGTGTTTTATTAGTTTCAGGTGTACAAATTGATTCAACACTTCTGTACATTGCTCAGTGTTTACTATGAGTATAGTCACCATCTGTCGTCATATATTACTACGGTACTATTGACTAAATCCCTATGCTATACTTTTCGTCTCCACGACGTATTTTATAATTGAAGTTTGGCTTAAATCTCTTTATCTGTTTAACCTCCCCCACCCCCGCAATGACCAGTTTGTTTTTTTGTTTTTTTAGATTCCACATAAATTGACATCATAATTTACTTGTCTTTCTCTGTCTGGTTCATTTCACTTAACTTAATACCCTCCAGGTCAATCCATGTTGTTAGAAATGTCAAGATTTCATCCCTTTTATGGCTGCATAGTATTCTGTTGTGTATATGTAGACACTTATATTGCTTTCATATCATGGATTCTGTACATAACAGTGAAATCAACAGAGGGGTGCATATACCTTTTCAAATTAATGTTTTTGTATTCTTTGGGTAAGTACCCAGTAGTGGAATTACAGAGTCATATGATATTTCTATTTTTAATTTTTTGAGGAGCTGCCATACTGTTTTCCGCAGTAGCCACACTAGTTTGCATTCTGACCAGTAGTGATTTTTTTTTCCCCCTGCATCCTCGCCAACACTTGTCATTTCTTATTTTTTGATTCTGGTCATTCTGACAGGTGTAGGCTGATATCTCATTGTGGTTTTGATTTGCATTTCCCTGATGATTAGTGATGTTGAGCGTCTTTTGATGTGTTTGTTGGCCATCTGTTTGTCTTCTAGAGAAAACTGTCTATTTAGGTCCTCTGCCCTTTTTTTTTTTTTCTTTTCTTTTCTTTCTTTTTTTTTTGATGAGAAAGGGATGTAGGAGTGCAGAGGCAAGGGGAGAGAGAGAATCTTAAGCAGGCTCCACACCTAGCACAGAGCCTCATGTGGGGCTTGATATCACAATCCTGAGATCATGACCTGAGCTGAAATCAAGAGTCAGATGCTTTACCAAACTGAGCCACCCAGGTACACCCCTTACCCATTTTTTATTTGAATTTTTGTTTGGTTTTTTTTGGTCTTCAGTTGTGTAAGTTCTTTTTATATTTTGGATATTAACTTCTTAACGAATATATTATCTATCAGTTTCCTTTTCATTTTGTTGAGGTTTCTTTCACTGCAAAAGCTTTTTCTTTGGTGTCCTACCAGTAGTTTATTTTTGTTTTTCTTGCCTGAGGTGATACATTCAGAAACATGTTACTAAGGCTGATATCAAAGAGATTACTGGGGCGCCTGGGTGGCTCAGTGGGTTAAAGCCTCTGTCTTCGGCTCAGGTCATGATCCCAGGGTCCTGGGATCGAGCCCTGCGTTGGGCTCTCTGCTCAGCAGGGAGCCTGCTTCCTTCTCTCTCTGCCTGCTTCTCCGGGATCTCCGTCTGTCAAATAAATAAATAAAATCTTAAAAAAAAAAAAAAAAAAAAGATTACTACCTGTTGTTTCTTCCAGGATTTTTGTGGTTTCAGGTCTCATTTGGGTCTTTAATCCAGTATGAATTTATTTTTTGAGTATGGTGTAAGAAAGTGGTCCAGTTTCATTGTTTTGCATGGAGGTTTCCAGTTTCCCCAGCATAATTTATTGAAAATACTGTCTTTTCCCCATTATTTATTCCTGCCTTCTTCATCATAGATTAATTGACCTTATAAGCGTGGGTTTATTTCTCTTTAGTCTTTCCATTGATCTATGTGTCTATTTTTGTGCCAGGTCTTTCACCTTCTTTTTTTTTTTTTTTTAAGATTTTATTTATTTGACAGAGATCACAGGTAGGCAGAGAGGCAGGCAGAGAAAGAGGGGGAGGCAGGCTCCCTGCTCAGCAGAGAGCCCAATGTGGGGCTTGATCCCAGGACACTGGATCATGTCCTGAGCCGAAGGCAGAGGCTTTAACCCACTGAGCCACCCAGGCGCCCGGGTCTTTGACCTTCTTAAGTTTTTTCCTAAGTATTTAATTTTTGGGGGTGTAATTTTAAATGTTATTGTTTTCTTAATTTCTGCTTCTGCTACTCAGTATATAGAAATGCAACAGATTTCCGTAATACTAATTTTGTATCCTGCAACTTTCCTGAATTCATTGATCAGTTCTAATAGTTTTTTGGTGGAGCCTTTAAGGTGTTCTGTATGTAGTTTTATGTCATCTGCAAAGAGTGACAGTTTACTTCATCCTTACCATTTGGGATGATATTTATTTCTTTTTCCTGTCTCGTTCCTATAGCTAGGACTTACAGTACTATGTTGAATAAAAGTGGTAGGAATGGACATCCTTATCTTGTTTCTGATCTTAGGGGAAGAGCTCTGTTTTTCACCATTGAGTATGGTGCTATTTGTCAGTTTGTCATATATGGCCTTCATTATGTTGAGATATATTTCCTTTCAAACCACTTCATTGAGAGATTTTACCATAAAAATATGTTGTATTTTGTCAAATGCTTTTTTGCATCTTATTGCGGTATTCATACCGTTTTTATCCTTTCTGTTATTAATGTGAAATATCACATTGATTGGTGAGTATTGAACCAATCCTTGATCATGCTGAATGATTTTTTTTAATGTGTTGAATTTTTTTAAAGTATTTTTATATCTTTGTTCATCAGAGATACTGGCCTGTGGTTTCCTCTTTTTGTAGTGTCTTTGGTTTTGGTATCAGGGTAATGCTGGCTTTGTAGAATGAATTCAGAAGTTTTCCCTCTTTTTCTGTTTTTCTGTTTGTTTTTTTTATATAGTTTGGGAAGAATGTGTATTGAGTCTTCTTTAAATGTTTGGTAGTATTTACATGTCCTGAATTTTGTTTGTTGTTGTTTTTTTGTTGTTGTTGCTGATTCAATTGTATTAGTAGTAATTGGTCAGTTCAGATTTTCTCTTTCTTCATGATTCAGTTTTGGAAGATCGTGTTTCTAGGATTTATCCATTTCTCCTAGGTTGTCTAATTTGTTGGCATATAATTTTTCATAATCTCCTCTTATAATCATCTGTATTTTTGTAGGGTCAGGTATTTCTCATTTTAATTGTATGAGTCCTGTCTTTCTTGATGAGTCTGGCTAAGACTTTATCAATTTTGTTTGTTTTCAAGAAGTTTGTTCCTGGTTTTAGTGATCTTTTCTATTTTTCAAATCTCAATTCCATTCCTTTCTGCTCTGATATTTATCATTACTCTTCCTCTGACTTTGGACATTTTTTTTGTGTGTGTCTAGCCATTCTGGGTGTAAAGTTAAGTTGTCTGAGATTTGCTTTTTTTTTTTTTTTTTTTTTTTTACGTAGGCCTATATTGCTATAAGCTTCCCTCTTAGAACAGCTTTTGTTGCATTCCAGAGATTTTGAACCATTGTGTTGTCATTTTTCTCCATTTTTAAAATTTTTCTGTGATTTTTACTTGACTGATTCATTGTTTAGTAGCACGTTATTTAGCCTCTATGTATAATGTACTTTCTTTACTAGAAATCAAGTAAAAATTGATTTCTACTTTCCTACTGTAGTGGTTAGGAAAGATGCTTGATAAATTTCTTGAGACTTGTTTTGTAGCCTAACATGTGATCTCTTCTGGAGGATGTTCTGGGTGCACTTGAAAAGATTTTGAAGAAGACTTTATATGTTTTATCTAAACCCAATGGGAGGAGGCTAAGCGGTTAGTTAAAATTTAAAGCCAAGGTAGGGAGAATTGATATCTTCTTACTAAAAGGCTCCAGGCAAGAGGGGAAAGGATGGAAATGTCCCATGGTATGGGCTTTGTGTGAGACAGTTTTAGGTACATTTTTGCCTTTACTCCTCCAGCCTTAGGATGCTGGCACATCACGCCCATGTTACGATCAGGGAAAGTGAGGTCCTGTGAAATTAAACTTTGAGTGTTAGAGCTGAGATTTGAACCAAGTCTGCTGGCCCTTGTATCGATACTCTTTCCCCTAGCCACCACCCTTTACCATGTGCAGTCACTCCTTCCAATATCTGTATTGAATTCGCAGAGGGTCTGCCTTTGTGCTCCCAGTCCAGGTTATAATGCGGGGTGGGGTGGGGGGTCATGAAATCAGTGCCAGGAAAGTGCAGTCTAAGGCCACCCAGCAGCTCCCGTGGATTGCTGATAGCCAGCAGCCATCCATGAACAGCTCTGGAGAAAAAGGTGAGGTCCTTGCTGGCATTCTTTTCTTCACCACAGAACGGTTGGAAGTTTCTGTGTCTCTTACCTGTTTCTTCCTTTCTTTCCCAATGCCCTCTCAAGTTTGGTTCTTTCTTTCCTCAATTATCCACTTCCTCCCCACCCTCACCAGTCTTTTCCTTCAGAATAATTTGTATTGGCACCTGTATACATTGCTTTTCATTTCCTTTCAACATTGGCTGTACTTCCATTTTTGCCCTCTGCACCTCCACCATTCTTGATTTCGTCAGAATAGGCAACACAAGCAATTACCTGCCACAAATATATTTGGAACCTCCCCTCAATGACTAAGTCCTTCCTCATCCTACAGTGAAGTCTAGTGAAAATAAAGTTAAGAGAGAGACATTTGGACATTGGCATACTAATTTTCTGAAGATTATACCCCAGGCATTATTTAGGTCAGTTTTTATTTTAAGGACTGGGTATTACGCTTTCTGTACTTTTTTTTTTTTTTGGTCACGCACATTATTTATCTTGGAGTTGCCACGTGCTTAACCAGCATCTTGGGAGGATAGCATCTCTTTAGCTCCTGCTAAGTGTCAGCAGGTAGGGAGGTAATATACTTTATAATCAGGTAGAATTGGGTATGAAGAAGCTAGGTCCATCATTGACTGGCTCTGAGAGATAGAGCAAACTACTTAAAAAAAAAAAAAAAAAGAACGAGTGTTTTGCTGTTTCTGAATGCAAAATTATGTATATGAGGTGTTCAAGTCCTCTGCTTGAATTACTGTCAGTTTCTCCTTTCTTAGCTATTAGTGATTGCTTTGTGTTTTTAGTTGCTCCTTTGTTGGGTACATAAATTGTACAGTTGGATTCTTATCTTTGTCATTATGTAGTGTTCATCTTTGTCTCGTGCTACATGAATTGTTTAAATCTTTTAGAAATATGATCCTCTATAACTTTTGGACTGCAACAGAGATGGCTATTCATTGTTCTACTAGTCATTCTTAACTTTCTCTGTGCATTAGAATCCTTTGGGGAGCTTTTAGAAGTACCAAGGCCAAGGCCACATTGAACCAAGGTTAATGAAAAAGGAATGGCTGACAATGGAATCTAGATATTAGTGTTGAAGTTCCTTAGGTGATTGCAATATAATTTTTATTGTAGAGAAATTTCCAGGTATTGATACTATTTCTGTTGTTATCTGAATCTGTTGAAGGAAATGCTAAATTTTACTAAAAGAATATAAAGATGTATTTTTTTAACCTAAACTTCTGATTTTTCTGGTTAAGAATATCTGTTACAGACTTTTCAAAGATTATAACTTGCCTTATACAGTGAGCTTTTTTCTAGGAAGAAATATTCCCATTGTGTTCTGGGAGAGGTTGTTAAATATTTTAAATGTATAGGTCTAAAGAATTATAAGTCAGTTACTGAATATTTGAAAAAAAAAATGAAAGATTAGTCTATAACCCAACTCAACTAATTGAATTCAATTTCAGTTACAATAAATAACTCACACTTAAGTTCTATAATTTGCCCTCCCCCAGTATTTTATTAAAACTTTTCAAAGGTACAGGAACATTGAAAAAATTTATCATGAATTCTCATGTACCCACCACCTATATTTTAGAGTTTACATTTTTGGTTCTTATTTCATCACTTATCTTTCCATTTGTGCATTTCTCCATCCCTAAGTTGATTTGAGTTTTGGTGCCTTTCAAAGTAATTTGCAGGTGTCCAAAGATTTTTCCCCAAAATACTTCAGCATATCTACCTTTACTAAAGTTTAGTTCTTTGTAAAATTTGGGAACCGTGAAATACATAAATTCCAGCATGCATAACATAAATATCTGTAAATGAATATACTCATGCAGTCCATTTTCAGGATACAGAGCATTACCATTATCTCAGTTCTTTTATCTCCTCCTAGTAAATCCCTGTTGTTGTTTTTATTTTTTATTTTAACTGTGCCTTATTTTTACCTGTTTCAGACTTATATCCTCTTTTGGAGATAGCCTCATTTCACCCAGTATATATATATTTTTTTTTATTAACATATATATTATTTGCCCCAGGGGTACAGGTCTGTGAATCATCAGTCTTATACAATTCACAGGACTCACCATAGCACATACCCTCCCTGATGTCCATAACCCAGCCACCCTGTCCCTACCCCCCAGCCCCCAGCAACCCTCAGTTTGTTTCATGAGGTTAAGAGTCTCTTATGGTTTGTCTCCCTCCTGATCCCATCTTGTTTCATTTTTTTCTTCCCTTCCCCCCCATGACCCCCTGCCCTACCTCTCAAATTCCTCATATCAGAGAGATCATATGATAAATGTCTTTCTCTGGTTGACTTATTTCGCTCAGCATAATACCCTCTAGTTCCATCCATGTCATTGCAGATGGCAAGATTTCGTTTCTTTTAATGGCTGCGTAGTATTCCATTGCATATATATACCACATCTTCTTTATCCATTCATCTGTTGATGGACATCTAGGTTCTTTCCATAGTTTGGCTGTTGTGGACATTACTGCTATAAACATTCGTCACCCAGCATATTTTTGAAATTCTCCATGTTGTGACATGTGTCAGTGGTTTGTTCTTTTTATTCCTGAGTGGTAGTCCATTACATGAATATACTTGAATTTATTTATTCTAGCTTTTATTAAATGGCATTTGGACTTATACTAATTTTTGGCTCTTTGAATAAAACTGATACAAACATTCTTATATAAGTCTTTCTATGGACATATCTTTTCACTTCTATTGGAGTGGAATTGCTAGGTCATAAGATAGGAGTATATTTAGTTTTTAAAGAAGGTGTCAGATCTTTTCAGGAGTGGTTGTGCCATTTTACATGCTTACCAGCAGCATATGAGAGTTAAGGTTGTTTTACAACTTTGCCTACATTTTATATTTTATTTTAGTATTAATTTTTAATATCAGTATTCTCTTTTCCTGAATTTTGCTTTATTTGATTCATTTTTAAATTCATTTTGCACATTGTAAATTTGCTCCGCTACATGCCCCCGCCCCCAATCTTAAAAAAGTAGCTTTGGTGAGATGTGAAATTCCTTATATTAAAAAAATGGGAACTTGGCAATTTTTATTTTTGAAAAAATTTTTTAGAAAACTTTTCTTCTTGTAAAATATTTAGCTTTGATATTAATTTTGGCCATATAGTGTGCATTCCTTTTGCATTTATGATTATATATGTAGAATTTTGCATTGTTTGAAACTACATTTAGAAATGGGCTTTTGTTTTCCAGTTTCAGTAGGAAAGTTAGTTCAAAATAAGAGTTTGTGAATGATTTAATGGATAAAATGAGCAGTTGGAAAAAAAACTTTTTCAGATAGCTTACCGATATATTATTTTTAATGTCTACCTCCTAAGTTCATTGAAATTCCCAAGAGAAATGTTTCTGTGTCTCAGTATTCACCTTTTTTGGACTCTGTCTAGAACATAAAAATAATAATGTATCCACTTCACATGACTGTGTAGTAAAATCTGATGATGACTTTTAAGACTTAAAATTTACTTTTTCTGTTGATTACCAACTACTTCTAATTCCAGGGTTGTTGTTGTTGTTGTTGTTTTCTTTTATTATATATTATATATATATAATATATTATATATATAATATAATAATATAATAATATATAATAATATATAATAATATATAATAATATATAATATAATATATAATATATTATATTCTTTATTAAATATCTTTTATTTTTTGTTCAAAATGTAGAGTTAGTTTTAAGTGGAGCTATGTTTAGGATTTCATTTACAGTCAGGCACACCAGAAATGGACATTGTGTTTTGGCATACTTACTTTCAAACGAAAGATGCCACTGTGAAAACATTTTGTGACTTTTTGGTTTTTTTGGTTAGCTTTTCCATGGCTTAACAATGAATAGGTAATTGTAGATTTTTATACAGATACAGCTATAAGTGGAGAGAAAGAGACATTATTGTGCTGATTTTGAAAAAGAATAGTTTCTTCAACAAATGGTATTGGGAAGTAGGATATCCACAACAAAAAAAGAAATTGAACCCTTACCTTGCATTGTATACAAAAATCAAAATGAATTAATGACTTAAATATTAAGACCTGAAACTAAAAAGTACTACAAATACAAAACAGGGGGGAATACTTCCTGATCTTAGTCTCAGTAATGATCTCTTGATTGACACCAGAAGCACAGGCAACAAAGCAAAAATAGACACAGTTATCAGCTTGTATGTGTTAAATATGTACAGTTCTTGTGTATTGTTCACATCTCAATAAAGCTATTAATAAATCAACATACTGTCAAGCAATTATATTGTTGTGTATGTATCTGAAGATTTCTCTGGGAAAAGAATGACATCAGTGTGGAGCAATAGGAATGTGATATGTCTGTTAGCCGTGTGGAGGTCATCTATATAGTGAGAGCTGAGCAGTTCTGGAGTTCTCTATCTGGCCTAAAGAAATTTGGGAATCATAGAAATTTGAGATTGTAGTCAGAGAAGATCCTTACTGAAGCTTGGAAAGTATTTGTTTACTCTGTGTAAACATAACTATGGATGCATATTAAATAATGTTAATTGCAAGCCATGATAAAGAACTTTGGTTTTAATCAGTAACATAAAACAGTTTGCAAGCTACCTGTAACTAATAGTTGCCTTAAGAAATAAAATGATGACGCTCATAAATAATTACTCTTATGTCAGGTAGTTGACTTCAGTTTACTTAAATCTTGGAATTTGTGTTGCTGTCATTAAGTGGTGGTATTACAAAGAAAAAATACCACTTTGAGAAGAACTGCATTTACATTGTTGTAAGCCAGGAAGTTATAGTTTCAGGTTTGCAGAATACAAATATCAACCTAATTGCAATATAAATAATGGGCTTCAGGGGAATATGACTAGAGGGGAAAACATCCAGTTAGAAGGTGTTTTGAATGGTTTTTGGAGGCAGACTGATAAGTTCAGTTTACATTTTATTTTTTTTTAATTTTTAAAAAAGATTTTATTTATTTATTTGACAGAGATCACAAGTAGGCAGAGAGGCAGGCCGAGAGAGAGAGAGAGAGAGAGAGAGAGGAGGAAGCAGCCTCCCTGCTGAGCAGAGAGCCTGATGCGGGACTCGATCCCAGGACCCTGGGATCATGACCTGAGCCGAAGGCAGAGGCTTTAACCCACTGAGCCACCCAGGTTCCCCAGTTTACATTTTAGATAGGGTATGCTGCGATAAGGCAGTGATGGCATGTCTGGATGTGAAAACAAGAGCGAGGGGGTTATTTTAATAGTACATAGTAATACTAGGGTAAATAGAGTTACCAAGAAATATGTTAAAAATGAAATTTAAAAAAGGTCTTTAGTTATTGAATATATTAGCTGTAAAAAGAAATCACAGCTGATTTCTTATTTGGTTATCTAAAGAACGGTGGCATGTTTAATAACAAAACAAAACTTGGGAGTTTGGTTTCTGATTTCTGTTCGGCATCTAAACTTATAGATAAGTATGGCATAACAAAAGAGAACAAGTATTCTACCTTCAAGATTTTATTCCTACACTTAACCTACATCACACCCCCACTCCCCACTTCAATAAACGGCCCCCGTTTATTGAAGGTTGCAGAGTTGAATTAGCTTTGTGAAACTGAGCCATGACTTCATCTAGGTGTTCCTTAAGCATGTATAAGTACAAAGTATACCGTTAAGGAAGTACTTCCTTTTCACGTTACTCAGGGTATACTGTATTCTTGCATTGCTGACTTGTATCAGTTATTTGGGATAAATACATTTGTAATATTTTCAGTGACTTTTTAAAAATATGTTTTGCTTCTTTGAAACAGTAAGATCCTTAATTGTTCTTTTTAAACTTTTAGTTTTGTTTTTAGTATAACATATTTAATAAATAGTGGTAACCATTAAACGTACTACTTTATAAGAAACTGTTGACTTTGAAAGTAATGATGAATTGATTTTTAAAATCAGGAATGGTAGAGGCACCTGGTGGCTCAGTTGATTAAGCATCTGCCTTTAGTTCGGATCATGATCCTGGGGTCCTAGGATCAAGCCTCCTTCTCCCTCTCACTTTACCCTCCCCCTAATCGTGCTCTCTCTCTCTCTCTTCCTCTCAAATACATAAACAAAATCCTTTTTCTTTTTTCTTTTTTTTTTTTTTTTAAAGATTTTATTTATTTATTTATTTGACAGACAGAGATCACAAGTAGTCAGAGAGTCAGGCAGAGAGAGAGGAGGAAGCAGGCTGCCTGCTGAGCAGAGAGCCCAACACGGGGCTTGATCCCAGGACCTGAGATCATGACCTGAGCCGAAAGCAGAGGCTTTAACCCACTGAGCCACCCACGTGCCCCCATAAACAAAATCCTTAGAACAATGGCTTTAGTTCTTATTATTACTGAAAATGTATTTGTTAATTCCCATGAAAGATTAACGTCTGAAATACAGAATTCAGATGTTGGCTAGAAACTTAACATTAGAAGAAATCTTATTTGTAATTTATTTGAATTCTCAGAAATATGTAAAACCCAGTCAGTGTTTTATTACATATTTGAAAATTGGAAAGAGTAAATCTTAAAAGTTCTCATCACAAGGGCAGAAATTTTTTTTTGGAAATTCAGTGACAGATAACTAGGTTTACTGTGGTTGTTTAACAGTATACACAAATAATAAATTGGGGTGTACACCTGAGACTAATATAACGTATGTCGATTTTACCTCAAAAAAAAAAAAGTGGAACCTCATGGAATCTACAGATGTCTGCTTAGTAATGAATGGTCTCTATTAAAATGCTATGCGTCTGGATTTATATCAGTATTTGTCAGTACTAGATATTCCACAAGGTGCCTATGTGTGTGAAAAAACATTTTCAGGGTTAATACAAGTAAAATTTCATTACAGACATTAACAGATAAACATTTGCAATTGATTTTGATAAAGGGAACACTAACTTTTAGCCCCAATTAAACATTGTTCCCCATCCACATTATTCTCATTAATAGATCTATATTACAAAAAATGTACTCCATTATTTGAATTTAATCAATAAAAACCTTGTGGGAAAATATATGTAGAACCTTTTTATACTCTTTGCCTAAGTAAGTCTATAAAGTTAATGTTTAAAAGTAATTTAACTGAGGGATGCCTGGGTGGTTCAGATGTCTGCCATTGAGTGTCTGCCTTCAGCTCAGGTCGTGATCCCAGGGTCCTGAGAACAGGTCCAGCATCTGGCTCCTTGCTTAGCGGGCGTCTGCTTCTCCCTCTGCCTGCCGCTGCCACTGCTTGTGCACACTACTCTCTCTCTTCCCATTCTGACAAATAAATAAAATCTTTAAAAAGTAATTTATGGGGCACCTGGGTGGCTCAGTGGGTTAAAGCCTCTGCCTTTGGCTCAGGTCATGATCCCAGGGTCCTGGGATTGAGCCCCACATCGAGCTCTCTGCTTGGTGGGGAGCCTGTTTCCCCCTCTATCTCTGCCTGCCTCTCTGCCTTGTGATCTCAATCTCTCTCTCTCTCTCTCTCTCTGTCAAATAAATAAATAAATAAAATCTTTTAAAAAATAGTAATTTAATTGAATTACAAATAGTGCTACATTTAACTTGATAAGTGCATATTAGATGACTTGATAACTTTCATACTAAAATTGTATAGACACTATGCTCAATACATATATAGTATAGCCATTAATAAAGTACATACATGTCATCTTGTACTAGTAATTACTATTCTATAAATATAGTACAGAACGCATCATGGTAAAAATAAATATGGTCTTTAAAAAACAATTTCTGGTAAGATGCACAGTCCCAATGACAAACAGAAAATTTTGTCAATGCTAATGGAGGTGAAGAGAGGTGAAGCAGAGAGAGTTGACTCTTGTTTACTTGAGTAGTTTCAGCTAAAATGAAACAGAGCTTAAAATTTCTAAATTGAATTGTATTTTAAGTGAAAGATTATCTGCTCTTGATAAGAGCATCATGCAACTTATGCAGCTTTTATCTGTCTTTCACAGAGCTCCTTAATAAGCATTTACGGTCAGTTTTTGGCAGCCTTAGAATCACTGAAGGCATTCTGGGATGTTATGGATGAAATCGATGAGAAGACTTGGGTGCTTGAGCCAGAAAAACCTACCCGGAGTGCGACAGCACGCAGAATTGCACTAGGTACAGAAAAAGGATTAAGGAGACTTTGTGTGTGTGCGTTTGTACTTTGTATTAATTAGGAAAATGGACCCAAACAGGACATTGGACTCTTAAGTGAGACTTTTTTTTTTTTTTTTGCATGAAGTCAACTATTAAAACTTATTGGGATGAACTGTGATTTATTACTATGTATTTGAATAACTATTTCAGGAGAAAAGGGCAAACACTGAGGTGTTTCATTATAAAAGGTGATGATCAATGGAAGTATCATTCAGAGATACTGTTTAGCTTTTAATTAGCACAGAAATAGTGAAACAGATTTTTCAAAACTTACATGACTTAGAGAAAAAATTACAATAATGAAGTCTTCATCCATGAGACTAGACAAGATTAATATGAACAGATCTGGGAATATTTTCTGACAAAATTTAGAGGATAAAAGCAGCTGAAGTAGGCCATGCATGCCATTAAAGAAAAATCAGAAAGCACAAAATAATAATTAAACATTTTAGGTATTTTCTTTACTACAAATAACATGATATTAATGAATAAGATGTGATATAACAGTAAATATCCTTGTAACAATACCATATTCTCTTTATTATAAAATTATTGCTTTATGTATCTTCATTATGAAAAAGCAATATGTCAGTTTTAGAGTTCAACCTCTCAATATTTTAGATGTTTTAAACTATATTTGAGTTCACAGTAAGTAGTGTAGATGATTATAAGATACCTATTTATATCTTTCCTTCTTGTTTTCCTTGAAAGCCCAAATAAATATATTGTTAAAAGGCATATATTTCAAAGGATATTATGAAATTCTGTTGTGAATCATATCCACATTAGCAATTTTTGTAGTTTCTCCCCAGGCGTAATCGATTATCTGGGAGAAAAGAAGTAACATGTAATTATGAGAAAAGGAAGGTATCATTGTGCAAGCAGTTCTGCAAGTAGTATTGTTACTCCGTCTAAAAAGTCTAACGGTATTTAATTTGGAATAATTAACAAATTATGGTGTATTTGTGAACAAATAGATATTAAGAATAAGTATTTTCTTCAAAGGAGTATAGTAATTAATTTTCTTTATAGCTCCATTTAAATAATTATTTTGATCAGGTAATGATTAAATATACTTTTTATTATATTTTTCATTGTTCAGCATAGACAACCTGGTTTTTTATTCACTCTCTCTATATTTACCTTTAGCTCTTTTTCTTTTTTTTTTTTTTTGCCTCAGGCATTGATTTGTCTTTTTAAGACCCAAGTTTTCAGCAAAGTAATTGAAATATATTAAATAATATACCCACTGTTAAGTGAAAGTACTTTCTGGAGCCATTAGTACATGACATTGCTAAAGGCTAATACGGAATTTGTGCTCATGGTAACGAATGTATAAACAAATGAGATTGTAAATTATATTTTTGTTTTTCTCAGGAATGATTTGTAGTCGTTTTTTGTTTTACTTGATTATCTCCTTTTGTCAGATCTATTGTAATTGTGTTCACATTGTTGCCAACCTTAGCCAAAAGCTAATGTTACACTGTATAAACTTTATCAAGCCATTTTTACTGTAAAAAATCCAAATAGACCTTATAGTTATACTAATGTACCTTTAAGAAATAGTAACATTTCTGAAATTAGTACAATATTCCAATAGGTAGAATTTATAAAGGAATTTACTGCCAAATAGAAATAGATTTTCTTAGCTTCCATAAACTAGGTAAGTTGTTTTTGTTATTGAATAAACAGTATCTGATTTAATATGAATTGAATCCATTGTTAACTTATAATGGAACAAAAGAACTCAAAATGTTTTTTATTTCTGTATTATTTATTATTTTTTAAGTTTTTAAATTCCAGGTGACCTTCCGTGTAATATTAGTTTCAGATGTACCATATAGTGATTCAGTACTTCCATACAACACTGGGTGCTCATCACAAGTGCCCTCCTTAATCCCCATCACCTGTTTAACCCATTCCACCACCTACCTCCCCTCTGGTAACCATCACTTTGCTCTCTATAGTTAAGAGTCTCTTTTCTTGGTTTGCCTCTCTCTTTTTACCTCCCTATGCTCATTTGTTTTCTTAAATTCCATATATGAGTGAAATCATATGGTATTTATCTCTGACTGATTTCACTTAGTGTAATTCTTTCTGGCTCCATCCACATAGTTGCCACAGCAAGATTTCTTTTTTTTTTAATGGCTGGTAATATTCCATTGTATATCTATACCCCTACTTCATTATCCATTCATCAGTTGATGGACACGTGGACTGTTTTCATAATTTGGCTATTGTAGATAATGTTGCTATAAACATCAGGGTACATATATCCCTTTGAATTAGTATTTTTGTATTTTTTGGGTAAATACCTACAATTGCTGGTTTGTAGGGTAGTTCTGTTTTTAACGTTTTAAGGAACCTTAAAACTGTTGGTGAATTCCCACCAACAGTTTGAGGGTTCCCCTTTCTCCACATCCTCGCCACCACCTGTTATTTCTTTTGTTGTTTTTAGCCATTCTGATGGGTGTGAAGTGCTGTCTCATTGTAGTTTTGATTTCTGTTTCCCTGATGAAGACTGATGTTGAGCATCTTTTTGTGTCTGTTGGCCATCAGTATGTCTTCTTTACAAAAATGTCTATTCATATTTCTGCCCGTTTTCAATTGGATTTTTTGGGTGTTGAGTTGCACAAGTTCTTTATATATTTTGTATACTAACCCTATATCAGATATGTCATTTGCAAATAACTTCTCCCATTCTGTACACTGCCTTTTAGTCTTGTGGATTCGTTCTCTTTGCAGAAGCTTTTTATTCTGATGAGGTCCCAATAGTTTATCTTTGCTTTTGTTTCCCTTGTCTCAGAAGATAGTTCTAGAAAGAGGTTGCTATGGCCAGTGTCACAAAGAGATTACTGCCTGTGTTCTCTTCTAGGATTTTTATGGATTCAGGTCTCACACTTAGGTCGTCTTTCAGCCATTTTGAAATTATTTTTGTGTTTGGTGTAAGAAAGTGGTTCAGTTTCATTCTCCTGCATGTTTCTGTCCAGTTTCCCCATCATCATTTCCCATGGGATATTCTTTTCTGCTTTGTCAAAGATTAGTTGACCATATAGTTATAGGTTTATTTCTGGGTATTCTGTTCCATTGATCTAGGTGTCTGTTTTTGTGCCAGTACCACACTGTTTTGATCACTGCAGCTATGTAATGTAATTTGAAGTTTGGAATTTTGATGCCTCCAACTTTGCTTTTCTTTTTCAAGGTTGCTTTGACTATTCAGGGTCTTTTGTGATTCCATATAAATTTTAGGGTTGTTTATGTTCTGTGGAAAATGTTGTTGGTAGTTTGATAGAGATTGCATTAAATGTGTAGATTGCTTTGGTTAGTATAGACATTTCGACAATATTTGTTCTTCCAATCCATGAGCATGGAATGTCTTTACATTTCTTTGTGTCATCTTCAGTTTTTTTGATCATTGTTTTATAGTTTTCAGAGTATAGGTCTTTCACCTCTTTGACTAGGTTTATTCCTAGGTATCTTATTTTTGGTGCAATTGTAAATGGGGTTGATTCCTTTATTTCATTTTCTGCTGATTCAGTATAGGTGTATATAAATGGAACAGACTTGTGTATGTTGATTTTGTATCCTTCAACTTTACTGAATTAATTTATCTGTTCCAGCAGTCTTTTGGTGGAGTCTTCTGGGTTTTCTATATAGAGTATCATGTCTTCTACAGAGAATGAAAGTTTGGCTTCTTCCTTGCTGATTTGGATGCCTTTTAATTCTTTTTGTTTTCTGATTGCTATGACTAGAATTCACCTGTGAAGCCATCTAGCCATGGACTTTGTTTCTTGGGAGTTTTTGGATTACTGATTAAATTTTTTTGCTTGTTATCAGTCTGTACAAGTTCTCTATTCCTTCCTGATCCAGTTTGGTAGTTTATATGTTTCTAGAAATTTATCCACTTCCAGGTTGTCCCAATTATTTGAATATAATTTTTCATAATCTCTTATAATTGTATTTCTTTGGTGTTGGTTGTTATTTCTCCTCTTTCATTTGTGATTTTATTTATTTGGGTCCTTTCTGTTTTCTTTTTGACAAGTCTGGTAGAGCTTTATTAATTTTATTTTCTCAGAGAAACAGCACCTGGTTTCATTGATCTGTTCTATTGTTTTTGTTTTGTTTTGTTTTAGTTTCTGTACCATTTATTTCTGTCTTAATCTTTATTATTTCTGTCCTTCTGCTGGCTTTAGGCTTCGTTTATTGTTACTTTTCTAGCTCCTTTAGGTTTAAGGTTAGGTGGTTGGAGATTTTTCTTGCTTCTTGAGGTAGCCCTGTATTACCATATATACTTAGGTGTTAAGACCACTTTTGTTGCATCTCCATGGTTTTGGATTGTTGTTATCATTTTCATTTGTTTCCATGTATTTTTAAATTTCTTCCTCTATTTCCTGGTTGACCCCATTCATTATTGAGTAGCATGTTGTTAAACCTCCATTTATTTGTGGTCTTCCTCAAATTTTTTTAGGTGGGTTGACTTTAAGTTTCATTGCTTTGACTAAAAAAGGGGGTGGTTTCAGTCTTTTTGTATTTGGTGAGGTCTGTTTTGTGACCTAATATGTGATCTATTCTGTAGAATGTTCCATGTGCTCTTGAAAAGAATGTGTATTCTGCTGTTTTCAGATGGAATATTCTGAATATTTCTGTTAAGTCCATCTGGTTCAATGTGTCATTCATAGCCATTGTTTCCTTGTTGCTCTTCTGTTGAGATGATCTGTTCGTTGATGTAAGTAGGGTGTTAAAGTCCCCTACTATTATTTTTATTATCAATTAGTTCCTTTATGTTTGTTATTGTTTTATATATTTGGGTGCTTCTACTTAGGGTGCATAAATATTTGCGGTTGTTAGATGTTCTTGTTAGATTGTCCCCTTTTTCATCTCTTGTTACAGTCTTGGTTTAAAGTCTGGTTTGTCCATAGTTAAAAATAGAGCTATCTGGGGCACCTGGGTGGCTCAGTGGGTTAAAGCCTCTGCTTTCGGCTCGGGTCATGGTCCCAGGGTCCTGGGACCGAGCCCCACGTTGGGCTCTTTGCTCAGCAGGGGGCCTGCTTCTCTCTCTCTCTGCCTGCCTCTCTGCCTACATGTAATCTCTGTCAAATAAATAAAATCTTAAAAATAAAAAATAAATAAAAATAGAGCTATCCCATGACCAGCGATTACACTACTAGGTATTTATCCAAAGGATACAAACAGTGATTTGAAGGGGAATATGCACGCCGATGTTTATAGCAGCAGTGTCCACAATAGCCAAAATATGGAAAGAATCCAGATGTGTCCATCAACAGATGAAAGGATAAAGAAGATGTGGTATATATACATACAGTGGAGTATTACTCAGCCATCAAAAAATGAAATCTTACCATTTGCAACATTGTGGATGGAACTAGAGGGTATTATGCTAAGTGAAGTCAGTCAGTCAGAGAAAGACAGTTATCATGATTTTACTCATATGTGGAATTTAAGAAACAAAACATGATCATAAAGGAAGGGATAGAAAAATAAGATGAAATCAGAGAGGAGGTAAACTGTAAGAGACTCTTAATCATAGGAAACAAAAACAAAGGGTTGCTGGAAGGGATGGGGGTGAAGGGATGGGATAATTGGGTGATGGGCATTAGGAGAGCACTTGGTGTAATGAGCTCTGGGTGTTATATGCAACTGATAAATTACTAAACTCCACCTCTGAAACTAGTAATACATTGTATAATGATTGAATTTAAAGAAAATAAAGTCATTTGTCCAATGTAAGTATGGCTACTCCGTCTTTCTTTTGATACCCATTTGTGTGACAAGTGTTTCTCCCCCCTCCCCCTTTAATCTGCAGCTATCTTTAGGTGTAAAATGGAGCATATAGATGGATCTTGTGTTTTTTTTTAAATCCATTCTGAAACCCTATGTCATTAGATTGGAAAATTTAGTCCAGTTACATTGAAAGTGATTATTAGAAAATGTTTTGATAAAACCTCATAAAAAGTCATAAACATGTTTGTTTTTACCATTTATTGTATTTCTGGTCTTTTAATTTTTGACCACAGTTCTGCTTTTTCAAGAAAGCCATGGAAGTCATTTAGATAACTATTTCCTAATCTTGTGATTTCTTTTAATGTCATAGATCTTTATCACTCTGTAATAACTTTTTAATGTATAATAGAATTTTGACCAGAATTCTAGTATAAATTAATTATAGTAACTCAGTGGATGGACTGTGTATTTTGAAACTTTGGGTGGATCCCCAAATCTTTAGTCATAATCATAATTTCAAAATTTATTTCTCTTAGACCGTAAAATACTAATATACTTAACACAAAAACTATAAAACATTGGCTAATCATTTGGTATAGTAAGTACCAGATAGATGCCCCTTTATTTTTTGTTCGATGAACTTTTCTACTTCTATAAACTTCAATATTCTTTTATTTTAGGAAATAATGCTTCAATAAATATAGAGGTTGACCCCAGGCATCCTAGTATGCTTCCTGAGTACTGCTTTCTTGGAGCAGACCATGGTATGAGATCTCATATTTAAATGTTTTTAACAGGGTCATAAAATTCTTATCTCACACTGTTAAGATATTCTGAAATAGTAATTATTGGTAATTATTTTAAATGAAAATATTCTGAACTATGTACTTTTGTGGTGTTTAAAAAATATGATTTAGATTTTCCAGCCAAGTATTTAGGAAATTCTGTATTTAACTATTTATATTTTTAAGTTGCTAAGAGAATAGATTTTAAAAGTTCTCATCAAAAAAAAAAAATTTGTAACTACAAGTGGTGATATGTTAACTAACCTTTGTAGTGAGTGTATTGCAATAAGTACATATACCTAATCATGATGTTGTACCCCCAAAACTAATACAATGTTATATGCCAATTATATCTCAGTAAAAAAAAAAAAAATTGTGTTTAATGTCTTTACAAAGTGAGAGCAGCAGACGCTAAATTATTAAACTTTTTTTTTTTTTTTTTTTTAAATATCTGAAGTTGTAAAACCTCTGGGAATTAAGCTGAGCAGAAACATACATTTGTGGTAGGTATCTCTGCAATACAGTTGTTCTTTTTCTATTTTGCAAATTTAACAACACACTTTTTTTCATGCTTTCAGGGATCCAGAAAATAGTCTGTTACAAAACTTGAAAGATGTTTTAGAAATAGATTTTCCAGCTCGCGCTAACCTGGAAAAATCTGTAAGTTTTATCAGTGCTTTGATATTCCAAACAGCATAGCATAATGAAAGTTAAATGTTCTTCTTTTAGACACCAGAGAAAAATGAGGCTGAAAGGGGGGGAGTTAGAAGAATATTATAACAGACTTCTGAACTGCAAGCAACAGTAGCATCAAAGAACTTGTTAACCTTTGATTAGTGGTTTAAGTATACTTTTTTCATGGTCTTCGCAGTAATAAAGTGATTAATGACAGACATCTTTATTATTAAAAATAGGGGGAAAGGTCCAAAGTAGCTAATGAGATGTTTGGATATTCTGTTACTATCTACTTATGGATGATTGAAATAAAGTTTTAATTAACTAGATGTTATTTGTGAAAGGTGGCAGTACAGTTTTTAAAAATGAATAGACATTACTATGTTGCAAAAATAATAACCTTAGAATTGATTTTTGATAAAGCAGCTGGGGTTGTAGACAGTTAAAGTGGTAGGGATGTTTTTTTAATTCCTTTAGTTATAGAATTTTGAAATTTAGTAATCAAATGTCAGTTCTTCTCTTTACATACTACAGTGGCATTATACTGAAGTACAATATGGAAAAATTACCTAAGCCCAAAATAGAATCTGTTTTGAGTATATCTGTGTGCATTACTTACTGGATGAAAAAGGAAGCACTCTTCTTAGCAATAGCTTTTCTAAGGTGTTAAACAGTCATATAGCTACCTTTATAAAAAACTTGATAGAAAGTTAATATTTATCTATACCGTATTCACTCTTATGTTACCTTTGTGTTTTAAACACATATAAATATTTGTTTTCTTTTGAAGGATTTTTCTATGGATTGTGGGATTTGTTATGCCTATCAGCTTGATGGTGCCATTCCTGATCAAGTGTGTGATAACTCCCAGTGTGGACAGCCTTTCCATCAAATATGCTTATATGAGGTAGAAATAAAATAAAAGTAACCTTGGCAAGACTTTTTTGGCTACCATGACATAGGGAATATGCATATTTGAAATATACAGAGTCTAAATTCTGTTTAGTGAATGGTGATCTCTTTTGCCATTGGCCCCTTTACCAGTTCATTTCCAGATGCCCATATGCTTTCATTTCTTCATCCTGGTTACTAGTAAGTGAAGAAATGTCCTAAAGTATCCCAAGAAAGGAGAAAATGTATCCAGAATATATTCATGGACTACTTACTGATGCTAACAAGTCAAATCAGTGGTACCTTGGACTGTTTAATGCCTCTGTAACCCAAGGCAAACTGTAGATTCATCCAAGAGGGAGTAGTAGTGGCAATAAGGTGAAAGGGAAGTAGCACTATTGGGTATCTGTTACTTTTCAGAGTAGACTTAAGTATAGAATAAATATAATAATCTTTAAATATTGAGAAGAATGTATTTTATGCTCTAAAAATGTGATAGGACTCTCAGTGACATTTTACTTACTGTGATTTACTATATGTGAAGTCTGCTTTCATTCCTGTGTAGTCACTTGATCTCTATAGCATTCATCTTAGTGCACAGTTGACTTGATTATATAGAGCACCTTTCAGTTGTATAGTGCTTCTTGTCTTCCTTAATATCACCTACCATCTTTGCGCTTAGCAGTTGGTGTTATCTGTACTTTAACAATGGAGAACTTGGAGATGTCAATTTACCTTATATAAAACCATTAAATATCAAGTCTAATTATAGAGATATTCTTAAGGGAACATGTGCTTTTTTTGTAATAATGAATATTCATATAATTTTTAAAAATGGATTGCCTCATGCTTCTAATTAATGGATTGAGAATTAACCCACTATTGGTGATTAAGACCTAAATATTCAAGAGCCTGTGGTATCTTTTACAGCGGGAGTTCTTAATTTGTAATGATTTTAGGTGGGGTCTATGAACCCCATGGACTTGTGTGCATTATTTTTGTGTCTTTTGGGGTTGAGAAAGTACATAAAGGGGCCTATAATTTAGCTATAAATCAGTGGTATAAACCCTGAAATCCATGCTCGTCTCCCCTTGTTTGTTATTCAGCATATTACCAGTCTGGTATTGGCTCAGGAAATGTTCCCCTTACTTTTTGTTAAAAGAAAATTAAGAAGGTCAGTCTTTGGGAATAAAAATATAAGTACTCAAAGGAAATAATACTTGGAGTATCTGTAATTTGTAATCATGCTGACACTCTCCCTTTATCTTCTCTTTTTAAAATTTTTAGTGGTTGAGAGGACTACTGACTAGTAGACAGAGTTTTAACATCATATTTGGTGAATGCCCATATTGTAGCAAGGTAAGAAAACCATTAATCACATTTCATAAAGTGTGCCTAGCTTGTAGTAACATGTTCTGGAAGGTAAGCTGATACACTATATACATATCTATCTTAAACATTTTGTTACTTCTGTTCTTCTAGGTATATTTTTTTAAAAAAGTAAAATTGTCCCTATGAATAACATTGTTTTTTAAATTGCTCCTTTGGCCAAAAAAGTATTTTCCAAACTGTATCATGACACCCATTTTCTAGCATAAAGCAATCTTACTTTTAGAATGTCCACAAACTTACTGTGTTAAAATGTATTCTCTTTTTACAAGCCAATTACCTTGAAAATGTCTGGAAGGAAATCCTGAAATAAGAATGTAACATTTCTATGAAGAACTGGCAACTTTAAAAATTATCAAAAGGATTTTATTTGATATCGTCATAGAAAATATAAAGCAAGACATACTAAAGTCAAAAGAAAAAGAATGATGAAGCCATAGTAATACATGTCTGCCTTCATCTCTTCACTAAGAGTAAAGTCTGTTACCTCCATACCAGCTGCAGAAGTATATGTATACCAAGATGAAGATCTCGAATTATTGACTATGTCTGGACTGGCAGAATCTTGATAGGATTCATAAAATGAGTTTGGGAATTGTATACTGCTGGATTGTTGTGGAGAACTTTTTATTTCATTCAGAATTTTTTGAGACTTACAGTACTTCTGTCTTCTTCTTGTGCTTTCCTATAGAAAGAAAAATATGTATATTGTTAGGTTTGAGTTATCCTAGTATTTTTGTATTCTGTAAGAATACTAAATACAACATGTTACATAAAAAGAACAAATTTTTGTATATTTTTCCTGAGAAGTTTAGGTCCTGGATCCTACATTATAAGAACTTACAAAAGTACTTACCACATTAAGCAACTGAAATCTAGTTAAACTGATTGGTCCTTTTAAATCAGGAAATAGGCTGTCTCATAAGTAATTTATCCTCTAAAAATATGATGAAATATGAAAGCTAAATTTTCTTGGCAAGACAAAAAACTGGGCTTAATCTTCGATGGGCAAGACAGTCATAATTAGAAAGCTTTTTGGTCATTAATAATTAGTGATTCCAAGGGAGCCAAGACAGCGAACAAGATGGTGGGAGCAGTGCTCCATGTCCTCAGAGCAGTCTCCTGCCCAGGCTCCAGAGAATGATGTCTTCCAATAACAGACCTTGAGAAGACAGCTGGTCAAAATCCTTATTTGTCCTGAAAGTTGATCCAAGAAAAGATGCTCATTCTAGTCTCCTAGCCAAAAAGGAAACAAGCAGGCTCTACAAATAATACAGTGTTGAGCTGGAATGTCTAGAAGCGTACAACAAAATTTGTGAAGAGATTCTGCCAGAGTCTCATGAAGATAAACATTAACCTTGTACTTTGGTAGGGACTTGGAACACACTATATGGCAAGTACAATCAAGCGGTCTACCTCTGGAAGTAGGAAGGAGGATATCTTCATAATGAGTAAACTCGGAAAAATCAGATATTTGTGGAATTCCATAAGGCAGCTATTTCTTAGGAAGAATCAGCAGCTGACCCATGGCAAGGATCTAGTATATGTGAACTCAGATCTTAGCAACTCCAGCCAGGAACTGTGATTGCATAGGGCAATTACTGTCTAGCAAAAAAAAAAAAAAAAATTTCCACCCCAAACCCATCTATAGGATTGAGCACAATCTCATTCAGAATCCTAGTAGGCTTTGGAAATGCAAAGGACTGAAAATAGCTAAAACAACCTTGATGAAGAACAGAGTTGAAAGACACACTTTTCCATTTCAAAACTGACCACAAAGCTAGAGAAATCAAGACAGTATATGAGCAATTGGTTTCCAACTAATGTATCGAGGCAATTCAGTGGGGACAGATAATCTTTGACAAGGATGCAGAGACAACTGGACATCCTTGCAGAAAGATTAAAAAAAAAAAAAATAGACCCCTACCTCACTTTATACAAAAAGTGTAGACCTAGACCTAAATATAATAGCTAGAATCTAAAAATTTTAGGAAAAAAACAAAATCTTTGTGTCCTAGGGTTAGGTAAATAGTTGTCATATATTAAATTCAAAGGACATCATTTTAAAAAATTAAAAGACAAGTCACAGATTGAGAGAAAATTCTGCAAATCACTTATCTGATAAAGGACTTCTATCCAGAATATGTAAGGAAGACTTGAATAGACAGTTCTCTAAAAGCATATGAAAAGATGCTCAGCTTCACGGGCATCCAGCATCACCTGGATAATGCATGAAACCAGAGTAAGAGATCATCTTACCTCTTTTAGGATGGCTGTTATCCAAAGAACAGAAAATAACAAATGGTGAAAATGTCTGGAAACCTTTTTGTACTCTTGGTAGAACTATAAAATGGTGCCGTCATTAAGGGAAACAATATAAAAGGTTCCTCAAAACATTAAAAGTTGGATTATCATATGATCCAGCAATCCTACTTCTGGGTATATATTCAATTCAGTTTAGCTTATTGCAGACATATCTGTACACCCATCATAGCATTATTTACAGTAGCCAAGAGGGAGAAACAAATTATCTATTGGTAGATGAATGGATAAATTAAGTGTGGTATAAACATAATGGAATATTATGCAACCTTAAAGGAAATCCTGCCACATGCTCCAGTATGGATGAACCTTAAGGGCATTATGCAGAGCAAAATAAGCCAGTCACAAAGGGACATATATAATTCCACTAATACAAAATATTTAAAGTAGTCAAAATAACAAAGTAAAAAGGTAGTTGCCAAAGTGTAGGGGAGTTGGTATTTAGTGGGTCTAGAGTTTCAGTTTTGCAAGATGTAAAGTTCTGGAGATTTGTTGTACAGCAGTATGAATATACTTGGCACTACTAAACCTTACAGTTGAGGTAAGTTTCATGTGTGCAAAATTTACCACAATAAAAAATTTAAAAAGATTTAAAAATAATATAGTGATTCCCAGCATTTGTCATGACATGGCACCCTTTACCCAATATACACGCCACATATTGGGTAAGGGAAGAGGCTATTTCTAACCAGAGGAAACCGCCCCAGGGTGGATACTGTGGCATATCTCTTTGAATGCTCCAAGAACAGAACAACCACTATGGACTGAACAGATACTGATACATGCAAGTTCCAGGAATTTCTTAAATGTTTTTTAACATCATTCCTATTGGCCAAAGCTCCAAGAATCAGTTTCCTGTTTTCAGCTTGTTGGAGATTGTTCTGTTTCTGCTTTACTTTAGTGTCCTGGCCTGCTCTCTCCTTGTACCATTTATCAAGTAACTTGGAAGAGAAGAAATTTATAAACAAGACAAAATATTTCAATCTTCATTTGATGTA
This sequence comes from Martes martes, assembly GCF_963455335.1. NCBI lineage: Eukaryota > Metazoa > Chordata > Mammalia > Carnivora > Mustelidae > Martes > Martes martes. The sequence goes on along the minus strand of NC_137896.1, from coordinate 76,459,237 downwards.
GTACCATCATTCTTCACGATGGCTACCTTCTTGACCTCTAAACAACCATTCTTCAAAGAGCCTTTTTTACCCCACAAAAGTCACTTTAAGGATACAGAGTTTTAGAAAATAAGTTACTTCTACATAGGGTATATAACAAAAAAGATGTCTTAAAGGCACTTTAGCTCTTCTACTTAGAAGAAACTGTTGAGAGTCAAATAAGTAACTTTAAATTACTCTTTACTACCTGAGAGCTAATAAAGATACACTATCACAATTTTCCTAAATTTCTGTCAGCTTTAGAGGCACCTGGCTGGCCCAGGGTAGAGCATGTGACTCTTGAACTCAGGGTCATGAGTTTAAGCCTCATGTGGGCATGGAGCCTACTAAAAAAAAAAAAAAAAAAAAAAAAATTTGTCAGCTTTACTTGCTAAAGGCAAAATGTGCAAAAAATTACGCCTGTGGACTCAAACATTGTTCTTCCACAAAGAAAAAGAGAGAATGCCATCAAATTGTCTATTTTTAAAGGCTGAGGCCACTGGTAAGCTAACTTCAGCAGCATTTATATATAGCTTAAATGTGGAAATGGATGACACCCCATCAAGGTAAGAACAGAAGTCAAGCTACTAAAATTTCAAGATAGAATTGTCTATTATGTAAACCATGTACCCAGTCTCTCTGTAAGCGACAACAACTAGTATCAAATAGGAAAGCACTCACCTAAGGATTTAACTACCAGTTGTCTTCAGCGCACTGAGTGATCTGCTTGGAAAAGAACCTGTGGCATGGGCTGTAAAAATGTTGCAAGCTGCCTGTTCTGTGAATAAAGACTGGAACACAGCCCCGCTCATTTGTTTATGTATTGTCTATGGCTGCTTTTATATTGCAGTGGTGGAGTTGAATTGTTCTGACAAAGATTAGGCTGTAAACCTAAAATATTTACTATCTGGCTCTGTAAGAAAAAGTCTGATCTATGGCATGGTTTTTCAAACATTAGAAAAAGCGTACAAATCATCTTGGGATCTTGTTAAAATGCAGATCTCATTCAGAAGGTCTGACATGAGTGAGACCATAGAGTCTGTGTTTCTGAGAAGCTCCAGGTAATGCCAGTGCAGCTGGCTGGCTCAGCACACTTTCAGTTGCAGGGGTTTAAGGTATGCAGTGATCTACTCTGCTAGTGTAGTGTTTCTCAACCTGTGACAGTTTTGTGCTACGGTGTACATACAGGACAGCTCCTTAACCCAGCTCTGTATGTCCGTAGTGATGCTGCTGAGAAACCTTGAATTCTGAGCAAGTTACTAGCCTCAAATGCATATCAGAGTCAATTAGAGACAGGAAAAATACCAACACCCCTTTTAGTTCTGGCCATGAATAATGGGCATCTGACCTCCCCTCCTGCTGTGAAAGCCCATGAAATAAATGCAATATAAGAAAGTTGGACAAAATATATGAAGCAACTTATGAGGCACAGAAAATAAACAAGGCTGTGATTCTTGAAGCAAGGAAAACAACCCAGATCTTAGGCTACAATTTCAGATGGTATTTACCTTAGATCAGCCTCCAAAAGGTCGGAAGTCAGGACATGACTCAAGTTGACCCACCAATAAATACCTCCCAGGACAAAAGTCAGTATTCTCTAAAAGAATACAGTAAAATGTAGAGTTTCAAGAACTGACTAGCATCCACAGGATTCAGCTCATAATAAAACTTTACCACACAGGGAACAGGAAAATGTGAAAAGAAGAGAAATAGATGTGACCCAGATGGTAAAATTATCAAACAAGGACAATGAAACCTCTATGTAAGTATGTTCAAGGACTTAAATGAAAAGTTAAACATAACTAGTGAACATATTGGGGGACTCAGCAGAGAAATGAGAAATACAAAGTGCTTCTAGAATGGAAAAATACAGTACATGAAATTAAAAATCCACCAGTTAGGTTTAATAATCAACTAGAGGCCAGGCAAAGGATCAGACTGGAGCACGGCAAGATAAAAGACTAAATTGAAAAAACAGAGCCTCAGAAAAGGGCTGTGAGAAAAGGTAAAGAATTCTAACTTGCATGTATTTGGATCTCAGAAGGAGAAGAGGGATTAAGGGCATGAAACAAATCAGAGCTGAAGCTTTTCCAGTTTGATGAAAATTACTGACCCAGAGATAAAAAAAAAGCTCAATGAACCCAGAGCAGAATAAACATAAAGACAGCCATCTCTAGAAAACCAAAAATAAAGAAGCAAATATTAAAAGCAGCCAGAAGAGACACATACAAGAATGTCAATGATAAGAGTAACTGCTAACTTATTAGAAAAAACAAATGAGATAGGAAACAGCATCTTTAAGTTCAGAATGAAAAATCCCATACCCAGTTAACCCTTCACAGTGAAGGTGAGGGGCATGTAATTCCAGACAAGACAGTAAGTACATTCAACTTAATTCCTTCTTCTAATTACTACTAAAATGTTTTAGACAAAAGCAACTAACAGAACTTTCTCCAAGTTGTAGAACAGAAGGCAGACTGGATAAGGGCCTTACTACACAAGTAAGGACACAGCCACTAGTCTCACTCCAACCCCCTTCCTTTTTAATGCCTGTTTAACTCAGCCTGGGCTATAATATGGTCTACAGTTTGAAACAGCAATATACACAGACCAAAAAGGTCCAAGGAAAGCCTTCTGTCTTTAAACAATGGATCAGCCAGAGGGCAAGTATACAGTTCAGAATACTTTTACTATACCTGTTGTACTCTAGATGAATACCATGAGAAAAGCTGTACCCTTCCCACTTCCCACGAGGTGGTGTGGAAAGTGGGGAGTAGAGTCCTGTCATGTATCGCCACCCTGTGCTAACCAGGGAGCACACCTACCTCTCCCCACTGAGGAGACTAAAGCAGAGCCTTGTCAGCAAGACCATCCCCACACTAACAAAGCAGTATCCTCTCCCACTGGGGTTATTTATGAGACAGTAACCTGTCAACAACTCCAGCCTGAACAACTGAGGTGGTACTTCTCCCTCCCTGCCAGATGCTTTGGAGACTCAAGGGATAGTGTGGAGAGGAGCCTACTGACCCATCATTGCCATGCATTAAGAAAAGGTAATACCCCACATCCTTCTAAGTAGAAAACCCTGTTCTAGGCAATTAACAGACTACAAGAGAGATAACTAGTTAAGCTATAGAAAAAAACTGGCCCCAGAAACCAATGGGATCTAACTGATATAGAGAACTCCACCTGAAAACAGAAGAATGCATGTTCTTTTCCATTGCCATTGGAACATTCAGCAAGACAGATCATACCCTGGGTCATAAAATAAACCTTAACAATTTAAAAAGTATAGAAAGTGTATTTTCAGATAATAATATAAATTAGAAATCAGTAACAAAGAAAATGGAAAAAAAAATCTTCAAACACTTAGCTCTAATAACCAAGGTATCAAAAGAAGTCTCATGAAAAAGTACAAAATTAAAAAATATAATACATGAGGATTTATGGGATGTAGTTAAATCAGGACTTAACAGGACATTTATAGCATTAAATACTACAGTAGGAAATAATGAAAGGGTTAAAAACAAACTAGAGAAAGAAAAGGGAAAATAAACGAAGAATCAAGCTGAAAAAATAGGAAAATCTCCACAAACACTTGAAAATTTAAAAACATTCTTTTGGGACACCAGGTGGCTCAGCTGGTTAAGTATCCACCTTTGGCTCAGGTCATCCCAGGGTCCTGGGGTCAAGCCCCACATCAGGCTCCTTGCTCAGTGGGGAGCCTGCTTCTCCTCCCTGTCCCTCTCCCAGTTTGCCCTCACTCTCTCAAATAAATAAAATCTCAAAAAAATTAAAAACATTTTTCTGAAAGGTCAGAGACCCAAGATAAAAACATACTGAAGTAAATGAAAATATATCAAAACATATGGAATATATCTAAAACAGTGCTAGAAATCTATAATATTAAATACCTAGGAAAAAAGAGAAGTCTCAATTCAATAATTAGACTTAAGTCTCCATCTCAAGAAACTAGGAAAAATAGATCCATAGCGGAAAGAAGAGCAGAAATCAGTGAAACTGACAATAGAAAAAGAGAAAAAAGCTCATTCTTTGAAAAACACCAATAAAATTGAAAAACTCCCAATATCTAGAAAGAAGTACTTCTACAGACTCCACAGCCATTTACAGGAGTTAAATAAGGGAATACTATGAACATTTCTACACAAAAATGACCGCTTAGATAAAATGGACCAATTCTTAGAAAACCACAAATAATCAGAACTAATTCAAGATGAAATAGATTAAGGGTTGGTAAACTCTGGTCGACAGTCATATCCAGCCCACCACCTGTTTTTGTAAAGCTACCAACTAGGAATGAATTTTATATATTTAAATGGTTGGAAAACACATTTTGTGGATTTCAAACTTACATGCCATAAAATTTTCTTGGAACTCAGTGATACTCATTTATGTATTGTGCGTGATGCTTTTGTGCTACAATGCACAGATGAATAGTTGTAACAGAGACCATGTGACCCTGTAAAACCTAAATATTTAACTATCTGGCTTTTTGCAGAGAAGTTTGGCCACTCTTAATATTGAATTCATAGGGGCGCCCGGGTGGCTCCGTGGTTTAAAGCCTCTGCCTTCAGCTCAGGTCATGATCTCAGGGTCCTGGGATCGAGCCCCGCATTGGGCTCTCTGCTCAGCAGGGAGCCTGCTTCGTCCTCTCTCCCTCTCTGCCTGCCTCTCTGCCTACTTGTGATCTCTGTCTGTCAAATAAATAGATAAAATCTTTAAAAAAAATACTGAATTCATAGTTAAAAAGGAATAAAATCCTTAGGCCCAGATCATTTTACTGGAGAATTCTCAAACATTTTAAAAACTCTACCCCCACCTCCAAAAAAGAGAGCGGGAAACAAAAAGAACAGCAATTCTACTCATTCTCTTCCAGAAAATAGAAGGAAGACTTCTCATTTTATGAGGTCAGCATTGCCATGATACCAAAACCAGACAAAGACATAGAATAAAAAGAAAACTGTATACCAATAGTTCTCATTAACAAATGTAAAAGTCCTCAACAAAATACTAGCAAATTGAATCCAGCAACATGTGAAAAGAATAATACACCATGACCTTGTGGGGTTTATTCAGGGAGTCAAAGACTAGTTCAGTGTCTTGATTCAAACGCTAATAAATGTCATCCACCATGGCGAAAGTATAAAGCTGAAAAATCATATGATTGTATTATTAACTGATACAGAAAACCATTTGATAAAATCAATACCCATTCATGGTAACTTTAATACACTAGAAATGCAAGTGAGCTTTATAAACTTGATAAAGAACACCTACCAAAATCTATAGCTAACATACTAAATGGCGAAAAGTAAAAAAGTGGAAACTCACATGTTCAACACTACATCCACAATACCATGTACTTACTAATAAAAAGGGATGAACTAAACTATGATACATGCAAAACTCAGATGGATCTTTAGAGCATTACAGTGAATGAAATAAAGCCCATCTCAACAAGTTATGTAGTTTATAATTTGATTTTTACAACATGCTGAAGATATCAAATATACTAATGCAGAACAAATCAGTGCTTTCCAGGGATTAGGATAAGGGGGAAGGTGCCCCTATAAAGCAACACACAGAAGTTTCTTTGTAAAGGACTTTCTTTCTAGAACAGTTCTGTAGAGTAATTGTGGTGGTTACTCTATACATGTAGTAAAATTTCACAGGAACATACACACAAATGCATGTAAAAACTGATGACCAAATAAGGTAGTTAATAGTATGTTCTTGGTTTTGAAAATTATACTATGGTTATAGGATGGTCATTGGGGAAGCTGAGTGAAGGGTACATGGGAGCTCTCTGTTATTTTTGCAATTACTTTAAAATGTTAATAAATTCAGAAGTAAAATATAGTTCCCCCTCTCCCCACACCAAAAAAAAGTAAAGGTGAAATAAAGATAGTTTCAGACAGGTAAGAAGTGAGAACTAGTCTCCAGGAAACCTATAGTACAATAAATGTTAAACTTTTTTTTTTTTTTTAAAGATTTATGTATTTATTTTAGAGGGAAAATAAGAAAGAGCAGGAATGGGAGGAGGGTCAGAGAGGGAAACAAGCAGACTCCCCAGTGAGTGGGGAGTCTGACACATGGCTTGATCTCAGGACCCTAGATCATGACCTGAGTTGAAACCAAGAATTGCCCACTTAACCGACTGAGCCTCCTGGGTGCCCCTAAAGGAATTTTTCCAGGAGGAAGGGAAATGAACCAACTGTAAACTCAAATGGGGATATTTAAGACTTCTTCTTCTTCCTTTAATTTGAAATAAAACTGATTTTTTAAAGCACCATAGTTAACTGCATTGTGGAATTAATTACATATTAATTAGTTTTATAAAAATGAAATGTATGACAATGATAGCAACAAGGATAGGGGATAAATGGAAATGTGTTTTCACAAGGTTCTTACATTATATATGAAGTGGTATATTAGATCAAGGTAGATTGTGGTATCTAAGTTTAAGATGTATATTGTAATTTCTAGAGCTATGCTAATATAGTAGCCACTGACCACATATGACTTGAACACTTGAAATATGGCTAGTCTGAATTAAGGTGTGCTGTTAGTAAACAAACCAGATTATGAAGACTTACTATGAAAAAAAAGAATGTAAAATGTTTCAATTTTTATTACAATGTTTTGGGTATTGGTTTAGAGTATATTATTAAAGTAAACTTTACCTGTTTCTTTAAAATTACATATGTGGCTTACATTATATTTCTGTTAGAGTGGTTTTAGAGCTGGGGTTTGCAGACTTCTCCTTTGAAGGGCAGATAGTAAATATTTTAGGATTTTGGAGCAGACAGTCTGTGTGACAGTTACTCAGCTTTGCCACTATAGCATGAAAGAAGCTGTAGACAATATGTAAGAGACTTAGCAAATAAGGATGGCTAGGTTGTAATATAACTATTTACAGAAGTAGGTGGCTTGCTGAATTTGGCCCATAGGCCATAGCCTGCTGAGCTAAAGTACCCACTACAACAAAAACAAAAGCCCAGAAACCAAAAAAGAACCCTCAAAAGTTTAAAAATTGAAGAGATGAGAGACAAATTCTTCATTACTCCAAAAGAAAGCAGGAGGGAGGTAAAAAGTGACAAAGAATAAACGGCAAAAAAGAAATCAAATAGATTGTAGATATAACTCAACTACGATGATTATATTAAATGGATATGGATAGATTAAAAGGAAATTTTGTGAGGTTGTACAAAAGAAAAGGACAAACTCTGTTAATTTACAAAAGTACTCACAGACACAAAGAAAACTCCACACTGAGCAGAGAGCCCAACACAGGCCTTAATCCCATGAAGCCAGAATCACTACCTGAGCCAAAACCGAGAGTCAGGTGCTTAACTAACTGTGCCACCCAGGTGCCCCACTATACATTTTAGAAAAGAGACTTAAGTTTAGCTTTTATCTTAAGAAGCTTGAAAGAAGAGAGTACCTAAAGTAAGTAAAAGGAAGGAAATGATGAAGAATGGAAATTAGTGAAATAGAAAAAAAAAAAATCAACAGTAGATAAATCAACAAATCCAAAAACTGGTTTTTTGAAATGATCAATAAAAATGATAGGCATCTAGCTAGACTATCAAAAAAAGAAAGAGACTAAAAAGTTACCATTATCAAGAATGAAAGAAGGGACATCAAAATGGATACTGAAGATGTTAAAAGGATAATAGTATCATGAACTACATAATGCTGAGAAATTTTACAACTTAGATGAAATGGACAAGTTCCTTGAAAGATACATATTACCAAAATTGACACAAGAAGAAAAAATCTAATAATGTCATTATTCATAATTAAAAATTTTCCTACAACAAAACTCTAGACTCAGATGATTTTCTTACTAAATTGTATTAAACAATTATGAAAGACAAATCTTAGTAAAACACTTCATGAAAATAGACACCTCCAACCGATACAATGACCTGAAAACAAAAGCACCCAAGGATATTATGAGGAAAGAAATTACAGATCAAGATCTCTCATTAATGTAGATATAAGAAAAACCCCTTAATGGAATAATAGCAAATCAAATTCAGTATGACAACACATTATGACTAAATGGGTTTTATCCAGAGACAAAAGGTTGATTTAATATTCAAAAACCAATGTAATTCCTTATACTAGTAAAGGAGAAAAATCATATGATCAGGAGATCCCAAAAAATTACTTAATATACATCCATGACTTAAATTTTGTTTTCTTTCAACAAACTACAATGAAATTTCCTCAGCCTGATAAAGGGCATTTAGGAAAAAACCTACAGCTAACATCATACTTAATGGTTAAAGAATGAATATTTTCCACCAAAGAACAGGAACAAAGCAAGAATGCCCACTCTTGATGTAGTATTAGAGGTCATGGCAGGTGTGATAAAGCATGAAAAAAAGATATAAAAGGCATACATGTTGGAAAGGACGAGGTAAAACTCCATTCACAAACATGATTGATGATGTAGAAAATTCTAAGAATCTATCAAAGAACTACTAGAATTAAAAAGTGAATTTAGAAAGATCCCAAGATTCAAGGTCAATATATAAAATGATATTTACAATAGAATTTAAAATATTTAGAGATAATTTTAATGGAAAATATGTAAGATGTCTACACGAAAAAACTACCGAACACTGTTGAGAGAAATTAAAGATCTATATAAATGGAGAGGAGTATCAGTTTCATGCGTTCGAAGACTCCAGTGTGTTGCCCCTAAACTGATCTTTAGATTGAGTAGAGTCACCATCAAAATCCCATTGTGCTTTTTAGTGGAAGTTGACAAACGGGTTCTTAAATTTTATGGAAAGGGACAGAACCTAAAATGGCCAGTGCATTCTTGAAGAAAAGTGTTGAAGGACTTCTACTAATTTCAGTAATTGATCCAGTGTAGCTCTGGTATAAGGACAAAGAGATTGAGAGAAGAGAATAGAGTCCAGAAACAGACCATTACTTATAATGTCAGGGGATTTTTGAAAAAGATTCCAGTGAAACTTAATTAGGAAAAGGAACCTCTTCTTACACATGGTGCTGAGACAGCTGGCTCTCTATAATGTAAGAGAAGGAATCTTAACCCCTTACACCATATACCAGAATGATTTGACATGGCTCATAGACTCAAAATGAAAACTAAAACTATAAGCCTTTTTAAAAATGTATAGTAACCTGTGACTGTAAGATAGGCAAAATTTTCTCAGGTTTCTTTACAGAAAAAAAAAAAAAGATAAATTAAACTTCCAAGAAAAATAACACAGTTTTTGCTCACTGAAGACACTGTTAAATAAATGATAGGCTACACACTAGAACATATCCATAGTATAGATGTATAAAGAATACCTACAACTCAGTAATAAAGAGACAATCATCCACATAAAAATGGATCAAGACATTTCATGAAAGAAGATACAGGATGGGCAGTGAGCACATGAAAAAGTGCCCACAGATACTAATTATCAGGTACATAACTGGAATCAACAGAGATACTAATACATAAATGTTGGAATGGCTAAAATTAGAAAGGCCAACAGCGAATGTTGGGGAGGATCTGTGATTACTGGTGGGAGTATAAAATGGAAGTATTTGTCAACTTTTTATTAAGGTGAACATACATCTGCCCTATGAAATAGCAGTTCCACTTCTCAGGACAAACAAAATGTATCCATAGAAGGACTTGTGACACAAAGCTATTATTCATGGTGACTAGAGCCAGGGGCAGCCCAGTTATTAATGGGAGACTGGATATATGAATTATGATGTAGTTCCACAATGGAGTATTACTCAACAAGAAAAAGAAGAAATGACTAATATATGCAGCAGTATGGATGAACTTCAAAAATACATGCTGAGGAGTGCCTGGGTGGCTCAGTGGGTTGGGGCCTCTGCCTTTGACTCAGGTCATGATCCCAGGGTCCTGGGATCGAGCCCTGCGTCAGGCTCTCTGCTCAGCGGGAGGCCTGCCTCCCTCTCTCTCTCTGCCTGCCTCTCTGCCTACTTGTGATCTCTGTCAAATAAATAAATAAAATCTTAAAAAAAAAAAATACATGCTGAGTGAAAAAAGCCAGACACAAGAGTTTATACTGTGTGACTATATGGTATGTGACTTTCTAGAAGAAGCCAAACTAGCCTAGTAATGAAAATCAGAACAGTGGTTGTCTGGGGGAAGAGGCCTAACTGAGAAAGAGAACAAAGCTTTCTGGAATGATCAAATCTGTATACATGTATCACAATGCTATCCCAATGAAAATAAATCAAAGTCTTTGCTTAGAACCTGGGCATCAGTATTTTTATAGTCCCTCCCTACCTCCATACATAAGTGATTCTGGTAGACAGTAATGGTTGAAAAAGAACCCTCAAGAATCTCAAAATTTTGTCACCAAGCAGTATTGTAATTTTATAAATGGGAACTATAACTGCAAAAGATTCTTACTAGTACTAAAGAGTGTTCTCTGGATAAACATGCATGCTTGCTGGTTGGATAAGAAATGCCCAACTTGTATATGTCTAATTTTTGTCCTGGCTGCCAAGAAGTTCAGAGCCAAATTCAGTGTTCAGTTTAGTGATTAACATCCCAGCTGCCTGATATACCAATTTGTGGGGCGGGGGTTGGGAAACGGAAGATGGGGGTATTAAACTATCCTGTTTCACATTTTAAACTACCTCAAATCATTTGGGGGAAAATGACGGTATATAAATCATAGAAAATGTTGGTCATTTTGGAAAAAAATTTCTTTTTCACTGAAGATATAAATACATTGTATGCTGCTGCTTGTCAAAAAAAAGGCAGTTCTGGAAGGACTTTTGCTATTGCTTGGATGAGTCCTCTGCTAAAGGTAGGTCACTACCCAACCAAATGATGTAATAACATTAAAAAATGCATCATTTTAAAATACAACTATATCAACAGGGAGACTCTTCACTTACCTTCGATTATAAGGGTGAGACTGGAGGAACCCACGTAAGAGATGGAATATGTTAAGAGTCCCTAATGGATCATAGATGGCATAAAAAATTGAAGTGCACTTCATTACATTCTTAGGCTAAAGAAAGAAATCAGATCAGTACGCAAATGTGCTCACTGTCGTTCTGTTTCTATGATGACTGGTGTCGGCTGCTTTGATTTTATCCACTGGATAGGATAGTTTTTTGCCCTTTCTCATTTAACAAAACCATACAACCTTGGCCCTCAGGAGAAAATATAATTTCTTTACTCCCATAGGGCATATTCTAATGCAACATGAAGGAAAAAAGAAAAAAAGCCTCTCACCTGAGCTGTCTCACTGCTAAGCAATCCAGTCGGTGGCTCCACTTTTTGCACTTTTCTCCCTGTTAAGCAGGACTCAGCACTTCTCTCACTATGGATGTTTTTCTCTATTAACCTATTTTGCATCTGATTGACTTGCTTTGTTGCAGCCTTTCCAGAAACAACCTGTTGATAGAGAGTAATCATGTATAATGAAAACTTTTGACACTTGTTTAAAAAAAAAACCAAAATGCATTCAGATCCAGATTCTTGAAAATTCTAAACTTGCCAAGGTTTGTAAAAAGGAAGAAATAAAGAGGAAACCAACAAATGGATATTATGGAAAGAATATAGAAGTTGGCAAGATCCAGACCTTTCTCATCAATAGTACAAGACCAATTAAAATTAGTGTCACTGTTATACGCTCTTTAGAAATTATCTTATTGAAAACGGCATTTTTACAGAAAACTGTCACATTCTCAAACTGCACATGAATTCATTATTAACCTTTGCTGGGAGTGGATCCAATACATCTTTTTAGTTTAAATTCTTATTAATTAGAATCTTAGTTTTCTATCATTGAAGTGAGCCTAATTAATGTGAACGTATAAAAGGAGCTTGTGATGTTGCTTACTTTTTTTATACAGGTAATTTAACCTTTCAGCAGATGAGTCACAGTTCATGTCACCTAGTACTGTGATCCAGTATCAGAGGTTAAGTTCTACAACAAGCCTGCTGTCTCTGAGGGTTCTTTTTCACACCACGGTGTTTTCTGGGGGATGACTGACTCTCAATAACCTTGAAGTAGACACGGAAATAGAAGGGCAGATCCCACAATAGAGTTGGAAGATTGAAAGCCACAGTGAAGACCCTTATGTGAAGTATTTGCTCAGCAGCTTCGTGTTTACAGCAGCTGAAAGTGCCATCACCTTTTTTCATGGGTTAAATAGGGGGCAGAAGATAGGAACAGCACAAGGGGAAATAATGGAGTAGCCAGTGCCAAAACGGAGAATGAATTACATTGGCTGGGCAAGCAGAGCCTTAATTTGTAGTCTCTCGATTTTTAGCTTCTATTGCCAAATGTGTTCACTCCTTCCCTTTAAAATATGCTGGTGTTTTGTGGCTAGGTCTAAGCTGTCACAACACCATTCCTTATTCACCCCTCCTCCTGGATTCCAGCTTCTCAAAGGAGAGAGCAAAGTCATTGCTTTTCAGTAACCCGACAATTGGAATTGTTCCCTCATCACTCAGGGTTTCTTTATTTTCACCACTCGACTCTCCCAAACTACTGGGGAAATTCATGTGTGTAACCATCTTCTGAGTCTCTCTCCCACTGAAGTCATCTTGGTGATAAATGCTCATCATACCACAGGGTGAAACAAAGGGCTTCCCAAGGCTGCTGTACACCGTTCATCCTAATAAAAGACTAGCTTGCCGATCATTGTGAAAATGTGTCTTATGATATAAAGGATTAGTTGAGATACTAGTTGAGGTTTTTAAAGTCTCCTGGATGCTAGGCACTTTAGGTAGAACGGGTTTTGGCCTGGGAGCCTCTGATGTACAAACAAAATTTGATCTAATATAGTCAGTCCTCCGTGAGGCTTTCTGGAAGAGATGGTGCCTCCTGGATCTGCTGTCAGTTGGCCGGATGGTTAGGTTGTGCTGCCATAAGCACTTCTAGCTAATAAAGTGATATCCAGTTTATGAAAAATTTCTATTTCTAGGGAAACTTTTGAAATGGTAAGAGTGGAATGAGATGATTAAGTTTTACTCAGTTGTGAACAGAGGTAAAACTTTTCTCAAATACATAAAAGTAAGTACAGGAAACACTCTGGGCATCTCACATAATCAAACAAAATGATACTGTCCAAATTTGGGTCAGTTTCAAGAAAGTGGCTATTCAAATAAGGCATTTTTTATTTAATCTTCCACCGGCACTTCACAGTATTCTAAGAAATCAGGAATACTCTGGCCTCCTAAAATTCAGTAAGCCAACAATATGCTCATAATTGAGAATTTATACTCTCCTTTTCTCACACAGAAGTATGAAGACAAGCTTAACAATTATTTTGAGAAGGCTCAAGAAAGAACTATATACATTTTTAAGTTCAATGCAAGGATTACTACAACCAATAATAATATATTCACCCCTGGATTTGCTGTAGGAGCCTCAGATTCAGGGTACATGAAAGGACAAGCTTTCACTTGTCTGAAATGTAGGACAGCTTGAATGTTTCACTGTCCTACGGTTGCTCCTCTGTCTAGGTCGAGCATTTCGGAAGGATGGGTGGCTCATTATGCCCAGGTCTCTGTGCTGTTACAGTATGGACTTGGGTATCCCAACACCGAGGGAGATGTGATAAGCTGATCAAAGGGTCCACTACTGGCTCTTGAAGAAACAGCTTATTTAAGGGTTGAATGGGGGCCTTCAATAATGCTGGTTTTCCAGCTTGGCTTAGCATTCTCATCTGGGAATTCTAGAGCTTTAGCTCACCTCAATAAGCGTTCTTACTGAAATATGGTTTCCTTCAGTGAATTTTGGACATTAAATCCCAGTGGAAGGCATCAACAGACTGTAGTAGCCCTGATGATAGATTCTTCTAATTTGACAGTGTTACCTCAGGAGCCGTCGGAGCTGCTAAAGAGTGATTTCAGCTACACAGACCATCATTTTGATTGAGGCAAATGCCCCAAAAGATTTGCTTTTGAGGAAAAAAATATCAGTGTCTCTCCTGTCTTGACAAAAATTCATTTCCAATTTAACTCTAGTAACAGTATTTGAGGACTTGTGCAAGGCAGCAGCTCAGTTTACAGGAACAGTTTATGATGCCTAGTAAAACCCAGTATTGGAAAAATACCTCATTTTTCTTTTGCAAAAACATGCTGTAAGTTTGCCAAGATTCTTATGGTGATGTGCTATTTTCTAACACCTAACCAAAACATATTTTTGTTAGGAATACTAAATTTAAAAGGCACAACCACTTATACTGAGGGTAATAACTTGGACAAAATTAACATTTATAACTTTCTTTTGAATACTGAATGATACAAATATTTTGTTTATCTAACTGTGTATGTTTTCTGGTTCACTGACTTGTTTCTAAGTGTCTTTGTCCAAAAAATTTAAGTCCAGAATTCATTCAGTATTCTATTAAATAACTAGAGTAAGCCATGTTTGAAGTAGCAAAGGTTTTTAGTTACTAGTAAGGGGATTCTGTCTGTGATTAAAAAGAGAAATTTGGAGCCATGTGATTGGTGCTCATTCTGGACCTAAAATGATTATTGTTATGAAAGTAGTCAATTGCAGAAACTATCCTATACTTCTATCATTCACGGGAACTGAGTACATAACAGTTTACATTGTCATATTTTGCTTTTAAACATTTTCGAGTTTGGTTTTTGCAACATTACAAAATCTGTAAACTTTAAAAATTCAGATACCTTGGGTTTAGCCACATGGTGAACCCATTTTTATGACTATTAAATATATTCGTGCACTTAAAATACTACAGAAGTTAAGTCATTATTCAATAAATATTGATCTGCTGTGGTATATACCCTCAAATCATCTTACTGTCTATACACTGGGGCTGGTCATACTGTTAGAAATTAACTAAGGTCTTAAGAATGCACATTATTCTTTGTGTTTTCTTTTTACTCATAATCAAAGTGCTCTAATCAAAAGGGAAGAATAAAATATTTTTGATTGAGGCTCATTGGAAAAATGCACATTGGAAAAATGTTTTATGTTCTATTCTCTGCATATAAAAATGGTTTCACAACAAACATCCTTTGCTTTTGATGAAACTGAAAATTCTGGTGAATAATAATTAGAATTTTACATTAGAGAATATAACTATCAGTTTTTAAAATGGCTTCCTTTATATTTCAATTAAGTTTATGAAACTGAAAAACTACAAAAAAGGAAAAAAAATCTACTTAAATTAGTGTAGATTAAGTGGTGACCATTATTGCAAGGGAAATACTATGTTAAGGAAATGGCTCTTTGTTTTGTTGCAAAAGTGATAAAAACACAAAAGTCAATAAAACTGTTAAAATAAGTCTCAGTAATTACCAAGATCAAAATCCACTGGCTTTTTATTAAACATGAACTTTTGTTCTGCCTTCTGCAATACGTAAATAGTGCTGACAATTGGTTTGTGAGGCATTTGCTACAATAAAATGTAATTGTATCATGAGAGAAAGGTGACAATCAGGAGATCATGAAAAAATTACATATTCTCACTGGTAGTTAATTAGCCATGCAAAACCTCCTCAAACAGATATTCTCTTCTATTAGGAATGATTACTATGCAGGCCTACAGATGTCAATACCACAGTCATTCAAATACTTCTTTCCCTACTAATTGAAGGTTGTAAAGCTCTGGTGCCAAGGTTTTGCTTCCAAAGAGCTAATTTATGACTAGAAGGATATTTTATGTCTTCAGTTGCAGCAGCTACAAAATTCAGCAAATCAGAACCATCTGTGCACTGATACTTGACTCACCATTCATCTCGCAGCCTATCAGTCACATTAGTTTGCATCCTGCATTCTTGGCTCGTGAACACTTGCGATGATCCAAAGTTCATAAGAAATATTAAAAATGAATGGCATCCTGACCCTACCTTATTGTACACGCATCAGGAAACCCCACCACCACCACCCACATCTTTTGCATATGGACCGTATCAAGGAAGAACTGGACACTTGGATTCCCATCCAGTAAGGCCGCTCACAGCAGTCTCAAGTTGCCCCCGCCCTCTGAGAAATGTTAAGTCCTAATTCTTGTATATTGTTTCAAGTTCTATTTTTTTAAGTTGGTGTGAGCCAGTCAGTTGGAAAATTACAGAGTAAAGGATGAAAAGGTGTAACTTAAAAAAAAAAATTGTAGATTGAAATATCAGTACACACAAGTCATCTAGTTAAATTTAAGAATATCACCATGACTGCCACCAAATTATGACCAAACTGGTAAGCAAAACCAGAGGGAAGTAACTAAAGAGATCTGAAGAAAAGCAGCAAATAAAGGTTCTCATGAGTAAAGTCAGATTAGCCTTTAATCTGACCTTGGTCATATCTCTGTGGCCTCAGTCACTGCTTTCTTTCTTTAACAGTACACTAAATTGGCTATGGATCCTCCTGTTATTCTCTAGGAGACAACAGGTCAAAAGAACTTTCAACAAAATTTCTTGGAGCTGAGTGAGGAGAACTAGTAGTTACATATAATAAGCAAGAAACTGGGTTGTCAGACTCCTTTTGAGACCCCAAACAACTTCATTTGGTAGAAAAGCTTCAGAGAAGGTAATCCTAGGGTCCCAGAGACTAAATTACTTACTTTTTGATTGTCTGGGATATGCACATTTGCACCCTCTCCTCTGGTGGAAAACTCCAGTGGTCCTAAAGGTATTCCACCTGGGTTCAGGATTTTCTTGAGCATTTGATAGTTTGGCTTTTCATCATATGCCAAATTATGAGCACATACCAAATATTCGGCTATTTCACCTGTGAAGTGTTAAATTTTTTAAAATGTTATTCATAATGGGCAAGAATTGTCAAGGTTCTAGTGTCATCAAAACCTCTCTACTCTCTTACACATGCACACAACACACATCCTGAAGAAACTACGAGTGAACACTTTGGTGAAAAGCACTTTTCAAATGATACCCAAAAATGACTGAAATACAGTGACCTGGAGATGTGACAAGATGGGAGAAACTAGTAATTTTTTACATATCTTTGTTGGTATGTTTATTTTTCACTAATCAAAAGAAGCAAATTTTTAAGATTATAGTTAGTGATTTTGACTTATGGGGTGCAATTACTAAGAACTACATGAGTAATATGATAGACCAGGCATGCTTCATACTTCTTTTATGTTGAAGTTTTAAAAATTCAGTTACAAACAAGTGTCACTTATTATAAACCTCCTTACTTTGATGGAAAAAAATACCACTGCAAATTTTAATTCAGGCTTTGATTTTGAGATAATACTAGTACATTTAGAAATGACCTTGAATTCTAGGTTTTTAGCCATGACTAATTTTAGAGTTCACTAGACCTCCCTCAAGCCCACCATCCTTAGCCAGCCGGGTGCCTTCACTTGTGTCATCTTCCTAACAACGGAGCAGAAGGATGAGATGTTGCTACTTTTTTCTTTCTAATGTAATCTCTAACTTAGAACTACATAGCAATCCCCACCCCCCCACACAAAATATGAATGAACTCTTAAACACAAATAGAATTAGTGACCCAAATTTATAAACATTGCTGCCTTAAATGTAGTTTTGCTTTTTTCAGGTGGAGATTCAATCTAAATTCAAGATGAAAGTATATGATGATACCGTATACTTCTTAAAATCTAGCATGTTTTCCTTTCTTGCAGAGATGTTTAGATACTCCACAAACTAGTTTTTATAAGCTTTCCCGTTCAAAAACATATCACTCACACAGACATAAGTACCTCTTACTTTCTCACTAAGTTGCTATATCCCGGTGGCTGGGAAAATCTGGGAAGCTTTGTGGGTTGGCAGGAGTGACTTCCTAATCCTTCCCTTCCCCTCCAGGCCCATCTCCATTCAAAAGGGAACTGCAGACACTGGCTTTCACCCACTATGGGGGAAAAATTCCAAAAGGAACAGTCACCATCCCTTCCCCTTACCAAAGTCAGAGTGACCCTTTCATACCCCATTACCCACAGCCATGTTCAAGGACCATAAGGCTACTGTGGCTAAAATGAGAACTCTTGGCTCCAGGGTTTTTGTTTTTAGTTTCTTGGTATTTGTTTGTTTGTTTTTCCTTTTCTTCTGGATACGGCAGCAATTATGCAACCTAGCTTTCTTCCTTCTCTAATGTTGTAAGGTGTATCACATTCTGTTATGTAACATTCGATCAACCACATCTCTGTTAACTAGTAAATGGTATGGCTGCATCACATTTGTAACTCCTGTTTCCAGAAGCCCATTGCAGGCATCTGATTCCTGAAGGGATGATCAAAAAGAAAAAGAGATTACATTACATTTACTACCATTTTCATGTAAATATTCTGTTGTTCTTTGGCCCTTTTGAGATTGGTAAACTAAGTTTGGTATATGTTATCACAGTTCTATTAACCAAAATATCCCAAATGGAGAAGAGAGCTGAATATTGTGGGAGAATTTTCGCAGGTCATGGTTAGAAGACAATGTAAGATTCCTGGCGCTCCCACAGCTGAAGGCAGCTGTGCTGCCAAGTCTTCATGGGTCTAGGGCTTGGAAAAATGAGGTATGGGTGAGGTAGGAAAGGGAGAAAAAGAAAAGCCACTTCTTATAAATTCGTTATTATCAATCTGAAGCTTGGACTACTGTGATGTATTACTGCCTTAAATGTTAGCCTTCCAAGATCTGGATTTATTAAGTATACTTTTTAATTTACTGGCATATTTCTGGAGCTATAAAACAAAATGCTTTGAGTAGTATGAAGTTATGATATTCTCGAATCATCTGCTTTTAAGCTAATGAAATATTAAGTAACATTACAATCACCTCAGGAGACAGAAACCTATGCAACTATTACTATTACACAAGCTGGACATGCACATTGGAAACTTTTTGGTGGTTTTATTTCATCAACTGCCTTAGTAATAAACCTTTTTACACATTGGATTATCATGCTTGCAGTACCCACTCCTAAGTACAACCAACAGATCTTCAGATAATATTAAAGTTTCAATGTTCTCTGCTTTAGAAATAGAAATCTGCATTTTATAAAATAATAGGATGGACCCAAATAAATGGTTGGTACTGAAAATGGAGAACCTGGCCTTCCTGTCATTTCTCGTTGTAGCTCGGATCTTATCTCCAGTAACAGAAGGGTCCCAGAATATACACAGGCCCACAAGCATTTATCCTGTGCAACCCAGGGCATCAGGGCTTTCTTTTCCATTACTGAGCTGAACAGTTACCTTTTGTGCAGGAGGGGCAGAAAAGGTAAGGGAGATACACAGAGAAAACTTTCTTTCACGTCTCTCATTTCTCCTTTTTGCTGTCCTATTGAGTAAAACTGTATAATTTTGTCCAAATGCCAATAGGCGTATTAGCCAAAAAGGAATACTGGCATTCGGACCAAGTTACTCAGTGCAGTTACAGAAACGAAAAGCTTTCTCATTCCCAACCCACCCCCCACCCAAGGAGAACCCCTCCTCTGTCAGAAGAGGGACTACAGAAGCTGGGAAGCTGGAGGCTCACACTGGGGCAAGCTTAGGACTTGGAGGATGGAGGTGGAAAAGCAGAACTGCTTTGTTCCTCTTTCGTTTCCCATGGAAATGAACATTTTGGTTTCTTGTCAAAGAAAGGCTATAAAT
This sequence comes from Martes martes, assembly GCF_963455335.1. NCBI lineage: Eukaryota > Metazoa > Chordata > Mammalia > Carnivora > Mustelidae > Martes > Martes martes. Next base: position 76,439,623 of record NC_137896.1, on the reverse strand, counting down.
ATAAGTTCAAGACGATTTAACTCTACATTTAAACTCTCAGATGGAAACTGATGCTATTTGACCTTATCTAGAGGGCCAGTGTACACATTCACTTTCATAAGTCAGCTAAAAGCTAACTTTGAGATTGCCCAATATAGAGAAACCGAGATTCATTCTGCTTATCTGTCTCTGAGAAAAAGTGAGCCTGACAGCAGAAGCTGCCTCTTTTCTATAAGACAATCGAACTCGTTTATTAAATTGGTGAACAATGTGCCATGCGTGCATATGCAAACGACAGGCACTTGTGAATTGACTATTTTTACTGATAATACTGTCAATTAAAGAATTCCAAAACGATCCATACTAACTCAAAAGAGAAAACCATTTAATGAAACATACCTTCAGATCCCAAGGTTATATGACTTTGTCAATTCAAATTTTTTTTTTTTTGCTGGCTGTTCAGAGTTTAAACCCAGGTTTAAACAGCATTCGAGTGTTCAATGATTTGGTTTTTTTAAATTACTGACCAAAAGTAGTCCTTCCTTAGATCAACTTTATCTTCTTTCAACAATATACAAAGGGACAAAACCAGAATGACAACTCTAAAGGCACTAGATAACAGCTGACGATTAAACGGAGAAGTGAGTTGGGGGAAATCGGAGGGGGAGACAAACCATGAGAGACTGTGGACTCTGAGAAACAAACTGAGGGTTTTAGAGGGGTGGGGGGTGGGGGTTGGGTGAGCCTGGTGGTGGGTATTATGGAGGGCACGTATTGCATGGAGCACTGGGTGTGGTGCATAAACAATGGATTTTGGAACACCGAAAAGAAATAAAACGGAAAAACAAAAACCCAAAAAACCTGTGTAAGATTCCTCTCTCCCTGCCTCTCCCCACCCCCGGCCCCATGTCCAATGCAGTCAGCAAAGCCTAGAAGGCTGCCTAAATATTTTCTTGTAGCCTTCGTGTGTTCTAATGTCAAGAGAGGATCTAAACGTTCTCTTCTCAGGCAATTTATCTGTAACCCAGTGTACAGAGTTTCCTCCCACCCCAGTGGGAATGGGAGTGGGTGGATTAAGCAAAAACTGTAAAACAAGACTGACAAATGTAGAAATGTAGTGACCACTAAATCATATAGGAGAAGGTGGTAGAATTTGACTTACGGCAGCTGCTTCCGGAAGGAGCCCATTTAAGCACTGACTCAGGAAGCTCATCCAACAGACTAAAACAAAATAGAGTAAGATTCAATGAATTTGTTTATGATCTGTGATTCACCGTCTTGATTAGAAAACAACACTCAAGTTCTGTGTTGGTGGGTCACTGTATTGTCATGCCTTTCAATATTTTTTTTTCACCCACTTGGAAGGGGAAAGAGGGTAAGTGGAGGTGGGGGAGATCCTTCAATTCTCATTCACCAGTTTTATATCAATTAGCTAGAAACTGAATGTAGATTTATAGTATAAATGCTTTCATTCAAATCCTGGACATGCAGAAATGGAGAAGCAGGGAAATCTATCATGATTTTTTTTTCTTAAAAACAAGAAAAAATACATAGGAAAATTGTATCAGGATTTTCAGGAGATTCTTCCTCAGGTACTTACCCTTGGGGAGGGGCAAATTTTTTTAATTATTTATGTACACTGTTCTCCATTGGGCAGTGTTTTATGCTATTCTATGATTCAATGGGTTAACAAGCAATATTCAAACCACAAAACAAACAAGAAAAGTCATTATTCTAATCCCTTCTAGTGCTTTAGACGAAACAAGCACAGTTCTATTAAGTTGCCTCAGCCACCAGTATATAAACATGCAACTAAAATTATTGATACGAGTGTCTGACTGACAAACTCAGGCACAGGCAGAATTGCAACAATAAACGCACTGATCTGGTGTCACCCTGCATCAGGAAAATAAAGGGCATGAGGGAGATACGGTATCACGGCCGTATATGCAAGCAGGCCCTTACAAGGAAATTCAGAGTGTACCTTAGAAGTTGAATGACTTATGATTATACATTATTTACTAGCCGAAGTTTAAAAATGTCTACAGTTTACCTTAATTATAAACTTCACTATATATTAGCTTTACTGTTTAATAGATTTATATTAATCAAATAAAATGAGGATATTAATATAAGGATGCCCAAAATGTAAATGGAAGTTATGTTTATTAGCATTATATTTTATTATTTTGCATGATACCCTATTGTCATATTTGAATGTACACATGTAGGCATATTCTTTAGCTATCAACAATGAATGCATCTATATGTGTATATGGATAAAAGACTAAAATCACAGATGTCTTATTAAAAGAGAAAAATACATAAAATCATCAGAGTTAAAATGCAAGTCTTTAAATATAGCACATTATTCAAATCAGGTGAACTGAGGTGAAAAACTGGATACTGAGATTGTTTATATATGCCCATTACTGTGCTTTGACTTGACCCATATATTGAAAAATGTTGGTTAATACGGGCACATTAATCACTGCAGTAAATAACTGATTAGATGGTTCTAATATTGACTTATATAAATGTGTTCGTTTGGGGCAAGGGGCTGGGATGATCAAGATTCCAAGCAGAGAAATACTTCATATACTATGCTGGTGTTTACAAATGTAAACTGTACTACTCCGCATCTGCAGGCTAGGCCCTCTGTGTTAAGAACTGAGAGCACACTGAATTTGAAGACTGCTTTCTATGGATCAGCTCCCCCTTTTGTAGATTTCTGTTGTGACGCACCTTACTTCAAACACAGCTGCCTTTTCCAATCACAGTATTGTATCTGCGGACAACTACTGTTGAGCATATCTTAGTATATAATGAAAACTGGCTATTCTGGGCTGCATGCGATTGCTTTCCCATAGGCCTTATCAGTGAGAAATTAGCAAAATAGTAACATACTCTGTTCTCAGTCTGACCTAGTTCTCATCCTAACACATTCTAGGTGATAAAAATTGAATGTGGAATATTAAAAACGTTTAAGCGGCTGCAACATTATCTCTAATAGGAACACCTCCTGTAAAAGTTTTGTTTCTTCCTTAAGAAACAAAACACACTCCCTCTAAGACACAGAATTAAGAGGTAAGTTGCTCTCACTTGAAAAATATAAGCCCTCTCTGTCCCGCCTCACTGTCGCTTTCCACAGTTAATACCAATCATACCCAATGCTGTACAATGCTGATTTGAAACGACTCTTCCTTGAAAACACCACCACCCAGAATTTAGCTCTGGAAAACACCGTATAAAAGAACAAACACTTCACTTGACATTCCACGTCACAGCGCGCGTGCGGGTGATCCCACAGGTGCTACCTTAACTGATGTGAAGTCGGTCAGGTGTTTGGTCTTTCAAAAAATGTTTTTCAAATTTCAGAAATTTGCTTTGATTACCGCACTGGGTGAATGGCTAGTAATGCACTTGAATGTGTCCCTTCTGAGGGCTGGAATACCTGCAAATGCGTACTTTGTTTTAGCAGTTTGCACGGCCGCAGGGTCCCGCAGGCTCCGCTCCCAGGGCAACCCCCCACAGGACCAGCGCAGCAGGCAGTAGCCGAGGGTCTCAAGGTCACTCCTTCTGGACAGGGCTGGAGGGGGAGGAAGCATGGAGAGAGAAACAGGAGGGACAAGCAAGTTTTGAGTCCTAGAGAAATCGCCAAATGAACGACTGCTGATGAAATATGAAAAAGCCAAATGGGCAAACGTGTTTTGTTTGTTCAGCTGGATGAAAACTTAGACGCCTGAGCTTTTGGCCGCAGTCCACAGACAGGCAGTGACTTGTGGCTGTTGAAAGTAAGGGTCAGTTTCCTCACCTCCTCCAACTTCATCCTTCCTTCGTCTGGCCTGTCACATGAACTTGATCTCCATGGCCTCTGACATGATCCAGACAACCCATAACCCGGCACCAACACTTTCTCAAAGAGCCAAGCAGTAAAACAAAGAAATAAATGTCTGCGGCTAAATTGCTAACATATGTTCCAGGAAGTCCATGGGGTCCGCACTGGTCACGCGGAGACCCTCAGAGTGCAGACTAAACACTGATGGCCTTTCCTGCTCTGCTCCCGCGAGGAGCACTGAAAGCTGGAAGAATGTGACAAAACTGCCATCTAGTGTGCAGGATGGAAACACAGGTCTGCCTCAAGATTCTGCAATTAAATGGGAAGTACAGGATAAAAAAAAAAAAAAAAAAAAACGCCTACTGTTTTTTAGGGACAGCATTCTTAAAATTTTAACAAATATTTTTAGATATAAATAGTGCTAAGCTGAAATTCTGGTCAAATAGCCTGAACAGAAAAATGTAACCGCGAGGTGATGGTGTGCAGGTGTGGCTGGACATAGATTTGGAAGCCGCGCAGAGGTGTTCAGAACTCAAAATCGGATGGCTTTTCATCAAAAAATACAGAAGAACATTTTCAGGCCACTGTAGATGCCACTTATATCAGACTATTAAGTGCTGTAGACTAATTTTATCATGATTCTTGTGTTTTTTCAAGGTGTCTTACTTGAAAAGATAGACAATGGAATTTAATGTAAAAGTCAAAATAGAACGACTTTTATTGGAATAACAATTAAAACATTAACGAGATCCCACCAAATGAACTCATTTTTTAATAACCATTCCAAATTGTTCTAAAACAATAGGCCGGTATTTACATTTCTGCCCTTACTTGAATGTTCGTCCATCTGTGGAGGGATATAAAATCGTCTAAGTGCAATGTGTGGCTGTTAAACCTGCTGTAAACAGGTATCCTATTTTATTATCTTTCATTAAATAAACTCTGAAAAGTCTCTCCGTAAACTTAGTTTTTAATTTAAAAAGTCACCTACGAAGATGCGAGCACATCGTAACTACTTTTGGTTACCACACAGAGTTATTATAAAAGCAGAAGACAAGATTAGCTGTTCCACAGAGTCTATCCTAACTGCTATTAGAGTGCTGGATTATTAAAGGCCCTTCAATCTAGCAGAATGCTATAGTCCCAGGGGCACCGTCTGCTTTCCTCACAAGCTTCGACAATGTCCTAATGCAAGACTTGGCTCTCCTATTAAAATAAAAACACAATCTCTACCATGCTGTTTGGTCCTGATTTCTTCAGTAATAAATCTCCCCCTAATAATGGAACGGCTCCACTTGCACAGATGTGTGCACAAGTTCCTTTTCGATTACGGCAATTCCTGATTGCCACCACTTAAAAAAAAATTCACATCCTCTAATTTAAAAAAAAAAAAAAAATCATATTCTGGCACCTGTTTGGATGACATAGGCTACACACAAGAGATTCTTTGAGGAAAAATAATCAGAATTAAAATGGAATAAACCTATCCAGTCACTTCACCCCTCCTCCAACAGAGGGATGAATGGATATGAAGCTGTAAGTAATGACAAGTCATTTAGACTTCTGAAGCCAATCTTTCATAAACTGGTCTTCATCTGAAATAGCCCCTTGAGAGTTAACTTTACTTCACTATTATAGTTTGGTCTTATCGAATTAATATATATTATCACATTTTTCAAACATTATTTTCTTTTATTGCCCATATATATTGATAACTATAGTTAGGTAAATGTTTTACTACTATTTCCACTAAAATACATGAAATGCTAGAAAAAAAAAAATCCTACAGTCAATCTTTCCCACCATTAAAGAGAGACCTCTCTCTGAAATTCCCTCCCAGAGAAACAAATTGCAAAGTTCTATATGTTTTAATGATGTTCAAATCCAAGACTCTACCAATGATGTAGTCTTCTATCTACTGTACAGAGAAGTCATCTTAATACCTGTTAAACTAATTAAAAATAAATATTCTAGATGGCAATATTAGCATCTACGTTTATGTGTAATTAACACAATGAATTGATCATATACCTTTGACTTTAAACTACATCCTCAAGACATAGATAATATGACAAAAGGATAATAATTATAAAGCCAGGAATTGGGTATTTGGATATGTATTATACTAGTCTGTTATTTCCTGTGCATTTGAAAAAAATTAAATAAAATGGTGAAAATAAAAAAATAAGGATTATATTTGAAGAGAATGATTAATATAGAGCTATAAAAATCCTTTTAGCTTGGAAGTTGAAATATATTATTAACTATTTTGTTTCGGTAGAATTTGGTTTCTGTATCATTTATTACGATACATAAAGTTCTTCAGTTCAATTTGATAATTAATGCAATCATTAACAGTAGTATATTTTCACATAGATTTCCTAAAAAAAAAAAAATCAAACTTTTACTTATGATGCTACTGCTTAGAAATGTAGCACGATTTAGTTATTAATACTTTTCCCCTACACTCCCTTGTTAGTTTTAAAACATAATTTAGCATCTAGCTCTTATTTAGCTTATTAATGTGGAGCAAAGCAAATGACTCTTCACTGAAAGCCGGTTGTGTTCTCCATTGTTTAACAATTTCTAAATTACAAAGTACTGTCAAGAGTAACAAGAGTTAAAAAAAAAAAAAAAAAGGTATGGGTGGGGACTTGAATTCTATCTCATTAGAAACCAGATTCCAGGAACAGAGGATGCTAGAATGCTTAATTAAAATAAAAACAACTGACATGATCTATGGATCTGCTGCTGTGCCAGACGCTTTAACTGCTTTTATATTATTTCATTTAATCATCTAACAATAATATAAAGTACTATTTAAGCCTGTTGATAAATAAGAAAATAGAAGCTCAGAGAAGTTAAGCAACCTGTTTAGTATCACAAAGCAAAAACTGACAGAGCTCTGCATTGTAATCCAGATCTCCATCTAACAATTACTTGGCCTCTCCCGTTAGTTTTAACACCATTCAAATGCATTACATAAACTACTTGTATAGTTAGGGTAGTGTTTGGGGCAGGAATTTTAACTTAAAACACCAAAAGTCATAGGGTTGTTTGGCAGGGAATAACCAAGGTCTGAGGTGCAGCACTAACAAGAGTATTCATGCAATCGTCCTCTCACCACACGGTTTCTTTCACAATGTTTCATTCTGGGCCGCCTGGGTGGCTCAGTCGGTTAAGTGTCTGCCTTCCGCTCAGGTCATGATCCCAGGGTCCCAGAATCGAGTCCCACATGGGGCTCCCTGCTCAGTGGGGAGCCTGCTTCTCCCCTGCCTGCAGCTTCTACTGCTTATGCTCTCTCTCTCTCTCTGACAAATAAATAAACAAACAAATAAAATCTTAAAAAAAAAAAAAACAAAGCTATTTTCATTCTGATAAAGAAGGGTGTCTGGTTAAAACATTACTTTATCCAGTGTTCGATGGTCCTTCTCAGCTGGTCGGAGAACAAGAGAAGCTAACTGACAGAATTGGTCTTTATTCTAAAGACAAACTGGAGTAAACATATCTGGGGCGAGGTCACCAAATGGAATGCAACAGGAACTGGGGGGAGAAGAAAGCATAAGGGTTAATCCCAAAATGGATCCGATTATTTGCATAAAGTGTTTGCTGTTTAGTTTTATTTTTATACAGAGTAATATGAAGGATGAAGGAAAACAGGATTTGGTAGGAAATAATACAGTGAACTTGAAAACTTCTGCCTGAAGGAGACAGGACTGGAATGCTTGAAATACTAGTTTATACACTCTGAAATGACCTAAGAAAGGAGAAAACGTCTGAATAAGATGCTCACCTGAAGAAGTGAATGGTGACTATCTGCAGAACAATTTAGTTTACTCTTCCATTCCCAACTAATAACCTATGTTACTATATTTTGTGACTTAAGATGTATAAAGAGCTGAAAAATTTCATGGTGGCCATGATTTATTGCACTTTTGAAAAGGATATTAGGAAAACAGAATGCAGTATGTCACATTTCAAATAAAACATTAAACTCAGGTCTCTCATTCTTTCAGTACCTTTAAAATTTTAAAACTTAGTTGTTCTTTTTTAATGAAACACTATTGTGTGAAGCTTAGGTAAAGTTATTCAACAGAGCAAAGGTGTTTTTGTTTTGTCTTGTTTTGTTTACTTTTACTTTTATGTACCCATTCCTGCCCTCCCCTCCCCTCACCATCTCCCCTCTGGTAACCATCAGTTTGTTCTCTAGAATTAAGAGTCTGTTTCTTGGTTTGCCTCTCTTTCTGGTTTTTTGTTTTCTGTTTTTTCCCTTTGCTTGTTTATTTTGTTTCTTAAATTCCACAAAGGTATCTTACCTTTGGCCAATGTGTATTATTATCTCAACCAAATAGTTCAAGACCTACATTAGGGCTTTAAAAGTCATGGCTGAATGTCAAAATTGGGTTATGCCATGTAGAATGAATAGTGTCTTCATTATTTCTTATTTATAATAAACCAAGGACTATTTTTAGCAGTAAATTTACCTAAAAATAGAAATCAATGGTTTGCTTTCTGACTACTAACAGGATCCAAGCTTGATCATTTACCTTAATATCATAATTGAAAAATGGGTTCCCTTTTTTGAATTATTGTTTGAGGAGATAAATATTGTGTAAACTACATCATTTCCTCAAGTTTGGTAACATGAAAATACACTCTCAGTTTATTTCACATATATTTTGTAAGCTGGAGTGCTAGATTAGAGTGAAAGGGAACTGTGCAAAAAATAACACAAGCCTTGGATTTCATCTACCATAGCAATTGGCAAAAAAAAAAAAAAAAAAAGTATATATCTCTTTCCTTGATACCGAATATATTACACAAACAAATGGACATTTAAAATGCAATTTAGATATCATATTTTATGGTCATCAATGATGTCAAATTAAAACAGGTATTATACACTCAATGCAGAGGTCTGAAGTATTTAAAAAAGCTCAATATGTTAAATGCAGTATATCTCTAGAGAAATTAGGTATTGACTGCATGCCTCAGTGAGTAGAAAAATCTACAAAAATCCATACCACACATTGATCCAAATATTGCTTTTTAACATTACTAAGAATGTAACAAATTTTAAAATAGTATATTTGACACAGATATAATTCTCTTTAATTATCAGGCAACAAGCCCAAAATATGTCAATGTTTATACATGTTAGTTTTTATGAAGAAGAAAAAATTAATAATAGAAGAGAGAGATAAAACGAATGTATATTATTCTAATTTTACACTAAATGAAGCATTTCAGCCACTCAGAAAATACCTCTAGGTTGTACAAGAGAATTGAGTCTGGAAGAATAACTGCAATTTTGAAAAGGCATACAGTCCCGGGGATGGTCGTTCCCCGATCCAGCCGTCTCTATCTATCTCTATTCATACATTTTGGTTTGTAATGATACAAGCTGCCTTCCTTTTACATAAAGTTGAACTAGAAAATGCTAAGGGAAACTGGTGATTGGTACCTTATACAACTCCTTCATTAGAAAAACCCAACTAACCCACAGAAGAATGAGAGTTGGCTCTGGTTTCTGAGTACGCACGATGGCAAGTAGGAGAGATGTGATCGGGTGAACGGTCTCTGTTAAGTGGCTAATTCCTAAGTCAGTCTTCCACCGCGTCTTAAATATTTCCCTGGGCCTGACCTGACATACAGCAACTGTGTTGACAACTGGAGGTTCTATTTCCTAGAGATAACTTGTTTTGCTCTTTATGTTTTCCTTCTCATTATCTTTCTCAGTATTTATTTGATCTCCCAGCTGGACTGCTATAGAAAAGATTTTTCTGAGATTAAACTACACAGTGACTGTGCTGAAAGTAAACACGTGAATATTTATGAATCTGACCTTCTACATTTAACTACAGGATTTATGGCCCTGTTTATTCTGGTGTCTAGATATGACTAAATGATTATTTCATTTCTAATAAATTCCTAAAGTAAAATGTTTTATTTTGGAAAGTTAAATGCAAAATGTTAGGAATGAATGGTATTCAAACATTTGAGGATATCAAACCCTTCACTTTATATATCAGACTGAAACTGCATATCAAAACTTCAGCAAAGATACATATTTATATGTACCTATGGATGTACGTGTGTATATGCGCATGCATGTATGTACATATGCGTATATAGTGGACCCTTGAAAACATGACTTTGAATTGCCTGGGTCCACTTATATGCAGATTTTTTTTTACAGTACTGTAAATGTATTTTCTCTTGCTTATGATTTTCTTAGTAACATTTTCTTTCTCTAGCTTACTTTATTGTAAGAATACAGTATGTTATACATATAACGGAAAAAAATATGTGCTGGGTGCCTGGGTGGCTCAATTGGTTAAGCATCAGCGGGCAGCCCGCTTCTCTCTCCCCTTCTGCCTGCAGCTCCCCCTGCTTGTGCTCTGTCAAATGAGTAAATAAAATCTTTTTAAAAAAATGTGTTAATTGGCTGTTATCTGGTAAGGCTTCTGGTTATCAGTAGGCTATCAGTGGTTAAGTTTTGGGGGAGTCAAAAGTTATACATGGATTTTTAACTGCATGGGGAGTCAGCACCCCTAACCCTTGTGTTCTTCAAGGTTAACTGTATATGTATGTATATCTATGTAGACATCTATATCTACATATAGGTCTAAGTAGATAGAAATACACTTAGAAGTTTAGTGTAAATTCTATTTTAAATGAAGTAAGGGAATCTACTTTTTATAAGAATCCTGTGAAACCTCGATAAAAATGAATTATTCACTCCAGCATACAACTTTCTAGCAAATACCAAAAATATGTAATATAGGCACTTCCCTGAACAGTCCTCCCAGGGAAGTAATACCATCTTTCTACCATCATTCTCAGTTCAGTCTTCTCCTCAGAGACCTAGCATGGTGAAATCTACCCAACTCATCAACATGTGTTATTATTTAGGGAGGAAAAAAACTTAAATGGACTTCAGAATAAAAAACGGTTTAAATCATTCATGAAGACAGCACAATGAAAACACTGCCTTGAACAATGTAATGACTGTAGAGGACATTTAGAATTACCACAGTCCAATCACTGATCCAACTAACTTGTAACAATTCTACTTCCCATTCTGCAATCATAGTTGTTTCTTAGCACTTTTAATAGTTAATATCAGAGAGCATCAGTATGAGAGCTATCAGTTATAGTAATAAGGGGCCCAACCATAAGTGAATATCATTTAACATGCCTGGGCCAAAGCTTAAGAATCTGTATGATGAATTTCCAGTTATACTGCTATGAAAAAAGTATTTCTGGGTTTGTGCAAATTCTTCCATACTAATAAATCTGGCAAAAATGAGGAACAAAATTCTCTCGGAGTGAAAGAACTTTAAACTGAAAAAAATGTATCAGTAAGCATTTGACTCTTACATTTCTTAATTAAAGCTGTGTCCCATTTATATCTTTAAATGCTCACTGACTCATTAACAATGTAAATGGTGAAAAATTATACAATATCACCAAATTTCTTGTGATCATTACTTTTCTAACTATCTTATTCTTGAAAAAAAAAAAAATGTAGTGGTTCCCGTTACTCTGATCAAGAATATAAAGAGCAATTTCCACTTCAGAAAATTTAACCTATGATTCTTCCTGGAAGGAAGGTATGCAACTGACACACCTGTTTCACTTTTTCACTGGCTTACTGTAATTACACTAGTGTGGGTTTTAACTGCTCTGGAAAACGATCAAGACCCCCCACATTATATGGCCGATGGTCCTTTTAATAGAAAAGGCAATAATATACAGTTGTTTGCACCAACTAAAACCCATCAGAAAGTATCAGTTTAGGGTAACAGTTCAACAGCCATTAACAAGTGCAAATGTGTAATTACCTTTTAGTGACACGGAGTCCTTTCAAAGCTGTTTTTAAGTTATTTTTATGGTTTAGCATATTTGAAAATACTTGTATAAATAAAGTTTACAAAGAATATAATTTTGAAAGGCAAACTTTTTCAATAATCACCATTTTTTTTACTAGCATAACATTAGAATTGACTTTTTGTCTTGCTGACAGAGCAACTAAGAAAGTACAGTTGCATTGACCATATTGATTGTGAACAAAGCAACCATCAGTGGGACTCTGCACCATATATTTTCAATATTGACCTCCTACTTCCTTTTCCATGGCTTTCTGGGTCGGCTATTGGATTTGGACTGCAGTGTAATAAACAGCTAAGGTTTAATTAATGGTAAATGAATACAAGACATAGGTTATGACTTTAACTAATTAGGGAATTGTTGAATTAAGTCTGCCTTGGAATGCAAGGCAGTACAATCAATATCCAATAAAAGGACTATGTATGTAATTTACCTGCAAATGTGTTTCCAATACCATCAAAGTGAGTTTAAATAAGTAAGATATATGAAAAGCGACTAGGAGAGATTTCCACAAGTTAACACTTTATAGTTTCATGAGAGATTTTCTTATTGTGAGAGATGGTATCTTCTAAAACTGATAAGGGCCAGGTGAAAAACAGGAATAATTCTTCCCATGTGCACCTTTACCAAATCTGTAATATTAGTGACAGCGTACAAATTCACTTGCTGACCTCCAAGTTTAACCTATACAAACTACTGATTTCCTGCCCCAAATCAGCATCAAGTTTTGCTTACTTGACACCCTGTTGCACCCTTCTCACTTTTCACAATCTCTGTCTCTTCCCTCTGGTAGAAGAAATATTCATTGACATACAGGAATTCACTGCTCTCAATAAAAATCTTGGCAACACTCTTACTCTTCAGACTGACTATGCAAAGGTCATTTCATGGGCCTTATTCCTCTTTAATCATTCTTCCGAAATAAAATTAAGAAAAAGAAGAAACCTACCTACTCCCTTGTGGGCATCCACGCTGGTAAACTCTAGTGTCCCGTTATGGCCTTTTCTAGGATTTTCCTGATACTGTTTGTGGTTCCCATTGGGACAATATCTGTAGCAAAGTCCATAATCTGCAAGATAAACCTGGAAGACATGAACAGGGAAATGAGTAATGCTTTTGTCCTCTGAAAATATAACCTTTATAATTAAGTCTTAAGAAACTGATAGGTTAAGAACAGCCTCAGACCTACATTTTATTAAACCAAATGGTGCCTCAGGATAAAATATATACAACTGGGGCCATAACAACTAACTTTCCAGCTTAAATCCTTACTTCATCATGGGCATATCTTGTTTCTGAGTTGACTTAGATTTTAGTCCTTTTTATTTTACTCTAAATTCTCTTCCCTCTAGGTGGGCATCTAGACATCATATACTACAATAGGTTGGTTTTTTTTTTTCTTTTAAATCCATATTCATACAGCTTACGAGGCAGCCTTTTCTTGTAACCCCTCCCTTAAACATAAACACGTTTCAAGCAGGGAGGGGAGAGGAGAGCAAACAATCTAAAAATATAAGCTAATGTTATAGGAAACTCCATTAACAAGAAGTATAAAAACAGTGAACAGACTATAAGAGGTAATGACTCTTGGAAAACAAAAACAAAAACAAAAACAAACCAACCAACCACCATGTTGCCTGTATTTAAGATGGAGCATCAATGCAGTACTTTTGGCCTTACAGACCGATCCATATCATCACTGTTATCTTTGTAAGTCAGTCAGAATTGCAAGCTGGGTCTCCAAACAGAATATAGATTGTTAAAAGTCAGATGGCAATTCAAGTGAATTTTTTCTCAGATTACTTTTGGAGAGAGAAAGAAGGGGGAGAAGTAGTTTTACAGATACAGCATGCCCTGAATAGGGAACTGACAGGACTAGACATTCGCCCTCATGTGTAGCCAGAACAGAGTAGTTCCCAACCATGTTACCATGCTCCTTCCCAAAACAAAGCAGTTTAAAATTCTTAAATGTGTTGTTTCACACATATTTATTTAAAACAGGGGGACTGAGGCAACATTTCCCGATACAGCTTCAAGACAACAGAGTATTGCAATACAACTTACGCTTTAAAATATAATACCTATTAAAAGAAAATTTAGTATTGAATTTTAGTCTAAGTTTTTGGTTTTATGATAGCCAAAGAAGGAGACAATTTGACCTTCAAAATATAAACAGCAGAGAGTTTTCTTCATTTGATGGAGAATATAGCCTGCTAGAGTGTCTGGAAACATGGTATTTCAGTTTTCTCTCTCTCGCCCACAGACACTATTTCTCAACATGGCCTCAGAAGTAACCGATCCCTCTGCCCTAAATAACTAGACTCTAGGATCAGATGTGTAACTGGTTGCTTGCTCTCACTATTTAACATGCACTCTATTTAGTTCAAGAACCAAACAGACTTCACTTTGCAAAGTAGATACCCTGCAAACATACATACTGGTAATTCAGCAAATGGAAACATTTTAAATACACTAGAGTAATTTACTACTATTTACTATAGACGAACCATAAGAGACTCTTAACTCTAGGGAACAAACTGAGGGTTGCTGGAGGGGAGGTGGCTAGGGGATGGGGTAACTGGGTTACCTTAATTACATTAAGGGGAGCACTTAATGTAATGAGCACTGGGTGTTGTATGCAACCGATGAATCACTAAATTCTACCCCCAAAACTAGTAATACTGTATATGTTCACTAAATTGAATTGAAATTAAAAATTTTTTAATTAAAAAAAAAAAGACCTATTAAGAAGTTTTTCAGGTAGTCATTAGTCACCAAAAAAATCAATCAATCAATCAATCAATCAGACCGAAAACTTATGGAGTGCCTAATACGCTTCAGGTAGCATGCCAAGAGGTTTATATTCACTGACCCTCCCAAAAATCCTGTAGGTAGGTACCATTGCCTCCACTTTACTCCAGTACAAACTGAAACCTAGTGAGATTATTTGATTTGTGTAATAAAGTGGAGCCAGAGTCTGACACCCGAGTCTTCACTCTCAATCTCTGTCAAAGGGAAACTGCACTGGACAAGCTACACAGACAAGGAAGACTTTATTCAAAGCTACTGAATAAGAGAGAGAGACTGCTGCAACTGGGTGGGGAGTTTGAACTCAACTCTGCTGAAACAAAAAATGGGCAAGTTTTAAAGTGCAGGGGGTGAGGTAGTGAACTAACTACAGGAGGTTAAAGGAAGGCTGGTCAGCGTGACTAGGGCTGTCCACGTTGTTAATTGGTGTGTAGGTTCCCACCCTAGGGTCAAGGGGATAAGGGCACAATCTTTCTTAATCACTACATTTTAAAGGGATGGCTCCCAGGTCCTTGAAAAAGACATTCCTGGTTACAAAATGGGCAAAATACTGGGAAAAGATTTACATCCCAAAGGCACAAAGAGCTTAAAGTTTCATGTTTTCTAAGGAAAATGCTCTAAAAAAAAAAAAAAAAAAAAAAAAAGGACAGGGTCCTATAATCCAAAGAAAATTACCTAAAGTTCAGTTAAACTAAAGACAAGAAGCTAATAATATAATAAAGAAAACATATGCTAACCATTTGACTCAGAATACAGTAATTTATTTGAATAGTGCTGCAGTGGACACATGGTAAAGATGCCTCTTTGAGATAATGATTTCATTTCGTTTGCATATACACCCAGAAGTGGATTTTTGGATCATGTGGTAGTTTTGTTTTTAATTTCTTGAGGAACCTCCATACTGTCTTCTACAGTGGCTGCACTGTAGAATTTGCATTCCCGCCAACAGTGCACCAGGGTTCCCTTTGCTCCACATACTCCCCAATACTTGTTACCTCCTCTTTTTGATAATAGCCTAACTGGTGTGAGCTGATACCACATTGTGGTTTTGATTTGCATTTCTCTGATGATTTAGTGATGCTGAATACCTTTTTATATACCTGCTGGCCATTTGGATGTCTTCTTTGGAAAAGATGTCTATACAGGTCCTTTGCCCAATTTTTAATTGGGTTGTTTTGGTTCATTTTTGTTATTGAGTTGCAGGAGTTCTTTGCATATTTTGGATATACCCTCATTGGATGTGTGATTTATGAAAGTTTTCTCCCATTCCATAATTGCCTATTTTGTTGATGATTTCCTTCACTATACAGAAGGTTTTTAATTTGATGTAGTCCCACTTGTTGATTTTTGCTTTAGTTGGCCTTACTTTTGGTATCAAATCCAAAGATCACTGGAAGACCAATGTCAAGGAACTTCTCCCTGTTTTCTCCCAGAAGTTTTATGGTTTCAAATCTCATGTTTAAGTCTTTAATCCACTTGGAGTTAATTTTTGTGTATGGTGTGAGATATGGGCCCACTTTCAGTCTTTTCTATTAGCTGTCCCATTTTCCCAACACCATTTAAGAGATTATCTTTTCCCTACATATATATATTCTTGGCTTCTTATCAAAGATTAATCGACCATATATGCAAGAGTTTATTTCTGGAGTCTCTATCCTGTTGCATTGATCTATGTGTCTCTTCTTATGCTAATACTATACTGTTCTGATTACTGGAACTTTGTAACCCAGTTTGAGATCAGGAGGTGTAAGGCCTCCAACACTGTTCTTCCTTCTCAGGATGACTATGGCAATTCAGGATCTTTTGTGATTCCAAACAATTTTTAGAATTGTTTTTCTATTCCTGTGAAAAAGGCCACTGGAAATTTGATAAGGACTAAACTGAGTCTATTGATTGCTCTGAATAGTATGGACCTTTTTATAATTTTAATTCTTCCGACCCATCAGCATGGAATTTCTTTCTATTTATCTATGTCTTCTTCAGTTTTTTTTCATTAGTGTTTTGTAGTTTTCAGCACATAGTTCTTTCATGTTCTTGGTTAAATTTATTCCTAAATATTTTATTCTTTTTGATGTTATTATAAATGGGGCTATTTTAATTTCTCTTTCCAATAGCTCATTGTTAGTATATAGAAATGCAACTGATCATTGTATACTGATTTTGTATCCTGCAACTTTACTGAATTCATTCATTAGTTCTAATAGTTTTTTGGTGGAGTCTAGGGTTTTCTCTATATAATAGCACGTCATCCACAGAGAAAATTTTACTGCTTCCTTTCCTATGTGGATGACTTTACTTTTCTTGCCTAATTGCTCTGGGTAGGACTTCCCGTACTATATTTGTTCACTACTATACTTGTTCTGTGGCCTAACATATGATCTATTCTAGAGAATGTTCCATGTGTGCTTGAGAAGAATGTGTATTCTGCTGCGGTTGGATGGGATGACTTGTATATGTCTGTTAGTCCCATCTCGTCTAACATGTAGTTTAAGCCCAATGTTTCCTCATTGATTTTCATCTGGATGATCTATCTGTTTTTGAAAATGGGGTACTGGAGCCCCATATTATTGTAGTGTTTTCTGTAGGTGGAGTCTATAATCTGTTAATATATGCTTTATATATTTGGTGCTCCAATACTGGGTGCATAATTATTGGTCCTAATACAGAGTTGCAGGCAGAATTCAAATAATCATGGAATGCTATCAAACAGTGGTAGAACAAACAAATATCTATCCCACCACACCCAATATAACCTCCCCTGTTTTTTTTAGTTTGTTTTTAATCTACTAGTGCAGCATATGGCTTAAAATATTTATATTCTACGAGAACTGGCTGAACTCTCTAATCAGTATTATAGATCTTGATGCACTAATGAAGAAATATAGGAGTGACTGCATTTGGTAAGTAGAGATTTTGGTATAAGCAAAGTCAATAATTTGTCCCAAGTAATCAAAATGTTGAGAAATTAATTTGATACAAATTAGGTCAAAGTGAGAATTTCTATGAAGATGTGGTAGTAGAAAAACACAGTCTAGAATGCTTTAAGAACAGTTCAAAGAAAGAAAAAAAGGCTGGGAAGTATTGTCAAACAAGAAAAGGAGGGGAGGAAAGGAAGAAAATTTGTTGAGGTTCTACTTATGTGATAATCACTGGGCAAAAGTACCTTTCACAAGTTATGCCATTAATTCCAGGCAACCTCCCAGCCAGGTAGTATTGGTCTCATTTACATATAAGGAAGCCAAACACCCCAGTAATTAAGTGCCTGTCTAAGTCAGCGCTAATAAAGGATGGAAGCAGGATTTAGTCCCATGTCAATATAACATCAAAGTCCATGTTTTTTAATATAGTATAGAATTTGGGGTTCTGTCCATTTCTGAAATTTTGTTGAAGTCAAAAATAAGTTTAAGCAGAACTTAATCCACAATAAGGTTTGCAGTCTAGGTCCTATTTTTGTGTGTCCTTGAGCTAAGAATGATTTTTACATTTTTATAGGATTATAAAAAAAAAAAAGAAAAGAAAGAAAGAAAAAGAATATGCAGCAGAGACCCATATGTGGCCCACAGAGCTCATAAAAGCCTAAAATATTTACTATCTGGCTCTTTACAGAAAAAGTTTGCCAACCTCTAATCTAAAATAAAACTCGCTTTCTAGTTAACTTTTTAAATATTATCTTTTTCCTGTGAAATAAAAAATAACTAGTTAATATTTTCCACTTGATGTGTAAATATATATACTATCCCTAGTTTAAGACAAGCTTATAGGGGGAAACTGAAGAGAACCAAGATCAAGTAGGAAGTGATTATTTGCATTGTAATCATACTAGACATAGAAAAATGTAAGTATCTAGCTCCCTAATGCATTTTAACTTTTTTAAAGATATTATTTGTTTGAGAAAGAGAGAGGGCATGAACAGGGGTGAGGGGCAGAGGAAGAGAGAAGCAGACTCCCCACTGAGCAGGGAGTCCAATGTGAAACTCAATCCCACGACCTTGAGATCATGACCTCAGCCAAAGGCAGATGCTTAACCAACTAAGCCACCCAGGTGCCCCTCCTTAATGCATTTTTTTTTTAGATTTTTTTTTTTAATTTATTCATTTGACAGACAGAGATCACAAGCAGGCAGAGAGGCAGGCAGAGAGAGAGGAGGAAGCAGGCTAGTCTGAGGAGCAGAGAGCCCAATGTGGGGCTTGATCCCAGGACCCTGGGATCACGACCTGAGCCGAAGGCAGAGGCTTTAACCCACTGAGCCATCCAGGCACCCCTCACTAATGCATTTTTAATTTTCTTTTTATATGACTTTCCTGAATTTAGTAATCATTTCCTTTCTCCATCAGTAAAAGAAGAGCCCTGCTTGCCTCTCTTTACTCTAATTCCATAGATCTTTCTATTACACTGCATTACCACTCCCATTTCCACATGGTACTCATTTTCTTCTCAACTTTCTTAGATACTACGTTTTATTCCAACTTCATGAGGTTGGTAGCGAAGAAGCATCATTATCCACTCTTAACAGATAAAAAATAACGTGTTACACCCAAATAATGCAAGTCACCCAATGCCAAGTCTAGCTTCTACAAAGTTTCATTGTTTTAGTGAGTTGCTCAGGCTCCTCAACTTCCCCACTCCAAAAAACCCCACTAAATCTGAACTAAGGTTTACATGGACATTTGGCTTTGATATTTTACTACTGAAAAGGCAGTGTGGCAGCCACTGAGGTCCAGTCCCATCCAGAAAGGACTGACCTTTCACCTATGAAGAGGGCAGTAAGCTGATGACCTCGAGTGACAAGGGCCATCGGGAACAGCTATGGCATGTAAGCCAAGGCCACAGTCTTCCTAGGCCACACCTGCCAAATAATGATCACAGTGGGGGTACTGTGCGGCCATTGCTCCCCAAGGGACTCTTCTAATGGGTACTCTCTGCTCTGATGCTTCTTTTCAGAACTATATCACAGTTTGAGCCCTCCCAGCCCAATTCTTCCTGTTCCCTTCCCACTCACAGGGGTCATATCAACACCCTACTCTCAAAGCTTTCCCTGTCCAATCTTGCTTTTTCTCTTTTTGTTTTTCATAGGTAATATAGTTGCTTCCCCCATTAAGGACTTGCACCCCTAATTCTATCTCAGCATTGGTCCTCTGAGAACTGGATTTGGCACAGGTGGTCAGTAAATTAGCCTTCATTAAAAGCACTAAACAAATAATGATGAAAACAAGTTAGACTCTGATGTCCATGAAGAACACAACTTTCCTATACTGAACAGGACTGTCTCAAACATTCTTTCCCTTTTACCTAACCAGATCCGCACCCATATATGCCACATTCTCAAGTTCTGCACTCAGTTAAACCTTTACTTCTCATTGCCTTCATTTCCTAAGGTGGGAAGGTTCTTACATTGGTTCATTTTTTCCAAATGGATGGGTAGAACTAAGGATTATAGAACACGCTGTGATAAGTCCTCTTTGCCTCCTACCCCAGCCCTGCACTCACACTTCACAATTCCTGGGTTTACCACCTACCCCTGAATCCTATTCTGGTTTGTACACTCCTTTAACCACAAAGCAACTTATTGGGTTTTCATTTATGTCCACATGGATTAACTATTTAAAAATGTATAGTTGTTTAGCTTTTCTTTTCTTTTCTTTTTATGGGGTGAGGGGGCAAAGGGAGAGAGAAAGAGAGAATCTTAAGCAGTTCTATGCCCAGCACAGAGCCCGAAGCAAGGCTTGATCTCACAACCTTGAGATTAAGACCTGAGCCAAAATCAAGAGTTGAACGCTTAACTGACACCCAGGTGCCCCTCGCTTTTCTTTTATTGAAGCCTTGGCTCCAGATTTATAGTCTGCAAGCTCTGAGGGGACAAGCGGCCAGGATAATGTACACATTTTTGTATCCATGACAGTACCTACTCATAAGTCCTTCTGCACAGGCTTAAATAATTTTCTATTGATTTGACTTCATGGTAATAATTGGGAAAATTGAAGTAAATTCTTTCTCATAGCCACCCGAGTGCCAAGCATGATAAACCATTGAGAATCATACATTTACAAATAAAAGAAAAAAAATGAACGCATATTTATTGAATGCTTGCCATGTGAAAGCATTAAGTGAAAGCATTAACAGAAGCCAAATCATTTAATACTCATGACCCTAAAAGGAGGTTATTTTAAGATATCTTAAGGATGAGAAAATAGAATGAGAAAAGTTAGGTACTCTGTGCAAAATAAACTTATAGCAAGGGACAAAGTTGAAAGTGAACCTAAATCAGTCTGATCAGAGGATGAGTTTTTTCCATGCCTCACATAGAAAAAGGAGAGATGATATAAGCATATCTGCAGATCCAAAGATAACATTTACTTTGAGGAAAGTATAGCAGATTTAAATTTAGTAGTATTTTAGAGCAAGGGGAATTTATTTCTAATTTAGGGGCCCAGACAAAGAAACATTTAAGTTGGGCCTTGACAAATATCTAAGATTTCCAAAAATGAAGACAAGAAAAAGAAGTAACCAAAGAAGGAAAACCAGAGAACGGGTCGGTGTAGGTTGGAGTGCAGAGGTTATTGGGAATCTAATACAAGCCAGAAAAACTGGTTAGCAGAAAGCTTCTAAAACCATGTTAAGAAGATTTCTGCATATAAATTTTTGCATATAAATCCACATCACCAAAGGTTTTTGGCAAGGAATAGTATTATCAGTAGTGGCAGCACCAAAACGAGGAAATAGAAGCAGAGAATCCAAGTAGGAGAATGTAACAATAGTCCAGACAAAGGGCAATGGGAGGGCGGACTAGCTCACTGGTGAAGGGAAGAAAGGAGACAAAGAAGAACCATGGTTCTTGGATAAGAGGACCAATGACGACTCTAAAAATGGTATGGCTGGCCAGTAAGTGAGGATTCAGTGTATAAAGGAAACAGGTGGAAGAGGTGGTTTGGAAAGAAAATGATTTATTCATTTTTGTACCGAAAGCAAACTAGTTGATTGGTGGCTAACACCCTAACCCAGCCAGTTCCTTGTTCTTTCAGTTTATGCAAGATTGAGTGACATGCTCATAGCTGATGGAAAAGGCAAAGGACCTCTTCCCCATCAAGAGTCAAATCTACTGCCTTCCTGCTCCCCAAGCAACCAGGAATCCTAAACACCAAGCAGCCACACTGGCTCAAATGGAAGCATTTCTCAACACTTGATGTGATGGACAGGAAATATGTCAAGCTGGAGAAAGGATGCAAGGGGTTATGGAGCTGAGAGAGAAAAAAGCAAGACACAAGGTGAACAAATGTCACTGGCCAGTGGGATGTAACCACCCATTAAATCACATTACTACTTTACCTCCACTTTGCAGACTGCTTATACATTAGAGATGTATATTCAGTCCCCAAAATGGGATTCACTCTTTAAGAACTTCAATTTTTGTTACTCTCATATCTTATTGTAATTTACACTATTTTATACAATTAAATCCTTTTTTTTTTTTTCAGATTTTATTTATTTGACAGACAGATCACAAGTAGGCAGAGAGGCAGGCAGAGAGAGAGGGGAGAAGCAGGCTCCCTGCCGAGCAGAGAGCCCGATGCTCAGGACCCTGGGATCATGACCTGAGCCGAAGGCAGAGGCTTAACCCACTGAGCCACCCAGGCGCCCCTAATTAAATCCTTTTATTTAACACACCTTGCTGTATCAAGAAATATATCTGTTAAGTCCTCATTATCAGAGGGTGGTGGAAATTATACTCTGGAGGGAGACAGTCACTCTTCAGGACTTTTTTAAATGGAAATTTAGAAAACACTTTGAAAACTCTAGCAAGAGTGTACAGACTTACTCAGCAACTTTGAAGGCTCTTTAAAAGAAGATAGTATTTATCTTATTGAATAAGATATAATATTTCCCAGTCTATCTACAAGATACTATAATGTGAAAATCTTCGCAAGAAACTAAATGGTTACTAATGAAAATCACTATATGTCGGAAGAGGAGTAAAGCATGCGATGTGTAAGCAGTACGTTTATGTTCACAAACATCCCTCACGTCTGTTAAAAACTTATATGTAACCTCACAGATGCTACTACAAGCTGATATAAATCTGTGCTTTTTATTCTTTTATTTTATAGCATTTTATGTTTTTCAACTTCCCTACCTTGTTTTGCCAGTAATGTTGCATTCCCGCTATACAGTCTAGACAAAATAGTGTGACTTTTAAAAGGTGCCAGCTTACTTTTCAAACATGATGCTTATTAGAATAAGCATGAAGATATATTTTGTTAAAACTGCAGTCTGACCTTATCTGAGCTGTAAAAAGGCTGCCATTTCTGTTTTCTGATGGATGCAACATGCAGTTATTCTTAAGGAAAAAAATCTGTTTTAGGTGCTGGAGGTTTTTTTCCCCCCTCTTAGATCTCAAAACTACCTACTCAATTTCAAATCTTGTTTTATCTTTTTTTTTTTTTAAACTTTCCTTTTTTTTTTTTTTTTAAAGATTTTATTTATTTATTTGACAGAGAGAGATCACAGTAGACAGAGAGGCAGGCAGAGAGAGAGAGAGGGAAGCAGGCTCCCTGCCGAGCAGAGAGCCCGATGCGGGACTCGATCCCAGGACCCTGAGATCATGACCTGAGCCAAAAGGCAGCAGCCTAACCCACTGAGCCACCCAGGCTCCCCTATCTTGTTTTCTTATATGTAATATTCATGGAGAGTAAGAGACTTAAAGATACATCTGTGGTTAACATATGAGGAAATGACAGAAGAGAGGAGCCTCTTATCACGATGTCTTGAAGGCATCTACTGCTCCCTTGGGCTCAAGTTTATGGCTCCTTGAAATGGTGCTGTAGATTCAAGGACCATAACAAAATACTGAGGTATTTAGCAATATTCTAAATGATATTCGTGTTTTGAACCCATGATCTGTTTTTCTATTCCAACCCAGTTCTTCTAGCAATATGTGAAAGCTTATTTGATCAAACAGGGGCTATGACTTAATATGCTATCCAAACTTTTGGGGGAAATTCCCTCAATAGATCATATGCTAGCAACTGCTTCTTTACTAAAAATGCCTTTTACCCACAAAAGAAAACCTTTCCAATTATAGTCTCTTTCCAATCTGTCCTTTTGATACAAGTTCTCAAGAATTATATGAAAGAACCTACAATACCCTTTCTAATTTCCAATGTGATATCAAAGCACGTAATTTGTGTCTGTCCTTAAACAAAATAAATAGGCAATGGGAGAGGACAGTCTGAATTGCATCCAATTTATGGTCTTCCTTTTTGTCTAAATCAAATCTGAACTTGAGACTTTTCAGCATGTTGGTAAACATTCTCAGAGTTTGGTATATACGTACATAGCAGATACTCACAAAATGTTAGCTGATAGAATTTGATGGCCATTGCTATAATCTTATAAACAGATTCACCACGTGGAAGTTACATCTACATAAAACATAGCTAACCACATTCAAATGAGCTATCCTGTTACATATTAACTACACAGTCCACTGATTTCAGAGACGGCATTTGAGGTTTCCAGCACTGATACCATTCATACACACACGGTTTTTTAACAGTCCCTAGACAGGGGTACATCTTAACCCATCCAATTTATGCAGCTTAGTGAGCTGATTCAGAATCCAGAAATGCCATTTTCCCATACTAACTAACTAAAAAACACACACACACACACACACACCCTATATATATAGCCTTTTGTGACACAGGATGCTCAAATATTCTTTGGTCATGTATGCATCTGGCCTTCAGAATCTGAAATGATATGACCAGTAGGCACTCAGTAGGCACTCAACAAGCCTGTGTTGATTATAGAAAAACCACTAATTTTTCAACAGCATTAACTCTCTTGGGAACCACATTCTTGAGGATAGGTAATTTGCTAAATGGGCCATCCTATATTTACAGTGCACATACACTCCTAAAATGTGAAATCCTTCCCTTATATAGAAAACGGACCCTGGATGTTCTGGTCCCTACAAGTGGAGGGACGTCTATCATTAAACTACACATCTGGGGAGAATTACACTTATTAAATCCAACTCATTACCATCTTCTTAATATCTAACCAGAACATTATCATGTCTAAAGAATTCCTGGAAAGCAAAGTAAGATATGGTAATCTTTTGTCATAAGTATTAAAATAATGAAATTATCATCTGGCTATTATTTACTGAGTGCTTACTATGTGCCACTTATTTGTCTAAGCCTTTCACATGATTAAATCACTTCTTCCCCTCTGTGAGGGAGATACTATTATCCTTATTTTCAGATGTGGAAACAGAAGCACAGGAAGGTGAAATGATATGGCAAAGGAATCAGCTAGTAAGAGGCAAAACCAGGGAGGTTTTTGAAGCTCACACCCTTAACTATTTTTATACTGAATCTCTATTGAAAGTTATGCAAATAGTTGCCATCTTTCTCCATTAAACCTTTTGCCTGGGATCAGGAGAAAGTAAACCACCCTTTTTTAATTTTAATTTTTTTGGAAGATTTTATCTAATTGAGAGGGAAAGGGCATAGAGAGAGAGGGAGAAGCAGGCCCCCGCTGAGCAGAAAGCCCGACGTGGGGCTCGATCCTGGGACTCCAAGATCATGACCTGAGCTGAAGGCAGATGCTTAACCTGACTGAACCACCCAGGTGCCCCACAATCTTTTTTTTTTTTTTAATATCTTCTAATTCTGAACAAGGACATTTAGCTCCAGAATAAACAGTCTATTTTCATGAAAATCCCACCACACATGGGCAAGAATTAACTGCCCAGGGATCCCATGTGTAAGAACAAATCTTGTTAGAAATACTAGCTGATCTGGCCCGGCCAGAGTGGCCCTAGGAACAATAAAAGAGGGTACTTTTCTCTCCCCTCTGTTCTCACTTTTCCCCCTTTCCTTTTTTTTCCCCCTATCCTGGTGCTCACATATGTCCAAAATACACTGGTATTCATGCTCAAGAGAACGTTCTGTTTCATATAAGTTATATAAAACAGAACATTCTCCTGAGGTTTTTATTAAAATTGTTTGGAGAATGTATTATCTCAACTTCCACGCAAAGATTTGTCTAGGTCCCTGTATTAGTTTTGCAGGGCTGCTGCTCTAACAAGGTGCCACAAACTGGGTAGCTTAAATGATCACTGAAATGTATCATCTTCTAGTCCTTGAGGCTCCCAGCCTGCCCTCAAGGTGTTCTCAGGGTTGGTCCCTGCCGAGGGCTGGGAGAGACGATCTGTTCATACCTCTCTCCTAGCGTCTGGTGATCTCAGGTGCTCCAAGTCCGTAGAAGGCCTTCTTCCTGTCTCTTCGCTCATCTTTCCTCTATTCATGTCTGGTCTGCCTCTATGTCCAAGTTTTCTAATTTATAACCTCAACTGTACTAGATCCTGGCCTTCCCAAATGACCTCATCTTAACTCACAAAGACCCTATTTCCAAATAAGGTCACATTTATAGAGACTGGGGGTTGGGACTTCAACATCCTTTGAGGGGACACAATTTAACCTATAGCACTTCCTATTTCTGTTTCTCTTCATGAACATGCTGGCAGAACTCTATCCATTAAAAAAAAAAAAACCACTGGTGATGGCTATATAAAGTACTACTGATGTCTAGACATGGGATAGATTTCTCCTAATAGGAATTTAAGACATGTACAAATGTCTTAGCTACTATATGTGGCTCTACTATATCCAGCTCCTCTTGGTTGGTTTTATCTGTTACTACTGAACACTGAATGGCTAATTAATCAATTCATTTATGCATTAACCTATTCAATTACTCATTGTTCACTCATCATTTATTTATTGAGTCCTTATTATATGCCATGCTCTGTGCCAGCTGCTGGATACACATCAGTGAATAAAATACAATCCTTGTTTTCTCCAAGACGAGAGACTTGCTCTCCTGATGGACATTAAACTGAGAGAAATCATGCTCACCTGGTTCTGTACCAGTAGTTTCCCAAGTCAAATTTGTAGCTCACAACCAGTTCTACCCAGGAAGTCAGGGGCTATGGGAGCTAAAAGGGGTCAAAGAGATCACATGATCTAGGTGACTCAATTATAGAAAGGGAAGTTATAATAGAGAAGTCTTGGGCAATAAATAATTTTTAAAAACAGGAAAAAAGAGCTTAAGCACATAGATGTCTGGGTGGCTCAGTCGTTAAGCGTCTGCCTTCAGCTCAGGTCGTGATCCCGGGGTCCTGGAATCAAGCCCTGCATCGGGCTCCCTGCTCAGAGGGAAGCCTGCTTCTCCCTCTCCCACTCCCCCTGCTTGTGTTCCTTCTTATTCTCTCTCTCAAATAAATAAACAAAATCTTAAAAAAAAAGAAAAAAGAGCTTAAGTGCAATTAGAATACAAATTGTCTGTATTCCCATTTTCTAATGAATGCTAGGATAATGGAGAAAGAAAGTAGAAGACATAAAACTGTACCTGACTGAGGAGTGATGCTTTTGTTCAGTAAGAGCATGGAGATAATATGGTGAATTGTCCTTGTTTTTTGGAAATGCATACATAAATATTTAGATAAAATGTCATTATATATTTGTTTAAAACATTTCAGCCAAAAAATACATAAAATTTCAAAATGTTAATTTTTAAATCAAAGTCATGGGTATCAGGAGTTTTCTATTATTCAGTATGTTTCAAATTTTTCAAAATAAAAGGTTAAAAAAAACTGTATCCTCCTAGAGGCACAATTATCTACTTTTCAGATTCTTACCCGTCTCAGAGTCCCAGCACTGGGAAATAAGCTTCACAAAATATTAATTTTAAATATGGAGACCATTGCTTCTAAATCATAATTATTACGCTGTTTTCTTCAATATTTTCCACTTATCACCACCTTCCAATAAGACTCTAGTAGCCTATACTCATATTACTGTTATTTGCATAGTATTTTGAATAAGAATTTTTCCTTTTTATATGGATCTAATCTGATTTAAAATCAGACATTTTAATATACACATGTTAAGAATAAATTTTGATAATAGAAACACCATTCACTACCAGATAACAGAGCTAAAATACATTTGATTACTTCAACAATTTTAAAGTAATTTAATAAATTGGAGTGCAATAAAACATAGCAGTATTAACACATTAAAGAATGTTAGATGGGAATAAAATTCAGAGCTGACTTTATTTTTATTTGACAAATCATACTAAAAGAATCCCCAAACAGTAAGTTTATAAAACTGATCTATGAGTAGAGATACATACAAGGTATTAAATCTTAAAATCATATTCATATGACAAATTGTATTGAGACAAAAAACTCAGCGGAAGTGTGTATTTAACAAACAATTCTATTAATATAAAACTCATAACATTTTAAAAGTTCAAGTATCTAAAATTATAGGAATAAATTTCAAAGTCCCTTTGCTCAACTAAAAGTGTACATCAGAACCTCACAAGGAAGAATGATGTACACATTACTGCATGTTATAAGTGACTGTAAACACTACCATGTTATTTAATCTACAGTATAACCCTAACCCCATGACACCAAAATACTTTAAAGAAGCCTTACCAGCAGTACCATGCAGTAATATTCTGGTATTATCAAGCTAAGACATATCATACTACTTCAAAGATACTGCAGTACAGAGGTATCATTGGGACTAAATTTTATTTATATTCAATAAAGGAAATGCTACCTCTAAAAATGGTACCATATATGTGCATATACCATGCAAAATTCTTATAAATACACATTCGCACTCCATCTTACAAGTAACTATAACTGATAAATGGCTTATGTTAGAATTCCCTCTAGCAAACAGTGAACAAGCAGCTTTAATGATGCTTATGACCCTACCCTATGGATGAAAGTGAGCATTTTATCACCAGATACAGGTCAGGTACTTCAATTCCTGCTCCCAGATCATTAAATTTTTTCTAAATTTAAGCTTTTTAAGTTCCTTCACTATACAACAATAAGTGGACACTTTGGAAACATTATAAGAAACATTAACTTATGCAACAAGCACTAAGCATTTGGAAACACATTTTTAGAGAATCGTAGAATTTTAGAGCTACAAGGAACTTTTGAAATCACTCAACGTTTCATATTTTATCAACTGGAGAACTAAAGTCCTCACAGGTTAAAACATGCGCTGAAGGATGCAATGCTGTTCAGGGTTGGGGCTGAGTCTAGAACCTCAGCTCCTGACTTTTAGTCCAATACAACTCCCTGTAGTCAAGTAAGTGTTTTAAAAAATGATAGGTTTCCTAAGCCATACTTATCCCTCCATTTGCTGACACATAAAACTATTTTCTCTACCTGTGGGGGCCTTTCTCTTTGACTTAGCAGGCAGCTTCGGGGCAGAAACACACGGAGCATGGTGGGGTGATGGACCTGAGCAATCAGGTCAATCTGGGCACTAAGTGAGATCAAGACGGCCTTAACCTCCTGAGTCAATGAAGTATTTCTTAAAGGGTAATGACAAAAGCAACACTAACCTAGGTACTGTGAGGAATACAAAAGAAGGCAGCAAAGTAAACCTATCTACAAAAGCCTCAAGGAGACCATCCTATATCAGAACATAAGACAAATGAGACTGAGGACCTTTGCGTTTAAAATACGTATGAGAAGCCAAAAGAAATTGGAAAAGGAAATCAGTATAAACCAGAATCATCCAGAAAGTCTTCATGTAAAAGCTGTTGTGTGAAAAAATGATGCACTTCCACGAAAACATGCTCAGTAATTACTGGTCATCAGGTAAATGCAAATTAAAACTATAATGAGGTATCACCTCACACCTGTCAGAATGGCTAAAATCAACAACACGGGAACAAAAGATGTTGGTGAGGATATGGGGAAAGAGGAATCCTCCTCCACCGTTGGTGGGAATGCAAGCTGGTGCAGCCACTCTGGAGAACAGTTAAGTATATTCCTCAAAAAGATACAAATTGAACTATCCTATGATCCAGCAACTGCACTACTAGGTATTTACCGGAAGGATAGAAAAACACTAACTCAAAGGGATACATGCACCCCAATGTTTATAGCAGCTGTAAGATGTGGTACAGATAGATATACGTGGCATATTAGTGAGCCATCGGAAAGAACGACATCTTGCCATTTGCAACAACATGGATGGAACTAGAGGGTGTTATGCCAAGTGAAATAAATCAGTCAGAGAAAGACCAGTATCATGTGATTTCACTCATATATGGAATTTGAGAAACAAATGAGCAAAGGGATAAAAAAGAGAGGGGGGGGGGACCAAAAAACAGACTCTTAACACTAGAGAACAAAATGATGGTTACCAGATGGGAGGTGGGTGGGGGAATAGGTGAAATAGGTGAGGAGGATTAAGGAGGGCCCTTTTTGGGTGCCTGGGTGGCTCAGTCGGTTAAGTGTCTGACTTGATTTTGGCTCAGATCATGATCTCATGGTCATGCCCAGCATGAAACCTGCTTAAGAGTCTCTCTTCCTCTCCCCTAATCTCTCTCTCTCTCAAAAAAAGAAGTAATAATAATAATAATAATAATAATAAATTTTAAAAAGCAAGCGCACTTACTGTGATGAGTACCAGGAGATGTATGGAAGTACTGAATAAACCGTATTGTCCACTGGAAACCAGTATTACGTTCGCTGTATGTTAACTAACTGGAATTTAAATTAAAAATTTTAAAAATGATGTGCTTTTTTTTTTTTAAAGATTTTATTTATTCATTTGACAGAGATCACAAGTAGGCAGAGAGGCAGGCAGAGAGAGAGGGGGAAGCAGACTCTCCGCTGAGCAGAGAGCCCGATGCCGGGCTCGATCCCAGGACCCTGGGATCATGACCTGAGCCGAAGGCAGAGGCTTTAACCCACTGAGCCACCCAGGCGCCCCAAATGATGTGCTTTTGATCAACAAAGTGGCCTTTACAGGTGAGAATATATGCACCTCTGAAACAAAAAGATTAGAAAAGGTGCACAAACCCTGATTTTCGTTAAACTGCCTCATCTTTCTTCACTAGTGACACTGGGAGATAACAGCCAAGGGTATGGTACTCAAGGGCAAAACTACCACTCAATAGCATTTCTAGTAATGGCATTATAAGTAATGAAATCAGAAAGGCATATTTGTTTTCCAAATACCATAACAACACCCAATAAGCCTAACTTTCCAGTAATCAACTGTGCAATTACCATTTCATATTTCAAAGTCAGTGTGGTTTCTAAACAGAAGTTGGAAAACCTGTGTAGTCTAAGAGGATGTTACCTACTTATCTATCAGGGAAGCATAAATTTAGAAACATTATTTTACTTAAAGAATATAGCACAAGGGCACCCGGGTGGCTCAGCAGGTTAAGTGTTCCTGTGGCTCAGGTCATGATCCCAGGGTCCTGGGATCAAGTGCCACACTGGGTTTCCTGCTTATCAGGGAGTCTGCTTCTTCTTCTCCCTCTGCCCCTGCCCCTCGTGTCCACACACACACTCTCTCAGTTTCTTTCTTTTTTTTTTTTTTTTTTAAGATTTTATTTATTTATTTGACAGAGAGACAGATCACAAGTAGGCAGAGAGGCAGGAAGAGAGAAAGAGGGAAACAGGCTCTCTGCTCAACAGATGCGGGACTCGATCCCAGGACCCTGGGATCATGACCTGAGCCGAAGGCAGAGGCTTTAACCCACTGAGCCACCCAGGCACCCCTCTCTCTTGGTTTCAAATAAATAAATAAAATCTTCAAAAAACAAACAAACAAAAAAGAATATAGTATAATGTCTAGTACACAATAAATGTTCAAAATAGAGTTGAGATTGATTTACATTGTTTTTTCTGAAGACATAAGCAGATGTTTCTTAACATAATTTTAATTTTTGATTTAAAGGATTTTTTTAACCAAATAAATACACTCAATTTCTTTCTTCTTCTTCTACTGAATACAATATTACCATTGAAGCATTTTCTTTATTCTTCTGTTTAAAACAGATTTTTAAAAGAAATCTTACTAAAATGGAGATGTTGTAAAAAAGTACAAAGAAATCACGGATTTTTTTTAAATGAGACTTTTCCACAGATTTTTTTTCCAACAAAAAATGATAAAGATGATGAAAGAAAGAGGTAAATGGTGTACACTTTGAGAGTTTGCAAAATTCCAAATTTGGAGGGTACGAGAGGAGTTACCAAGAAATGGCCAAAATGCAATGAAGACATAAGGAAAAAGAAGACTAAAATAATCTACAATCTGTTTCAACTCTCAATGAGGTTACCTGTCTGACTATAGGTAAAAACAGTGATCCCAGTCTGAATAGTATTTGGAGAACTAAACACACACACACACACACACACACACACACACACACTAAAATGGAAATGGCTCAGAACATCAAGTGTGCCTCCAAAGGGCTATCCAGAACTTTACTTTGACTACCATCCCTGTCAGGACCCTTTCATTCCACCTTAACTAAGATGGCTGTTATTTCCACCCAACACCTCTTAGAGTCTATTTCCTATTTTTATCTCAGTCCTTGCAAGTCTAGTGCTTTGACAAAGGCTATATGAATGTCAACTTTTCTTGCCTTTTCCTCTTGCCAAATCATTCAACAATTCTTTCCTCTCTTCTCTTGAATCTCTTTTTCCACTTGTTTTTTCTCTTCATTAAGACACCTTATTGCTCAAGTCCCTTTCTCTATAATTTTAATTCAAAACACATATGAGAGTGAAATAATACTTAAAACTATAAACCAAGAAAACTTTTGGGAAATGTAAGGCCCAGTATGCATATCAACAGGGCATACCACATATCTGGGAAAACCAATACAGGATGATCTACTCTAAACACATCCTGGTAAAACCATTAGGCATTATTAATAAAGAAAAAAAAATCCCAAAGACAGCAAGGCAAAAAGGAAAATAACATACATTGGTAAGAGAATAAAATCAGCAGCAGACTTCTTAAAAGCAACAAAAAAGGCAACAACAGATCAGCATTTTCAAGAAATTCAAGGACAGGGGCGCCTGGGTGGCTCAGTGGGTTAAAGCCTCTGCCTTTGACTCAGGTCATAATCCCAAGGTACTGGGATTGAGCCCCACATCGGGCTCTCTGTTCAGCGGGGAGCCTGCTTCCCCTCCTCTCTCTCTCCCTGCCTCTCTGCCTACTTGTGATCTCTCTCTGTCAAATAAATAAATAAAATCTTAAAAAAAAAATAAGAAAGAAATTCAAGGACAAAAAGTGTGAACTAAATATTTTACATCCATTCAAGCTACCCTTCAAGTATCTAGGCTATTGAAAAAGTTTTAAACATGCAAGGGCACTTCTTGAGCAATCTACAAGATAAGTTACAACCAATCTAAAGATGAGTGGGTAACTTTGGCAAAAGAACAGAAAGGTGAATATTTAATATATTTAACTATACCTAAGACCAAAACAAGGCTGGTGATAAGTGAAGAATATACAAATAATACATGTCCTGACAAGGTAAAGTAGAATGACTAAAAACTAAGGTGACAATATTAGAGGAAGATAAAATAAGCAATACTGAATTAGTAGTAGGTAGAAGTAAACAACTACCATGAAAGACAGCAGTAAAATATTAAATACAGACAAAAGGAACAAAAAGAATCTTTAAAAAGCACAGATACCAAGGCAATCACTACAACAAACATATGAACTTTCATAGATAGTCCCCCCCCAAAAAAAGAAACCTTAAAGAATTTAAGATCAAAGAAAACAATATGAAGTGCGGCAAATATAAATAATGAATATTTACCAAGTAGCAGAGCAATGATCTTTATGAAACAAAAACTACAGGAGAACTTGATTCTGGCCCTTGAGACCAAAAAACCCACACTAATAACAGATTTTTTTTTAAAAGTAGGCTCCACACCCAGTATGGAGCCTAATGCAGGGCCCAAATAGGCATGGAATGTGGACAAAAACTGTTCTTCTCAGTCACCATTAAAAGCTTCAGTGCATTCCAAAGAGTAAAATTATCATAAACAATATCCTGATCATCTTGTCACAGGTCTAGAATTTAATAATGAAAATTTTTAAAAAGGTCCTTCTACATAAAAAATTAAAAATCTACTGAACAACATTTTGGTGAAGAAGAAATAAAAACCTTCTGAAAAATAGAGATATTAAAAAACATAACATATTAAAATCTATGAGTACAACATAAAGCTGTGGCCAGAGGAAATATCACAGCCTTAAACACTAGCGAAGTAAAAAAAAATTAATGAAAATAAGTGAAATAGATCAGAAACTGAGTACCAAAAGAAAGAACAAATGGGTAAATTAAAAGAGCACAAGAAATGACATAATTAAGGCAAAATCAGAAATTAATGAGATAGATAAGGGAAAATATATCTTATTAATAAATCAGAATCCAGGTATGTTGAAAAATAAACACTTTTACTAAGGCAGAAAAAAGGAAGCAAAAATAAAAAATAACTAGAAGAAAACAGCCATTGAAGTAGAAGAAATTTAAAAGTCACAAGAGGCTACAATGCATAACACCACACAAATAAATTTGGAAAACCAGACAAAATGGTTAACTAATATAATTGACCCAAATAGAGATAAAAAGCTTAAACATTTCCATGGGAAAGAGTTGAATTACAAGGAACTGCCTCACAGAAAAATAGCAGAACCAGATGGTTTCATATTCAAAAACCAAATGGTATCAATTTAAAGAAATAGTTCTGGAACATAGGAAATGAAGTAAAACTTCCAAATTCTTTTTATGAAACAGAATGTTGATACCTAAATCTGATAAAAATAGTACAGAAATAGGAATTTACAGACCAACCTCACTTATAAATACCTATATGAACTACTACATAAAGGATTAGTGAACATACTTCAACACCATGTTAAGTAAACAGTAAATAATACACTATAACAAAGTGGGGCTTACTCCTGGCAAGTAAGGTTAGTTCACTATTAAAAGCACAGCAATATATCACACCATATTAATTGATCTGAGAAAAAATGCAATTATTTCCATACATCCTACACAAATCTTTAATGAAATTCAATTTCCATTCCATAAAAAGAAAAAATCCATTCAAGAACATAGGAGAGGTGCCTGAGTGGCTCAGTTGGTTAAGTGTCTGCCTTCAGCTCAGGTCATGATCCTGAGGGTCCTGGGATTAGGCCCTATGTCAGGCTCCATGATCAGCAGGGAGTCTGCCTCTCCCTCTCTCTCTACCCCTCCCCCTGGCTTGTGCTCTCTCTCTCTCTCAAATAAATAAAATCTTAAAAATAAAAGAACATAGGAATTGATGATTTCCCAAATATGACTATAAGGACACACACATATGTACACACTTACATACACACATGTAGACGCACCTTAGTCCTAAAGCCAGCATCACTTTTAATGGGGTAAACTTCAGGAATTTCCACTAAGATCAGGAAGAGGTAAGGATAATCACTACCTTCACTACTATTTCCTATGTACTGGGTGTACCAGCAATACAATTAGACAAAACAAGTCAGAGAGATAAGAACTGGAAGAGAAAGACAATTGTATCTACTTGCATATGAAATGTTTCCTATGAGAACCCTAGAGAATTATTATTAAAGCAATTTCAAAGTCAGTAAATTAACAGGATATAAAGTGAATGCACAGAAATCAATAATGTTCATATACACAAACAATAATCATTTAGAAGATAGAACAGTAGAGTAAAATAGCAGTGACGATAAGTGCAGCAAGAGTAAGTATAGGGGGAGCGCCTGGGTGGCTCAGTGGGTTAAGCCTCTGCCTTCGGCTCAGGTCATGGTCTCAGGGTCCTAGGATCAAGCCCCACGTCGGACTCTCTGCTCAGCGGGGAGCCTGCTTCCCCTTCTCTCTCTGCCTACCTCTCCGCCTACTTGTGATCTCTCTGTCAAATAAATAAATAAAATCTTTAAAAAAAAAAAAAAGAGAGAGAGAGAATAGGACGCCTGGGTGTCTCAGTTGGTTAAGTGACTGCCTTCGGCTCAGGTCATGATCCTGGAGTCCCAGGATCGAGTCCCACATTGGCTCCCTGCTCGGCAGGTAGTCTGCTTCTCCTGCTGACCTCTCTCCTTTCATGCTTTCTCTTTCTCATTCTCTCTCTCTCTCAAATAAATAAAAGCTTTAAAAATAAAATAAAAAGAATAAATGTAAGAAGGAGCAAGTGTAGCAAGAAATGTGAAAAAGTTAATGTGAGGAAAGAGCGAAAATACTCAAGAAGATAACAAATGTAAAACTGACGAAATACAAAAACATTCCTTGTTGTTGAAGAACAACTTTACGTCATAAAGATGTCAGGTCTTCCCAAGTTAATTTAAAAATTTAACAAAATTCCAATAAAAATTCCAACAAGTATTTGTAAATAAAGCTAAACAAGAGAATATAGAAAAATGTGAATAGTTAGAATAATACTGAAAAAGAAAAGCTACAAGGCACTAAGCATCACCAGATATTAAAATACATTACAGAGCCTCAGCAATTAATGCACTAATATAATTATGAAACATAATTAGACTGAAGGATTCAGTAGAAAGTATAGAAATGAACTCAAGTATGTATGGAAGTTTAGTATATGACAAAGGTGACATCTAATATCACTGGACCAAACTTTTTTTTTTTCAATAGTGTTGGGAAAACTGGAAAATCATTTAGAAAATGATAAAATTGGGTCCACACCTCTTGTCATATAAAATAAACTCTAAATTATAAGAGATTTAAAGGTAAAAAATGAAACTATACAATTAAATTCATATAAAATCTGTCCATAGAACAATGTTATTAACCATGACTCAATATCCAGCAAATAAAAGATTGATAAATGTGACCACATTAAAAATAGAAGTTTCACCTTCTATGTGGCAATGAAACATCACAAGTATAATCAAAGAATGAGAGGTAAATTGAAAGAAAATATTTGCAAAATCTGTAATAGATGAAGGGATTATACAACGCTTATTTAAAGAACATTTTAAAACTGAGGGAATAAAAACAAAAAAAAGATAAAAATGGGCAAAAGACAGGAGTGGATAATTCACGCACACACACAAATTATTTAAAACTAGTCCTAAAAAAAAACAAAAAACAAAAAAAAAAAACTAGTCCTTTTTTCTTTGGGCAAAAGGAATACAATGACTGGATTTACACTTCTACTGCCCCTGGGAAACTGGATAAAATGAAAGACACACATATTTTTGGATATTAACTAGGCAGCACAAGACTGAGATCCTTGAGAAAATGGGGAAAAAAAGATTAGCTGAGTCCCACAGATGCCCCAGCTTTCTGCCTGGTGACAATTCCCAACTCAGGAACAGGTAGGAACTCCTAACTAGAGTACAGCAATCCCACTGAGACAGTGACTGAGTTCAGGGAGTCTCCTAAAGAGCCCTAAATTCCAGAGAGTTCAGAAGAAGAGGGAGCTACAAGGCGGCAGGGTGGTGTGTGAGGCGGGGGAAGGTCCAGAAAAATCTGTACAAGGATTTCTGGGAGTTGAATTCTGACCAACCAGAGTAAGTCCTCACATGGAATTCCATAGAAGTCACAGAACTTCACAGCATAGATGTAGGAATAAAATATCCACAGAGAATAGGCTACTTACCAGACTTATCTTAGCAAAGCTTAAAATAGCCTCAAAATGAACATACTGTCTCTAAGACATTTAACTTAAATGTACAGACAAAAATAGATTGAAAGAATGGAGATGATATATAATGCAAACACTAATCAAAAGAAAGGGGGTGTGGCTATACTAATTTCAGACAAAGTTGATTTCTGAACAAGAAATATTTTAGGGAAAAAAACACTCTTATTTTAAAATGATAAAGGAGACAGTTCATAAAGAAGACATAAAAATCCCAAACATGTGTACCAATAATAGAATTCCAATACACATACACATGAAACAAAAACTGATGGGAAAAAAAGATAAATCCATAATCATAATTGGGGGTTTCCATACTCTTTTCAGTGAGGACGTAGGAAATTTCAACATGCAACCAACTGGACCTAACAGACATTTATTAAACACTCCACCCCAAGACAGACACGTATTCTTTTCAAGGGCTCATGAAATATTCAGTAAGTTAGCTTCTATGTTGAGGCATTAAGTAATTCTCAATAATCTTAGAAGTACAGAAATCAGAGAGTAGTTCTCTGACCACAACAGAATTCAATTAACATCAATAGCAGAGAGCAATTTGAAAACTTCCAAATACTTGGAAATTAAACAACGTATTTCTAAATAACCCTAAGGTCAAAAACAAACTACACAGGAAATTTAAAAAATATTTTGGAGGGTGCCTGGTTGGCTCAGTGGGTTAAAGCATCTGCCTTCAGCTCAGGTCATGATCCCAAGGTCCTGGGATTGAGCCCCGCATCTGGCTCTCTGCTCAGTGGGGAGCCTGCTTCCTCCTCTCTGCCTGCCTGTCTGACTACTTGTGATCTCTGTCTGTCAATTAATAAATAAAATCTTTAAAAAATATATTTTGGAGGCACCTGGGTGGCTCGGTCATTATGCATCTGCCTTCAGCTCAGGTCACGATCCCGGGTTCCTGGGATCGAGCCCCGTGTCGAGCTCCCTGTTCAGTGGAGAGCCTGCTTCTCCCTCTTCTACTCCCCCTGCTTCTGTTCCCTCTCTCACTGTCTCTCTGTCAAATAAGTAAATAAAATCTCTTTAAAAAAAAAAAAAAAAAGCATCTGTCTTTGGCTCAGGTCATGACCCCAGGGTTCTGGGATCCAGCCCCAGCTTGGTGAAGAGCCTGCTTCTCCCTCTCCCCCTGCCTGTAGCTCCCCCTGCTTGTGCTCTCTCTGTCAAATAAATACACAAAAACCTTTAAAAAAATATTTTGAAGTTAAATGTGAAAATAAAAGAAATAAAAATGAGTACTACAAAGATCATTCATTTTCCAGTGAATTAGCTTGGCATTTAGTCAGAAGACTCATACTGTTAAGATTTCAATTCCCTCAAATCAATCTACAGTTCAACACAATCTCAATCAAAATCCTAGCATGTTTTTGGGCAGAAACTGAAAAACTTATTTTAAAATATTATATATGGAATTGCAAAGCAGCCAGAATAGTCAAAATAATTTTGAAAAAAAAAAAAAGAACAAAGTTGGAAGACTCCTCTTATCTAACTTCAAGACCATGAAAGTGTGATATTGACTGTTTGATACTATAATAGAGAATCCAGAAATAGACTCATTCATAGAAGGTCAATAATTTTGACAAAGGAGCCAAAGCAATTCATTGGGAAAAAGATGTTCACTTCAACACAGTGTTGGAGCAACTGCACATGTGTATGTCTCCCCTTCCCCCAAAAAAGAGCCTTGACCCTAACCTTGCACCAAATACAAACCTGAAACAGATCAGGTATTGAAACATGAGAGTTCTATAAAACTTGCTGAAGAAAATTTACGAGAAAACATTTTGTGATCCTGGCTTTGGACAGAAGTAGCAGAAAGGATAAAAGAAAAAAATCATAAATTGGGCCTCCTCATAATTAAAAACATCTGCCTCCTGAAAAGACACTGATAAGAGAAAAGGTAAGGTACAGATGCAGAAAGTATCTGCAAAGGTCTGAGAGAAGGTTTCTGTCCTTAAAACATAAAACTCTCTTAAAATAAGGCAATCTGATTTAAAAATGGGCACATTTGATTCATCAAAGAAAAGTGGCAAATAAACACATGAAAGATGCTCAGTATCATTAGTCATTACATAACTGTCGCAAATTAAGACTAGATATGGCAACATATCTACTACAGCGGGTAAAATTTTAAAAACTAACGAAACCAAGTGGTGGCAAGATGTGGAGAACTACCCATCACTGGTGGAAATGTGTAACAACAGTACAATCGCTCTGAAAACCTGTTTGGCTGCTTCTTTTAAGTTAAACATACACTTCCTTATGATCCCAGAAACCCACTCCTAGTTATGTATCCAGAAGTTCTTAAAACATGTATCTGCACAAAAACCCTTACATGAATGCTTATGGTCACTTTACTAATATTTGCTCCCCCAGCTGGAAATAACATAAATCTCCAACAGGTAAATGGATGAACTGTAGCAGTGTCAATGGAATACTCTCTATCTTTAAAGAGGAATGAACTACTAATGAACTACAGCATGGGTTAATCTCACAAACATTATGGGAAGTGAAAGAAGCCAGGCATAGGGGAATATATTCCATAATTCCATTTACATGACATTCCCTAAAAATGCAAAAACTACTGGGGCAGAGATCATTGCCAGTGGCCAGGGGGTTGGAGTGTGATGAGAGAAGGGGACAGAATACAGGGGCGGAAGGAGAGAAAGTTTGACGATGACAGGAACACCCTGTATCTTGATTGTTGTGGTGGTTGTAAGACATACATGTGTCAAAACACATCAAACTGTACGGTGCAAAGGGTGAATTTCACTGTTTGTAAATTATACTTCAATAAACCTCACCTTCAAAAAGTATGCAGACTTTTAAAGGATTTTAATATACATGGCCAAATTGCCCTTCCATTAACTTAATTTCTTCTTCAATGCCCATTTAATTTACATTCCCTCTGGTGTTCTACAAGAGCCTGCACCCTCTTCAGCCTCAATATCATCAGATTATTATTTTCAGCTTTTCCAATTTGGTAAGTTCTTTTAAAATGGTACTTCACTGTTTTATCTGCAACTCTCTTCTTTCCAGTGGTGGTAAACTTTTCTCATCCACTTCTGACAGTGGATGTGTTCTGTGTTCTTCTGTGCTCTGTTCATTCCTTTCAATCATTACTTTAAGAAAATTACCTGGTGTTTTTTCTTACTAATTTTTTGCTTTTTGCTATAGTGTGTGTGTGTGTGTATATATATATATATATGAATGATATTTTTCATAAGCATACTTCCTAGTTTCTCAATTTCTTTCATTTTTTCAATTTTTTAAATATAGACATTTTAAAATTTGAAATTTCTCAATATTTTCTAAAATTTTTCTTTTGTACCATTACTCAGAAATTTCTTTCTTCATCTAGAGTTGTTAAATATTCAACTATGATTTTTAAACTTTTTATAGACTCAATTTTTTTTCACTTTTTAACTCTCTCCTGTCTGATAGAGTGTCCACTAGCCATTTGGAATTACTTAAATTTAAATTAACTGAAATTAAGCTTTTCCCTGCATTTTCTTCTGGTATTATGGTTTCAGGTCTTATATTTAAATCTTCAATGGGTTAAAGATTTAATATTTGTATAGGGTGAAGGCTGAGTCTGATTTTATTCTTTTGCATGTCTCTGTCCAGTTTTCTCACCATCATTTATTGGACAGACTATTTTTTTCTCATTGTATATTACTGACGTCCTTGTCAAAGATTAGTTGATAGTATATGTATGGCTTTGCTTCTGAAGCTCTCTATTCTGTTCCACTGGTCTGTGTCTGTTTTTATGCCAATAGCATACTGTTTTGATTACTATTGTATTGTCATATGGTTTGAAATCAGGAAGTGGGATGTCTCCAACTTTGTTCTCAAAATTGCTTTGGCTATTCAGGGTCTTTTGTGATTCCATATAAATTTGAGGATTGTTTTTTTTTATTTCTATGAATTTTGTCTTTGGAATTTTGATAGGGACTGCTTTGCATCATATGACTATTTTAATAACATTAATTCTTCCATAAACATGGGTTGTGGCAATGATTTTTTTCAACTGACACCAAAAGCACAGGCAACAAAACCAAAAATCAGAATTACATCTAACTAAAAAGATTCTTCCCAGCAAAGGAAACCATCAACAAAATAAAAAGGCAAGCTATCAAACTGTAGAGAATATTTGCAAACCCTAGATCTGATAAGGGGTTAATATCCAAAATATATGAGAACTAGCAAGAAAATAACTTGATTTAAAAATACACAAAGGACCTGCATAGTCACTATTCCAAAGAAGATATACACCTGCCAACAGGTATAAGAAAAAGCACTCAAACTTATTATCATCAGGGAAATGAAAATGAAAACCACAATGAGATATCATTCAATACCTGTTGGGATGGCTATTATAAAAAACACAAAAGATAATCAGTGTTGGTGAGGGGTGTGAAGAAGAGGGAATCCTGTAAACTCTTGGTGGGAATGGAAATTGTTATAGTCTTAACGGAAAA
This sequence comes from Martes martes, assembly GCF_963455335.1. Classification (NCBI taxonomy): domain Eukaryota; kingdom Metazoa; phylum Chordata; class Mammalia; order Carnivora; family Mustelidae; genus Martes; species Martes martes. The sequence continues at coordinate 76,398,063 of NC_137896.1, read as the reverse complement.
CAATATGGAAGTTCCTCAAAACAGCACTGTCATACAATCCAGCAATCCAACTTCTCGGTGTACATTGAAAAGAAAAGAAATCATTATCTTAAAGAGATATGTGCACTCCCACATTACCGGGGCATTTTTCACAACAGCCCAAATATGTAAATAAACTTTGTGGTCACTGGTGGATGAATGAATAAAGAAAATGTGGTAGATATGTGCAATGATTATTTGGCCATAAAAAGAAATATGCCATTTATGACAGCATGGATGAACATGGAAGACATTAAACCAGACACAGACAGACAAATACTGTATTATCTCACTTACATGTGGCATGTAAAAAAGTGAAACTTATACTACCAGAGAGTAGAGAAGTGGTTGCCAGGGGCTGGGGGAAGTGGGGGGGGGGTGGAGAAATGCGGAGATGTTGGCCAAAGGGTACAAACTATTAGTTAGAAGATAAGTTCTAGGGGTTGAACGTACAGCACGGTGACTAGAGTTAATAATGCTGTGTACCTCAAATTCGCTAAGAATAGACCTTAAGTGTTCTCACCACAAAACAAAAAAAGTAACTATATGAAGTGATGAATGTTAATTAAGTTGATGGTGGTCATCATGTCACAACATATTCTATGTTAAATCATCACTTTGTACATGTTGTACAGCCTAAATATATGCGATTTTTGTCAATCATACCTCAATAAAGCTGGTGGGGGGGAAGCAAGGTAAAATAAATTAATTAATAACCAAAATTAAATTAAATTTAAAATTCGGTTTCTCAGTCACACTAGTCACATTTTTAAAGATTCTTTTAGAGCAGTGTTAGATTCAATTTTGGTAAGTTTAGAGCAATTTAGGTAAAACTGAGTGGAAAAGTACAGTGAGTTCTCATACACCCGCTGCCCCAACCCCTCCAACAGTCTCCCCTGCTATCGACATCCCACACCAGAGTATTATGCCTGTTGCAATGGATGAACCTATATTCATTACACAGCAACACATCCTTATAACCGAAAGTCTATTTGGTTTACATTACAGTTTGCTTTTGGTGTTGAACATTCTATGGACTTTGGCAAATGTAAAACAACATGTACCTACCAGGGCAGTATGACACAGAACACTCTCACTCCCCTAAAAAGCCTCTGTGCTCTGCCTACTCATCTCTCCTTCTCCTCTAACCAGTGGCAATCACTGACTGATGTTCTTTGCGTCTCCATAGTTTTGCCTTTTCCAAAATGTTGTAGAGTTGGAATTATACAGATTTTCACTTAGTAATATGCATTTAAGTTTCCTCCATGTCTTTTCATGTCCTGACTGCTCATTTCTTTTTAACATTGAGTAATATTGCATTGTTTGGATGTACCATAGTTTTTTTCTCCATTCACCTATTAAAGGACATCTTCACTGATTCAAGTTTTGGCATTTATGAATAAAGCTGCTATAAACATCTGTGTGTAGATTTTTGTGTGGATATAAGTTTTCAACTTCTTTGGGTAAATACCAGGCAGTGTAATTGCAGATCATATGTTATGAATATGTTCAGTTTTTAAAGAAACTTCCAAACTGTCTTCACAGTGGCCATACCCTTTTGCATTTCCAGCAGCAATGAATGAGAGATTCTGTTGCTCCACATGTTTTTCAGCATTTGGTGGTGCACAACCAACGTCTCAATGGCTTGATAGCCACACATGGCTGATGGCTACCATACTGCACAGTAATGTACAGAATACTTCCATCCTCAGAGAAAGTTCCACTGGAAATGCTGCTCTGCTTAAAAGCTACGTGTTTATACAGTGAAAGAGGAGCTACCGTGAGTTTTAATTTGTTTTCTCTGCACAAATCCATCCCATCTCCCACTGGATTTGATGGTTCTTTATTTACAGTCACTCAGAAGTTCAAATTTCAGCTACTTAACTATATGTCCATTAACAAATTATTTAAACCCCTCTGAGTCTGTTTCCCCATCCGAATTACTTCTTAGTTTAGTGCATCAAATGAGATGAACAAGGTAAGATAAATCACAACATGTTAATCCTCATTTGTAAACTCTTCTGGGTTAGGAGTTTGATTTTTGAATGTCTCCATATAATACTGTGAGGATTCCTCCTGGAAACAGAAGCTTAATACTGTACTCACCCGATCTGGATTTCTGTAACCTAACAGTAGATTTGCTGCTTTTATATCACCGTGAACATACTCATTTTCGTGTATATATTCCAGTACATCCAACTACAAAAAGAAATACATATATATTGGTAACTATTTCAAACTCATGATCAACTTTGAACACTCTGAATATAGAATAACATTTTTTCATATTAACAATAACAAACTGACATATTCCATAATTAGGTATTTATCCACTTATCACATGTATTGGTCACTTATCCTCAAAAAAAGCTGAATAACATGATCTGCAAATATCAAGTGTTTTAATTAAACTTCTGAGAGAAGGAAACCAAGATTCAACAATGCCTATGCCTACGCCCTGACAACCTGGTAGCCAAATCACACTGTGCAAAGAGAAGAAACACAGCAAAATCGGAGATGCAAAGTAAAATAACCATGAAGTTCCCTCAGCAGTTCCTCACCCAAGCAATGGTTATAAATCGAGTTTTGGAGACCCCAGAACAAAACAGCATGTCCATGAACACACAGAAAGGCATTCTCCCTCTGGATAGTAATAGAAAATACCTTAGCTTCATCTTTGAAGCCCTGGAGCCTTGCATGTTACCTACACCTAGTGCTCAATAAACATGTGCTGGCTGCCTAAATGGATGAATGGATGAACGGGAAAATTAACGAGTTCTATTTGCCACATCCCGACCTGGCGCGATCAGTTTCATTCTATTTAAAGTGGAAAAAAGAAAATGGAGCTTGGGCAAACCAAACACAAACAAGATAAGACAAATATGTGGTATAAACAAAATGTGTGCGTGGGTGCTATTAAGATTTCATTGCTTCTTATTTGGCAAAGTATGTATTATTCATTGCCATACTAATTACTGCCACCATCCCAAACTCATAATAAAAACTTTATAGCACCCCCATACCATCACATGTTTAGTATGGAAAATAATATATTTTGCCATAGTTTGCATTGTTATAAATATAACCGACAAAAGAGAGGTTATTCTTACAGCAATGCAAGCTTGTTCTGATATGTTAAACAAAGCTGTGAGGGGAAAAAAAAAAATCAGACTGTAGAACCAATGCCTAATTGAGTTTGTAGTGCCAAACACAGCACATTCTGTCACTTACAGAGCCCACTGTTATCAATTTCACCAAAATAGCCTCTACTCTAAATAACTGACATTTCTAGGGCAATAATCCTTCATTCTCTGATAATTCCACAAAGGGCAATGATTTGTATATTGAAACAAGTAAATAATCTGAAAATGAGGCATGTGAAATAAGTCATTCACTCTTACCATTCGGATACCTAGCTGCAGGACAGTTGACTTTTTAAAAGTACCATTCTGGTCTGAGATCTTCTGTAAATCTATTCCTAGTCTTTCCATTACCATAAATCTGTAACTATAAGAAGGAGACGTCAAAAAGAGATCTTAAGATAGCAGTGCTTGAAACTGCCTATTTATGAATCTGAAACAAGGAAAAACACCCCCAACCTAACAATGAAGAACACTGCAATCTGAACCATTAAAGAATGAATGTACATTAATAATCTTGCTTTTCTTTTAAGAAGGATACAAGTCAGTATTTACTCTGCAGTTAGTTTCTAGAAGAGAACGCTATGTTGAAACACGCTCACTCATAGATCGTGAAAAGAGAATGTTCTTTCTAAATTAAAGAGTCCTCAGTTTGATTCATTTTGATTTCATCATCCTCTCACTATGACCTTGAACAAATTATCTGCCCATACATAGAGTATTATTTACATTTGTTTCTTGACCTTATAAATCACATTTTACTTTCTCTACATACTTAGAAACATGACTTTAAAAAATGTACTTCTTTTCAGGGCACCTGGGTGGCTCAGTTGGTTGAATGTCTAACTCTTGGTTTGGCTCGGGTTGTGATCTCAGGGTCATGAGATTGAGGCTCTGCACTTGGCATGGAGTTTGCTTGAGATTCTCTCCCTCTCTCTTTGCCTCTCCTTCCCACGCTCACACACACACTCTCTGTCTCTCATAAATAAATAAACCTTTTTTTAAAAAAATGTACTTCTTTTCTGTTTGGTACCTCTGTCCCTTTTCTTCCCTTCACTTACATGCCCACATCAGTCTGCATTTATCTATGTATAAAAACATGAACACAGACATAAAGGAATTTTTGTCCTTGTTTTACAAAAATGTGATATTACGTGCACTTTACTGCATCATACTTTTTTCATTAGTATTTCACTGAAATCCTCCCAAACCAACTGGTATAGTTCTAATTGGCTTCTTTAATGGGCTGCGTAATATTACATGATATGGACATACCTTGATCCACTCAGCCACTCAATCTTCTATTAACAGCCCTTTAATTTGTTCCAAGATTATTGATCGTTCATTTTGTTTTTATTGACAGCATTTAAAGACCATCTGAACAAAGCACTGACCATTGAGCCTATCTCCTCACCTAGGGAAAAAGACATCACCTCTCTTGAAAGGCTATTGAAAGGGGGTACCTAACAAACTGATTTTTTTTCTTTTTTAAAAATCACTAGTCAATTATTTATACATGAGGACTAGCCATATGTGGCAATTAAAAAAAATGTTCTACAAATTCTTTGTTGTGCCTTTTCTCAAGAGACAAAGCTTAATTAAAATCTCCTCTTGTGTGTGGAGTAGACTTAGTGACTTGCCTCTAGCAAAGAGACTATAGTGGAAATATGTGACATCACTGCAAGATTCAAAATAAGTCAGAGAAAGACAAATACCACCTGATTTCACTCATGTGGAGTTTAAGAAACAAAACAGATGAACACAGGGGAAGAGGGTGGGAAGAGGGAAGCAAACCATAAGAGACTCTTAATGACGAGGACAAACTGAGGATTGGTGGAGGGAGGTGAGCAGGGGATGGGCTAAACAGGTGATGGGGATTAAGGGGGGCGCTTCTGATGAGCACTGGGTGTTCTATGTAAGTCGTGAATCACTGAACTCTACTCCTGAAACCAATATTGCACTGAATATTAACTTTTTTTTCCAAATTTTTATTTAAGTTCTGAAGATTCAATTAAAAAAAGGCTGTGGCTTTATTCTTGGATGCATGCTCCTGTGTGTGTGTGTGTGTTTGCCTCCCTCTCTCTTTCAATTATTTGCTCTAGGAGAAGCCAGCTATCATGTCTTTATGACACTGAGGCAGCCTACTGAGAGACCTATTGAGAGGCCTGGGGAAGTGAGGCCTGCAAAAAATCACATGAGCGTATTTAGAAGCAGATCTCCTTAGACCTGCCAACAGCCACATGAGTGACCTTGAAAACAGATCCGTCCCCAATCAGGTCATGAGATAACTGCAACCCAACAGACAGCTGACCGCATCCTCAGAAGTCCTGAGCTGGAACCATCTGGGGAAACCATAATTTCCATGGGTAACTTCCATGTTGGCTACCCATGGAAACTAAGATGATAGTAGTCTGTTATAAGCTACTATGATTTGGGTAATCTGTTACATAGCAAAGGTATTAGAGCACATAAGTCATAGTCATTGAATGATACTCAATTAAAATAATTCCATTTTACCTTCTTCCCTTGAATTCAGTAATGCCGGATCCATAAAACAGAGGAATTCCTAAATAATCAAGTTGTTTGAGTTCTACCCAGTTTTCAACTACAAAGACAAATTTAATAGGAAAAAAGATATATATTTTTAGAAATGTTATTTCTTACTTTTTCATAGATCCTAAAACTTATTTAGCTAACCTAAACAGAAATTAGACCTTTCTAGTAAATGTTTTAAAGAATCAAATACCTCTATCTAGTGGCTTCAAATTCTATTTATCACTATAATTAACATAAAAACATATACAGAAATTTTTAATTAAAGCAACTATAACCAAAAAAAAAGTAGTCATGGTCATAAAATGCATTAGCATCATATACACAAGTGTTTCTATTTATGAAAAAAATTCATTCCCTTACATGTTAAATTTTAAAATATAACATATGTTCAAAAAATTAAAATAAAATGAAATAGAACATATGTTAAGTACCAAAGAATCAGTAGAGAGATGGCTTTTTCTTTTCCATTACTTAAAAATTTAAAGCCATGGTAGTTGAAAAAATAGAAATTGGGCAAAAAAAATCATCTCACTATGAAATTGTTATACAGAAACTGCTTTGATTAAATTCAGTTAAAAAAAAAATCAAATCCACTGAAACCGTCAGGTAGCTTATTTCCCACTTTTCTACCATATATGTTTAATGAGTATGACAGCTCTACAATAAACAATCAAGTTTAATGGATTCTATTTGTCACCCTGACATAGTTTAAACAGTTAGTAAAGACTACTGTCATAACATTTAGGAGGTTTTATTAAGGAAAACAAAGTTAATTACTGAGGCTAGTCTCATCATTCTTTTTCTAAAACAATGCAGATGACCTTGACTATTATCATTTTTATTTATATTAACTTCCTGAGAGCTCTATTTATAAAATACTACTGCTGTTCTTCAGCTCTGCTCACATTCATTTTACATTCAATTCCTCTAACTGGTGGTTTTTACATGTGATTTCCAGCTCCAGTTACTTTCCCAACAATCAAGTTTCTAACACTTTTAACTCATGGTCTAAATCATTTTAATGTTTAAACATTTCCATATATCTTACACTAATCCATTCTATGGACATTCCTTTTGTTTACATATCTACAGCCCACTTTAACATCTTTTCCTTACAATCTTTGACTCCCAATGGTTTCCTACAAATTATTTCATTCTACTATCTTTATACTTCGAGAACTCTTGATAGCTTAGACCAAAAACCTGACATTGTATATAAAGTAGTAGAAATAATATTGATTTCTGGGGCACCTGGGTGGCTCAGTGGGTTAAAGCCTCTGCCTTCGGTTTGGGTCATGATCCCAGGGTCCTGGGATTGAGCCCTGCATCGGGCTCCCTGCTCAGTGGGAAGCCTGCTCTCTGCCTGCCTCTCTGCCTACTTGTGATGTCTGTCTGTCAAATAAATAAATAAAATCTTAAAAAAAAAAAAAAAAGAAATATTGATTTCAAATATATAACTCACTGTGCATATAATACCAACATTTACAAAGCGTCTATCCTACTTTTATATAATAGTTAATTATATAAATTATAATAAAATTTCTAATTGAAAATAATTTTCCAGAAGGCCAGAAAAAAAGAAAAATATTAACAGTCACTTTAGCATATATATATATATATATATGCCTAGGGAAGTAGCTTGCTTTGCTAAATTTACTTACTATGGTCTCTTTTTGCAGCTCTTTGGTAAAATTTAAGTTCTGAAAATAATGGGCCATTTTCTTGATATTCCTATAAAAGAATAATAAATTTTATTAGGTAAAAATAATCTTAAGGATAGATTTGGTATTTCAACTATGAAAATATGAGTATATATTTATAGTATATAAATAGTGCTTGAATTATTTATTAAAAACACAGGCATCAAATTTCCACTAAAAAATCTCAGAAAAGCACTAAATAAACTTGGAGAATCTCATGTTTAAATTTAATATACTATAATGCTATCTCTACACAATCTTAGCCATGAAAGTAGTCTTATGGAAAAAACTTACTAAAAGCATTAAAATTGTATATACACATATACACATATAGTCAGTGTCTACCAACATGGACATCAGGGTAGATATACTGCAAACTAGCCTGGGGTTCATTCACACAAGACACCTTTACTAAACATCTACTATATTTCATCCATTGTACTAGGCATAAGGGATACAAACAAAAGTAAAACCTCATCCTTGCCTTTAAGGACCTTACCATTTAGAATAAAGAGGAAAGAGAGCTAGATAGGATACAAAAATAATAAATGCCAACACAGAAAAACAAAGTTCTCCAGTCTTTACATTTTAATAATGTGAAAATATACCATAACACTACATTTGTTGATAAGATTATAAAAGCTAAGTTAAAAAAAAGATACCAGGAATAAAGCAGAAAACAAAAAAGTGAAATATATATGAAATATAAATTTAAGAGTAATACTTACCACTTTTATTACATGTCTTGCATCTTTATCTGGTTTATTTGTGGGGAAAGCTGCAGAAAAAAACATAAGGTGGAGTAGAGAAGTAGTTGTTCCCAGTTACTGAATATCTACTATATTCCAGACACTGTGCTAAGCACTTTACATATCTTCATTTATTACATCCTTCCAAGAACCTCTTCTGGTAGGTATCATCTTCATGTTACACAAGATACTACTAAGGTCCGAGAAACTGAGTAATTTGTTCACTAAGAAGTGCAAACTGGGGACTGAAACTCAGTCTGATACCATAGCCCACACTTTGCCATACATCATATTCAAATATTTAAACATGGAAACTGACACATATTAAACACACAAATCCAAATGTAGGGAGAAATATTTTCTAGATACGTAGCATTAACCCCTATATATAATAAATAATAAAATTTTTATTATTCAATTCCAATTTTATTAAATTCCATTTTATCAAACTAAAATCTATAATTCAGAAATGAAAACTGATTCATCTTAACTGGAAAGTTCAAAACAATTTCTATGTGGCAAAATTCTAAAAAAAAAAAAATCAAGTGAGGATGAGAATAAATCTTTAAAAAATCATTTTCTGAACCTGGCAATCAATCATTCGTACATTAAGGAATACATTATCTCCTAAAAAGCACCATTTCAAGTTATCTAACTTCATTTTATTATTTGTTATTTGCATTTCTAAAAATTTTTTCATTTTTTCTTTAAATAGGCTTCATGGCTAACATGGGGCTCGAACTCACAACCCAGAGATCAAGAGTCACATGATTTACAAAACTGTGCCAGCCAGGTGCCCCTTGTATTTTAGATATAGTAATCAAACTTCTGATAATTCCACTGTTCAAATTTTTAGATCAAATCAATCCTTTCATCTATATTATCTAAATTATTAAGAAGTCACAGTTTTCAAACCTTGGTAAGTTGATGCATATACTTATTTGTAATGTGAAAGTCGAGAATCTTGTCATTCATCCCTTCATTTTCCTTCCATTCATTCCTTCAACTAACCAATAGTTATTTATCATGAGGCCAGAATTTGCAAGGCACTGTGTCAAGTGTTAGTAGGATGTTTAAAGGAGAGTGAAAGGAATGTGGAACTAGTCCTCAATATGATTAAATATCAGCACCTAACAGATGGAGAATAAGATCAATTCTTCAAGTTTATTTTCAGTAAGCTCACCAGACGCTGTCCTCTTACGATTATCCCTAACATTTTCCCCTTTCTCCTAACTCCATCAGCTTTTCTCTTTTTCACATGATAGATATAAAAAAATCACAAATTTACCAAAATATACCAATCCCACCTTACGGTTGCGCCAACTCATGCACAACTTTAACTGTTCTCCAAAAATTTTTATGTCAGCCTGCTATCAACCATTTGAAGAAATTTTTACCTAAGTCTTAGTTGATATTAGATGTAAACTATGAACCCAGAGCTCTTTCCAAAGGAACTAAACTTATTTATATCAACTAATTTTACCTTTGCACCTTGATGCATGTAAAGTCATTCCACTGTCACCCATGCAGTAGTCCTGAGGGAACTGCAGGAGGAATGGATTATTTATATCTAAGGCAAGAAAAAACTAAAGAGAATATATATAGAAGAAGGGGTCCAGTCCTGTTAAAGAAGAAGGGGTAAGAAAAGCCTTTCTTCTCACCTATGGCAAACTATTTTTACCAGGGCGGTACCCAAGCCTGGGGAGAAACCGCCCTGCCCCAGTCCCCGTTCACTTACTGCAGTACTAACTCTGGGCAAGGGTCTTGGCTTCCTGAGGTATAAGTTGGTAGAAACTTCCTGCTTCTTGCCTAAAAGCAAGTGGCCCCAGCAGCAAAGACATCATCAAGCCCAACAGATAAAAGCAGAAAACAAAAGAAAAATTGGGGTTTTCAACTAGATAAATAACTTATTTGGGTGCTAATAGGAAAAGAGATATCTAACCAGTGCAATGGGCTACTCCTTGCTGATTTCAATCCTAATAGCCCTACTACTTTATAGCCTTTCACATTATTTCACATGAACATAACTATGTGTTGACAGATACTCAAAACATCCCACACTTGTTCTGATAACTATATAATACTCTCCATAAACTTCTAAGTCAGATTATATTGGAGGGCCTAAATCCAAAATCAATTGACTAGAAAGCTCTTGGAGATGGATGTTGAACGAATAAATTGTCTTAGCTACCATGGAGGTCTCTTTATGGTAATCAATCAGTTAATTAATGAAATAAATATTTATTTTCTACTGTAAGCCAAGCCACGTTCTAGCTAGTGAAATTAAAAGATAATGGAAAACAGACATGGTATCTGCTTTTATAGTCTAATGGAGAAATCAGACATTCATCAAATACTCATACACAAGTGCAAAACTGTAATTATAATACATGTAAAAGGGAGAGGTAGACAGTAATAAGAAAATATATAATTTAATTTATATAAAAGGGAATTATTGAGCAAGAATAGTTGGAGAAGTGATGATGGGCCAGGTGTAAATCTAGTTAATAATTTCTGCCTAATGAAAGGTTTTAAAGACTTGAGGTGTTGTTGGAGGACAGGAAACACATTATTAGATTTGCATTCTAAACAGATCCTGGTACCACAGTGTGGAGAACAGACTGAAGGGGAACCGGAGTAGATACTGACCTATCAGTAAGGATTTAATTTCAATAGATCAGAAGAAAGAGGATTATAACTTGGACTACACTATCAATGGTAGATAAAAAATGAGCAGATTCCAGAGATCCAGAGATTTCAGAAAGTGAAATTGTTAGGACTTGATAAAGGAGGGAAAGGGATCTTGTTTGGTAGGTTACTGCTGATTAATCTATTCAGGGTTGAAAAGAATGATCAATCACAGATAGTGATAGTCTTAAAATTACAGCAGTCTCACATCTTCATTTAAATTTCTAACCTGAGGTCTGATGAGCTGCTAAAAAACACATACAGCACATATAAGATATCTGTCCTCCTAGCACTTTTTTCTATTCATTGGGAACTCTGTCTGGTTTTTCCTTTGAGGAACCAAACCACCCTCTACCCATGTGAACCTTGTAGGGCTGCTTAACACAGTATATCTGCCCTTACATCTCAGAGTTGGGTAGATGACCAAACCTAGCTAATTGGAATATACAAGCCCACTGGCCACAGTAACCAGTTCAGAAAGAGCAACATGCCCCAACTAGGCAAAAAGTTATTTCCTATATATATCCTATGTTACATATCCTATGTAACAAAAGGAGGGCATAAGCTGTAAGGATACCAAATCCTAGAAATCACTTTCCTCAGCTAAATGGAAAATGAAGTCAGAATCAAATCCAACACTGAAAAATGTAAGGTTAAGGCAGGAAGAAAGGGCCCTATTGACCGTGTTTAAGCTCTAGACTATCCATACCTGAAGCCAAAAAAGCCCTATAATTCTTTTATAAGAGTTAATAAATCCCTCATTTGCTTAAATACATTTGAGTTTCTGACACTGGCAACCAAAGACAACACAGATGGCAACTAGAAAAACTAAAATATGATGGCACCTGATAAAGAATGTCAATAAAGTAGCACGCTAGATAAATGAAAACTTTCTTCTATAAAATAAAGAAGATGCCAAAAATAATAAATCAAACTTTCTTATAAATGAAGAGTTGATCTAGTTAAATAAATAAATAGGAAGCCCAAAACAAAGAGAAATCTAAAAACCAGAGGGAGGGTCGCCTGTGTGGCTCAGTTGGTTAAGCACCTGCCTTCGGCTCGAGTCATGATCTTAGAATCCTGGGATTGAGTCCCACATCAGTTCTCTGCTCAGCGGGGAGCCTGCTTCTCCCTCTCCCACTTCCCCCTGCTTGTGCTCACTCTCTCACATAAATAAATAATTTAAAAAATCTTTAAAAAATAAAATAAATAAAATAATAAAAAACAGAGGAAAATAAATGTACATGAGCACTAATGTTCTAGGCCATGCTGCAGGCCCCAGAGAGGCTGCCCACTCAGGGTAGCCAAGGATATTAGTATTAAAGCCCTCTTGGGAAAAAGACAAGTCCTTGGGGCTTCAATAGGCAGAGATTTGAAGTTAAGTTGGTTACATAAAGTCAGATCTTCCAAGGCCTACCTCTTCAGTAGTATGAAACATTTAAAAAAGAGAGAGAAAGAAATGGGGAGATGTGGGGAGGAGGAAAAAAGGAAAAAGGGGAAGGAAGGAGGGAAAGGAGAAGGAAAAACAGACAGACAAGACATCATCACTGTCAAACACAGAAAGAAAAACAAAAACGAAAAACCCTACCTTCTGTAGCTTAGACCCTGAGTATGAGGAAAAGTAGAGTCTTTCCTGATAATTTGTTATTCCAAAGCTGCCTTCAGGAATTTGAGGCTCAAATTTACAAAACAGCACGGTACAAGGATTTGAAACCAAATGATAACCCAGAAGCCTTGCAGAAGCAAAAGAAACAAATCTTCAAGAGACACACTGGACCCACATGATTACCAGAGATACGGCATGGCTAAAGATGAGTCAATGGTCCAACACCACAAAACAGGAAAGAAAGCAAACAAAAGGCATAAATCCCAAGAAATTCAGACCTCCCATATAGCTCAAATATCTGCTTGAAATGATAACAGACACAAAGTAGCAGTAGCATAAGAAACAATGCAAAACATTCTATGAAAAAATGTACTGGTTGTAATTCGAAAAACATCTGAGATCTAAGAGACAGTGACCAAAAACAAGAAATACATTAGAACTTCAAGAGGAGGGACAGACACCTAGGTGGCTTAGCTCATTAAGCATCTGTCTTTGGCTGAGGTTATGATCCCAGGGTCCTGGGATTGAGCCCCACATCAGGCTCGTTGCTCAATGGGAAGCCTGCTTCTCTCTCTGCCTACTGTTCCCCCGCCTGTGCTCTCTCTCTCTGACAAATAAATAAATAAATAAAATATTTTAAAATATGGAAGTAAGTATGAATTTGGAATAGTCCAGTGCTGGAAATTACATGCACATTTATCTTCAGTAGAATGTGTAACAAACTGTATTACAGTCATAGTATGAAATACATTGTAGGAAAAAATGAATGAAATACAGATGCAGTAGTAATATAGATACTTCTTAGATACAATGTTGAGTGAAAAAACACAAAACAGAATGTATATTTCGATTCTATTTATGTAAATTAAAAATGACGAACAAATTAATTTGCTTATGGATACACACACACACACACACAACTATAATGAAAAACAGTAAAACAAAAATCATAAAGAGTCTAGACAGTGTTCCTACCTTTAGGTAGAAAAGAGATGTCAGAACTTCTAGAGTGCTGATTATGTTGATATATGTTTGACCCAGATGGGGATTGTATCTTGCTATTAGATATATTTTCTTAATAAACTATATGTGTATGTTATATGCACTTTTCTAAATATTAATACATGCAATACATACATAATAGTTAATATTTAAAACCTAAGAGAACAATGAAACAGATTAGATCTGAGGAAATAATCTTGAATTCACCACACAGAAATATAGAGACATAAAATATGAAGAAGAGATTATGAAACATCAATGTAATATGTGACAGAAACATAATTTTCTAAAAAAAAAACCTCCAGAACTAGAGGACAGAGAGAATAGAGGACAGGCACTTTTGAATAAATATTATCTGATAACTTTCAAATACTGATAAAAGTCATGAATCCTCTGATTTAAGAATCAGAAGTCCCCAGCAAGATAAATAATAAATCTGTACTCCAGCCCACCATAGTCAAACTGCAGAACATTAAAGACAAAGTTCTAACAAACAACTTAGTAGATTAGTTTACATACAAAAGACAGATGAAGTGACAACAGACTTCTCAATAGAAACAAGGCAGTAAGAAGACATTGAATAACATCATATTCATATGCTGAGAGAAAATAACCATCAACCTAGAATAAGGTACACTAAAAACAATGGACAAAAATAATGTACAAAATAGGAAAATGGTGACCAAAGGTATAGTGTTATAATGCCATGTATTTATCCAGGAGAAAAGTGAAGACACTGATTAGCTTCCTAGTTTATTAAATCAAGAGAGTGTATTGAGTTTACAGGTAACCATTAAAATAATAGACATGGGGCATCTGGGTGGCTCAGTGGGTAAAGCCTCTGCCTTTGGCTCAGGTCATGATCTCAGGGTCCTGGGATTGAGCCCCGCATGGGGCTCTCTGCTCAGCAGGGAGCCTGCTTTCTCCCCTCTCTCTGCCTGCCTCTCTGCCTAGTTGTGATCTGTCTCTCTGTCAAATAAATAAATAAGATCTTTAAAAAAAAAAAAAATAGGGGTGCCTGGGTGGCTCAGTGGGTTAGGCCTCTGCCTTCGGCTCAGGTCATGATCCCACGGTCCTGGGATCGAGCCCCGCATCGGGCTCTCTGCTCAGCGGGGAGCCTGCTTCTCCCTTCCTATCTGCCTGCCTCTCTGCCTACTTGTGATTTCTCTCTCTGTCAAATAAAAAAAATTAAAATAATAAAAAAATTAAAAAAAATAAAAAATAAAATAATAGACATAATATTCAGAACTTCAAAATCAGTAAAGAAAAAAGAATAAAGAAAACCTAAAAATCTAATAGAAGATCAGGAAAGAATAGGTTCTCTAAAAAAAAAAAGGTAAATATAAAATATAAATGAAATAAATTATCAATTTTATAACAATTTTACACCAGTTTTTCATATTTCATTACCTCTGACATTTGAATGCACCTACTAAGGACATCATATGATTGCTGCTGACCACATAGCAGTTTCACTGCCCACACAAGTCACACATCTAGACCCAGATGTCTATTGATCTTTACTTCAATTGAGTAGTGCACATTGCTGGTAGTATTAATGTTACATTTAATGGTCATTTATAGCATTTATAGCATTTTTTGCATGAAGAAAAATTAGTTAACTAGCCCAAAACAGAAAAATGGGACATAAACTTGATAGTAGTGAAAAAAAAAATGTTCTTTAAGATAGGACTGCAACACTGAGTACTCTGTGAGTTGCATATGTAAGGCTATTTTAAAAGTATGTGTCATAGTTTAAGGGGCACTAATGGGTATTAGATATAAAGCAGATATTACAAAAACACAAAAAGAATGATTCAAGAAAATTATGAAATTTTAAGCATCTAATGGAGACTCAACATATAAAAATAATGATGTATCTTAAAATCATGGACACCTTAGGTGTGAAAAACCAATAATTTGAGTAGACTAAATTCACCAGATGAGAAATGATAAAATCATGAGAAAAATAAATAAATGTATACTATTTATGAAACACAAGTAAAACCAAGTGATGCAGAGAAAATAAAAAGGTAAACTAGACAAAACAGGTGAAAAAAAGGCTAGAATATTTATTTTCACAAAATTATAGAAATCTCAGCAAAGAAGAATTACTAGATAAAAAGGTAGTCCAACCTAATCATTAAAAAAATAACTCAATGGATAAAAAAGATTCAATAGAAAAACTAAATTTATGAACTTGAAAGCATCTGATAATGTACCTTCATAATATAGAAATCAAAAGCTACTACAAGTACAGGGAAAAAAATGAAAAAGCACAAAAATCATGGACTATTTTAAAACAAATCCATAATATATAGTCAAGCAGACAAAAATAACTTAAAATAATACAATTAACAGTTTTTATCTAAAGGCCACATAAAATAACAATTAAAGAATATACATTCTTTTCAATTGTTTTATGCATAAAACAATTTTTTAACTGCCCATAATTTTACTCAGAAAGCAGGCTTCCTCAAGTTATCAAAGAATAAGGATTATTAAGCTACATTCTGTGACCATAATTGCCTAAACCCTAGGCCAAAGAAGAAATCACAAAGGAATTTAGAAAATACATAGGACTGAATACTAAAAATATCATATTGAAACTATTTAGCATATAGTTACATATTTACTAGTTGTTTTTCTCTGATCATGAAAACTGCACAAAGAAAGACTTGGTTTAGTTTAGATGTGTCCCAAGCACCTCAAATAGGGTCTAGTAAGCATTCATTAAATATTTGATGAATAATTTAATGAATGAAAGCAGTACTGAGAAACTAAATTTTAAGGCGGAATTAAGATGGTAGAGTAGTTTGGCAGGGGGACCCTGATCTTGCCTTGTCCTTCAAACACAGCTAGATTGGCATCAAAACATTTTGAGCAACCAGGAAATAAATGTGAGGATGAACAGAACAGTCTGCACAATTAGAAGGAGAGAATGTGGAAGCTGCAAGGTTCAGGGATATGAATTGGGGGAGAGAAAAGCCACACTGCCAGGTAGGGGCTGGGAGCCCTTTTTGTGGAAAGAGGACAGGGAAAGAAGGGGAGAGACAACAGCACAACAGGTTTGTCCAAGAAAAACTCCCCCAAGGACCCCTGACTGGGTTATTAGGAGGAACTGATTATGGCAAGTTTTATGCTAACATTGGAGCTCAAATTCTGAGGTTATAGAAGTCTATGCCATTTGCCAGAGTCAAGCCAGGCAGACAGTAGTACTCTGGGGAGAGGGAGGAGTGGCCTGGGAGTGCAGTGTGGGGATGCCCTGGGTGGCCCTGGGAGAGAACATTCCCTCTCCGAGGGTACAGTTCAAAGAGGGTATATTGTCTCTCCAAGGACAAGGGACACAGTGGGCACCACTGAGCAGCCATTCTTCAGCAGAGGACAAGAAGAGGATACAGAGAGCCGATAACCTGGTTGAAGCTTTCCCCAGGACTTCACTGTAGACTCCAGGCACCTGGATGCCCATGGGACTGCTTTTCTATGACAGTGGCTCCAGGCACAGCACTGAGAGGTTCTTCTCTTAGAGGAGGGGAGCAGGTCCACACCTTGCTGGGTTCTTTAAGATTTGGAGTTTTGAATCCCAGCTGTGCACCAGAGAGAAAACACAGGAGAACTGTGGTGTGGGGCATGTTGAAGGCCCAGGCATGGATAGGTTGAAGGCAGGCATCTGAAGGAGGTCTGGGGAACAGGAGGGGAGATTGTTTGCTTTTCTGTGAGGGCTTCCTGAGCAGCAGGAGCTGTGAGTTCCCCTCCGCAGGACTAAAAGCAGGGTTATGCCATCTTCCACCCACCCCTCACCTACAAGCAAAGTCCAACTTCAGTGAGCAACATGGCACCCCCAGTGGAGGGTGGAGCCACTTACACCAAACTCTGCCCCCCTGAGCTCTGCAGGGGCATCTTTACTAGAGCAGGTCTAACTGTGAGCCAGCAAAGTAGGGCTCTCCCCCAGAGGACCAACACAAGCCCCCTGCATGTACCAATACTGATCACAGAGTGTTCCAAAGCATCAGCTTCAGTTCTAGTGAAAATAAGACCAGGCTTTCCTTTTTTTCTTTTCTTTCTTTCTTTTCTTCTTTCCCCCCCCCCCTTCTTTTTTCTTTGGACTCAAGCTTACAGTTTTATCTGTGTTTCTTCCTTTTTAATGCATTGGGTTTCTTTTTGCTTTTTGCTTTTCCTTTGGAAGCAGACTTATAATTCTTTGTCAGTTTATTTTCTTTGTTCCTTTCTTTTTCTCTTTTTTTTGGACCAGGATTTTTTTTTTCTTTTTCTTTCTTCCTTTTTTTTAAGAGGGGAAGAGGAACAGCAGAGGGAGAAGGTGAGAGAGAATCTCAAGCAGGCTCCATGCCCAGTGTGGAACCCCTTCATGGGGCTCAATCTCACAATCCTGAGATCACGACCTGAGGTGAAATCAAGTTGTTTAACCAACGGAGCGACCCAGGCACAGGCACTTCCCCCCCACCCCCAAAATCAGGTTTATCATAAACAAATCAAAGCACACCTAGTTAAAGGCCCAAACATCCCCACTGCAAGGATGTTCAGCAGATGACTGACCTGTGGGAAAGAACAGCCAAAACATAACAGCAGAGTACACACAGCATACACCAGAAACACTTCCTAAAGTGCCAAGACCTGGACAGTGTAAAACCCCTTTTTAATAAAGCATTACTCTGAGGAGCAGGAAACACAACAAGCTTTCATAACACATAAAAGACAAAAACCTAGACATGACAAGATGGAGGAATTCTCCACAAAAGAAGGACCAACAAGAAATCATAAACAGGGCCTTGCTCAAAACAGCTGCAGAGATAAAAGACATAAGAACTGGTCAGGCTGAAATAAAAAAAGCTACAACTGAGATGTAAAACAGAACAGACGTATCATGAGGATGGAAGAAGAAGAGGAATGAATAAATGATATAGAAGATAAGATTATGGAAAATGATGAAGTTGAAAAGAAGAGGGAAAGAAAACTATTAGGTCATGACTACAGGCTTAGGGAAATCAGCAAATCCATAAAACACAATATCTGTATCATAGGAGTCCCAGAAGAAGAAGAGCAAGAAGGGGAGGTGGGGGGTGGGGGGAGTCTACTTGAATGAATTGTAGTTGAGAACTTCCCTAACCTGGGGAAGGAAACAGGCATTCAAGTCCAAGAGGCACAGAGAATTCTCAAAATCAACAAAAACAGGTCAACACCAAAACATTATCATAGTGAAACTTGCAAAATGCAAAGATAGAGAATTCTGAAAATGGCTAGAGAAAAAAGATCCTTAACCTACAATGGTAGACAAATAAGGTTAGTAGCAGATCTGTCCACCGAAAGTTGGCAAGACATAAGAGAGCGGCCTGATATATTCAACATGCTAAATGGGAAAAATATGCAGCCAAGAATACTTTATCCAGGGGCACCTGGGTGGCTCAGCGGGTTAAAGCCTCTGCCTTCGGCTCAGGTCATGATCCCAGGGTCCTGGGATCAAGCCCCACATTGGGCTCTCTGCTCAGTGGGGAGCCTGCTTCTCCTCTCTCTCTCTGCCTACTTGTGATCTCTGTTGTCAAATAAATAAAAAATAAAAAAATAAAATCTTAAAAAAAGAAAGAAAAAAGAATACTTTATCCAGCAAGGCTGTCATTTGGAATAGAAGGAGAGATAAAGAGTTTCCAAAACAATAAAAAATTAAAGGAGTTCATGAACACTAAACCAGCTCTGCAAGAACTATTAAAGGGGACCCTTTGAGTGGGAAAGAGAGACCAAAAGCAACAAAGACAATCCATAGAAACAATGACTTTACAGGTAATACAATGGCACTACATACATACCTATTAATAATTACTCTGAATGTAAATGGGCTAAATGATCTAATCAAAGATAAAGGGTATTAGAATGCATAAAAAAACCCCAAGATCCATTGATATGCTGGGACTCATTTTAGACTCAAAGACATTTCTAGATTGAAAGTAAGGGGGTGGAGAACCATCTGTCATGCTCACGGACATCAAAGAAAGTTGGAATAGCCATAGTTATATCAGACAAACTAGATTTTAAACCAAAGACTGTAATAAAAGATGAAGAAGTACACTAAATCATAATAAAGGGGTCTATCCAACAAGATGATCTAACAATTGTAAATACATATGCCTCCAACTTGGGAGCAGCCAAATATATAAATCAATTAATAACAAACTTAAAGAAACTCACTGATAATAATACAATAATAGTAGGGGACTTTAACATCCCACTCACAGCTGTGTACAGACCATCTAAGCAGAAGATCAACAAGAAAACAAGGGATTTGAATGACACACTGGACCAGATGGACATTACAGATATATTCAGAGTATTTCATTCTAAAGCAGCAGAATACACATTCTTTTTGAGTGCAAATGGGACATTCTCCAGAAAAGATCACATACTGGGTCACAAATCAGCTCTCAACCAGTAAAAAAAAGACTGTGATCATATCATGCATATTTTCAGACCACAATGCTATGAAACTCAAAGTCAATCACAAGAAAAAGTTTGGAAAGGCCTCAAATACATGTAGGTTTAAGACCATCTTACTAATGAATGAATGGGTTAACCAGGAAATTAAAGAAGTTAAAAAAAATACACGGAAGCAAATGAAAATGAAAACAAGATAGTCTGCAACCTCTGGGATGCAGCAAAGGTGGTCATAAGAGGAATGTATATAGCAATACAGGCCTTCCTCCAGAATCAAGAAAAGAAACTATAGAAATGATCCCTGAAAGTATAGTCTGAAATATACAACCTAACCTTACACCTACAGGAGCTAGAAAAAGAATAGCGAATAAAGCCTAAAACCAGCAAAAGGGAAGTAGTAGCAGAAATAAATTCTACAGAAATAAAAACAGTAGCAGAAATAAATGCTATAGAAATAAAAACAGAACAAATCAATTAAACTAGAGCTGGTTCTTTGAAAGAATTAACAAAATTGATAAACCCCTAGGCAGACTTATCAAAAAGAAAACAGAAAGGACCTAAATAAATAAAATCATGATTGAAAGAGATCACAAACAACAACACAGAAATACGAGAAATATTATGAACAGTTACATACCAACAAATTGTGCAATTTGGAAAAATGGATAAATTCCTAGGAACATATAAACCATGAAACTGAAACAAGAATAGAAAATTTGAATAGATCCATAACCAGTAAAGAAATTAAATCAGTAATCAAAAATCTCCCAATAAGAATCCCCTATTTCCCAGGGGAATTCTAACATACATTTCAAGAAGAATTAATACCTGTTCTTCTAGAAATGGAAGGAAAACTCCCAAATTCATTCTATGGAGACAGCATTACCTTGATTCCCAAACTCAACAGCGACCCCACTATGAAGAATTACAGACAAATAACCTTGATGAACATGGATGTAAAAAGTCTCATAAGATACTAGCTAATAGAATCTAACAGTACATTAAAAGGATTATTCACCATGATCAAGTGGGATTTATTCCTGGGCTGCAGGGGTGGTTCAATATCTGCAAATCGATCAATGAGATATACCACATTAATAAAAGAAAGAGTAAGAACCATATGATCCTCTCAACAGATGTGGAAACAGCATTTGACAAAATACAGCATCCTTTCTTGATAAAAACCCTCGAAGTAGGGACAGAAGGAACACACTTCAGTATCATAAAAGTCATATATGAAAGACCCCCAGCTAATATCATCCTCAGTGGGGAAATTTGAGCAATTTCCCCTCATGTCAGGAATAGAACGTGGATGTCAACTCCAACCACTGTTCTTCAACATTGTACTGAAAGTCCTAGCCTCAGCAATCAGAAAACAAAGAGAAATAAAAGACATCCAAATCAGCAAGAAAGAGGTCAAACTTTCACTATTTGAAAATGACATGATACCCTATGTAGAAAACTTGGAAGACTCCACAAAAAAATTGCTATTGAATCCATGAATTCAGCAAAGTCTCAGATACAAAGTCAATGTGCAGGAATCTGTTGCATTTCTACACACCAATAATGAAGCAGCATAAAGAGAAACCAAGGAATTGATCCCATTTGCTATTGCACCAAAAACAGTAAGATACCTAGGAATAAGCCTAACAAAAGAGGTAAAAGATCTGCACTCTGAAAACTACCAAATAATTCTGAAAGAAATTGAAGAAGACACAAAGAAATGGAAAACCATCCCATGCTCATGGATTAGAAGGACAAATATTGTAAAATATCTGTCCAAATCAATCTACACATTCAAAGCAATCTGTACCAAAATAAAACAAAAAAAAAAAAACAACAACAAAAAACCCACCACATTTTTCACAGAGGTAAAACAAACAATTCTAAAATTTGTATGGAGCCAGAGAAGACCCCATATAGCCAAAGCAATGTTGAAAAAGAAAACGAAAGCGGGAGGCATCACAATTCTGGACTTCAAGCTGTATTACAACACTATAATCATCAAGGTATTATGGTACTGGCACAAAAATAGACACATAGAATGGAATAGAATAAAGAACCCAGAAATGGACCCACAGCTATATGATCAACTAATCTTTGACAAAGTAGGAAAGACTATCCAATGGGGAAAAGACAGTCTCTTCAATAAATGGTGTTGAGAAAACTGGACGACATTTTTGCAAAACTAAATAAAATTAGAAATGGATGGAAGACCTAAATGTGAGACAGGAAACCATCAAAATCCTGGAGGAGAGCAAAGGGAGTAAGCTGTTTCACCTCAGCTATAGCAATTTCTTACTAGACACATCACCAGAGGCAAGGAAAACAAAAGCAAAAATAAACATTAGGACTTCATCAAGATAAAAAGCTTCTTGACAGTGAAGGAGACTATCAACAAAACTAAAGGTCAACCTAAGGAGTGGGAGAAGATAATTACAAATGTCATATTGGATAAAGGGCTCGTATCCAAAATGTATAAAGAACTTATCAAACTCAACACCCAAAAAATAAACAATCCAGTTAAGAAATGGGCAGAAGACATGAAGCAGACATTTCCTCAAAGAAGACATACAGATGGTAACAGACACATGAGAAAATGCTCAATATCACTCATCATCAGAGAAATACAAATCAAAACCACAATGAAATACCACCTTATCCCTGTCAGAATGGCAAAAACTGACAACTCAAGAAACAATAGGTGTTGGTAGGATGCAGAGAAAGGGGAACCCTCTTGGACTGTTGGCGGGAATGCAAACTGGTGCAGCCACTCTGGAAAACAGCATGGAGGTTCCTCAAAAAGTTAAAAATAGAACTACCCTATGACCCAGCAATTGCACTATTAGGTATTTGCCCCAAGGCTACAAAAACACTGATTCAAAGGGGCTCCATGCACCCAAGTGTTTATAGCAGCACTATCAACAATAGCCAAATTATGGAAAGACCCTAGATGTCTATCGATTGATGAATGGATAAAGAAGATACACACACACACACACACACGGAATATTACTCATCAAAAAGAATGAAATCTTGCCATTTGCAACAACATGGATGGAACTAGTGTGTTTTATGCTAAGCAAAATAAGTCAGAGAAAGACAAATACCATATGATTTCACTCAGATATGAAATTTAAGAAACAAAATAGATGAACACAGGAGAAGAGAAGGAACAATAAAGTAAGATAAAAATAGAGAGGGAGGCAAACCATAAGAGACTCTTAACTATAGAGAACAAACTGAATATTGTTGGGGGGGTGTGGGCTAATGGGTGATGGGCACTAAGGAGGGCAGTTGTGATAAGCACTGGGTGTTACTATATAAGTGATGAATTACTAAATTCTACTCCTGAAACTAATATTACAATATATGTTACCTAACTTGAATTTAAATAAAATCTTGGAAGAAAAAAAAATTTTTTAAGAAATTAAATTTTTACTTTAAGAAAATGGAGGAGTACCCAAGAGGGTGACATAGGAGGCTGCTGAGCTCCCCTCCACCCAAGAATGCAAATGTATGGGATTCAGAAACTCACTGAGCTACTCCTACACATCAGGGTAATGAGAAAAATGTATCATAAGGGACCCTCACTGTGATCCTCCTCTCTGGAACACTGACAGGTCTTGGCACACTCACAAGTACCGGGGGCTACTAAAAAAAAAACCAACCAACCAAACAAACAAACAAAACAGCAGCTAGGACAATCAACTTGAACAATAAAGTAGGAACTTGAGTGGGGCTGACTAACGAGATTCATTTCCTACACAAGACCACTCTGTCATATTTGGAAGAGATAGCTGTTCTGTTTAACATAGGGAAACCAACAAAGAGAATCAAAGAAAACAAAGAAACAGTAGAAAACTTTCCAAACAAAAAAACAAGTCTCCAGAAACAGATCTTTATGAAAAGGAGATAAGTGGTTTACCTGATAGTTCAAAATAATGGTCATAAAAATGATTAATGAGCTCGAGAGAGCAATGTATGAATAAAGTAAGATTTCAACAAAAAACAAAAAAAATTTTCAAAACACAAATTATAGAGCTTTAGAATATAATAACAACAAAAAATTCAATAAACATCGCTTCTCAGCCTTTTGGCTAAAATCAAGTGCAAAAAAATTCAATAGAGAGGTTGGTTCAACAACAGACTAGATCAAATGGAAGAAAGGATCAGTGAACTCAAAGACAGGGCAATTGAAGTCATAACACTGGAGAAGCAACAAGAAAAAAAAAAGTATGAAAAAGAGTGAAGATAGCTTAAGGGACTTATGCGATACCATCAAGCCGACAATTACATGCACTATAAGGGTCCCTGAAGGAGAAAAGAGAAAGGAGCAGAAAGCTTATTCAAAGTAATAGCTATAAACTTCCCTAACCTGGGGAAAGAAACAGACACCCATACCCAAGTAGCACAATACCAAACAAGATGAATCTAAGGAGACCCACATTGAGATACATTATTATTAAATTGTCAAAAGTTACAGATAAGGACAGAATCTTAAAAACAGCAAGAGAAAACATTTTTCTATGTACAAGAGAACTCCCATAAATCTAATAGTATCCTGTCTTGCAGGACAGAAAAGAGTGAGATGATATATTCAAAGTGCTAAGGAAAAAACAAAAACAAAAACCTGTCAACCAAGAATCCTCCAGTTGCAAATTTATCCTTCATAATTAATGGTGAGATAAAGTACTTCTCAAACAAAAGCTAAAGGAGTTCATAACAAGACTCATCTTACAAGAAATGTTAAAGGGAGTGCTTAAGTTGAAACAAAAGGACATTAATTTTCAAAGTGAACATATATGAAAGTATAAAATTAGTTGATAAAATATACAGATAAATTCAAAATATGCTAAGATTGTAATAATAGAAGGTAAATTACTTGTAACTGTAGCATAAATGTTAAAAGACAAAAGTACAAAAAACTGTAATAATTTGTTAATGAATAAAAACAACAAAAGCATGTAAATTTTGACAATAAAAACATATAATCTGGGGAAAGGGAGTGTAAAAATGTACACCTTATCAATATGTTCAAAGTTATTATCAGCTTAAAACAGAGAGTTATAAGTATGTTTTACATATATTTCATGGTAACTAATAAACAAAAACTTACAGTAGATACACAAAAAATAAAGCAATCAAAGCACAGCACTATGAAGAAAGTCAATTCACAAGAGAGGCGAGCAAGAGAAGAAACAAAAGAACTATAAAAGAGCCAGAAAACAACTATGGCGGTAGTAAGTCCATAACTATTAATAATTACTTTAAATGTAAATGGACTGAATTCACTAATCAAAACACATAGAATGGTTGAATAATATATATATAAAAAAAAGATCCAACTATATAATGCCTATAGGAAATTCACTTCAGCTTTAAAGACATACAGAGAAAGGAAGTGAAGGGATGAAAAAGAAAGATGTTTTATGTTAATGGAAAGCAAAAGAAAGCAGGAAACACTGTACTTATAGCAAACAAAAGAGACTTTAAACCAAAAACTGTAACAAGGCAATGTAATGATAAAAGGATCAATTAAGAGAATATAACAACAATATAACATAAATATTTATGTACCCAACATAGGCACACCTAAATACAGAAAGCAAATATTAACATATCTGAAAGAGGAATCAGCAATACAAAGATATTAGGGGGTTTCAATATCCTAAATTCCAACAATGTATAAATCATCAGATAAAAAGTCAATTAAAAAACACTGGACTTCAATCTTATATTAAACAGGATGGACCTAACAGACATATACAGAACAGACCTTCCAATAGCAGGATACACATTCTTCTCAAGCACATATGGAACGCTCTTCAAGATAAATCAGGCTAAATGACATAAAAAGACTAAATTTCTTAAAACAAATTTAAGAAATGTGATAAGGATAC
Source organism: Martes martes (assembly GCF_963455335.1). Taxonomy (NCBI): domain Eukaryota; kingdom Metazoa; phylum Chordata; class Mammalia; order Carnivora; family Mustelidae; genus Martes; species Martes martes. The sequence continues at coordinate 76,372,260 of NC_137896.1, read as the reverse complement.
TGACATATTCAGTGTCTTTCTGACCACAGTGGTATGAAAGTAGGTATCAGTTATTAGAGAAAAACTGGAAAATTTATAAAAATATGGAGACTGACCAATATGCTCCTGAATGACCAATGGCTTAAAGAATTAAAAAAGGAAAAAAATAACATACAACTCAATACACACACACACAATCTGATTAAAATGAGCAGAGGACTTAGACATTTTTCCAAAAAGACACAGATGTCGAATAGACATGAAAATATGCTCAACATCACTAATCATCAGGGAAATACAAATCAAAACCTTAATGCGATGTCACTGTACACCTGTGAGAATGGCTAAAATCAAAACAAGAAATAAAAAATGTTGGCAGGGATGGAGAGAAAAAGAAATTTTTAGACACTGTTGGTGGGAATGTAAATTGGTATTGCCACTGTGGAATACAGTTTGGAGGTTCTTCAAAGAATTAAAAATGGAAATACCACATGATCTAATAGTTCCACTTCTGGGTATTCACCCAAAGAAAATGAGAACACTAATTCAAAAAAGTATATGCAACTCTATGTTTACTGTAGCATTATTTGCAATAGCCAAGATATGGAAGCAATCTAAGTGTCTATCAATGGCTGAATGGGTAAGGAAGATATGGTATACACACACACACACACACACACACAAATATTACATAGCAATAAAAAAAGGATGATTGTGCTATTTGCAAGACATGGATAGACCTAGAGGATATGATGCTAAGTGAAATAACAGACTGAAAAATACCACGTAATTTCACTCATATGTGGAATATAAAAAAAATGAATAAAACAAAAGACAGAATCAAAAATATAAATACAGAAACGAAAGTAATGGTTGCCAGAGGGAATATGGGTGGAAGGATGGGCAAAATGGGTGAAGGGGAGTGGGAGATAACAGACTTCCAGTTATGGAATGACTAAGTCCTGGGAATAAAAGACAAGCATAGAGAATACAGTAAATAGTACTGTATATAGCACTGTATCTTGAAAGATGGTAGCTACACTGTGGTAAGCATAGCATAAACTATAAAGAAGTTGAATCACTATGTTGTACACCTGAAACTAATGTAACATTGTTGCCAACTATACTCAAATAAAAAAATTTAATCAATAAAAAATAAAGCACACTTTCTAGTTTAAAAAAAACTTGAAACAAATGAAAATGAAAACATAGCAATACTTATGGAATGTAGCAAAAGCAGTTCTAAGAGGAAAGTTTATAACAATCAACTTGTATGCTAAGAAAAAAAATCTAAAATAAACAACCTAACTTTATACATCAAGGAACTAGAAAAAGAACAAACCTCAAATTTAGTAGAAAGAAGGACATAACAAAGATCAAAGTGAAAATAAATGAGAGACTGGGAAGACAACAGAAAAGATCAAGACAGACAAGGACACTCCTAGAAAAAAAAAATTGCAGGCCAATATCCCTGCATATTTTACATATATATAAAAGTACTCAACAAAATATTAAGCAAAATGAATTCAACAGTACATTAAAGATTCATACACCAGAATCAAGTAAGATTTATTTTTGAAATGCAAGAATGGTTCAACATATACAAATCAATCAATGCAATTCACACACTGACAAAATGAAGGATAAAAGTCAGAAGACCACGGCAATAGAGACCAAAAAAGCATCCGACAAAATCCAACACCCTTTTTGATGAAAACCTCTCAAAACTTTGGGTACAGAAAGAACATACCTCAATATAATAAAGGCCAATTATGAGAAGCCGATACCTGACATCATACCAAACTGTGAAAGCATTAAGTTTTTCCTTTAAGATCAAGAACAAGACAAGGACACCCACTCTCACTGGTTTTACTCATTTTAGTACTGGAAATCCTAACCAGAGCAACTGGCAAGAAAAAAGAAATAAAAGGGATCCAAATAGAGAAAAAGTAAAATTGTCTATGTCAGTGACATGATAATATATAGAAAAACCCTTAAAGACTCCTCAAAACAACTACTAGGACTAATAAACACAGTAAAGTTGCAGGATACAAAATCAATACACAAAAAGCAGTTGTGTTTCTATACACTAACAATGAGCTACTGGAAAGAGAAATTTAGAAAACAATCTCATTTACAATAGCATCAAAAAGAACAAATTATTTAGGAATAAATCTAACCAAGGACATGAAAAATCTGTACACTGAAAACCATAAAACACTGATAAAAGAAATTGAAGAAGACACAATAAATGGAAAGATATTCTGTGCTAATGGATGGGAAGAATAAACTGTCCACACTACCCAAAGGAATCTACAGATTGTTGTGCAATCCCTATCAAAATTCCAATGGCATATTTCACAGAAATAGAAAATCCTAAAATTTATATGGAACCACAAAAGACCCTAAATAGCCAAAGCATTTTGAGTAAGAAGAACAAAGCTGGAGGCATCACACTTCTGATTTCAAACTACATTACAAAGCTATATTAATCAAAACAGCATGGTATTGGCATAAAAACAGACACATAAATCAATGGTACCTAGCCCAGATAGCCCAGAAATAGACCCAGGCATTCATGGTCAATTAATTTTTGACAAAGGAGCCAAATATATATAACGAGGAAATAATAGGCTCTTCAATAAATGGTGTTCGGAACACTGGGTAGCCACATGAAAAATAAACTGAATCTCGATCTTATACTATACACAAAAATCAACTCAAAATGGATTTAAAGACTGAAACCATAAAACACCTAGAAGAAAATATAGGTGTATATTCCTTGATATTCATCTTGGTAATGATTTTTTTGGATTTCACACCAAAAGTCAAGTCAATAAAAGCAAAAATAAACAAGTGGGACTACATCTAACTTAAAAACTTCTGCACAATGGAGGAAATCATCAACAAAATGGAAAAGCTAGGTATGAAGTGGCAGAAACATTTGCAAACCTATTTTAAACCCACATATTCAACGAGGGATATCAAAATATACAAGAATTCATACAACTCAACCAAATAACCCAATTTTAAAATAGGCAAAGGAGCTGAAACTTTTTTCCAAAGAAGTCATCCAAATAGCCAATAGATCCAAGGAAAGATGCTCATTATCACTAATAAGGGAAATGCAAATTGAAATCCCAATTAGATTTCACCTTATGCCTGTTAGAATGGCCATCATCCAAAAGACAAGAAATAGTCTGCTACTGAGGCTACAGAGAAAAGGAAACCCTTTTACACTGTTGGTATGGATGTAAACTGGTACAGCCACTATGGAGCCAGTAGGGAAGTTCCTTGAGAAATTAAAAACACGACTACCATATGATCCAACAATTCCATTTCTGGGTATATAGCCAAAGAAAATGAAATAATTATCCTGAGGAGATACCTGCACTCTCATGTTCACTGCAGCATTATTCCCATGGCCAAAACATGGAAACAATCTAAGTGTCTGTCAATGGATGAATGGATTAAAAATATATATACAATGGAATATTAATCAGCCTTAAAAAATTATTAAACCTTATAAAATGGAGATCCTGCCGTGGATGACAACTTGGATGAAACTCGAGGGCATTATGCTAAGTAAAATAAACCAGACAGAGCAAGACAAATACTACATGTTATCACTTATACGTGTAATTTTAAAAAAAATAATAAAGTTGAACTCACAGAAACAGAAAGTAGAATGAGAGATGCCACGAGCTGAGAAGTGGAGGAAGTAGGGATAGACTGGTAAGATATTATAAACTTTCAGTTATAAATGAATAAGGTCTGAGGATCTAATGTATAATACAGTGATATATATATATATATCTCAGTTGATATATAATAACATGTAATATATATTCTATATATAATATATGTAATACAGTTGATAACACTGTAATATATAATTGAAATTTGTCAAGAAAGTTGAACATAAGTGTTCTCACCAAAAACAAAAAAGCAAATGTGTGAGGTGATATATGCATTCACTCAATTGTGGGAATCCTTTCACAATCTGTATGAATATCAAAACATTAATATTGTACACTTTAAATATATTACAATTTTGTCAGCTGTATCTCAATACAGCTGAAAAAATCTTCAAAAAATACTTAGGTATAAATCTAACAAAATATGTACAATATTGATATGAGGAAAAATATAAAAGTCTGGTGAAAGAAATCAAGATCTAAAATATGTGGATCAATATTCCCTGTTCATGGATAAAAGACTCATATTCTTAAAACATCAGTTCTTCCCAACTGCACCTATAGATACAATGAAATCCTAATGAAATTATCCCCAAGTTATTTTGTGAATACTCACATACTGATTTTAAAGTTTATATGGAAAAGCAAAAGATTCAAAACAGTCTGTAAAGCTACAATAATTAAGACAAGTATGTCTGTTTCATAAGGATAGACAAGGAGATCAACAGATCAGAATAAAGAGTCCAGAAATAGGCCCACACAAATACAGCCAACTGATTTCACAAAAGAACAAAGGCAACTCAATAGAGTAGTGGTAGTCTTAGCAAACAGCATTAGAACTGGACGTCCTCATGCAAAAAAAATGAATGTAGACACTGGCCTTACATAAATATTAACTCGAAATGGTTCATAGACCTAAATATAAAACACAAAATTATAAAACTTCTAGAATATAACATGGGTGAACGTCTAGGTGAACTAGGGTGATACGTTTTTAAATACAACACCAAAAGCATAATCTAGGAAAGAAAAAACTGATTAGCTGGATTTCATTAAATCTGAACATTTCTGCCCTGCAATACACCATTAATAGGGTGAAAAAAACCACCCAGTCTGACAGAAAATATTTGCAAAACACACACTTGATAAACAGTACTCATAACCCAAACAGACAAAGAACTCTTAAAATTCAATGATGAGAAAATCAACAATCCACTTAAAAATAGGCAAAAGATCTGAAAAATGTATCTCCAGAAAGATGATAGACAGATGGCAAACAAGTGTATGAAAAGATGACCAACATCATATGTCATTAGGGAATTGCAAATTAAAAAAACAGTAGGATTAAAATCACACATTTATTAGAATGGCTGAAATCCAAAACACTGACCATTATCAAATGCTGACAAGGATATGGAGCAACAGAAATTCTCATTCACAAGGAAAAAGCAAAGAAAAGAAAAGAAAAACTCTTACTCGTTGCTGGTAGAAATGCATAATGGTACAGTCACTCTGGAAGACAGTTTAACAGTTTCTTACAAAGCTAAACACAGTCTTACTACATGATCCAGGAATCACATTTCTAGGTATTCACCCAAAGGAGCTGCAAACTATGTCTACACGATAACCTACACATGAATGCTTATATCAGCTTTATTCGTAGTTGCCCAAAACAGGAAACAACACAGATGCCCTTTAACAGGTGAATGGATAAGCAATCTGTGATACAGCCACACAATGAAATATGCAGCAATGAAAAGAAACATGCTACTAAGCCATGAAAAGATACAAAGGTAACTTAGATGCATATTGCTTAGTGAAAGAAGCCAGTTCGAAATGGCTACATAATGTATGGTTCCATATATACATGGTTCTGGAAAGGGGAAAAGGATAAACAGTAAGAAAACCAGTGGTTTCCAGGGGTTTAGGGGCAGCTGGAAGAGGGATAAATAGATGGAATACAGGGGAGATTCAGGGCAGTGAAACTACTCTTTATGATACTGTAATGGTAGATACATGAACTGTGCATTTGTCAAAACCCATAAAACTGTACAAGTGAATATTAATGTGAATTATGGACTTGAGTTAACAAATATACCACACCAATTCAAGTCAACAATGCCAAAATTATACACAGATATTGGAACTATCTGACAAAGACCTCAAAGCAGCTATTACAAAAATACTCTACCAAGTAAAGACAAACACATTTGGCACAAATGGAAACATACCAGTGCAGTAAAAACAGAAAAGATACAAAGGAAAGACAAATGGCACTTTTGGAACTGAAAAACATAATCACCAAATATTAAAAGAAAAAAGAAATTCATGAATGGGCTCAATAGGATTATGGAGACGACAAGTGAAAAAAAAAAAAGACAACAAAAACATTGAATTTGATAATGGATGAATAGAAATTTATCCAACTTGAAAAGCAGCAAGCTAGAACACAGAAAAATTGCATAGAGCATCAAGAACCTGTAGCTAGCAAAAACAAAACATTTTTAAGATTTTATTTCTTTATTTGACAGAGTGAGAGAGCACAAGACGGGGGGCACAGTCAGGAGAGAGAGGGAGAAGCAGACTCCCTGCCAAGCAGGGAGCCCAATGTGGGGCTCCATCCCAGGACCCTGGGATCATGACCTGAGCTGAAGTCAGACACCTAACCATCTGAGCCACCCAGGTGTCCCACAACAAAACATTTTAACACTCATGGTGTTGGAGTCCCAGACATAAAGAAGAGTGTGGTGCTGAAAAAATATTTGAGAAATAATGGCTGACATGTTCCAAGTTTTATATATACAAAAACCGACAGTGCAGTGAATCCCCAACAGGATAAACTTAAAGAAATCAATGCCCAGATACATCTAATCAAATGGCTGAAAGCTAAAAACAAAGAAAACTCTTCAAAGGAGCCAGAGTAAAACAGTACATTAACTAGAGAGGAACATGACTCAAATGACTGGATTTTTCATCAGAAACCATGAAGACCAGAGCGAAGTGTCACAACATGTTTGAAGTCTTGAGGGAAAAAAAAAAAAAAGCTGTCAATCCAATATCCACCAAAAACTTCTTCAGGAATTAAGGCAAAATAAAGACATTCTCAAGTGAAGAAAAACTGAAAGAATCCATAGCCAACAGAACTGCTATATAAGAATTGCTAGAGAAAGATATTCAGAAAAAAAGACAATTGTATAAGGAAAAGCACACTACTGAGAAAAAAAGAAAATAAAAATTGGTAAACATCTGCGGAAATGTAATGGATTATGATTCTCTTCAGTTAAAATATATTTCATTGTTAAAGTAAAAACTATATTATCGTCTGAAGGATTTTCAGTGAATACAGTGGTAATAGATAAGACAATTACAAAGTATCAGAATGTTAGGATGCCACCAACAAAGGGCTTAGAAAGAAACTGTAGCATGAAATACTTAGGTTACAAAAGAAGAATGGTTCAAATAAGTTTATACCTAGCCAAACTAGGAAAAGAGCTAACTATACCCAAAGCAAATGGAAGGTAATAATAAAGAAAAAACAAATCAATGTAATTTAAACAGAAAAACAATGGAGTCACAATCAATGAACCCAAGGGCTGCTTCTTTGAAATGCTCAGTAAAACTGATATACCCATATCATGACTGACAAAAAAAAAATAGAGAAAAGATAAAAATAATCTACATCGGGAATGAAAGAGGGAACATCACTATAGAACCTGTTGACATTAAAAGTATAATTATGGGGGGTGCCTGAGTGGCTCAGTCGTTAAGCATCTGCCTTCAGCTCAGGTCATGATCCCAGCGTCCTGGGATTGAGCCCCACATCGGCCTCCCTGCTCAGTGGGAAGCCTGCTTTCCCTCTCCTAGACCCCCTGCTTGTGTTCCCTCTCTCACTGTGTCTCTCTCTGTCAAAAAAAAAAAATTTTTAAAAATCTTAAAAAAAAAAAAAAGTATAATTATGGGACACCTGGGTGGCTCAGTCGGTTAAGCAGATGCCTTCGGCTCAGGTCATGATCCCAGCATCCTGGGATCAAGTCCCACATCGGGCTCCTTGCTCGGCAGGGAACCTGCTTCTCCCTCTGCCTCTGCCTGCCACTCTACCTGCTTGTGCTCTCTGTCTCTCTCTGACAAATAAATAATAAATAAATAAAATTTAAAAAATAAAAGTATAATTGTGAACAACTCTACAGGTACAAATTTGACAATTTAGATTCAATGGAGCTACTCCCTAAAAACCACAAACTACCAAAAGTTACCTAAGATGAAAACAACCAAATTACTGCTAAAACTACTAAAGCAAGTAAAATCAAGTTAAAAAAAAAACCTAGCAAAAACTTCTGGAAAAAAGTATCCCTAAGCCCTATGACTTCACTGCGGAATTCTATAAAACATTTAAAAAAGGAAAAATACCAATTCCAAATATTCACTTCCAGAAAGCAGAAAAGGAGGGAATAATTCACAATTCATTTTATGAATCCAGCACTATCCTGAAATCAAAACCAGACAAAATCAGTAGAAAGAAGAAAAAAAACTACAAACCAAAGGCCCACGTGACACTGATGGGAAAAAAAAAAAAAAAAAAGGAAACTACTGTTACCCACCATATGAAGTCTGAATAAGAAAAACCACACAATAATAATTAATGCAGAAAAAGCATCTGGCAAAATTTAATACCCATTCACCATAAAAAAAATTAAAAAACAAATTAAAAAAAACCTTTCAGTATGCTAAGGGAGAGCTTCCTCAACTTTATAAAGACCATCAACAAAAAAAACCTATAGTTAACATCATACTAAATGATGAGAGGCTGAAAACTTCCTCCCCAGAACTGGGAACAAGTCAAGGATAGCCATTATCATCATTCCTATTTAATAAAGTACTAGAAGTCATGGCCAGTGCAATGAGTCCAGAAAAATAAATAAAAGACATATAGATTGGAAAGGAAGAAATAAAGTGGTCCCTATTTGCAGAAGACACAACTATCCATATAGAAAATCCCAGGGGCACCTAGGTGGCTCAGTGGGTTAAAGCCTCTGCCTTCGGCTCGGGTCATGATCTCGGGGTCCTGGGATCGAGCCCCATATTGGGCTCTCTGCTCAGCGGGGAGCCTGCTTCCTCCTCTCTCTCTCTGCCTGCCTCTCTGCCTACTTGTGATCTCTGTCTGTAAATAAATAAAATCTAAAAAAAAAAAAAAAAAAGAAAAGAAAAGAAAAGAAAATCCCCAAAAAATATGAAAAAAAATTGTAGAATAAATAAGGGGGGGCAGATAAAGTCAATGTGCAAAAACCAATTGTTATTTCTATATCTTAATAATGTACAACTGGAAACCAAAATTATAAAAACAGTGCCACTTTCTAAAGAACCAAAAATTTAGAAAGAAAAACAAAACTTCATATACACCTAACAGTACATGTAAGGACCAATTATGCTAAAAACTATAAAATGCTGTTGAAAGAAATAAAAGACCTAAAGAAATGGAGAAGCATACTGTATTGGAACACTCCACAGAGTAAAAATGTCAATTCTTGGGGCACCTGGGTGGCTCAGTGGGTTAAAGCCTCTGCCTTTAGATCAGGTCATGGTCCCAGGGTCCTGGGATCCAGCCCTGCATTCGGCTCTCTGCTCAGCGGCGAGCCTGCTTCCCCCTCTCTCTCCGCCTGCTTCTCTGCCTACTTGTGATCTCCCTCTGTCAAATAAATAAATCTTTTTAAAAAATGTCAATTCTCTCTAAATTTATCTTTAGACTTTACTGAATGCCAACCAAAATCACAGCAACGTTCTGTATTTTTTTTTAAATAAATACAGGTTAATTGATTTAAAAATGTATATAGAGAGGCAGGAACTAGAAGAGATATAATAATTTTGAAAAAGAACAAAGTTGAAGGAATCACATTACTCAAAAGTCCTTCAATGGCAGAATAACCAAACTGTGGTACATCCATACAGTACAATCCCACTTGGCAATAAAAAGAAAAGATACAGTCTATATGTATAATGGAGTATTATGCCTCCATCAGAAAGGATGAATATCCAATTTTTATATGAACATGGACGGGACTGGGAGAGATTATGCTGAGTGAAATAAGTCAAGCAGAGTCATTTATCATATCATTTCACTTACTTGTGGAGCATAAGGAATAACACGGAGGACATTGGGAGATGGAGAGGAAAAGGGAAATGGGAGACAAACCATGAGAGACTGTGGACTCTGAGAAACAAACTGAGGGTTTTATAGGGTAGGGGAGTGGGGGGTTGGGTGAGCCTGGTGGTGAGTATTATGGAGGGCACGTATTGCATGGAGCACTGGGTGTGGTGCACAAACAATGAATTTTGGAACACTGAAAAAAAATTAAAAAAGAAAAAAGAAAAGAAATGAAGTACAGATAGACACAATATGGATGAATTCAAAGGCACTAAGGTAAGTGAAAAAAAGCCAATCTCAAAAGGTTACAGGGCACCTGGGTGGCTCAGTGGGTTAAGTTTCTGCCTTCGGCTCAGGTCACGATTTCAGGGTCCTGGGATTGAGCCCCGCATCAGGCTCTCTGCTTAGCAGGGAGCCTGCTTCCCCCCTCTCTCTCTGCCTGCCTCTCTATCTACTTGTGATCTGTCAAATAAATAAATAAAATCTTAAAAAAAAAAAAAAGGTTACATGTTGTTTGATCCCACAGGTAGGAATTCTGTACATTCTTCAAAAGATAAAATTTTAGTGACAGAGAAAAGATCATTGGTTGCCACTGGTTAGAGCTAGGGAAAGGGTGTAACTGAAGGAAGATTTTAGGGATATGAACCTGTTCTGTACCCTGTTGTGGAATGGTAAAATCCATAGAGATGTACACAGGTGAAATTCTTTTTCGATTTTTCTCTATATCAATTTTAAAATGATATTAACAAAGAGACACAATGTATAATCATAACATGAAGTAGAATATGCTTAATGACAAAAAGAGGCAAAAGATGATTTTGAAAACAAATATATAGTGTACAACATTGGCAGAAAATACAAAAAGGATAACAACAGTAGGCTTCAAGTGGAAGGTGCGACTTCAAATAAACACAATTTGAATATATAGAAACTGGAGACAATACGAGTGAGAACAACAAAACAGAACAAACAAGTTGATCCTTAGTATTTATTTTCAGCAGTGAATCCCAAGACTATGACATACAAAAGTTCCATTTTTTTAAATTCTTACTATATCACCACACACTTAATTTTCAAAATGAGTTCCTGTATAGTTGGTTAAAAAAAAAAAAAGCTTATTCTCTATAAGGTTATTAAATTTCCTACAAATATAAATTATTAACTGCATATTCAACAGTATAGCTTATTAAATATTATATAGCATAGTTATTTTCAAACTCTTTTAGTGATAGAATGTTCCTCAAAAATTTGACACACAGATCAAAGCAGAAATGCTCAGGTTGAAACATGGGTGGAGGGACCAGAGCCCCTACCCATCTCATCTGTGGACCAGGCTTCATTAGAGATAACTGTGAAGACCCACTGGTAACTGACTTGTCATCTCCCAAGTTTGTTTAGAACACCATCAGTCATAACTACATTTGTAATAATTTCTTACTAAATGTCTGCTAGATTTTCTTTTCTCTCTTTTAAGCATAAACAGTAGAATTCTGGTCATGTTAAATTCTATCATTACATTTTCACTTGGCTTTATTAAATTTCCGCCTTTTTTAAAAAATTTATTTATTTGACAGAGAGAGAGATGCAGGAGAGAGGGAATACAAGCAGTGGGAGTGGGAGAGGGAGAAACACGCTTCCCGCTGAGCAGGGAGTCCAATGCGGGGCTGCAGCCCAGGGCCCTGGGATCATGACCCGAGACGAAGGCAGACGCTTAACAACTGAGCCACCCAGGAGCCCCTACTTCTGCCATTCTATAACGTCCTTGTTTAGCTCTTTTAGTGGTTTTACTATTGAATGTAAAACAAACAAACAAAAAACCTGCTTATTTTACTCTTTATTTACATGTGCATGAAAAACTTTGATCTTTTAAGGTATATTTCATTGTTTACTTCTCTTTTGGGGTGGGGTACCTGGGTGGCTTAGTTGGTTAAGCTCCTGACTTGATTTCAGCTCAGGTCACGATCTCATGGTGTCTCATGGTCGTGAAATCCAGCCTCACGTCAGGCTCTACGTTTAGCATGGAATCTGCTGGAGAATCTCTCTCTCTCTCTCCCTCTTCCTCTACCCCTCCCCACGCCCGCTTGCTCGCACACTCTCTCTCAAATAAATAAGTAAATTCTTTTTAAAAAAAAAAGTACTTCTCTTTTGACAATTGATAAGGTATTTCTGGCAATGATACTCTGTAAAGGATTTCAGACTACTTTTTATCCAATATAGTAACTGGCAACTGTATTACAATCCAATGCTCCATAAATTTATATTACTGTTACTCTACTTTGTGCTTCTTTGCCAGTTCCTTACTGGTAGTGTTACATACTTCATATTTTATGGTAGATTTTTTTTTTCCAATACATTTATCTACATCTCAAATACCCAATAGTGATACACTCCAATTCAGATATTTTCATTATTAGCAACTAAATACATTTTGAGCTTGCTTGAAGGATTGATATGCAATTTAACTTTAACTATTAACTCTGTAATTCCTAACTGTGGTTTATTAAGATACTTTAGAAATGTGGATTACATTATAAAATTCTATGTTTTTAACAATTTTTACTAAACTGGTTGTACTTTGTATCATCAAATCTAATATTTTCATTCATTTACCTCTTATAAGTCTCTTTCAATTATATACTCTCAAGTGTAGTTTACCTTCATGCTAACCTGTTATAAAATGATTTCAGATTTCCTAAGATCTCAAATGCTCCCTCTTTATCTCTTAAGAGACATTTAATTTGGCCAGATAGTATACTGGAATGATAGCCATATTTCTCTTAGCTATTATGAAGTCTTTGTATTTTCAGCCTATGAATTAAGGGCTAACATAACTCTTGTCCTCCTTTTCTAAAACCATATTGTAAAATTTGTATTTTGCTTAAAAACCTACTACGTAAGAACTTTAGTCCCACCCTCACTTTTTGAAACACTTTTTTTTTTTTTTTTAAGATTTTATTTATTTGTCAGAGAGCACGCCCGCGCACCAGCCCACAAGCAGGCAAAGGTGGAGAGAGAAGCAGGCTCCCTGCAGAACAAGGAGCCCAATGCTGTACTAGATCCCAGGACCCTGGAATCATGACCTGAGCTGAAGGCGGAGGCTTAACCAACTGAGCCACCCAGGTGTCCCTTTGAAACACTTTCCAGTATTCATGCTGAAATTAGGTTTCAAATAAGGGAAATCTTTTCTTTAATTATGGTCTCTATCTTGCAGGTCTTTACCTTTTCATGTGATATTCTTATCATCCAAAGATATATGACATAGACAGATAATAGTGCTATTATTTTTTCTTCTTGATGATCTCTTTAGGTCATTTTTCTCTAATATAGATTTGCTTTGCTTGTTCATTAATAGTACAACTAATTTTTGCTCAGTTAAGTCAATTCTTTCTATAAAGCCTCTATCCATGTCTCAGTATCTCTCACAGCCTTTTAGGCTCTCACAGAATTCCAGGGTCAGAAAGAACTTAAATGTCCTTCCCCCAGTAAAAACCTCTATTTTTTACAAATATTCCATAATGCATTCAATTTATGTTACACTAAATTTCTGAACAGTTATACTTGTTCAGAAGTTTTCTGCTGGAGTAGAAATTCTGATATTATAGAGTCTACATAATTTTTTTCTTCCCCTTTTCATCACACGGCAAAATTTGCTCATTAGATACACAACTTTCTTTAGCTTTTTTTCTTGAAATGTATCATGTAGGGATTTTTTAAATGGGTCTTACTACTTCTCCTTTACCATCTTCCTAACACATTGTAAGATGAAAGGTTTACATAACTAATACTCATTCTCAACTGTTAATACATTTGACACTGGAGATCTATGCTAGCATTGGAACACGTGATCTTTTAATAGAAACAAGATCAAGCATGATAAATAGCTTTTCTTTACATTTTCAAAAAACTGAAATTAATAACCCCATCACCATAAGTGCTCAAAAACAAATATTCTAATGTAGTATTATATTTTGTTCATTCTTTCCCTTGCTATGTATATACTCCAAAGAAAAAGGGATTCTAGCATAAAAACCAGTATTGTAATACTTTTTAAATACCTTTTTCCACCAAAAATACCTAAAGATAGGACACTGCATGAAATGTTACAATTTTTAAATAAAGTCATTTATAGATTTGTAATAAATCACTATTATATAATATCGTGAAAGAATAAATAATTTTCTAAAAACTATTATAAATTACATATTTTGGTATCTGAAGAAATTCTATATGAAAACATATTATCAAGATTCCACTTTCTAAATATTATATTTTTGTTTTGTTTTACTCTTAAAAGACATAGTTTTCTCAATACCATATCTTTACTATTCCAATGAAGAGACATGGTCATGAATAATTTGTTAAAATACCTATTTTTACATGGTGCTTATTTAAAATTGTATCATAGGGATTTAAAGAGTCTTCTTTTGATTTTCCTCCTGCCTATTAGACTCAAAATAAATGCATAAAATTACTCATTTTTCAAAAAGCAAAAAATCCACCAAATCTTTCTTACTAATTTGTATGCACTACTGGTTGACTATTCTCACTTTTTTTTCACAAAAATATTGCTTGACCTAAGTATAGGACATTTTTAATGTATTTTTCCAGTTCTTAGGATTAGATTTACTATAAATATCAGATGTTCTTCCACAGATTTTGTGAACTTAATATTAAAAACATATCACTGACGCTCTACACCTCAAGTTGTCAATCTGAATGAAAATGACACCATTATCAGCATCATCACTAACAGATTTCTTAAATTAGCTGCCAATACTATCAATTAGATATTTCACGGTTATTTTAGAAATAAGTATGTCAAAAGCATGTCGTTTGCAACTATTTTCTCTGGCTAGCAATAAATTCAAAGTGTTCTTTGACAAAAGGACATCAACCAGTAGAGCAAAGAGACCTGAGTTCAAATGCAGATGGAGACAATTATTAAAACTGTGGCATGCAAGTAAATTACTCAACCTCCTCCTAAGCCTTCCTATCTTCCTTATTAGTTTATTGGGAGAATTAAATTAAATAATGCATGTAAAGCATTTAACACAGAGCTTGGCACACACTATGTGAGATATCTCAGTAGTAGTTGATGTTGACAATGATTGCCTAATAAGGATTTCAAGAACTATCCATGGCAGTTATCGGATGCCACAGACACATTATGACTCATCTGCTACTCTTTGCTGCAGATTTGCTCTTTCTTTCTTTCTACTTTTCTGTTCTCCACCGAGTGAGGCTTTGGTAACATTACCTCTAAGAATGTCATTAGGTGGCACTCAGAACACCTACAATGGAAGCTATGCTCTCCATGAGCCTCTTTCATACATGTTGTAGCTTCCAATTGCTCTTGCTTGAAATAAATTTGGGGAAAGCTGCTTTAACTCCACATTAAGCATAGATGAGAAAAATGGCCAGTGTCTCTGGGGAATAATTAACAAAAGACAGTTTGTTTCATCTTCATGATAAAATACAGCATCCCTATTAGAAGGCAAATTCATCATTCCCAAAAGTTAAATAGAATGACACTTTAAAAGTAATTCCAGCTGATTAAATTTAGGGTTCTGAAAAAAAATTTAATTCATGAATATACTCTGAATCTTTCATTTGATTTTAAAATGTATAAATGTTCATTTAACTTTGAGCCCTTGCCTCTCAGTGTTCTATTCTGAGCTAGTCAAACAAGTGGTAGCAGGCATGCTGGGCTCAATAATACTGCCTCTCATATTTAAATACTCTTTTTCACTTGGATTGCAAATTAAAGACAGTCTCCTGAACACTGACACATTTTCAATGATTGATTTTGCAAAACGTGTTGATTTTTCTTACACTGTTTTGCCTCTGTGTGTGTCAACTTTGGCCTTCTTTTCTTGCTCCTTTGCAGCATTGCTGTCTCTTTGAAGCCATTGTCTGCCTGATATGAAAAATGTACATTAAACCTCATGACTAATTACGCAGACAGAAAATTCCTGATCTCAAATATAAAATGCCTATACCCAGAAACCATAACAAAAGCTTCTGACTATGTACAAAACTCTTAATCAAACCTTTCATTCACTCGAATTAAAAGAAATTCCAATAATTTATTTTCTGTTAAAGTTGCGTTTACATTCTTTGAAAAGCAGATTTCTTATGCATGTTACATGCCTACAAATCAATCCATTTAACAACAAACAACATCCACCCATTTCCCCCACAAAAGTTTATACTTGCTGTTAGATCTGCTATTAGGAGCTTCTGGATGAATTCAATTAAGTGCTACTCAGAATTGTTTTGTTCTAGATACAAAATCATCTTCACTACGAGGTCCATTTTTTAACTCCTGACACTATGCATTAGCAAAGTAGACTTCTTCTAATAAATCCTATAATCTATGGATTAAGCACATGGCTTTTTATATTTTAAAAATATACTTAAAAAGAAAATGAACAAATACTTCTCTCCCCGCCAAAATATACAAAATAATGTCTCTAAATCTAAAAGTCCAGGCCTTACACACACACTGCATGTTATAGTCTATACAATATACAAAATCTCATCTCCGATAACCAGTTTGTGGGCCAATTTTTCCCCCCAAAACAGACTAGTTCTAGAGTTAATTTGACCAATCATCTTTGAAAAACGGATGCAAGGCCTCACTTTGGCACTTGGAGAGAAGGCCTGCAAGGAGTTTATAATCTAGCATGGGGGGGGGGGGGTTGGCAAATACAAGAGTACACAAAGAGTACTCCTATGAAACCACGAGTTAGGCACTGTGAAAGAACAGACCAGGGAAACAAAGAGAGGAAGGTTGGGCTTGCCTCTTCAGCATGTTAGAATTTTCCTAAGGGCCACCAGTCACCATTTGTTTTCACAGCCATCGGAGCACCAGACTCCCCAGCTCCCAGCCTACCAAATGTAGGTACTCCGCTCCATTTAGCTGTGGCTTGCCTTTTTGTTAGACCAGCTCTCCTCTGCCTCTAGTTGTTGTTCTCCTTGTGCAGTTACCAGTGCAGTAAATGCAGCACATGCCATCACACTCCTATTTTGGGAAACCCTGCAATAACTACCAGTGCACCGATTGGCTAGTCCAACCTTGGGTATAAAATTTTAGTTGCTTGTAAATGATGTTTCCGAACGGGGAGATGCGAGGAGGATGGGGGAAAGTAGCCATGCTCCTCCAGAAATGGCCACAATACCTAAGCAGAGTAAGTTGGAATAAGGTCTGCACATGAGCCAAAGCTTAGAATTTCATTGCCTTTGTTGGCTCGTGTCACTTCTTTAATTAATGTCACTTTCTCTGTTTTAATATCAGAGCAAGTGACAAGAGTGCTTCTGGATGAATTGTGTTTTCTGAGGACTGTATGGCACACTCTCCCGCAGTCTGACAGAGGGACGTGCCAGCTTTCCTTGGCAGTTACAACGCACCAGCTTTAGTTTTAGTAGTTTAATTTGTGGCAGTTATATGTTTTGAATACGTTGAAGTATTCACAACGGTCTCATGGAATCTGTTCCATAGATAAAGTTTACACAGTGGAAAAGAAAAAGCAATGGCGATAAGGCGATTAGAAAAAGCTTCTCTTGGCCACAGCTGGCCTTAGAGGCATTCCTGTAAATTTAAGAGCATTTAGGGGATAGGATTAAAGTGATCACAAGGAATGATGGCCCCCCCACTTTTTTTTTTGCCCAGTTCTGTAGTTGGTGTGAGACGATCATAAGGAATATGATATTTAGAACTCAATTTTATGCAAAATCCATTATTCAAGAAGTGAAGTTTATATACATGATAGACATGCAATGAAATAAATGTTAGAATAGAAAACTTTGTTACTTATGCATTAAGTTGATTCTAACATTTTGGTAAACTAAGTTTTTATTGATATAAAATTCAGGAGAATTTCTGCATTGAGGATAAAGGACTAAACTTTTTCCTTGGGTTTGCTAAAGATCTCTCGGTTTCAGGCCCAAGTATTCCGAAGGTTTTTTGTGTGGACTTTTTCCTTCATCTCCTCTAGACACTTGTGTGAAGCTTCATCAACTCACGGTGAGAGCTGCCACCAAGGAGTTCTTCCAAACTTTGCCTGCCCTTTCTAAATTTAGGGTTCTTTACTGCAGCAGGTTGAAGATCTGGCTTTGATTGCACCTGGCTCTGCTGGAGAATAGAAATATTCATCTCCACTGAATGCATGCTGCTTAAGTGCTGGAGGCACTTGCAGGAGAGAAACTCATTGGAAACTTCATTACAATACTTTCGCTTCCCTACATGAAGTAGTCATTCTCATTCACCAAGGATAGAATTGTGGCTGACACAGCCACGGGAGCTCCTGTTTGACTTTCAAAATTAATCAACCTCTAAGCTGGAGTAGAAATGGCATGTCCTTTAACCTTAAGCACAAAAAGCTCTCAACAGACTGCAGTTTTTATATCCCTGGATGAGAGTTTGGGCCCCTAATACTTAAACTTGATGCACATACTGGGTTTCTGGCATGCTTTTGCCCATACCCATCTGCTAGCCTGGCACTGTGCCCATTCAGAAGGTGTGATGCCAGTTTCAATAGGGCATAGGTGCCAATCAAAGATGGGTTTGGAGGGGCAGCATGCAGAACGCAGCAAAAGTCAGCTCTTCTGCCAGAAGATCCTCCTGTTATCAGATAATGCCAATGAAGGGCCACATGCTTCATTGCTTGGGATCACATTGCATCTGTAGATGTTTCTGGCCTTCAATGGATGTCTTTCTACAGAAGCATTTTCCTCAAGGATTACTTGATTGGAGACATTACAGCAAAGTCTAACGGACTGAAGTCCATCCTTTTCAAAGAAACAGTGGAAACCTTCGACAATTGTCTTGAAATAATTGCCGGGTTTTCTGTCTTTTCTCCTAAAACACTTCTTTGTGTAGAATACTGTAGAGTATATCGGTCCATGTACGGGAGTTATAAGGGACAAACATTCTGAAGAAGGATTAACTGCAAAACCAAGAACCCAAGCAGTACTAAAATCCATAAACACTTCTGTATCGTTAAGTGTGAATGGTGGACAAATTTTCATTATCCCATAACTGTTTTCTAGTGGATTCTCACACTTAGAGCTTCAGAGTTTAATTTTCCTCTCCTGTATTTTATAAACATGGATATTCCTGTGTCTTAAAGGAAAGACCGTATCTACTATTTATTCCTCTTCTTCCATGTCGAAAGGGAAAAAAAAAAACAAAACCAAAACACTTCAGAAGCAAAATCTATCCATATTTCATAAGGAAGCGAAGCTCTCAAAAGCTGAGGATTCTTTTATTGTGTGGCAATAGAGGTGAGCTCATTTCATGAAGAAGAAATTTCCCTATAGCAATAGGTTTCAAATTTTAAAACCTTGACCACTATAAACAGTTACAAGATAGTAACAGGTGCAGTAGAAGAAACATAATATATAAATCAATGAAGAATGCAGCAGTTTGTAAACCTTCCCTGAAGGCACAAGAGTTTGACAGTAAAAATGCTGAAAATGAAGAACCATAATATATGATAAAAAGAAGATGAGACACTTAGCAAAATGAAAAAGCAAAAGCTAAGCCTTAGAAGAACGCTCTCTTTTCATACAAAGAACCCAAACCTCTGTAAATATTTAGATTTCCTGACTGATAGGCACATAAACACTCCTCTTTCTCTAAAAATTCAAAATTGATAGCCTATGGACAGCAAATACAAAATTAAAGTACGTCTCCTACAGACTCTTATTTCTTGTGTAAAGGTCTAACAAATGTATTGAATTCATAAAATCCCAGTGATTCTTTCCTCTTGTATCTCTCTCCACACCTTCATCTGATAACTACCTTACCACATATACTATGTTTCTATACCATGTTTCCAGTGTTCCTGTTTATTTCCTTCTTCTTTTCACCCCCCACAGTATTGTTTGCAAAATTTTCTAGTTACAATCCTAGTGGCACCATAACGTTGCGTTGCATCAGAGAAGACTGCTTATCCCAAAGCCTTCTCTGTAAGACACTGCCAAAATAACCCTTAATATAGTGACGTATAATAAAGCACTAAGCATTCCAATAACTCCACTCTGTTGCATTATCATTGGGCTCTTCTGAACATTATTCTACATACCTTCACAATGAATCTATTACTACAGACAAAAAAGTAAAGTAAGTAAAAACTACGCATGCATAAATTATCTTTTCTATTTCTTCAAAAATAGAAGTCTGTTTTCTTATCAAAAAGTGAGTTAACTTTGATAACTTCTAAAAATCCTACTCAGGCTACTCTGGTTCTTCACTCCCCTCAAAAAAAAAAAAAACAACAAAAAACTTTTCTTCTACGTTTCTAAAGTAAAATAGAGCTAAGCTGAAAACATGACCCAAAAAATGTATGACCATCACCTAGATAATGTATGTACATTTATCCATGGATACGTGATTTGATCTTAAGGTCTCACCAGAGTTTAATTTTAGTTATAATAATTTGTTACTCTTTATAAAAAATAATGCTATTGATTTATGGCAAAAAAGCATATATAGATTGTGTCAGATGATATAATAATTGTCTGGGCTTTTCTTGAAACTAATAGTACCTCTGTAAAATTACAGGCTGGAATTAAGGGGTGACATCTGTAATTACGGAAGGGAATAAAGAAGGCTGGTTTGTGTAGGCTGAATATCCCAACCTCAGTCTCAATCTCTCAGGCAAATAACTACCGAACATCTACTCTGTGCTTGACATTCCAAAGATGCTAACTGGTCATCGCTATGCGCCACTTTAAAAAACTAAAACTTCCGCAGATAAATCAATTTTGTTTTTACTCATATAAGCCTTCAAAGGAATTCAGCTTAAGTTTATTACATATAACTTTGTTTTTCTGGATTTGTTTTGACTAATTTCTGAAACCCAGTATCTTCCCTATCTGAAGTACATGAGATATAACTTAAATGAGAACTTTTTATTATGTCACCATGGCTACTATTATAAATTTTAGGGGTAAAAATATTTAGGTAAGTAAAATGTCATAGTCTTCCAATGGCATTCTCGATGTTCTTAGTTTACGACATCGGTAGCTAAATCCATTTATCCTGCCACAATCCGTGGCAGGATAAATGGAAAATCCCTCCAGTGGGTGTCCTTGTCACCTCCTAATTCCCTGGGGGCACCAGACACTGAACCTGGGATTCAGGTAATCCATGAGGATAGAAGTTTCTAAATAAAAAAATAAGTTATATTTAAGGGCTTACTAAGCTCCAAGTTCTTTAAAAACATTATTTCATTTAATCCTCACAATTATTACTATCTCAGTGATAAAGAATAGAAACAAAGTCTTGTGACTAGGTGGAAGTCACTCAGTTTCCAAATGTCTTACATCAGAATTCAATCCAGATTTGCCTAACATCAAAACCCACGTCCTCATTTATACAATTCTCCCTTCTTTTGCTTGCTTCTGTGTCACACCTCGCAGTAAAGAATTCAGACTCCGTTCCTTCTCCTTCCGTGGAAGTTTAGAAACACTTTCACTTAGTTGATTCTAAAATGACAGCAATTTTTCCATTCCCTGAACCAGCTTCCTCCCCAGATTCTTTTCATATACAAAGAAAGAACCTTGGCTTTGTTCTTGTATTCAGACCTTTCTTTTCCCTCTTATAACTATTTCTATTAATGCTATAGGCCATTTGTCCAAGTCAAGAGCAAATAGCAAAATTCCCATCCCTTCCCCTTGACTCTCAGCGGATGACTCCTGATCTCAAAGCTAGAAGACAGCTGAACATGCACAATGAGTTAGACAAGGCAGCCAGTTTCTTCCCAGCCTCAGGCAACAAACCCTGAGGAAGTGTCTGCCTAAACAGTATATCTACAAAGGACATCTGGAAAGGAGGTAGCTGGACACAAAGGTGTTGTTAAGGAAAACCTAAATTTCTTCACTTATATACAGGAAATGATGAGAAACCTGGTAAAGTGCAAAAATATGACACAATTTCATATGCATTTGCTTAGATGGCTTTGAAAATAATCAGTAAAAACTAAGTTGAATGAACTGATTGCTGACGGTATCTCATTAAAGAGCTGCTCCTATGACTCACAAGTGCCACTCTAGATGGAACGCTGACAATATCTGGAACACACAGTTTTATTATATATTCTGAAGTATGGAGCCTCTACCTCAAAATAGCTAAACATCTCTTCAAATCTTTCCCCAGTGGTGTGTGCTTGCTCGCATTCCCAGGATCCAGATTCTAACATTCAGGTAGTAGAGGGTCCAGTATAATATATGGAGTCTTAAAAATTGTTTTAAAACAGAGGCACCTGGGTGGCACAGTCAGTTAAGCATAGGACTCTGAGTTTTGGCTCAGGTCATCATCTCAGGGTCATGAGATCTAGTCTGATGTTGAGCTCCATGCTCAGCGTGGAGTCTGCTTAAGATTCTCTCTCCCTCTCTCTCTCTTCCCCTCTGGTTCATGCATATTCTCTCTCTCTCTCTCCTCTCTAAAATAAATAAATAAATGTTAAAATCAAAATTGTTGTAAAACAAATATTATTTTGGCAGTAAGAAAAAATAAGTAAATGATACATGACATACACTTAGACTAAAAGCAGCAAAGACTTTTTTATATTTAAATAGGGACAAATAGATCACATGCCTGAGCACATTTCTTTCTTTTCTTTTTTAAAGATTTTATTTATTTATTTGACAGAGAGAGATCACAAGTAGGCAGAGAGGCAGGCAGAGAGAGAGGGGGAAGCACGCCTCTGCTGAGCAGAGAGCCCGATGTGGGGCTCGATCCCAGGACCCTGAGATCATGACCTGAGCCGAAGGCAGAGGCTTAACCCACTGAGCCACCCAGGCACCCCATAAGCACATTTCTTTTTCACAACAGGAACCACACAAGTAATGAATGTATGTATATGTGTATAGGCCTATACTTAATTTTTAAAATACACTTAAATTTAAATACATATTAACATTTTATGTATTTCCATTTTTTAAAAAAGAAATGGAATAAGAGCATTACAACCTATGCTCTTCTGTATTTCTTTGAAATTACTCAAATAATTCAATTAGAAATCTAAAAGTATAACTGATAAGCCTTGAGCTCCAAAGCTATAGCTCAGTGACAACAAAAATTTATGCAACTTCCTATCTCTGACTTTGAGTCAAGTCAGTATACCAGAGATCTTAGCTCTTTGCTATACAAGAGAACTCTCTAATTCAAAGTCTCAGTCCACACTTATTCTTTGGGGAAATCTACTCTCTGTGGACTCCACATATACTTTTATGGTCTTTACCTGTACCATCTAACATGGTAGCCACTAGCTCTATGTAGCCATTGAGCTCTTGAAACGTGACTGGGTAAATCCTGGATTTTAAAGACTGTAACTAAAATAATTTCTTTTTTTAAATATTGATAACATATTGGAATAATATTTTAGATATATTGGATTAAATAATATATATAATTGAAATAAATTTCATCTTTTTTTTTACTTTAATGTTGTGCTTAGAAAATTTTAAATTACATAAGTGGCTTGCGTAACCTTTCTCCTGAACAGTGCTGCTTATGGCACTCTCAACCTACTACTCATAATCACAGCAATTTTCAAGCAAGTTCAGACTCGTTCAAGGAGGAAGCTTTTCTCTAAGCCATACAATTTTGTGTGTGTTGGTCTCATCTTCCCAACTTGATTAGACCCTGAGATGATTAATAAGGAGTTCTCTTTTTACTGAATTTCATTCATTTGTTCAAAATGACAATTATGAGTCACCTGGGTGGCTCAGTTGGTTAAGCAACTGCCTTCAGCTCAGGTCATGATCCTGGAGTCCTGGGAAAGTCCCACATCAGGTTCCCTGCTCAGCAAGGAGTTGGCTTCTCCCTCTGAACCTCTCCCCTGTTATGCTCTTTTGCTCTTTCTCTCTCTCTCTCAGGTAAATAAATAAAATCTTTTTTAAAAAAATGACAATTATATCAAAAAAGGAGCTTTATCCATCATGATCCATGAAACATGTTTGTGAACTGTGGTGAAATATGCCACTCTTAACTATGCCTCTTCGGTACAAGGATTATT
Source organism: Martes martes (assembly GCF_963455335.1). NCBI lineage: Eukaryota > Metazoa > Chordata > Mammalia > Carnivora > Mustelidae > Martes > Martes martes. The sequence goes on along the minus strand of NC_137896.1, from coordinate 76,348,417 downwards.
TGGCGCTGAGGGTGCAAGGAGGAAGAAGTACAGGGAAAGGCTTTCTCTGAACTCCCTTTATTTAGGTGAAGACAGATCCTCCAAAAAAGACTCAATTGTTGTAAGTTCCCTCCAGGGAAGTTTCATCAACCAGAAAAAACTACTCTTATCACAAGAGATTAGAAATTACCACCACTCCCAGAGAAGCTTTGTCACAAACTATCAAATCCCCCACCTGTTCTCCTAAAGGCCCATTCATCTTTCCTAAAGATCATCTACTGTTCCTTAAGTGACCTCCATCCCCTGTCCCTTTCCCCTATTAAGACAGTATATAAGTTCTCAAATCTCACTGCTTTTTGGGGTATTCACTTTTTTTTCTCTGTGATATCCCCATGCATATCACATCAAAAATTAGTAATTTCGTGTAGCTTTTCTCCTGCTGTCAGTTAATTTTATAAATCCAGCTCTCAAATGTAGGAAGAGTAGAGGGAAAGTCTTTCCTTCCCTACTGTCTGAAATGTTTAATGAGGGAGGAATTCAAGATTCCCCCAGTGGAGGTCTTTTACCAGCTTCTTAAACTCCTATAAGAACAGAAGTAATGAGTCAATCCATTTAGGAGAATTTATCCTTGAGGGTAATTTTTTTTAATCACTAATATTTATCTTATTTTATTCATTAAATCCAGTCATGTAATGGATAGTTCTGATCATTAAACTACAGTTGTAAGGTAGCCCTGAACGATCCTTTTAAATTCGGTGTAATTTAAACCTTTTTAAATGTAGTGTAAAAATATATTCAACTAGAATTCCTTACCTATACCAAAGAACACAAAAAATAATTTTGTTTTTGTGTCTATTTTCTCATTTATGAAGGATAGCAAATAACTAGTACCATCTAGATGCACAGGAGAGAAGTTCTTTCATTCCATATAACAGATGCCTTGAGGTATTAAGACTCAATTCTCTAGTGAAGCCTAGTTAAGAAATGACCACAACCCTCTATTACTTAAATATTAATGATAAAGATTCACAGAGTGTCTGGATTTATAAAGTGTGGTTTCTGAGCTATAAAAAGCAATGCTTCCAGGAAAAGACACACTCAAAAAACAACACTAGCATTTGTCTGGTGGACTTTGTAACTAGGTTCTGGAAGGACTTCCAGAAGTCATGCACAGCAAGGAGTGGGGTCAATTATGGCTTAAACCAGACATTCTGGTAAACTTTTAAATGATCACAGTTGCAGTCACATATACAAGAATATTTGGTAACTTATACTTTACCTAAATATATCAATCCAAATCCTCCAGAGCCAATCATTTTGCCCAGCATCCATTGTTTCCCTTCCATATCATCCAGAACCTTGCCTTCTGGAAGTGGAACAGGAAGTCTGTATTTCTCATTTTTTCTTGGTGGCATCACTTCTGTTGGCAGAAAGGTTGAGACAAGTAATTAAAAATAAAAACAACAAAAAGTCCAATTAAAATACATTTCTCAAAATGTCTTCTGCAGGGCACTTTCCCAGGTTCCTACAAACCAGGGTTATAAGATCAGCTGGACTTGGGAAAGCCCACACACTACATTCAAATCGGAATCTCACATACAACGCTGAAATCCAAGAAAGACTGATATTAAAAAACAAACAAATCTGTGAACTTCACTTAACATGTCCAAAATTCATTTAGGGGAGTCTATAATACCCACTAACAGTGCAGAATACATCCTAAGAGATGAGTTTACAATTCCCAATGACAAACAGAAAATAAATTTCATATACATGCAAATACTCCTTTCATTGAGAATGTTAAGCATCAAAGATGAGGTCTTTGGTCACTAGGAGAGAATACAGTTTTGGATTAGGAAAACATGGACAACGGCAACAAATACCACCAAGCCAGCAAGTCACATCACGGACAAAGAGCAGGTACTCAGGAAATATTTAAGTAAGCCCGGAATTTTCATGGATACATAACTTCTCAGAGCACAAGGCCACAGGGCAGTTTCAGGGTTAGCACACTAGTCTCTGTTTCTTTAGATCCTGTCTTTCTGTTTCTCTATACCCTGTTTCTTCCCCACCCTCACCAAACTGAAAATTTGCCCCGCTTTAGAGATTAATCAATTACATGTGCACAAGGTTTGTGGATTTCACAATGAAAGACTTTTAGTTGGAAGAGAAAATTGCATAGGGAAATACACACATGCAGCATATCTTCCTGAAACTGATCTACATGTGAAGGTAATTACAATCATCTAAGTATTTAAAAAAAAATTTTAACTGGTGAGTGCTTTGAAAGTTAAAGTTTTCGCTGTATAATCTTTTCCATTTTCTGAATGAGAAAGTTTCTGTTCCTTTTAATAAGGCTTCCCTCTTTCACTGACTTTAATCCAATGTCCTGCTCTCTTTTACTTAGCATCAGCGTCTCAGAGCAAACGAACACAGCAGAAATCTTAACCACAGTCACCTGCCCTCCTAACACGGCCACAAGGGAAGCAGGGAATTTACACGGTGAACTACGCCTCAAGTAGTTTTCCGGTGGTTCCCCTTGGCCAATACTTTATACGTACTGGTGTCCAAAACACATCTGCGGACTTAAAACCCTAAGTCTCCAAAGAACAACTTTGCAGCAGGGCATAAATACAGTTTCGGAGGGAAGTCCGCGGCATCCCAACTTGAGAGCTGAAACTGCACCTCCTGGGCGGGGTTCCCAGGGGCAAGCGGCGGCCTCCTCCCAAGGCCGGCCCCAGCAGGGTGCCCCTCTGCTTTGGGGCTCCTCCCAGGGCTACGATGCAAATCGCTCAACACGAGTTGCCGGGGACAAACCGGTGTCCAGAGGCCTGAACACGTGCCAGGCCGGGGCTCGGCGGGCCATGGCAGGGGCCGGGGGCACAGCGCGGCCCACCACCCGCCTGCCCCCGACTCTCCTCTCGGCAGCCCCGGCCCGAACCGCCGCGAAGGCCGCCGGCGTCTGCACTACCTTCCCGCCCCCGGCTCCCCGTGCCCCACGCGGAACGCGGAACCCGACCCCCTCCCGCGCCTAACACCCTCCCGCCGGCGCTCGGGGCGAACGCGAGTTGGAGGGGGCGCCGCTTCTCCCTCCGAGTTAGGAAAAAGTGCGCGACCAACCGCGTAGGCCGGGCCTGCCTCGGCTGGGAGGCTCCGGCGCTCACTCCGACGGCAGCTCCTCCCGCGGCGCGGCGCAGAAGGGCCGCTCCGCCCGACGCCCAGGACCGGCCCCGGGCTTCCCCCGCCGCCAGGCCGCGTAAGGCGTCTCCCGCGGGCTTTGGGGACCGGGCGGGGCCGCGGGCCTCCAATCCCGCGGGGAGGCGGGCCCCGCCCGAGCCGGCCCTCGGAAGGGCCCAAGCGGACGTCCCCGCACCCGCGCCGCTCGCGCGGGGCGAGCCCGGAGCCGTCAGGCTCCGGCCAGAGACGCAGGCCTAAGGCCCGCGAAGCTTCAGCGGGACCGCTCGGCGGCCTTGCCCGCGCGCCCGTGACGCCCAGGGGAAGAGCGAGCGGGGTCTCAATCGGGAAAGGGGGCTGTGCGGTTGCCGCACACACACCCTGGCCTTCCAGAGTCTGGACAAGGCGCCTGACCAGACCACTTCCGTGCATTTGTGTAGGAGGAATTTGTGGTCTCCCGCACTCTCCCAGTCCCCAAAGTTTCCAAATCAGTGGGCGAGTCTTTACTGAGCACTTACCCGCAACTAGTCACGCTAATCAGGCCCTCCCGGGGCAAGAAACCTGGTGTTAGCCGGGAGGCCTGGGATAGCCTTGTTCCAGTTCTCACACTCCGGCTCAAGACCTATTTACTGGTTGGATAATCTTGACTAAACGTGATTACTTCACAAAACTTCCATTTGTTTGTCTGTGAACTGGAAATAACCGCAGTTACTTAGGTTATAAGGTATGTTAGAGAAAAATTTATAACACTCATTAAAATGGTAAAGAAAACTTTATTCCAAATTGTTGCAGTAGGAGAAATCTTCATTCAGTGCCAAAGACAGCAAAGAAAAGTGCGACTTTATAGCAAGGGGTGGGGGTCTGTGGATGGACAATTATTAAGAAGAAATGTCAGAGATAATGGGGAATATTCTGGCTAAACTGAGTTAACAGAAATCTTGCTGAAGACAGGGCCAGGTGATCAGAATTCACCTGGGGGATGGCGAAGGATGAGGAACTCCATTAAATACAGAGGACTGTGGTTAGTCAGGGGATTTGGGTTAAACTGACTTAGCAGGATTCTTACTGAAACTTGACAATGTGGAGAGGACATGGACGTCAACAGCCATCCCTCGCTGAAAAAGAGTTCCGAGGAGCCTGAGTAGAATTTGGTCAAAGGGAGGCTTTTCAACAGGTTATTAGTTAAAAGATTACGATGATACGTGAGAGAAATTTATTAAGTGGTTTTCTAACACGTAATAAAGACTCATAGTGAGCTTCCAATATTTTCAGGTAGACAAAACAAATGTTCCAAAAGCAATAATTAAATGTATCAACATCCTATGTAGGAAGACAGTAAATACTTGGAATGCAAACTGAAAGGAAAATCAAAGTCCTTTAATGAGTTTGATGGAATAAGGTTTTAGGACTTCCTACACCTGTCACTAAATGAAAGATGGCATGAGAAAACATTTCTAAAGCACTTGGTGCTGTGGATACAAAAGCCTTTTTAGGGGCACTCTGGTGGCTCTGTAGATTAGGCGGCTGCCTTCTGTTCAGATCATGATCCCCAGGATGGAGTCCCAGAGTGGAGAAAAATATCCCTGCACAGCAGGGAGCCTCTTCTCCTTCTGCCCCCTCCCCTGGCTCATCTGCGTACGCATGCGCTCTCTCTCTCTCTTGCTTGCTCACTCATTCTCTCTCTCAAATAAATAAATAAAATCTTTAAACAAATAAATAAAAGCCTTTTTAAAGAAGTTCAGTAGTCTATGTGTAGAATAATTGCATCATTTAAGGTAGTGATTCACCAATCCAACAATGTCCATTCTTATTTCCGTAAAATGTATATGTGACAGATGCTATTGTTTGCCTAGCCAAACATCCATATGGACATTCTTTCTCCCATTCCAAATTTGTTCAGGTTTCTACCCACTTCCCCAGGTTAATTTCTTTGGGAAGATGCAGCTCCAGCATCAACTACAACAGATTACTCCTGGGGGGTCATACCTATATATGGAGTACATTTGTGTCTTTATTCAGGCCACTATAACAAAATACCATAGACTAGGTGGCTCATAAACAACAGAGATTTATTTTCCACACTTCTGAAGGCTGGAAAGGTTATGACCTAATCACCTCCGAAGGTCCCATCTCCTCAGACTATCACATTGGGGATTAGGTTTCAAGATAGAAATGTTGGAGGCACACAAACATTTAGTCTAGGGTAGTTGGCAAAATCTATTAGCCTTCAAACCTTCAAAATATATCTAGAATCCATCCGTCCTCTCCATCACTACTGCCACCATCCTGGTCCAATAACCATCATGGCTTTCCTGGGTAATTATAGTACCCTCCTAAATGCTGTCTTATTTTCTACCCTTCCAGGCCTTCAGTCTATTCATAGAAAACAGCTAAATGATCTTTTTAGGAGCTTAAAGTAGATCATTCCTCCATTGAAAACACTTTAGTGTCATTTTGAGTCATTCAATAAAAGCCAATCCTTACTATAACTTAAAATGGCGTTTTTTAACCTTGGCCATATTGACATTTGAGCCAGGTGATCCTTTATCGAGAGGGGGAGGAGGGTCCAGAGGTGGTCTGCCTCCCTTAGGATATTTAGCATTGCAGGAGATTTAGCATCTATCCGGCCTCCCCAGCAGTCCCTCCCCACCCAGTTATGATGGCCAAAATCAACCATTACCAAATTTTATAAATGTTAGAGTTGTTTCTGGTTGAGAATGACTTATCTGTAATGATCAACATGTTCTGTACCTCCCCCATTTCCTACTACTCCCTCCAACCACCGCAGTCTCCTTGCTGTTCTCAGGATTTTTGCACTTTTCCTTTTGCCTGGACCATTCTTCAGTCTGTATCTGTATGGACTATATCACTTTCTTCAGGTCTTTATTCAAAAGTCAACTTGGGGAGACCTTTTTTAACCACCCAATCTCAAATTCTAACCTACCCACAATACTTTATAGCCCCCTTTCCTTTTTCCTCCTAGTACTTAGCGTTGTACAACAACATATTATACAAGTAACTTATTTATTTAGAAAATAGACAAATAGTCTTCCTTAGAAAATTGTATGTTCCATGAGAACAGGCAAAATTTCTGAAGTTTGAAAATCACTACTGTATTCCCAGTCCCTATGATGCAAATAGAGAAAACACACCATTTTCTTATTAAATGAATACATGAATCATCATGGTACCATTCCCCTCCCAGTGATTGGTTTGGGTGTATGTATGTATGCGTGAAGTATAGGTAGAGGCAAAGAAAAGTTTTCTGGACACTTTCTATAAAGAGATGTTCTCTTCTCAATATCATTCTGGATGTGATGCCTAAAATTTCTGCAGTCATTTTATGACCATAAGGGTACAAATTACAAATCTAATACACCAGAAATGGCAGAATGTCCAACAAATGAGGTTAGAATACTTATTCACATATCCAAAAAAAAGAAAGGAAGAATAAAAGAAAAAAAAAAAAAACCCTTGACTCACACCTCATTTAAAACTTGACTTGAAATTGATCATAGACCTCAATTTAAATGCAAGAGCTAAAACTATAAAACTTTTGGGAAAAAACCTGGGAGAAACCCTTTATGCTCTTAGATTTTATAAATCTTTCTGATCTTTTGACTTTTTGTAATTAGAATGTACCCCAAAAGCTGAAAGCCTAAGAAAAGAAGTTCCTAAATTAACTTAATCAAAATTAAAAATGTTTGCTCTTCAAAAGCCCTGTTAAGATACCAAGTTTTGGTCAGAATATGGAATAAGAGGAACTCTCTTTCTTCGCTTGTGGGGCTCCAAGGTGTTAAATTCATGTTGGAGAACAATTTGCCAGTTTCTTATCATATCAAATGTATAATTAGCATATGACCCAGCATTCATGTTCCTGGGTGCTTACCCAAGAGAAATGTAAACCTGTACCTACATGAAAACTTATCTTAGAGATTTATAGCAGCTTCTTAGGTGATAGCCAAAAATTGAAAACAGCTCAAATCCCCATCAAGTAGTAAACACATAATCACTCAGCAATAAAAAGTGGAATATCACTCAGCAATACAAAGGAATAAACTACTGAAACAAGCAACAACCTGAATAGATCCCCAAAGCGTTATGTTATAGAAAGGAAAGAAGACACAAAAGAGTATGTATTGTATAATTCCACTGAAATTCAAACAGAACCAGGGACTGGTTTGAAAGGGTGGATGGATGGCAAAGGGGCTGGTGGAACTTTCGGGAATGACAGAAATGTTTAATTTCTTGACTGTAGTGGTGACTCCATAAGTATACATTTGTAAAAACATGTCTAATTGTACACTTAGGATTTATAAATTTTATTACATGTAAATTATGCCACAGTGAACCTGACTTAAAAGAACGGCTGAGGAGAAAGACAGGAAGAATCTGAGTTGTTGAGACCTTCATTGAATCACTCATTCAACTGACATTGAAGCCACCATACTTTCCAGATTCCTCCGTGAAGTGTTAAGTGTCTTTATTGCTTAAGCCTCTTAGCATTGATTTTCATGTTTCTTGCAGCCAAAATCTTCCTAACAGATGAAATAAAGTTTCAAGCGGCAATGAGTATAAAATGTTAATAAAGTTGTCATAAATAAAAATGGGAACAGAAGTGCAGGTAAACCTGTATTGAGAATATGTGGGGTTTTCTTAAGTGTTGGGTTTTAATGCAGAATTTTATGATTCAGAGCATATTGCTGTGTGTATGTTTCAAGATGAAAACTGACAGAATATAGAAATACAAATTTTGGAACTAGTGAAAGAGCGTCTTCTGAATGAACACGATGAGAAACAAGAAAGAAAAGAGAATCTAGACATGAAGCACTTAAGCGTGAGTCATCTGAAGAAGAAAAAATAGGGAAAACAAGGTTTTCAAACAAGGCTATTTTGATAGATCATAGAGACTATGAGTGATTCACCATAAACACACACACACACACACACACACACACACACACACACACAAGGACTTTCTTGGCGGTGTGCCAACATTGTAGGTATGGCTTGGGTTCTGCTTTTCAAAAAACCAGGTGCTGTGAAATGCTTGTACTGGTTCAAAGAAAAAAGAAAAACCTAGCCATTCAGTGAGCATACTTTACAAGGCCAAGATCATTTCAAATCAATTAAAGTGTTAAAGATGTTGCATAGACAAAACATTTAGAAAAATCCAATCTTTGTAATTTAATGTGAGAGAAAGAGATCACTTCACTGGAAGCATTTTTGCCTGCCAAAGAAGAGCTAGTTGTTGTTTTATAAAAACCAGGAGGCCATTCACACTCATAAACGCACAATCCCTGGGGAGCTAAGCAGTTACTGACAAAGAGATTCGGAAAATAATAGTATTCAGATAAATGGAATCTCAAAACTATCAGATATACAATCATACCAAATATCTATGTCTTTTGCATTCTTTCCATATAAGACCATTACAAGGTCTCAACTTACTGTCCCCAAATCATAGTTCTTGATTGTCCTTATAAGTGAAAATCAAGGACACAAAAAAATCAACTTAAAATGTCATCTGTCAGAATGTCAAGAGGCTTCATAAACTCTTTTCCAGAGATATTAATTAGTAGAGCCCTGCTGCCAAACAATCGGAAGTAAATATGCACCAAATTATCTCTCAAACAACTAAATGTGGTAAAACCTGATATGGCTAGCCAACATGATGTTAGCCCTATGCTGTCCATTCCCTAATGCAAACATCATAAAAGGTTAACTAGCCACAAGACTATATTCACACTTTACATCCTTCTTTCTAACTAATATGACTGCAGTAATCACAAATATGAGCTGAAGAAAGAGAAAGGGGAACTGACTGAATGATTTTTAAGCAGAAGCTGTGCTTTCAGTAATAATAGAGTTGATGACGTATTCAACGGAGAGGTGAGGACAGTTTTCCCACGTGTGATGTAAGCCATGCTTTTAGGCTTGCTTTTCACATACCTGCAGCACTACCATCCTCAGTTTGTATTCTTAGGTCCTATAGGCTTTGAGTGCAGGTTGAGATAAAATTACGGAGGATCTTAAATGCTTAATAAAGAGTTTGGGTTTGAACTTATAGAGTTGTGCAGTCCCATCAAGTAGCCACAAATCACTTGGAGTTGTGCAGTCCCATCAAGTAGCCACAAATCACTTGCAACCACTTATGTTTCAATGAAGTGAAATTAAACACAATTAAAAATGCAGTACCTTAGTTTTACGAGCCACATTTCAAGTGCCCAGTGACCACATGGAGCTAGTGGCTAACCTGTTGGGCAGAACCAGTTATAGAAGATTTCCATGATCATAGAAAGTTCTGCTGGACAGTGCTCCTACAGAAAATGGGAGAATCCCTGGCAACTCAAGCAGGAGCCTAACCCTACCTGCTCACTTGTGTTAGCCACCCAGAGTTTAGAGAGGTGTGTAGGAAAGGTCTGTTCCTCAGCCCATACCACATTCTTTTGATTATAGTAATTTTATAATAGGTTTAGTTCATTTCTTTTCTTATCTCAGATATTTTCACATATTTCACATATATATGTGAATATGTATATAAGTTTGTATTAATTTTATTGGTATGAACATAGAAAAGATGTGGAGGATAGACACCATCCTGATACTGATAACACTGGGTTATCTCAGCATGTGGAATAGGAAAGACAGGAGTAGATTAATATTTTATTGCAGACTTATGACATGTTTTATCTACTACAACAAAGAAAACTCCATGCCTGTTATCTCTATAAAATGAAATTAATGGCATACCCACTGCCTTACCACATTTGCTTTTTAAAATGTTCTAAGGGAAGATAATTAGGTACCCAGTAGAATATAAGCACTTAAAAGGGATACATATTCTCTTTTTCAATATGAAGGGTCAAAATAATAAAATTAAATCAAAGATATTCGCTTTTCTTGGTGGAAAATGAAATGTAATGTTACAAATATTCTACTTTTTGTTTATGATCTATAGTAGGTGAGAAAAAGTAATAATTGGAACCACAAACTAATGATATATTGTGTTGGTCTTGGTTCTGGAAGGACCATGCTTTATTTAGCTGTGTCTGGCATCAAGGATATTTAAGAGGATATTTATAAGCCACTCCTATGAAGTCATTCTAATGGAAAACAGCCCTAACCAGTGTCAGAAGTTCTTCTTTCCAAGATTATTCTCCAATGATTCAGTTCAAAAGAACAAGTCCATTTTGTACTGTTTTTTTACACAGTAATCTCATTTTATACCTGAATGTTATCCATACCTGGTGTTTCACATTTCCACACATATGTGGTTGGGTTTCATTCGATGCTACTTGAATTCACTTATAAAATGGAAGAATTCTAGCACGCTTTTATATCTCAGGGAGCTTTCTCTCTTCTCTTCTGCCAAGTTATGGAGAAGAAGGCTACAAAAATCCCATTCCCTGGAAGTGAAGTTAGTAATGCTGAATTGATGTGATAGGGGTGATGAACATTCAAATGCCAATATATTGGAGTGAGCCAACAGTGTGAAGTATTCATGACAGTGCTCGTTCATTTCACAAGGGTACTCAATCAACTATGAAATGCAAATGTTACTAGCATCATGAAATCTTCCTCTGCAGCTATCTAGACAATCTATTACGGGATATTTCATGCCATATGGATACTCTTGAGTTTTTAATATACATAATAATTTCCTGGCATGTAGTTCCTACTCATAACAAAAATAAACTGATAAATAGATAACAGAGAAGAGAGAATGTATGGAGACCATAGTTCGGTGAAGAAATTATTGGAAGCTTCTGGGCAAGGTAATGACAAGAGCAGACTTTTACCTCCCTGCTCTCTAATTCTGATTGCAATGTCCAATATAACATTTACAAAAGGGAAAGAGGAAAAACAATTCTACGTTAACACCAGAAAGTAAAAATGAATACTGGCCACATAAAGAAACTTGGAGGCATTTCTGTTAAAAGTTATACAGATGGATTTATATTGAAGGAGAGCATGGAGTATCAATGTCAAACATCCTTTTAAAAGAGCGATGTATCGGGAACCTGGGTGGCTCAGTGGGTTAAAGCCTCTGCCTTCGGCTCAGGTCATGATCCCAGGGTCCTGGGATCGAGCCCCACATCGGGCTCTCTGCTCAGCAGGGAGCCTGCTTCCTCCTCTCTCTCTGCCTGCTTCTCTGCCTACTTGTGATCTCTGTCTGTCAAATAAATAGATGAAATCTTTAAAAAAAAAAAAAGAGCAATGTATCTATAATGCAACAAAGGAAACACTGGTCAATTAACACCACCATCCTTTGAAATTTAGAAGTATTAGGGTTAAAAGTGAAACTCGTGTATTAGGGTTAAAAGTGAAACTCATGCATTGCCTCATCAGGAGCGCAACTTCACTCATGTGGAGCAAAACATTTGGACCATATCATTGGTACCGAAAGGCCTCATGGAGCAGGGCGCTGGCAGCATTACCCACCGAACATTCCTAATAGTGAGAACCACCGAACATTCCTAATAGTGCTTGGTGGATAACTGCTCAGTGAATACTCTGAATGAATAAATGAAGTTTAAGAAAACAAACAACCCAGTAACCCTGCAACCTGGTGTCAGTCTTCCTTTAGCACTGACTTAGGGAATGAAAAACAAAGATGAGGGGTGGTGTTCATGCCCTGGAACAAAGACAGATTCACAGAATAAAATGAGGGTGAAATGAAATGGCCAGAAATCCCCATGGAGAAGCCAGAAACAGCAATGCAGATTCCTTCACTTACTCAGATAGTACTTGAGCTTGGCTCTGGAGACGGATTGTATCAAAAGGCAGAATGCTTGCCTTCCTCAAAGTCACAGCCTTTTGGAGGGGACAGGTATTAAATAATCATTGAGAAAATTTATAGGATTCTATTTGAAGCTGTAATAGGAGGAGCTCATTCCAACTGGCAGGCAAGGTCATGGGAAACCTCTGAGGGAATGACACTTAAAATGAGACCTGAAGGATGAAGGGTTGTTAGGAGGCAGAAAAGGGAAAGAAGAACACTTCATGGAGGAAAGGATATATGCCAAGTCCTGAAGTAGGAAGGAAATGGGTGTGTTTAAGGCCCCAAAAGGACAATGGTAAGAGACGGCAGCAATGGATGATCCTGGAGACGTAGGCAGAGGACAAATAATGCTACAGTTTGTGAGCTAAACGTTTTTGTCTTTTTCCTAAGTGAAATGAGGAACTGCTGAAGAGTTTAAACGAAGAAATGACATGATACTATCTAGGTTTTAAGATCACAGTAGCTACTGAGTTATTATTCTCTAAATGATTCATAGTGATAAATGGTCAGTGGTCAGTAAATTTATAAGAACTAACTTGGAATCGTCAGAAATTATTTGGGAAACAACTACATTATCTACACTCACATTGGATCAGAGCTTGAATTACTTTATTTCTCTGTTAGAGGTAAGAATTATTCCAGAAACCTTGGTATTTGGGAAGACATCAGAATTACACTATTATATTGTAACTTTTTTCATTTATCACTAAATCTAGACAGGAAAGATACTAGTAGGAAATCATATCAGGTCAACAAAAACTATTTCTGTTACTATTTTTCTTATAAAATAAGATTAGGTCATCTGTAGATGACCAAACTGAGAAAAATTACCATACTTAAAGAGAGATCCTATAATTTAGACTCCATTCCTTCTCTGAAAAATCAAAACTACCTTCTTTTAAAAATAAAGTGATTATAACAAACAGAAAACCATTCTAAAATGTTTTTATTCATAAGTACCATAAAATCAAAGGAGAGATTTTTACCTATGAAATTAAAGATAATATGTAGTAATTTTCTGTTACTGTTTAACAAACTACCACAAAATTATGAGTTCAGTAATAAAATGTATTCTCTTACCAGGCTGGAGGTTAGAAATTTTAAAATCAAGGTGTCAGTAGGTCTCTGCTCCTTCTAGAGGTTCTAGGGAAGAATCCATGTCCTTGAATTTTCTAGCTTCTACAGGCTGCCTCCAAATCCTTCTCTTGTGGCCCATGGTCCATCTTCAAAGCCAGCAGTGTAGTAGCATCTTTCAATATTTCTCTCTGACTCTGATCTTCCTGCTTCCTCTTAGAAGGATCCTTTTGATTAAATTGAGCTCACCCAGATAATTCAGGATGATCTTCAAATCTCAAGATCCTTAATATAATCATTACCTACAAAGTACCTTTTGCCACATAAAGTAACATATTCTCAGTTTGGTTTCCAGGGATTAGAGCCTGGAAATCTTTGGGAATGGAGGTCATCATTCTGACCACCACAAATATTCTAGGGGGAAAAAAGAAAGAGAGAGAGAGAGAGATTAAAAAACATATTTCTAAATTATAAACCAAAGATGAAATTAACCCAATCTGTTATATCTGAAAAAGCAAAATTAGTTATGTAGAAGATAAACTTATAAAATTCTTTGAAAATTCAAAGGAAAGGATAGATAATGAACTTCAGTGATGAGGGAAAACATTCAAAAAATATCAGTGCAAAAATCTACTTACTTGCAAAATTAGATCGGCCTCAGAGATTTTTCTCTATGACACTAAGTGAAAGAAGGAAAGGAGTGTCAACCACAGAGTTGTAAATAAAATGACTGTGACTTTAGAATGCTAAAACAGTCAAGTTATCCTTATGCATGAAGGCAAAAATAGCAATATTTTCAAATATGCAAAAGTCAGAACATACACCAGGAAAACTTTCTGAGTAAAGTAACCAAAAACCTGGGGATAAAAGCATTAAAATGAAGCAAAAGTAAGGACAAAGTTTCTATCTATTCATGACCACACCACCTCCTGTGGAAGCGAATTTCATTTGCTGAACACCTTGAAGGGAAAATTGCTCGGTAGAATTGAGAAATAATGTGGAGTTCCTAGAGGTTTCCAGGAGGAAAGAAGAGGAAGCAAGACAATGGGTGGAAGAGAGATCGAGAGATGGCGTGAGACTGGATAGTGGATGGGGTAAGAGGTCATTGTGGAGACATTGGTTATCGAATGGACAAAGGATTAATCAAGTCTGATGTCTACTGTTCCACTCAAAATTGTTTTGGTTGCTATGATCTAATCTCCTCTTCCACCTTCCTTCTAATTTTTTTCAGTTTGTATGAATGAGTGTGTAAACTGAAGAGTCCATATCCAAGTATATATGACTTAGTTCAGAGATGGCACTTGAAGAAGCAGCAGCCCAAGGTAGCCATGAGAATATAAACACAAGGTGCTTTTATGGAGCAAATATGTAGAAAATTTAGGAAAGGGCCTAGAAAAATCGGAAAGTACCTGGCTATCATTTGGATTGCCCGTTGATTGTAGAAATGACAGCTCGAAGATATGGTGGTGAGCATTAATGATCTGAAGTCTAAGTAATTATTTTAAATATCATTTCAAAATGTGTTTAAAGTTTTCTTTATTTGACCTCTCCACTTCAATGATTTTTTTTTTCTCCACTCCTACTGAAGTCAGTCATTGAAACCAACCAGCTGAAGTCAGTCGCTCTGATGGAAGGGAGGAAATTGACAATCATGTTCTCAGTCTCATTACCAAAAAATGCGTCACTTCCTATCTCAGTTCTCTTTCTTGGACTATTATGACACTAGAATGCTCTTTTAGCTCACTGGCTGTTCCTTCTAAATCTGATGTACTTAATCTGTCTCTGCTCAGTCTCTACTCAGGGCACAGACATTGATCTTTTTTAATTTCATCTAGTCCCAAAGCTTTAAATGCAATATATGTGTTAGGAACTCCAAAATTTTTGCCCCCCGTTGTTTCAGTTACCATTTGAAGTGACAGCCACTCCAAACTTAGTGGCATAAAAGCATAGCTATATTATTATGCTCATACATTCTGTACGTCAGAAACTGGGATGATTTGCAAGCTGGGAGTGACTCCCAGCTTGAGTACTGAAGTACTGAGTACCTCTGAAGGTTTGATTATTCACATGTTTGGACTAGAAGACCAGACTGATGACTCTAGAACTCAAATAATATTTAGAAAAGTCACACAACAATGATAAGTGTGGGGTGTTTCTTTCAGAACCTCAGAAAGCATTGTTAAGGGCCAGATAGGGATGGGCCTTCTCCATCCAGATGGTCAAGGAATAGGCAGATGACTGTAAGAAATAATAGTCAACAGTAAAAGATAATTGTAGACCAGGAGATCAGCAAAGCCCAGAACCAAAATGGCCATTCTGATACAAAATCAACAAACAAACAAGCAAAAATTCAAGAACCTTATATAAAAAGGAAGGATATAAAAAGGGAGGAAGTTTTATCTGCCTTAGCCTAGCAATACAAATATTTAATCTGGTCACGAGAAAAGAGTGTAAAAGACAAGAAAATAAGGCCAGATCTTGCAAGCTCTGTCAGCCATACTATTTGCTTTTGGTCAACCATACATTTGGTCAATGTAAAAATACTTTCTTCTTAAATGTTATTAAAACTCCCTTTGTTGGGGCGCCTGGGTGGCTCAGTGGGTTAAGCCTCTGCCTTCAGCTCAGGTCATGATCTCAGGGTCCTGGGATCAAGTCCCACATTGGGCTCTCTGCTCAGCAGGGAGCCTGCTTCCCCCTCTCTCTCTGCCTGCCTCTCTGCCTATTTGTGATCTCTCTCTCTGTGTCAAATAAA
Source organism: Martes martes (assembly GCF_963455335.1). Lineage (NCBI taxonomy): Eukaryota > Metazoa > Chordata > Mammalia > Carnivora > Mustelidae > Martes > Martes martes. The sequence goes on along the minus strand of NC_137896.1, from coordinate 76,332,653 downwards.
TAAATAAAATCTTAAAAAAAAACAAACCAAAAAACTCCCTTTGTAAAAGTCAGTTTCTACTTGAATTGATACAAAGCAAAATGGTCCCATCTAAGCAATGGTAGAGAGGAAAGTCACAGACCTCCAAGAGCTTAAGTCCAGTGTTGACTGTGAGGAGGATGGCCTAAGACAGAGAAGAGTGGTGGAAGTGGACCAAATACGTAAGAGATATTGAAGGTGAAAGAAAATTAGAAATGCAAATTAGGTAATAACCTCATACCTGGAGGTTTGCCTTTTATTTTTCTCCTGTATTTGGTTTGTAATAGGGAGTAGAAAACAGCTCATCGGTTTCCATAGAGCTTGTCAGGATTTTAAGGGATTTTTTTTTTTTAGATTATTTATTTATTTATTTGACAGACAGAGATCACAAGTAGGCAGAGAAGCAGGCAGAGAGAGGAGGAAGCACGCTCCCTGCTGAGCAGAGAGCCCGATGCGGGGCTCGATCCCAGGACCCTAGGATCATGACCTGAGCCGAAGGCAGAGGTTTTAACCCACTGAGCCACCCAGGCACCCCGGGAATTTTTTATATATATTATTCTAACCCTTGATATAGAGTTATAATAAATAGGAACTACGACACCACCAGGAAATGATGTCATTACTTGTCACTCTTAAGTGTCACCTCTCTCTGGGAGCCCTGGAGTACAAAGCACTAAATCAGGATCAATAGAAGTCTCAAGATTAAAAAAAAATTTCCCCCACTCCGAGTTCTAAAAATAGCTGGTAAGTCCACGTACACTACTGAGACATTTCCCATTTAGATTAAAGACCTAGATTATGGTGTTATTTGAGCTCTATTTAATAACAATTTGTTACTAGACAGTTCTTCATTTGAAATCCCTGGTCATGGTATTTTTCTCTCTTCCACCAAGTAGACAAATACTGTAGTGCTGGTCACGTTTTGCTAAAACTTAGCCACACTCAATTACTCTTCCTAGTCTTCTATTTAAAAATATTGACCATATTCATGAAAATACAAGCACATTTCTGTTCAGAGCACAGACTTTTTTTTTTTTTTCCTATTTATCAATATAACCATTTCTATTATCCTGTCTTTGGTCACCCTCCCATGTTGGATACTTATACTTCTATAAATCTTATAGATAGAGCCAGTATTCTTTTTCTACCTGAAACACTTGTAAGAAAGTTCTGTCAATATTTCTGTCTGTACTGGGGTCCCTATTTATATCCATTGACTCAGATGTACAAAAAGTAATTATTTATATAGTTGACTAGCTATATAATTGACTGTTTTCTTTAACTCTGAAGCCCCCATTGTTGTTTAAGACACTACTTTGGATTTATATTCAGTCATTTTAGAGGTTTTGCTATCAGTCATACCTGTTGCTCTCCCTCGATAAAAGTCTTCTCACTGATACTCATTTCTGTTCCTTTCCTGGATGTAATTTGAATACTGTGGGATATCATTTATGTTTGTGGGATTGGATAGAGAGGCATTTGATCTTTATATCACACCTTGGATTTGATATAAAGGTTTTTGTCTCATTCTACTGAGTCACTGGGCATCCAGACTGGTGCCCTTATGTTTTTAGAATGAAGGAATTAAGGTGTTAGACAATTAGGATGGCAAAATGTTAGGAAGGAAAAGACACCCTTAATTTGCATAAAATGGTACAATTATTTAACTTAGTATTACTTTGTTTAAATAAAAGTTTACAACTATGCAAAAAAAAAGTTTACAACTATACAACCATAGGTTACCTAAACTCACTAAAATGTGCAGATTCATGTTTCTTCTGTAGTCAACAAAGATTTCCTTTTCCCATCAGCCTACAAGAAAAGTTATTAAATAGTCTTTTATTCCATTGAAGTCAATAAATTTTAAAAATAAGACAGAACATTACTCACTCTTCTAAAATGCTGCATATGCCAGTACTGACAAGCTGCGCTCATGACCTCCAAGTTATTTATAGAAACTGCCTATTTTTCATGGTTTTATATACATTGGAAGAGTATTGTGGATCCCTAACCTTCAGGGGTCACATCAAAATTTTTTAGCTAATATATAGTATGATTTCATGCTATAGAAATTAATTACATAAATTAGGCACTAAACCATCCCACCCCACCCCCCTTCCCATACACACACACACACACACACACACACCACTGGTCTCACTGACAACACCTGCTCTTAGGTAATAGACATTCCAATAATCTCAGCAATTCAAAGATTTTCCATTACTATTTCAGAAGGGAAAATGTACCAGGCAATTTTCACTTTGCACATCTCCGTGATGTAATGGAACAAGTGAGACAGAGTACATTGGAAGAGGGAAGACTTGCAATAGTTGAAGTATTAAAATCCCCTGGTAGAGTCACATTTTATTTCACTTACACATAGTTTTATTGAGCACTATTTAATGCATGAGGAGTAGTCATCTATACTGAAATCACAGGGACCATTACAAACTGATGAATATTTTGTGCAACTTATAAATTAGATGAAAAGGGACTAGGATATGGGAGCAAAAGTTAGATAAAGGAGGCACAACTTGCATAGGCTAATGCAAGGAGCCAGTGACCTGCAAAGGGCAGGAGAAAGGTTTTTGAGTGTCTCTTAGCAGAAGCTTACCTTTTTTATAAAAGCCACCCAACTCACATCCTTTCAAATTGAACCAACCTTGAAAACACCAGGATAAAACAATCCAAAAATAGAAGGATATCTTTAATCCAGCAACAGGATTCATTCTATCCTTGAAAAAAAACCATTCATGCCACAGTTCCTGGCTGTCCATCAGATCTAAGTTAGGCAATAAGAGAAACCATGACTTAGGCATTAGCAGAATTACAGAATAGTCCTGAGCAACGATCACAAAGACAGATACAAGACATTTACATTGGAAATGGTTGAAATATAGCAAATATTTTAATTTTAAAAATTAGCCTATGATTTTCTCCCTTTGTCCGGTGCTTCAGTTTGGGCTTTCTCTAAAACTGGCTTTCAAATGCTTCTTAATTCAAATCAATGAAGGAAATTCCAATACCAGCAATAGTAATGGCTTACCAAATATTGAGCTATGGATTCACTAATCACATTAAAGGTTTTAACTCATTTAATAGTTAGAAAAAGGAATGATATGGGTATATTATTGTCCTTATACTACAGTGGATGAACTGAGGCTCTGAGCAGTTTAGTTACTTGCCTAAGCTCAGACAGTCTGAAAGCAGCAGTGACAAAATTTGAATCCAGAAGTCTAGATTCAGAGCCTGTGCTCTTAACCATTCTGCTATACGGTATACAATATTCAGTGTGACATGGGATTAAGGGTGAGGATGGCCCCACTAAAGAGTGACCATATGACACATCTTTTGCTCGGAAGGAAGCCCTACCTATGCTAGGGCTGTCACCCACATTTGCGTTTGGTTTCTAGTAAAAGTTTTTTTCCTTTATATTTGAATCTCTTTAGGTAATCCTTAGGGTCAAAAATTATCGATACTTTTTTATGTGTTCTTTTTCAATACAGATCCTTTTTAATTGCTGTCATATTAACCTACCAAATTTAGCACCCTCACCATGCATCATTACTTGAATACTGTGTGAAACCTTGAGAGTTTAGTATTTTAAGAGTCGGGTCTTTATGAAAGCATCACCTTGAAATAAAATGTCTTTAGGGTATTTGGTCCTTACACCAGAGGTTAACAGATTTGCTTCCTAGGCTGGCTAGGAATAAAGTTGAATAGGCCCAATTTTAGAAGGACAAACAATTCAAAAATAAAATATTGAAAATAAAATATTGATCCTCGGGGCGCCTGGGTGGCTCAGTGGGTTAAATTCTCTGCCTTCGGCTCAGGTCATGATCCTAGGGTCCTGGGATCGAGCCCCACATCGGGCTCTCTGCTCAGTGGGGAGCCTGCTTCCCCCACTCTCTCTGCCTGCCTCTCTGCCTACCTGTGATCTCTGTCTGTCAAATAAATAAATAAATTTAAAAAAAAATATTGATCCTCTTTCTCACCAAAAACAAATTTAAAAGTGCTAAAGCCACTGGGAGTGTCTTCCTCACTGACTCATCATTGAACATTATAAATCCACTAAAATTAGACTCCCAATACCAATTGAGATTATACTCTATCAAGTACTTTAACTTAATTCTACAAAATAACAACACACACAGACACACACACACAAAATTCTATTCATTCTTGACTTATCCTACGTTCTAAACCTGTTATTTCCACCTCTAAATTGGTAAAGATCTGTCTTGAACCCTTCAGCTATTCGTAAGTATGAATGGGTCTTGAGAAACCCGAGACTCATTGATACAGACTGCAATTCCAGCCTAAATGGATGTTTATTTCAGAAACTGTTCTTCTATGTCCCAATCTCTAGACTCTTCCCAAAAGATGAAAATACTTCTTACCAGCTAGTTATCTGTTCATCACCAACATTCAATTGTGAGATTACTGACTTCTTTCCTGTTTCTAGCATACCTCCATATTTCAACAATTTGGCTGCTTATATCAACCTGAGCATGACCACTCTCCTGCAAAGCTTCTATACTGATTTTGTAATGGTGCTCAGGTGTTGTCCCCAGCTGACCCACCTTGGCAGCTTGGATTGTGCTAATCCTTTCATATGCATTTTGGAGTTCTAGAAACAAAAATATTTTACTTCTAATGTTATTTTTGGCTGATATGTAAGAAGCCAGAAAAATAAAAGGAAGTGGTTGCACTTTGGGGATTTCCTCTGTTTCACTTCTCAAATTGATCATTTTGATTGCAGACATTTTAATTTTATTTACTTTTATTTTTAAAAATTATGTTTAATTAGCCAATATCATTAGTTTTTGATGTAGTGTCCAACGACTCATTAGTTGCATATAACACCCAGTACTCACCACCACACCTGCCCTTCTTAATGCCCATCACCTAGTTACCCCATCCCCCCAATCCCCTCCCTTCTGTAACCCTCAGTTTTGTCCCCAGAGTCCAGAGTTTCTCATGATTTGTCTCCCTCTCTGATTTCTTCCCATTCAGTTTTCCCTCTCTACCCCTATGGTCCTCTGCGCTTTTCCTTATATTCCACATATGAGTGAAACCATATGATAATTGTCTTTCTCTGTTTGACTTATTTCACTTAACATAATCCCATCCAGTTCTATTCATGTCGATGCAAATGGTAGGTATTCATCCTTTCTGATGGCTGGGTAACATTCTATTGTATATATGAACCACATCTTCTTTATCCATTCCTCCTTCCACAGTTTGGCTATTGTGGACATTGCTGCTATGAACATTAGGGTGCATGTGCCCCTTCTTTTCACTACATCTGTATCTTTGGCATAAATACCTAGTAGTGCAATTGATAGCTCATAGGGTAGCTCTGTTTTTAACATTTTGAGGGAACTCCATACTGTTTTCCAGAATGGTTGTACCAGCTTGCATTCCCAACAGTGCTAGAGGGTTCCCCTTTCTCCACATCCTTACCAACACCTGCTGTGTCCTGTCTTACTAATTTTTGCCATTATAACTGGTATAAGGTGGTATCTCATTGTGGTTTTAATTTATATTTCCCTGATGACTAGTGATGTTGAACATTTCTTCATGTGTCTGTTAGCCATTTGTATATCTTCTTTGGAGAAGTTTCTGTTCATGTCTTTTGCCCATTTATTGACTGGATTATTTGTTTTAGGGTGTTGAATTTGAGAAGTTCTTTAGAGGTCTTGGATACCAGCCCTTTCTGAAATGTCGCTTGCAAACGTCTTCTCCCCATTCCATGGGTTGCCTCATGGTTTTGTAGACTGTTTCCTTTGCTGTGCAAAAGCTTATCTTGATTTAAGTCCCAAAAGTTCATTTTTGCTTTTGTTTCCCTTGCCTTTAGAGACATGTCTTGAAAGAAGTCACTGTGGCCACTGTTGAAGAGGTTATTGCCTGTGTTTTCTGTTAGGATTTTGTTGGGTTTCTGTCTCACATTTAGGCCTTTCATCCATTTCCAGTTTATCTTTGTGTATGGTGTAAGAGAATGGTCCAGTTTCATTCTTCTACATGTGGCTAACCAATTTTCCCAGCACCATTTATTGAAGTGATTGTCTTTTTTCCATTGGATATTCTTTCCTGATTTGTTGAAGATTAGTTGACCATAGAGTTGAGGGTCCATTTCTGGGGTCTCTATTTTGTTCCATTGATCTATGTGTCTGTTTTTGTGCCAACACCATGCTGTCGTGATGATCAGACATTTTAATTTTAATTTGTTATTGGTAACTTCTAGGTACCTGTGCAGAGGTAGGCTTCAAAAATACACATTTGCTATTTTGCTCTTTGAAAATTACCTTTCAGAAAAAAAATAACCTTTCAGAATCAAAAGCAGGAACTTGAAAAGATATTTATATACCCATGCTGATAGCAGCATTATTCACAACAGCCACAAGGAGGAAACAACCCAAGTGTCCATCAACAGATATATAGATAAATCAAAATATTATTCAGGCTGAAAAACAACAGAAATTTTCATGCATGCTATAACATGGATAAACCTTGAAGACATAAGCTGGTCACGAAAGGACAAATATTGTATGATTCCACTTCTATGAGTTATGTAGAGTAGTCAAATTCATAGAGACAGAAAGTAGAATGGTGATTTCCACGGGCTGGGGAGGAAAAAATGGGGAGTTACTGTGTAACAGGTGCAGAGTTTCAGTTTTGCAAGATAAAAAAATCCTGGAGATGGGTGGTGATGATGCTTGCACAACAATGTGAATGCACTTAATACCACAAAACAGTATACTTTAAAATGGTTAAAATGATAATCTTTATGTATATTTACCACAATAAAAACAACTTTAAGTTATGTTTAAAAAAAAAAATCTCTTTCAACACCCACCCCCACCTTCAGTATGTGAACTTTTGACTTGTTATTTTTTTTTGTGATACCAACCCAGAATTTGTCATAGACAACATAATTTTTACACTTGCTGTCTTCTCACTCCCCCACTCCCTTTAATATCTATTGGCTTGTTGCTTGAAACATTACACAGGATTAACATTAGAAACATCATATTGAAGGGCGCTTGGGTGGCTTAGTGGGTTAAGCCTCTGCCTGTGGCTTAGGTCATGGTCCCAGGGTCCTGGGATCGAGCCCTGCATCGGACTCTCTGCTCAGCAGGGAGCCTGCTTCCCCCTCTCTCTCTGCCCACTTGTGATCTCTCCCTCTCTCTGTCAAATAAGTAAATAAAATCTTAAAAAAAAAAAAAAGAGACATCATATTGAAACAGCATCAACATTAAGGCATTCAAGTTTTCCCAGTTTCAACGCTGAACAATCTATTCATGATTGTCAAGCAGTGTGACATTCCATGCTTACTCTGTTCTCAGACTGTTTCTGGCATTTTCTCAAAACTTTTCAAGTAATTACTTTTTGGGTATCAGGGGACTTATAACAACCAAAGAGCATGTTGCTCATCTCAGTCATTGTCTGGGTGCACTGACACTCATTCTAAAGGCACTGACACTATTTCATGAGCCTGGCCTTGTGATTGAGATCACATAATTGCAATAATTAGGAAACTCACCTCAGGATATTATCAAAATGACCCACCCAAACCCAAGTCCATATGGTTTGAAATAGCTAATGAGTCAGTTAATGTGCTATGTCCAGGAGTAATGGGTACTCAATATGGATAGCATGAAGGTATAATTTACCAACTTTCTGACTGATTAAGGTTTTCAAGTGGACATTTTGCGACTTAAAGAGGGTTCAAAGTATTAACAGCTTTATGGCTGATTCAAAAGGAAGAGGCAATGATTGTTTAAAAGTCAGGGGCATTGGATTTTGAGCAATTTCTTTCAATCACATTGCCTAGGATGAAAAGCATAATGCTGTACAAAATCAAATGAAGGCATAGGTTTCTGTAGCTGTTACAGTTCGTCAGCACATAGGTGTGAAAGATACTACTGGCTGTGTCTTAGGCATAAAGGAAAAGTAAAGAAAATGTTAAAACTATAACTCACTGATTTTTTGGTTGGGGTGGAGCAAAGAGGAAATTCAATTACAAAAAAAAGGCTAGAATCAGCAGTAACACGTGTCTACATGGAAGAGATTCACTAGTAACTGATGGATATATTTTTCACTTTATACATTAATATAAACTCAAACAAAATTGTTATAATATGTCTAACTTGTTGACTGTGGTATCTTACAGTAAATTAATACCAAGCATATTTATAAGGTAGAATTAAGCAAAATTCTACAGTAACATATTAGTTTTCATCTGAAACCCTTATGACAAACATATGTATTAGTTTTTTTACTTAGAATATGAAAGTATTTTCTTATCTCAAAGGGGATTCTTTGAAAGAAAAGTTTCTTAATTTGGGCCCAGAGGCACTCACTGAATTCCTGGATAGACTCTAGGAACAGTCTGTGAAACTGGAAGACAGGGGAAAATATCACATCTTCATTTTCACTAATTTTAACTGGAATTAACATTTTCTGCAATTACATAATAAACCACACGGTATCTGCATTACCTATGATTTTTCCACCAAAAGCCTGGAGGTGTTTTCCTATCATAATAGATATGTTATAGATACCTCAAAATACCATTTATGTCAATCACTATTAGAAAAGTCTGGCCCACTGTCAGGTTTAATTTTTAAAACTATTTTGATAGCTAATTTTAACAGATTTTATTTACTTTATTATTTTTTTAAACTTAAAAGATAATTCAGGCACATTAACAAAATTTCAGTTGTACAAAGTTATACAATTAAAAAAATGAGTCTTTCTCTTACCTTCAACTCTACTCCCCAGAAGCAACCACTATTTCTTACGAGCCTCTCCAGAGATATCCTTCATATTGAAGCACATAATATATACAATCTACTTATAACGTATTGTGTGTATATATATATATTTATATAGGACACATATACATACAATGCACATATTACATATGAGATATATTTATATACTATAAACCTATATTTATAGACATTTAATTTTCTCTTTTTACACAAATAGCAGCATACTTTACACATAATCTGTATCTTAGTTTTGTCACTTAATGGTATATTTTAGCAACTGTTCCATATCAGGACTAGTGAAAAAACACCTTTTTAAAATTGTTAATGGCTAGATAGCGTTTGATGACATAGAAATATCAGACTTTATTTGACTGGATCTCTACTGATTGCCACTTGATTAGTATCCTGTCTTTTGCTATTTCAAACAATGTGTCCAAGTAGTATCTTAATATTTTCTCCAAATGGACCTTCCACCTATGTTGACATGTTTACATGTAAACAAATTCACACAGGTAATGCTGCTGTGCTGCCAAATTGAAAAGACCCTGTTCAAAGGGAGAGCCTGCCCTAGAACCAGGGGTGGCAGGGAGGCTGAATGACTCCCAAGTAACTGGAAAGATACTTCTTCTGTTGCATTTGAAAATCAAAGCTAGACCAAATTATACACTCAATGTACTTTAGGTCAAAGCTTCCTATTCGCATCACATACCCCAATTTCCTGGATAATTGTCTCATTTCTCTATGTCACATTAGCTATGAAAACCTGGTATGAATATGAGTCATGTCTAAATTTTAACCTATGTCAACAGTACATAATGTTGACATTTACATGATTACTGCGAAATTCTTAAAAAACAAACTCAGAGATTCTGATTAATTAGTCTTAAAGTTTGTATTTTCCCCACACTTAACGTATGAATAGTTACTGCTATTCTTAGACTTGCCAACTGTGTGATAGCTGGGTTAACATTTCCTCATTATTCTAATGTTTCACATGGCCGTGTTATTTAATCATTAATTCCACACATTTTTGAGGGTTGATATTGTGCTTGGCGTTATGGATACCAATTTCAGAAAAGCATAGTTTTTTCCTGCTAATTGTTTGGTTTATTTATTTGGTAGGAAAGGCATTTAAAGATGCATTCTCAATACTGTCCGAAAATCACTGTGATATTGACGAGCATCTGCAAGAAATACGGGCCAAGCTTGGTGGTTCAGGAAAACTTCTGAGAGAAGGGGCACATAACCATGGAAGAACAGAGATTATTTGGATGAAGTGAAGGTATCAACTAAGTAGTTTTGAAGTCCTAGGGGCTGGAGACATGTGCTAGGAACAGAATGGAACAGAATGTGCAGAATGGAGAGAACCTGTGATTTATACCCTAGAATTTGGAAGTGGTCAGCTATGCCTAGATCATGCAAAGGAGAGTTAAGAGAAAAAAATCAGTTCAGTGCTTAGCCAGATGATAGCTCCATTGTAAAAATCAGTAACGCAAAGGTTTAAATGCAACTTCTCCACATAGGTCAGAGGACTGAGAGAGGAGTCAGATACATAGCCTATAGGACCTACCAGAATTTCTGCAGGAGTGTTATAATTTGAAAAGAGTATAATTCAATATTACAACATTATGTTATATTTACAAATGGAAAAATATCTTTGAAGTATAAATTTTAGGAACATAACACTCCAACAAATATTTGCTATAAAGGAAACATGAATTTTAAAAAGTGGAAAAGCACTAATATACATGAATCATAAAGTGGAAATCTTTGAAAATTAATAAGGTAAGAAGAATGAAAGAAGAAACTGCTCTCACTGAAGAACTTGAATATAACAGTTTTGAAGTTCTTCTTTCTAAAAATATTCTTTCAAGTATTCAAGTGAGACTATCTTCTACGTATTTGTATCTATCTGTTACTCTATTAACTCTATTACTCTATCTAATATCTATCTAGATATTACTCTATCTGTTATGATGCCGCATGTGCTATGAATATTTTCATATAATTATCAAGGGGAAGCTTAAAAATTCATGTTATCTAGCTTATTTATTGGCTTAACAAAAATTCAGCTACAAATCCAAGAGAATGATTTTACTATAATTAAAAAAATTAAGGTAACTGGCTTCTCTTTCAAGGAGATGTAATATATATTTAATCACATACTTCAAATCTGGGTTCAGTAGATACTAATGGCAACACTGTGAGAGAGTAAGGATCTCCCATAAACAAGGAAAAATAGGAACTTTGCATTTCAGGATAGTGATACGAGCACGTATATTTAACAGACTCTTTCCCTAAGTCCCAAGGAATTGATTAAAAAAATGTAAATCGTGGGAGAAATGAAAAAAAAATTAAGTGTTGGATAACAGGGGAGAAGTTCATTAAGAGGCCCCAACTCAGAAGATTGTCTCTACAAAACCTAGTGCACGTGGGTTCAGATCAGCCATAGTAACTAGTCTGTGATGAGGCATGCAAGACCAAATAGGTCCACCCGTGTAATAAGAAAAGATGATTGCCTAATACTTTCTCTTCATAATCCAGTTTCAAAATAAAGTTGGGAGTTGAGTCCTGTGGGGCGGTCAGTGGAGGACAGGTAACAGTGGGCGCCAAGTGGCTGAGGCAGGCAACGTCGGAACAGGCCACCGGTGAGATAAGTCATGCCAGGTGGAAAAGGCCGGGACAGGAGCTCAGATAACTTTGGGTTATTTAGGAACTGTGGAAAAGAAAACTTCTTACCAAGCAGGGAATTTTCTATCCTGTGATTAGTTCCCCAGAAGCTCTTGCACTGCTCACCACAGCCACTGGGGACTCCTGGATCAAGCAAAATAAAATGAAAATATTCCCTTTTCCCTCTTTGACTGGATTTAAAACTTAGCAATTACTTTGAACTGAAGTCTAAAAGTTGAATAGAAATTACTCAGGCTAAAAAGACAGGATAGTGTGTGAGAAATTAAGGGGAAATTATTCCAGCAAATGTCCACGAAGAAGCTTATGAAAAATCAAAAGCTATATAAATGTTTATGCAATGGTGAGTGCTTATCAGTTGAATAATAAAGATAGAAAATTATGATACTCTATCAAAAAAAAAAAAGTTAACAATGAAATCCACCTAACTGTTGGTCAATACCGTATCAGCTCCCCCAACTGGATATAGTCTCTTACTCTATAAAGTTAAAGAGAAAAATCATCAGGCAAATGGAAATATTTAGCAGTTGTGGGGAGAAAGACTATCATGAGGAGATACAGCTAATAATCTTTAAGGGGAAGTAAGACAGTCATTCCAAGAAACAGGAGCCAATTTTCAAAACTCTCTAGTTCATATTCCCCATTAGTGTTGAGAAAACACAGCATCTATATAGATGCAGCAGTTTAGAACTTTTAAAAAGATTGCATTTTAGATACGAAACAACCACGAGAGACTGTGGACTCTGAGAAACAAACTGAGGGTTTTTGGGGGTGGGGTGGGAGGATGGGTGAGCCTGGTGGTGGGTATGAAGGAGGGCACATATCGCATGGAGCACTGGGTGTTATATGTAAACAACGAATCTTGGAACACTACATCAAAAACTAATGACGTACTGTGTGGTGACTAACATAACATAGTAAACAAGAATGAAATAATAAATCAATAAATAAAATTAAAACACAGTGGAGAATCTATAAATTAGAAGTTCTACAAAAATATGATTTAAATACTATCAATATGGGGGCGCCTGGGTGGCTCAGTGCATTAAATACTATCAATAATAATTAATGTTTTTGGACCACCTACTGTGTTCCAGAGTTTTTATCCTTTACATGCAATAACATATTTTATCTTATCATATCACACTTAACATATCACACTCCGTGGTGAATACTACTGTGATTTCCATTTAGCAGAGGAGGAGACTGAGGCACAGTAAGTTTAAGCCAATTGTCTAAGGATCAAAGATTTGTAAGTGGATGACCTAGGCAATCTAAATCAAGAGCCCACAGAAATAATTCTAGAAAAAGCAGAAGAAATTGACAAAGAATCTATAACCAAAGAAAAGCTTAGGAGCTGAGTGAAGTATTTAAATGTAGCGGAAAGAAGATTGTATTAGTCAAAATTATCTTTGTATAGTCTTGAAAATTTACAATACTGTTGTCTAATGTGCATTGTATAGACTGGTTTACCTCTTCAAGAAGACAGAATGGGGCTCTTGGTAGAACGAGTCACAATCTAGTATGTTCCCCAGTTTATGTGACAATTTTCAGCTCATGTATCAATTTAAAAACTGATAAAATGAATCTATTAACAAGGAATTATCTCTGCAAAGAATAGCTGCTATTAAATCTCTGCTAGAAAAATGGAAAAACTGTTATATCATTATTGTCTAGGTGATATTTCTATTATCTTCTGAAAGTATTCTAAAAGGATTAACCTATAGCACATACAAAAACCAAGCAAACTGAGAAAACATTGCAGTCTGATAAGCACTGGGCATTATACGCAAATAACAAATCATGGAACCTTACGTTGAAAACTAATGATGGACTGTATGGTGACTAACATAACATAATTTAAAAATATATGAAAAATTTAATGTTTGTACTGCATCAGTCTCTTACAAAACACTTCACGAATTTTACTTATTTTAAAAATATGAGAATTATATATTTAAAAATTTTAGGTAATTAAAAAATTAAATTCTTCCCTTTACCATTGAAAGAATATTTTAACTTTTTTTTTTTTTTTTAGCATCACAGAGTGTACCGGCAACCAGAATATGTAAATATATTATCTAGGGCTGAGTACTCTGCCACCATTCATTCAGGATATATTTTTGATGGCCGTAGTAAATATTCAAGAACAGATGTAAGTAAATGTGGATTGAAATTATATAAATGCCTTCTGTAAATATACTCATACAGGTTACCAGTGGTGATGATCAATCTTTGGTTATAATATGTAAAGATCTTTTTATTATATGCTATATTCATATTTCACCATTAAAATATTTTGGCACTTAAAGAACAAAGGTGGCAGTAGATTTTTTTTTTTTTTTTTGCTTAGTGATTTTTAAAATTTAATTTTATTTATCTAAAACTGGAATTGAAATTATTTATTTAAAAAATAGAAAAGAGATTATATCTAAAACTAAAGTTTTTTTCTTTTTTGAAAGATTATTTCTCCCTATAAATGATTCCCTCTTAGTTATGATTTATAAGACATTACATAGTTTGAATTTTCAGATACTGGAATATTTAACAGTTTTTAGTATTACATAGACATAATATGCAAAATGTCTTTGTCTACTAAATATGATTTACCCAGGCTTGTATAATAAAAAATGTATTTGGTTTTTGTCTGTGGTTCCTGGTACAGAGTTCCCCCAAATGCTCAGGATCTCAGGAGTGACAGGAATGTCTTTTGTTATTCATATAATGAGCCACTCTCCACCATGAGTTTATGCTAATGAGGTGACTCCAGGTGGCTCCTTGGATAGTTTCAAGGGAGAGACCCACTAGCTGTATTAGAGGGTTGGTTTTCAGTCCCCTCCTCCAGCCTCTGCAGAGGCAAAGGTGATTGGAAATAAGAGTTCATTCACTGATGATCAATGATTTTATCTAGCATGTTTAAGGAATGGAACCTTAAAACACTCATGAACAGTAAGATTCCGGGAACTTTGGGTTGGTGAATGCATTGACATGGTTGGGAGGGTGGTGCTCTTGGACAGCCCAGGGCAGCTCTGTCCCTTCCTCCTCATACCTTGCCCTTGGCACCTCACCTATTTGGTTGTGCCTGAGTTGTGTCCTTTAGAAACTGGTAATCCAAAAAAAAAGTAACTGCCTAAGTTCTCTGAGTCATTCTAGCAATTATTGAACCTGAAGGTAGGTTGTGGGAACCCTGATTTTTCTCCAAGTAAGACACAAATGCAGTTAGCCTGGGATCCAGGAATTCTGACATGGTACCTGAAGGAGGGCAGTCTTACAGGCCTGAGCCCTTCAACCTGTGAAGTTTGATGCTAACTCCGGTAGTTGGTGTAGAATAGGACTGAACTGCAGGACACTCAATTGTAGGACACAACAGAGAATCAGAGAACTGTTGTTGGAAAATGACAGACCCAGATACGTTTCGTATGGTAAGTGGTATTTAGTTCAGATAACAGCATTTATACAACAGTAAATGATCCTGGGAATTTGAACCTGTGGCATAACAATGAGAACCCCTGGATTTCAACTATTACAATTTCATTTTATTGAACTGGTTTTGATTTCCCTGTATATCAACAAGACCCAAAAATGGGATGTCAGGAGCAGTGAATACAAGAACTAGATCTCTTATCATCTTGGTAATTTAAGTACCATTATTAGGAAGGAACAAATTCACCAAGAGGAATGGTGTACTGGGCACAACTGTGTATTTCTTCCACGGTTTAAATATAATTTATTAGAGGAATGACACTAAATCACTGTTTAGAAAACTTATTAATAGAAATTCTAGTGAAAGTATCCTCTCAGCCAGTAGCTTTGAAAAGAAGCTTTTTGACTGGCACTTAGAACCATCATAAATGGAGGCAAAACTTCAGAACTGAAAAGAATCAGAAAAAAAAACAAACCCAAAAAACAAAAAGGGAATGCCATTAATATTACTAATTAAAACCAGTTTCATTGGGTTATATAGGTATAGCAGGGTCTGTGACCAACCCTGATTTTTCATCCCTGTTGAAACACCATTGCTGAAATTTTGCCCTTGCCCTAAGGCAGCTATTGTTTCAGGTAAAGATGCTGTTCTTAATGCAAATTCAGTGACTTCAATTGTTTTTTCTGATATCACCTGAAAAAAAAAAAAAAAAGAAAAGATAAAGATGCCCTGGGCTGTTAAATATAAATTTTTAAAAAATTGATATAAATTGAAGAAAGTCCAAATGACTGCCTCTTAAAACAATGCACTTGGTGTGCCTGGGTGGCTTAGTCGATTAAGTGTCTGCCTTCGGCTGGGGTCATGATCCCAGGGTCCTGGGATCGAGCCCCATATCGGGCTCCCTGCTCTGCAGGGGGTCTGCTTCTCCCTCTCCCTCTGCTGCTTCCCTTGCTTGTTCTCTCTCTCTCTCTCTGTCAAATAAATAAATAAAATCTTAAAAAAACAAAACAAAACAATGCACTTGACCTCCAAGTTATTGTTATTGTGGCCAGCTAGCTTTGCCCAATGGAGTTACCCTTTGAAATGCCTCTGAAAACATAGTAAGACTTAGAGAGTCACATCACAATTCCACTAAGAAGTAAGGGTATTGATGCATTAAAAAAATATATGAGGGCCTATTGTGGGCCAGGCCTTGTTTTAGGCAAACATACAGAGAAAATTGCCTACCTTTGTACAGTAGGTGAGGTGGTGGGGGGGAGGTGGGGCAGACATTACACAATTAACACAATAAATTAGAAGGTAAGGTTTGCTATGAGTAGGAGAGATGTGTAGAACTGCTAAACTCTGAAAGTCCTAACTATACAGAAGGATCAGATCATGAAACCATGGCCCTCGTGCCTCGGCCTCAGAAACTGTTGCATGGACAGGCAGGTAGATGGGAGAAAGCCCTTGTATTTCCCTCTTCCGTATTCCTGTATTAGACACAGAGGCACATGTTACAGTCCAAAAGAGTGGCAATTGTTCTGAGAGAGCAAGCAAAATTGACAAATAGACTAACTGCCTTTTTCTACTGAGTCTGAAAGTTACAGTATATAAAGTAACCAAGGGTCAAGAGGGACAGGTAGGGCACACTAATCCTGGATATTAAATCAACGGTGAGAGGAGAAATAGGAAAAACATACAGAATTGGTACTTTATAGGCATTATTTTCACCGAGTGTTTTAGGTAAAAAGTGGGTCCAAACAAAAATTAATGAAAGCCCACACTCATTGGCCACAGAATTGTAACAATCTTGTGACCTAAAGATTATCCTCTCTATTTTAGAGCTATGCTAACTAAAACAGAGACAAGTTAAATGATTTGTCCAAAGGTCACACCTCTAACAGCTTGTGGAGCTGGGATTCGAACCCAGGAAATGTGATTTGAGATAGCATACTCTGAAGAGGTACACCAGACTGACTCCCCGTGGTGAAAGACCAGGCAGTGAAAGCAAGTAAAACAATCCTGCCCCAGTCACACTGAATACGTGTTTGCTAAAAGCCTCAAATTTGGAGATACTGTCCACACATCTACTGCTAACCAGCCTCAGGCAGGACAAGAGAATTTTGGCAGCATCCCAGTGGATATCAAGTGGAAACATTAAGAGGAAAATCTGGAATACATATAATGTCAATTTATAACCTGTAGGCCTGGATATATTGATCGTTCCCCATTAAAGGCTGGATGATCTGGAGAAAATATCGACATGAGGAATCAACGAAAGTAGTCTCTCACATAAATAAAACATGGATCTAAAGGCCATGAACAAAGCATATCTAAACATCACCTATTTCAGGAAACAGGAACATTCTACTCACCATCCGTGATTAATTCTTTATAATCTCAATAAAATATGGGCTATATGAACAAGAGGAAAATGGACTAGTCTAAAATGTCAGATGGCATTAAAAGAGCAGTAATGATCAAAACTGACCCTGGACAAAATCAAATTAGGAATTAAGTAAAATGTGTCTATAATGCAAAGTATGAACATGATGGGCGAAAATGAAATGCTCAATTGAAGTGTAAGAAGACAGAGTAGCTCTACTAATTATATTAGTTTTAAACTAAAAGTAAGAAAAATCAACCTGTACTAATTTTATTAGTAAACAGGCTACACTGCTGGCTGCCCTATGTTAATACATTACGAGGTCATGGACGACATTCAACACCAGTGGTGCCCACAGAAGTAGAGAAAGCTCCAGGCACAAAGAGAGAGACTGACAGTAGCCCTCTCAGGCATTTATTTATTTACTTATTTTTGCATAATAAGATGTGGGTATGTGGCTATACAATGTATTCTGGGCCCTGTTAAACAGATCGACTGATTGCATTTTCCTAAATCATAGAATACTTTTTTCAGTGCATGAGAACAGAAGGGACTAGGAAAAACTTGTCCTGGTTACCTCAAGACAAAGTATTTAAGAGAACTGTTAAACTTAAATATGGGCTATAGGATTTTCTTTCTTAAAAAGACAAGCATTCCATGGGGCACCTGGGTGGCTCAGTCAGTCAAACAACCACTCTTGATATCAGCTCAAGTCTTAATCTCAGGGTGGTTAAGTTCAAGCCCAGTGTGGAGCCAACTCAAAAACAAAACAAAACAAAAACCCAAAAAACAAATAAAAAACAAGCATTCCAGATTTTCTACAAAGGGTTGTCAGTGAATTATTAATTGGTATTTATTCTAGAAAAAATAAACACCTTAACCTGTTCCTTCATGGAAGTGACTTTTATCAACAAATGAGAAAGTAACAGCTCTTCAAAAGAAACTCTTGAATAAGGAGAAAAGATTTTGAAAATAAATGTATGGAAATATTTGCATCATAATATACAGGGTGTGTGTGTGTGTGTGTGTGTGTGTGTGTGTGTGTGTGTGTGAGATATATATTGATGTAAATGTGTTGATAAAAACTCATCTATCTACATACTTAAAAAACTTGGAAACAAAATTTCCTAACCTGATTACCAATCTTCCATACAAGGAGTTTCAGTGAATTTTAAAACCAAGCCACTTATTAAAAAATGTAAAACTATACTACATTCTGGTTATTTTGCAAGGACTGATTGACAATGAAGAAGGTAAAAGTTTGACCAAAAAACCCTGTGCATAATTAGTTAATCAGAGTTTGAAAGTGAATATAATAATTTAGTAAGCACAATTAATTCAGCACTTACCCCACTGGATTTGTGTATCTTTTCAGTTATATTAGTCACTAACATCAAATATCCAAAACTTAGATCTTAGAGACATTATATCAGAAAACATTAAATCAAAAGTTTCTAAATCAATGACGCATATTCAATGAGTTGCTACACTAAAAATAATTTCACTATCACAAACTTTATAAACAATAATTTAGAGAGGGCATAAAGGCTTTTGCTCTTAGGATATAAAATAAAATAAGTATTTTAGAATACTTATTAAAGCCTTATCTGTGCCTTCTAAATTTTTGTTTTGTATACATTTTATAGCATAGTGCATATGTATGATTTAATAAATAGGGTTGCATTTTTGGGTTTTTTTTTCTTTTTTCTTTTTCTTTTTCTTTTTGTGGTACAAAACAAGCCAACTCTGTCTCAGTCCTTACCTATTCAGAGACACTAATCAATTTGGCCAGACTTCATTATAAAACCTGCTGATGATAATTAATAGGGGAAAGATACTGGAGAAAGCCTATTGAAAAACCCTGTATCGGTCTGTCTAGATTGCTTATTGTAAATCAACCTACAATTTGGCTGATGGAGAATGGGATCCAGTAATATAAATATATTTTATCTGAGTATAAAATTGGAAAATCACAAAACTGAATTGGCTTCTTTGAGAAAGATGTCTCACAACCAACGCGCAGAATGTGTTTGATATTTATGCAGGAAAAACGGATGTTTTTAAAACTGTCTAAAGGATTTGTACTCTTCTAGAAAGATATGCTACATCTGTGTCATTCTTGCCTCTGTCTTTTGAATCTTATTAAAGTTTTGCTATAGCTTGGGTAATCGCCATGATTAGCCAGTGTCCTTTGACAGTTCAACTATCATGGTAAGCTGTAAGCTCAAATATTTCTACCGATAGGGTACGATATAAGAAGTGTGGATTGCACCAGTGTAGAGGACAATACAAAGGAGAACGATGAAATAATTGACTGTATAAAAGTTAGAAGAACAATCTGAAAAAAATATTTATACAGAAAGAAGTAGCCACATATTAACAGAGATAGTAGCAAAAAACAGGAATAGGTGTCTACATATCAGACGTCTCAGTACCTTTTACTTTCCAAATGACCAAAAAGCAAAAACAAAAACAAAAACAACAATAAAAAACACCCAAACAGTTCAAACTGACTTAAACAATATAAGAACATTTTAGTTCACATATGTGCAGAAATAGTCTTCACAGAGAGAATCTTCAGGATTGCTTTTATCCAGAAGTCCAATGGTGCCACAGGCCCTGCTTTTTTCAACATCTTTGCTTCTTTCTGAGGTGTCAGCTTCATCCTGACCCCAGCTCCCCTACTGCTAACTAACTAAAGCCTGTGTACCTTAGTGTCTGCATCTAATGCCTGGTTTCCCCAGTCAAAAACAGGGGAAAAACACAAAACAAAACAAACAAACCAAAAAAAAAAAAAAACAGTTACCAACAGCACAATGGGCTACATATTTCCTAGTTTATATTGAGAGAGAGAAATTGATTGAAAGTCGGTCTTTGCTCTGATTCAACCATCTGTGGTGACTTTGGTCACCTCAAAGAAACTACCGTGGTCAGGTAATTTTATTTACTGATGTGGCCATCCTTGAACTAAATATGGTAGCAAAGAAGTGGGTTGGCATTCTGTTGGTAAGATTTAGGCCAATTATATTCTATTCCGGGATCTAGAGGTCATATGAAGTCAATTCCATACAAACCTCGTGACTAAAATTCCAAGAGGTCACGTTTTACCAAAGGAAAATTTGGTGTAGTGGATGCTGTGGTACATTGTCTGTATCTTCCTGTCAGGACAGAGGGATTCCACCAGTTTCTGAACTTTGGGTTGAAGCTGGCTCACAGTTAAGGCCCTCTCCAGGAATTTCTCAGCCAAAGGATGCTGTCTTCTCTAAGGTCATGCAGCTGACTTGAGACAGCTCTCATCAAATAACCAGTTTATGTGGGAGTACAAAGGCCTTGCCCCTTTGTCTCAATGAGGGCAACTTTCATGCACAATTCCATTTCTTGGCCCAAACCCACTTCCTTTTGTTTTACTGGTGTTGCTTCCAAGAGTACTCTCTGTGAAGGTTAATTTTATGTATCAGTTGGGGTGGGAAACAAGATACTCAGGCTAAACATTATTTTTTAGTGTGTCTGTGAAGGTATTTCTGGATATGATGGGGTTTTGAATCAGCGGATTGAGTAAAGCCGATTAACCTCCCTGATGTATTCTAATAAGGGTCTGAAGAGAACAAGAAGGTGGAGGAATGGAGAATTTTACTAACTCTGCTTGACTATTTAGTCTTCTGTGCTTGACCAGGACGTAGCGTCAGCCCTTCTATTCTCACAAGAGTACTACCAGTTTTCCTGTGGTCTCAGCTTGTAGATGGCAGATCATGGGTCTTCTCAGCCTCTGTAATCACATGAGCTAATTCCTTATGATACAATAATAATATATATGACATATAATAATCACATAAAATATATATATCGTATATAAACATACTTTTACATATTTTCTATTGGTTCTGTTTCTCTGGAAAACCCTGACAGGGGCGCCTGGGTGGCTCAGTGGGATAAAGCCTCTGCCTTCAGCTTGGGTCATGATCCCAGGACCCTGGGATTGAGCCCCCCTGGGGCTCTCTGCTCAGTGGGGAGCCTGCTTCCTCCTCTCTGTCTGCCTGCCTCTCTGCCTACCTGTGATCTCTGTCTGTCAAATAAATAAACAAAATCTTTAAAAAAAAAAAAAAAAAAACCCGGACATTCCCCTGGCAAGAACTACCTGCAAAACAATCTCTAACACAATGTCTGTTTTCCATGGAAACTGAATAAAGATGAGAAGAGGGAGGAACACACAATCAGAAAAGACCTTTAGAAGAGACACTGCACCTCCAAAATTACAAATTGCTAATATAATGATGAAATAATATTTATCACTAGAATCAAATAGTTAAAAGGTAAAACAATGCTATACAATTTTCATTTATCTTGTATGTAAAGATTTAAAAGAATTATAATACAACTGGTAAAGGGTAGGAAGATAGGCACACCCACATGTGATTGCAGACATCAAAATCAGCTCAAACTTCCTGAAAGACAGCTTGGCAATGTCATATCCTGCATCCCAGATGTTCCATTTTTGCTAAGGAAATAATAATATAAATGTACACATTTGTAAATATAACTATTTATCCTGGCATTTTCTATAAATTTGAAAAATTTACAATAACTTCCATTTAATAATGGTAGGGTAAAGTTTTCTGCTCCACTCTTCTAAAACATACTAAAATCAAAAAAGAGAACAAAGAAAAGAAAATGCTGTATTTTCTATGTAGAAACTATAAAATAGTACCAAATCCCTAACCAAAAATGATGAGAAATAAAAGCAAAATTCAGTGAATTTTGGCAAAAATCAATGGAGGATACAGGGTGTGAGTATATGGATAGTCTGCCAAAATATAGGAGTGAATATATATATATATTTAATATATAGTATATAAATTATATATGTCATATATAATTTATGTATGTATTTTATATATATATATATATATATATATATATATATATATATATATATATATTTTTTTTTTTTTTTCCCTAGAGTTCAGGTAGTGTGTTAAGTTTTCCAAGGGAAGAGAGCATCATTGATTTGGAATGGCAGGATCTAAGAGTGGGGTTGGCTGGACAGGCTTACCACTTCCCACAACTCCAAGTTTCCCATCCCCATTCTATCCTATAATTTAAAAAATGGACCAGAGAAAATGGCCCTGCCTAGAATATATTTTCCATCATTTATCTCTCTATGCTTAACCCTTGGTATTTTCTCCTGACCTGGATTCCAGTTCACAAATTCTCCTTTTATCAGTGTTTACACTGCTTTCCTTGTTATGCATTACATTCTCAATAACAGTGGGTTTGTTTTTATTTTTTTTTAGAGTAATTTACAGTTGATTCTCTACCATTATCACTTCTCTTTAAATATTTTTTGTTTTGTTTTGTTTTTATTTCTTTGAGTATATTCATCATGACCATTTCTCTATTTTGAAAGCTCTATTATGTTGATTCCCAGTATGACTAGTTTTAATATCCATTGTTTCTCTTGGTTTAAGTTTATTTGGCTTCTTCATATATCTGCTTTTTATTGTTGAGTGACAGATATTAAGATAACTTGAGATCTAGGACAATATTGCCATCTTTCATGAATGATTTATAATTGCTTCTGGTAGGAAGTTAGCAGAAATAACAACCCTGGATTACCTTAAATCAATAAAAATCAAAATTATTTAAAATTGAGCTTCAGTCTCTATAAGATATGGTCTATCTTGTTCACCCTTACTCTTTGTTTGTGGCTCAGTAAACTATCCAGGCCCCAGTTTCCCCTCTACTCCTATATTTTGCCAGACTATACATACCAATTTTTTTCCTATGTCCTAACAATTTCAATGAAACCTTTGCTCAGTTTCTCAGCTGTATCACTATTTTAGAATCAGCATAAACCTCTTAGGGGAAGGCAGTTCCAAATGCTTGGGTCAACTCTCTTGAGTTTCTTCTTCATTTTGCATTTTTGTCCCATAATTTTTCAATGCTTATTAACTTTTAATGATTTGAAATAGAGTTTTATTTTTGTCCAAATTTTTGAGTTGTTTTTAGAAAAAGGTTTGTCCAAACTTCCACATTTCCAGTTATTAGAAATGGAACTCACCAGTTTTTTAAAGACAACCCCTTGCCAGATAATTTGGAAATCTATTCTTTTTATATATTGTTCCTTTGTTTACTATGACCTATAGAGTTGTGACTACGAATTTTTATTTGCTTAAGATAGATTGGGATTCTTAATCTGAGTTTTGGTGTTTTCCACAACTCTGCAAAAATGTTGCCTTCTTGTTCTTTTGAATATTATTACTGACCTTTTCAGTTATTCTTCCATGTCTTTTATTTTCTCTTTTATGTGTTTTATATTTTTTCTTCTTACTACATTTTTGTATCATTTCACCAGATTTATTTTGCATCTTGACTTTTCTTCAGTTAGTTCTAACTTGCTCTTTAGTTCACCTATTAACATTTTAAATTTATTCTATTGTAAAAAAATCTGATATGATCCAAATTTTGTAAAAATATTAAGACTTAGAAGACTAGAAACAAATATATAAAAAAAACACAAGCTTTCTAAATACTGTTGGAATAAGAAATTATTTTCACCTTAATCTGTATACTTTCTGTATTTTCCACATTTTCTGCCATGAGCATATATTAATTTTGTAACAAAAAATCCATATTTTTAAAAGAAAGCAATCCATTTTGATAATTTTAAATAAGTAACTATCTTTATCTTCTTAGATGTTGTTTCTGTTATTAAGTTAATCCCCATACAAGCATGGTTTCCTGACAAAATAGTTTTTGCATCAGAATCCTTACAGGATGACCTAGTTATAAAGTCGTATCAAGCAGAATACAATGTATGAGATAATCCTTGATGAATATTTTCTAGATGGACAATTAAATTGCAAGCCTTTTGTTCACTGCATGAATGTTAATGCCTGGATGTTTATGTATTTCTTTGCCTTTCAACTATGAAATTAGACTAAATGGACAACTAATTGATCTCGAGAATTAAAATACTAGCCACCTAACTGGCCTTTAAATCTTGACATTCAATGTGACTGTTGAGAATTTGATAAGCTATCATTTAATACAGCTATAAAACAGTCTCTTGTAGACTGGCAGCACTAGTGTATGTCTCAACAATCCCTGATTAACTTTGGAATTTTAAAAAAGATTTTATTTATTAATTTGAAAGAGAGAAAGCAAAAGACAGAGCATGAGTGGAGGGGGAAGGGTAGAGGAAGAGAGAGAAGCAGACTCCGCACTGAGCAGGGAGCCCCAACCCTGGGATCATGACCTGAGCCAAAGGTAAGTGCTTAACTCACTGAGCCACCCAGGTGCCCAACTTTGGGATTTTTGATATTTGACAAAGCAACATGTTTGTCTTATTTGCCTAATTCAATGAAAGAACCCAGATAAATGCTTAGGTAGAAAAAAATTCATTTATGTATTCTATTAAAATTTAAATGAATGCAACCACATCTATGAAAGAGTTAGAAACATCTATATTATTTGTTTTGAATATTGCTTTTCTTTGGCAGAAGACGGAATTAAAGAAAATCAACCATTATTGAAGAAAACAAAGGAATAAAAGATTCCTATTTGGGAATAACAGCCCCCAAAATTGGCACAAGGCTGTCCAAGGGTATATATACATATTTGGCTATTTGTGAAGCTTCAGTTCAAAATCTTCATTTCAAATGTCACTATTTCAGAATAATGCTTGGATTTGTTTCACAGGATAAAATCATTACAATTGCAAGTTAGAAAACAGTCAATTACCATTCTAATAAAAAGCTTTTGATAAAGGATTTACTTGCAAATCTTGAACAAAATAGATTCACTCATTTCTTTCATTGAACCATTCAGTAATACATTTTTTTAAAATCACACAAGTCATAAAAATTATATCACATCTTCAGATAATACACAGCAACTTAATATTTCCATGGTTTCAAGAACTAGCATGGTTGGAATTACAACAAACTTATTATAATCTTATGGATATGTGGTGGGTCAGGAAATGAGAAAGTGTGTGTGTGTGTGTGTGTGTGAAAAAGAAAGAGAGACAAAGAGAAAGAGAGAGACTAAAAATGAACAGTAAGAAAAGAAGAGAGTTGTTTATTTGACTATTAAGCATAGACTTCTGAATAAGGATCAAAAGTTACTAATCTTTGGGACGCCTGGGTGGCTCGGTTAAGCAGCTGCCTTCGGCTCAGGTCATGATCCCAGCATTCTGGGATGGAGTCCCACATCAGGCTCTTTGCTCGGCGGGGAGCCTGCTTCTCCCTCTGACTTTGCCTGCCACTGGGGCTGCCTGTGCTCTCTCTCTCTCTGACAAATAAATAAAATCTTAAAAAAAAAAAAAAGTTACTAATCTTTAAAGTAATATGAAGATAGAATACCTTTTCACATGTACAAAAGATGGCCATCTAGAATTAAGACTGTTATATATCTGATCTAAATAGGGCAAAGATCAGTAGCCCTAAGGAAACAATCCACAAAAAAGGAGCAGTAACATGATCTAACCAGTTAAACAACTTATTATATAACATAACTTTATGCAAATAAAAAGGTATAAATCTCAACTGCTTTGATGTAGCCTGGATTAGAATTAAAGCTGAAATCACAGGCCATAATTCAATACTGGGACATATTTATACTATAATATTACTGTTATATTTATGCTAAATTATGCTTTCATTAAATGTTATTTGTTGTTTATCTGAAAACTCAACTGGGCATCTTGTATTTTTATTTGGAAAATCTGGAAACTCTGTGTTAGACATTAACTGATATTGTAAAGAATAATAGAAAATGTTGCAAGATATTCATGAATAAAAAAATAAAAAGAGTTAGCCAGGTGGTGTGAAATGTTTTTTACTTAAAAATAAGTAAAAATGTTGAAGTTGATTTCAAATCAGCTACTATAAAGACCCACGGTATAAACAGTGTTAGGCATCCAGGTGATATAACTTGTATCTGTATACACAGTCTGTATTTTGTCATGATAATATGGAATTTATGGGTAGTTTTTGTTTGGTTTGGTTTGTTTGTTTTTTATGGAGAAGAGCAGGAAGTTCTCCCATGATCTCCTGCTCTTTATTAAAAAACAATTATATTATCTAATAGGAGTGATGTTTTCTCAAGGCTTTGATCATCATAAAACTTGTTTCATATATATTTGATACTGCTTAAGTATACTCTTGGATAATATCCTTGTTGGAATTTGAGTTCATTTGCCTCAATTGTAGTGTATATATGGATAACATGATTATTAACTCATTTTCTATACTCTAATTTACCTAATATTTAAATGTTACAGTATCTAAAAGGCATGAGTTTACTTGCTGGGCAGAAAGCATCATGACTCTGATTTGGGTTTCTTCCTACAGGTGTGTTTGAAAGTCAGCTATTTTGTGATTCCAGTTGCTTCATTTTGGGACTTCATTTGGGAAAGATGCTTCCACAACTGAAACAGCACAATTCTTTTTTTTTTCCTTTAAAGGCTTATTTATGTATTTATTTTTATTCAAATTCTATTAGCCAACATATAGTACATCATTAGTTTTAGATGTAGTGTCCAATAACTTATCAGTTGCAGATAACACACAGTGCTCATCACATCACATGACCCCCTTAATGCCCATCACCCAATTACCCCTCCCCTCACCCACCTCCCCTCCAGCAACCCTAGTTCAGAATCTTTCATGGTTTTTCTCTCTCTCTGATGACTTCCATTCAGTTTTCCCTCCCTTCCCCTATGATCTTCTTCTCTGTTTCTTATATTCCACATGTGAATGAAACCATGTGATAATTGTCTTTCTCTGATTGACTTATTTTGCTCAGCATTATACCCTCCAGTTCCATCCAAATATATGTAAATGTTAAGTATTCATCCTTCCTGATGGCTGAGTAATATTTTATTGTAGATATACACCATATCTTCTTTATCTATTCATCTATTAATGGACATCTCAGCTCTTTCCATAGTTTGGCTATTGTGGACACTGCTGGTGTGGATATTGGGGTTCAGGTGCCCCTTCAGATCACTACATTTGTATCTTAAGGGTAAATACCCAGTAGTGCAATTGTTGACTTTAGGGTAGCTCTATTTTTAAATTCTTGATGAACCTCCATAACTTTTTCCAGAGTGGCTGTACCAGCTTGCATTCCTACCAACTGTGTGAGAGAGTTCTCCTGTCTCTGCATCCTCACCAATGTTTGTTGTTTCCTGTCTTGTTAATTTTAGCCATTCTGACCAGTATAAAGTGGTATCTCATTGTAGTTTGGATTTGTATTTCCCTGATGTCAAGTGAAGTGGAGCATTTTTTCATGTGTCTGTTGGTCACCTGTATGTCTTCTTTGGAGAAATGTCTGTTCATATCTTCTGCCCATTTCTTCATATATTCTTTGGTTTTGCGGGGGTGTTTAATTTGATAAGTTCTTTAGAGATCTTGAATACTAACCCTTTATCTGGTAAGACATTTGCAAATATCTTCTTCCATTCCGTAGGTTGCCTTTTAGTTTTGTCCACTGTTTCCTTTGTTGTGTAGAAGCCTTTTATCTTGATAAAGTCCCAATTGTTCATTCATCCTTTTGTTTCTCTTGCCCTTGGAGAATTGCATAGGAAGAAGTTGCTGTGGCCAAGGTCAAAAAGCTTGCTGTCTGTGTTCTCTAGGATTTTGATGGATTCCTGTCTCACTTTTGGGTCTTTCATTTTGAGTTTATCTTTTGTGTATGGTGTAAAAAATGGTCCGGTTTCATTCTTCTACATGTGGCAGACCAAATTTCCCAGCACCATTTATGGAAAAGATTGTCTTTTTTTTCCACTGGATATTCTTTCCTGCTTTGTCAAAGATCAGTTGATCATAGAGTTGAGGGTCCATTTCTGGGTTCTGTATTCTGTTCCATTAATCTATGTGTCTGTGTTTGTGCCAGTACCATACTGTCTTGATGATTACAGCTTTGGAACAGAGTTGGAAGTCCGGAATTGTGATGCCACCAGCTCCCCCCCCCCCCCCCCCCGCCAACTCCTCTAGCTCCTAGTTTTGTTGATCTGTTCTGTTTGTTTGTTTTTTAATTTCTATATCATTGATTTCTGCTCTAATCTTTATTATTTCCCTTTTCTTGCTTGGCTTAGGTTCTATTTGCTGTTTTTTTCTCCAGTTCCTTTAGGTGTAAGGCCAGCTTGTGTATTTGAGACATTTCTAATTTTTTGAGAAAGGCTTGTATTGCTATGTACTTCCCTCTTAGGACAGCCTTTGCTGTATCCCGATGGTTTTGAACAGTTGTATTTTCATTTTCATTTGTTTCCATGAATTTTTAAATTCTTCTTTAATTTCTTGGTTGACCCATTCAGTCTTTAGTAGGATGCTCTTTAACCTCCAAGTTTTTGAGTTCCTTCCAAATTTTCTCTTGTGATTGAGTTCAAGTTTCAAAGCACTGTGGTCTCAAAATATGCAGGGAATAATCCCAACCTTTTGGTGTCAATTGAGACCTGATTTGTGACCCAGTATGTGATCTATTCTGGAGAATGTTCCATGTGCTCTCAAGAATATGTATTCTGTTGCTTTAGGATGGAATGCTCTGTATATATCTGTGAAGTCCATCTGGTTGTGTCATTCAAAGTCCTTGTTTACTTGTTGATCTTCTGGTTAGATGATCTGTCCATTGCTATGAGTGGGGTGTTGAAGTCCCCTATTCTTATTGTATTATTTTCTTTTTTTTAATACCTTTTTTTTTTAAAGATTTTATTTATTTGACAGAGAGAGATCACAAGTAGGCAGAGAGGCAGACAGAGAGAGAGGGGGAAGCAGGCTCCCCAGCGAGCAGAGAGCCTGATGCAGGGCTCGATCCCAGGACCCTGGGTTAAAGGCAGAGGCTTTAACCCACTGAGCCATTCAGGCACCCTATTGTATTATTTTCAATGTGTTTCTTTAATTTGGTTATTAATTTGCTTATATAATTGGTTGTTCCCAAGTTAGGAGCATAAATATATATAATTATTAGATCTTCTTGTTGCATAGACCTTTTAATTATGATATAAAGTCCATCTTCATCCCTTACTACAGTCTTTGATTTAAAATTTAATTTGTTGGGGTGCCTGAAATGAGTCTCTCATAGACAGCATATAGATGGGTCTTGCTTTTTTATCCAATCTGATACCCTGTGTCTTTTGATTGGAGCATTTAGCCCATTTACATTCAGAGTAACTATTAATAGATATGAATTTAGTGTCATTGTATTTTATTACCTATAAAGTGACTGTTTCTGTAGATTTTCTCTGTTTCTTTCTGGTCTATGTTACTTTTGGGCCTTCTCTTTGTTTACAAGATCTCCTTTAATATTTCTTGAAGGGCTGGTTTAGTGATCACAAATTCTTTCAATTTCTGTTTGTCCTGGAAGCTCTTTATCTCTTCATTCTGAATGGCAGCCTTGCTGGCTAAAGTATTCTTGGCTGCATGTTTTTCTCATTTAGTACCCTGAATAAATCATGCCAGTCCTTTCTGGATTGCCAGATCTCTGTGGATAGGTCTTCTGCTAGTCTGATGTTTCTATCATTGTAGGTTAAGGAGCTCTTTCCTTGAGTAGTTTCAGGATTTTCCCTTTATCTCTGAAATTTGCAAGCTTCACTGTTATATGTTGGGTGTTCTAGTTTTATTGGTTTTGGGGACCTTCTCTCTACCTCTCAGACTTGAATGCTTGTTTTCTTACCCAGATTAGGAAAGTTCTTAGCTAGAATTTGCTCAAATATACCTTCTTTCTCCCTCTCTCTCCCTCTCTCTTTCTTCTTCTTCAGGGACTCCAATAATTCTAATATTGTTTTGCTTTATGGTATCTTTGATTTCTTGATGCTGCCCCTCATGGTTCATTAGTTATTTCTCTCTTTCCTCAGCTTCCTTCCTTCCCATCATCTTGTTTTCTATGTTGCTGACTCTCTTTTCTGCCTCATTTACCCTAGCTGTTAGGACATCCAATTTAGACAGCATCTAAGTTAAAACATTTTTAATTTCAACCTGATTAGATTTTATTTCTGCACTAAGAGATTCTCTAGTGTCTATATGCATTTTTTCAAGTCCAGCTAGTACTTTATAAATGTTATCCTGAATTCCAGCTCTGACATTATACTTATACCTGCATCAATTAGATCTGTGGCAGAGAGTATTACCTCTGGTTCTTTCCTTTGTTGTGAATTCCTCCTTCTAGCCATTTTGCCCAAAAAAGAATGGATGAACGAGAGGAACAAAATCAAAAATATAAACCACAACTCAAGTGAAATACACACTAGACAAATCCAAAGATGTCAGAAACCAAAAAAGAAAAAGAAAAAAAGAAAAAGATAAAAAGGGAAAGAGAAGAGAGAATATAATCTCCCAGGTGGAAAAAACAGGGTGATCCACTTGGTTCTGGGTGTATTTCAGTCTGTTTGTTAGAAGAAACTAAATCCCAAAATTGTAAAGAAAGCAAAACTTATATATATATACAAAAATAAAATTGAATACAGTGAAAGGAAGCCAAAAATGAAGAATATATCTATAAAATGTAAATGTAAAAATGAAAGTTAAAAAAAGACTTAAAAACAAAGAGTTGATAAAAAAAGAAACTAGTGAAAAGGAAAAAAAGAAAAAAAGGGTAATTTTAAACTGAAAGATAGGAGAATCATGAGAAAAAAAAAAACAAAAAAAAAACCTTGAATTCTATATACTATTTTCCCCCAGTGCTGGAGTTTTGCAGTTCTGTGTGCTTGGTAAGCCTGGTATTCCCTTGATGTTTCAGCTGATCATCTTGGGAAGGGGCCTGCTGTGCTGATTTTCAGATGCCTTAGCCTGGGCTGAATTGCACCACCCCTTGCCATGGGGCCAGGATCATCGTAAGCTGCTTCAGGCTCTTCTCTGTGGCTTTTGTTCCCTGAAGGCTTTCTTCCCCACTTCAGAGGATGAAAATAAACATGGTCAAACCCTGGTCTCTAGCCATGGAGCTTAAAATTGTGTCCCCCTCTCTTCAGTAAATCCTCAGAGAAAAGCGATCTTCAGTTTTGTGTGTGCTAAACTCTGCAGACTCCTACAGTGCACACCTGGGCCCTTCCTCCCAGGGAGGGAAGAGGGTCACTGCAGGCCTGCCACTTGCAGGGCCCTCACAGGAGAGCAGTTGCCTGACCATGCATGCACCCGTACTGCCCTTCCCGAGGGAAGGCAGAGGGTTACTACGCTTCTGCTCTTCACAGGGCCCCTGCACAGAGAACAGTCACGCAATCCAGCCACGGCTTGCAGTTCATGGCAAACCCAGCTGAAAGCCCACTCCCAAGCTCAATAAATGAAGCCAGCTTCCCCAATCTGATGCCTGGGAACTCTGCCATCTCAGGCATCCCTGTTCTTTCTGTGACCCCAGGGATCCTGAGACCACACGGTCCCACCTACGATTTTGCTCTGCTTTACCACCTGAGCACATTTCAGACAGGGACGTCTCTCTCTGGAGCAGACTTCTAAATGTTCCAATTATGAGCTCTGGGGCTATATCACTTTCTAGTAGCTGGCTTACCGAGGATCCCTCCCCTGCTGTTTATCTTCTGATACATCCTCTCCCATTCACTTTTCTGCACCTCCTACCTTGCAAAAAGTGGTCACTTTTCTATTTGCACAGCTCCACCAATTCTTGTCTTACTCTCATGTTGAGTTCACAGGTGTTCAGAATGATTTGATAGTTACCTAGCTGAATTCAAGGGACCAAATGAAACAAGGTCCTCTACTCTTCTGCCATCTTGCCTCCCTTTATTTATTTATTTATTTATTTAAAAGAGAGACAGAAAGAGAGAGAGAAAGAATGTGTGGGAGTGGCAGAGGGAGAGGGAGAGAGAATCTCAAGCAGAATCCAACATGGGGCTCAATCTCATGATGCTGAGATCGGGCCTGAGCCGAAACCAAGAGTGGTTTAACTGACTGTGCCACCCAGGCGCCCCAAAGCATGATTCTGATGTCCAAAATAGGCAGTGCATATGCGAAAATATCTATTTACAAACTTTAACTATTTTGTAAAATACCTATTGCAGACACTATCAGTATCTCCTATGAGAATTTCTACCTCTAAATCTAGGGCAATTCTTTTCCTTAGCCTCGCATCTTTGCTTGCCAGCTTCCACTAATCCAAATTCAGTGCGTCCTTCACAGCTTGGAAGAAGGTATAACCATCCAACAAAGGAATTCCCCTGCAACTTCAACCTATGTTGATGTCTTACTTTTGTGTAATCTCAAAGTGTGGTCCCCACCACCCATTCTTATATATTATTAAGTACTCATTTTATTTTTTAAAAAATCACTTGAGACTTATTTCCAGAATTATAACCAACCAAGAGGTAGTCATTGTTGCCCTTTGTTATATTTCTCACAGCACTCATTCATATATTAGAAAAATATTTAATGAGTTCCACCATGTTCTAGGCCTATGCAATGTGGTAGAGATTCAATTCAGTTCTTTGGAGCTTATAATCTGATGGAAGTGGTAAAGTGTTGTTAAATTCTACTTGCAAAGGTATGAATATCATGACCTTATAACCCCTGGAATATTGAGGATACCTAAAGAAATGGTTGTGGGATGGAACAAAAGATGGTCTCTCGTATGACTGTTATTTTTACAAATTGGTTAATGTAGTTTTTCTTTACTTTCTATGGATATATAAAGAAGGTTAACAATTGACTCTCTTACCTAAAGCAAAGCACATTAGATTTCCTTTCTAAAACATTTCTGATAAGCAGGAACAGTCATTTCATTTTGAATTTGTGTGTTGCATATAGATGATTTAGGTGACATGAATCTAAACCAAAGAATAATAGCTGAAAGTCTCTTCTTTTATTATATGCTGTGACATGTGGCATCAGCCACAAAGAATTCAAGTAAACAAACATAATTGAATACCGGAAGTAATGACTAGGTACATTTTGTAATTTTTCCCATGGACTAAGATGTAAATATATGAAAAAATATATAAAATGTGTAAAAAATGAAGTTATCATATGGTTTAAAAAATTATCTTAGGCTTTTTATTTATTCAGTATGGATCTTTAAATTTATATTTCATTCATCTGTGTAGTGAAATGTACTTCATTATTTTGGAAATTATGCCACTCATTAAAATATTATATTGTGCATATAGAACATTGATGTAGACAGAAAAAGAATTCAGTGTTTGAAAACCTTGATCGTCTGCTGTGCATATTTATCCTATTCTAACCTGGATGATTTCAGAGGTCTTTTCCTATACAGAGTCATCATAGAGGCAAATAGAAGTCCAGCTTCTGAATTTCTATTTGTATTATTATTACCTAATGAATTCTATTGTACAGCAGGTGTCAAATCATATCGGTTGTTTTGCAATTGAGTATGAATAGAAGATGTATTGCTATTGCAAATGAATCTAATATGAAACTAATGAGCAATAATGAGCAACTGTTTTGTCATTATTGAGGCAACCACTGAGATGCTAATAAACTCTCATTTTTGCTCTTTAGAAAAAGCAGTGGCCAGGATTTATAACATGGCCTTAATGTCCCCAAAGCCTGAGGCAAAAAATAAAAAAAAAAATAGTGAAATCCTAAACTGAGGATAATTTAGTCATTTTCTGTATGATTGTTCTCTCTCTTATTAAAATGAAACTGTTATAATGCTTTTCAAGAATTTCCATAACTGAAGAGAAAAGATGAAGAATGGGTGGCCATTAAATGAATATAAAGTTAAGAAGATAGGCATCTTACCTAATTTTCCTTAATGTAAATATAATAATTCTAGAGTTTTCCACTCGCCAGTTCTTTCATAGTATAATGAAGCCTAATGTAGGCAACTTTTTATTTCTAAACCCAGTTACTTCAGAAGTAACATTATTGAAAGACTTTTTGTAATTAACTTATTTGTTCCTGTGAATGGCCTAACTTGGTAAATAACCCAGAGTACTTATCACATAGTATTATGGCCATATGTTTTATGTCTCTGCCTTTTCTTCAGTAGTATAAGTGCAGGAAGCTTAATAAATATTTATAAGATGAATGGTGAATAAATAATTGAATGAATGGGGAAAAAGCTAGCACATTAAATTTGCTTTCTTAGGTAGAAATAATGTGGTTTAAAACAGTTTTTAATACATGTTCATTTGATATGTTGCAAGACTCTTAAGAACCCTGCTTTAAATACTTTATGCTACGGGACAAAAAGAAATGCTAAAGTATATATGATTTATGTGACCTTGTTGCTTCAACTGATAAACTTATAACAACTCTGAAGACAAATTTTGGTGTCTTTCTGTAGATGTTTGCTAGAATTCATGATTTTACCATATGACATAGGATTTAATCAGTACCTTGGATAACATAGAGGCCTCTAGTTATACTCTTTCATACTTTTTATACATTTATATTCTTTATATATCTATGTATGACTTTTATAGCTTCAAAAGTCTATTTATTTGATTAAAGATAATCAAAGATTTGAATTACTAAACTGTCTATCTTTGCTGTTGGTTAGGCTGCTGTAGACATATGTGTTCAAATGTGAAGCGACTCTATTTGAATAATCCAATATCGCTCACTTTAGGAAGATTTCTTTTTCATTATGTACATATATGTAGAAATTCTGCTATTTTTCTAATATATATATGACCAAACTATGTGTAAATGTTAACATATATTTATGTCCTGTAGGGTCTACCAAAATTAAGTAAACATAAGTAAAGGAGGAACTACAGCCTGAGTGAGATATACAAAATAAGAAAGCCAAAAAGACTGAAATACTAAATTATTTGACTGCAGTTCTAAAATACTACACAGTTATTAAATTACAGAGTGAGGAAGTTGATTTGAGATGGAAGTTTTGGTCAAATGGGCTGTAGCTACGAAACTTCTCTGTGTCAGGCCTCCTTTAAATGAAACCAACTGTTCAGGGACCCTGATTTTCCATCTCCCACACCTCTATACAGTGTAATGTCACAACTGCCAATAATAAAAACATTTTCTCATATTTATAAATGTACATACACTTTTACAAAATCCTAGGTTTTGAAGTATATGAAAATTTAAGTAATTACATTTTGATAACTTTTTTCTTAACATAATTTCCTTTGCTGACTTCCTAGACCTTCAGAATGAATTGGTCCAACATTCACATAATTCTTCTCACAGACATCTATGTTATTTGGGAGACTATTTTTCATGGACTTATTTCTTGCAGCCAACAATATCTGTGACTAATTGTACTACTCATAAATTCAAGTAAAGCAATGTCCTCGAAATACATCTTCTAGTAATTATTGTAGGCCTCCTGTTCTCTGTGGTGATCTAAAGAACAAAAAGGAGTGTTAATTGTGCCATATAGATATAAGTTATGGTTCATTGGGGCCCATTCATTAAAGTAAAATAAAATTCCCAACATCATCTTTAATTTTGGTAAGGAGAATCTCCTACTATTTAAAAGCATTGATAACTTTAAAAAAAAAATGTGCCCTAGAGATAAAGATATTTTCCACTGCTTCTCTGTCCTCATGAGAAAGAAGTAAAATGATGAATTATCTCCTAAATTAAAACTTGAAGTAATTCCTTTATATATCCTTGAGAATATATATTAGAACACATGAGCATTTTTTTGGAAATCTGCTACTAAACCAAGGAAATGTTTACCATTACATTTTATTAAATTTATTTCTATTAAACATTAATTGTATATAGACTTTAAGGAGAATGGTAGCACAATTTTTAAGTGGTCCTAGTTACTGATAGGGTAAAAAGATTTTTTATATACTAATATTATTTTTCATCAAAGTAATAAAAATTAAACTTATAATAAAAATTAAAATAGCACAACAGAGTTTTTAAGAAAAAGCAATAGTGGGGTGCCTGGGTGGCTCAGTGGGTTAGGGCCTCTGCCTTTGGCTCAGGTCATGATCCCAGGGTCCTGGGATCGAGCCCCGCATTGGGCTCTCTGCTCAGCAGGGAGCCTGCTTCCCTTCCTCTCTCTCTCTCTCTGCCTACTTGTGATCTCTGTCTAATAAATAAATAAAATCTTAAAAAAAAAAAAAAGAAAGAAAAAGCAATAGTTTCCTACTTCAGCTCTGCCTATCTTTTGGCTTCCTCCTATCTTTATTTCTCCTGGTTGTTACTTCCCTAATTCTTTTTTTTTAAAGATTATATTTATTTATTTGACAGAGAGAGAGACAGCGAGAGAGGGAACACAAGGAGTGGGAGTGGGAGAGGGAGAAGGAGAAGCAGGCTTCCTGCCCAGCAGGGAGCCTGAGGGGGGGCGGGGGGGGGCCTCAATCCCAGGACCCTGGGATCATGACCTGAGCTGAAAGCAGATGCCTAACGACTGACCCCCCCAGGCACCCTCTTCCCTAATTTTTTTTAAAAGCAGTTGGTATGCAGCCAGGGTGTTCCAGTCAGCCTCTATTTTGGATATATAGACTTCTGGTCTGATCATTACGTGTCTGTGCCAAAACAGTTAACAGATATTGTTAATACTAAGGTTGTCTAAATAATATAATTTCTATCCTAATCTTGACTCAACCCTATCAAAGAAAATTTTATTTCATTCTTAATACCTATCTCTCCTACCTCTTCCAATTTGTGACATTTGTAACATTTTCTAAATCTCTTCAGTTTATAATGTTGAATAATACTTTTCTTAAATACTTAAAGTTTCCCTGTATTTCTTATTCTATTTGACTCCCCATTACTACAGATATACACTCACTCAATATCTTTTCTGTCCTCCGTCTCTAATATTGATTAACATTCACATGTGCTACACCAGACTGAAATATGTATAAATTACATATACATTTATTATAACATAAACATATACATTTGTGTGTGTGTATATATATATATATTTGTATATATATAATTAATTGAATGGCAAAATTATATATAGTTATATATATTAAAAATGAGTAAACAGTATTTATATCATTATGGTTATGTAAATATTTCCTTTTCTACAAATCCAAATCCAAAGCCCAAATCCCTGAGCTACTCGAAAGAGAAATTTCTTGACATCAAATAAATAGAGCCTCTCTCCTTTCCTTCCATCAACTGCTCAAAATCATACCACACTCTGCTTCTTCTATGGATCAGAATTGTATGGGTTTTGTTTTTCCTTTAAGCTTAGAGTTTGAGACAGGGAACATGTTAGCTATCTTTATCATATCCCTAGCTTTTTCCTCATTCTGTCTATTGCTTAGAATCTCACTCTTTTTTGGAAGACTTTTTTTTGTCCCCCCCTGAAGTCCAGAGATTTCCTGTTGTAATTTGGGTTGAAATTCTTCCTAGGCCTTTCCATTCAAGACATAGGTTTTTAAAAGGGGTTGGCTTCCCATGTTGGACTTCCTTCTGGATAGGACCAACATTTCTAGTCCCAAAGATTCCCTCCTTAATGGATCAGTGTAAAAAGCAGAGTCAGAGCCTTTCCCTCTGCTCCTTAATGCAGCCTCTCACAGGACTTGCTTATTCCTTTGGCTTTCACCAACTTTTCTCTATATTGTCAGTTTTCAAAGTATGATCTGTGGTCCTCCGGGGGTCCACAAGACCCTCACGGGTGGTTTGTGAGGTAAAATAAATTTCACAGTAACGTTAAGACATGACTTGGCTTGCTTCTGTGCTTTGGCATGTGCTCTGCTGGGCAAAAACAAAGGTGCTGGGTAAAACTCGCATCTTCACATGAATCCAGACCATAGTACCAGCCGGACTCACAGTTTTTGTTTTCGTTTTTGTTTTTTTTTCTTTTTAAAACCAATTGCACAGGGGTGCCTGGGTGGCTCAGTGGGTTAGAGCCTCTGCCTTCAGCTCAGGTCATGATCCCAGGGTGCTGGGATCGAGCCCCACATCGGGCTCTCTGCTTGGCCGGGAGCCTGCTTCCTCCTCTCTCTCTGCCTGCTTCTCTGCCTACTTGTGATCTCTGTCTGTCAAATAAATAAATAAATTCTTAAAAAAAAAAAAAAAAACAATTGCACATAGAATGTTCTTGATGAAAATTAAAACTTCTTGTATAAAATTTATTGTATTAAATCTTGTCCCTTGAGTCCATGTCTTTGTAACACTGTGTGACAAGACAGAAAGTATGCATGAAGTACTTTTGCTGCATACAGAGATAGAGAAACTGTCTTGAGCAAAAGCAGTAGTGTGATTATTTGAGAAGTGAGCTGAATTACTTTTATTTTCATGGAACATTATTTTTATCTGAAAAAAATGACTGACAGAAAAAGTACGATTATGTCGACTTGGGTATTTGGCAATATTTTCTCGATAATGAATGGAGTGAAACTATCACTTCAAGGAAACCACTTACAATATTTGTTGCCAATAATAAAATTTAAGATTTCAGGCAAAAATTAAGTTTTTGGAAGACTCCTAGGCACTTCTGTGAGCTTGACAGCTTCTTAATAAAGTATTTTTTTTTTCGATGAGTTTGGTAGTGATATTAACGAATGTGGGTGGGTTTTTTTTTAATGTATTTTGTAATACAAGATCTGCATAACTCAGCAAACTATTATTTTCCAAAAGACAAATGCCTGATGTTAACAAATCATGTATGGATGAACAATTCATTCAAAGTGTCATAATGACCAATGTATTTTAATGTGATAGAGTATAGAAAGTCTGTTGATACGGTCTTAGATTCTACTTTGCAGCTAACCTTTGGGAAATTATCACTTGTCAGATACCAGTGTACTATCAGAGAAGAGTACTCACACTTATCTAAAAAGGCTATTAAAATGCTTCTTCCCTTGCCTACTACATTTCTGTGTGAGACCAGATTTTCTTGATATTTTTAATCAAAATTAAGATATCACAACAGATGGAATACAGAAGCAGAGAGAATTCAGCTGTCTTTATTAAGCCAGATATTAAAAGAGATTTGCAAGAGTGTAAGATAATGTCATTCTTCTCACTAATTTTTCTTTTGTTTGGAAAAATATAGAAATTTAGGTAAAAATATATGTTGTTTATATAAACATAGAATGAGCTTATTGGTATTCTGTTTAAAGGAACTGATAAGTTAATAGATAAACTTTTCCAGGTTTTATTTCTAAAACAGCATATATTGAAATACATAATCCACAGACAAAATGGCCTTTGGGGTTTTCAATAATTTTTAAGAGTGCAAAGTAGTCCTGAGACCAAAACTACAACTCTTCACTTCTTGCCTGCAAAGACCTAATGTTTTTGCCACATTCCCTCTTCTTATCTGAGTTTTTGTTTCTGTACATTTCTGAGTATGTTTGTCTTTCTATCTTATTCCTCCAAAGCTATCTTATTCCTCCAAACTGTATAAAGAACAGTTGTCTCAGGCTCCCCCTAAACCTTCACTTTGGGAAAATAATTATGTAGTTTATTCAGACTATTAGGTGTACCAGGTTATTGACACTGACCCATGTCCTTATCTCTTTGAACTAATGCAGTTTATGTTATAATGTTATGTCAACTTAACCATTTCCCCCTCAATTAGTAAAGGCTATTCTCCTGGGAAGGTTACAGATTTTATTTTCTTCCCAGAAAGCTAACCATGACCTTAGCACCTTTCTGATTTAAAGAGGTGGGATCTCTTTAAAATTTCAGTGCCCGTAAAGTTTTCCTCAAGAAACTCACATAGGATCATCTACTGACATTTCTGATAATTTTCTGAAGTAATAAGAAGAGGACAAAGATGGATACATCCTCTTAAAAGGGAACCTTTATCGTGGTAGCATGGCTTCATCTCTTTCTGCAGAACTTGAAAGCCTGTGTTCAGTAATTTATGTTAATGCTTTATTTTCGAAGTTTTCTTTCTTCCGTAAGCTCTTCAGACTTTGACCAAGAACTGACCTTTCCCCTCTTTGAAATTTACCCTCCAACCTCCCCCCCCTCCCAGGCTAGCTCTTCATTAGGGAAGACATACCCTCATATGGGAGACATACCCTCACGTTGCTACGCATTGCGCTCTGGTGGCAGGCCTCCCTGACAAAAATCAAAGGGCTGCTAGTGCCAGAAGGATGAACTCTGTGATCTCAGCCCCATAAAGAGAAGCATCCCCAGAGAGAGGTTCAATTCATGTCAGAGTTAAATCTTAATTCATCTGAGAGCTGAGAAGCCGTCAGGCTTTTGAATATTTTTATTGAGAAACATTTTCCAAATCACAGATCAGATTAATATTTCAGTTACTTCTTTGAATGAGTCTGGTCCAAGGCAACAAACAAAATCAGTGGATCATGTGCAGTGTGATTTAGAAAGAAGTTTTTAGAGTGTTTAAGCAATTTCTGCTACATTTTTTCTGGTTGAGTGGGGACATGGTCTAAACTCCTGTTCCCCTTTCTTTTTGCTTTCCAATTCCTTTCTCCCTTCCTTCTTTCCTCCTTCTCTCCTCTTTTCCTTTCCTTTCTTTCCTCTTTCTTTCTCTTTCTTTCTTTCTTTCCTCCCTCCCTCCCTTCCTTCATTCCTTTCCTTCTTTCTTCTTTTCACTTTTTCTAGAGATACACTGCTTTTAAGAACAATCTATTGCTTAACACAATCTGACTCAATGCAATTGTACTTAGGATTTTTGAATGCATCAACGAGAACAAACAGGTATTCTCGGAAATTAGAGTCTTCCTTTGATGTTTATGACATTAAGTACCACGCTACCCTAAGTAAGATTTGGGTTGTTAGTGCTACAGCCTGCCTTAAAGTGGCAGTGAGCCGATATAATTCTGGATTAGAAGAACTCAGTTTAGTTATGCTAAATGTTGAAAGACATATAACTAACCTTCATGGGAAATG
Organism: Martes martes; assembly: GCF_963455335.1. NCBI lineage: Eukaryota > Metazoa > Chordata > Mammalia > Carnivora > Mustelidae > Martes > Martes martes. The sequence goes on along the minus strand of NC_137896.1, from coordinate 76,291,646 downwards.
GCATGTGGCTTCAAATTAATATTATTGAGCACTTAAATGTACTAATCACTATTCTAGGTGACTTACATGTATTATGTTATTAAACCATTAGAATCACTTTATAATATTAATGCTTTTATTGTGTCCATTTTACGGATGACAGAATCAAGGCACTGTTTTAAAACTTTGTACCAATGTATTAGAAGTGTCAAGATTGAGATTAGGATGTGGACAGTCTGGCTGCAGAAAATGTGAATTCAACCATCACACTATGATTCCTCTCCAGGTAGTAAAATAAAATGTAATTATAAAGAAACAATAGTGAATTCTGTTAGCAATTTACAGAATTTTAATTAACTCTTGTATTTAATTTTACTGAGTTATTCTCCTTTCACTGTAAGTAAGACAACTGACATATTCATGTCTTGGTACATGTTATTCCTTAATCTGGAATGACAGACTTTCTTACTATTCGAATTCAACCCATTCTTCAATGCTCATTTCAAACTTCATTTTCTTCATGAAACTATAGCTGTTAAAAAGCAGAAGCTCCTGGAATTTAAGTGTTGGTCGGAACACAGAGGATTTCTAGTATGATTTCTACCTAAATCAGAGAGTTATTGAGACATGAGCTCCTAGCCAAAAACATGCCGTTTTAAGGCGCCCAGTATCTTCTGTTCCCAAACCTCTATTTACCTAGTGATTCTGAACATCTTAGGTGAATCCAACACCTTGTTTTTCTGATTAAAATTTAGCATTATTCAGCTATTTTTTTATTAATCACCTCATTTCTTCATGTATTTGCACTTTCAGTAGTTACTTACTAGATTTTTTTTTACACACCACTCTTCTAGATGCTAGAAGAGAAAATAATAAAGACATGAATTTTGTTTAAAAAAAAATCAGATGCTTTGGAGATGCCTAACATAGATTAGGCGATCAGGGAATGACAGTAAACCTCAGACTGAGATGTGAAGAAAGAACGGGATTTAGCTGTTTGGAAAAGAGGAGGAAAAACCCTAAAAGCAGATGAAACACCTGAGGCAAGAAAAGCTAAGTCAGTTTTCCAAAATCATAAGGCTAGTAACTGGGAGAATTGAAATTCGAGTTGGCATTTTCACTCCACAGTTGATGCTCTTAAATTAGGGTAATGAAAGCGTAGCATCATATTCAGGGAGTTGTAAGTAATTATTTAAGGCTGAAGTGTGGGATGTGTTAAGTGGAAGGGTTGAGATGGTGGTAAAATGAGTCAGAAGAGTTAGGCAGGGGCCAGATTGTGACGAGTTTTGGAAGCTCTGCCAGTATGTTTGGATTATATTCTCGTTTTCTGTTTTTTGTAACATGGAAAGAGCCAGTTGAGTTTGTCCTCATGTTACTGATTTGGCTTTTTCTAAGGTCAATTTTGTTCTCTCCTGATACAATTATTCATTTTTATTCTGGGTTACTTTCAAAAGTTATTTGATTATTTGTCAATTTTGTGAAGAATTTGCCAGCTTCCTTTTCTTGTCCAATTTCACCTCAGAATATTGCCTTCTCATGACTCCCTGCTTCTGCTTTATAGAACTCATCTTCTTAGGTTTTTTTTGGTATACCAAATAAATGTTTTACACAGTATTCTTATGTTTTGTGTAGGAAGAAATTTGAGTTATGCTTTGATTTCAAGTTTTTAGGGAACTGTGCTTTTCTCTTGTGACTCAAGTATTTTTTGAAATATATGTATATGAATATATATGTGAAATATCAATATATATATGAAATATGTACATATATATACACATATAAATATATTTGTTTATCTGTCCTTGAAATCAGGAACAACTAGACAGGCAATACACATCTATACATGTCTGTATCTTTAGTTCTCTTAACTGTATATTTAAGCCATGAGAAAATTTGCATCTAGATCTGTCCATGATTTGAAAGTCAAGATTTATGGTCTCCAGTCTAATGTTTGTTGCACAGGGGATCATTGTTTTGTGTGGAATTTTCTTCTCATTTTATTTTCAGGGCTTCTAACTATTCTGGAGGGTCAAATTAATCTCAAGTTGCCATTTTTTTGTATTTTGTATGTGTCTGGAGAAAGGTGTTCAACAGTCAAATAATTTTGAGAAATACAATGTGCTGCTTTCTCCTTTTGGAAATACACCATGAAGCACCTGGAGAAGTCCTATAGCAAAGAAACTTGTTAATCATTCTTTTTAAAGCCAGTATTTGTTAAAATTATTTTCAAGAAACATGCTTTTTTTATATGTCTATGAACATTCTTTGGACTATTCTACTTTGGTAAATGCTATAGGATGAATTAAGCCTACCTCCCAATGCCTGTCAGCATTACTCTGTTGTAATACTTATTTGCAATGCTTTTCTTTATGTAGCTATATCCAGATTCTACACAACAGTGCCTCCACATCCCATCACTTCTTATCATATTGTATATATTTTAACTTTTTTTTTTTTGCTGACATATAATTTACATGCAGTAAAATTCACTCTTCTAAAAAAGTTTAGTTCTATGTTTAGAAAATGCACATAGTCATGTAACTACCACTACAATCAAGATATAGAACCATAGTGAATATCAAAAACTTCAGTGCCTAAAAGGATGTATAAACAGGGGTAATGATGAAATTTACTGACCTGAGAAGGTGTGCCTCTTATATTTGAAACATGTTCACTGATTTATTGGTAAATACAGACTATGTATCTTTATCTTAGAGTCAGAGAATAGGAGGTAGGTCAAAGTCTTTTATTTTAATGATGCATCCCATTCTGTTTTAGGAGGTGGATTTTGAGATATTCAAGGATGTTATTCTTTTCCATCTGTCCCTGTGGATAGAGAAATTCTTATCATTCATCTTCCCAACACTTCCTTCTTCCTGACTAAATAGGGTTTGTGTTCTTTACCTCTCCTTTGTTTAATCCAGTGTGTGTGTGTGTTTGTGTGTATTATAATGAGAAAATGAGAACAATCTATGAAATATTATGTGTTTTCCCACACTAACAGCAATCACAGTTTTTTTATATTAAAATGCTACTGAAATACAAGATATTCTTATACTTCTCATCTTCACAATGGTGTTCAGTAAAATTTGAGTAAAAGTTTATATTTAATGAATGCTTTTTCTTTGAATGACTGAGTGGTTCAGTAATTTGTGAATTATTGTGCAACACTAGCCAGTAATATTGGGGTGATGTTTACTTTTAGACCTGGGGATGGTTTTGATGATATGTACAAAAAGTTCCTATGCCATTTTGAGAGACAAATTTTAATGTATTTCTGCTTATAATCTGATGCTATCATCTAGACCATATTTACCCTGTATTATTCTTTTCTTTCAGCTCAGTATGACATACTCGTTTTTAGTACAAGATAGGTCATGTTTATCTGTTGCACTGTCTATGGTCCAGTGATCTCTTTTGTAGTCTAAGGGGAACTGTATGAAAACTGAACTGTGTCAAGGAGACTAAGAGTGTTAAAGTTCACCAAGAAATCAAGATGAGCTTTTGCAGAAACAAGAGGGAGTTAAAATTAGTATGAATTGATTTCCTACCCCCTTTTCAGAAATTGTTCTCACATGTTGAGAGCCCCTTGGCCATTTATGTTATGCTCTGTGTTATGGCTGTGACATGACTATGCCAGAGGATGGCCAAGGTCAACAATGTGACCTATTTTTATTTTTTCTTAATAGGAAAAAGTTGCCATTCTTTTCCCACACTGGCAGAGTCTTTCTGTGTGTGTGGCTTTGCAGACTCCTTTTTGTGAACATTTCACATCTTTTCCTTTGATTAAGCTTGTTAGATTTCAGACCTCCTTGAACTTTAAACTTCTCATTTCCAGCTTTTCCAGTTAGATGTTCTAAATCTAGTGATCTATTATACAGTGTTATTAACTTATCTATCCTCTGGCAGCTTTATAAATTATTTTGGAAATATATTTTTCTTAAAGCAGTAACACAAACAGGAGGTAAACATTATTTTAAACTACTTTCTACTTAAAATTGGGAATTTTATTTACAAATCTGAATTCTCTGAAAAAAAATGAGAATGCATTTATAATGTGGATACTTTATACATCTCAACTTCCAGGTTTTCTTGAACTTCAAGGCTACATTACAAAGAAGGCTTAGTTGTTTGTTGATTAAATCTGTGGCACTTATTGGCTTAAGAATGGATCTACCTGAACGGATTACTAATGCATTAAAAATAACATACAGGCACTATGGAAATAGCAACAACTAAACTTTAAGTAAAACATGAAGTATTTAGCAGAAAACTGATGCCATATAACAGGTAATTAAAATATAAATTTCTTTTTTTAAAATGCCCAAACAGAACCCAATGTTCCAACTCACTTAATGTGTGTGAACAAAACCAAATAATGTTAGAATTGTATGTTAGGAAATATTGTCGCGAAACTTTCTGTCAAGACGGTAGCCTTAGCTGATTGGAAATGCCACCAATCACTTTCTGGAGCCAAGCCCAGAGGATATTAGAAAAAAATAAAATAATTTAAACATGTATTTGAATGTGAATCCATGAAATGGGAAGCTTAGTTGCCAGAAACAGACTGAAACAGGCAGAATGGTGAGCTGATACTAAAGTTGAATGTCTCATAGGGCATCTCCAGACATTGATGCCTGGCTTTGGTATCTTTGTGGATGGGTGGTGAGGGACTGGATCCATGCAACTAGAGTACAGAAACTGAACTATAAAGGGGTTGCTGTGCTCAAGAAACTGGAAATAGGAAAAAAACAAAAACAAAAAACCACACACACACACACAAAAACCCAAACCCTGTCTGCTAGCTAGGAAGCAATAAAAAACTGGCATTCTCTAGTGCCTTGGGTGGGAAAAGTCAAGAGCTAGCACACACTTTGAATAACTATGAAGACCAAATTCACACTGACTGTAGTAGGTGGTAGAACCATAGGTAAAAATCATTACAAAAAACACTGAACCACTGCTGAAGATAAAATATCTCAAGCAGTAGAAATCATAAACAATATGAAGAGGCTTTAATGTAAGTATGCCAAAAATGTAAAAGAGATAACAGAAAGAAGAAAACATAAAGCTTGAATAAGAAAGTATGAAAGAAGAGTATTTTTAAATTTTTTAAAATGAAATTATAATTTATGTACAGTAAAATTCACCCTTTTTGGTACACAGTTCTCAAGTTTTGGCAAATATACCCAGTCGTGTAACCACTATCACTCTAATTGAGATATAAAATATATTATATTATAATTATATATGTACTATGTAATTACATATTTATTATATTATATATAATGTATTATAATATATTTTATATCTTGACTATATATATATATACACACACACACACAGTGTGGGTTTATTCATAAATTAAGCCCCAAATATTTCCCACGCCCCCTTTTGTAGCTGACTCATCCTTCCAAAAGGCCCTAAAACCAGTTGATCTGTATTCTGTCCCAGCAGTTTTGGCTTTTCCAAAATATCATGTAAATGAAGTTATATAGTGTGCATAGCCTTTTGAATGTAGCTTCTTTCACTTAGCATCACACTTCGGAGATTCATCCATGTTGTTACAAGGATGAGGAGTTCCTTCCTTTCTATTACTGAATTATTATTCCACTGCATGGAGTTGCCACATTGTTTTTGTCTGTTCTATAGTTTTTAGCAATCATGAATAAAGATGCTATAAACATCTGCATGTAGGTTTTGGTGTGACCACAAATTGTCATTTCACTCAGATAAATACCTAGGAGTTAGAAGTATACTTAATGCACTTCATAAGAAACTTCCAAACACTTTGAAAGAGGCTGTTAACAATTTGCATTTCCACCAGTGACATTTGAGCGATTCTAGTTGTTCTGCATCCCACCAGCAATTTGTAATGACATTGGGAACTTTTAGCATGATTTTGAATAGGAAGGTTGAAGATGGAGCATCTTTACTTTATTTCTGATCTTGGGGCAAATCATTCCCTCGTACATACCATGGTTAGTTGATTTTTTTGTAAACGTCCTCTACCAAATTAAGGAAAAAAGGAAATTCCCTTCAACTCTGAGTTTGGTGAGAGCTTTTTGTTTGCTTGTTTGTTGAATCAATCACATTTGAATGTTGAATTTCAATACATTTCTTTCCTTCATCTGCTGAAATGTTAATGTCTTTTTTTTTTAATGTTTTAGTCTGTTACTATGGTGAATTACATTGATCCATTGACAAATGTTTAACCGACCTTAAACCCTTGGGATAAATTTTATTTGGTTATGATGTATTGTTCTTTCTGCTTATTGCTAGATTTAATTTGACGGTATTTTGTTAAGGATATTAGTGTCTGTTCACGAGGAACATTGACAATTTTCTTGTCATCTATTTGCATGAATTTCTTGGCCTCATAAAATACGTTAGTAAATATTTTCTCTTCTATAATATGGAAGGGTTTGTATAGAATTGATATTATTTAGTCATTAGTTATTTGGTAGACGTTGTCAGGGGAGCCGTTTGAGCCTGGAGTTTTCTTGGTTAGGAAATTTGTAACTACAAATTTATCCTTAACAGATGTAACTTTTAGTTTGTCTAGTTTTTCTTGAGTGAGTCTGACAGTTTGTATCTTTAAAATAATTTAACCCTGGGGCACCTGGGTGGCTCAGTGGGTTAAGCGTCTGCCTTTGGCTCAGGTCATGATCCCAGAATCCTGGGATGGAGCCTCGCTTCTGGTTCCTTGCTCAGCGGGGAGCCTGCTTCCCCTATTCTCTCTGCCTGCTGCTCTCCCTGCTTGTTGCGCTCTCGCTCTATCTCTCTGTCAAGTAAATAAATACGATCTTTAATAAATAAAATAAGATAACTTATCCTTTTGATATATGTTGTCAAATTTATGGGAAGAGTTGTTCATAATATTCCCTTTTTATCTTTTTATGTTGGTAGTGGTATCCCTTTATTCAAAATGGATCATCTTAATCAGCCAACTGAAAATTCTAGAAAACAAAAATCTACTAATTGAAATTAAAAGGTTAAACAGCAAATTAAATACACATGAAACTTAAGTGAACTGGAAGATATAAGATAGGAGAAAAATCATTCACAAAGTAACAAATAAAAACCAAATATGAGAAATATGAAATAAAAATTGAAACACAGAGGACAGAATGATAAGCTTGAATGTATGTCTAGTAAGAATTCCAGAGAAGGAGAATAAATAGAATGGAGAAACAGAAATATTCAAATAGTTAATATTCAGTGATTTTCTAGAGGTTGAAAAATGAATCCACTGTTTTGAAGCCCACTGAGTCCTAAGCAGGAAAAATAAAAACAAAATAGATACCTAGACACACTGAGATAAAATGTCAGTACATCAAAGTACTGAGAGCAATAAAACAACTTTCATCTTAGACTCTATAACTCTGATAAATTGTCACCCAGGATTAAGTATGAAATAAAGACATTTTCATGTATTATTAATACACGTAATACACACATGTTCTTGCAGAAAGAAAAATAATAAGAAGGAAATTAAATCTAGAACAAAAACATGTCATGTATGAGGAAATAATAAACAAAGAAAGTTGTAACTATATTAATTAGTAAAAATGAAAGATTTGTCTGAGAAGATAATTTTTTTTAAAGGAGAAGATAGCAACCACATAGACAAAAGGAGGAAATGTCTGGATCTGAAATATTCTGAGTTTCCTATATAATTTAAGAGGAGGATAGGGCTATAGACTACTTAGGTAAAACAGGTTTGGAGAAATAAGTATACATTTTAAAACTTAAAAATTAAAATGGGAATATTTTAATTTAAAAGAGTACAGGTTGACAAAAAAAATTAAAAAGTTAAAACGTTAAACTAAAAGCCTTTAATTCAAAAGAGGGAAAGGTGACAACTAACGCAATAAAAACAGAAGGTAAGGCGCAGCAAACATTGTCTTCTGCGCGGGGCCATCCAAGCGGGTTCTCTCCGGGCACAACGGCAACTCTTAAGGAAACACAGATTGCACCTGTGGCAGAAGAAGCGTCAGCCATCCCAAACAAAAAGATCACTGTAGTGGGTGTTGGACAAGTTGGTATGGCCTGTGCCATCAGCATTCTGGGAAAGTCCCTGGCTGATGAACTTGCCCTTGTGGATATTTTGGAAGATAAACTCAAAGGAGAAATGATGGATCTGCAGCATGGGAGCTTATTTCTTCAGACACCTAAAATTGTGGCACATAAAGATTACTCTGTGACTGCCAATTCTAAGATTGTGGTGGTGACTGCGGGAGTCCGCCAGCAGGAGGGAGAGAGCCGGCTCAATCTGGTGCAGAGGAATGTTCATGTCTTCAAATTCATTATTCTGCAGATAGTCAAGGACAGTCCTGATTGTATCATAATTGTGGTTTCCAACCCAGAGGATATTCTCACATATGTTACCTGGAAACTAAGTGGACTGACTACCCAAGCACCTTGTGATGGGAAGTGGGTGTAATCTGGATTCTGCAAGATTTCGTTATCTTATGGCTGAAAAACTTGGCATTCATCCCAGCAGCTGCCATGGATGGATTTTGGGAGAACATGGTGATTCAAGTGTGGCTCTGTGGAGTGGAGTGAATGTGGCCAGCGTTTCTCTTCAGGAACTGAATCCAGATATGAGAATAGACAACGACAGTGAAAATTGGAAGGAAGTGCGTAAAATGGTGGTGGAAAGTGCCTACGAAGTCATCAAGCTAAAAGGATATACCAACTGGGCTATTGGATTAAGTGTCGCTGATCTCATTGAATCCGTGTTGAAAAATCTATCCAGGATTCATCCAGTGTCAACAATGGTGAAGGGAACGTACGGCATTGGGAACGAAGTCTTCCTCAGCCTTCCTTGTATCCTGAACGCTCGGGGCTTAACCAGTGTGATCAACCAGAAGCTGAAAGATGATGAGGTTGCCCAGCTCAAGAAAAGTGCAGATACCTTGTGGGACATCCAGAAAGACCTAAAAGATGTGTGACTCCTGGCTTCTAGGCTGTAGAAATTTAAAACTACAATGTGATTAACTGTGAGCCTTTAGTTTTTCATCCATATACATGGATCACAGTTTGCTTTTATCTTCCTAAATATGTGAATCTGGGCTCACAGAATCAAAGCCCATGCTTGGTTTAATGCTTGCAATATGAGCCCTTGAACAAATAAAATTAACTATTGTAGTGTGAAAAAAAAAAAAAAAACAGAAGGTAAACTTTCCAGATTATTGGAGAAAAATTAAAGGAATAAACAGAATTTGATAACTCTAATAGGTGGTGGAAAGAAAAAATAAAGTTAGGTTTAATAAAAATTATGGTAAATAAAAAGGAAAACATTAAAAATTATTGTATACATGTCAGTAATAACATTAAACATTAATAAAATGAACTTTAAAAATAAATTTTTTAAAGATTTTATATATTTGGGAGAGAGAGCAGGAGCAGGGGGAGGGGGAGGGTCAGAGGGAGAGGGAGAAGCAGGCTGCCCCCTGAGCAGGGAGCCCTATATGCAGGGCTCCATCCCAGGACCCTGAGATCATGACCCTAGCCAAAGGCAGATGCTTAACCGACTGAGCCACCCAGGTGCTCCTGAAATAAATTTTGTTACTAAAAGAGAAACGGTATAAATTTTGAAAGCATATGGCATAAAATAAAAAATTCTTAAATAATGATGAAGGTATACCTGCAAGTCTTAAAAGAAAGCTGCTGTTAAAATTTTAATGTTGGGAGAACCAGATTTGAAGGAAAGCAGTAATGGTATGTCAGTTATTTGCCTTATGTCTCTTAACACCAATCTGCTCTTAACTTGTCACTGGTACCGGGATTTTGCAAACTGCATTTCCCAGATGCTGTTCGAGCTGGTTTCCATTAAGCTTTGCCAATAGATGGCACCAGAGAGAGTGAAAGGAATTACAGACTTTGCATTCTTCTGTCATTGTTGCTCCATCATGTCCCTTAGCTTCTGCTTCCATCTTCTTTCAGCGCATCCAGAACCAGTCTGGTCCCACCTGTTTCATTAGCAACCTATGCACCACTTTTGTGGGGCAGCTGCTCTGAGCTTATAGGTTCTATTCCTTCCCTGAGTCCTAGAGATAGTAACTGCCCTCACAGTTATCATCTCTGGGCTCCCTCAAAATTTTCAACGCTCCACCATTTGTGCCACAGATTCTCTGTACAGTGTGGTTTTCTTTCCTGATGGGATCCTGACTATATAGGTCAGGATAGAAAAGAAATGGAGATTCATGAAGTGATTATCCATCTGAAAGACACAGGTCAATATCCTTTACTTAGTTGATGATAATATCTGATGATGCATGCAGCAAAAGCCTACTAAAGAATACTGATCAATTACATCTAGAAATCCCCTCATTTTTGGTTTTCTGGTATTTTCTCATGATTCGATTGAGGTTATACATTTTTTGGCAAGAATGCCACAGGAGTGATGTTGTGTTCTTCTCAGTGCATTGTATCAGGAGAGACATGGAGTGATAGGTTTCATCACAAGTGATGTCACCTTTGAAAGGTGAAGGTAGGCGTTAGGTAGTATCTACCAGGTTTCTCCACTGTTATAGTGGAATATTTTGACGTTCTTATCTATGAAAGTCTTAGGAAGCAGCAATCTAAAAAATAATTTGAGTATAGAAGAATTTAAAAATATTACTAAAAATTCAATATTGTAGGGGCGCCTGGGTGGCTCAGTGGGTTAAAGCCTCTGCTTTCGGCTCAGGTCATGATCCCAGGGTCCTGGGATCGAGCCCCGCATCGGGCTCTCTGCTCGGCGGGGAGCCTGCTTCCTCCTCTCTCCCTCTGCCTGCTTCTCTGCCTACTTGTGATCTCCCTCTGTCAAATAAATAAATAAAATCTTTAAAAAAAAAATTCAATATTGTAGACATGGTATAGGCCCTGCCCCTAAAATAATGTACATTCTATTCAAATACATGTTCAAAAGTACAAAAATTGGCGATATATTAAGCTACTAAAAAGTCTATAACTTCCAAAAACATGGTAACATATAAATCATATGACCTGATCTTAACACAATGTAATTAGAAATAAAAAGATGTTGGGGTCCCTGGGTAGCTCAGTTAGTTGAGCATCTGATTCTTGGTTTTTGGCTCAGGTCATGGTCTTGGAATTGTGAAATCAAGCCCAATCTCTGGCTCCACACTGGGTATGAAGCTTGCTTAGGATCCTCTCTTCCTCTCCTTCTGCCCCTCTCCCCCCACCCCCCCCAAAGAAAGAAGGAAAGAAAGAAAGATGTTGAAAACAAACAAGAAAAGCGCTTTTAAATATCTCATAGTGTAAGGGCCTATTTAGCCAGAGCGGCCCCACCTCGGTTGAACAGCCATTTTGTTGTTTATGCAGTAAAACTTAAATTGACCCTGAGCCCCCCCCCCCCCCCCCCCCCCCCGGGGAACTTACTTAAAAGCAAGTCTGGGAAACCAGTTCCAGGTAACAAAGCCCAAATACAAGGGTGGGTCAGGTCAGGTGGAGATAACAGGAATGCAGGGATGAGTCGGGTCAGGTGGAGACATTCAATCAGTAAAGCCTGCATACTGTCTCCCTAGCTACCAAGGAGTATGGGCCCCGCCCTTGGGGTGCCCTTTGGGCACCCATTCTGACTAAGGTGATAGGCTAATTCAAACAGCTACTATGGGGTGAACTGTAGTACAATTGGCCACCCGTGTGTGACCTAGCATAACTGTGCAGCTTTCTCTGTGTATTGCAATCTCATTGTCCACCTGTGTGTGGCCAGGCTCAACCGCATGGCCTTTGCTCTATAAAAGTTAGTCTGTGAGGCAGGGAGGGGTCGTCCTCTCTGTAAGGGGCGGCCCCGACCGGTCTGTTTGACGGTCGGTTTGATTCTTGATGCTTGGCGTGAAATAAAGCTTTGCTTGACCTTCACTTTGTATCAGTCTCGCTCCTTCGACCATGGACCCATTATTGGGGGATCCAACATTGGGGACCCAACAGTAGGATAAACATTAAATTGTAATATACCTTATAAAATATTTAGAAACAAACAGTAGAAGTACCTTATATTAAAACTTGTGTGATGTACCTGGAGGGTAAATTTATATGCTAAGTAGATATTTTAGAAAATAAGGAAAATTGAAAGATTGAGTTGTTTTTTAAAAAAACAATTAAATTAAATTTTCCTTTTCCCAAATAAAAAGTAAAAAAATGGAAAAAACAGAAACAGCCAGGAATTAATTACACAGAAAGCAAAGAAACAACATTAATTACCAATAAGGGCAAAATATGGTTTTTTTGCAAACAACAAATAAATACTGACAACATTGATCAAATGGAAAAGAGAGAAGGTGCAAATATGCTGGTAGAATGAAAATGCAACATCAGCACAGTTTTTGTAGAACTGAAGAAAAAAGCATAGAGAAATACTAGAATAACTTTAAACTCAATAAAATTTAAGCCCTAAAATAAATGGAGAATGTTTTAGGAAAAAATATAAATTCCAATATTCTTTAAGACATAACAGATACAAGAAATTGAATTGGTAAAAAAGTTCTCCCTTCCTGCCCCCTAGCCTGAAAAGGAACCAAGCTGAAGTTGTTCTGTAAGGGCCTATTCAGCCAGAGTGACCCCACCCCAGTTGAACTGCCATTTTGTTGTTTATGCAGTAAAACTTAAATTGACCCTGCCTCCCCCACCCAGAGAAACTTACTTAAAAACAAGTCCTGGAAACCAGTCCCAGTAACAAAGCCCAAATACAGGGGTGGGTCAGGTCAGGTGGAGACATCCGATCAGTGGGGGGGCACATACTGTCTTCCTAGTTACCAAGGAGTATGGGCCCCGCCCTTTGGGCACCTTTTGGATGCCAATTCTGACCAAGGTGATAGGCTGGTTCAAACATCTACTAGGGTAAATTGTAATTCAATTGGTCACCTAGCATGACTGTGCAGCTTTCTCTGTGTGTTACAATTTCGTTGGCCACCTATGCATGGCCAGGCCCAACCACATGGCCTTTGCCCTTAAAAGCTAGTCTGTGAAGCAGAGAGAGGTTTCCCTCTCTGTAAGAAGTGCAGCCCCGAACGTTCGGTTTGATTCTTGATGCTTGGCGTGAAATAAAGCTTTGCTTGACCTTCGCTTTGTATCAGTCTCGTTCCTTTAATCATGGACCCATTATTGGGGAACCCAACATTGGGAACCCAACAGTTCTATGAATTTAACTAATTTTCAAGGAATCAATAATGCAAATCTTAGAGTTTCAGAGAACAAACTAAAAGAGCCAAAGCTACCCAACCTAAATTTGATATTAGTATAAGCTAATACCAAAACTAGATAAGGGCAATACATAAAAATGCAATTAAAGATTAATACACTTAAGAAAATAGAAGCTAAATCATAAACCAAATTCTTGCAAATCAAATCCAGGAATATTTTTAAATAATTTACTTTGACTAAGTACGCCTTACTATAGGAATATGTAAGAAACATTTAATATTATATTTATTAATGAAATATCCTGCATTGGCAAAAAATGTGATCATCTCAATAGGAATAACAGAAAGATGCATTCATGATAAAAAGGCTAAAATAACTAGTTGTAAGAGGTAATTTCTTCAAACTGGTAAAATGTTAGAAGCAGTCTCTTTGAAACCCTTTGTAAGGATGCCTTCAATATCTGTTCTCTCTACGGTAATAGAACTACAGTTTTTAGGGTGGGCCCATGGCTGCCTATATGGCCCAACCTCTCCATTAAATGGGTATAACTATGTCCATTTTTGGAAGTGTTTAGGAAATGATGTGTGTAACTTTTAAGGTACAAATTTTTTTTTTAAGATTTTGTGTATTTATTTGACAGACAGAGATCATAAGTAGGCAGAGAGGCCCACAGAGAGGAAGGGAAGCAGGCTCCCTGCTGAGCAGAGAGTCTGACACAGGGATCCATCCCAGGATCTGGGATCCCGGGATCATGATCTGAGCTGAAGGCAGAGGCTTTAATCCACTGAGGGTTTAACCCAGGCTCCCCTTACAGTACAACTTTAAAGGGAAGGAGCACATCTCATTTTTTGATTTTTAGGCTTTTCTGCCTACTGAGCTGGACATGTAGCTATCAATCATTCAGAAACATGTAGATGAGGGCAGCCTCCTAAAAATGGCAAAGCAACCCCATAAAACCATGTTGGTCTCTGAAACCATGGAGTCATTATACCAATTCTTGCAGATATTTTATTTTATTTAAACCACTGATTTTCTTTAAATCTCTGTTATAGCTATTAAACTTAAATTCTTAATGTGCCCATTTTTGCTACTTCCATTTACTATTTTTACTGGAAGTTTTGGACAGTGAAATAGAAGAAAAAGTAATAACTGGTATAATTTCTATACAACAGTTTCTACACGAATCTAAGACAGACTTCAGACAAGCCAGTTACACGAGCAAGAAAGATCATCAGCTAGGTAACTCTTTATAAGACCAGTAGGAAAACATTAACCATAAACCCATAATAAACCAACTGGAAAATGTTATTAAGATAAAGCTATCTTAGGGCACCTGGGTGGCTCAGTGGGTTAAAGCCTCTGCCTTCAGCTCAGGTCATGATCCCAGAGTCCTGGAATCAAGCCCTGCATCGGGCTCTCTGCTCAGCAGGGAGCCTGCTTCCCCCTTTCTCTCTGCCTACTTGTGATCTCTGTCTGTCAAATAAATAAATAAAATCTTTAATAAAAAAAAAAGCTGTCTCATAATAAAAGGGAACCCCCAAAGCGCTCTAACACTAAATATAATAAAATAATCAATGATTATTATATTGAAAATTATAAAAGAATTCCAAATTGTTTTAAAGTACAAAGCAGAGGAGACCAGTAAATTAATTGATAGATTATATTCATGAATGAAAAGACTAAAAAAGGAAAAATATTAATTCTTCAATCAAGCGATAAATTCAATATAATTTAAACAATAGCTCTAAAAGCGTATTTTGTGAGTTTAATTGGCCCAATCTAAATATTTTTCGAAATTCATGGCTATATGATATATTATACATGTAAGAAAGTATTGGCATACGTTTGGAAAGAAAACCAACAACATAAGGATAATAGTTGATCTCAAGGGGAAGGAATGGAATTGAAAAATATTAAGGGATTCCAACTGTGTCTATAACATTTTCTTTTAAAACTATCTGCAGAAAATGTGTCAAACATGTTTATCCATTCTAGATGCTGAGTTTCTATATATTTGTAATATTCTCTCTCTTTTTCTAAATATTTGGAACATATAAAAAATTCTGGCTGCAATGTACAAATACCTTAAAATTCTATTAACTTTAAGACTTATGCGTAGCATAATTGATTGTGGAAATCCAAATTTTAATACAAATCAAAAATTAAGTTCTACATGTGACCCTTTGGGGTCCATCATGCATCAACTAAATTGGTCTTTTCACCAGTTGGTGGGGAAATCCGAGAATCTGTGAATGAGGGCAATACCCTAAGTATGGCAGAGAAACCAGATATAACCACATTAGTCTTGACAGCATAGAGTTATTATATGAGTTCTCATAGTTATTCCATTTTATTTTAACTACTGACTTTCTTTTAAGACTCTATTATAACTGTTGAACTTAAATTCTTACTAATGGGGCCATTTTTACCACATCTGTTCAGTTTCCCCTTCCTTATTTGCTATGCCTTTTTGCTATCATTTCAGCATAATTCCTTGTTAATACATGCTTCTTCATTAAAAATGGAATTTAGATAAGATGCACACTGTTCTTATCTGTATTTTCAAATGCTTTTTTTTTTCTTCTTAAAATCAGGTTTACATTTCAAGTCATGTTAATTTTTCTGGTATTGTGATTTTAGTTAACATCTGGGTTGTTTCTAGTATTTTGTGAATAACTTTGAAATAAACATAGAAGTTCTTTATGTGTTTTCTGCATTTAGGAGGATGACCTTAGCTATATCCGAAAGCAGATTTATTGGCACAAAGGTTTGAATATTCTTGGAACTCTTCATTTGTACATCCAAATAACTTTTAACTGAAAAATTCTATTTACATGGCTATCTCAAATGACTGATATTATCAATTTCATTATATAATTGCTGACAGAGTATATAGTATTTGAGAAAATATTTGATAATTTAATAAAGTATATCTTTATTACTCAAATTTTCATTTGATAGCAAGTAGATCATTTTCATATATTTGTTAAATAGTTGACTAATTTTTGTGAGTTTTCTACTTGTTGTTTTTAATGAAGGATTAAGTAGAATCATAGCCTTTCATTCACAATTGCATAGTTTCCTTATATAGCAGTTATTAACCCTTTGTTTTGTTTACTGCATGGTTTTAATTTTGGTTACATTTTTATGCTATAGTTTAAATATTTTACATAGTCAAATGTTTTCATTTTTAATCTGTGATTATTTTCTCTCATTCAAGCATGTAGAATCCTTTCCCTTCTAATAAGCACTTACACATTTTCCAAATATTTATGATAGTTTCACTTCCTAAATTTTACAACTTATTGGATATATCTTAAAGTGGTAAAATTTTGAAAATAATTTTTAAAAAAGAATCAAGCAATTGTTCTAGTAGCACTTGCTGACTAAATATTCCTTTTCCATCAATATATTTTCTAATGAAAACTTGTTTTTTTCTGATTATATAAGTAAAAAGATAATACTTTATTTTTCCATATTATTTCTATATTATTAAGAGTTATTTCATAATGTTTGTTTGATTTTCTTTATACTATTTTATTGGATGGATGTAGAATATTTTTAAATGATCTCCTGTGGTAGATATCTAACACACTGCAGCAAGAGTTCTTTTTTTATGATATACTTTTAATATTCAGAAAATTAGAGCATAAGATAAACAGACATGCATAATGACTTAATGATAAATTTTTAAAATGAATTGTTTCATTTATTTTGTTAAAAATTTTAATAAAATGTTTCAGTTTTCTTTATCGAAGTCCTGTGTATTTTTATTTAAAAAAAAAATATTTGCTCCTGAATGTTATGTCTTTCTGCTACATTTAAAACATAATCTTTTAACTACATCTTCTGGTTTGCTTTTGCTAACAGGTAGGTAAGCTATTCTATTTTAAATGCTTATTTTATAACGATATCTTTTAATATATTAATACCTTTTTGTTGTTTTTCTTGGGTTTTTTTTTGATAAATAGTATGTTAAACAACAACAAAAAAATCTTTCAAAATGTATGTCTCATTATTGTCCTTATCTAATTGGATTGATTGTAATTTCAAGGACAATGTTAAACACTGTCCTGAGCCATCTGTTTTTTTCCCTGACATTCAAGAGATTTAATTCACTGTGTCACTCAGGAAGTATATTGTGTTGAGATGGTCTTTATTATGTTAAACAAGGATTTCCTTCTCTAGTTTGGTAAGAAGAATTCATTTTATCAAACTTTAAAAAATGCTTGGCAGAGTTAACTGTTTATATAATGTCTTTTAGCACTTAAGACAATTAAATGGTTTTTTTTCTCTTACCAGAGATAAATTATATAGACATATTTCCCTCTCTTGCATTCGAGAAATGACCTACTTGGTCACTGAGTAGTTTTCTCTTAATATAATTAAAACACTTTGTTAGCATTTTATTTAGGAGGGGTTTTTTTGTTGTTGTTTGTTTCTGTTTTTTGCATTTCCAGTGACACATGGGGTGGTAATGCAAATTTGTTTAATTTTTTGTTAGGTTGCAATATCAAGTTGTTCTTGCCTTTCTTTATGTATTTATGTATTGATTTATTCATTTAACCTAGAGAGTCCACCCTGCTCTTTATTCAAATGCAACAATTATTCATTTGTAACTTAACATCAGGCTCTGAAAAAATACATTTAGACAATACATTGACACTTTGTATATGGCTGCTTTGGTGCTTTGACTGAAGAATGTGTAGTTGTGACAGAGACAGTATGGACAGTATGGATAATATTTACTATCTGGCCCTTTAAAGGAAAAGTTGGCCAGCACTTACCTTACAGTAACATCCAAGCAGGAATTCCATGGCAACCCGAGTGATCTTTTCTGATGTTTCCTGTTAAATTAATTAAACAAGGCTGTTGGACAGAGATGACTCCAATGCCCTGGTCGTATAAGAAGCAAACCAAAGCCCCAGCCTGTAAATGTCTTAAGGTCAGGAAATCTGAATTCTAAAGACAATCACAAACCGCCAAATAGGCTGTAAGTTACAGCCAGTACAGTGATTTCCTTACTTTGGTTCTGCCCCTTCTCTATGGGTCTTTCCTCTGACTCATTTCTGCAGAAGGTGCAGAAAGCCATTTCCGGTTTGGCACTGCCCAGTTTGAAGAGAGTATTGCTCAAATAAATTTTTAAGAATTTTAATATGCCTCCAGGTGCCTGAGTGGGCTCAGTCAGTTAAGTGTCTGACTTCGGCGGAGGTCCTACCTCGTGGTGCTCACAACACGCAGGGATCCAGCCCCGTATTGTGCTTGGTGCTCAACGTGGAGTCTGTGTTTCCCTCTCCCTCTGCTTCTGCCCCTTGCCCCACTGCTGCTCTCTTTTTCTCTCGAATAAATAAATGAAAATCCTTTATTTTTTTAAAGAAATTTAATATGCCTCAAGTTATCTTTTAACATCCCTCATCTCAACGAATGTAACTCTATCAATGCAATTACATCAAAACTGATGACTTTATCTTTGATTGGCTGATTTTGTATTAAGTTATGATCAGGGAAGTAAAGGGCTAATGATTGTTATCTCAACTACTGTGTAACTCCGGAAGATAGGATTTAGCATATTCCAGAGAAGTAGGACACTGGAACACTAACTTTTTCTATAAATGTCACTTTTTCTTCTTTAATATTGTCACAGTTGGGATCACAATATTTAACCTCCCAAATTTTCATTATGATGTTTGTTATTGTAATAATTATTTCAGTGAAGACTTTTTTTTTAATCGATCAACGTGTTTTTGTATGGCATTGCATACACTCTCCTTTTCGGGTTCTCCTTCCCTCTTATTGACGGTAAACTTTTTTCAGTAGCAGCCATGAATACCTAAACACAGTGTTAAAGGGAGACAAATACAGTCAACTTAGAATCCTACATTATTGGTAGTTTCCTTCTATTCCTTTTGTTTCATTTCCTTTCTACTTAGATAGTTTGGCAAGGTGTGTGGTAGTCAGAACAATGGCTTCGCAAAAATGTCTGTGTCCCAATCCCTGAAACTTATCCCTGAAATTTATTACCTTATGTGAAAAAGGGGACTCTGCAGATGTGATTAGGATAAAGACCATGAGATGAGAAAACTATCCTGGATTATCCACGTGGGCTCAATCTAACCAAATTAGTCTTTACAAGTGAAGAACCTTTCCTGGCTGATGTCAGAGGAAGAACTGAATGTGAAAAAGGGACATAAGAGATGCACTATGGTGGGTTTTAGAGATGGAGGAAGGGCCAAGAACTACAAGATAATAAGTTTATATTGGTTTAAGCCACAGAGTTTGTGGTAACTTGTCACAGCAGCAATCGAAAACTAACAGAGAGAGTAAAAGAAAATCTGGCTTGACTTTAAAAATAATCTTAGGGGCGCCTGGGTGGCCCAGTGGGTTAAAGCCTCTGCCTTCGGCTCAGGTCATGATCCCAGGGTCCTGGGATCGAGCTCCACATCGGGCTCTCTGCTCAGCAGGGAACCTGCTTCCTCCTGTCTCTCTGCCTGCCTCTACTTGTGATCTCTGTCAAAGAAATAAATAAAAATGTTTAAAAAAAGTAATCTTATCATTACTTCATTATCTTCCTGCACTTACTGTTGTTCCTAAAAAGTCTACTGTTAGTCTAATTTTGTGTAGCTCTTTTATGTGTTTGAAACATGATTAATTTGGGGGGAAATGAGCCAAAGTTTCAGCTCAGCTACTGATCTTATCTAGAATACCTAGGTTTAAAACATATAACTTCATTATTAATTTCTTGGTAGCACTGTATTTTTCTCACCGTGATTAGAGAATATTGCTTGCACAAGTTCTACTTTTCAAAATTTAGAGGTTTCTTTTTTTTAGGCCTAAAATATAATGACATACTTTTGCAAATAATTTGTGGAACATGATATATAAACTACATATATTCTGTATAATTTATGACATTTTGTATAACTCAGTTAAATAAATCTTATTGAATGTATTATTTAAATTATCTTTATTGGTTTCTTGGTCCACCTGATTCTTCAATCTGATACATGTTCCATTCTTTCACTGTAAATACATATATATAATATATAATTTACATAAATTATATATAATATATATATAATATAAATTATATGTTGTGTATATATTAGTTTCTTGGTGTAAGTATAATAGCTTTTGCTTTATGTATTTTGATGCCATTTCATTGAATAAAGGTTGACTATTTTTATATCTTCAATGTAGTTTGCAATTCATGATTTTCTGCCTTTATTAACTCTTCTACCTGCTTTTTAATTTATTCTGCTCTTTGGGGTTTTTTTGTTTGTTTGTTTCACAGGTAGGTGGTTCCTTAAAAAATTTCAGCGTTTCTTATTTCATGATAAGAACATATAGCTATGAATTTTCTCTAATATACATCTGCCTTTAACCCACAGAATTCAATATGACATGCTTAAATTCTCACTGAGTTGTAAAGAGCCTCTACTTTTAACTGATTTTTTAGAAGAAATTCTTTTCTATTTCCAAGAGATTAGATTACTATTTTATATTTAATTCCTTGTTCTTTCAAATATAACAAGAAAATATGGCTGATCTACTTTCTTCAGTTTAATGTAATTTTGCTATAGGTCTTAGCATACAAGCAATTTGTAAAAAATAACCCATGGACATTTGATATGCCTGTGTATCTTATTATGAACAAATTTGAGCATCTTTTGATATCTTTAAGGGCCAAGCAAATTTGACTACAAAATATATTAAGAAGTATGATCTTCTATTAACAAGTAAATGTATTCCAAATAAACAAGAATGTTGACTAATAAGAAACAAATTAATATAACACGCAAGTATATTATATTTAAATATATTTACTTGTGTATCTATGTTAGTTGGTTATAAAATTATAATTATTAATAAATTAAGACAAACTTTTATGATTAATTGTATTTTGTATATCTACTTGATCTGATAATTTCTGAGAGAAAGGTATAAAATATGTCTTTATAATTAAAGCTCTGTTAATCCCTCCTATGTTCTTCACAACAGAAAGAATAGTTTTAAATAAGTATAAAATCCTCATATGGTTTTTTTGGTCATACTTTTGCTCTTAGCTTCCCAAGTATTCTTTTAGCCTGTAGACTACACTTAGTTCATTCCTAAGACTTTGCACATGATACTCTAATTTTCTGGAATACTTCCACCTCCTCACCTCCCACCCGTTTACCTTGTTCTTGGCATCTTTGCTTGTCTGCCTACTTCTCATCATACATTTTCAGGTATTTAAATATTCCTTCCCCATATAAGCCCTCCCAAAACTAAAATGGGTTCTTCCTTGAGGAAGAACAGTTTTCATAGTGAAATTCTGTTTTTCTTTTTTTTTTTTCCCCCGCTAGCTATTGGCCTCAGCTACTCTGAACATAAAGACTGCTCTGTGACTTTTGGGATATATATCTGCCAAGAAATGAGAACCTCTCAGGGAGTTATCCTTTCTTTCTTTATCTTTAAATTTCAGCACTTGGAACCAATACACTTCTTTGCAATTTTAATCATATCTGCACCATGTCTTCCAGAAAATCCTAACATTTACTGCTTCTTTGATGGCCCACTTCATAGTTTTACAGTGCTGCTAGACCATTATAATTTTGCATTTCTTCTCCTTTTAATTTATTGAGAGGTGAGAAAGTAAGAGAGGTAAGTATCTAAGCAGAATTCATTTTACAGAAATTCAAATTTTAGAAGCTATAAAACCCCTTAAGGAATGGGTATTGAATGACATATGAGTAAGTGCTTTTTGGCCTATTTTGAGTAAATATATTTAAATACAATATACTTGCATGTTATATTGTTTCTTATTAATCAACACTCTTGTTTATTTGGAATACATTTACTTGTTAATAGAAGATCATACTTTTTAATATATTTTGTAGTCAAATTTGCTTGGCCCTTAAAGATATCAAAAGATGCTCAAATTTGTTCATAATAAGAAAAATGCCAATTAAAATTACCCTGAATTTTTATTTCTCCCCTATCAGGTTGGCAAAAATCCAAAAGTTTTACAACTGTTGGCAAGGCTGTCAGGAAATAGGAACTCTTATATATTGCTGGTACAACCCCCATGGAAGAAAATTTGGCAGTATCTAACAAAATTATATAACTATTTAGCCTTTGACCCAGAAATCTCATTTCTAGGAATCTATCCCTGAGATACTCTGGAAAAACATGAAAAGACATATGCGTAAGTCTATTTACTAGAGCGTTATTTATAGTAGCAAAAGCTGGAAAGAACCCAAATGCTCATTAATTGGTGTCTGATCAAATATGAACTATTATACATTCATACAATGGAAATATGTAGCTACAAAAATAAATGAGGAATACTTTTATATACACATATGAAATAATTCCCAGTGTGTATTTTTAAATGAAAAAGAAAAATAAGTTAGAGAAAACCGTATGATTCTCTATAGGTCAGAGAAAGAAATAAGAACATAGATATTGAAGATAAAAAATTTGTATATCTTGTTTTATAGATTTCACTTTGTACTCATGGATGTATTTTACATAAAATTATAAAAATCAAATCAAAATTAAAAAAATACAAAGCTAAAAACAAAATTAAAATGAAAAAAGTAAATCTAACTGTATTGAATTTCTGGCAAAACTACTCAGAAAATAATTAATGCAAGAGACTTTAAAATATAGTAAACTGACTGAACTTTCTTAGTGGCTTATATCCTGAAGACCAAAATAACAGAAAAAAATTAAACTGTTTTTGGTAATCTACTCTTGCTTTGTTATTCTGTGACTCTTTTGTGTATAGTAGGATAAAGCAAATACAACAATGGCATCAGGAACTAGAAGTTTTGGTGTAAGAGTCAAGAAGATGTAGATATAAGATTAAGGAAGTTAAAAATTCTGAAAGTCCACATTTGAATTACAAACATCAATATGATGTCATATATATTTTATCTTAAAACAAACCAAACCAAAAGCAAAATATATTTTCTAGATTTGTCTACTGAAAAGCCTAGAAACAATAAATAACTCAAGGGTAATGAGCACCCACAATGTCCAAAATGTGGTCCCTAAGTACCATTTCCAATAAGTAAACCAAGGCTCCTTTAAAAAATGGATGAATCCACATCTGAGTCAGGAAATACACAAGATAACCAGGCAGGCAGGGGATACCTCCATGACCAGTTTCCAATAAAAACCTTGAATACTGAGTTTCTAGTGAGCTTCCCCAGTATATGACATTTTATGTGTGCTGTCATTTGTTATTAAGTGAGTAATGTGTCAATCCATCCAGAGAGGGCTCTTTCAAGTTTGTGTCTGGTTTCCTCTAGCCTTCACCCTATGTGCTTTTTCCCTTTACTGACTTCTCTTTGTATTTTCTTGCTGTGAGAAATCATAGCCTTGACTATATGTTCAGTCCTATGAGTTAGTCTAGTGCATCACTGAATCTGAGGGTGTTCGTGGGGACCCCAAAACAAAGACTCTACCTTATCACTAGTCTACAGGAAATATATGGGATAGAGGAACGTGTAAACGATACCAAGGAATGCAACACCAGAGTACAAAATGTGGAAAGCTCTATAGTTTCTTTAACAAATAAATTGCTGGAAAAGCAAAAAAAGAGGAAGAAGAATTCTACTAATTAAGAGATTTTTGAAGCATTTAGAGATGAAATAAACCAATGTTTGGAACTGGTTTTAAAGTAATTCAACAGAGGTTGTGGAAGAGAGAACATAGTAGATTATAGAGGAAACCAGATTGCTTCTAAATTGATATTTGTTAAAATTTAATAACAGGTTTAGGGGCACCTGGGTGGCTCAGTGGGTTGGGCCTCTGCCTTCGGATCAGGTCATAATCTCAGGGTCCTGGGATTGAGCCCCACATCGGGCTCTCTACTTAGCAGGGAGCCTGCTTTCCCCTCTCTCTCTGACTGCTTGTAATCTCTGTCTGTCAAATGAATAAATAAAATCTTTTAAAAAAATTAATAATGGGTTTAAGTAGATTTACTATATTTTATAATAAAATTTGTAAGATATTTACTATATAATATAATCTTGAGCTTAATTTTAATAATTTAAAAACTAAGGATTTAAAATTGTATGTGCTAATATTTTAAGTATTTTTTGCATATATGTTTATATGTGAGGTTCTCTCCAATTTTCCTTTTTTTATTTTAACTGTTTTTAATATTAAATTTCTATCTGCTTCGTGTTTTTCTCTATGCTTTAAGAAAAATACATATTAAAAGAAGAATCTGTTCCTTGAAGATTATTTGAGCCAAGGTTCTTTTTCATCAGAAATTCTTTAATATATGTATATAGTTTTCATTGCTTATTGTTGCTTTACATTGATTCTTCTTTTGCAACTATGCAATATTTTATATTTTAACAGAAAATTCATTTCTGATTTTAAAGAAATACCTACATTTTCCCAAAGAAACATACTTTGGTATGAAAAATACATATAGGGGCACCTGGGTGGCTCAGTGAATTAAGCCGCTGCCTTTGGCTCAGGTCACGATCTCAGGGTCCTGGGATAGAGCCCCGCATTGGGCTCTCTGCTCAGTAGGGAGCCTGCTTCCCCCTCTCTCTCTGCCTGACTCTCTGCCTACTTGTGATCTCTCTCTCTGTCAAATAAATAAATAAAATCTTAAAAAAAAAAGAAAAATACATATATATTTCATATGTATGTGTGTATATATATATATTTTGCATACATGTATATAAATACATATACATTTTATATATTTTAAATGCATATGTATATTTTGTACATTTCCTTCATCATTTGTAACTGTTCCATCTTCCCTCCCCTACTCAAATAAACCTGAGATTCTGGACCTTGGCTACAGAGGATAGACTATAGGATTATATGAAAAAGAAAACAGGTAAGGGGAAAACTGGAATTGGAACACATTAATACTCAGGGGTCAATGAGATTCCTTGAGAGTGAAGCAGAAAGACCCCAGCATATACAAAGAAAACATGACAAAGCCCCAGCTGATTCGATGGAAGAAATCAGCTCAAGGCTTTTGTTTTTAGAACTTCCTCAGTTTTCCTGTTTCACATTTCATGCATCTGTTATTTCATATTATTTCCTTGCTCCTAATTTCCTTAGGATTTCTGGATGGGCTTCCTCTAAATCCCTGAAATATAACTTTAATCAACTTAATTTCTGCTCTCTTTCTTTAATAAAGTTTGCGTATCAGATGTGAATTTACTTTTGACACAGCCCTAGTTCCATCCCAAGAGTTTGAGTATATAAATAACATTCAGTTTCATGATTTCCTAACTTGTCCTTATTTCTTAAATCAATAATGTGAATGAAATTACAGCTCACAACTTATTTCCTACTTGATCTGTATTTAGGCAAATGCACTTAGATTTTCAAGTGTTTGACTTTCAAAATCATTCTTAAACATGTATTTATTTATTTGTAAAATCAAAAACAAAATAACATTTATCAAATAGAAGATGAACACTGTGTTGTTCTCTCTACTGTGTTAGCATTTCATCATCCTGGTTTTTGTCATCTTGATCCCTTTTCTCCTTCCTAATAGACATCTCTGTAAATTTTTTCCTTAATGTTCTATTTTTAGTTACACTTACTACAATTATTTAGGCTAGCATTTTCCAATTGGCAACCCTCAAAACACTCTTCTATAATATGTTAACGAGTGTCCTAGAAAAAAGTAAGGCTAGCTTAGCAATGCAGAAGTAAATACAATTACACTGATACACTTATTTAAAGACATCTTAAGAAGACTAATATAATCATAAGTATTGTGAATTATCTTTAGGAAGTTGCATTATGCAGAACTTTTCCTAAATTGTGCAACTATGGAACTCATTTTAAAGCCCGGAACATTTTTAATATTCCATAAAAATCAATGTTTTTCTAACAGGACAATACTGTCTTGGGCTATCTCTAGATTTTTAACCAATATCAATGCTCACCCACAGGCAAATCTGCTATTTCTTCTTAATTATTCAGTTTTTTTATTTTTATTAATGTCTTGGTAACCTGGAGCAAATCTTTAATTTTTTGTGTGTGTGAAAAGTATAAATGGTATATTTTCTGAAACACTGCTTATTTTGTTGCAGTTTAGCTTGATTAGGTATAAATTCTTGAATCACAACTGTTTACTATCAAAGCACCACAAATTTTATTTTCTTTGGACACCATTTTAGCTGTCTTCCTCTTTAATGAATGTAACTTTACATTTAAGAAGCAGACATTTGGGGGGCACTTGGATGGCTTAGTCGATTAAGCATCTGCCTTCAGCTTGGGCCATCAACCCAGGGTCCTGGGATTAAGCCCTATGGTGGCGAGGGGGGGGGGTCCCTGCTCAGATGGGAGCCTGTTTCTTCTTCTCCTCTGCTCCCCCGCCCCACTTGTCTGCATGCTCTCTCTCTCTCTCTCTCTCTCTCTGAGATAAATAAATCTTTTTTTTCTTTTTTAATAGCAAACATTTCATCAGAATATGTCTAGGTAAGTATCGCTTTCATTTATTTTTCCTGAGTCATGGTAAACCTCCTCAGTTTCTAGATCCAAAATTTTCTTGCACCTTAATTACTTAACTCCGTTTGGATTTCCTCTTATTCCTATTATTTATAGTTCGTATATTTGTTCTTCTCCTTAATTATTTTTTTCTCACATGATTTACATTGGTTTATCCTTTCCTTCAGCATACTAGGAGCATACTACTAGGAGCAAACAGCATACTACTGTTTATGTCTGTACACCGAGGGCTCAAATTTTCTGCAGCTTTAAGTCATCTCTTCTGGTGTATCTCAGATTTGGCTACTGCAGTTTTATTTTGGGGCAATTTCTTCCTATAATTTTTTTCCTTCTCATCTCAATATTCATTTATTATTTAATCTCTTTTTATCTATAATTTATCCCATCATGGTAGGCTCTACTTGTGAAGAGATAATGTTCTCTTACATGCTAGGACGTTCTTTATCTTCTTTTGTGTTACATTTAAGCCCTGTATTTGTTGTTTTGGGACTCACTCTTGAATGAAGAAATATATCCTTAGGGAATGTTCAAAATGAGGGAATTTTTCCTAATTCCCTTTTACTCCATTACTCATAAAATCCTTAGTTTCCTCTTTCTTTTCAACATGTTTACTGAAGGCTGATTGCTAAAGAAATTCTAAGAGGCCCTCTAAGGTAGTAGCTGGGAAAACAAAACAAAACTAACTTGAAGTCATGAAGCCATCAGGACAAAGTATTATTGTGAAGAGACAAGATTTGTATTCAATCAGCTTTTATTTTTTGGAGAGAAGAGGGAGATAAGGTTGCTGGGCATCTCATTCCTTATCTTAGTTTTGCCCTCAACTTTCTATTTCGGCTTCCAGTTTTCCTAAAGTGAAATAGGATTTCTTTGCAGTCCTCATAGCTCAATTTACTATTCTTGAAGAGGAAGCAATTTCTCGGAAAAATGAGGTAATCTGTTGTGTTTTATGATAATAAAAGACCACACCACTGAGCATGCTCCATTCCTAAGACCTTTCTAGTCACGGGATATTTTCTCTGAGAGAAATGGAAACGTCTTTCTGAAACCAATGTTCGCTTACCGGCAACTTCTAAGAGCACCTCCTTCCAGGGAATGAAAGCCTAACAGTTATATTGATCCATTTGCTGCTTGGAAGAGAGATTCCCCCTACTTACTCTCTGTAAAAATGGTAGCTGGGCACAACAGAGGTCTGTGGAAGGGCTGCTTAAATTGGGTAACGCCTCACATTCTCTTTTTTAAAGTAAATTCTACGTCCAAGGTGAGGCTTGAACTCAGGACCCCAAGATCAAGAGTCCCACGCTCTACTGATTAGTCAGCCAGGCACCCCTCAGATTCTTGATATATCATACTCGTAATAGATTAGAAACATAATTATTTATGAGAAAGGTAATGTTACCATTTCAGAATGTTGTTATGTGTACCAAAGGAGTGACTTAATAGCCAAAAGATGTGATTTTCCTTGTAAAATATATACAGTAATTATTTAAAAACTATGTTGGTGTTATCATTTTAAAGTAAATTCAGAAGATAGGTTTCCTAGAACTTTCACTTAATCATTTTCCTGAATATAATTTTCTTTTGATAAGGGGAGTATGTATGTGATACCCAAATATATGCACTTTTGACTGGTAAATATTTGAGACTGGTTTACATATTTTATATATTAATCAATAGAAAACTAAAGACTCAGTTTTTCCAAGTTGGAATGTGTTCTATTTTTCACATTTGCCATTCTGGTATACTTCAGTTATATTCAGAAACTTTCAAATGTTTAACTGTGACCCAAGTGAGTTCTCCTTTTTGTATCTATTACAAATAATGAGTTAGGGAACATTCATTCTGAATATCCTAAACCCTAATCCTTCAATACTATTCCTAAGTAGAATAAGTATTTCTGTTTGTTTAATATAAAGCCTCTAATAGAAAATCCCCATAAATTAGTAATTTTGTCTTAAAATAGTTAAAAATAATTCTGACAGTTGTATGGTGACAGATGGTAACTACACATGGGGAGCATAGCATAACGTATATAGACTTGTTGAATCACTGTATTGTACACCTGAAACTAGTGAAATGTTATGTATCAACTATACCTCAATTAAAAAAAAATTCTACCCAATTGATAACTATTGTTCTTATGTTATTATTTTATCTGTTTTTATTTGTCTCAAGAATGATTCAACCTTGAGGCACCTGGGTAGCTCAGTCTTTAAGGTACTGACTCCTGATTTTGGCTCAGGTCATGACATTATGGTCATGAAGTTGAGCCCTGCTTTGAGCTCCATCAGCATCGAGTCTGCTTGAAATTCTCTCTCCCTCTCCCTCTGCTTGCCCTCCCTAAATAAATAAATATTTTTTTAAAAAGAATTATTTAACCTCAATTACTGTGTTTTATTTTCTCTAAAAATTTTTTGTACATGTACTTTCTGCAGTTATTTGATTAGATAATGGAGAAAACAACTTCTAGAATTCCATGGAATTTGTCACCACGAAAAAACCATTAGACAATAATACTGTGTAGATTTTGGGGAACTGAACTTATGCCAAGTGAACTAAACCCGAAGACAACCATTAGAAGTTGCAGCCCCCTCCCATACAATTTATTACCTGTATACTTCCTTCCCCCTCATCTCTGTCTCATGATATGAATAAATTATTAAATGGTTATGTGGGGAAATTAAGTTGGTCAAGGGGACCACTGTGTTGCTACTAGCTTGTTTGCTCCTTACTGCAAAATGTGCTGAGCCCTTGGCCTTATTGTCCTCAGCTGCAATCCAACCCCCTGTGTCAGAGCATTCATCTGGTCCCTCATGATGCTCGTGGCACTTGAGGGACCAGGGGAACCCATGGTACCATGATGACATCTTATTGTGGTGCTGTATATTTCGGGCAACTATGAAGTGGTACAGGTTTATTCTTTGCTGTCCTCTGTGAGGCTGGGGTTGCTTCTGACAGAG
Source organism: Martes martes (assembly GCF_963455335.1). Classification (NCBI taxonomy): domain Eukaryota; kingdom Metazoa; phylum Chordata; class Mammalia; order Carnivora; family Mustelidae; genus Martes; species Martes martes. The sequence continues at coordinate 76,262,067 of NC_137896.1, read as the reverse complement.
TTTTTAAAGCTGCTGAATGTGTATCTGTTGTCTTAACTCAAAATAACTTGAAAGTAGGTAAAAAGGAATGAAAAATCAAAGGCTTGGTAGGGATATTGTGTAACTCTAGTGCATATATTGAAATGTAGTTTACATTAAAGAAATTACTGAATCTATTCATATTGCTAGAAGGGGTGTGGTCAGATCACATCCAGCTTGTCACAGTTTTGACAGGGTCTCCATGTTGGATCACTTCAGTCCAGAATCTGGATCCCAGCCTTAGAATCTCATGAAATGAGTGTTGTCATATACTGAGCGTGGCTGGGGCTCTCATGGATGAACTTAGGCTGTTAAAGGTCACATCTAAACCAGACACACAGTTCATTCATTCATTACCAGAGATACCCTTTCTGGAGAGGGTCATGCTAGTATTTGCTAAGCAGGAGAGGCTCCTCCCCCTTCATCAAGAAGCCGATTCTAAATCAAAAGACTGCTCTGGACAGTTAGAAGCAGAACAAATGAGGATGGTAGTGAGTGAGGCTTGAAGAAATACCTCAATTCATTTCTTGGTGCCCAGTTGCTCTGGTTACTACGCATTGCTGACTGACATATTGCCTGTTTTGGAATTTCTTGTTCTTGTTTTTCTATACTTCTACTGCTTCTACCCCTGTTCTCTTAATATACCATTTTTCTTGGCTGTGTTATTATAAAAGATTTAGCTATTTCCCCCTTTTTTTGGAATGAGGCTGGGAAAATGAATATCTTGGGATCTCACTCTTAGCTATGGAGCCTCCAATCTCTTTCAGATGACTTTGCAAATATCCATCTCATCTTTGTGTGTTTGTTATATCTGTATAATTGGTATTGTTTTATACTGGTGTATTTATTGTATAATTGGTATACATTGGTATAATTATCAGCTTTTCAAATATCTGAATATTAAGGGAATATTATTACCAATAATTGGGTGAATGCATTATGTGTCAACTTATTATTTAGTGTATGTATTTACAAATATATAAAAATGGTCCAAAATTCATTTATTTATTGAACAAATAGGTATTTTGCACCTATTATGTGCCCAGCACTTTTGTAGGTGCTGGAGACACAGTGAGTAGACAGTCAAGCTTTCCATATTCATGGAAATCTCATTCTAGTGACAGTTAACAATTATGGATATATATTTATGGCTTAATTTCAGATAGTAATAGGCTTATGAAGAAAAATGAAGCCACGTAAAAACTGAAGAAAGACAGGGGTGGTTATTTTAGATGGGATCATGATAGTTTAAATAGTTCTCAGAACACAAAAGCTATGTCAGGAATGTCATTAAACAAACAGATGTATTTGCTAATTCTGTTATTGCCAGTTTGATCATCAAAACATTGCAATAACTGTAATGTGAATATGCAACATCTGTCAATAAATCTGACATTTTCTCATCTTTGTGATTCAGACATATTAGCATTGATTGGTTGTAAGATGAAAATATAAAAAAATCTTGTTCAAATGCAGTCAACATATAAATACTTTGAGGACGCTGTTAACGGGACTGACATTTGGATGTGTGATGAAATGGAAGAGATACCATAGAAATTCAGATAATGTTGAGAAATTCTCAAACTTCAGTTAGTATATTAGTCTTCTGTTCTTTCATAATCCATAAAAAGCATGCAGCATACGGTAATGTGTCAAGAATTTTTTAAAATCCTATTTATGTGTGTAAGTTCAAATAAGATGCATCTTCTTTGCTGTATTATATAATGATGCTAAAATGTGAGGTCATTTAAGGATTTGCCAAACATGGAAAAAGAAATATATTTGCAGTTTTTACATTAGGATACAATTATGCTTTGAGAAAGCACTATTGCCTAAATACATCTTGAAAATACGCTTTTGAGAGGGAATGAATAGCACACAAATTCTGATTTCTTTTAAGTCATCTTGAAAAATGGACTACAGACACATGAGCCGAGCTTTAATAAAGTGCTAATTAGGAGTGCATGCCACCGTTTGAATGGTGGCTGTATGAAATGTACAGAAATCTCGGCAGTGGAGGAATGGTACGTGGCTTTTGGGGATAAGTTGTGACAGCTAGGTGCCGGTCCTTTGATGACATGAATCTAAAACCTCTAATGCTGACAGAGACTTTGAAATTATCTATTCAAACTCTCAATTTGCACATGAGGAATCTAGGGCTTAGCATGGGTAAGTGACTTGCTCAAAATCACTTGGCAAACAGGTCCCCTGATTAGTGAGTCTGGGCGGCGCCTCCAGCCCCACACTGCCTCACCTTCCCTCCCATTGCTTCTCAGCCATTTTGTTGAACTTCACAATGCAAGGACTTACAAATAAAGTAGATTTCACATGTGTAAATTATCCTTTTGTTCACTACCTGCTCCAGTGAAATAGTTGCAGTGGACAAGAATGACAGTAAGTGAAAATGAGGTGGACGGGTTTCATTGCTCCTTTTTCTTATATCCAGCCAGAAGAAATTGTAAAAACTTATGATGTAAATGGAAGTTGGAAGAGAGGTTTGGGGCAGAGCTGGTGATCAAGAGAAGAGAAAGCAAAAAGGGGGCCATGGACACTGAGGTAGAAGATTGCAGCTCTTCCGTCAGCAACCATTTCCCTGGTAGCTGACTTCCCTGATTTTGGACAGGAGAACTGTTAACAACTCCTGACCCTTTCTTTTGTTGTCTAGAGAATGAAGAGAGGTGACTAGTTAATCTTTGAAGTCCTTTCTTGTGTCACTAGTCAAGGACTGGGTATATATTCAGCCTTTTGGAAGTCTTATGGAGGACATCTATGCAGTTTGTGGTAAAGCCTCTGTCACCCCTCTCTACATCCGATTAGAGAGCACTGATGTTTGTTTTCAGGTAGAGATAAGGCTGTCTTTGCTGATCGGTTATTAAGTCTAGTAGTTTGGGATTATAGTCAACTCTTGACTAATCAGAGTAAGTAGGGAAGGAGGGTGATGCAGAAAGAAGAGAGCACAGATGACCATAAATCATGTGTGAAACAAAACTCAAGTATAGTATCGTGCTTAGGAACAAACAGTTATTATTGTGTTCAAATCTTCACTCTATATTTACTAGCTAAGGGATCTTTGGAAAGACCTAGAAGACCTTATGTGGCCTGGCCCCTGACTGTATCTATGACTTAATGTCCTGGCTAATTCCTCCCCACACAATTTGCTTCAACTATAAAACACTGCTTGCTCATCTGTTGTCAGTACAAGTATGCTCCAACCTCAGGGCCTTTGCACATGCTGCCTTTGCTCTTCCTCCAGATACCTTCATGGAGCACTACTTTCTTCTTTCTAGTTTCCCTCAAATGTCACCTTTTTAGAGAAAAGTTCACTGACTATGATAGGAGGAATTATTTTAGAAACCGAACTCTGTATTCTTACCCTGCTCAATGTTTCTTTATAGTCACTTCCCAAGGTACTATATATGTGTTTTTGTTTGGTTGTCTTTCTTCTACTTTTACCAGTAAGTGAATTCTTTGATGTAGTCCTTGTTTTTTGTTTTGTTTTGTTTGGCTTTTTTTTTTTTTTTTTTTTTTTTGACAGACAGAGATCACAAGTAGGCAGAGAGGCAGACAGAGAGAGGGGAAAGGAAGCAGGCTCTCTGCTGGGCAGAGAGCCCGATGTGGGGCTTGATCCCAGGACCCTGGGATCATGACCTGAGCCAAAGGCAGAGGCTTTAACCCACTGAGCCACCCAGGTGCCCCTTTGTTTGGCTTTTTGATCTGAAAAGCTATCTGGCACATAGTAACTGCGCAGTATGCATTTGTTGAATAAATACATGCCAATACCCAATAGTAGAGCCAGTAACAGAAATGGCTACAGGGTGCCCCTCTCCAGAGAAATACTGGTGATGAGTGAGGAGGATGGGATCTTCACTTCTCATTGGATATGATTATTTTTATTCTGTGTATATTACATTTGTTATAAATTATTTTAAAGAGATTGTGGCCTGGTCTAAAATATACCATTATCCTACGCACATTTAATCTGTATTTAATTTTATTTCTTCCACTTCAATCTGTGTTGCTTCTGATCATAAATGGAAATGAGCCAGCAGAAAGGAGATAGTATCTATCCACTCGGCATCCATATGAGAGTTCACTGTTCTGGAACCTGAACGCCATGAACTCTCACTAATGACCACAGATATGAACCTAGGAAAATACTTTTATATGAATTAACTGAAATGATACAAATTAAAAATGTGGCAAATGTGGATGTGAATCCAAATACAAGTAGATACAATCAACTTGAGGGAACGCACCAAACCATTCATGTGGCCACAATTCCTCAAGCCCCACTAACTTTAAATATTTTCTGTATCTGCCTAGCTTCATTTATGTCTCTTCAGCAGCTTGTCTTTGCATGGAAGAGCTGTAGTAGGAGAAGAGACCCGCCATGTGATGGGCAACACTAGAGATGAGGGTTTGAGTATAACATATGACAAATTAACTTCTTCCCGATTGTTACCCCTGGCAGGTGTTTTGTCTTCCCGAATGAAGTATTTGGGGGACGTAAAACATTTCAGATCTGTGCTTTTCTTGGTTGTGTGATTCTGCAGACATGAAAAATAGACAACTAACAAGGGAATGGATATTTTTAAATGAGGAAAGGAAGTATTTACATCAGTGAAAAAAGTGAAAAATGCTTTTGTTTTTCTCCTCCCCCCACACTACACACACACACACATACACACACCCTGTCCTAATCCACACACACACATCCAATTCACACACACACAGACACCCATGCACACACACATGCACACAACAGTGTCCTAACACACACCCACATCCAATCCACACACATACACACATGCACACACACACATACACAGAGTCCTAACACACACACACACACACACACACACACACACACATCCAATTCACACACACACACACATACACACACACACCCCAGTTCCTCACCCCAGGACTCGGATGATCAATGCCCAGGCTCGGCCCTGCTCCTGCTGAAGTCACATGTGGGTTCTAACAAACCCCCCTCTAAGGCTGCCTCCTATCACATGCTCTTCAGGACAGGATGAACACATCCACCAAAAATCATGTTTTCTTTGCATCCTAACTGAAACAGCATTAAAGGGGGAAATGGGAATTCAGCGCTGCCAGCTGCAGTATCTCTCCTATCAGCTCACCAATAAGGCCTGGTAGGGACCTGCCGAGCCTCTGGATAAATTGTATTTTCCAAGGGTTAATTAAGCTGTCTTGAGCTTCTGCATGAAGAGGAACAAACTGGCACTTGCAGCGCTTTCTGAAACCTGCTGTCGACATTACAGTCCCTGCTGCTTTTAGCTGTATCGATCCAATGCCTGACCTGTGAAATCCTTGATGGCTGCTAACACTAGAAGCTTACTGGAGCTTTCCAAGGGAGCTTCGGGACAGCTTGTGTAGTCAGGTACAATTACCTATCCCTCCAGGAGAGCCAATTAGTTCACAAAGAGCTGGAGCAGAACAAATGTTTTGTATGTGATTTAGAATCCTAAAAAAGAAAGGAGAAAAAAGGGGGAAAAAGGCTTTGTTCTGTCTGATTCTTTTGTTCCTAATTTTATGATTATTGTTCCATTCACAGTGGTCCTCACATCGCCTCACATGTTTCTGAAAGAATTATAAGAACATGATAAACTGTATTTACCATCTTCCCTCTTGAAACTAGGAAAATTTTCCCCTGCCATTTAAGACCCAGCTTCTGGACTAATTGTATGAACTCAAAGGTAGGAAAACCCAAGTTTGTTCTACTTTCTGCGTTTTAGAAACTTTCCCGCAAAATAGTACAATAAATTTTATTATAATGAATTGCTCCTTAAAAAAAAAAAAAACAAAAACGGATGGTTGGCACCTAGTTCTGAAACTTGGCTTTGCAGATAGAATGAAAGAATAAGAGATTCCTCCGCAGAAAATTGCTCTACACATCCAGTTATATACCAACATTAGCATGATTGATTCTGAAACTGAGCTAACGTTATAGATTGTCAACTAATGAAGTGTGGTGTACTCTGAATACAAAGGTAGCACAACCGATCTATCATCTGTGCCCTGAGCCTAAGACTGCCTTCCTGGTCATAGGTATCAGTATTACTGGGGCATTAGCATCACGTGCCCATTTTCCGTGGTGACTAGCGATGTTCACTTATGAGCTCACTGCAGGAGGTGGTCTGTCCATCATTAAATACATTTCTTCTGTATTTTTGTCCTTGGATATTATCTTAATCTTGCAGCAGGGACTGATAATTAGCCCTCATAGCATAATGTACCAATAGAATTGACCGCAAATAGAATTTACTGCCCTCTAGTACCAGATAGACATCAAAATGAGGAGAAATGGCAATCAGTTGTTATTTGCAATAATGGGGACAAAATTTTAAAATCTGGTTTCAGATCTTCTTTCAGTAAAATAAAATAAAATCATAAATGCATCTAGGACTGTTTGGTAGCTATAAAATGAACTGGGACCAGGAGTTTCATGTAAAAAAGGGTTATCAGGTATCCATCACGAAACCCTTTAGTCCCAGTTGAGAAGAAGATAAATGAAGCATTTTGATCCTATTTCTGAAGTGTAGTAAACTGAAATTAATGAAAACGTTTGATCATATTTTAGAAAGAAGTCATCTAAAGTCAAGTCAGTCTCTGACATAAAAAGTGCAAAGACAGTAAAACAAAAATTAAAAATAATTAAAAAAAAATCAGTCGGTTGGGTTTTACCTCAGCTCCTCTTAATAAGATCTAGTTTTAGTGATTTGTAGCAAAGTCGTAATTGCACAAAGAAGTAAGGCATAATTGGCACCCGAGGTAGGCGGAACTGCAAGCTGGCTTACATGGAGGTATAAGGCAGAAACTTGGGCGTACGTCAGGGTCTGTGTGCCTGAGAACTTCCGGAGGTTTGTCCCCCCAGTGCAGGCAATGTCAATGAAAGTGGATTCATGCTGCCTCAACTTCTCCGTCTGTAGGCATAATTGCATAGAGCGGGAGAGAAAAGAGCTTTTGTTGGTCTGTTTGTAAAATGCATTGAAAATTTGGCATCGATGGCATTCTGCTGCTTCAAATGCTTTCCTCTCTCCCTTATTAATGTCAAGTGGTGTTAAGGCCACTCCATTTGGGTGTTGGAAAGGGAGCTGATAACAGTTTTCAGTACTGGAGAGTCTTAGCATACATAATTTGGTAACTGGAAAAAAAAACACAAAACCCTGTGTGATTCAGGGCTAAATTCACTATTTTAACTGGTAAGAGGCAAGCAGATGGTCCATTCCATTGGTGGTCAACTTTTGGTTCAAGAATACATGTTGTGAAAATGAGATCAAAACCATAAGCTTAATTACTCCAGAGTCCTCTCTTTTGTTGCGTGAGCCCTAATCATGGCCTCGTGCTCTCTAGGTGATGTTCACATGTTACACGTTGTGCCCTGAGAGAGCAATGGGTAGGTCATGCAAATCCTTCACCTTCCCTGGAAAAGCAATCTAAAGTAGGTGTCAGTAATCCTGGATATGACGGCGACTTATTTGTTACTATGTGGTACCTACCCTTATTTATTCTTCAAAATACCTTTTCCAAAAGAAAACATTTTCAAAGTACCAGTGAAAATTCTAAAGGCAATTTTTCTTTGCAACCATTCTTTGAAAGAGATAGTAAGAGTTTAGTAAACTCTTTCTCAGTGTATATACAGGCCTCCTGAATAGACTAGGACTTTAGTTTTACTCCAGTTCTCAGGGGCTATCATCAAGTGTTAACCTGGCACCTATAGGTATGAATTAAAGACCATCAACAGAGCTGACAGTTTTCCTATCCTTTCTCACCTCCTTCTATTAAGTCTCCTATTAGGAAGGAGAATAACTTCGTAAGATTGCAACTTGAAAGTTTTCAATCTATTTAACAGAATAAAGTACACAATGATCTGATTTTTCTAAATCATAAGAGGCCTTAGAGGTACCTGCCGAAGATACCAAGTACAAACAACATCGCCAGCGACATTTTAATGTTTGAAATATCGGTGTTCATCATACATAATACAATAGTGAAGATTTTAAAACTCTGTTTTTATAAAAGAGTAGCGAGTTGGGGAAACCTAGAGGATCAGCTCCTGAAAGCTTCATTTCTAAAGTATCAAGAATATTATTCTCATTGGAAAATTGCTGCTGATATCCATCAAGTGCCTGCTTTCTTCTCCAACCAGAGCATAAAGAGTCCATGTTGTTACCCTCTGAGCGTGCCTGTAAGTAGAACTAAGTGTGATTCTTCATCTAAAATCCTCAAGGAAGAGGAAGAATGGGTTCCCCAAACTTGATGGATGTAGGTGTTCAAATGAGAAAGTGAATAAAGTGTCAGACTCAAGCACAGAAAAGGATAAAGGAATTAAAGAGTCAGATAGAGGAGAGAGTGCTTATTCAAGTCTAAATGTTTACTGCTTCATGGTCCATTAGGGCATCCTGGAAGGAGGCTTAGTGTAAAATAAATGAATACGATTCTTAACAAATAATGCCATTAATGCTGCAGGATGTTCATTTCTTTTTAAAATCTATTGTTATATGTTGAATGATATATTTCTTACTAACTGTGAAAACATGACACTCTTCATCTTAAGTTTATTTCTACATTAATTCAAATTCATCTCTCTAGAAAAATTTCCCTCGTTTATATCCCTTATTTATAACATCTAATAAAATCTTCCCAAAGGTAGGAAACTCACCAAAAGGATATCTGTCCTTGTATCCGAATGACATTTTTACATTTTCCCTTCTAAATATTCTCTTCTGGCTCTAAGTTCACTGCAGATATAGAGGCCAAAATCGTGCTTGATCTATAAAAGCTAATAAAAACTGTAGCTTTCCCATCACAGCTCAATTGCTCTTTCATTTATTAATCATTTTGTACAAGCCCTCTATTTACTAGACACTGTGCTAGGGACTGGGTTGATAATGGCGAACAAAACAGACACATCCCTTGTCTCCTGATGCTTACAGACTAATGGGATAGATTTTTTAAATTCAAAGTATAGTAAGTGTTCAGGAAGGAAAAAATACACAGTTATGTGAGAGCAAATACTGGGGTACCAGTATGGGAGTATCAAGGAAGAATTTTCTAAGGAATGAAGTTTGAGCTATGAGCTAAAGTTTAATTGGAGGGGTTTTAAAGATTTTTTTTTTTTTTTTTTTTTTTGACAGACAGAGATCACAAGTAGACAGAGAGGCAGGCAGAGAGAGAGGAGGAAGCAGGCTCCCCGGGGAGCAGAGAGCCCAATGTGGGGCTCGATCCCAGGACCCTGGGATCATGACCTGAGCCAAAGGCAGAGGCTTTAACCCTCTGAGCCATCCAGGCGCCCCAATTGGAGGGGTTTTAGAACGATATGATGGCAATTAGAAGAGGCTTCTAAGTATAACGTTATGCAGAAAGGAGAAAAGAGCTGGTAAACCAGAAGGAGACAGTAAGGTTGAGCACACGGAACTAGAGAAGGAGAGAGGTCAGAGGTGAAGTTAGGACAGCAGGCAGAGTGAGGACCATGAAGACCATGGGTTCCATTAACAGCATTGGTCTTTGATCCTACAGTAGTAGGACACCATTGCAAGCTTATAAGTAGGAGTGACCTAATGAGATTTGAATTTTCAAAATACTACTCTGTTACCTGTGGAGAATGAAAGGGAATAAATAAACAGGTTAACTAGTTAAAACTTTATTGCAGGGATCCTTCTATCCTGCATTCTCAGCACTAATTGTCAACTCACGCCTGTGATTGCCTGGAAATAAACATGTCTATCTCTATACCCAGAACTGCCAGGTTTCAAACTGGCAGCCTGTAGGCTCAATCTAGACCCTACACACTTTTTTGCTTGTGTAGCATTAAAACATTGTATTGCCTTTTTTTTTAAACCACATTAATTTTACATAAAATTCTGACTTCTAATTTCTCTTGGTATATTAGAAAATGGGGCCACATGGACCTGAGTTTTACATGGAGACAATTTCTATATGATGACAGTTGGCTGGAGCCAAGAAGTGGCTGCCCTTCTCTCTAAGATGAGGCACCCGCACTTGGTTTTCCAGAGTCCTTACCACTGAACTGTCTTACAGGTGACCTGTGTCACTCACCTGTCTTGTCCTATAGGCATGTATATTTTTGGCCTTGTCAGCTCATTTTTGACACAGCCTGAGCAGTGAACTTAGTTTTTAAAACAAAAGTCACAGTTTAGAAAATAATGTGATGGTGATAATTATCTGGAATTCTGTGTCTTCTGAATATAGTAAAACTAAATGACTAGTAAACTAATCAAAACACATCTACATACAAAAGCTAATGGACTTGTTAATTGGTATCCCCCCAATAAGGGTAATACATTCATAAGGTTTTTAAAACTCTTACAGAGATTAAACTAGAATTATCCCCAAACATTCAAAATTTTAAAAAATTACAATGAGAATATGCAAATACATGGAGTTGGTATGTCAATCTCATGTCAATCTATTTGATTGACAGAATGGAGGTTAAGACACGTCATAAAAAGCATAATGTCACCTTTAACATTATTCCTAGCTTCCATTTCTTTGGACATAGGAAGTTACTGAAATTTCTCTAATGTTGTCTTTTTTTCCTTTTTAATTGTTATGCCCTTCCTAGAAGGAAAATAGTTAAGTTTATAACTTTTCCTGAGTATAAACATGATATATTACACACATCCACTCCGACATACACACATCGGGCATGCTGATTACTTCACCCAAATCCTCTATATTATTACTCTTTATGTGTCCTTGAATTATCATCTTCTGTGTGATTTTAATCATGCCAAATTCTACTTGTTTTGCTTCCTATGTTTTGATTATTTGCTGTACGGTGTATTAAAAATTATAACTTTGGGGCACTTCAGTGGCTCAGTGGGTTAAAGCCTCTGCCTTCGGCTTGGGTCCTGGGGTCGAACCCCGCATCCGGCTCTCTGCTCGGCAGGGAGCCTGCTTCCTCCTCTCTCCCTCTCTGCCTGCCTCTCTGCCTACTTATGATCTCTACCTGTCAAATAAATAAATAAAATCTTTTAAAAAATTCTAACTTCTTATAGAGTCTTGGTGGATTTTTACCCCTAATCAGTGTGAATCCTCTCTTTTCTCTTTAGTCTGTTCTGCCATATATTTCAAAGTGTCTGGTGTCAAATATGACCACACCTGGTCTCCTCCTTTCCCTCCTCCTCCTCTCCCTCTTTCTACTTGAGCACACTTCCATTATTTTTCTCATCAGTTCCTTTTCAACTTGTGGTGTCATTTTACCTGGACCTCCCCCCACCTCCCCCCAGGAAGAAAACTCCACTGACTTTTCTTTAATTATTTAGTAATCAATCTGAGCATTTTTTTTCTCTTTCCGGGGAGTGGGGGGGGGGCATTCACATTTGTATGATCATTGATCTATTGGGGCTATTTCAAACACAACATCTTTTCTCTGTTGTTGTTCTTTCTCTGTTTCTTTCCAAATTTTTTACTAGATTAGTGACATGTTTTCACTGTATTTTGTATCAAGTTTTGGAAGTTCGTCTTCAATTTCTAGTTGACTACTGTGGTAGGCATTAGTGGTGGTGCAGTCACCAATACAGGGAGGATTACACTTCCTTGCCTTTTTGAAAGTGGGCGTGAGAGTGTGATTTATGTGCTGTAGCATTAGGGAGCTGGTATGTGATTTCCCATGCTCTCCCCCTCTCTCTTTTTTCCTCCATGCTCTCTTTCTCTGCAGAGTGTAGCCCGCAATATCTCATTTTAAGGTGATGGCTTTAAGGGGCTGCTTTGTCAGCCTGGGTCCTTGAGTGACAATTATTACATTTAAGTCACTGGGATTGCTTATCACCACTTAACCTAGCCTCTCTCAACTGATACAATTAGTTAATAATCATAATATTTTATGATTATGATTATATGACATAATCAGCTAATAAAATTTTTAACATTTAAACTGAATTTCCCATAAAAGCTCAGAAAATAACCAGCATTAGTAGTCTTTCCTTTTAGCTAGATAGAATCTTTGTTGTAATTCAGTGTTTTCCTCTCATATTTTCCATCTTTAAACAATTTTGTTGAAATCAGATTGAAATTTTTCCAGTGGCTTTTCTTATTATTATACCTCATTTGTTCTATGCATCTTTATCTAATAAATCATAATCACCACATATTATCAACAGTTAGCTTACTGCAAGTTTCAGTGTCTTTGTTCATTATATGTTTTATATCTTAGATTTCTACCTTCTAGAACTTAATTTTCACTTAGCTGGAGGACATTCTTGGGAATTACAGAGGGCGTCTGAGACTTATTATTCCTTAAAATGCTTTCTTTGCCCTTATATTTGAATGATAGTTTTTTTTGAATAAAGAAATTTGGGTTTGACAACTTTCCCCTCAGGATTTTTTAGGCAGTGCTCTATTATTTTCCATATGTAAGAGAGAAGACACATAAAAGCCTTTTTTTTTTTTTTTTTAAATTCCTTGCAGGGTAATCTCTCCTTTTTTTCCTCTGAAATTTATGATATTTTCTCTTTACCACTGGTGCCGAAAGATTTTTAAATGGGTCTGTCTTTATTCTTCTAAAACATTCAAAGGCTCTTTGCTAATTGACAAATATCTCTTTTAAGTTCAGGGAAATGTGTTTCTACCATTTCTGTGACTATTTTTTTTACTCTCCCTTTCCATGTTTCTGATTCTGAAAATTGTTTTTTCGTTAGTATTTTCTGTTACTTTTCTTTCGTGTTTATTTTGGTCTTTTTGTCCTGTATTTTAGTAATATCCAGGTTGATAATCCAGATTGCTAACTTTTTCCTTAAAATAACTAGTGAAAGTCAGCCCCTTTATTGTTTTGTTTATAAATTAGACATGTTTTTCATGTCCAAGAATAATACTAATTTCATCTTTCTCATAGTAATTTTTTTAATAGAGGAGATATTCTTTTATGGTTTGAATCTTGGGTTCTGTGGTAAAAATTAACTTTTTATTCTGTGTTTCTCTCTGGTTCTTCAGGACTGTTTCGTTTTGCTATCATTTACATTCCATCTGCATTGTAATTTCCAGAAGTTCATCAAATATGATGATAATATTTTCCAGGTTTTCTCCTATAATTACTGATTTACCTTCATTTTTATATTTTGCTATCATTTCAATGGATCTTGGGAACTGGTAGAGATGAATTCATGTTTACAGGGATTTTAATCTAATCCAGAAGCTTCAGATTTGTAATATCTTCACATTCTGAAATAACTTGGATATATAGGCCTCTTATAACTCATTATCACACATGGTGTCAAAGATTGTATTACAAAGTACTTAAGACCATAAGATGGTTATGAAGTATAAACTTGTTTGAATAATAAAAGTGAAGTTTACTCCACGTGTTGAAGGCAGTGTTGAGGTAATTGCTTTTCATTTGTACTCTAAATATTTTTTATACCATTCTAGGCCATGAGATGTTCTTCACAAATCCTTATAGACTATATCCTTCAGGTCATGACCCAGTCTTCATAAATATATTCTAAAACACTTTATTGATAGCCTACTATCTTTATGCTTTTACTTTGGGAGGAAGGATAAGATTCATTTACTGTTTCTAATAATCTACATAAGTTCCAAACATAGGCAACACGTAATTTTTTGATGAGATTCAACCTTTACATATGACGCCCTTTGTGCAGAATATTAATGGCACTTTCAATAGGCAGTATCTTGCCTTTTCTTCCCCACTAGTCATGATAAACTTACCCTTCCTTATACACTGAGAATCACATGTCCAGTTCAATCAAGCCTGTTTTGTTTTTTTTTAAAGATTTTATCTATTCACTTGACAGAGAGAGATCACAAGTAGGCAGAGAGGTAGGCAGAGAGAGAGAGGGAGAAGCAGGCTCCCCGCCGAGCAGAGCCCGATGCGGGGCTCAATCCCAGGACCTCGAGACCACAACCTGAGCTGAAGGCAGAGGCCTAACCCACGGAGCCACCCAGGTGCCCCAATCAAGCTTGGTTTTAAGATATGTATAGGTGGGCTTGGGGATATGCCAACTGTGATGAGAAAACTGAATCTACAGTCTAGGTATCATTATCATACTGTAACACTCTAAACTCAGTGAGAAGACAACAGATTGATCTTGAGGGCATTACGCTAAGTGAGATAAGTCAGACAGAGAAAAACAAATATTGCATGATTATGACTTATATGTAGACTCTAAAAAACTAAACTTGTACAGACAGAGAGTAGAACAGTGGTTGTTAGGTACTGGGGGTTGGAGGAATTGGGAAAATGTTGGTCAAAGGTGACACACTTATTGTTAGAAGATGAATAAGTTCTGGAGATCTAATATACAGTCCTGTGATTATAGTTGACAATATTGAATTATATACTTCAAAGTTGCTTAGAGACTAGATAAATGTTCTCATCACAAAACAGAAATGATAATTATGTAACATAATAGAGATGTTCGCGAACACTACAGTGGTAATCATATTGCAATATATAAAGATATCACATCAACACATTGTACATCTAAATACACAATATTATATTTCAATTATATATCAGTTTCTTAAAATGGCATGAACTCATTAAATAAATTTCATTAAAATTGAATGCCTATACATTTTTAAAAGGTATCATCACTTTAAGAAAAGGGCGGGCACCTGAGTGGTGCAGTCAGTTGCACAACCTGCTCTTAGTTTTGGCTCAGGGTCAAGAGATGCAGCCCAGAACAGGATCTGCGCTCAGCAGGGAGTCTGTTTGGGATTTTTTTTTTTCTCTCTCTCTCCTTCTGCCTCTCCCCTCCCATTCTCTCTTTCTCTCTCTCAGATAAATAAATCTTAAAAAAGCATCCTCGCTTTAAAAAAACTGAATGGCTTTGAATAGATTATTTAACCTATTCAGTCCTTCATTCCCTCATCTTTAAACTGAAAGGATTGGATGAAGTGATATTTACCATTCCTTCCATGTTAAACACTCTTTTCACTTATAGAACTCATTGCAAGGGGTGCCTGGGTGGCTCCGCCATTCAGCGTCTGCCTTCGGCTCAGGGCACGATCCTAGGGTCCTGGGCTCCAGCACCACATTGGGGTCCCTGCTCGGCAGAAAGCCTGCTTCTCTTTCACCCACTCCCCTTGCTTGTATTCCCTCTCTCGCTGTTTCTCTCTGTCAAATAAATAAATAAAATCTTAAAAAAAAAAAAAAAACTCATTGCAAATGGAATGGAATCACTAAGGTCATATTAGTTACTTTCTTCCAAGGGTTCAAGATTTCCAGACGAGTGGGAAAAAATAATGTATTGTATAATTATTTCCTCTCGAGTGTTGAAAAATCCCACTAACTACCTGGCCAGTGGAATGAAGGTCCATGACCTGAAGCTCTCAAATTAGTAAGGAGTAAATAGAAGATGGCAGGAAAATGAACAAACAGTTGAATTTTGCTGAAGAGCCGCTGTGTCCTGAACACTGAAATAAGCGTTGAAGCGATGGAATAGCATGGAGTGTGGAATGGGGGAAGGTCTAAAAGAATATAAAATGGAAAGGTCCTACCTTGGAGAGATCTGAATTGAAGTGATCTTATGTAGTATTATCTTCCTTGTGATAACAAATTTCCATTTAGTCTCTTTGAAGAATTATTTTGCTTAAACAAATTCAGATTATGATAGTGATACCAATCCATTGCATTTCTTTCTTTCTTCTTCTTTTTTTTTTTATGATGCACAAAGAATAGACTTTATAGTCAGAAGACCTTTTCTTCCTTTTTCCCCCTCCTCTTCTACTTACTCTGGGCCTTTGGTGGAAATGTCTTCCTCTATTAGTGTGACCATATACAAGTCACTCCTCATAGCTTGTTTTCTTTATCTATAAACGAAGATCACATTCAACCTTCCTACATCACTGAGACAGTGTGAGAATCAATAAATAAATGTGTGTAGAAGATGAAATGCAGGAACTATGGTAATTTCCATAGGATGCAAGAAAGTATCTCTTTAGTATATTATTAACTGCTATTCTAATATTTCTTTCATGATATAATAGAAATTGCCATATTTCTATGGCAATTTGGAAAGATCCAAAACAATTCCCCCCCCCTTTTTTATAGCTGTAACTATCTAGATCATTCCTGGACTAACAAATCAAAAGAAAAATGCCTTATTAATAGTTAGAGTCCATATATAGATATGAGACAATGAGGCAAGAGGAGGCAAATCCATCATAAAGAAACGTGGTGACGGGGCACCTGGGTGGCTCAGTGGGTTAAGCCTCTGCCTTCGGCTCAGGTCATGATCCCAGAGTCCTGGGATCGAGCCCCGCATCGGGCTCTCTGCTCAGCAGGGAGCCTGCTTCCCCTCCTTCTCTCTCTGCCTGCCTCTCTGCCTACTTGTGATCTCTGTCTGCCAAATAAATAAATAAAAATATTTTTAAAAAAAGAAAGAAAGAAATGTGGTGACAAACTCTCAAAATGAACCTAAACAGAGAGAAAAGAGATATTTACCACCAAGACAAAAGTAAGCAGAATCAACTGCAACAAATCCGATAACAGATGAAGTGAACTCTTTTCTCCTTTATAAAACAGGTCAAAGCTGGCAATAGAGATGGTGAAATACACACAAAATATTCAGTTTCTGGATCACCCACTTAATAAATTTTTAGAAGATATTCTGCTCACTCCTTCCTCATACCCTTTTGCATGGAGAGTTTCTATTCTCGGAGCTGCTTGGATGGAATTTGCATGAAGCTGTCATGTGACCACACAACCCCACACCCGCCCCCCCCACCCCCCCGTCCTTGGGGAATGTAACAATCCTGCCTTGTCCAACTGCATGTGATGAGAAAGAAGTTTAGAAAATGGAACTGGTGAACATATCATTCTAAGGTCCAAGCTGCCAGAGAACAAGTGAAGAAAGCTCATTCACAGACAAATCCACTACAGACCGTTAGGTTTCAGCATGATGGTCTCAGCTCACACCCAGAAGTCTTGGGTCTGGGTCCCAACTAAGCCCACAGTGTTGACAGTTATTCTATTTCCTTCATTTTAAGTTTCTTCATCTGTAGAATGAATTAATATCTGCCCTATCTCCTAAGGTTATTCTGAGATGCAAATGAAATCATATCTATGAGAATACTCACACAAATGTTATTTTAATTCGGTTTGATCTGTGTACTTTTGCCTCCTAAACAATGGTTCTTCCAGGTAAGAATATCCGTGTTCAGGACATGAATATAGAAACGAGTGTGTTTGTGAAATAGCAAAGAAATGTTTGTGGACTGTTTGTTAAAACTGGATGCAACAAACAGCTTTGAGCAACCATAGTTTGGGAGCAGTACCCACAAAACATATCAAAATGGCATTTCCTTGTTCATTGTGGTCATCTCCTTTCTCTTTCCTCATCCTCTGTACCCCCATGACTGACAGTGTTGAAAACTTCACTTCCATTCTCCTTTCTTTCCTTCTGAGAGAGGAGCCAAAGCTTTCCCTTCCCTTCTCTTCCTCGCACCAGCAGTTTCTCCCTCCCTTTGTAGCACTTTCTCTCTAGCTCAGTGCAGCATTTCTGTTTCCATAGGAAACTGTTTCCACATTTTTTCCCCAACTATCATTTAATGCTTTTTCCTGACTAATAAAGCATCATTTGCTGTTGTACTAAAACAAATATTTGTATTTCCTCTCCACTCACTAACTCTTTAATGCCTTGCGGTTTTGTTGCCATTATTACACTCTATCTTGTCTGTCCCCAACAACGCTACGAGTGAATTCCTCCTGGACAAATTCACAGTCCCCTTTCCAGCCCCATTCTACTGGCCCTTTCTACTGCATTTTATCTCATCAACTTTCTTTCCGACTTATTACTCTTTTTTCCCTTAATTTTGATGACATTGTAATTTCTTGCCTTCTCCTACCCATTTTTTTTTTCTTTTCCTACCATTTCATGTCTCTTGTTCAGGATCTACCTACCCTCTTTTCCTATTAATGATGATTTATTTGGACTCAACTTTCTCCTGTTTCTCTCTGACCCTCACCTTGCCAAGAAAACTGATGTGTGCTTCACTATTTCCAGTACACAGAAAGATGATATCCAAATCTTCCTTCTCTCTAAGAACGTCTCCTATTCTCATCAATGTATCACTTCTTAAAAATCATGCTATCATGTAAAACCCAACAAGTTGAAATAATTTATTTACTGGAAAGGCACACTTAGAGGCTTCTGAAAGGTTAGAAACAAGAAAAGCTTCTTTGCATTAACTGCTATATTATTAACTACTGGGTGTGCATGTCTGCAGGGCTGATACAACTGAAAGGTTTTCTGAAGGTCACTGTGACATTCTGGGGAGGAAAGTGAAGGGGAAGTCTAAATGCACGGGTCTTCCCTTTTTTCCCCCACCAGAATGTCTTATAAAAGGTTCTGCACAACCGGTACCCGGTTGGCTCAGTTGGTTAAACATTCAAATCTTGATTTTGGCTCAGGTCATGATCTCAGGGTCATGGGATCGAGCCCTGAGCTGGGCTGCATGCTCAACAGGGTGTCTACTAGATTTTCTCCCTTGGCCCCTCACCCCTACTTGCACATGTACATTCTCTCTCTCTCTCTCTCAAATAAATAAATAAATCTTGAAAAAAAAAAAAGATTCTGCAACGAAGAATGTATGATTCTTTTGATGTGGAATTCAAGAACAGGTGAGACAAACCATAGTGATACCAGCTAGAATCATGGCAGTACTGACTGGGCAGGGATACAAGTAAGTGTTCTGAGATGCTGGAAATATTCTCTACCTTGATCAAGGTATGATTCCACAAGCTATGTATACAAGTATAAAAAGTCATCAAACCTTATACTAAAGATATATGAACCAAACGGTATGTAATAACAACTTTAACATAACTTAAAAATAAAATAAGTTTCCATGTGCAGTATACACTGATGCAATTGACCAAATAAGTATGGCACCAGCCAATGAGGACAGAAAGAAAATATTGATCAGACCTGGGTGGCTCAGTGGATTAAGCCTCTGCCTTCAGCTCAGGTCATGATCTCAGGGTCCTGGGATCAAGCCCCACATCGGGCTCTCTGCTCAGTGGGGAGCCTGCTTCCCCCTCTCTCTCTGCCTACTTCTCTGCCTACTTGTGATCTTTGTCTGTCAAATAAATAAATAAAATCTTTTTTTTTTTTTAAAGTACTATCTAGTGAAAAGGAGGTTTTTCCTAGTACCAGATTTTCACTTATGTAATAGTTTGGCATCAGATATTTGACCAAATGCCAACAGGATCAAGTTGGATAAACCCCACTTGGTGAGTTAAAATTTTAAAAAACTTTGAGTTATAGGACTTTGAAAATAGAATATTATTACATAAATGATACTGTTTTAAATCTAGTTCTGAGAACTTAAACCTATGAGTTCATTTGAGTATGGACACTGGGATTATGAATTTTTGATGAGTCTCTAGGAATATATAAATATATAAATATCTGTATAATTTTCTTTGGTGCCCTTTGACAGCTTATTACATAATCATTAATGTGTTTCAGAAGGAAATTATTCCATACAGTTATATTTTTGAAACTTCTAGACCCAGTCCTGTTTGATTCCTCAGAAAACCTGATCTCTTTTATTTATTTAATAATTCCAGTTTTCTAGCAGTGATGCAATAACTAGCTTTAGAAAGTACTGATACATGCTAAATTTTTGAAAAATTTACTTTAAAAATCTGAAATTCTTTACTATGGTAACTTTTCCTTTTAATACTTTGCATATTGGTATTTGTCAGTGAAGTATGATTAAATAGGACCAAGAAAAGCTTTTTTTTGGCACATTTACTGCTGTATTCATCAGGAATATCAAACACTATTATTTGCAAATTTTCTCCTACTCATAGATCAGGATAGTGAGGCTATAGTAAATTAGAAGTGATGGAATCTCTCAGGCATCTGTTGTCCTATTACACACATGTGAATCTTGCCACTGGTATTGTCATGACAGCAAGGTTCTACAGAAGGTTCTAAAGAAGCAGTATACACTGCTTAAATTTGGTTGAACAGAAAGTATTAACATTAAATTTTAGAATGTCATTGAGAATCCCTTGGTTTTTATCAAACTTACTGTAAGTATAATTGTTTTATCTTTTCTTGAATATTCTGACTCTCAAAACTTGGACCAAGAAATAACAATTTATTAATAATTAGAATTCTCTTAATGGAGAAGAAACCAAATCAATGCATACAATTCTTTTTTCTGATTCATGTGGGCAAATGACAATACAATGCAATTTCAGAGACTTCTTAAAAAATATACTAACTTTTACCTGTTATTCAGTAAACTACAAAGTTACTAAGATTTGTGCATTAGTAGTGTTTATTGAAGACTTGAATCAGAATTACACTAAGAAATCTTTTTGCTGCATAATAGTGCAGTGTTGCAAATTACTGCACATTATTTGTGTCCATATTCACAAAAAGTTGCAATTTTTTGCAAATAGCAGAAAAGATAATTGTCTTGAGTTGTTCCTGGCTTCCAATAGTTGTTCTTTTAAAAAAAAACATACTTAATTATAAAATATATCTTTATTATAATCTGTGTTTTGGTGGGAGTTATCTGGTTAACCCTAACACATATAGTGATGCATATTTTTTTTAAAGATTAATTTATTTTAGATTTCAGAGGGAGAGAGAGCACACAAGCAGGGAGAGGGGCAGAGGGAAAAGGAGAGGGAAAGAATCCCAAGCAGACTCCCCACAGAGTGTGGAGCCCAACATAGTGCTCAATCTTGTGACCCTGAGACTATGACCTGTGCTGAAATCAAGAGTCATATACTTAACCAACTGAACCACCCAGGAACCCTGTGAAGTATATCTTAATCAACAATATTTTACATCTATATCTGGATTTTAAGACATGTATGTGTTGCATACAAATGGAAAGACATACCCTCCTCATGGATTATAAGAATTAATGTTGTTAAAATGTCCATACTATCTAAAGCAATTTATAGATCAATGCAATGTCTATCAAAATGGCAATAGCACTTTTCACAGAATTAGAACGTTAATCCTAAAATTTGTATAATACCACAAAAGACCCCAAATAACCAAAGCAATCTTGAGAAAGAAGAACAATGCTGGAAGTATCACAATCCCAGATTTCAAGATACACTACAAAGATGTAATAATCAAAACAGTATGGCACTGGGACTAAAACAGAAACACAGATTAATGGAACAAAAAAGAAAGCCCAGAAATGAACCCAACTTACATGGTAATTAATCTATTAAAAAGGAGACAACAAAATACAATAGGGAAAAGATAGCCCCTTCAATAAATGGTACTTGGAAAACAGATACATACAAAAAATGAAACTGGACAACTTTCTTACACCATATACAAAAATAAACTCAAAATGGATGAAAGACCCAAATGTGAGACCTGAAACCATAAAAGCCCTAAAAGAAAACATAGGCAGTAATCTCTTTGACATTAGCCTTAGCAACATTTTTCTAGATATATTTCCTCAAGCAAAGGAAACAAAAGCAAAAATAAAATGCTGGAATTACATCATAATAAAATGTTTTACATAGCCAAAGAAACCATCAGCAAAACAAAAAGGCAACCTACTGTATGGAAGAAGATATTTGCAAATGACATATCCAATAAGGAGTTAACATCCAAAATACATAAAGAACTTATATACCTTAACACCAAAACACCTCAAATAATCTGATTTAAAAATGGACAGACAGCCCACATAGACATTTTTCTAAAGTGGCCAACAGATCCATGAAAAGATGCTCAACATCACAAATCATCAGGGAAATGCAAATCAAAACCACAATGAGCTATTACCTTATACTCACCAGAAAGCCTAGAATCAAAAAGACAAGAAATGACAAGTACTGGTGAGGATGTGGAGGAAAAGGAGCCATTTTTAATACGGTTAATGGGAATGTAAATTGGTTCAGCCATTGTGAAAAACATTATGGAGTTTCTCGAAAAATTAAAAATAGAAATACCATGCAATCCAGTAACTCCATCCCTGGTTATTTACCCGAAGAAAACAAAAACACCAATTCAAAAAGCTATATGCACCCCTAATGCAGCAGTATTCATAATAGTCAAGATATGGAAGCAACCTAAGTATCGGTCAATGGATGAATGAATATATATAATAAACATAATGGAGTATATCCTCAGCCTTAAAAACAATGAGCTTGTGTCATTTGCTACAATATGGATGCACTTGGTGGGTATTATGCTGAGTGAAATAAGTCAAACAGAGAAAGACAAATACCATGATTTCACTAATGTGTGGGATCTTAAAATCAAAAGCTGAAAGCAGCTCATAAATATAGAGACTAAACTGATGGTTGCCAGAGGGAAGAAGATGGGGGAGATGGACAAAATGGGTGAAGGGGAGTGGGAGGTAAAGGCTTCCAGTTAGGAAATGAATAAGTCATGGGCATGAAAGGTATAGAATAGGGAATACCGGCAATGGTATTAAATAGCATTGTTTGGTGACAGATGGTAGCTACAATGCGGTGATCATGTATAGACTTGTTGATTCATTGTGCTGTACCCTTGAAACTGATGTAACATTATGTGTCAAATATGTTTCAATTTAGAAGAAGGCATGTATGTGTTGGGTTCTGGTATGACTAAATAATACCCTGCTAATGCAGATACATGTATAATCTCCTATCCCTCCTACTCACTTACAAAGTGACACTTCCTGGTTACTATCAAACTCTATTTACCTGGATATTTGCCCATCTTAAATTGATCTAAACATATGAAGAACTGTTTCAAATCATTTATTATGATAACTTGTATTGCTATGTAAAAACATTACGTATACCTGCTTTACTTTAGTTGCTTTTTTCCATTTTATACTAACTTTCCTTCTCCTCATTTTATACTAACTTTCCTTCTCCTATACCACAGATATAGCTAGTTATAGCTATGAATGCAACCAACATAGAGTAATTTTGGTGCTATGGAGCCTACATATTCCTGGGTTTTTATTTAAAAATATATTGACACAAAATTTGCTGTAATTTATAGTCCAGGAGCACAATGTGTATCTTGCTTACACTATTGCTATCCTATCTGGCATTAAACAATATTCCTAGTTTGACTTGGATGGGCCCATACCAGGGTCTTGGTGTACTTCAGATCAGATCATCTGGAGAAATACAGTTTCCACGTAGCTGAGACATTTGGCAGAGCTAAACATTGCTTGCAAATGGGCCATAATGTAAATTCCATTGTTATTTGGCTACTTATCCTGAAATTAGAGTCTGCCATGTCCTGGTCTGTGTTGTAAATAAACCATATTGTGTTTATATGTGTCCTTCAACTTACAGATATTTTAGTATTAATTTCATATAATCACATTAAAGTAACAGCACTGTGAGAGACCTCAAAGGCCATTTGACTGTTTATTTCTCAAACTGAAATTTGTCATCCTGTCTGGTACAATGGGATACCTGGGTTATTGGAAGGTACAGAATTTTTGAAACTCTAATATGGTGCACAATAAATATATATTTTTTATTAGTGGGAATTTGAAACATCATTTTGGGGTTAAACAGCACTGTTTCGTATTATGTTTTACGTAAAATCCCATGGTTTGCTTTGGATAGATAGCACACGAGGTTTCAAAAACATTCCTGTGTGCAGTGATTGCTTTCGGATACTGCTAGTTTTCTATTGCCATCATAACAAATTAGCCCAGATACAGTGACTTAAAACAGCCCTTATTTATTATCTCACAATTCTGTAGGTCAGAAGCTTTGAGCTTCAAAAGACTGAAATCAAGGTGTTGGGTAGCTGGGCTTTCATCAGGAGATTCTGAGAAGAATCTGCTTTTGGGCTCATTCCAGTCTGTGGCAGAATTCACTTCCTTTCATTTGTAGAACTGAGGTCCCTCTTCCCTTGTCACAGGTCTGGCAAGGGTTTGTCTTTGCTTCCGCAAGCTGTCTGCATTCCTTTCCATGCTTTTCCATAAGCCCGTGACCCCACTCTAGCAAAGGTAGGCCAAGCTGTTCTCACAGCTGGAATCTTGCTGACTTCTTTTTCTGGTACATCTCACCTGTCTCTGCCACTCTAGCTAAAAGAACTTTTAAGGGCTCTTTCGCCCACCTGGATAATGCATGATATTCACCTTATGTTAAGGTTGCTAACCTTAATTACACATGCAAAGTCCTTTTGTTATGTACAGTAACATATTCACAGTTTCCAGGAATCAGGACAGGGACAGGTTTGGGAGGCCATTACTCAGCCTACCACAAAAGCACCATCAGGCCCTTAGGGGAACACTTGAAAGGGACTGATATTTTAATCTTCAAGATGAGAAAAATCAGGCCCAGAGAAAGTGAAGTGACCTGCTAGAGTTTATACAATCAGACTGACAGTTCTGCAGTTAAAACCGTGTGATCCTGAATTCCAGCACGATGATCTTTTCTACAGAAGCATGCTATCATTCAATTGAATAAAATGCTTCTCGTCTGTGTAGTTAGAGCATCTACACTTCGCATGCTGCCCAACGGAGAGTAAAAAGTCAGCAAAAGAGCTGCAATTTATAAATACTCAATATGTATATTTGATTATCTAAAGACAGTAATATTAGGATATTTAATTAATTTTTCTCACTTGTTCCTCTTGGTTTTTACCATTGTTTTGATGGAAACTGAGCCTGGGACTTTACTAAAGTGAGCCACTCTCTCAGAAAGAGAACTCCCATTGGTCTTTTCCAAAGAGGAATGTCCAAGATGAAGCTTTGTGATTTGCTTGAAGTTCAGTGTTGATACTTATCATAACTATGCTTATATTTAAAAAAAAATCTCTGTAGCAGTTATTTATATGATATTATAAATGCTATCGTACAGCTGTGGCGTGCAATCTCATCCTTCACAAGAACACGGAGGTGAATCTATCAAACTTTTTACTGGTACATCAAATTAACCTTGCACCACTGTGCTTAAGTGAAGCATGCTTTGAATTTTTCAATAATTCTTCAGCACGTAGAAGGAAAGCAGGTAACCAGGGACTCTGGAGACAAGATGTTCAATTCCTCAGAGAGGCATGTATGCTTCAGAAGGGCTTTCACAGAATATGGATAAGTTGTTCCTCTACATTTTCCCTTTTCCTCCCCTCTTCCCTTAGGCTTTCCTCCTTTTCTTTTGCTTATACCCTGGTTCTGCTCTGCTTGCTTCTTGATTCTTTTTTCTAAAACCCATGCTTTCTCTTCCCATATGGAATCAACAATGACACCGATTAACTAGAAAAGTATATACATGTCTGTTTAAACCCTGGTGTGGCAGAGAGTGGGATCACCAAATATTCCTACTGCTGTCTTCCCTGTTTTCTTTATTTTAGATTGAAGCCATGTGACTAGGTCTCTCCAGTGGATTGTGAGTAGAAGAAAAGGGTGTCACTTTCAGGTCCAGGCAGTTAAGAGACAGTGGGCCTCCTCCACCTCTCTCTGACTCTGCTATGTGATCCTAACAACCCTGAATTCTCATAGTGAAGCTACAAGATGGAAGATGGTGGCTTACCCATATTGTTAAACCCATAATGTTAAACAGGCAAAAACAAACACCAGACATTGTTTTGTATTAAGCGTTCGATAGAGATTTCTGGATTTAGTCTAGCCTATCATGACCAGTTTTCAGAAGTTGGTAGCAGAAATGGGTGACCGCCATCACAAAAACACAGAATATGTTCTGTTAACTACTTCTCAAGCATAATGCTTGAGAGAAGGCAATAAGGAACCAGATATTGGAGGGTAGGAAAAAAGAGGCAATCTTTATTCTACAGTGACAAGACATCCCAGGAAACTCTCATCAGTAGTAATCTGGGAAGCAGACTGTGCACCCATACGCTGAGCTGGGAGCGCCACGTCACAGGATTGGAAAAGAAAACATCCGTATTGTACCTCAGTTTCTCTTGACTGTGTGCGGTGAGGGATTGTATTAATGAGATTAGCTCAGGAAAGAGTTGTCTGGTTTGCAGCAGGAATAAGAGGAAATATAGGGTTCAGAAATATGGCCTTTGCAGGGTTGGAAAAAGCCTACTGCTTCTAGAATTTAAGTAGCAAGAAATAGTATTAATAAAGGCTTTGAGGATCAAATGGCTAATAAAAGCTACCAACTAGGCAAAATGACTAGGGCCGAAACTCAAAATAACTTTGAGCTTTCCCATTTAGTTATAAAGCCTTAAAATAGCTACCACTTTCTTGAAAGAGAATGTAATCAATTTCCATTGTCATGTAACATATTACCCAAATTTATCTGGGGTAGAACTACACTCATAACTTTATGTTATATAAATTATATTTCAATAAAGCTGTTAAGAAAACAGAAATATATATTGATTTGTCTCATATTTCCTATGGGTCAGGAGTCTGGGCAGTGGTTCTTTGGATCTTTTGTCTCTGAAGAGGCAATTGAGGTGTCAGCTGGGATTGTGGTCTGATCTGATGCTGGGGTCCTTGTCTAGTTTACAGTGTTGGTAGAATTCATTTTCTGGCATCTCTAGAACTCATAACAGTTTGCTTGTTCAGGGCCAGCAGAAGAGAGACAGCTTCTGCTGCTTTACATAGCTGTTCTGTAGACCCTCTTTTAAAGGTTCAACTGATTAGGTCAGGCCCACCCAGGATAGGGTCCCTTTGGATTAACTCAAAGCCAACAGATAAGGAACCATAATTGTGTGTATAAAAATTCTTCCACCTTTACCATATAACACAACTTGATTTCAGAAGTTACATCCATCATATTCAGATGTGTCACTCACACTCAAGGGAAGTACATATCCAGGACATGTACCATTTTAGAATCCTACTTACTACAGAGAGAGATAGGGAAACATGGGGGTGGAAGGCGAAAGAATGAACAATGAAGTTATAGGGATTATAAACTTAGGAAATAAAGTAGGTAGGAGAACAGTATCTTGAAAATAACTTTGGATATGAGATCTTACAGGTGCATGTTACTGGAACAAAAAGATTACAAGCCTTCTATGTTTCTAAGGAAAATGTATTGTCAGGGTGTCCTGGTGGCTCGGTCATTAAGCATCTGCCTTCCGCTTGGGTCATGATCCCAGGGTCCTGGGATGGAGCCCTGCTTGGGGTTTCCTGCTTGGTGGGAAGCCTGCTTCTCCCTCTCCCACTCCCCCTGCTTGTGTTCCCTCTCTGTCTTCTGTTTCTCTCTGTCAAATAAATAAATAAATCTTAAAAAAAGGGGGGGGGGCACCTGGGAGGCTCAGTGGGTTAAGCTTCTGCCTTCAGCTCAGGTCATGATCCCAGGGTCCTGGGATCCAGCCCTGCATCGGGCTCTCTGCTCAGTAGGGAGCCTGCTTCCTCCTCTCTCTCTGCCTGCCTCTCTGCCTACTTGTGATCTCTGTCAAATAAATAAATAAAATCTTAAAAAAAAAAAAAAAAGGAAAACGTATTGCCAATAAAATCTTGACCGCCTTTGACTGTCTGAAATTTAAAACCACCTTTGGTCCGGAATCTTCCCAAAGCAAGAGGTGGGCTGCAAAGCTGTATGGCTACCAACAGAGCCTCTTCTCCTGTGGCTATCAAAGATGTATCAAACGGGACAATGAAAAAGGAAGAATCTTTTGCAGATGGCCTCAGGGGCCACAGAGAACAATGGACAAAGAATTTTCTCCACAGTAGAATCAGGGTCTTATCAGGGAACCTTCCCACCCAAGAGTAAAAGGCCTGTTAGTTCAGAGCTGCTATGTGTTTCCTATTGGTTATGGGCTGAATTGTTTCTCCCATCAAATTCACTTGAAATGCTAACTCCCAGTATGTTAAAATGTGACTGTTTTCAGAGATAGAACCTTTAAAGAGGTGATTACCTTAAAATGAATCTTTTGGGCGCCTGGGTGACTCAGTTGGATAAGCATCTGCCTTGGCTCAGGTCATGATCCCAGGGTCCTGGAATCAAGCCCTGCATCGGGCTCCCTGCTCAGTGGGGAGCCTCCTTCTCACTCCTTCTCTCCCTCTGCCCCTCCCCCTGCTTGTGCTTTCTCTTTCTCCGATAATTAAATAAAATCTCAAAAAAAAAATTAAAATGAGACAGTTAAGGTGGGCTTTAATCCAATCTGACTGGATGGAGTCTTAGAAGAAGAGGAAATGTGACACACAGACACCATGGATATACGTGCACAGCGTAAAGGTCACAAGAGGGCGCAGCAAGAAGTTGGGTCTCTGCAAGCCAACAACAGGAGACTCAGAAGAAACCAAACTGCTAACACCTTGGTTTTGGACTTGCAGTTTCCAAAACTGTGGGAAAATTAATTTATGTTTTTTAAACATCCTAGTCTGTGTATTTTGCCATAGCAGTCCTAGCAAAGTAGTACATATTCCCGTTGCTGTTCCTGTTCTCATGTGTGGTAGTAGGGTGGTGAGGAAAGCCACATCTGGACCAGACAGAGAATCCTGGCACTCCTGACCTTTGGGTTGGAGGCAATGACTTCAGGGAACTTTGGAATTTTTCCCCTGGAGAGACACTGAGTATATGCTATGTGTAGGAGAAGGAGGAAAATGGATATTGAGTGACAGGAAGTATGGGGTGTGGCAGTGACAGTAAGGCTCACCAGAATTTCAATGTTGCTCCTCTACATTTCTTTTCTTTCTTTCTTTCTTTTTTTAATGTGAGAGAGAGAGAGAGAGAGAACATAAGCAGGGGGAGCAGAAGGCAGAGGGAGAGAGATAAGCAGGCTCCCTACTGAGGAAGGAACCCAATGCAGGACTTAATCCCAGTATACTGGGATCGTGACCTGGGACAAAGGCAAGACGCTTAACCGACTGAGCCACCCAGGCTCAACCCAACTCAACCCCTGTACATTTCCTAGCCAAGCCTTCTTTGCCCTGATAGGTCTTGATTTTGTCATTCTCAAATATTCATGCTCTCTTTCCATATGAGAATATTAGACATGCCTGCCTGTCGCCATGGGGCTTCCCTCCAGAGCAGCATGCACGCCTGTCCATGCAGCTAGCTTTGAACAAGGAAATGTACATAGAAATGATGGTGCCAGTTTTGAGCAGAAGCTTGAAGAGCCATGTATTTCTTTTCTATTCATTGATCTGAATCCATGAAGAGGACTAGGGTGGAGCAAAGGTGTTTCGAGTAGGGTGAGTAGCATGAGCAGAAGTTGAAATCTAGCCCTCAGCATACTTCACAGGTATGGTGAGCACAACTAATTGGGGGAATAGAGTTGGATTAGAGTCGTTTACACACAACACACACACACACACACACACACACACATTCACACAGAAAAGTGGCAATTACGTATCAGACCTTATACTGGTGAGTATGGTAACAATTCATAGGCTCCCTTCTAGGTCCATCAGGGGAGTCTGAAAAGGGTCATCCAGTAGAACTATCTATCCATGGAAAATCTTGCAGCAGGAAATTCAAAGAGGCACATGCTTACTTTTATTTTCTGGGTATGATCATAATTTAGGATAGAAAGAGTACCCAAAAGAAATGATAGTCAACATAATACAAGGTCTTCTTCAAATTAGAAAGTATAGGCATTTTATTGTTTTATTTGATCTTGCTTGGTTTTTAAATTTGATACATGAATTGGTGAATTCAGAAATACTTTTCTATATAAATCCTGATCAAGTATTTCCAGAGCATTCATGCTGTGTCACTCACGAGTTGGGTAACCCTGACCAAGTTACTGAATCCTTGCTGAGTTCAGTTTCCTCATGTGTAAACTGGCTTTTAATGACAAAACCAAATTCACGGGAGTTTTGCTAGAAATAAATCTGCTAGAGTAAGTGCATGAAAATCACTTAGTGCAGTGCCTGGAACATGTTAGGCATTGTTACCTCTCCCCTCTCAGCCTCTTCTTCCTCCTCCTTCTTCATATTTGAAAAAAAAGGAATAAGGAAGAGGTGACATTTTTTGATGTAGTACCTGTTTAACACATGAACTAATGAATGGATATTTTTCTTCTTTTTAAATACATGAATGTTCTAAGGACATTCATAGGGTTTTTGCTTTGCTTTGTTTTGTATTCTTTGTGTACACATAGCTAATGTGTTGGATCTAGTATATGACTACCACTTCCCTCCAAACACTGACACACAAAATTAGCCACTGTTTATCTGGTGTTAACAATTGGAATAAAGAATGTAATGTTGAAAAGAAAAAAAAAAAAAAAAGGAAACCTGGAGTTGAGGACCCTACACTTGACTGTAGCCCTGAACACCTCCAAGAGCTGGATGTCATAAAGAAGGAAAATATGAATGTTGACATTGGCAAACATTTCCTGTTGCATTATAGACATAGGTTTTGTTAAAACCCATAACATTTTTTGTTTTTGTTTTTGTTTCTGATTTCGAGCAGGTGTAGGCAAACTACAGCCTACAAACCAAATCTGGCCCACTGCCTGTTTCCTGTTTTTGTAAATAAAATTTTATTGAACACAGCCACCACGGTCCCCCTGCCCACCCTCCATTTCATCTGTATTGTCTGTGGCTGCTTTTGCCACCATGGTAGACCCGAGTTGTTGGAACGACACCATATGGCTAGCAAAGCCTACAATGCTTACTATCTATCTCTTTACAAAATGAAACTGATGACCCCTCATTGAGAGGAATGACTCTGTACATGTAGAGAAATATTGTCTCTTTAATTTCTAAGGCAAACTATTTCTAACCCTTTTCTCTTGGCCAAAGACAGTTGGAGAGAGAAAAGAACCCTCCTTTTCTTACCTCCCTTTTGTTAATCTGTCCTTCTGGTAGTCAGCTTCTAAATCACAGTAGTATATACTTGTCTCTCACCATACCTAACAGATTACAATGTATCTGTGGCAAAGTTCATCCTTATGGAAGGGCCAGAAGTTCTGTGACCATTAGGCAGTCATGTCACAACGTCTAGAGAGCCTCTAGAGAGAAGCAAGACAGAATTCCCCTTCCCTGATTTTGAAACAGACCTCCTCACTCTTAAGTCTGAAATCTATCCTCATAACCATAAACTTTCCTCATATAAGAGGCTAGATGAAGATCAACAAATGGAGTATGCCATTTGCCATAAAGCTGGCGAATAATGAAACCTGATTGGATACTCTTGCTTCCTAGACCTGTGCCTAGTGGTGTGCTCTGCTGGGTTGATCATGTCTTGTACACCCTCTTGGATAGTTAATGATAAATAATAGGCCAGTAAGAAGTATTCAAGCATTCAGTTTGACGGCTTCAGAATGACGAGCTACTCTATGCAGTGGAATTATAAAAATGGATTCGGGTTTGGTTCAGTTTGTCAAAAAGCTGTGAACTGTCCTTGAAACCCTGTGGATTTTAATTGCTTATAATGCCTATCTAAAATGATCCTATGAACGGTGCATTTGATATTTTCCCCTTTTCATGCAAGTGACAATTTTTTTATACATACATAAGGGGAAAAACCCTGCGGGATTGTCAGAAATGCTGCATCCCACTTTATGAACCCTGAAGTAATGGCTTCACAAGAGATACATGCAGGAGCCTGTTATTGACTGTGAAGACATTCTGTATCGGTTGACGGTGAACTGAAGTATCGTTTTCCCTCTCATCCTGGCACCTGGATAATATTAAATCTGAACCTTTGATTTGATTGATACATCTCAGCAGCAGGACATTTAGACATTGATGTCATAAAACCAAAATGAAATATTTTATATCACTGAACACAGCCCTGCAAGGTACAGTACTTAAAATCAAATGAAGTTAGCATCAATTTTCCAGTTATTTAGAAAGCATACACACCGGCACACACGTGCACATATATACATAAACCCACTGTCGAGGCACCCCCCCCCTTTTTTGTTTCAGAGTGACATTTAGTAAAAACATAAAGTTTACCTAAAGAAGCTGAGGTGGCAGCTTTAAATGCAATAAACGGGGACCTACTTACATATGCAAAACAGGCACTCACAGGTGCAAGAAAGGTAATTGCTGGTGCAAAATATGCCATTACCTGTTTTACAGGCACAGCCGCCTGATTTGTAAGGGCAACTAGCTGATTTTGTCTTCCTCTGCATAATTTTTATGTACAAATTAGTTGCTTTGGAAAATTTGGCAGTGATATTTCTCTGCTCAGAGGCCTAAAATATATTAGGCATAGAAGACAATGGAAGCTTCGCAGTCAGTCAGTAAATGCATTTGTTGTTTATTTTTATTTGTAGAGACTAAAACACAGAAAGGCTCTCGGAAATCTTACTTCTTTTCCTCTGATAACAAGATTTTTTTTTTGTTTAGTACAGTGTGTTTCATTAGCGCTTTAAAATCTGCTGAAACCAGGCGGCAACTTGCCTGCCTATTAGTTTAACTGAAGGCCCATCACAGCCGTGCATTATGCATTGTCTTGGGAACAATTAAGACATGCCATCCCCACAAAGCAGTTTTTAAGTGGGCAAAACATATTTAATGGTAGGGTTTGTGGCACCCAGAATGAAAATACAATGGAAACTAGAGGGAATATGTACTTACCCTAACACTAAACGGGTTCCTTATAATTCACATACACTCTCTTGGGGATATGGTATCCCCGGTGTGCGTTCTAAGTGTTGCTAATGAAATGTTTATCATCTATGGCAGCCTAAGCAGAAAAGCGTAATCTGCGGCCAGCTAAAGGGCACTGTTAACAACAGCAATCATGCATATTTAACATGCACATAATTATTGATCTCTTTAGTAAAAAAGCTTATGAATAATATTCATATTTAGGGCTAGGTGCTAAAGTACCCTGGGAATCGGGCATCAGCAGCTTAGCAATTGATAGATTTAGACAGGTCGGATAATGTCAGTCTAAAGGCATCTAATCGATATAGACAAATGTGTCAGAAAGGTGGTTTGAGAAATACCTTTATGGTGTATAAAAAAGACCTGATTCAGTATCCCCTTTCCTTTCTTAATATGATACACATACGTTTCTAAAGCAAGAGTATTTTTTATCATTTCTATACTAAGTACTCATGGTGGGTCAAATTAAAACACAGTGTATGGCCAGTGTAACCATCCTGTTCCCAATATCCTATTAGAAGTTAAAAAAAAAAAAAGGTGTCAACATCAGTACGTAACTTGTGTACCACTCTTAATACATTTTTAGCATTAAAATTTGGGAGCATTCTGAGAACAAACATTTAAGAAAATTTGTTTGAACAGTCTTCCTGTCAATAAAGGTAAATTTTGTGGGAAAAGACTGGGGAGCAAACCCTTTGTGAAGCCACTGACAGTTCCATTTAATACAATTAGCTGATTCCTGTTTAGAGGACACATTACCTATGAACAACAGGGTTATCTTTTGTGGCACTTCAGTGACCAGATTCCTTACAGTGGAGTGAGTTGAAGTTCCTCCAGTTAACTAGAGGGAGAAGTTTTGTATTAAACCTGAATTTCCACTTTAAGAGTCATTATTGAGGGAATCAGAATCAGGACTTGGTCTCAGAAGGCATTTAGATCCAGATGGCATGGTTATGTTTCTTTCTAAGATCTATACAATAAATTGTATGAAATGTTATCAATGACCTTCTTGCTGGTAATTTTTATTTTTAAGAGTCGGTCACAGATGAGGTGCAGGATACGAATTTAATTTGTATGAAACAGTTTAGTTAGCTTTATTGTGTTCCCTTGTCTCCTGTGAAACTCCATGAGAACAGAAATTTGGTCTTTTTCCTTTAGTAACTAGCAAATATCCTTAGTAGTGTTCTTTCAAAGGAACTAACATGAATAAATACATATAAAATAGTATAGAAAGGAAGGTAAGGAAAAAGGAAAGACTGTGGAAAGTTTTAGAGAATTTTTTTTTTCTATTTTGTATGGGAATATTTTTCAGTATGGACAGTGATCTTCTAAATGGAATGTGTTTCTGAAAGCATAAGATATTCAAATGCACTGTAAGATTTCTATTTTGAGAACGATTATTTCAAATATAAAGGAAGGGTATAATCTCAACATCTCACTATCAAATGCAAAGGAGGCAATAGGCGTCCTCATTGATTAACCATATCACATGTCAAAGAGGTTATCAATGGCCAATACAAGAATAAGCTTTTTCTTGATAATCCAAATTAAGCATTCTGACCTTTTCCAAGAGATGCTCATGGACATTTAAGAAGAATTAAGTATTACTAATTTATCCAATTTCAAGCAAATGTGAACAGAAAAATATGCTATCAACTTCAACAGTCGATGAAGGACAAAATAAAGTGCAATGTTATTGTAACTGATGCATATAATTTTTTTTGAAATATGTACTTACTTTCACACAATTTTATCCTTTTTTAATGAAGGCAATTCTTTGCATTTATAAAAAAAATTTTAATTTTTATAGCATTATAGGACATCTTACAAAAAAAATTTTACAAACCAAAGAAAATGTTCTTTTGGAGCTGTGTGCCTACTTTCTTATTTGGAACACATGAACATCCTATATATATATATACATATATATATGTATATATATATTACAAAATATGTATCTGGTATAGAAAGTAATGAGTCTGTTTCACTATATAAAAAGGCAACTGGAGATGATAGAAGAATAATAATAGCACTGAAGGAAAAGTGGAAGTGAAGCCTTATACAAAACAAAAATTGATCCTGAGAGGGATCAATACATGTTTGCATATAAAAATTACACCTACATTGGAAAATATAATGAAAGTGCTGAAATCTGGAAATCATTCATGGAAAATGAACCCTTGAGAATAAAAGCCACAAAATGGAGACTTGGGTAAAGTTGTGCAAAGTTCTTCCTGAAAATATTGATTATGAGCCAATAAAACGAAGAGAATTGGCTCCAAATATACATACTCTCTGGTAGGACCTAGTTTGCTTCTCTTCTGCTCTTCCTCTCTCTACATTTGTCTCCTCTTCTAGATTCCACCTAAAATGCACTCTTGTCCCTCTCTCTTCTATGTTCTCTGGGCTTAAACTACCCGTGTTGTTCATGCTATGAAGGTTTTCAAATATAATGCCCCGCTTCACTGTATCTTGGAATAAACAATCGTTTTTAGTAAGGGAAAGTCAGCCTAAGCAGAGAGCCATCTCCAAAAGAAGAGGAAAGCTGGTTCTTTTTTCAAAGTCATAAGGAAATTTGAAAGGAAGAAGAAAGACTGGTCTTAAAAACAAAAACAAAAAACAAATCCAAAAAGCAAAAGCTTTTTTGGGGGGGTGGGTGTGGGCATGTGATAATTTCTTTCTATTAGAGCTAAACGACTCTCACAGAGGCCTTATCCAGCTACTAGGTGGGGGTAATCTAAAAGAAAAATAGTAGAAACCACCACGGTTCGTAGTAGGAGTTAGTATTCAGAGGAAGTAAGAGTAAACTGTTATTGCAATCATCAACCTGATGCATTATGTGTAATCTGTAGTCTGGAAAGAGCGGTTTCAACTACAAAATTACCCTGGATTTCCTTCTTTTAAATATCTTATCACCTTGTATAATTGTTTCTATGTATTTAATTTTTCAGCTGAGTTAAAATCACTTAAAGAGTTCAAAGACCAGGTCCTGCTCGGGCTCCTCCCCAAAGTACATAGTTTAGCCTTTCAGTAAATATTTGTTGAAATAAAATGAAGATACTATTTCCATAAGCATTTATTGAACATCTATTATGGAGAAGGTCCTGTGTGCTTGTGCCTAGAAAAGGAAAAGAATAACACTTAAGGGTTTAAAATCTCGCTGAGCTGGCAAATGTACTTTAAAGGAAAGATAGCATCTGAGAAGCGCCAAGCGGCATTAGTAGGAGGTAAAGAAGCTACCAAAGTGAGTCAGTTAGTAAAGAAAGTATGGATCTCTTCTATCTCTCTTGTAGCTCTCTATTGCTTCTTCTGTCTTTCCAAATACCAGTAACACTCCCAAGAATGGAGCACGTGGCGTTCTGAAAGTGATGAAGTATTTGAGACTTCCTGTTTTTCTGATTAAAAGATTCAGCAGAATGTATTCAATTTTGTCTCTTCTCAATTGGTCTAGGCTCCTTCTCCCAAGGTTAACTCGGAAGCCACCTTTCCCTCTGCTGTGTGGAAACGTAAGCATGGTGTGCCTAAAGAGGATGGAGGGATTTTATCACAGCAGGATGGGCTGCCTGGAAAGAGGAAGAAGGTAAAGCCAGGAATCCTATTGGGGTGGGCAGATGCTTCAGCTACAATGGTGATGAGAGGGGCACGGGGGCAGAAATGTAGAATGTGGTATCTAAAGAACAGAGCAGCAGAAAGCAGTAATCCCATTAGTGCTAATTGCAATAAGACCTAAGCCCACCATTGAAGGCAGAGCTGGATAACTAACATCTCAATTTTTATAAACTTTTAATTGAGTGCTTAATATTCATTCATTCAATCATTCATTCATCCAATCTATATTTAATGATCCCTCTGGGGATCTATGGAAGGAACAATATAAAATGTATCATGTGCTACAATAGAAATTAATAAGTACAATGGGAATAGAAATAAAGGAGTGCATAATTTTGCCTCAGGGAGGGGGCCGGGGAATGTTCTATAAAAGAAGTGACCGTTGAACTAGATATTAAAAGATGATGGGCTTTCACAGGAGGAGGATGAGAGAGGGCCTTTCAGAGAGCAATGAGTGAAAGTTCAATCATTTAGTTTTGCACACACTACTGAAACATGGAGTTCTCGACTGCTTATTAATCATGTAGCTTCCTAGGATTTTTGTAAGGAAAACGAAACATGTGAACAACATTTGAGCCACTTAAATATTCCTAAATTTACCATTATTTGCCCCATAACATGCTGGAAAAATCAGCCTATAAGGTTCAAGAGAAACTATGTTGAGGTGTCAAGTATGAATGACAGATCTGGTTGAAAAAATATAATATACTGAAACAGACATGAACAGGGAATAAAGTAGGCAGTGAAAGCTTTCACTTTGTCTCCTTGGCATAGTCTCCATCTGGTCCTTGGGTAGATTGACCCTTTTACGCAGAGATGGCCTCACAATGGGAACTTAATAAACATTTGATGAGATACTAGTGATTGGTAACAATAATAAAGATGATGATGACCAGTGATGGTAATATTGTTATTACACCTAGTATCATTTTGCATTCTGTATCTTTCCTGCTTTTCCACTCCTTCCCATTTAAAGAGAATGGCTTAATTCCTGATGGATCAGCTGTCCTCAGATGAGTGAATTGTCAGGCCTTTCGTAGGATCCAAATCCACTCAACTCATCTAAATCCCCTCAAACACAAGTAGCCTTAGGAAAACCTAAAGTTTGAGCTAATTGGGTTGTATTGTATATAAGTAATTCAGATGAGGTATTGAAAACAAGATTTTAGAGTTTACAGAGGATACTAAAACTGGAGGCTGAGCAAATAATGAGGAACAAAACAATCAGACTCAAAAGGATTTGGA
Organism: Martes martes; assembly: GCF_963455335.1. Taxonomy (NCBI): domain Eukaryota; kingdom Metazoa; phylum Chordata; class Mammalia; order Carnivora; family Mustelidae; genus Martes; species Martes martes. Next base: position 76,224,726 of record NC_137896.1, on the reverse strand, counting down.
TTGTATAAGTAATTGGATCAGCAGATGGCAAACGCAGTTCAGTACAGGAAAATGTAAAATAGACTTGAAGCAAAAGAAACAAACTAGAGAATGTGCGCTAAATGGAACAATCATCCAGAACGCTGACCAGGAAATGGAAAGGAGGGGCTATTAAAAAACATAAATCATGGCAACTCTTCGCTTATGGCTAATTCTGTTGCTTTAGAATCCTATCAGAATGTGCATGCATATTATCTAGAGTGGGAGCTTACTGTACCCTATGGGAACTAGCAGTATGCTTCAAATTTCAATTATTTCACCACTCAGTTTTGTAGAGACACCTTTCAAAAATTCTTAAGGTGTTACTTTTTTGAATGCAAATTTTTCTCCTTTTTGTTTAGGCTTATGCTCATTATTCTATAATTATCCTTCTCAGACATTGCTGGAAAGATTCAGAACAATGTTTTCAGGATACTTTACTAATTACCCTATATTTCACCATGTCAGAAAATCCCCAGGAGGAACCGCATACATGCGGGTATCACACTCCCCATTTGCCCCATTCCCTGAAGATACAATGTACACTTGGCCGGGGTGGGAGATCAACTGTTCAGTGAGGCAGAGGTACAGGCAGTGCATTTGAAATTCTCTGTGTGCGTAAGAATTACCTGGGTAGCTAGTTTAAAAACGGAAATACCCAGATTCCTCTTGCAGAGGCTGACACAGCACAGCTGAGAGGCGGGCTGGCAACTGGCACGCTGGTGAAGCCCCTTGGTGATGCTCCTGTTGGATTTGGGAGACATTTTGAAAAACACAAGGTAGCTGGTGGGGAACAGTAGCAAGAACACCCATCCCGGTCCTTCCTTGCCGAACTGAATCGATTAACTTGTTGACAGTCAAACTGCTCAGCCTCGGGTTCTTTACCTGGAAAATGAGTCTACTGTCTGTCCAGCATACCTGGCAGAGGAGCAAATGAAATAACGTCTGAAATCTTATTACATACAAATATAAACCTAAGGTAAAATGCTTGCCAAAATGTAATGTGTACTATTGTGATCCCACAATAACATGCTTTTAAATGGATGATTGAGGCAGCCATCTATACCCAGCCGGAGTTAGATTTTTCTTTTTATCTGTTGCCACAGGAATTCTCACCCATAGCTGATCTCTGCAACCAAATAGGTCCTGAAAGTAGTAGGTGTTTTCCTTTGTGTACTCTTTAAAAGTGCTAACAGAAGGTCATTGTGTCCCCATGGTTTTTTCACTCCCAGGGAGCAACGTTTTGAATAGCAGTCTTCAGGGTTTAGATTCAGTTGCATACCCTATGGTCACTGGTACTCAACTCCAGCTTTTGTTGTTGAGAATGAAAATGACTTCCGCTGGCCTGACATGCACATGATAATCACCCTTTCATCGTCTACTACTGAGGTCAGTTTCTCATCTACAGAAAGCAGAACGAACTGGTCTGTTTACAAATCAGACTGAGTCCACTGAGCAAAGTGTCCTGTGAAATCAATTGATCTTGCGAATATGTAAAAAGGTCTCTACTTCTCCACGTATTGAAATTTCTGTATGATCCAGGCACCCTCCTTCAGTGTTATGTCCATTGGTCGAATTAAACAATGATAAGAAGCCATATGAAACAGATAAACTGAGGCATCCAAAGACACTGTACTCTATGCTGAGAGTCACAATAGACACACTGGGAGAGTGTATGCACGGCTTCTTCATGCTGGTCTTGGTTCCATAAGCCTGTCTTTGGAATAGTCTGCGAGCACAGCTACCATGTAATTAGCTGAGCAACATAAGTAAGGTGTTTAAAAATATTTTTTCAGGTGCTTTTTTGTATTCATGATAGATTCTCAACACCAAAAATCAATCTCAATCAAAGCAGCAACTGAGTTTATCATAAATTAACATGAAAAGGTTTTCTACTGAGTAGATGGTTAATTACTATCTAATTTGAATAATTTTGCATATTAATGAGAAATGAATGAAATTCATTTTTAGATTTTTAACTTCAGCTGAGAAACCCACGGAGATAATGGATCCTTTTTAAGAGGCATGTGATCTCTGTTACTAAAGGAGATACCGATTTTTTTTTTTCTTTTTTGGTTTACTGACTTGTTTTAAGTTGATTAATGGATTAGTGTTTTGCCATTAATAAACTATATCCAAATGAAAGACAACTTCATTATTTGACTCTGTAGCCCCTAGCTGCCTGCCAGGTAAGAAAAATGGAAAATAGATGAAGAGTTTGCTAAGGAAAAATATAACCTTGCATAGTCCTTCAAAATGTCTGGATGCAGACATTTGTAGGTTTCTGATTGTGAATGAATTTTTATAACTTGTAATGTTTTTCTATCACATAAAGTTCTCGATGGATGTTGTTTACAAATGATATTTAGGTTTAGAATATACATATGGAGCTGAAGTAGAGCTACACTCTTAAAACTATTACCATGTTCTCCAATTTGAAAAAGTGACTGACAATTGCCTCAGGCCTCAGAAATTATAGCCAGCCAGGAGTCGAAAGTCACTTTTATAAAGTATCCTTGAAACCTTTTTTAGCATTGCAAACAAAGAATATTATTTCTTATATTTTGTATATCTATTTAATATAAAAAAATGAATAACTAACTGCTTCCTTCCTTCCAGTTTTCTTTTACCTACATCTTTTATTCCTCAGGTAACACTTCCTTATTTGAGACACACTTACAGATTATCTTTCTTTCCCTCTTTAGGCAGGATCTGCCTTATCTAATAATTTCAGTGCATTCAGTTGGGTCTAGCCAGTGTTTGCTGCACACTAATGTAGACTAGTCATGATGAATGAAATTGGGTATTTTTATACTTTGAAAACCTTGTCCAGGATAGGTAGTACAACAAGGTATTATTTTTCACAGTCCACATTAAACCTTAGGGAATTGGCTATTTTAGTCATGTTATTACCACAGCAGCCCAACAATGATTCTGAAAGGCCGCAGATAAACAGGAACCCTCTTGCAGATAAGTTACTTGGCACTGTATTTTATAAGGAAGAGTCAGGTTCAGAATGGACTCACAGAACTTCTGTTGGGCACCGAGGCCTCCGTGCATGATTATGGAGTTCAAGAGATGCCTTTGGATTATTTAACTCAACAAAAGAGGCAAAAGTAAGAAAGAGTTTTCTCTCTAGGTCTAGAGAACATGTCTTTTATATTACAACAAAGTCCAAGCACATGAGATCGGTCATACGTGGAAAAGAGATGGCTGCTTCCACAATCATTCCCAGACTCGGTCCATTTGCTAGTCTCCTACCATCATGGTCAGGACCCTCTTGGCCAGCAAATGATGAAGATTTTACTAATACACGGGTGATAGACTCTAAAAGTGGCATTGACAATACATCTGAAGAAAAGTCTGGAAAAGAGGCAAGCCATTTAAAAAAGAACTAAAAACCTTGATGTTTCCAATTGAGCCATATGCCAGGGTAACTCTCAGGATAAGAAATGAACTATATTTTATATGCACAAAGTAGGATTTTTTAACAAAAATATGAAATCAAGAGTGGCATTAGCATGAGCTGTCCACTCCCCCTCTCCTCCTTCTGGTCTCTTCCAGTCTCTTTTGCCAAAGAACTGAGAATGAATTTTTGAGAGCCAAGGATATGGAAAGGAAGACAAAATAAAGCTGGGAGAATTTTGGCGGAATTACATGCTTAACATACTGCACCATTTCTTTAATATATTTAAATAGTCCTGTGTCATCAGTTGGTGGCTTTCCTTTTCGACAATTTGCAATATATTTTGTTTTTCCTTAATTAAGCTTCACATGCTGGAATTAATTACCGCTGGGTAGTTGAAATCTGGTGGTCTAATTTTCAACTTCAGTTAATAGAGCTCAAAGTTTACATTCACCTCTGAAATTACCAACCTTACCAAATTATATTTGTCTACTTACATCTTCTGGATCATGAATACAGAGAGCAGCTGCGAGTGGCTTTTCCTGTGTGACTCATGAGTCCATCTCTCTATTTATAGTGAAACTGTTTATCATACACAAGAACTCTATATTTCAGGGTTATGTGTAAAACCTAAAGGGTACATGTGTACCCACCACACATTCAAAACCATCCCTTTTTCCGGCCATTAAAACAAAGCTATATCAAAATTCCTTTTGTCAAAAAGATCATGTCAAAATAATGAAGATAAGACACTTACTGTACTAGCCTGAAATAGCTTGAAAGTATCCAGATACGATTATCCAAAGTTACACGTGCAAGGATTTTGAAAACTTCAGTAATCAATTGATCCAAAGGTGGAAACCAGCCAAAAGTCCACAGTTGGCAACGACAGTGCCCAGTGTTAGACAATAAAACACACACGTGCACACCCCTGTATAAGGACTGTCTCTCACATGTCTGATGAAGCAAACAGGCAGGTGCTATTACCCTTGTTCTGCAGATGAATATATGAAGGCTCAGTGATATTAACTAAGATTACTCTATGAATAACTGATCTTCAACTTTGGTTATCTGAAATCACAGCCTGGGTTTCTTTCATTTCTACCACAAGTATCTATTTTAAAAGTAGGATCGGAAGCAATGGAAGCAAGAGGGCAGAGGCTGATCAAAAGAAAAAGAGAGCAGGACCTGCAACAGGACTAACTTCTCAGCCTTTCTCTTTTCTACACATTGTTTCTTGTATTTCAACCAACTCTGTCCCACGCTATCGGCATTTTCTTTCTCTAATCTATCTAGGTAGCTGGATTATTAATCAACATTAAGACGTAAATGATCCCCAACTTAATTTTAGTAGATAATAGTTATATACCTAATTAGGACCTAGAGATCCGCCAACGAGTCAAATGTGCTCTGGAGATTCTATATTCTACATCATTGCCTGTGTTTGTTTCACCTTCTCATTTATTTAGCCTTCAATAATACAAGCATTCATTCATTTGACCTTATGACAGTCTTTAGGAAGCAGACACTACTCTGATCTTTCTTTTACAAACAAGGAAACAGAGGCTCAGAGAACTCAAGTGACTTCCCGTAGTGACAGAGCGAGGATCTGAACTGACCTCTGTTCGATTTCAGAGCCGGAGAGTTCCTCCCCCACCTTGACAAATGGCTCTGCTCTACCCCAGTGAGCTGTGCCACCTTGGGCAGAGTATTTAATTGGCCGAGTGCGTCAATTTCCTCCTTATTTGTCAAATAGGAATAGGGACCACAGGGAGGTGTTTTTGTTTTTGTTTTTTCTTAAATTTTGACCATTCAACAATATCATATAAGCAAAGTACTTACTTGTACTTATTTGATAAGTACTTATTTGATATCAAATTAGTACTTATTTGATATCAAATTAGTACTTATTTGATCAAGTACTGTTATTATCAGCATTGGGTTAAGGAGGGTGAATTGATACAGGAAATATTCAAAATCATGGACTAACCTGGAGTTAAAATCAGGCACTTACAAGACTGTGGCTCTTTAGGGGGTGGTCTTACAAAGGAGACTTTGCCGCAGAGGTGTTTTCCCACTTACTGGAGGTCTTGTTGGTGATAGGCGCCATCCCTGCAGCTTTAACTTCCTGTGACAAACAGAGCTTATCACAGATGACCGCATGGTAAAGCTTCAGTCAGAAAGTGGAACTCACTTTTGTTCATCAGGAGTTTTGGTCACCCTCATTGTGCCATTTCCGTCTTGGAGAAGAGGTAGAGCTTGGCTCAGTAGAAAATCTTTTCAGGTGCATTCTTGTTTCTGTATTATTTTACCACCCTAGTGAATGTATATATACACATATGTATAGCTACATGCACACACATATACATTAATATGTTCCTTGTCTCTTTTCTTTATTTTTTTAGTTCCTTCACTGGGTTTCTTTAAACATATAACGATAATATATGCTGATGAAACTTGCCACCGTGAAGTCAATCTCTTCAGGTAATCCCAGGCCTGATCTTTGAAAACAAAGTAATAGAATGATTACTTTGTAGTTGTTAAGCTATAAATGTGTTCATGTTTGCAAAGTATTCTTAGATTTATCTAGAATCATGTGTAGTGAGTTACTGTAAAGCCTTATGATCACCAGAACTCACAATAATGTATTTTGCTTGGTTTTTAATTCATTGTCACCTGGAACATACATTGTTCTTCTTGATTTTTAACAGACTTCCTATTCAGAGACAGAAAACTTCCATGGAACCACCATTTTATTTTGCTATTTCCAATTTTGTCCTTTTTATCTAAATATACATTATGTAGAGTTCATTTTATAGCACAGTTATTTGTCAGTGCAACATAAATACTTTTGTAAACTTGTACCTTTTCTGTGTGAAGATCTTGAAATCAAAATAATCAACAGTAAACACTACAACTACAGCTGCAGTTTTAAATATTTTATAATCCAATCAAATTGTTTGAGTAGTAATGCATTTAAATGTTGTTATGGAATCCCCTCCAGACTTTTTAAAATGGTTACTCTGTTCCTGGGTTTACTATTTATGAAATTCATAAGGGATGACATTTTTTAATAATAGAGCATCTGACTTACAGAGCAGTGTTTCTTCTCGTGTCTCAATATAATCTATAATTTTCTGGCCTAATTTTCAGAGGGACACATCTACAAATTACACTTTTATTAATGAACATCTATGCATCTGTTGTTGCTGCTGTAATTAAAATGACCTTAAAGGAGAAGTTTTAGCTGAGTCATTTAGCATCTCTTCAGATACGTGAATGAATGAAGAAGCCGTTTTACCTAAGGCTATAAGGTATACATGAGGCCTGAAACCAAGTGTGAGCAATACATTTATAAAAGACTCAAAGCAGAGGTGACCTATAATTAGGTATAAAATATTTTAGTCCAGGTCTAGGTCCTGATGTTGTTTAAATTATTTTTGAATCACGTAGGTTAGGAAAAAGAAACAGGATAGAGTCCCATTATTATTACCACTAAACATAAAACTGACATTACCTGAAGCCTTGCTATGCACAATGTCCTGGGCTAAAGCACTTTATACAATTTATTAAGATTATTTCATTCTTTTCAGATGAGGACTCTAAGTCAAATAGAGGTTATTGCCCCAAATAGTAAATGTTGGGATCTGGGCTATCTCACTTTAGAGGCTCATGTTTAGTACATATGTATTTAACTAGTACACATGTATTTAATTGTACATCTTTATATAATGCAATTAATGGACAGGGGATATTCATTTTCTGAAGCATTCTTGAACTTTTAAAATGCTAATAGTCAATGAAATAAATTTTTTAATTTGCAAAAGTTGGAATTTTTTCTCCTAATGTAGTAAATTGACCTAAATATTTAACTAAGTAATTTCATGTCTGACTTCAGAAAGAGAAAGTAAATAGACATTAACTCCTTTTGTTGGCATTTATACAGGAAAGCTAATAACTGTTTTTGTGGTTTTTATTTTAACATGACTCATTCAACTAATGCTTTAGTACATACTCACATATAAATATTATTGGGCACCGTTAAAAAGTACTTTCATCTTTAAACTAAAATATGATGTAGAAATAATATTTTAAGAAATATGTGTAAGGAGAGAAAATAAAGATTTGCATTCCTCAGTCTTATTAATGGCAAGATCACATAAAAATGTTCTTTATACTTTAATAGTTTTGCATGAAAAAATTCAGTTTGGTGTTAACATTCTGTATGTCTCCCTGAAGTATCACAAAATTTAAAAAGTAAGCACGACTAGTGAAAACACCTTATCTTAATATTCTCACATCAGTATAAACATATATGGAATATACAAAAATGCTGGATGGTGCAGTAAAGTTAGAGTACATCTCAACTTTTAGAAATATTTGGGTGCAATGTAATATGATCAAAGGAGATAGAAAAATTTTAAAGTCAGGGAGATACCTAGTTAATGCACCAAACTGCTCTCCTTGTTTGACTTTATTTTCTTGTAATTTAGTGGGATAAATTTTCACTGAAAATGGAAAACAAAGATATAGATATGTTGGCCTACTTCTATCAAATACAATAATTTGCTGATAGTCTTTGGACAATGCAGCACATGGGAAACAATGAGCTGAGCACTTTTATAGACAAAACATTTACTCTTCACACAAGCTCTATAAAATGTCTATTTTCATTTTTTTCCTTTCTTTTTTTTTTTCCCCCCAAAATGTCTGTTTTCAACCATCTGAGTTTTTAAAACTCTTTAGGCCCAATGACTTACTTATGGTCATATAAATAGAAATAAATGGTAGGGTCAAGACTGAGTTCCAGGTCTCTCTACCCAAATCCCATGTGTTTTGGCCCATTTTGTGATGATCTTAGAATGTTCCATGAGTAAATGCATTTCCTTCATCATTCCCCTCATTCAAAGCAATTTGTGTGCCTGAATTACTTGCCGTGGACTTTTCAGTATGTCAGAAGCTAGTTGGCTGCCATAAAATATTGTGGTAACAAAAGCCACTGCTCTTTAGTCAAATGACTAATGTCCACCTGAACTATAAGGAACCCTTTATACAAAATTACTTTGTGTGCATCAAATGCACACTTCTCACTTCTTCCCTGATCCTTCTGTGGTTCTAGAAGGAGCTTTGTCCCTAACTTAAGGGATGCTCTTCTGTCTTGCATCCATACTCCCTTCCCAATCAGATTCATTATTTCACTCTCACCTCAAACTGTAGTCTTTCCATTGAAAAAATTCTTCCTTGTGGAGACTGTCCAGGCTATCCCTCTGATGAATTCTAACCCAAACTCCAGGCATTTACTGAGACTTCTTTCACAGATTTATTTCCCTGAGACATTTCAGGTTCCCTGTTGACTATGTCCTTTCACTCAAAGTATGGCCCCAGATGTCTGACTTATTTAGGTATGTTACATGCTTGCTTCCCCTGAAGACCTACACCAAATTTCAGTGTTTTTCCCAAGCAAAACTTCAACTAGCTTTTGCTAGCCTCATCCTTAATTCTTTATACAACTAGCAATTTAGAATCTGACTGTTTGATATGAACTTAAGTCAATTAATACCAGGCATTCATAAATAATACCAGCATAGTCTTATCTTCATTTTGTAATATAAATCCATGCCTTTTTATAGGACCTAATGAAGCTCCCTGCATTAGTTTGTTCATACATTCAATAATTACTTAGCAAGGACCTATTACGTGCCAGACACTCTTCTAGGAGAGCATGTATGTGTCTTGTGAATCACAGTATACCCAGTGAGTAGTACTGTATCTTATATGTAATAGGTCAGTCGACAAGGTTTGCTGCTTGGCTAGGTGCTAAGAAATTTAACAATAACATCCTCTGACCCTCCCTGCAATAATCAGATTTTGATCTGATTTGTTTTTCAGATTTTGGTCTAGTTTGCCTACAATTAAATGTTCATAGAGTCCCGAATCATATCCATAAGTGTATGTGATTATCAGTGCAAGATATTCGTGCTCAGTGATGCATATTAATTATGCTAATGCCCCCATCAAGTTTCTCTGGGTCTTGCATGTGTCACTTTCCCTCTTCCCAGGATTTACCTCTTTCAATGTGACAGGGCAGCTTTAAGAGATGAGAACAAAAGTGCAAGTCCACTTAGTAGTTACAGAGTGAATTCACTTTGTGGCACCAAGAGACCCCTGACATTGGACATGGGTTGGCCAGAGCTGGTTGCTGCAGCCATCAGAAAATATCAGCTCCCTCCATCTGTGATGTCGGTATCATCTGGTAATTCACATCCTTTGCTCCTAGTACAAAACTGTAGCTAATCTGAGGAGAACAGGGCAACTGATGTTTCCCAGTGTGTGTTCTGCTAAACACCCATCCCAAAAGGTATTATGAAAAAGAAAGGGGAGGAGGTTATACAATTAATAATTTTTATCGTATATTTAATATTTTGGAAAACACCCACAGGGGACATGTGAGCTGTCTAGGTTTCTATGGTGAATAATTTGTTAAGGCTTTTAACATGGCAGTATTAACTGTGACTCTCCAAGAAAGGGGTATGAGGTTTAGTGTTTCCCAATGTATTTCGACCATGGAACTCTTTATTATTCTTTTTCTCAGAGTATCTCTAAGAACAAGTGTTCAAAGAAACTTGGAAACTCTGCTTGAGGAACTCTGAAACAGGGGCCACAAAATGCACACCATGTATCAAGAGGTTCTCTGAGAATCTGAATCCAAGCTATGTTGCTAATATTACATGGCATAATATGTAGTGTGAAGTAACTGTTGTGAATTAAGGATATGTCTTTATTTTCACATTTCGCTGATGAGGAAACTGAGATGTAAACAATACAATTAGATTTCCCATGGTTTCTCTGTTTCTTTGTTACAAAACAAAACGAATGTTACAAAACAAACAAGAAGAACCTAAGTCTGTCTGACTGGATCTGACAGCCATTCCCCTATACTGTGCATTTGTCACTGGCTCTCCCTGGGCATTCAGGATAGAGAAATACTGTTAGTCTACACCCATCCTGCTCACAGGCCATAGCAGATGTACAACAAAATCTGAGTTTTAATGTCAGTGCAGAATTAGCCCTTGAGGTGTCACAGAATGACATCAGCTGGAGAACTTTCCCAAGAGTTTAATTCACAGCCTCCTTTCTTGCCTAGATGGGAGGATTGGCTTTGGAAGCAACAGCAGGTTTAACCACCACTGCTACCACCACCTCCACCAAAGACACTGGTATTTATTATATGTGGGGTCTGAAAACAAACATTTATAGGGGCGCCTGGGTGGCTCAGTTGTTAAGTGTCTGCCTTTGGCTCAGGTCATGATCCCAGGGTCCTGGGATCAAGCCCTGCATCAGACTCCCTGCTCAGCAGGAAGCCTGTTTCTCCCTCTCCCTTTCCCCCTGCTTGCATCCCCTGTCTTGCTGTGTCTCTCTCTCTGTCAAATAAATAAATAAATAAAATCTTAAAAAAAGAAATTTACAATCGTAAATGCTTTATCTCATTTAATTTTTCCTCTCAATCCTATAAAGTTGGTAAGATTATAAAGAAACAGATTCAGAGAAATTAAACCAATAATCAAAAGTTAAATAATTAGTAAACAGAGGAGCCAGAGATCAAATCCAGATCTGATTGACTGCAAAGCCCACAAGCTTTTCACTAACCATTTTGTCTCCAAAATCTATACAGATAATCCCTGTATAAATTTCTCCCTGGGGCATGAATGGCTTGGGGTATGAAAGTGCCATAAATTTCCTTTCTCTACAAATTTACCTATTTTCAAAGCTTAGCATTGTTTTATTGTCATAATCTGGGAGAGAAGAAAACAGGGGAGTCAGCATCCCGGCAATTCTGATAGAATGCACCTTGACTCTGCCAAACTCCGGACCTGACCTTCCTGTGTGCTGAAGATCAGCATGGAGAAAGGAATTTATTTGGAGCTGTTACAACCCTGGCATTTAGGCAACCCTGTAGGAGCTGCTGCTAGGTGTGTATTTTGTAGGAAATAAAGCAATGATGGAATCCCCATAGGACTGTTTCCTTCCATACCAATCCAAGGTTTTAAGTACTGTGGGCTTATTTTACTCATCAAGCTAATTACAAGTGATTTGACACTATAATCTGGAAAAAACTTTTTATTTTTTTGATGGGTGGACTCTGTGGATAAAACATTCTTCTTCTGATTTCTAGAATATCTGCTTTTACGGCTTATAGGATCGATAATTTTTCTTTTTCTTTTTTTTTTTACATTTCACAAAGCTTCTAAGATCTGAACACAGATGATGGCGAGCAAAAGATAGAGGTTCAAATGAAACATTCAGGAGGTCAATAATTTAACACTTTCAGAAAGTATGTAATATCAATTCTCACACAGATCTCTAAGATAAATTTCTTCATTAAAAATCTATTAAGAGTTAGAAGGAATTTATTAAACAAATTATTAATATTTCAGGGCGCTGCTAAATAGCAAATTAAAACAAAGCTAAAATAGCACAGGAAAAATATATTTCATGATTAAAAATGAATTTCCACTTGACGATGAATTTTACCAAAGGCTAATTATTTCTCAAATATTTCAGTTTTGAATCTTAATCTTTTTTTCCCCCATGAATTAACTAGTAGTCCTTTTTTTTTTTTTTAATCCAATACTTGGGTCATGTGTGTCTTTCTTTAGAAAGTGTATATGTGTGTCTTTCTTTAGAAAGAAAGACACACATATACACTTATTGACCATTTCTATTGACTATTATCTTTACAAATGCAAATCACCATAAATGATAGTAAAAAAGTAATGCTCACTTTTCTTCCTCTTGTTCACTGTGTATAACCCTGATAATCTTCAATTTACCCTTGGTATTTCAGTTAATAACAGTAGGTATGTAGTCTATATGTGTAAATAATAAAATGTTGAGCAGATGACAGTGTTAAAGTTCATAAGATGTGCTTTATACCAAATCAAATGAATTTGACCAATAAACTTAATCAAGTATGGTTTTGTCACAAATGACTCTAAAGAACCAGCCTTTAAATCAGGTCAAATATTTGGTTCAATTTATTAAAGACCTGTTAAGTGCAGTGACAACATTTGGTTCAATGAGTAACAACATGGTAGTGTGAGGGTTTCTAGGGGGTTTACTAAGAGCCAGTCATTTGAACTCAAACATTTTTGAAGCATTACTTTATACACGCAGAAACAATGGAACTTGTTTTGTTTTTAAAGCTTTAATCCATCTATCCATTATATATGTGTCCATCGAGTATTTCTTGATATCTTATAATAAAATACTGCAGATGTCTCAGAGGGACATCAAGACAAAGCTGTGACTATTTTCAAAATGGCTGATGGATCAGTCAGGAAGGCAAGTGAAGTCGGAGCTGCTGATTTCTGAATTTTGTCAGACATGGGGTTATAATAGACCATAGAAAACAATGTGTGGCACAAGTTGTGTCCATTTTAAGAGACTCTTGAAAGATAAGAAAATATGGGTACGTTGAGGACCATATTCTAGAATGGAGGAAAGAGCGTATTATCTCTACGAGGACAACCACAGAAGTAGGTAGGATTCTGGACACAAGTTGTGAATTGAAGAGTATCAATGGGTGTAGAGGGGGTTTAGGATATTTGACGTGATCATAGTTGCCTTGTTTAGAATGTGAGATGTTTATCTGAACACAGGGGAGATTATGACAAAAACCCTTTTGATAACAATTAATATGGTATAGAGCAGAGGTGGCATTGGAATTGTAAGTGAAGAGACTATTATGACAGTTACTGGCGATGTTCCAGCATAGGCTGCTGAAAACTTTGCAGGGATGTCAAAGGAAAATGAAGCATAAAACAGTGAGTGGACTAGATTCTAAAGTCCCTTCTGGCCAAAAGTTAGAGAAGTAGATTAGTACCCTGGGCTTCGGGTCCCACTCTCTAATATGCATGTTGGTTCCACCACTGCTGACTATGACCTTGGACGAATTACTTAGTTCTCAAGTTCTCCATGGTTTACTCATGGGTAAAACAGAAGTAATTTTAGAATCCATTTCATCACATTAATGTGAGATTTAAACAGGGTAGCGTCTATGAAGCCATTAGCACAGGGCTAAAAACAATAAAGTCCTTAATAAATGTTTGCCTGGTGGGGCACCTGGGTGGCTAAGTTTTAAGTGTCTGCCTGGAATCAAGTCCCACATTAGGCTCCCTGATCAGCGGGAAGCCTGCTTCTCCCTCTCCCACTCTCCCTGCTTATATTCCCTCTCTCGCTGTCCCTCTCTCTGTCAAATAAATAAATAAAATCTAAAACAAAAACAAAAATTAAAAAACCACAAAAATAACCAAAAAAACACAAAAAAGTAAAAAATAAATAAATAAATGTTTGCCTGCACTATTATTCAATTTCCAGACATTAAGGTTCTGAACTTTTTTTTTTTCAACAGAAAGGGGAGAAAATGGGTTAGGTAGGGAAAGCAGTGCTGAGGTAGAATTCATGGGATTTGGAAACTCATTTGATCATTAAATGTAGATCAAACTGGGATAGAGGACCAGGAGGAAGTAGCAAAAATTAAAAGTTTTGGGAATGTATAGCTATGAGGATTGGATTCCTTCTCTATTAAAAATTAGAAAGGGAGGTCCCCCTCCCCCCAAAAGAGATTTTTTCCCTAAAATTTTCTTTTGTGAATTGACAAAGTTTTAAATACTTAAATTTATGAATTAAAAAAATTATTTTTGTGAACAGAACTGTTTTTAAGTTGTTTGCTTCTAATTTGAGGAAACAATCAGGCATTTGACTTTTTTCCATTTGAGCTAAAAATCTTAGACAAAAGTGATCCTTTCAACATGCCACGGACACTGAATGAACATTCTGTACTTAGTGCAACAGCATAGACTAGTGGCAGGAAGGAAGATCGTAACTTGGAGGTCTGGGACACAGCGTACTTTTTCATCATACCTAAGGCCCGTTTTTAAGCTACAATTAGAACAAAATAATCTAGAGCTGTGGAAACAGAACAATTGACAAAACAAAACTAGTTTAAGGGCTAGTTATTTTAATAACATAAGGCTTATTTACTAATGACTAGGAGTATTTGAAAAAGGCTTTCTTTCTTTCTTTTTTTTTTTTTTTACTGCTTCAGAAATAGCTTAATAATAAAGATCACATACTCAAATGTGTTAAAAAGTACTTCTTTTTCCTCCAGTTGAAAGCTTCAGCTATTTTAAAGAAGTCATGCATTAAAACCTTTATTAGCTTTTCATTTGTACCATGGGCGATAATGATGTCATTGAATTTTCTTATCCAGATAGGTGCTGTGTATAAATCACTGAACATTTGTGTGCTCTACAGAGGGAAACAAAGTTTACTAAGACCCAGATCCTGAATTGAGAGGTTTATAATCAAACATGTATACAATTGAGACAATATGCACAAAAGAAATAAGTGCTATTTTATTTATCTAAAGAGCCATGGAAAAGCAGAGGATGAAGGGATTAATTAAACTTTTGGGGGCACAAAAATCTTTGCAGGATTTGGTACTCGGGATATTGCCTGGCACAGAGTAGACATTCAATAAACATTTGCTTAATATATGATCTCTAAATATATTAATTTCTCTAACCTTTGTGGTTTAAAACAACCATTGTTTTATTTCTCATGGATTCTATGGGTGGGAGTTTAGAAGGGGCTCTGATGGATAGTTGTGACCCAGGGTCTCTGTTGGGGGTACAGTCACATAGTGACTAGAGCTAGAGAAGTGAGATGCCCCAGCAGCTGAGGGGTCCTAGACATCCCTCTCTCCCTGTCATCTCTCAACCTCTACCCAGTTTCTTCTTTTGGGTGCTAGTTTAGTCTCCTTCACAGCAGAGTGGCCTCTGTGCAACTGGGTTTTGTACAAGCTTTTAAGAAGTATTTTCATTAATAAAGCAGAAGCTTCATGGTCTTTAGCAACTTGGCCACACTCTGTTAGTCGAAACAGTCACAAAGCCAGTCAATTTTTAAGAGAGGGCACACAGACTTCCTCTCTTGTCGGAAGTAGTGTCCAAGTTACATCTAAGATGAGCAAGCAGGAGGGAGGTGTTGTGGCTACTTATGAAAAATAAAAATCACCGTAGTGAATTCAGTATTAGTTTCTAGGCTATGTAAATAGTGGTCTTATAGAACATTCTTTTTTGCCTTCTTTTGTTGTTTTAAGGAAGACGTCATGAAATACAAAAAAAAAAAAAACCCTTAGAAGTGGATTTGGAATCAGAAGTCAGTATAGATTACTTCTGAAACTCTCAATTTCTACTCAGTTTCTCCTAAATGCACATTCTTTAACATGCAAAGCCTTCATTTAGGTTGTGTCTATAAGATTGTATGCTAAGCATCAGCAAATTAAAGAACCTGTTTAATTAAGTCACTACCACAACAAAAAATTAACCTATGAAATCAACTGTTTGGCATCATATAACAACAACAACAAAACAAACAAACTGAAACAAAGGAAAACAAGTACACACACACAAAAGCAATCCCCAGAAGCAAACCAAGATAAAACTTACCACATGTATAATTTACTTTTCACTTGTCAACAAGTTGCTTTGATATGGCATAGAAGACAAAGTTTTATTTGAAAAAGAATACATCTCAGATTTGATTTTAGCAAAGTGTTGCATGAGGGTTACAACTAAATGGGTTTTGTTTTAGCTCACACGTAAAGAATCTCTCGAGTCCAAAAGCTTTGGGAGACACATGGTATATTTCAGGCCAGTAGGATATCACCTGATGCCCCTGAACAGCATCCTTCCCCTTGTCCACTTTGTATGTACCTATACGAACTACAGGAGCACTGAAAAGCCAGTCGTATAAATTACAATACCTCTAATGACTAGAAGCATGGTGGTAATTTCTTGTGATCATGTGACCACAAACGCCATTTAGTGGAAAATGTGAAATAACAGATGTTTCAGTAATGTTGTCTGATTTCTGGAACTTATACCTCACAAAGGGAGATGTCAACCACTGTATGTGTATTATTAGTTTTTAAACTGGAAAGGTAGCAGAACATGTTTTCAAAGTGGACTCCATAATGCTTTTGGGATTACGAAAATTATGACTTCTAAAAAACATACTTTCAACATTTTCCTTTAAAAAATTAAGTAGCACATGTAAAACTTAAAGGTTTTTAAATATGATTTGATTAGAGTTTTAGGACAGGGAAGCAGTCTGAAAAACTATTTTGCTCTAAGTTTATTATTCTAGGTATGGGAAAAGAAGCTTATTAAAGGATGTATTCTGAAAATGGCATCTGAATATAGACACAGCTGATATAGAAAACAAATTTTTATGTAAGTCATTATTAAAATATTTAAACATGAACTACTGTTTAAGGTATAATATTGCTACTGGAATCTGAAGGTTGTTTGTTGCTGAGAAATTGGGTGCTGATTTCATTTTCAAGAGGTTTTTTGGCTGTTATAAATATCTCATAGCATCAACAAGAAATAATAGCTCAGCATCTATCTCTTCAGCTGCAAATACCTTTTCAGTTCATTCATCTCCTTCATGTGTTCTGAGCTGCTAGATTCAGACCTGGGGAAAAATATTTTTCTCTTTTTCTGCAGTATTTCTTGCTTTGTTTTAGTTACCTCAATAACTCTTTCCCTTTGTTCTCCTTTGGAAGGCACAGCCATTAAAGAAGTTCACAACTTATATTTTCTGTCTGAGACCCAGAAAAGTTTCTCAGCATTTTCTCAAAGGCACATGGGTAACCTTATCACTTAGGAAATTCAGGCCTAAACTCCATTATGTTTTAGCTAAAAATAAGTATCTGATTCCTTTCCCGTGGCTTCAACAACCTTCTGGGTAGCAATGCTGGGTATAGAGAATCATGGAATGTAAAAATCATAACTAAACTATTTGTTCTGGCTCATTCTATTGGTACTCTCATTTTTCCCCCCTTTAGAGTCATTATATACTTTCATTTTCGATACTAAAAAATCAGTATTTTTGACATTAAAACTCAGATTTTAACAAAATAAAAGGGGGGGGAACCCCAAGGTACCATCTAAGGGAAACCTATCCTGCCCTCCAGCCCCTCGCCAAAACAGGTCCTAGACCTGTGTGCCCTGAGGTACTCCCAGTCACATATATGGATATGTACATACTGGGGGCCCTCATGGACAGCCTGGATGTGGGAGGCAGCTGGCTCAAGAGCAAGTATCAAAATAGTTTTAGAAATGACTGTCCAGCCCAGCACAGGCATTAGAAAAATACTCTTTGCAAAGGGAGGTGGGAAGAATGGTGTGTAGAATAGGAGATGGCATACCTGCTAGCCTCAGCTCTTTTCTCCTTGTGGCGCTGGGCCCCCAGGGTAGCCAGTCTGAAGGGGCCAGTCTGAATCTGCCCCAGATGCTCTGGGCTGAGTACTGAGCCCACACCCTGAGGCTAGGGTGGGCAGATCTGACTGGAGCCCACAGATTAGCAGGTATTTGTTCAAGGGAAGGGCCAGGCAGGAGCCAGGGATGCTGGATCCCAGATCCCAGTGGGGCAGGTGGCTGGTAGCTCTGGCCTTCCTCATTTGACCAAGATAGTGCAGGCTTGAGCCTCTCCTTACATTAGGTTCCCCAGGTTCTTCTCAGAATCCTCGGAGGAGCCCAGGAAATTTTCATGTCCTTCATCCTGCCATCTCCTGTTGTGTGCAGGCATTGGTGGCCAAGTCCAAGTCCACGGACATGTGCAACAGGATGGCCTCTGGTGGCTCTGGGTTGTCCGCTGCCTTGCTGTGGACAGGACTAGGGCTCCCATGGCAGCTTCATGGGGCCAGCATGATGCCCGGGGTCCCATTGGCCTGACTCAGCTTGGGTGACTCTGGGAACCTGTAGCTGGCATGGGCGGGATCATGCAGCCTGCTAATGTCCAGATAGGTGAGCAGCTCTGTGATGTTCTGGGCACTTAAGGAGAAGTGTTCAGATTCCGACTGGGAAACTGGGAAAAAGACTGGACTCCGGCATGTGAAGATACAGAAGGAAATGACGCTGATGTTCTCCTTCCAGATGCAGGAATAGTGGTTCTGGGATCACAGGCTAGGTAGAGAAGACATGGATGTCATTCAGGTTGGTGAGGCAGGTCTGGTAGGTCTTCGTATAGTCCTTATAGGCCACACTGGCCAAAGTAGCCAGTGCCATTTTGCGCAGGCAACAGTCCTTGCGGTCGGTCTTGATCTCGAACCCGGCGCTCACCTTGGGCATTGTGAACACCTTAAACTGCCCCCCAGAGGCAGTGTGCAAGGCGTGGTCGCCCTGTACATCAGGGACCTGCACCAGGTCCGGTGACGCCACCCAGAAGGCAGGCAGCATGAGGTCACACACATCCTGCACTGTGAAGCCACCGCGACTGCACAGTGCGTCGGTTACACCTCCTTGCTGGCTCCTCCCACCGTGCCAGCCTTGTTGCCGCCATTTGCACCGCCATCGCGTAGGCAAACGTGGAGCTAGAGTTCGCGCCACACAGAGTGGGCTGCATATCCAAGGAACCTGTCAGGAAGAAGAGGCAGCGCATAGTGCCGGAGAGGGAGTGTTCAGACAGTAGGGCTCACTGCGGGGCTGCCTGAGCTGATATCACCATCTTGCCCTCGGGGCAGGCCTGCTCCACCCGTGGTCCTCCTGCCACTTGAGGAGAGCATTAGCTGCCGCTTCCTGCCAGAGACACGGCTCTTCCTGGTGAATGGTTGCACAGGAAAGTCTGGCACAGTGACCTCTTGAGCACCTTTGCCTGGGAGCACAGCCCCTCGGTGGCCAGGGGGTTGTTGCGGCTGAAGGATGTACTTGGCCAGCAAAGGGCTCTTGGCACTGGTAGTTGAAGAGGCCATAGCCATGGCTGGTGCAAAAGGCTACAAGGCTCCCGAGGCGTCATTCGAAATGGAGCATGATGGATATGACAGCACCTGGCGGCAGACACTGAACCAGCACATGGGGCTGGAAACCAGAGGATGAGAGCTCAGCCACTGGTAGCCCTAATAGGCGAAGCCCTTGTGGTCCCGGAGGAGGACCACACTAGCCGTGCTGACCACCTGCTCTAGTGGCTGCTTAGCTCCAGCATCAACACGTAGCCTGCATGCCTATCACCACCATCTGGGCTGTGTACTTGCAGAGTGCCACAGACTCTGGGCGCAAACTGCAGAAGGGTGACCAATCATCTCCTACCTGTGACTGGCCAGGCTATGGACATGTTTGCAGTTCACCTGGAAGAGGATAGCTATGCTAAGCTTGTTGTGTGGCCACAGTGCCATGGCTGGAGATGTCCTAGAACTGCACTGTGTGGTCCTCACTGCAGGTCAGCAGCAGACCTCATCACCATGGCTCCTGGGCCAAGTTCTGGTCCCTGGTGACAGACCAGCTCAAGGTGCTAGAGGCTGGCTGGGGGTGCTGCAACTTGCCAGAGCTTACAACATGAGCCCATGGCTTGGCAGGGATGTTGGCGGAAAGGGGCCAAGCAGGTAAGCCAATGGGTATCTCTGTCTTAATGCTGAATACATACAGGAGAATAATTCTTCTATATTTTATTTTTATTTTTAAGATTTTATTTATTATATGACAGACAGAGATCACAAGTAGGCAGAGAGGCAGGCAGAGAGAGAGAGAGATGTGGAAGCAGGCTCCCCGCTGAGCAGAGAGCCCGATGCGGGGCTCCATCCCAGCACCCTGGGATCATGACCTGAGCCGAAGGCAGAGGCTTTAACCCACTGAGCCACCCAGGCGCCCCTCTATATTTTAACTATACCATTTTTCCATAGGTTATTTAGCTGCCACAAACAAACACGCTGGGCATCCACTGAGCATTTGGGCCTAAGTCTTTATTTGACACAGAAGCTAGGTACAAAGAGAGTTGGAAGAATCAAGAGTATTCAAGATGGATTCTACCCAAACTATCTGTACTACGACACATGGCCTAATTCATACCAACAATAGTTGTTATATCTACCAATTTCTAAGTCATTTTCATATTAAAATAGTAGTTGAGGTATACCTATACCTAAAAATAGGTATGCCTATACCTAAAAATGCCTTTAATCACTTCTGTGTTAATTTGAGAGGAGAGTTTGGCAAACCAGGGAAATTTAATTTTAGGATCCCATTCAGTTAAGCCTAGGAAAGAAAGGAAGGCAAATTGGAGTTTTGGGTTTTGCTTTGACACCTTATAATACAATTAGGGCTTTTAGGACCAAAGGAAAGTGATAACTACAGAAGAAAATGATGACAATTCTAACATTCAGTAGATTAAAAGGTTTTATGTACATTATCAAACTCACTACAGTAGCTGTGGAAATAAAGGAGGGAGGAATTTGCTATTTTTGTTTTATACTGATGTCAGTAGTATTAAATGATTGAAGAATATATAAACTTTCTTTTCATCATCAGTGGTTTCCTTTAAGGAAGTTTTTCAGGTAAGCATCCTAGCATGTTCTGTTTTCCACTTGTTTATCATTAAGTTGTCATGTTTTATTCTTTGTTTCAACTGGGTGATGTTAAGGGATTGATGGTCCGATACATAAACAAACTGATGAGACGAGCTAGAGAAGACACCAGGAAGCTCATGACGAAATCTTTCTTACTGACATTTCCCTTATGAACACAACATGCCTACAAGCTGTTACTGAATCAAGAGTATATCGCCAAATGGAAGTTTGAATTTGACCCCCCCCCCGACGTACATACACATCACAGGTGCAAAAATCCTGCATGGAGTTGACATCTGTCTACCACTTTGGTCCCTAGACTTTGTCACTAACTTCACCAATGTGCAAATATAAGTACATCTGCTTTCTAAGAAAGCTCCTATTGAATTACAAATACTACACTATAATTTCCAAGTTAGCGCAATAATCCATAAACATTAGCATTGCTCCCAAACTATGCTGAGTGTACAAAATAAATCATGAGTCACAAAATATTTGCTACAAAGCCAAGCCCATCCTTCACATGAACAATTTTCAGAAATCCAGACTTATGAACAACACTTGCTTAAAATTTTTAGAACTTTTTCTGCCCTTTGAGACCATCCTTCAGCATCAGGTTCAGCTCCTACAATGAACGGAACACAAAGCTTAAAGATGAATAATCCTAAATTAAGATAAATGATCAGATTATCAGTTAATAGTTTGGAAGAGCATACTGAAGGAAATGTCATGTTACTTCATTTTCTGAGTTCCAGTTTTTGCTTTCTCGTATATCCAAACGCATACATACACAGACACAGACACACAGACACCCACTTCTTGACTTCTCTTGACTTCTCTAAAAATGGGTTGACATTCTGGATTCACTGATTTTCAGGGGCAGAACCAAAACTTTCTCAGTCAGGAATTTTAAAAGTATATCTTCTAGGAGCTCCAGTCATTCTTATCAGATTTCCTTCTACATAGACATAGGTTCCCTTTGATAGTCAGGTTCAACGTGAACATATTTGCTATCAGGTAGATGTCAACGTGTTTTAGTTTTATTTTTTAACAGCAAAACAGCCCAGATTTTCTTTGTAATTTATTTCTGGTATCAGTATCACTCCATTTTCTCCATGCTGCCCTTTTGAAGCACATTTAAATCTTCCTTAAAATATAGTGAGCACTCTTCTAGAGAATGCCTCACTTTATTTTAGTTCCTTTGATTTGCAATGCATAGCTGTAGCAATACATTTCAACATATTATTTGTTTTCATCACTGAAGCTCTTTGTTGCAAAGAGTTCTCAGAAGTTTGCTTTTTGGGATAACTTCCTAGATTATCCTGTTTCTACTCAGAACTCTTTGCCTTCTGACTGCTGTAATTTACATACAATTTAAATTGTCTTCATTGTATTATATTAGGGGATGGCCGGAGAAGATTCTAGGTTTTCAAACTTCTGTGTACTTACTGCATTAAGGGAAAAAAGGGCCATTTCAAAGTAGAAGCTTAAGACCAAATGGGGGCAGGGCAGTGGAAGAATCCTGTGTGGTGTTAGCAGTGGTAGTGGAGGCACAGGGATAGGCACTGTGGCCAAGGGACATTTCATGCCTAAACGCAAGCCCCTGATAATTTTGCAGAGAATGTCGTATTGATGCTGCTCTAAATGCTTCTTATTCTTTCTCAACTGAATTCATTTCAAGTCCAGTAGAACGGGAGATGTTGCTTCTTCTTGGGGAGCCAATCCATCATTGCCCTGAGCATGCCAGAACAGGTGCCAAGAAATGGTCGAGTTTAGATTCTACTTCTGGATGGATGACATAACTTGGTAACTTCCTTCTGAGTGATCCTTTAGGTAACATGTCTTATAAATCTCTCATCAGCTAGGGTAGTTAAAAAAACAAAAACAGAAACAAGAAAACAACTGTGGGAATAAATGTATTGTCCTCAGTGACAAGTGTTTTGACCACTAAACCACTTCTAAATTCTCAAGATGATACATTTATCTGTGTGTGTGTGTGTGTGTGTGTGTGTGTGTGTGTGTGTGTTTTACTGATACTTAATGCCGTGCTGCCTGCTAATTTAGTTTCATCTACAGTCTCGGAATGATTTCTTTTCTTCCAAGATCCAAGTCATTACTGTGAATAATTAAAGAAGCAGGGCTCTACCCTCTTGGTAACATCTTTCCACCTTGAAATAATCCCACTGGTTGGCACTGTTGTGGTCATGCCTGACCCTTCACCCAGTTTTAGGGCTTGTTTGCCAGTTGTCTGCCTAGCGCAGCTCTGTCCTTCCAGCACTCACTTTTCTCGTTGAAATGTTTCCTGACAACGTAAGTGTACTATTAAATGTGCATGCAGTTCCTCACCATGTTCCTCCTTTGTGCCAATTATGTATCTTGATTTAGTCTTTTGTGTCTATTTTTTCCTGACTTACACAGACTTTTTTTCTCCAGCAAAACTGAATCTGTACAGCAGCAGCTAGTGTCCTGCCCAGAATGTTCTCTCCTCTTTCTTTCAAGGTGTGAGTTTAGTGCCAGACTTTTCCTTTTCCATCCTGTGTAGACATTCTGTGACACCTATTGTCTCCATTATTTCTAGAAAATGCTCAATAAATATTTACAGAATTGAAATAGGTCTTTCTTTCATTAAAATATAAGCTCCTTGGGGACAGGGACTGTGCCTTAGTGCCCCTTGCATTAGTGCGTGTGGCATTAGGCATTTTTAAGACTTGTTTTTTGGTTCACAGATTTTTTTGATAAGTTTGAGAAACTATTTTGCTCGAGTTTTTTTGTTTTTGTTTTTTAAGAAAGGTCAGATTTTTGATTTGTCCAAATCTTGTAAGTCTTCTATTTTAGATAGTAATTCCTCAGGGGGACTCAGTTATTTCCCTACTATGTCACTGTCCAATGTCTGGTTCCTGTAAGCTTTCCTGTGTGTGTATCTTCTAGGGGAAAAACAAGCCCTTGTCCAGTCTTCTACTCTGTAGAAATAACTGAAAGGGCAATAATGTGGCATTTGTTAGATTTTAAAAATGGAAGGAAGGGGAGGCTTTTAATTGTATGGGAAATTTAATTAGATTTAGACTAATTAAATTCATTTTTTATATTAACATGTTCACAAATATTATTGCATCTCGTTAGATTTCATTCTTCCAGCCTTACTGAACAATATTCAGTAGTAGTTTCAGATTACAATAAGTTCATTATGAAGATAAGGTGGAATTAGTGTAGGAAGCTCAGCTGGTTGAAGGGGTCTGTACTTTAATTACTGCAGAGGGTGTGCATATTAATTACAACACAAGTGATATTTACTGTACCTCAGGAACATATGACAGGGTAGAGATACTGACAGCACCAGCTAATAAACTCAGTATGATAATGAGGAGAAAAGACCATAAAAATAGAAGGAAATAAAATTATTCATAAAGTATATTGATCCCAAAGTAAAGACATTAAGCTCTGATGAAGGGCAACAAAAGGGAAGCTCCTCACTTTATCAAACAAATAACCAAAGTAGAGAAATGTTAGCAGGGAGACAGATTGTGATTATACTGGTCACATGATCGCACTCCAGAGAGTACACGGGAGCCATAACACGGGAGATTTTTAATAAATCAGCAGAAAGCCATACTGTCACCTGCAGGAACCGAGGTCGCCGTGGCTAAGGACAGCTCCATAGAGAAGTCGAATGTGCCATGGTGTAAACTGGAAGGAACCACAGGCACACAAAATTTGGTACAAGAGCCACGGTCCCCTCTGAAAAAACCAAGAATGCGCCTAAGAATCCTGTGAGAATTACTCTCAATAGCAACCTGGGGGCCCTCATCCGCTTTTCCCTGTCCTTAGAAATCACCAACTCTGATTTTGAGATGGTAAAGGGAACAGTTGGGGGTTAGTTGGAGAATTTTTCCCAGTAAATGCTCAATTACGCCATGATCCTGTCTGAGTCTACACAGCCCAAAGAAAAGTTTGAATTTTGGCCGAGAGTGATTAAATCTGAGATTTGCTTTCTTTTCACATGGGCCTTCCAAAGAAATGGTCATTTCTTAAAACAATTATTAAATCGAGTACCAACATTTACAAATAAGCTCATTTTAGGGAAAAAAAAAACTGGCTAAAGTGCTAACTCCTAATTTACATCAAATAATTACTATTCAGGTTTCTGCTAAGTATTTGTAATTTTCGAGTTTATTAGTCAAAATCTGCCACAAATTGTGCTTGTAGTTGAGTTATTATTGATAGAAAGTATATCAGTTACCTATTTATTTCAGCACATGGAATAATGATGTTGACCAAACTCTTAAGATTACTCCAAGTTAATTTTGTGAGGAAAACATTCTTCTGTAGGTATATATATGAATAGTGATTTTAATATATATTGGAAATATGTGATATATATTTGTACATATGAACTTGAATCTGTATGTAATAGAATATGCAGTTCTGGTTAAAACACCTCAAAAAAATAATAGCAAACTTAGAGAAAATGGAAAGAAGGGTGTATGTAGGGCAGTGTCTAATCTGAGCCTGAATTTTGGTGACACAAACAGAAAACAAAAGCAGAGATTGTTCATTTTGGCTGAAATCTATAAATTCATCAATTGGAAGGATTGGACTTCGAATTATAGAGTGAAATTATGGGAAATCTCACTTTGTAACCTGGGCAAGACAAATAAGATGAATAATCAACTCACTCAATTCTGAATTACTTTGATTTACGCATCCTAGAGCAGAAGTGAAGCTAGTCCTGGACACCATCATGAAATGGGGGTGCCATGTCTGTTTTCCTGTACCCCTATTTCCCCTTTTCAGTGCCTTACTCTAACCCAGTATTCCAGTGTTTTCATGCTAGGCTTTCTTTCCTTTGGTGGAGGGGGCTGAGAGGTGATTTCACTCATATTAAGGTGAAATATTTCCAGGGATATTTTTATTTTAAGAGGACAATGTTTCATGTAAGCTTATGTTACAGCTTGACTATTAAATGAAGTATTTCTGTGTAAGTAGAGATCCACCTGAAATGACTCAAATGTATCAAGTAGTTATAAACATGACCCTCGTGAAAGGCCAGGCATACTCAGAATGTGGGAAAAAGAGGTGTAATTCAAGTTTTATGATTGGTATTGTTGTGAACTGTATTATTTTCCCTAATATATGTACAGTATTTACAATGTTAAGACACAAGGCTATAGCACTGTACGGTACCAGGGACATGGTAGGTAGGTGTTTGTTAGATATTTACTGAACGAACGAATAAACAAATGATTCATTTACTGAACGAATGAATAAACGATTGAAGGAGTCCACCTCAGGGGGTGTTTCATCAGTCCTTGAAAATTACTGGTGGTATTTCTGTTGTACCTGGCGAACTGAGTGCCCTTTGTAACCCTGGCATTTGGCTCTGTGTGCTAGCAGTCCCTAAGCACCGCCTGAAATGTGAGTGCGGCCGGAGTGGGTTACCACTGTCTAGCGGTTGGGCCCTTACTCTGTGTTTGGATGTAAAGAATACAGGTGATAATGGATTGAAATCTGGAGCATGAAGTCATCTGTACTTTACCCCTTGGGAGAGATTGAAACAGTTTGATGGCCAATATGAATATCTTTAGGGGACTTCCATTTATCAATATGCTGATACATGTTTCTTTTCCCCCCAAATATCCTGATACTTAGAAACAGAAGAATGGTTTAGGTGCGTACCAGTTATATGTAGAGATGGGAAATTCCAAGCCTATTGACCCCTACCAGCTTGGATTTAGACTGAGCTATTTATCAGTATTAAAGAATCAGAGCACGAAAGAGGCACAGTAGAGGGAAATACTTAAAATTTAGCAAAGTATAATTCTGATTTTCTACCGGTGTTTCATGGGTTTCTGATAGGGGTTTACTTTTCTTTGTCAGAGCTTTAAATTTTTCCTGTTAATATTTTTTTGTTTCTGGCCCCTCTCACAAGGTTCCTGCTGTCCTTAGGGCATCTCAAGTGCCCTTAACTCCTTCCCTTCCCTCAGATGTGCTACTTCAATGATCTATAGCTCATTGTTCATTATTTTTCATCCTCCTCCCGTTTAACTTGGTTCTGATATTTGTTTCTGCAAATATTACTTTCTCTTTTCTATGTCTCTACTTTAATGGCTAATTGTTTTGGAATTTGACATTCTGGAACAGCTCTTCTCTTTTCCAGCAAAGGAAGAGTAGAGTTTGTTGAGAAACAATGTGGGGACATCTATCAACGTTGACTTAAGCACGAAGGGTAGTTCTTAGCTTCCTGTATTTATTTCTTCTTTGAGTAACAAGGAGGCAAAGACTATCAGATCTAGTTATTAAATAGACATGAATTCTAGACATCTTGTAGAAAGCAGAGTATTTAGGAATTACAGTATCAGTGAGATAAAATAGGAACTAGAGTATCAGTGAGACAAATAGGTTATACCACCTAACGACTGGGGTAACTAGCCTACAACTTCAATTAAGGAAATTGTTATTTTTACATTTGGAATATGTATACGGGCAATCTTGTTGCCCTTTGTTGGTTGAGAATAAAAACTTAAGGTTAAGCAAAATAAATAACATTTTAAAATATATTATACTTGACCTAATATGCTTTGTAATTTCTGCAGTCACAGCCAGCCACAAAATTCTTGTTTCAACTACACAAAAAATCTTGTTAATTGTTGTTACAGAATGTCCCCAAAGCATTTGAACTTAGTGCAAAGTTTAATTTCTTTAAGCACCTCAAGCTCCAAGTAATTTCATAAATTAAAGCTTTAGAAGGTTAAGTTTCTGCTGTAAACAAATTTATGTTTGTGTACGTTGATAATTAGAAAGAAGTATTTTGTGAAAATCTGAGGAAGCAAGATTGAATAGATAATTAAAAATTGCAACATTCTAATCAATAAAAAAGATGGATATGATTGTTCTTGCCATTCTATTTCTTGGACCTTGTAAATCTTCATAAATCCCTTTCCTCCCCCCCCCTCCTTTTTTTAAGATCATGTTGTATATTCATTACCACAAAGCGAAAGTCATGGTTAAGGTTTTCTGTAAGTCTTAGACTGTGTAGCTCCAAAGAGTGTGTTAAAATAGCAATTCATTGAGAAACCTCAAAAGTGCATCTTAGAATAGTATTAACAGGAATAAAGGAACAGAAAAAAACGACCTGTGACGGAAAATCACAAATCTCTTAGAAATTGTCAAATTGATCAGCATCACTAAGAACTATTGAGAAGACCAGAGGTCTGGGCTTGTTCTTTGATTTAACAACAAATATCAAAACAAAAATGTTTGATTTCTTTTGGGAAAGATCATTTTTTTCCGTTACCTTTTCTGAAACAATCCTCACCCTCTGTTCCCTCATTCCTGTTACAATTAGTCATTACCTACTGTTGCTTATGATTTGTTGGCAGTCTCTAACTGCAATCTGTTGCTTTGTGACAGATCAATTCTTTTAGCCTACAGACTCATTCTTGAATTCAGCCAAAATAATAAAAAAAAACCCATATATATATATATATATATATATATATATGTAAAAGTCGAAGTCACATTGTTCTGGCTAATGTGGCAGATCATTCTTTTAGAGGGTGCTCTTAAAGGGAGACCATTCATGAACCCTGCATGTATATAAAGGGAGTGAATGACATTAAGTGACCCCCCTATGGGGCTCAGGTTCAGAGCCCATATGTATTGACTGTGGGATTCGAAGTATGTTCATTTACTATCGTCATTTTGAAAGGAGACAATTTCAGAGCAATATTTTAGTTAGAGGAGTTGCTTCTGAGCCTACTGAAGAGAATTTGTAGAAATCCTGTTGTTTATACCCACACACATATAGATGTATACACACACCACTGAGTTTAAATAATCCCAGTAAGATTCATATTGCTCAAGTTTTTCAGCAAAAGAAATTATAGTTTTCTTGCAATCAATTTAACAGTCAGAGCTTTGGTGTAGCAAAATATATGCTTCGTAGCCCTTCAAAATTTACGCAGTTTGTACATATAGATACATGCTGTATATATTTTGAAGTGATACGTATGTTGAAATTTTTCCTCACTTAAAACCATGCTGCATAATTGATTGGAAGAGTTACTCTCATCACAGTCTATTTTTTGCAGCAAAGCAGAGGCTATTTGAGATGCTTGTGTTTTTTTTTTTTTTCTTAAATGCTTTACTTTATTGCAAGGAGTGGAAAAACTAGTCATTATATAGCAAGATATTATTCATCATTGGTTTGTTTTGTACAATGCTGAATTAAGTAACATGGCTGCATAACAAGATAAATATATTAAAAAACATTTTCTCCATTAACTTTTGGTGTCACCGTTGTCTGACTCAGTGAGACCCTCTTTGGTGAAACACACACACACACACACACACACATTCACATGCTCACTGACATTTTAAAAATATGTAATCCCTTGAGTTTGCTACTTTACAGACCCAAGGAACAGCTTGCTTCTCAACATTTCTATATAATAAGGTCGCCTCAATCACAAGGCCACAGCTGCCAAATTAAGAAAATTGGTGGGCTATTGAGGAAAATACTATTGAACCAAAAGGCAGATGTTTCACTGTATGTTCTACATTGGTGAAACACCCTCAATCTGTCAGCATGCATTTTCTAAAAGCATAAACTAGCCACTGTCTTGGTTCCTGTTTTCATGTTGAGTTTGTCAAGGGCCCCCCTTGTTTGGCTCCTGGAAAACTACCAACTTTTCTTACTCTAAAAAGAAGACAAGGTGCTCATTCATGAGAAATTACTCTAATCACGTGAGAAGTACCTCAAAAAATCTTTAAGCTCAGTTTAGAAGGAGGCTCTAGGCATTATGGTCATTATGCAGTGTTCCAGATGAATCCATGACAGCTGACACAGAATTTAAATGGTGGATCAATACACAGGCTACTACATAGCATAGGCAAGATTAGGTTGCAACACGCTTGCATTTTTAGCCTAATCATTCTTTTCACCAATTCCCTTTATGAAGAAAGGGAGGAGTCCTTAAACATACAGATATGGAAATTAAGAACTGAAGATGTTACTTCAAGTAACCAAGGGATATCGAAAGCCGCAGCTTTTCTAACTTTGTTTTGCATCATTTGGTTGCATTTAACTGCATTTGTAATCATTTAGGATAATCTTTGTCAAAAATTATGAGAATTTTCGTTACAATTAATTTTCCTACAGTTTTATAATTTCTACAGACTTAAGACTAGAAAAAATTACATGAATGCACTAATTCATTGTCACATGTCAGATTAAAGTTTATTTTTAACATGACATCATTGTACTTAGATTCTGAAGACTATCAAATTATTTGGATTATACTAGATTTGAATAAATAGCAGAAAACACACAGAAACGAATTCAAACATATTCCTTTGTTCTGGTAAATTACTACATATGCCTCTAGCTGCCTAGTATCTGAGGTTCTGTAAAAGGAGGTTTTGTTTTTTTTTTTGCCCTCCCAGTGTGTTTTATCCACCATTTAAAAACACATTTGAAATATATTGCAATTGCGTGAGAAGTGACATAAATACATTTGGTGATTAATATTTATTTGATCAACTGTGAGTGCAACAATATGACTTCTAATTTGAAACCACACAAGCTTCCTTTTCAGCAATCCTGCCTTTCAAAGCCTTTCATTTGCTATATCACAGGCTGATCTTGGAAAGAGAATCTGTTCGATGTACTTTTCCCTACTCCTTTTCCAACTTGAAACAGGAGAGCGGGCACTGAGCCGCATTTCCAGGTGTGCCATATTGGACCCTGTCAAGTGTGCAAAGGGCTGGGGAAACTCTTCGACTCTTGGCCTGTGGGTGATTCCTGAGATGTTGGCCTGCTAAAACACATTCCAGGGTCTATGTATTTGAAGGTCTGTACATATATTATCTGCCACGTATAAACATGCTCACACACGTTTTGTAAAATGGCAGAGTGGATGTCTGGAGAACATCTCCCAACATTAAGCAGAGAGCCTGTTCTCTTTCGTATTATTATTCCTATTGTTTTATCTCCGTCCCCTGTGCGCGTGGTGCCTTTTGTGACACTTCAGCTGTGATGAGATGGGCGGGTGAGCCGTTTCCTCCAGAACTGGAGCCAGCTGGTTTGGAAGACTGGCAAACCCTCAACTCTCCCTCCATCCACCACGCTAGAGATTGACTTTATTATCTGCCGGAGCTCCATGCCATGCCCAGTTTCCAGGGGCCCAGGATGCAGGCACGGAGCGCAGGCCGATTCGCCGTTGTGTGTATTTTCATTTAGGCGTAACCTCAGGAATTGCCTTTTCACAACAACTACAGAAAAAAGTGAGGGTCATCCACTTCTAATGCTGGAAACCCTGTGATAATCTGTTCCATGCATTCAAATGAAAATATGACTTCTTGGCAGAGACTAGCATTATAATGTAAAATCCCATATGCTGTTATACAGTATGTTGCAATCTGTTTTACGGCTGCCTCTATTCTAACGAGTGAATACTGCCAATAAAGCAATTGAAGATAACACTAATTGCTTATTTCTGTGATCCATAATTTTTATGGCTGCCTTATAGCTCTTTAGTCAAATAGATGCTTTTTGGCCTTTAAGATCTAGAACTCGTGTACTGTAGCAATTGAAACTGGAAATGTACACGCTGGCCTGAGAGGCTTTTCTGTACTTGGTGAAGAGGAGGCAGCATTAGAATAATGGAAAGATGTGGAAGAAAATGGAAGTCTAAGTTGGCTCTAACAGGTAACCACTAGATTTTATCCATATTTAGGTAACTTTAAGGAAATACATAAGTGCAGGGCTGTGGATGAAACTAAGTGAGGTCGTCAGGCATTGTTAGGCCTCGTGTCTTCTGGGGTCTGGCGGACACAAAGGGGACCCTGGAAGATGCCATAGTTATGTGAACACGACTGGTTGGAGACCAGGCTCCTGGGTTTCCTACATATTCCTACGTATTGGCAATATGACTGTGTGATCTCGAGACAGCGATTCAACTTTTCTGAGTTTAGGCTCCTCTCAGAAACGCCGTGATGACTAAAAGGATGGGAATACACTGTTGAGTGGAAAGTACTAGCCTCATGTTAGGGATTGTGCTGGATCCCTCTCTGGGGCCATGGTGACATGTTTTTTTGTGAACACACATAGAGAAATCCTAAACTATGCAGCATTTGTCCAAGAATGTACCCAGCTCTTTGTTTTTCAGAGTGGAGTCTGTGGACCAGGAGCCCTGGCCTCACCTGGGAGTTTGGTTAGAAATGCACAATCACTGGCCCACCCCAGGTCTGCTGCTAAGACTCTTCCTTGTATCAGAATCCCGATGTGATGAGTATGCACAGTAAAGACTGAGAAACCCTGACAGAGTCAGCTTACCTTGTGGATGAGCAGCATGTGATTCATCAAGGCGAAGCGATTCACAAGAGGCCATGCAGTGTGTTCAGAGCTAAACCAGGACGAGAGAGCCCAGGGCTTCTGACTCTCTTTAATTCATGCTGCCTCCACCTTAAAATAAGCAATGGTTAATTTCATTGTGTGACAGATTTCAGGTTAACCGCATAGGCTCAAAAGTGGACAATATATTTGCAGCTTAA
The DNA here is from genome assembly GCF_963455335.1 of Martes martes. Classification (NCBI taxonomy): domain Eukaryota; kingdom Metazoa; phylum Chordata; class Mammalia; order Carnivora; family Mustelidae; genus Martes; species Martes martes. The sequence continues at coordinate 76,192,348 of NC_137896.1, read as the reverse complement.
AATAATGTACTATATGGTGACTAACATAACATAATAAAATAAAAAATAATAATAAAAAATAAAATAATGAAAAGCCATTGGTTTCTGCTTTACTTGGTCAGATAGTGAAAATAAAAATCAAAGCAAATAATAGGTTGTGTTACTGAGCTTAAATTATATATGAAAAGTGTCTAGAATACCCAAAGATTTCTACTCATGAAGTTCTGTAGATATGTTCACAAATTCTCAAATTAAAGAATTTAAGAATATGCTCTGAAATTCAGATAAAATACATGTGCAAAGTCACAGGGTCCTAGTATTCCATTTTTCTATTTGTATCCAACTTTCTAGCTATTATAATCTCTTGAATAGGAAACAGAGGTAGCTATGTTTAAATAAGTATTTATTTCTCCCATTCCAACTGAAATACACAGAGTGCTATGTCCAAATAGAGGTGCAAAAGGATTTTACAAACAATAGCTGAAATATGCTGAAAATTCCCTGATGAGATATATATACTAGGTAAGCAGTTCTGAGAAATAACACTTTATTTAGTTTAACCATTCTATACATGTATTATATATATATGTGTGTGTATATATATATACACACATAAATATAATCATATATGCCACTATATACATTTGCCGGTGTGTTATTAGACACAGTGGCAGTGGTTTTTTACATATATTATGAGCTGAGCATTGCAAACCTATATAACTTATTATCCCATTTAATCTTCACTACAAATCTGTGGGGTACTACTATTATCCTCATTTTAGAAATGAAATGATGACCCTCAGGAAAAGAACTTGCCCAAGGACACACAGCCAGCAAGATGAAACTGACTGAGGAATAAAGAGTTTAAGTATATTTTCCAAATTAATGTTGTGACTAGTGAGTCTGACTTTTGAGTCCTAATTCCTTAAATTCTGATTTTATTAGATCTTTTGTCTAGAAGTGAATTTCCACCATAATTTCATGCCGTGAGGCTGGGACAGTGTTGACCTTTACTGCCTTTGACACCAAGCACTGGAGGGGTGAAAGAGCCAGTGCCCCGTGTCTCAGGAGTCTGGGGCTGGAGTTGTCTGAGCCAGGGAAGGAAGGAGTCGGAAATGCCCCTGCTCTTCTCTCCATGGTCAGACGCTGCCTCCCCCGAAATGCTGACTCTAGGTTCCTGGTTCAACGGCTCTTATTCTCTAGTACTGAGACTGACAACAAATAAAGACTGTAATAAAAATGCCAACATACTTGTGAATATTCTTAATGAAATCAGCAGCACAAGCTTTCACAGAGAAATGAATACTGAAGCAAGAAGGAGACAGAGCTGCCCAAAATGGTTCTAGATACAACGATGGGAGCCTTGTGACCGAAGGTACAAAGCTCAAGAGAAACACATGGGAGGAAAGGAAGGAGCAAGAAGGAAAAAGGACCCATACTAGTCGTCGCAGAGCTAGTCTAAGTAAAATTGTGATTAAGAAGCAAATGGCGAAGTGATTGATCTGGAAAAAGAAAGAAATACACACACATAAGCAAACTTAGGATGTTCGCCCTCATTTTATAGGATACGTTCAGCTCCATGTTAACAGTCCCTGTGTAGAATCTTTAAAAGCTGTACCTTGCCAAATGTTAACTGTTGGCGTATGCCGAAACCTCATTATGAAAGGATGTGATCAGAAAAAAACGACTATTGCAACCAGCTGTAACCTATAGCATTCAAATAACTATTGGTACAGGAGACAAACCCTGACTACTTAATTCCAACACTTTGTAACACTTCATAGAAAAAAAGGATACTAGTCTTTTCCATTGAATGCACTTGTTATTTTCCTTTATATTAGATGATCTGAGAATTCTCCAGTTTGGCTACCGGATTTTTTTTTTTTTAATACTGGAGAAAGGATCAATTTAAATATCTCTAACCTACCAACATGGTATCACAATAATTATAATACTTGCCCTATGATATTAATGAGATTTTTTTTCAGAGATAAAGAGTAGATAGATCATCTCCTGGATATATATATTTTTTTAAAAAAGTAACCTATCACAAAACTCTGATTTCTTAGATGAAGCCTCATGCAACGTGCAACCTATCAAGATTATAGAAACAGAACGATCCCCTATTATTTCTTCTTTAAATCCTGGTTAATTTTTGAAACTTTCTGCTTTACTTTAGAAATGGGACTAGCATTGCCTTCTTGGGCTCTGATCAGGTTGATTTTTCAGCTACACCAAGGGGCTTTTATTTCGCCTCTTTGTGAAATTGGCTGGTTTCCTAAAGTTATTCTTCTATTATAATTTAACACAGTAAGAAGAGAGCAGGAAAAAAGGAGAGATCTAATATGGTATTATTTTATGACTACATAAAACTCCATTGTCAGAACGGAAAATACAGGAAAGGCTCTACACACAGATGGCTAAAAAGTTAAAGCCGAGTAAATGATCAGAGAGAGAGAGAGAGAGAGAGAGAGAAACAGAATTGTATTACAGTCTATGTTCCTCAGTATTATTTTGTATGCATGTCTTTGAATTTGAAATTCAAATAAGGCTATATATATATATATATGTATATGTATACATATATATATATATAATTGAAAACAATTTTTTGATAAACAAGCCGACCAGATATCCAAACAAGAAGATGCTGCTCTGCCCTCTTTCCATTTAATCACAGAAGCCCTTGTCTTACCTTATATTATAGGAGGGGAATTGTAGGGATTAATATGAACAAACTTAACCCTTTTTAACTTACCGTCACGCAATGTTTTCAGCTTACATGCCACGAGAAATCTGGGCAGGGCGGGGTGGGTGGGGACTGGAGGGGGGCAGAGGGGAGGAGGGTGAGGGGAGAGGAATAATAGAAACCTTTTAAATATATTGATGCGAAATGAAAAGTAATTCAGAAATGCAATTTAGTGATGACCTCTCCTTTGGATGGTTATGAAAAACAGCCTTGTTTTCTTTTATAAAGAAATGCTGGCATGCTTGACTTTAGTGAATCAAGAGAATTGTTTGCCAAATAACAGTGATGGTGTGTGTCCTTGTCAGAACACCTGCTGTATTCTCCCAGCAAACACTGGGGCCATAGCGTCTCTCCTCTAATGACACCTCATCAATCCGCTCCTATCAATGTCCCAGCCATGGAGGTGACTTCGAGTGTTCAGAAGCCTTAGAAAATGTCAACGTTTTGGGAGAAAAGGTCAGTCACAGCTTCCCCCCCACCTCCCCTGCCAAGCCACCGTGGGCCTGGCGTTCATTATCCTAATTAAATCCAGCAGCTGAACATCTTCTTATCTGTAGGGGAGGAGAGCAGGGGCATGATGCAATAGGACTGATTTGCATATCCAAAGTTAATTAGTGCGGAGGAGCAGGTGTACAGTAATAATAATTATCACACATGACAATCACCTGTGACCACTTCCCCGCGCCCCTTCCGGGATTCAGCACAGTGATTGCTGGCTGGTTTTTTTCTTGCTTGATACCCATCCTGAGCTGTTTATGTCCTTGTGCCTCTCTTCACAAACCTGCTGTGAGTAGCTCGTCTGTTCCTTAACAGGCGCTGTATTTTTCTCTAAAGGTATATTTTCCCCTGTTTCGTTTGGAGGGAGAGACGATTGTAAGGCAGCTATTTTCAATTTTGTTTGCTGAAGTTGTCACATCCTGGTGGAGCCTGGGTATTTATTTTTAGATTACATGTAAGTGGATAAGGAAAAAAAAAGTGCTCAGGATCATAATTTGAAAATCCCACTTTGCATCATTTGAACATTTTATCTTGAGCATATGCTGGCGAATCAGTCTGATCCAAAATAAACTTATTAGACAGCAGACACATGAAACCAAGTGACAGTTTGATGTTTGCCACGAGACTGCCCGTGCCAGTGTGAAGAGGGGCCGCGGGGCTCCATCCACAGCCATCAGCCCTCCCAGACCAGCAGGCTGTTGCGGCTCACTGGACACTGACCTGAAGAATTGGAGGAAGATTTCGGTGGGTTGTTTAGGGTCTGGCAGCATCTAGGGTAAATAAACAAACAAACATTAGTAAGATACACCAGTAGGAAGACTTCAAATTGTAGCCTTGGAGCAAATTCAGTGCAGCTCACAGGATGGCTCTCATGATGCCTTCATCACAGAAAGCTTAGATAGATTACACTCTTCGGATTTCACTTGCACATAAATGTGTAGGTTATGCGTGTTTAAAGTGTTTTCTCTGTCAAACGAGGGTAATTTTTTCAAATTAAGCCAAAAAGCATGCCCTGGAAATGGGATGTGCTTTTACAGAAATGAATTATTGCTGTGTGCTATACAGGAATTTAACACTCACAATGGTAGGCTAATAAGTAGGTAAGAACAGAATATTAAATACAAAGAAATTTTTCTGGGTGAAGGGGAGGCATTAATGTTAAATTAGCTATGAAATTGTGACTGGTTTTAATTTTTTTTTTTTCATTTTGACTTTTGTCTGTTTCACTTTTATTTGTCAGGGTACACTTTTGTCAATCAAGTCAAGTATAACAGGTGGGTCTCCCTTTCACACAGCTTTAATGATAAGTGACAGAGATGGCAAAAGGCACTCAACCGCCTGCAGAATGCATTAAAAATTCAAAACTTTACTTATCAGTCTTTTATTAAAACTTTCTGTAATTGTGCAAAATTATTTCCCCACTGGGTTAGCTTTCAATATGGAGTACAATTATATTTCTGACACGAAAATAATTACAGTTAGAAAAAAAAACTACAAGAAAAAAGAAGTATTTTTTAAAGTGAAATCCATCCATTTTACATCCATGAAGAGGCATTACAGTGAAAAATTAAGCGATTACTAAAGTAAAGCTCCAGTTTTGAACATTTAACGTTCAGTACTAGACAAATCTAGTTTGTAGAAATGTAAAGGAATTATAGCTTTGGGTTAAAGACTTTCTAGTCCTTGTCTGTTTACCAAGGAAATACTTTGGTGTATTGTATCTTTCCTCTGTCAGTGTTAGTGTAGCTAAAATGGTGGATCTAAATTCTTTCCAACAGGATTAATATTAACAATAAGTAGCTGTGTTTCATGGAATTAGCTGTGGTTTTTTTCTATATGACTGGTGTCTTCTTAGCTTATGATTTTTTTAATTAAGATTTATTTGAGAGAGAGAGAGAGAGAGAGAGAGAAAGCAAGCACAAAGGAGGGAGGGGCAGAGAGAGAAATAGACTCCTTCATGAGCAGGAAGCCCAATGTGGGGCTTGATCCCACAACCCCGAGATCACGACCTGAACCAAAGGCAGATGCTTAACTGACTGAGCCACCCAGGTGCCCCTTAGCATATGATTTTTAATGCAAGTGTTGGTAGCTCTGGACGGGAGGCTCTGCTTCCATAGAGCAACTTTAAATAATTCCCAACCTCTACTTTAGTCATCTTCATCTCTTAATCTAAAATCTTATGAGTCAGGTTTCTAGAAAAGCAATTGCCATGCGTACATTCCCCTAAGATGCAGAGATCAACATGTTTTTGAATGGGCATCTTTTATGTATAAGTCACTGTAGTTGGAACTCTGGGAAATATGGAGACCTGAGTTTCTTTTCAGCTGGGGCTTTTGGGATCAGCTGAGATTTCCATGAAAGCTGATGCTTACTACCACCCTTTCTTCCTTTCCACCCTAAGGAGACATTCTTATTGAAGACAAGGAATACTCATTGTGTATTTATTAAGTATTCACATGATGTCAGGCAATGACACGTAAATCTAAAGTTTTACAAGTCTTACTCACAGCTTTGCTCCTGTCCTCCACTAGCACACAACCTAGAAGTAGACGTGTGGAATCTAAACTACAATTCTAGGTGGAAAATGTTAGGCATCTCCTCAGTGGGGAGTGCAAGATGATCCCTGGATATGGGAAAGTATTGGAACTTCTATGTGTATGTCTGCGTGGGGGTGTGGGTGTGTGTGTGTGTGTGTATATATATATATATATATATATATATATATATAATTTTAAACTCATTTTTATTTTTTTAACATAATACACATCATAATTATATACATTGGGAAACTAAAACTATTTATTTATTTATTTATTTATTTTCCCATCAATGAGTCTTTGTATCATTGTGTGTGTTCCTTTATTTTTTAATTTTTGTTAACTGAAGTTCCCTTCCTGGTCCTGCTTCCATCAGTGGCAGCAGCCAGGGGAAAAGCAGAGGGGAAAGAGGCAGCGCAAGGAAGGAGTCAGCTCTACAACATTCCACTTATATACAGAACAAAACGGACAAGCACAGAGCCGCTACTGTGGGAAGAATTTGGCAGCATGGGAAAGGGGAGGTATAGGTGGGGTGTTAGGGTGTCATTAAAAAACACAGCACCCCCCAAAACTGAGGTGCTTGGGAGCAACAGGTTTACTTCAACCCAAGAGGAATCAGATCAAAAGCAGTTTGGGAAGGCCAGAACTGCCAGGGACAGAGGCAAGAAGAAGGTCCAGGGGGTGGGGGGCTGTTTGGCAACTGGCGTGAAGGGACTGTCCTCCCCCTGCTGGGATCCCCCCAGCCCGTCCAGTCTGGCAGGAAGGGGAAAGTCTGCAATCCCCAAGGTCAGGTCTGGGGCTGCCAGATGCTCCAGGCAGGGGGCTGGAGGGGTCTCACAGAGGCTTGCCCTCCAGGGAGGCGATGGCATTGCCTGCTCCCCCTCCTTCAGCTGCTCTGCTTGGGGTACAGTGGTCCTTGACCTCCTTGTAGTAGTTTGGTTATAATTCATGCTTGATCCTTGTCAGCTTCTTCTTGATGGTGTCCTTGGAGCTGAACCTCTTAAGGCGTTCAGACTCAGAAGATAAACACCGGGGCCTCCTGCTTGTCTCGTTGGTCTTAGAGATTGCATCAGAGTTGGCAGAGTGGCACTCCTTATCTGGACTGTCTGGACAGGTGGCACAGATGTTGTCTTCTACAGTTTAGCCCAGATCACCTACCAGGATCTCCTTGCCCTGCTCCAGGATCTCCTTGTCCTCGCTCAGGCAGAACAACACTGGCTCCTCGTGCTTCTTCACCTCCACTGGTGTCGATGACTTCCACGCCTTCATGTCATCCGGCACTTTGATGATGCCTCCAGAGACAACCACAGCAGAGGCCATGTTTCCGGATATGAACGGAGAGAACAAGGAGAGTTGGAAAAGACAAGAGACACTGCAGCTGCTGCTGGGATCTGACTGACGAAACTAAAATTTTAAATTCAAAATTTAAATTTTCTCTTAACACAGACTGTGTTTATACTGTTATCTCCCATGTGGCTGTTTTTATAATTCATTTGGGCACTTGTATCCTGTGGTGGTGGTCAGACTGTGCATAGGAGGTCTGGAAACTTTAATTATAGTCTTGGTTATACTACTGGTTAGTGTGTCCTCAAGTGAGTAATGTCATCTTTATCGGAGATGCTTTGTGTTATCTCTTTCTCCCTAATTCCTCTTTCTCCTAAATAATAAGCGTTTTTTGAAAGATCACTGTGGGCCAGAAACGTTCCTAAGCAATGTGTTAATCTATGGGGTAGTTATAACAACCTTATAAAGGAGGTACTATGATCACCCCCTCAAAGGGAATGTATTACTTAAGAAAGCTGGGAGAAGGTAGTCAAACTGGGTCTGTGGACACTGATGATAGAGTGGAGAGGAGTCTGTGGTCACTGGGGACACTCTTTGGACCATCGAGATGATTCATGAGATTTATGACTGCCGGTTGCCGGCTACTGACTTCCTGACCTTTAGCCCCAGAGGTTTCCAAAGCAAAACTTCCTCTTGAAAGTTTTGATTTGACATTTGATGGAGGCATGAATGTAATACTACTGACATCTCTATTCATAGAAGGGAGCTCTTGAGAGCAAACAATTAGACATGGAGGTTTTCTATTGTGAGTTTAGATCTGGAGGCCTTACACAAAGCTCAGGTCCTGCAATTGTCTTGCCCAGTCAGATAAGTGTCAGCTCCATCTATTGCAAAGTTTAGGGAATAATATGTCGACTTTGTAAATAAAAAGGAATAGCAAGTTTACACAGATTTTAAATCGCACTGAACACTTTGCAATAAGTCTCACCAGGTGATGACACTACTTTGCCACATGTAGTCTCCTTGACCTGCCAAGGCACAGAAAGCTTTGTAGAAATAATAGCTAACAAAGACAGACTGGGTAAGTGGGTGGCTGGAACATCCGCTCTTCAGAGCTCTTTCTAGCCTTGGTGTTGAGTCATTTGAGGCAGACACCGGGTCAGGTTCTTGACTCTAGTGTGCCTGTTTGTCCCTTGGGATAAGGGGAAGAAAGGCAGTACTTGGCACCTAGACAAGGTTCATGAAGTGCTTTAAGAGCCTACACTGAAAGGCTGTGACATCAAACAGAAGTGAATAACATTCTGTTTTTATGCATGGCATGAGTGGGAAGCATAGGCGATTTGACTGAAAACATCTCTGCCTAAGAGTTTTTTTCAGAAGTGGGGAATGATTGGCAGAGGCCCAGAAGTCAGGGATGTTGTACACTTTGGTCCTGGCCATTGTCCCTTGGCATCTCAGGGATAGCCTTAGAGCTGGCCTCAGACCCACATGGGCTGGGAGGTATAAGAGAGGGAGGGCAAGCAGAGAGAGAGAGAGCTCCTTCTCCACTTTGGGAACGCTCCGACATGCTTCGGAAAGAGTAGACACTGCGGGGACGGTTAATACAAATTTAGAGAATGCATCACTTTGGCGGAGATGATAAAATGTAAACACCAGGGAAAGAAAGGGTCTTTGTTTGCTTTCCCTTTTCCTGGTATATGGCTAAACAGGTTAAACACCTGTGAGAAGAGGATGCTTCAGGGACACCCTCATACTCAAATTGTTCGTGGGTGTCTTGGAGATTACGCTCCACTCCTTGTGTGATGATTAGTTGTCTCTTCATGACTGGCGAGGCTGGCGGCGAGGAGCCGGGCCTTCACCTGCAGGTGTTGCCATGGCAAAGGACACTTGGAAGAGATTCAGGCAACATTGAAAGGCAAAAGTGAAAATGAGAGTAGAGAGAAAATAGAAGCTTGATTTAAGGAGACTTTTGAGTGGATCAAATCGCCTCCCTCACGATAGCCATGGCTAGACTCCAGATCAACCCTACTTTTTTCCTCCTGACATCTGAGCCTCTCTGAGTCCTGGTAATCTAGCGCATAAACTGACTTTGTTTAAAACTTAAAAAAAAAAAAAATTTTTTTAACATATAGCAAGGTTTATTTTTAAAGTGCTGTAAAAATTATTCTGCCCCTAGGAGACAGGATTTGGTTTCTTAATCCAAACAGAATTAAGAAATTATGAAATGAGAATTGGTTTATTGACTCAGTAAAACAATTTCTCTTTCCTTATCCAAAAATCAGCTAGCAAAGTAGCTCGTTTTATCTGCTATGCTGGCTTTTTGTCTCATCACTACCTTCTTTACTGCCCATGCAGTTTCTCCACGAAGCCAAGTCACATTTCTCCCGTGTCACTCAGACTTTGCCTCGACTCTCACTTAGTTTGCACATGGAACTCACTCTTCTCTTTCTTCCCACTTCTACATTTTGGCCTATCTTTCAGGATAATCCAGTTTATTTACTAAGCGCTACCCCCCACCCCCCCCAAACTTGCAGATATTTATGGTCAGATTTTCTACAAGTCATTGTTCTCAAAGTTAGAAAACTCTGTATCTCTCTGTATTTTAGGAATTTTCAGTTAAAGCCAGTGACAGATTCCCCTTTTCCCCCTGGTTGGTTAATTCACGTTATATAGTTAGGTTAATAATAATAATGATAACGATAATAATAGTAATAAATATGTGTTGACTCATAATGAGTGGCATCAGTATCCTAGTGGGGGGATGAGGGGAGGCCCTGGGTACAAGTGCTATGTCTGAGGTCCCCAGGGTTGAGGAGTCCTGGGCTAGAGTTACATGGGAAAGCAAGGCCTCTTCCAAGGTGGATAGTAAAAAAATTTTTTTTTTTAATTTATTTGACAGACAGAGATCACAAGTAGGCAGAGAGGCAGGCAGAGAGAGAGGAGGACGCAGCCTCCTGGCTGAGCAGAGAGCCCGATGCGGGGCTCGATCCCAGGACGCTGGGATCACGACCTGAGCCAAAGGCAGAGGCTTAACCCACTGAGCCACCCAGGCACCCCGATAGTAAAATTTTAATACATACTAGTTTCCTAAATTTCTTTTGAGTTCTTAATAAGAGAAATGTGCCATGCCTCTAGCTGCGCTTTCTCTAGCAGGGCAGAGAGAGACACGGGGCTCATCTAGGTCTTGGGAATGTTGGGATGGGGGAGTTTGGAAATGGGAAAAACATCTGTAGGACTCTTCTTGATGTTTCCTTCTGAATTGGTTGAGAAAGATTAAGCCACTCTTAACTACTATTTCTACTAGGAAACAGATTTGAAATAGGATGATGTTTTTTAAAGTGTAAGGGCTTGCAGATAACTCAGATGTATACTGTGAGATTGCATTGTTGGGAAGCACTGGGACTGGACAGAACCATCTTCTAGAAACTGGCGTTACCTGAAGCTCTCTAGGTCTTTTTCTTCCATGTTATTTCTGTGTTCCCTGGAAAACTGAAGAGAAAGTGTCTTTATAATGAATCTTCTCTTATATGATCTGGGGTGTGATTAACCTTGCTTGGCCTTCATCTTAAAAGTCACTTCCAATAACAAAAAGACCTTTCTCAAGAAAGGTCAGTGGGAGGTTGCCCTGTGACGTTATTCTGAGCTAGAACCTGGAGACGCCTCGAGTCCCCATGACGAGAAAATGTCATTTTCATGGCAGAAAGAGAAGTGAAGGGGGCCTGGCCCTGAGATCTGGTTCTCCTGCACCCAGAGGCTAACGTAGTTTCTCAGTTTGCTCTGTGCAAAGAAAATAGTCTCCAAAGTGAGCACTAATACTACCATTTTTTGGCATTTGAAGGTTGGCATGGTAAAATTTGCCAACTCGTTCTTCTAGATATGTTGTCTACCTAGAAAAAGGGAGGGACAAAGGTTGTCACAGGTTTTCTGAATATTCTAATCAACTTTTGATCTGGTTGTTCTGTCTAAGCTATCATGGATATGTCAACACGTTATGTGTGAAGCTGAGGCATGAGAGTGACTGACTAACCCTCACCGAGCATCTCCTTTATTCCACATTCCCACTGTCTTACAGTAAAGCCCTGAAGTTCTTTGATGGGACAAAAAGAATTAATGCCAAAGTTGCATGAGTTACAGCCGCTACCACCTAATTAAAATGATTTTTGTGCCAGTTGCTTTTGTTGGGCTGGATCCACACATAATATAATTTTAATCCTGTTTATATACACTCTTGGGATAGATTTGAGATTAGCATTGCCATTTAAGAGAGGTTAATCAAGCATACCGTATGCAGCTTTTGTTTCTCCATTGTATGCGAAAGGTGACCACTGCTGATGGGTTACCCAACTGCCCGCTTCCTCGATTAACAAGAAAGAGGTGGTTTTCAGTGTCTGATCATTAACCCAGCCTCAGCCCCGGCGACACTTTCTGTCTAGCCCTTGGAATGGTACAGCTGTTGTCAGTCACGGAGGAGAACTCTAGTTAGGAACCGCTTTGCTTTGGCTGTGGCTACATGCCTCCACACAAGGGGAGGAGGAAGAGAGGAAAAAAAGAGAAAAAAAAATACAGCTCCCCTAAAAAGCAAACACCATTTTTTGTATGCCTGGCTCTGTTTATGTATATAAAATGGACATTATGGTGGAGTGAAAAAGACCCTCGTAAAAATCCTTCTTGAAAACTATTGTTGCTGACAGCCGTGACCTCTGTGAGTCTGCATGTTTACCCATAATTCATAATTAACAAAGACATTAGAACTGCCACAGGAGAATTCTGGGCTTTATTTCTTTCTAACTGGGCAGTACTAATGCTGGAAGTGCTCCCAAATCAGTGATTTAACATTTCAGGAAATCTTGGAGAGGCAGCAGAAGCCTCCTTATATAGCTCATACGCTGGGACTTTGGTGATACAGATACGGCCGAGATAATTATTCAGCTCTCGTTATTGCTGGAGCTCTGCACCTGATCCCCGAGCCATTAGAGCACTCTGCAGGTTATTACAACTATCAAACATCAAGGTCTCTTTTCTAGTCTCTTGACTATGTGGTTATCATTTTACTTCTTTTAAATCCCCCATCTGCATAGAAAGCCTCTGTGTTTTTTACTGAGATCTGCTCACAGCCTTCCCCCCACCCCTTTCTTTATTGCTCCCCAAATGGAGCCCTTTTCTTACCAGCACATTAGCATAAAAATATAAACCTCATGCTTCTCCAGTTGTATTGTTTTTATACCCTCTCTCTTGTTTGATTTCCTCTTTGAGGCTGTGTGCACCTACACTTTAATTTGGGCAGCAAATGAGTCAGTAGAAGAGAATTCTCTTGAGCCCAAGGAAACCACGATAATATAATTTCAGATGATGGGAGCTGTCAGGGCCCGTGTTTAACCTTCTGCTTAGTTGAGGGCCCTCTTGACTTTATTGTATGTTTCTGCCCCCTTGCCGCTCTATTTCAATGGTACCCCAAAATGGCAAATTACAGGAGACTACACTGACAATTTATAAAAAGGCATTTTGTATCGTGGACGTATGTAATGACTTACTACTTTTTAATCTCTTCACCGGCAAGTGTACCCTTGGAATTTAACAGAAAACACTTGCTTTGATAAAATGCATTTTCAGTTTTGGTCACTGAAACTCGTGGCGCAATAAGTTTGCTTCTAATACTTTCCTAGACTATACCATGATCGAAAACAGCTCCGAATATTCTGGGCACTGTGTCAGCTATCTAGGGGCAGGCAGTCACTTATGATATATACAGATAATATCATAAATTAAGAGTCTGAAGCAGACCGCTGTGGATTGCATCTTAAGTGAAAACAAGTTGCTATTTCTGGATGTTTTACACACCTCACTCCCCTTAGAAATCTTTATTTTGTGTGTGATCTCCACCAAACACCTGTAAAAAAGGCATCCCACCCACTGCAGGCCTATCGGATGAAAAAGCTAACCCACAAGGGGTGAGGGCAGTCGCAGACAGTATGGTGGGGCTAAGAAACATATGGCTTTCTCACTTAATATTGCTGCACAGTCGTCCCACACCATATTCCCTTAAATGGGCATTAGCTCCGTAGCCAAATTAGCAGACTATAAAACAAATGAAAATAGAGGCATCTTTTGGTGTTGCAAAAAAGAAAAAAAAGAACCCCCAAACCATGAAACATGACTTAACAGTGTCTATTCATTTTGTGTGTGTGTGTGCGTGTGTGTGTTACATCTAAAAAGAGAAACACAGAGAGGTTTTAAACATAGGTAGTGTTTTAACCATGAACCGTGTGAGTTTAGTAGTTAAATGCTTTAATTTGTACTTTGCTTCATCAGCCTATACAAAGAAACTGTCTGGTTTTTCTGACTGTGGACAAGATGGGTTCCTTTTAGGATCTCCTCCTGCCCCTTTCTACTCAGCCAATGAGGTTTTAGATATTTAAAAAATTATATTCTCCTCCTTTGTAAACTTACTAGTGCATGTGTATTTTCTTCCTTAGGAGCTAGGAGCATGGACCTCAATACATATATATATATGTTGTTTATATATATATATAAGCAAATTCATGTAGGGTAACTATAGTAGTAAATCAGTATGTCACATTTGTCATGAATTAAGTTTTCCCATAATCAATGACAGTGATACGAATGCTTCAATTCAGGGAACTTCGTATTACTATGGAATCATTTGACTACTGTCAGGGATTCCCCATTTGTATGTACTTTCATTTTTGCTACTATATGCAGTTCTTATTCCTTCGTATACAATGATCCTTAGTATTAGGGTTTTTGAGTTGAAATATTTCTAATTATGTAGTCTAATCCTCCTATTTAATGAGGAAACTGACATAGAAAAGCCAAATAACTTGCTGAAAGTCACAGAGTTAGCTAGTTTATGGCAGACTTTGGTTCTGGTCTCTTGACCCTCATTTTCTTTCTATAACACTTTGCCACTTCCAATAATTACATAATTATTGATATCCTCAAAGCAAGGAAAACACTTGTGAGTTTTCCTTCCAAAAGAAATGGTCATTTGTTCTTAGCCATCCATTCTCTCATTGGTGAGAAAAATGCATAAATTTGCAAGATGGTGGGCCAGCAATATGGCAAAGGCCTTTTCTTTGTATGACAACCAACTGACCCCTAAATGAATTGAACCTATGACCCCCTTCCTCATTAGCTCCAAAAAAAGCTAACTAGCCCAGAAACAATTGTTACAAGCAAGCTACAACACAAATCCACCATGTTATTCCTGTGGGATTAATTAGAGAGCTAAAACAATGCTTTATCTTTGAAAGACATACAAAATCATATTGTTATGTTCTTCTGGCTTCTGAACCTCTTGAAATTGTATGCAAAATTTTATGTAAGAGCAAATATACATTGCTCTGGGGAGAGGGCTCCAAGTTTTCTTGAGATTTTCACAATATATGTGTATGATCCAAAATAGGTTAAAAAAAATTGTTCTATTTCATGCTCCAGTGATTTGTGCTGATGTCATCCCTGGTGTTGGTACTCTACCAAAAACAAGAATTGCATTATGCTTCACTAAACTGGAGGAATATATTATTTCTATTTTTTCCTTGAGGAGAAAAGAAGGAATGGAAAGTAAATATACACATGTGGCCCTTATAATGAGCACTAAATCAATAAAGACTAATTTGGGATATTATGACAATTTAGTTGATGCTAGTTTGAGTAGAGATGGATATCACCCAAGTCTTCAGTGCTGACTTTTGTACACAATGAGAAAAACAATCCTGCAGCCTTGAGTGTGAGGAATATGATGGTATCCAGGATAAAGGGAATAGAACAGACAAAACATAAAATACTTGAATTATTTGACAGCATCTTTAACATACGTAGATGCTGTTTAAGAAATAAATTGTCAGTAGGACCTTCTAGTCATCAGGGGGTTAAAGCACTATAAAGAAACTTGCATATGTACTTTGTTATCCAAGAGACAGATAGAGAGATGTCGTTCTACTGATATATTACATAAATCATGGTGCCAGCCAGAAAAACAACAGATGACCAATTTGTACAAAGCATTTTTTCCTTATGTTACATTTATTTAAAATACATTAAATCGTTGTGCTAAAATCGAGGCAGCTGGCAGTCCAGGCAACCTTATAAGATTTGTGTTTTCTGGAGCCAGGCCCATTCATTTAGAAAGGTGGATCCGTTGGGCTAGTGTATTTGCTTAGTCATATGCCAAACCCTTGGGGAGCACAGGTAGTCCAGAATTTACCATGTATTCATTTTTTGTTTTTTGTTTTTTGGTTTTTTAATCAGAAATCTCTTGACAAATGGAAGTCAGATGGTTGATACCCATTTACTCCCAAGTGAAGTCACTAATTAATGGTAACAAGGCTCAACCCAAAGAAAAGACTCATATGGCATGGAATCTTAAAAATCTGGCCATTTTCCAGGGGCCTCTTCTCTCCTATTTTATGTTCTTTGACATTGATGTGTTGCCTGGTTGACTTTAGGCATAAAAGTCAAGTCTCAGTTGAGTGGGTTTATATTAAGCTGATTCAAGCATGGGCCAAATTTGTAGAATTTTAGTGGTTGCTATTGCATTTTTTAGTCCATACTTTCATAAGATTCTTAATGGGACTGATAACGCTCAAAAAAGTAAGAATCACTGGTAAGAGTTTTGCGTATATTCACTTAACCCAGCTTCCAATTTCTATATTGTCAACCACGTTCGAAACCAACATTGGATAAACCAGGGCCAGGGCAGAGAAGCCCATCCCAAGTGGTCTAGTCTTGCACGTCTACAGCTTTTTTAGGGGCAGCTTAACCTCTAGGGATGCAGTGGTCTTCAGGGGTTGTAGTAGTGTGAACACCTACATAAATTAGTCACTCAAATGTCAGGTTGTTGGTTTTAACAAATTTTCTTCCCTGTTGGCCAATAATAGTCAGAAAGTGGAAGACATTTTTTTAAGAAGTTGAATCTTAAAAACTGAAGTCATCAAAAGTGATAGGATTCTATCTGAATTCAACAACTATTTTGTGTCATTACTGTATTCACAACATGCTAGGAACATATTTGGTAAATTTTTAAGGACTCAAATAGACTTTTTTTTCCCCTTAGGATACTGAATTAGAGCAAAAGAAAGAAATATAAAACAAAGTCTGTTCTCTCAGTTTATGATCATCACGGAGAGATTTGTATTTTGGGGAGACAGGCAAACAATTAAAAAACAGTTCTAGACCTTGAATTGTGCCCAGTGTATGTCAAAATATGATATATAGAGAAAGGGCCATGACTGGTTAGAAAAAGCAGATGCTCCGGAGATCATTAACCTAAAGAAGGCATTATGGAATTTCTCCATAAGGCAGACTAATAGAAGAGGTAGGAATTGAAATACGTTTGAAACTGTAAAGATCTAGATGTATAGGATTGGAGGAGCATTTAATGGTGTTGGTTGACAATAAGACTTACTGATATGTTTCTAGCACCGCCATTAGAGTGAATATAAGGCAAGTTTTATTTGTGAGTACTTTAAAAAAATAGGTTAATGGCTTCTCACTGTGTGTGTGTGTGTGTGTGTGTGTGTGTGTGTCAGGGAGAAAGGAATTGAAATTTTCTCTTTTGAAGGAATTGAGATTTCTCTCTGTAAGATTGCTACAAAGTAATGGGGCCAGCCTTGAGGAACTGAAAATGTTTCCACCAAAAGTGAGCCCTAGAAAGGGCAGAAGTGAAATGTTCTTGAGGATTGTATTAGAGTTAGATCCAGAGGTGCTGGAATCCACGACAGTAGAACATATTCATAGCAGGGTACCCAGGATTGGGAACCTAGAAGAAGATGCCCTCAACAGGTAGCGGTGGTTGGTTTTCAAAAGATTGAGAACCATGGGATTTCTTATTTTCATCAACTAACGGATATGCTATTTACATACTGTTTATTAGATCTATTACAATGTACATATGGCAAGAGTAAAGTGTGGTAGGGTAAAGTAGGACATATGTGTTAACAAAATACCCCAAATTAGTAACCAATAACCTTGTGGAAAATTAAACTATTTATTAGAATCTGAATTGTTAATCAGTTTGAAATCATGCCCAGCCACTATTTTTGTTTCCATTTGAATGTGTGATACATTTTGAAAGTTATCAAAGTTTTAATGGCAAAAAGAAAAGAATTAGGTAGGTCTCAGTCTTCTACCAAATGATCAAAATCAGAACTGTGGCTAAAGAGTGTCAGTTTACTATAACATTGGTTTCTTTTCTTCTATCTCTCCCTCTCCCTCCTCTTATTCTTCCCCTCTCTCTAATGAGTTAGTTTGAATTCTTGAATTCAAAGGAGTTGTTTCCTCCTGCGAGGAGACTGTATCTTTCTGCATCTTAACAAGATATAAAATTTTGAGCAATTTATAATAAATTCAAAAATCTCCTTCCTATCTAGATACACCAAGCATGGTCAAAGACAACAGTAGAATATAAAGAAAAGTTCAGTATTCGGGCTTTGGGGTCAGAAGGACTTAAACTTGAACGCTGGCTAGTCTACTTGCAAGCTATGGTCAAGTTACTAGGACTCTTTGACTCTGTTTCCTTAACTGTTTATGGGTATGATAAATCATAGTTTATAGCCTTATGGAAAAAATGAAATAATACATGCAAAGCACTTCAAACAATACCTAGAACACAGGAAGCCTATAATAAATTGTACCTTTTTGATATGGCACTCACATCTGACTTTAGGCTTGACTCTTCAGTCTTATCTATTATATTAGCTTGACTGTAGAACATCTGAGAGAAATTTTACCATCACTTTCACATAAAAAATTAAAAACTAGGCTTTAGGAAATAGATCCTATTTAATTATTGACTGGGTCCTTGAGAAATAATTACTTAAAATGTAGACTAAGCCTTGCTGTGTATCTGATCCTATTGAAATCCTCCCATTCCTCTCTTTCAGCAGGGAACAACTCAGTCTTGCTGAACTGGCCATGAGATTCCAGAATTCCTAGTTGACAAATCCTCCAGACCAGTTAGTGCACACATTTGGTAGCTATTTTTTTCCCTGACAATCTTAATATATGTTTTTATTATGTGCAATCCACGTCCTAAATGCTAATTAGCTAAGCTGGAGATCAAATAATTCACTTGGGTATAGAACATGCATTTTTTTTTAAGAAGTACTCAAATAAACATTTACAAAATAGGCTAAAACAGCTTCTCTCAAGTGGATTGAATACCTGCCTTACAAATTGGCCAGAATAGATATTTATCTGATTGACTGTAACTGTCCTGAAAGATAAATCATAGATCTAAACTCTTTAAGTGGTGTATGGGGACTAAACCATTAGAGCCAATCAGAGTTGAGTAACTAAGATCTCATGCCATGTTTTAAAGGCGAAAATTTGACCAAAAAAAAAAAAAATCATTGACTCTGTTTTAAGCTCTTAGGGTAGATAACGGAAACTGACAGAAAAAGCTAAATACAGTTCAGAGATATTGAAAACTTTCTGATATTCAGGTGAGATGATGCAATATTGAGCTTTAAAAGCAGTAGCCTACATGCATGTTTATTTGACAATCTGAAATATTTCCAAGAGGCCACTAGGACCTTTCAGGTAGGTAATACACAGAAGGAAATTTGCAGTTATGTCCAAACACACCTTTAGAGGACATGACATTCTCCAGTGGCGCTACCATTATAATCTAACATGTCAACTTTTGTTCGCGCTCTAGATTTTTTTTTTCACTCATTACCTCTCCATTTCATTTTTGTGTTTTCTATTCATACTCTCCAAAGCAGAACTATTTGCTTTTCAAATGCATCGTACAAAAAAGGAGGCATCTTTATAGCTCTGCTTAGGTGGAGACACTGGCTGAAAAAAGCAAGGGGTTTTGAAATGGGAGCCAAACTATTCTGGCACTTCAACGGTACATCAGGGACTAGAATCCTAGACCTGTCCTTAACGTGCCTCGCTGTGATTAGTTGTTGTGGCCAGAATGTATAAACTCACTCTGTGTTTGAGAACCTGGGAATGGGCTCTGTGGCAGGTCCCAGGTGTATTTGCCTGTCTTCTCAGGCCAATGGTCTTCAGAACAGAAGGAGTCACGTTTAAGGCTCTGCTTTTCTTTGGACACTTTGCGGTGAAGGGGAGTTTTAGAAAAGGGCAGAAAGCTGGAGGCATACGGCTGGTTTTATCCTTCCTTGAACCTTCTTCACTGCTGTCTTTAGCATCTTCGCTTCATTGCCCACGTGTCACCTGCGCTTAGCCATGAGGTGATATATCCTCTTCCATTCCAAAAACATTGATCTAAGTCTCCCTCCTTCCATTTTTTAATAAATCTTAGTGAAGCAATATAACATTCCAGGTCAGTCCTGTAGCGCTGTTCTGGCCTCGCTGGAGTGGCTGCTGCAGAGCATGGAAACTTGCTGGCACGATATTGCAAAGTGACTCTGTGGGGGCTGGACGACTTCCAGCCAGCAATGAACCACGGCCAAGAAACGCCAATATGGATAATGCAAACAAGAGAGATTTGGGGCACATTTCGATTTAACCATCTGATTTAATTGACAGAATAAATGCACCTGTCAACGGGTAATATTCTTGTGATTAGTTTTGGCTGTGATGATGAGATGATGTTAAAAGAATGTCAGAACAACCTGTCCTGGGACTCTTACAGGCAGTTTGAGCGAGGGAAGGTCAGTTTTTAGCTATTCAAAGAAGCAGGATTATCCTCTTGTAGTGTGAGGGTATTTTATGGAGACAGTGAACATTTTATTTGACGTTTTCCCTCTGTGCTTAGCCTTCACCACAAATCAGACCAAGTAGGGGATAGAGGCAAGCGGAAGTAATTGGCTTTTGAATCAGTCTCTATGGCTACTGGGGATAGGTCTCATTTGGAAATGGAAACTCTACGCACTAAGCCTAAGGCTGCACCTGAGTGGTCTTACCTTACCCCAAATTGTCGTTCTTTTGCTGCCAGACTACACAATTTAAATAGAATTTCAGTGGGGTGAAAATTCAAAGAGGCCTTTAATTGAAGTCCTATTTTCTTCAGAGAAAATGTAATTTATGAACTTAGAACAAGTATTTTAATTAATACTTGTTCGGTCCTTCATTAACCCTTTGCAGCCTCTCCCCATCTCTTCCCAGGAAACCATGCTCTGATGTTGCTGATGAATGAATCGGCAACTTACGCGTTTCTCGTGGCTCTCCATGTCTGATCTCTGTGCTATTGAACACTGTTGATCTTTTTCTCCTTTTGGAAACTTTCAGTTCCCTGGCTTTCCTGACTGAGCCCGGGGTTCCTTCAAGGTTCCCTCACTCTTTACCTACTCTGTGCAGCCATTGTCCAAGAATCTTGGGTCTGGCCACCTTCTATTTTTTCCTCTCATTTTTCCCTTTGAAGATTTCCCCCCACTCCTATGGCATTCCTCTTCCTCCTTCCACAGATGCCTCCTAAATTTACCTTCTAGAACCAACTCTATACGTAATTACTGGTCACATAAGCAATTGCTAGCAGCATGTATCCCAGACTGCATGATTTTTTTTTTTTTACTTTCTATTTCTATTGCTTACCATTTATTCCTGTTTCACCCACAATCTCTAAATCATAAAGCTAAATGTTTTAGAAGTCTTTTTGAATATCTGATGAAGGCTATGGATTTTCTTCTCAGCAAATACTCATACACATCTATATTCAAGGGTGGTTTCTAAACGCGATGAATTCTATCCATTAGCATGTTGAGGATTCACCAGCCTTGGATTAATAACACCTGCTTTGAGCATCTTGGAATTCTTTCGTTTTTCCCTACATCCATCCAGCCAATGACCAAGTCCGGTAGGATAGTGTTTCTCAAAATCTGACTATAAGCCAAGAATCACTTGGATTGTCTCTATCTCTACCCACCCCCCTCCCCCACTGAATCAGAATCACTGAATGAGAGAAGGAAACATGTGCTATTTAAAGCAGGCAAAACATAGTTTGCAATCCACTGCTAGAGATCGTGCTTTTGCGGTACACCTTCCTTCCACTTTTTTCTTTACATTCCCATTGCCAACTCCCTACTGCAGCTTTAATTACCTTTTTTCCCTGGGATGCTGTAATAATTGCTATGACTATTGATTACCTACTTGATGCCAAGTGCTCTTCATACATTATCTTATTTAATGTTCTCAAGTCTCTAGGAGATAAGCAATATTAACTCCTCCTACAGTTGTGACAGCTCAACTCAAGAAAGGTCAAGCAAGTTATTCAGGTTTACATAGCTAGCAAGTGCTTATGGCTAAACTTCCAATCTCGAGTTATTGCTACTCACCACTTCTCATTGCTGTAGCCTCTTAGTCTTTTATCTCTCTCTATATAATATATATAAAGCTGTTTTCAAATTAATTTTACTAAAGAAAATTTCTGCTGATCTTTATAACAAATCATGTCACCTTCCATTGTATTTGTTTTTTTCTGTCCCTTCATTAGACCACAAGATCCTCAAGTTCATAGGCTGTGTCTGTCCTGATGTAGAGGAAGAACTCAGTAAATATTTTGAATAAATAATATCTTCACCTTCTAAGAAAACTTTAGTGATTTCCAATTGGCTGCTGCGTAATTTCTAAACTGCTTAGGAAATCATCTAGGTTTTCACGTTATATTTCATCTCTCTTTTCCTTATATAACTTTTCCTATGTTGCAGTCAAGTACACCTTCCCAAAGATGCTCTTTGCTAATTCAACTTTAGTCCTTTTCTTCGCTATTCTCTCGGTCTAAGATTTGTTTCTGCTCGATTCTGTTGTTTTATATTACCAGCCTTTCAGGCCTTAGCATGGATGACACATTTCTGGGAAGGATTTCCTCTTCTTCACCTATTCAGAATCTGACTTATTTTCAGACCCATTATAGCAATTCCTATTATCTTTAAGATACTAGTTTTATTGTTTCTATTGCATATGTTGTATACATATATAATTTTGCCTATTACACTGTAAATCTAACAACAGTGCAGTATCTTATTTACTTGGAATCCTTGCATTTCTATACAAGTGCCTTGTATATAGAAGATACATAACAACTTGCTGGATATTATCACTTGTTAGAAAATTTAATGTGAGAAAATTTGGTAAACTAGTAGATGTGTAAAATATTATGTTTACAGGATCAGAGATAAATATATATTTCTAACAAAGCATCTTCATGACTCTTAACAATGTGCTCAATTCTTGGATGAATGAAGACCAACTTAAAAAGTTTTGGAGAAGACGTCTTTGCTGTACTAAGTATGGGTACACACCTAAAATATCTTAAAACATGGTATTTTTGATACAACAAATGGATTACTGGCAGAGCGTGGTAAGTTCCAGTAATCACTAGCAACTACAGATCTGCACATTTCTCCAGGTTAGTATGTTTGAACTTTCACTTGGGGCCAGTATCCCGGTATCCTAGGCTTTAGGAAAAATTTGGTTTCATGCCTCTGAAACAGGCTTAAAGGCAAATCAACACTGATAATATGAGTGGACTTTGAGTCCCAAATATCTCTGTGTTCTCTTAAATTTGAACTGACTCTGTTAACTGTCAGGGGGTAATTCACAGTCAATGGTGAAATGAAGTGGATTTGAATCCTGGACACTAGAGTGAAAGATAAAATTACTTTAAGATGTGCTTCTGCAAAAGAAAAAGGAAGATAAACTCACAATTTAAAAAACATAAGTAATGTCATAGGATCCCTAGAATTCAAAGGGCCACTTTTCAGTAAAACAACTAAACAGTGGAACATTCTCTCCCTGCTCATAGTGATTAGATCTCTGGGATTAACCTGTCCAGCTATTAGATGACACTGCCACCTCACTAACTTGCAGCTGAAAGTAAATTTGTCTGGTTTTAATCGTGTTACAAAGAAAGAAAGTACTCCAATGACAGGTCAGAGACCTAATATAGCACTAACAAAGGGTTTGGAAGGGCTAGGGCTGATTGCAGATGCTCTTGGTAGCAAATGGTTTTAAGTCTTATGCTTAAGTCATTGAAACCAGAGATTCCCATGAGGCCATTGGGCAGAGTGACTGAGGCCAAGCACGTCCTGCCATTGCCAGACTCTGCAACCCCATCAGACCCAACCGGGTGAGTAGTGGTGACCTAGTAGGGAGCTCCAGAAGTGATCACTGACAGATTCACAGATGCCCAAATTTACACGAGAGAATAAGAGTGGAGACAACGGTGTAGGAAAGTCTTGAGAACATAGATTACCTGTGTATTATGTAGACGTAACATGAAATGGATATATTATGTTCATAGTTGTTAATTGTTGTTTTTCTCCTGGATTGTTGGGTGAAGGTGATAATCTATGTTTGAACCTCAAAACATTTTCTGTAAGGCACACTAAATTTGGTAAATTTTTAGGTTTTGTGGGCTGCACAGAGTCTCAGTCTCCCCTCCTTTTCTCCTCTTCCTTCTCTACCTCCTTCTACTCATCTTTGTCCTGTTCCATATTTTCTTCCTTCCTTATAAGAATTTAAAAACTATTTTTTTCCCATAGGCCACAAACAACAGGCCAGAGGCTGGATCTGGCCCGTGAGCCATAGTATCCGGACTCCTGTTCTAGGTAATCAAATATTACAGTAAGTGAATAGTCTCCATACCAACTGTGGATAGATTTATCATAGTCACAGAATTTATATACAATAAAATATTCCTACTAAGCTTATGTGAACATTTATTTTTATTTTTAATTATTTAAAATCTAAAAATACTTTATAACTAATATGAGAATCAATTACCATATATTAAAATATAATGATAGAAAATAATTTAACTTGGGTTAAATATTTTTAACCCAAGCAAATGTTAAACACTGTAAATATCAAAAAGTCTCTAGTTTTAGTAGAAGAATGGGCTCCAAAATGAAGTTTACTTTAAGATGTAGAGATATACTTGAGTATCTGGTATACTCATTCATCACTGTCATAAAAAAACCTGTCCTGTGGCTGCCTAGTTTTTATTTTATTTTATTTTATTTTATTTTCTGTACTTTTCAGGTGGAAGTCATAGGTTTCTTCTCCATGTTTCTATCCTCAACTTCTTGACCATAGAATTCTGTGTTAAAGTATTTTGCATGACGCAAATGCATGAAGCATGAATGCTTAAGTGTAGAGTTGGTGTTTTATTTGATTCCTGAGGTTCCTGATATAATAGCTTAAGTGAGTATATACTAATTTGTTTTCTTTCATAATTTAATTCAGGATAGCCAAATTTTGAAGCTAGAGGGCAAAGAAAAGTTTAAAAATGTTTCTTCAAGTGGTTAGTATGCATTGGCCTTCATAGTAGAAGTTGAAAAATGAGAAATGAAGGACTAATGGCTAAAATAAAAGGTTGAATGCATTATAAAAAGTAATGGGAGAGTATGGAAATTTGATAGTATCCTCTACAGGATTTACAACCTCCAAAATAGTTTTCCACGTCAATATTCTTACTGCAACATTACATAAGAGAAGACATTGCCAGCCTATCAGATAACATATTTAGAAATGCACTTTAAGTGTGATAGGAATGATCATTTTGAAATAAAATGGAGAAATGATTTATATCTGAATGTGGTTACCCCAAAATTCATCCAAAGGATCTTCTTTCCTCAATTATTAATTTGTGAAGCTACAGTGTAAATGGCATGACCCACATATTCAGCTAAGCTCTGAACTGTGAATGGGTAATACTACTCCAGACCTGAATTTATTTCACTGTATTTTATATTGAGAAGTATCCTGCTATTTGTGATGCTTATTTTTGAGAATATTGTTTTTATGCTACAGTTTCTTCCCCACGCAACATAAAAAAATGAATCTCTTACAGACAAATATGTACTCCTAAGTAGTAAGATAAGGCCATTTCTAATTATTCTTATGGATTAATCATTAGGGTTGGGCAGTCAGAATGAGAGCAGAAGAGGAGAATTTTGAAAGTTATTTCCTTATATCTGGATCAGTGTACTTGAGACCAACTTTTCACTGGGATTGGCATTAATGTGACCTTAGGTTCATGTAAAGGAGAGAAATATGAGACCTTATTTTCTAATTTATCCCAGTTATCCCAGCCTCTAAATTCCCTTGCTTTTGACCTAATACACAGGGCTTCTTCTATGTCCTAATTCTATGACATTCTGATATGGCACCTAGGAATTTGCTGACAAGTGTGTTAACTTTGATGTTCAAGGCTGTTTTTGCATTTCCATAGAGGGTTCTTAAAAACCAAGAACCTTTCAGACTCAAGAAAATGAAAATTTAAGGACAAAAGGTACAAACTGGTGCTTTTGAACAACTATGTAAAAAAACATGCAACCTGCATACCATGGTACTCTAGGCTGTCTGGTCAGTCTCTGAATTTTCTCCACATAAAATGTATATGTTCAGCATTTTATAGTATTCTGAAAAGTTTGGAAGATTCATATTTTTCAAATGTGGGAGTTCCTAGAATAATAGTATATATCAAAGAAGGAAAAAGTATCCTTAAAAGAAGCACATACTTTAATTATCCTGGCAGATTATATTTCCAATACTTGGGCCACTGTCATGGCTTAACTTCATCTCCAGAGCTCTCTGGGTCTCCTGGAGGGGGGCATCTGCTTAAGGACAAGAGCAAGTGGAGGAGACATGGAATCAAGGCAACTCTTCTAGATTCTCACTGAGCCAACTTCAAGTGGCTCTTGCACTGAAAAGAAATGAAAGAACAGAGTATATCCAAACTGACTCTTAGCTTGAAGCTTTCAACTAGGATATGAATCTGCCCTGTTCACCTTCCAAAAAGCTAATCCCAAATCAGTTTATGGGATTAGTGCAGTAAATCACTTAATGGTATTTGAGGCATTTTCATGAGAACTAACTTCTGCTGGGTGTTTTCTCCTATTTTATTCCACACAGTTAAGGTTCTTACCTGAACATCTTATAAGCTGCAAAGAGAGAGGGCTCGATGCCCTAAATGTTAAAGGGCATAACTCTGATAGTATACATTTCTTAAATTAAAAAACCTGGTCAAACTCCACATAATCTTTTAACAGGCATCTGTTTGTCTATGAAGAAGGGTATACATTCTGCTCTATGCTGTTATTTGAAGGAAAGATCAATATTTCACAAATGTTTAAAAATTTACTCTGAACCTAGTGAGTGATAAATTTGCCAGCACCTGATGTTCTGGCTTGATTTCCAGTTCTTAAAAGCAAGCTTAGAGAGGCAGCCTAAGTCGTGGAAGTACTTTAGCTTAATATCCAAAGTAGTTAAACTTACCCAGTGGAAGACAGTTTCCCATTTCCTGTGTGTTTTTTTTTTTTTCAGTTGCTTTCTTATGATCTCGCCTCTATGGCTTCAGAGAATGCTGACTGGCTCTCTAGTGGATGCCTTATGCTACTGTGTGCACTAGGGAGGAATGACCCATGGTCCCTGAACTTGAGAAACTCCCAGTGACCTATTTTTTGAATCAGTCTCAGTTACAATGCTTCATAGAATATATAGATTCTTCTAAATTTTGGTATGAAGATATTTGCTTTGAAATATGGGACACTTTTTGGAGGGGAGAAGAGCGGGGTTTGGGTGAGCCTGGTGGTGGGTATTATGGTGGGCACGTATTGCATGGAGCACTGGGTGTGGTGCATAAACAATGCATTTTGGAACACTGAAAAAAATTAAATTAAATTAAAAAAAAAGAAATATAGGATACTTTTTCCATTGATCTTGTTTCATAAAATTAGAGGCAGATTCCTGAATTTAAAAATTATTCTATGGATGACTTCCATGTTTGTCTAGAGTAGTAATTTTTATATTAATGTAATATATTAGGGGAATTTAGGTTCTTGTTTCAATGTGTGTGTGTATATACCACTTTTTTTTTTTAAGATTTATTTATTTGAGAGAGAGAGAGTGTATGCAGGAGTGCGCGTGCATGCACACACCAGAGTGAGGGGAAGGGCAGAGGGGAAGAATCTGCAAGCAGACTCCCCGCTGAGCTTGGAGCTGGTCCAGGGGCTACATCACATGACCTGTGAGATCATGACCTGAGCTCAACAGACTGAGACACCCAGGTGTCCCTACATCACTTATTTAAGGTGTACATATTCTCTCCTTTCACAGTTCCAACCCCAGAACATTAAGGTCAGCTTCAGCTTCCTCAATTTTCTCTTCTTCCTTCCCTTCTTGGTGTTTATTAGAGCTGGACACAAATAACACTCTCTGTCATTTCAGTATTTCTGTTTTAACAAGATGGAGTTTACTCAGGTGATTTTCTTTATATTTTTGAGATTCTACACTGCATGAAATTAATTAGCTCCCTCATGGTCATTTCTGATAATTTATAATGCTGTTTACGTTTATGAGCAACCTAATTGCTTTAAATCTATTTTGAAATTCATATAATTACATCAGAGTTGTATTGAAGTTTTCTGAATTAAGGACTTTATCAGTTTTTAGGCCATCTTAAAATTTGTTTATTATCTCAAATGAGGAATTTACATGTTGTTCATAGTGCTGTTTGCATACAATCGAATAAGCGAGGAGAAGGCCAATTTGATAAATTAAAGTTGCAAGAAAGATCCCCACGACACATCTTGTGGTGAGGTGACTAGGGTTCCATTCAGGCAAGTATCCTACATTAATTAATGTCATAATTAATATGCAGGACTTTTGTGCAAAACAAAAAGAATCTTAATCATGAAAAAACTTTGGAATAAATGGAAATATATATGGTACATTGGGATGGGAAATAATTATATTAAAAACACAATCACTTGAGTTGATAAGTAATTAATATAAGCCTTTGTAATTAGTATAAATTACAACATATATATGCTAGATTGCACAAATCTTAAGCACACAGCTTGAAAGATTTTTGTAAGTTGAGTATATTCATGCAACAATCAACAGTATTTGAGAGTTCCTATTGTTTAGCATTCTTGCCAATACTTGATATTGGGAATCCTTTTGGTTTTAGCCATTTTCATGGGTGTGTAATTGTATAACATTGTAGCTTTAATTGGCATTTCTCTGATAATTATTCATTTTGAATACCCTTTCATTTTCTTATTAGCTATTTGGATAAATTCTTTTGACTGGTACCTCAAAAGAGGTCTTTTGTCTATTTCTTGATCTTCTGTAGTTTTCTTATTTATAGAAGATTTTATATATTCTGGATAGAAATACTTTGTCAAACATATATATTGCAAATATCTTCTCCAATTCTGTTTTGTATTTAAATATTTGGTGTCTTTTGGTAAGAAGTTCTTAATTTAATGATATTTAATTAAATTGATCTTTTCATTCATGATTAGTGCTTTATTATCCTACTCAAGAAATTTTCGCCATGCTAAGATCATAAGATAGTCTATGTTTTATTATAGAAGTTTTTAAAAATTTTATCTTTTTTTGTTTAGACTTTACTATCAGGCTAAAATACTAATAAAAATATTTTCTATTAACCTTTTCTATTAGGAATTCCTAATTCCCATTGGAATTGGTTTTTATGTTTTAAGTTAGGGATCAGCCAAGATGAGCCTAAGAGGCATGATAACTAAAGGTAATGCAGTATCCTGGCTGGGATCCTGGAATGGAAGAAGGGTATTAGATAAAAGTTAAGGACTTTAGTTAATGTATAAATATTAAATATATATATATAATATATAAATATTAATTCATTAACAGTATATCATACTAATTTGTACCCCTGAAACAAATAATACATTACATGTTAATAAAATTAACAAATAAGATGTTAATAGGGGAAACTCAGTATAGGGTATGTGGGCATTCTGTATTATCTTCTCAATATTTCTGTAAATCTGAAATTCTTATCTAAATATAAAGTCTATTAAAAAATAAATGTTGGGCACCTGAGTGGCTCAGTGGGTTAAGCCTCTGCCTTTGGCTTAACCTGGGATCCTGGGATCCTGGGGTCCTGGGATCGAGCCCCGCATCGGGCGCTCTGCTCAGCAGGGATCCTGCTTCCCCCACTCCCCCCGTCTCTGCCTGCCTCTTTGCCTGCTTGTGATCTCTCTCTCTGTCAAAAAAATAAATAAAATATTTTAAAAAGTAAATAAATAAATGTTAAATGAATGGGAAACATGCACAGTAGCCACGAGCATTGTTTATCTGGATGTTGCAAAGAAGAGAGGGAGATGAACAGTTTAAAAGAGAAGGTAGGGGGACGCCTGGGTGGCTCAGTTGGTTAAGCGACTGCCTTCGGCTCAGGTCATGATTCCAGCATCCTGGGATCGAGTCCCACATCCAGCTCTCTGCTCGGCGGGGAGCCTGCTTCTCCCTCTGCCTCTGCCTGCTACTCTGTCTGCCTGTGCTCTCTCTCTCTCTCTCTAACCAATAAATAAATAAAATCTTTAAAAAAGAAGGTAGGGAAAGAACAGTACATATGCTAAAATTATATATAATAAATCAGACTGATATAAGACTATATGTGTATATATGTATGTGCTTATATGTAAAGGCAGATATCTGAAAGAAAAGAACAGTACATATGCTAAAATTATATATAATAATTTTAAGTTCACCAGAACTTAAGAAGTAGCTATCTTTGACCATTATAATTGCAGATAGATCCTCTCCTCTCTCCTTCCCTCCATTCTTTCCTTCCTTCCTCCCTCTCTGCCTCCTTCCCTCCCTCTCTCCTTCCTCTTCCTTCCTTCCTTCCTTCCTTCCTTCCTTCTTTCCTCTTCCCTGCATTGTTTACATTTTTGAAAAAAGGGAGCACCTGAGTGGCTCAGTTGGTTAAGCATCTGTCTTCAGGTCAGGTTATGATCCCTGGGTCCTGAGATCTAGCCCCACTTCAGGCTCCCTGCTCAGCGGGAAGTCTGCTTCTCCCTCTCTCTCTGCCCCTCCCCTCTCCTCCCTCCCCCTTGCTCATGCGCTCTCTCTCTCTCTCTCTCTCTCTTGCTGTTGCTCTC
Organism: Martes martes; assembly: GCF_963455335.1. NCBI lineage: Eukaryota > Metazoa > Chordata > Mammalia > Carnivora > Mustelidae > Martes > Martes martes. The sequence goes on along the minus strand of NC_137896.1, from coordinate 76,162,439 downwards.
AAATAAATAAGCAAAATCTTTAAAAAAATTTTTTGAACAAAGAATGTATTTTTTATATAAGAGAAGAGTATAGTTATAAGTATAAATGATTCCAAGTTAGATGCCCTAGGTTAGTTATACTTTGAAATTTCAAATTTATCACTTCCTTATCTGGGTCTCTAAAGCTTTTGGATCCACCTTCAACAAATTATAGAAAACCACAATATTGTAGGTCTTCACTGAAGAATAAAATATGAAATTACTGGTACTCTAACGCAGATCGTAATGAGATAAAAAACATCTCAGAAGACCATATGAGAGATATGCAGACTGACCACTGTTCTAGTTAGAGATGACAAATATGAAGCCTCATTACCATTCCTGCTCTTAGAACTCCATATTATTTCCTTGGGTCAAGCAAGATCATTAGAGGGCAGCAAAAATAGTTACTTTCTTAGTCTTTATAGAATCACATGTACTAATTTCTTGTTTAAGGATGAGCCATAAACTTTTTTTTATCAAAATCCAGTGTAAGATTCATATGGCCTTATCCCGTTTATATTAAAGATACTGTTGAAGATGTTTTCTACCTAGTGGCCCAGTATATGAAATACTAAATGGTAAGTATTTATTATTGTTGTTGTTGTTGTTGTATCTTTTAGGATATCTTACTAGAGAAAGCTCTGATTTCCATGAGGCTAGGCTCTGCCTTTCTGCTAATGAGAATTATAATTGGTAATGTTTCTCTTTTAACCTGAATTCCAGTAAGCTCTGAGACAAATTTGAGCTTCAGCTATTACAGTTGTGCTCTCATTTGTTTGTTTTTATTTAGTTTTACCTCTCTTATTCCATAAAATATTTGAGACAATGGTTTGAATTTCATATTGCTATTTTTCCTAGTTTTATACTTCTATTTTTCTTGATTTTGATTTTTCTATTTTTATTTTATTGCTTTTTTGTTACATTTGTGAAATTCAGTAGCATTTGAGTAAGTAAAACATCTGAATTATAGAGTATTTAAAAATTGCTTTTTAAAAACTTCAAATGTATATCATAACTTGGATTTGACTTTAAAACGTGCTAACTTGGAGCAGCTGGATGGGTCAGTTGAATGTCTGACTAGTGATTTCAGCTCAAGTCACAATTTCATGGGTGGTGAGATCCAGCCCTTTGTGGGGCTCCCTGCTCAGCAGGGAGTTTGCTTGAGATTCTCTCCCTCTGTCGCTCCTCCTGCTGTCTCTCTCTCAAAAATAAATAAATCTTTAAAAAATAAATTTTAAAGTGTACTAACTTGTTTGGACAATATGCCTTGGGTACTCCTTTGATGAATAGATATGAATTTGATGTCATTGGAAGAGTATTGGACCAAGATTTGAAAGACTTAAATTCTATTTTTGTTGTTATGGTTTTAACTGGGATTAATGATTTAATGTCTCTAGGACTATTCTTCTCAAAGTAAGAAAATATATAGCCTTTTTGTTATAAAAATTAATCAGTTTTACATATTGGTTTATATTTTTTAAGGAATTGCCTTTAATGAATTTCAGTACATAAGCAAAACTGACAATCAATGGAAAAAATATAAACATCTCCATGTTCAAAATACATTTGATAATTTACTGGGAAAGAAATTTCTTAGAGAAAGTCTTATGAGAAAAAAACAAAACAAAACTGCACCATTCCATTTGGACATTTGGTGAACATTTTAATAATTTTGGGAGGATACATTTTAAAGTTGAAATTCCCATGACCTCATATTCTAATGGTTGTCATTAAGTTGTTAGAAGCTTGAATCTGTGAGTGATTCCAAAGGAACCTTTTTACTGGACTACAACCCAATTGAGAATTTATATTAGAGGACAGTAATGCATATAGTTATACTCTTAAAGGACTCTGCTCTGGGATTCTCTCTTCCCCCCCCCCCCCCATTTAGAGGTCCCAGTGACCTCCAAGTGCTGACTGAGTGTACAAGATTAGAACACTATAAGCAGATTTATTCTAATTTGTTGAAGTGTTTATGTCAAGTGAATGATAGCAGTCAAACCCTAAATTTTCAATGTGGTCCTTAAAGAAACTAATTGTTATATACTGGTAAATTTTACCGCTTATTTATTGCCACATAAGGAATCACAAATGACTTTTTTATTCCAGACATTCTTCAACCTCTGTGAATAATCAGAAAATAAAAATGAAATCTTCAACATTTTTTAATTACTCTCTTCACACATCCAAGAAACTACTGGACCACACAAGAAAACTATTGTTAATACCAAGTAGGAAAGATAGATGTGTAATTGGGAGTAATGGTGTCTGAAAATTAAATCTTAAGTTGTAGGAGCTTTTTAAAATCATAATTTGATTCAAAATTTGTGCTTCTTTGAAAATGCCTGCTTTCAATGAGGCTGCATGTATCATTCATTGTATGAATGAATACATCATAAAAATAGTCATCGGTATTATTTTCTTGCTTATTCTTCATGAAAAATTCTCCATAATAAATATTTTTCAAGACTTGATTTCCTTTCCACTTAGTTTCCACAGTAGAATCATTTCTTTTAGGCTGATTATTACACAATATTTCAAGGGGCAGTCTGAATACTGGAAAAATATATATTTTTTTAATGTAAAATTCCATTCTAGACATCTGCAAAGCAGAGAACATTTTGGTAACTGGAGAATTTAGAATTCCAGATTGAATTTTAAAGTTTTTGATTCTTTTTAATGGGGTAATCCTTGACCAGATGTAGGAAGTTTTCTCTTTCTCTCTCTCTTTTTAAAATTAATTAATTAATTTATTTTAATAACATATAATGTATTTTTAATGTATTTTTAATTTTTATTTTTAATGTATTTTTAATTTTTATTTTATTTTTAATGTAATTTTAATTTTTAATGTATTTTTATCCCCAGGGGTACAGGTCTGTGAATCGCCAGGTTTACACATTTCACAGCACTCATCATAGCACATACCCTCCCCAGTGTCCATATCCCCACCACCCTCTCCCGTCCCCCCACCCCCCAGCAACCCTCAGTCTGTTTTTTGAGATTGAGTCTTTTATGGTTTGTCTCCCTCCCAATCCCATCTTCTTTCATTTTTTCTTTTCCTACCCCCCCAACCCCACCCACATTGCATCTCCACTTCCTCATATCAAGGAGATCATATGATAGTTGTCTTTCTCTGATTGACTTATTTCGCTAAGCATAATACCCTCTAGTTCCATCCACATCATCACAAATGGAAAGATTTCATTTCTTTTGATGGCTGCATAGTATTCCATTGTGTATATATACCACCTCTTCTTTATCCATTCATCTGTTGATGGACATCTCGGTTCTTTCCATAGTTTGGCTATTGTAGACATTGCTGCTATAAACATTTGGGTGCACATGCCCCTTCGGAGCACCACGTTTGTATCTTTAGGATATATACCCAGTAGTGCAATCGCTGGGTCATAGGGTAGCTCTATTTTGAGTTTTTTGAGGAACCTCCACACTGTTTTCCAGAGTGGTTGCACCAGCTTGCATTCCCACCAACAGTGTAGGAGGGTTCCCCTCTCTCCGCATCCTCACCAGCATCTGTCATTTCTTGACTTATTAATTTTAGCCATTCTGACTAGTGTGAGGTGGTATCTCATTGTGGTTTTGATTTGTATTTCCCTGATGCCGAGTGATGTGGAGCATTTTTTCATGTGTCTGTTGGCCATCTGGATGTCTTCTTTGCAGAAATGTCTGTTCATGTCCTCTGCCCATTTCTTGATTGGATTATTTGTTCTTTGGGTGTTGAGTTTGCTAGGCTCTTTATAGATTTTGGTCTCTCTCTCTCTCTTTTGTGGGATAGAAAGTCACATGTTTATTTGGAGTCCAAATGTCACCTTATCTTTCAAAGTATAGGTCTTATTGCATACAGCTAATAAAGTTCCATGCAATAAGTTACAATTATAAGGAGCACATTTCTAGATTGCTCTTTGCACATGGGCAGACACAAAAATATACATAGATTTTAATCTAAAATATCTGTGCGGAAATGCATTTTTGTGCTTTGGAACAGCAAGAATAAGTATTTTTTCTAAATAATTCTTCTAAAGAAAACTTGCTTTACATATTACTTCAAATATATCTATGAATTATAGAAAATAAAATGCATTACATATTTTAAATTTTGAAACCATTATAGATTCCTAAAAAATTGAAAAACAATTTACAGGAAAGTCCAATGCACCCATTGCCCAGTATTTCCTTTCTTTTATAACTCTGATACTATACCACACCGAGAAATTGATGTTGCTACAATGCATGCTCCTATATTTGTTGAAGGATAAATAATTAACTGTTTTAATAAGGATAATAATGAATTAATTTCAAGCAGTAATTTTGTTAGTTCTAAAAAACCTCAATCATTTAAGTTTGAAATTATACACATAAACATACATAGAACTGAAACATTAAATTACTTGATATTTGCCAATTTGGAGCTACTAGATAACTCTTTAGATTATATATCTATATTTATCTATATGTAGATAGAGACAGATATATATTAATTACTATCTTCAATTGAATCATATAAAATTGCCAATATTCAAACTATTGACTCATAAGTTGGCCATTTCTTAAAATGAGTCAATATAATATATCATCTCTTATTTCTATCAAAGTATGTATAAATTATTTTAGCATGCTAGCAGTTTGAGCTACTTAGAATCCTGGGAAAGTGTTGAAAGTATGGGTGAGAAAGGATTAAGGGAAAATATTGGGAATGACTTTAGAATAGTTTAGAAGAGTAGATTTTTAGTGAGGTTGAGAATCCATGTAAAATCTGATGGACCTCCTCTAGGAACTCCAGATTATTTTCTTGAGTCAAGCCAGACCATCAGAAAGCATGTGCAAGATTTCAGATATTATTTTTCTAAGAAAACATTCCTATGAGAGGCTCTGTTTTTCAAATTTCTAGAGTCATTCCTCAGTCAGAGGCTATTTATCTACTCACATCCCCTAAAAGTGTACTCATTCCTTATTTTGCTCTCCTAAGGTCTGAAAAAGTATACTTTTCTAAAATTTCTAAAAATTTCAAAAAACTCTTAGAGAATATTTTATTGATCTTGGTTACTGTAGATTAACAAAAATAAATAATGAGATAGTTTCTTAGCAGTATCTTAGAAAAGACCAGGAATCTAAAATATTCAGCACAACAGTGGAGTCCCCAGCTGGAGTCCCCAGCCTTAGTGGGTCTCCTGTGATCTCTAGCTGTGGAACCCACTATGTTCTGAAAGGTCATATCTAGTAACAGGAAGAGTCTCTATTTCAGAGTTACCAGGGTCTCATCAGAGACCTTGGGACATGGGACATAGGCATAGTTCCTTTCAGACAAAGGAGAGATGTTATCTATTTAGAATTAAAATTCAGAAAACGATATTCCAACTTGGCTACATCCTATGCTAAGTGAATTACTAGGGTTAAATGAACTAATAACATCCAGAAAAATAATGTAAAGGCATTGGGAGTGCTGAAAGAGATGTAGATTTTTGAGGGGTATGTTTGGATATAGAGCATGACACCACAGAAATTTGATTTAAATTCATCAAATCTTTCCAATTTAATTTACTTCTGAGATATTTTTCCGCCCTAGAAATTAGATAGGCTTGGGCAGGAGATATGGACAACTCAGAGTTTCAGGTCTAACTAACTCAAAGAATAACTTTAACTGAAGTCTGGGGAGTATGGGAACTCTAGTTTCCATCTGCTCTAATGACAGTTCAATGGGCTTGTCCATGGAACATTGATTTCAGTATCTCTGGGGAAGGCTGACAAACACAGTTCCCTATTTAGAGTTATGTCCATGGCTGGTCATCTGGCGTGGCAGAGCCATCCGGCTTCCTGTCCTCTGGGACGCTGCACAACACTGATCTACTCTCACCCATAGTTTATGTTGCTTGCCTGCTCAGCTGGTGCCAACCCAAGCAAGACCTAGTCTTTCTCAGTGACCTTGCTAGCCCAAACTGAACAATCACACCATGCAGCTAAGTTTGCTCTATTTCCCTACTAATATAAGAGTTTTTTTCTTGTTTCACTTGTCTTAAGATTTCCAGTGATACCTGGAAAAACTTGAGGCACAAGGAACTGGGAGGAGGGGAAAAGCAATGGGTGACTTTTGAGTAGAGGCAATGATAAAGTATTCAGTGCCAAATTAGAGAATCTTTTTTCTAGTTTCTCTCTCTTTTCCACCAGATACTACTAAGTACATTTACACATTTGAGATAGACCATTTATAAGGTAAACTTCTTATTTTCCCTCCTTATTTTTTTCCAAGGAAGTCATTGAGAAAGAGAATAACAATATAAACTTGGTATTTAATTTTTATAGGAACATTCTACATGATAACAATCATGATGCTAGAGATGGCCTAATAAGGATATGGCTGATAATTTTAGAGTTGACTGTTAAGGATGAGCTTAGAAAATGGGCTAGTTGTGGTTGACCACAAGCGGTAATTATGGTTGTTGTGGTATTACCATTAGCTGACCCTGAGTCATACAGCATCCCAGTTCTGGGTAAAACAAGATGTTTAGTACCTCCTTTGCAAAACTCTTTCTCCTTTCCTGGCTTGTCTCTCCTCTCTTCAATGTCTTTTATCCAGCAGTCCCTTCATTCTCTGCTGGACCGTCTGGTATAGAAATGTATTCAGGTTCAGTTCTCAGCACTTATCTCATTCTGCTTCAGGAAGTTTCATCTGGAGATTTCAGATTTAACTCACCTTCATAATTAATATTACTTTTGACCAATCTCTCTGGTTCTAATCTACACATCTAGAGTTTCCCTATATTTTCCTTTCTTTTCATTCCTAATGACTTAGCCCAGACCTTATTAATGTTGACCTAGATTCTTAGACTAATCCCTATTTAAAGCTTTCTTCTAATTCTCTTTATGGCTGTCCCTTCTTGGAGATAAGGAAAGGAGATCAGGAACCAAACCCTGACTTAGAACTTTTTATGAAGAATGTTGATTATTTCTCATTTTTAGGAGATGAAGAGATGAAATCTTAATGATATGATTTAGAATCAAATAAGACCAAGCTATATGATTTGTTAAATTGTCTCCCAGAGTTGGATAAAATAGTTGATCCAATAACAAATAAATAACCAACATTTCCAAATGGATCTTGAAGAAAAGGAGATGCTCAGAGACTCCATTCTGATATTAGCTGCACTAGGAGAGATGAGTAGATGATAAATGTGACTCAAAGAAAGGGTTACTAACATTGCATTTATTGTCAGTTTACATATCCAGAGGATGAGAATGCTGCCTCAGAGTTCCCAGAGAGCTGGAGTAAAAGAACAGTGTAATTGTAGTTGATGTTTCTTAAAAGTACATCTAATACTTACAAATTCTAATTTATTCTGTTTACTGCTGTGTTACCTTGCTGGAATAGTGGGTCATTATCCTCAAAAATCTTTTGCTTTCTCAGTATATAAATGATGAAATGATTTAATTAGTGATTTCCACAGTTGTTTTTTCCCATATTCCCATTGCCACTTTCTAGGTCACCTTCTCCCTTCACACCAAAACCACATACCCTAAACAGCAGCTATTTTAGTCTTTTTGTTGTTTCTTGGCTACTCCACATACTCATCAATCTTTGGGCTTTTGCTCCAGTTTTTTCCTCCCTTAGAATGTCCTTATTCCCCACTTCAGAAACATAGTTCAAGATTTACCTCTTCTGAGAAATCTGCTTGAATCTGAAACTGTCACTCTTTTCTATTTCCCTAGTAGTTTTAATCTTTGTTACACCACAAATCATCTTAGCCCTTAAGTTAATGTTTTTGTTTCTGAATCCTATACTAATATTCTCTGTCATGTAGACATTCAGTAATGTTGCTAAACAGAATTGAACTCATTTAAGTTATGCTAAGCTAGAGCTCACTAGGTCTTGATTGGTGGGTCAGCACCAAAATTGCAATCTTCCTTTCAACTACTATAGGGCCAAAGCTCCACATTTAAAAATGGAATATCAAGAACAGTTTTCTTGTGTGGCTTATATAAAGGATTATTTATTCACTTTATTAAGCCAAGAACTATGCTAGGGATGTTAGCACTATGCAAGCTGGATAAGAAATGATCCCTCAGGGAGTGTAGCATCTCTAAAAGGGAGGAGACACTTAAGAACTTCATCAGAATAAGAGATTATATAGAGAATGTGAACAGACTCAAAGAACATAGGACCAACAACTGTGCTTAGGAGACATCAGGAAATAGTTCATGAAAGTTTTAAAATATAAGTAGGTGCTGTCTTCCAGTTTGATAAAGATAACAGGATATTCATGGTGCTCTTAAATTTCAATTTAGAGTTTGTTTAATTATGGAACTGGTATCCCGGAAATAATTTTAGGAATTTATCTGAATGCATTTATATGTAACATTGTGTATGTGAGTGTGTGTGTATGTGTGTAAAGCTCAAAAGGTAGGTGGAATCAGCCAGGAGCATAGCTGCTACTGCATGCTGCATATACCTGCTAGAACTTGCCCAGCCATGCAACCCCAGGCAACATCACTGGCCCTGCCCAGACATGCCCAGCCAGCATTGTGGACTATTCCCAGCTTTGCATCTCCAGCTGTCCCAGTGTGCAGCCCCTAACCACCGGACTGCTTTGGGGATCTGGCATAGGACTAGTGGCCCAATGCACATTTTGCTAACGTGACCACGCTGCTTCCAAGTATCCCAGCAGTCACATTCTCCTCCCTCCCCCAACCCTGTCTAGCCTTCCTGGGTCCTACTAATAGCACAGAGAGCAAACACAGCCTACAACAGGCAAAGAGAGCAAACGACTATATGGAAAGGAAAAATTACTCAGACATAACAACAGAGCATAAGCAACACACAACAGATACTCTTCTGAAGTGCCAGATTCTGGTGAACAGTGGACACTGCACTATAGGGCACTCCAGTGACCAGGACCTCTTTTTCATAAAGTCACTACTTTCAAGAGCAGAAGACACAGCTGATTTTCTTAACACAGAGAAACAGACACAGAGTGACAGACAAAATAAGAAAACAGATAAATTTATCCCAAATGAAAGAACAGAACTAGGCCATGGCCAGAGATCGAAGCAAAACAGATAAAAGTGCCTGATAGAGCATTTAAAGCAATGATCATAAGGATAGTTGCTAAACTGAGAAGAGAGTAGAAGACATGAGTAAGATCCTTAACACAGAGATAAGGTATAACATAGCAGAGATAATACAGCTGAGATAAAGGAATAACATAGTTCAATAGATGAAATGAGAAATATGCTTGATAGAATGAATAGTAGGATGGAAGAAACAAAGGAACCAGTTAATGATCTAGAAAACAGAGTAATGGTAATCAAGTAATCAAGATAAATGGAAAGAGAGAAAAAAGAATTATGCAAAATGAGAATAAACTTATGGAACTCAGTGACTGCATCAAACATAATAACATTCATATTCTAGGAGTCCTAGAAGAAGAGAGAAAAAGGGGCAGAAATTTATTTGAAGAAATAATAGCTAAAAACTTCACTAATCTAGAAAAGGAAACAGATAAGCAGCACAGAGAAGTCCCATCAAAATCAACCAAAGCAGACATATACCAAGACAAACCAAAATTAAATTGGCAATATATAGTGATGAAGAAAAAATTTTTAAAGCAGCAAGACTCAAGAAGTCAGTAACTTACAAGGGAAAACCCACAAGGCTAGCAAGGGATTTTTCAACAGAAGCTTTGCAAGCCAGAAGGGAGTAGCATGACATACTCAAAATGCTGAAAGGGAAAAATCTACAGCCAAGAATACTCTATCCAAGAAGTCTATTGTACAGAATAGAAGGAGATGATAGTTTCCAAGACAAACAAAAATTAAAGGAGTTCATGACTGCTATACCAGCCCTGCAAGAAATATTAAAGGGGACTCTTTGAGTGGAAAGGAGATCAAAGTGATAGTATAGAGGTAGGAAACACAAAAACAGTAAAAATGAATATTTCTGTTAAAAATCTATTAAGGACCTCACACAAAAAAGGATATAAAATATAATAACATATATCTAAAATGTGAGGAGGAGAGGAGGAAAAATGGTTTCAAATGTGAACAACCATCAACTCAATATAGATGTTATATACGAACCTAATGGTAACCATGTATCAAAAGCCACCAATAAATATGCAAATAATAAGGAGAAAGAAACCCAAATATATTACTAAAGAAAATCATTAAAACATGAAAGACAAAAAAGGATCAAAGAAAATCTTCAGAAACAACCACAAAACAAGTAATAAAATAGTAGTAAATACCTATCTATCAATAATTACTTAGAATATAAATGGACTGAACACCCCCAATCAAAAGACATGGGGTGACAGAATGGATAAAAAATAAGATCTATCTATATGCTGCCTATAAGAGACTAATTTTAGACCTAAACACTTGCAGATTGAAAGTGAGAGGATGGAGAAATATCTGTCATGCAAATGGATGTCAAACAATGCAAGAGTAGCAATATTTATATCAGACAAAATAGATTTTGAAACAAAGACTGTAACAAGAGACAGAGAAGGATACTATATGATAAAAAGGGGGACAATCCAGGGAGAAGCTATAACAATCGTAAATATTTATGCACCCAACACAAGATCACTCAAATACATAAAACAGTTAATAATAAACATAAAGGGAATAATTGATAATAATACAGAAAGAGTAGGGGACTTTAATACCCCACTAACATCAATGTACAGATCTTCTAAACAGAAAATCAACAAAAAAAGGATGGGTTTGGATGACATATTGGGACAGATGAACTCAACAGATATATTTAGAACGTTCCATCTTAAAATACCAGAATACACACTCTTTTCAAGTGCACTTGGAAAATTTTCCAAAACAGATCACTATTATCCCACAAACCAAACCTCAACAAATTCAAGAAGATTGGAATCATTAATGCATCTTTTCTGACCACAATGCTATGAAATTAGAAGTCTTCTAGAAGAAAAAATCTGGAAAGACCACAAATACATGGAGGTTAAATAACATGCTGCTAAACAATGAAAGGTCAACTGGAAAATAAAAGAAGAAATTAAAAAGTACATGGAAACAAATGAAAATACAATGCTCTAAAACCTATAGGATGCAGCAAATGTAGTTTTAAGAGGAAAGTTTATAGCAATACAGGCCTACTTTAAGAAGCAAAAACTAATTTCAAACAACCTTACATCTAGATGAGCTACAAAAAAGAACAATGAACAGAACCTAAAACCAGAAGAAGGAAGGAAATAATAAAGATTATAGCAGAAGTAAATGATCTAGACACACACACACATACACACACAGATAGAAGACAACAATGGAACCAGGAGCTGATTCTTTAAAAAAAAAAAAAAAAAAAACAATAAAATTGATAAACCTCTAGTCAGATTCTCAAGAAAAAGAGAAAGGACTGAAATAAATAAAATCACAAATGAGAGAAGAAAAATAACAACTAATGCCATAGAAATACAATTATAAGAGATTATGATAAACTATATGCCATCAAATTGGACAACACACAAACTGAACAACCTGGAAGAAATGGATAAATTCCTAGAAACATATAAACTACCAAAACTGAAACAGAAGGAAATAGAAAATTTGAATAAACCAATAAACAGCAAAGAAACTGAATTAGTAATCAAAAAGTTCCCAACAAACAAAAGTCCAGAACCAGATGGGTTCACAAGCAAATTCTACCATACAATTCAAGAAGAGTTAATACCTATTCTCAAACTATTCCAAAAAATAAAAGAGGAAGGAAAACTTCCAAATTCATTCTATGAGGCCAGCATTACCCTGATACCAAAACCGGATAAAGATGCTACTAAAAAAAGAGACTACTGGCCAATATTCCTGATGAACAGAGGTGCAAAAATTCTCAACAAAATACTAGCAAACCAAATTCAACAATACATTAAAAAAAAAATCACTCATGAAGATCAAGTGGGATTTATTCCTGGGTTACCAGGGTGATTCAATATCTGCAAATCAATCAACATGAGACATCACATCAGTTAAGAGAAAGGATAAGAATCATATGATTATTTCAATAGAAACAGAAAAAGCATCTGACAAAATACAACATCCACTCATGATAAAAACCTCCAACAGGGACACCTGGGTGGCTCAGTTGGTTAAGCCGCTGCCTTCAACTCAGGTCATGTCCTGGGGTCCTGGGATCAAGTCCCACATCGGGCTCCATGTTCGGCAGGGAGCCTGCTTCCTCCTCTCTCTCTGCCTGCCTCTCTGCCTGCTTGTGTGTACTCACTCTCTCTGACAAATAAATAAAATCTTAAAAAAAAAATAAATAAAACCTTCAACAAAGTAGAGCTAGAGTGAACAGATCTCAACATAATAAAAGCAATAAGTGAAAAACCCACAGATACATCATCCTTACTGGGGGAAAACAGAGCTTTTCCCCTAAGGTCAGAAAAAAAAGCAAGGATGTCCACTCTCACCACTGTTACTTAACATAGCACTGGAAGTTCTAGCCACAACAATCAGACAACAAAAAGAAATAAAAGACATTTAAATCAGTAAGAAAGACGTCAAACTTTCGTTATTTGTAGATGACATGATACTCTATAGAGAAAATCCAAAAGACTAAGAACTACTAGAACTGATAAATGAATTCAGTAGTCCCAGGATACAAAATCAACATACAGAAATCTGTTGCATTTTTATACACGAATGATGAAGCAGCAGAAAAAGAAATCAAGGAATGGATCACATTTGCAATTACACCAAAAAACAGTACGATACCTAGGAATAAACCTAACCAAAGAGGCAAAAGACCTGTACTCTAAAAACTGTAAAACACTAATGAAAGAAATTGAAGATGACACAAAGAAATGAAAAAACATCCCATGCCCATGGATTGGAAGAACAGATATTGTTAAAAATATCTATACTACTCAAGGAAATCTACATATTTAATGTAATCCCTATCAAAATACCAACAGCATTTTTCACAGAACTAGAACAATCCTAAAATTTGTATGGAACTTCAAAAGATTCCAAATACTCAAAGCAATCATGAAAAAGAAAAACAGGGTGCCTGGGTGGCTCAGTCATTAAGAGTCTGCCTTTGGCTCAGGTCATGATCCCAGGGTCCTGGGATTGAGTCCTGCATCTGGCTCCCTGCTCAGCGGGGAGCCTGCTTCTCCCACTCCCACTCCTCCTGCTTGTGTTCCCTCTCTCACTTTCTCTGTAAATAAATAAATAAAATCTTTGAAAAAAAAAGAAAGAAAAAGCTGTAGACATCACAATTCTGGATTTTATGTTATATTCCAAAGCTGTAGTAATAAAAACAGTATTGTGTGGCGCCTGGGTGGCTCAGTGGGTTAAAGCCTCTGCCTTCGGCTCAGGTCAAAATCCCAGAGTACTGGGATCAAGCCCCACATCGGGCTCTCTGCGCAGCGGGGAGCCTGCTTCCTCCTCTCTCTGCCTGTCTCTCTGCCTACTTGTGATCTCTGTCTGTCAAATAAATAAATAAAATCTTTAGAAAAAAACAACAACAGTATTGTACTGGCATAAAAACAGGCATATAGATCAATAAAACAGAAGAGAAATAAACCCACAATTATATGGTCAATTAATCTTCAACAAAGGAGGAAAGAATATCCAATGGGCAAAAGACAGTCTTTTCAATTAATGGTGTTGGAAAAACTGGATAGCAACATGCAAAAGAATGAAACTGGACCATTTTCTTACGTCATACACAAAAATAAATTCAAAATGGATTAAAGACCTAAATGTGAGACCTGAAACCATAAAAATCCTAGAAGAGAACACAGGCAGTAACTTCTTTGACATCATCTGTAGCAACTATTTTCTAGATATGTCTCCTGTGGGAAGGGAAACAAAAGCAAAAATAAACTATTGGGACTTAATCAAAATAAAAAAACTTCTGCACAGTGAAGGAAACAACAAAACTAGAAAACAGCTTACAGAGTGGGAGATGATATTTGCAAATGAAATATCCGATAAAGGGGTTAGTATTCAAAATATGTTAAAGAACTTATACAACACAACACCAAAAAGTTTAAAAAGGGGCAGAAGACAAGAACTGACATTTCTCTATGGAAGACATCCAGATGGCCAGCAAAGATGCTCATCATCCCTTATCACCAGGGAAAGGCAACTTAAAGCCACAATCAATGGTAACAATCACCTATCAGAATGGTGAACATGAACAACACAAGAAACAACAGGTGGTGGTGAGAGTGGAGAAAAAGGAACACTCGTGCATCATTGGTGGGAAGGAAAACTGGTGTAGACACTGTGGAAAACAGTGTAGAGATTCCTCAAAAAGTTAAAAATAGAACCACCTTATGACCCAGTAATCACACTACCCAAAGAACATAAGAACACTAATTTGAAGGGATACATGAACCCTGATGTTTATAGCAGCATTATTTACAATAGGCAAGATACGGAAGCAGCTGATGTGCCCGTCAACTGATGAATGGATAAAGAAGAGTGATATACATACACACATAGGAATATTATTCAGCCATAAAAAAGAATGAAATCTTGCCATTTGCAATGACATGGGTTGGGGCTAGAGAGTATAACTGTAAGTGAAATAAGTCAGTCAGAGAAAAGACAAATACCATATGATTTCTTTCATATGTGGAATTTAAGAAATAAAACAAATGAGCAAAGGGAAAAATGAGAGACAGACAAATCAAGAGACAGATTCTTAACTATAGAGAACAAACTGATGGTTGCCAGAGGGGAGGTGGGTGGAGGGAATTGGTGAAATAGGTGATGGGGATTAAGGAGGGCACTTGTGTTGAGCACTGGGTGTTCTATGAAATTGTTCAATACTTATGTTGTACACCCGAAACTAATGAAACACTGTATGATAACTAACTGGAATTAAAATAAAAAGTTAAAAAAATGGTAGGGGGAATCTTCAGCACTGTGAGGAGGTGGTGAATATACAGATGGGGGAAAACAGGAAAGAATAGCTCATCTTAAGCCTTTGCACTGATTCAGGGTCTGAAAGAAAACGAGTTTAAAGCCAGACACTAAAGGCCTAGTGTTCATGAGGGAAGTTTTGAGATTCTAGGAATAAACCTGCTAATTCAGAGATTCTCGAGATTACAAGGTATGTATGACACAGAGTAGAAGAGTAATTTTCCTCCAACCTCCAAACCTCTGATTCCTTTTCATACTAAAATGTGTTTCTGACCTCACGGCGACCTTTACTGACCACTAGATAAGGATAGAGGATGACTATGCCTAGCAGAACAGTATTCTGATGTAGGACAAAGCAGAACAACATGGGTGGGAGGGGGCGTGAATTTATCTCCTCAGCACTTGTGAGCCTGAGAACACCCAGAAAGGCTTAGGTTAGTCTTTGAGGGAACTGGAAAGTGCAATAAGCCACTGATATTTAAGCATTTCTGCAAATGCAGCATAATCTTTACTCCAAACTTGGGGGGGTGGGCGGTGCTGGGGAAATTCAGGGGATCAGAGAAAGTGCTTAGCAGATGGAGAAGAGTGAAAGGAACATCTTATTGAAATTTCCATCTGAAGTAATCTTACTTTACAGAGTGTGGACGCTAAAGTCAAACTTTGCAACTGGAAATACTGCAGTCCATCAGTATTAGAAATGCCTTGGCAGGGACCTAGGATGCTTTTCCATGAGTTCTCAAGAGTAGCTGGAGCTTTTGGTATACCGATCTTGTGAAGGAAGAAGTGTAATGACTGGGGAGCCAATCACTAGGTTGCGTGCTTTGGACAAATACAATTCTGAGTTTTATTTTCCTCATTTGCAAAATGGAGAAAGTACCTAACTGGCCTAAGTTATTGTGAAGATTAGGGAATCTAAAGAACCTGCCAGAACAAGCACTGAATGCATTACTGATATATAGTATTCACTCAAATGATATTGTGCTATTGCCATTAATATATTACTGCTTAATCTTCTATTTTCGTGATCTCCTTTGTCGTTCAACCCAGTAAATGCTACAGTTCTATTCCAGAGGATAGACTTAATTTTATCTTTTTAGAAAATTTTACTCTTTCTAATAAATGTGGATTCAAATAAGTTCTTTTCTTTTCGGTGGTATATAGCTCATTACTGACATTTTATATAGCTTTGTGCTTTACACGTGGCACTTCTAACTTAATATGGCATAATAAATATTTGATAAAGGTTGTTTTACCTGTTGTGCTGACTGTAAAACATACCTTGCTGAGACATTTTAGACATTTCTTATAACTCCTGCTTTCTGTGCTTTTTCTGTTTCTAAAGAACTTCTTCATATAAGGGTTCTGAATGCTATTTGACCATTGCCTCAGGTAACAGCTATTAGAGTATCAGAGATTCATTGCTACTAATGAATTCTGATTTATGTCTAACTCAGATCAGGTCAGCAAAAGAGCGGTGGGTAGCTCTACTTATCTCTGTAATGAAAAGAAGCAAGGGAGGTTGTCTACTTGCAAGTGTCTATGTGGAATAGTTAATTCAAAATAGAAGAACTTCTAAAATGCCTGTAAAATTCAGAAGACATACCTCGTTTGGGATATCCTGATAAACCCAATGAATCTCATATTTTTCTTCAAGCATCTATATGAGAATAGATGATAGAGATCTTAAACGTGTCCACCCCCCAAAATTCCTCTAGTTGGTAATGGTAGCGATACCATTCCTTGGTTTCTACCTAGTGGTAAGACTGACATTGGTAAAATTGTCATAAAGCTGTATGTTTTATAGGGAGCATCAAATTAAATTTCTTGTGGAGTTTGAGTCAAGGGGGAAGATGCATTTACAATGCAAGTATGAAACTTGGTTAAAAAATAGGGAAAAACGTCTTGCCCTTAAAACTTTTGTGAAAAATACACACTTCCAAATAATAGATGGAGTTATTGAGGTCACATGTCTTTTGTATGTCTCCTCCAGTGTTCTATTTTACAGAGCCCACAACTGTTATCTTTACTGAACTTTAGAAAATCATACTTAAAAGATCAAGTATGGGAAAGAACTGAGTCGACAAAATATAGCAACTGTATTGTTCCCTGTATCTTGGCAATGAGATAAGCTCTGAAATGACTGTGTGTGAGAATGTATTGACTTTTTTTAAAAAACATGCAGACAGTCTTATCATACTCAGGGATGTTGGTAGCATTAATTTTTATTTTTAAAAACTCATTGCCAAGAATCTATCCATTTGGATGAATTAATTTTTATCCTTGAATAGCTGATATTTTCCTCATTGTAAATCCAGGTAGATGAACATGCTTACTGGGTTTGATTCAGATCTTTAACTCATTCCTGTCCTCCCTATGTAAAAAGGTAACTAAAATAAATTAATACTGTCCTATGTCCAAACAGAATTAGGACATTGATGTGTAAAAATCAGAATGAACCTTAGCATTTATAAGAAATACACAAATAAGACTGCCAAAGACCTTTAATGTCAAGAACAAGACAACATCATCCTTCAGAATTCATTTCTACCTAGTCTATGTCACATACTAAAATAATTTTTGAATCAACCATTCTTGATTGATGGGATGATGCAGAAGGAGTTAATTCAGTTTTTGATTACTGAAAATAACTTTTTAAGTTTTTATTTTTAAATAACTTAAGACTTACAGAAAAGATGCAAAAATAGTACATAATTCCTGTATGTGCATCACTCACCTTTTCCTAATATTGTTTCATAGAGCCATAGGTACAATGATCCAGACTAAGATGTTAACTTTGATGTAATACAACTGATTAAACTACAGACTTCAGATTTCATTAGTTTTATTACTATTATTATAATTATTATTACAATTCTTTTTTTTTTTTTTTTTAGGATCCAATTTAGGATCCCACAGTGCAGTTAGTTGTAATGTCTTAGTCTTTTCTAGTACGTGACAATTCCTCAGCCTTTCCTTGTCTTTGTGACTGATACTTTTGAAGAGTAATGGTTAGTTACTTTGTAGACTACCCCTCAATTTGTGATTGATGTCTTCTCATAACTATATTAAGGTTATATATTTTTGGCAATGATACTGTAGGAGTGATATACCCTCCTCATTATGTACCAGAAGATAGGTGATGTTATATTTCTTATTACAGTGACCTTAAAGATAGTATCTTCTAGATTTTTTAGTATAAATTTAGTATTTTTCCCTCTGTTACTAATAAACATCTTGGGGGATATTCTTTGAGGCTATGCAAATATCCCATATCTCCTCAAATATCATCTGACTCACTAATTTTAGCATCCATTGATGGATTTTGCTTGCAACAATTATTGTGATTTCTTCATTGTGATTTTTCTATTTCTTGCATTCCTTTTATGCTTATAAATTGTAATTATTTTGTAAGGAAGAGCTGGCCCTTCTTCCCCATTTATTTTTGTTTCCACCCTGTTTATTTATATCAGTATGGATTTATGGATACTCATTTTATTCTAGTGTTGTTATTCCAATACTATCATTATTTTGTTGCTCAAACTGTCCTGGTCTTGGCTATGTAGAGTCTTTCATGCTGGTGCTTGTACCCTTTCAACATGTTCCCATCTTTTCTGATGAATTCTTTGTTTTGTGGCTCAAGATGCTCTTAACTCATTTTTAATTTTCTCTAACCCAGACCAAGAATAAACCACCTCACCATCAAGTCATATATATTTTTTGTTGTTGAAACATAGTGTTTAGAAGCTAAGGTCTGAGTACTAGGTATTCTCATTGCTACTGTGTGCCATTGCTTCTGGTGCTTCTCCACAGACAGCTAGACATTAGATGTATGTATAATAACACAGCATATATATACAGATATTTTTATTTCTCTATTTATCTGTATGCATATTACTAAAAATTAGCTCATACTGATACTTCCAATTCCATTCCAACATGACAAGGTTCAGACTAGCCTTCTTCCATATTTGTAACTGCTTTCTCTGACAGTGACAAAACTGACTCTTATTATCTACATATTTACCTATTTAATCAACCTTATTATACACATCAGGTGGTTCTAGGTTGGCTGATCCATTCCCTGCATATTTTTAATTAGAGCATAGTGTTTATGTAGAGTATCTTTTGACTTTAATCTTACAATATAAGCCAAAGTACTATTTGCCAAAGTAGTTTAGTTTCTTTTCTTTTTCTCCACATTCCTTGTGAATATGTTATTCATTTGTAATATAGTTCACTCATTTGTTACAGCTTTTAATTTCATTTTGGGTTCCCCCACATCCTCTGATTTTTTTAAAGATTATGTACTCATTCTTTGTGGTATGCACAAGTCTATGGGTTTTGAAAAATGTATAGAGCCATTTATCCACCACTATGGACATGATAGTTTCATCATCCTGAGCATACCCTAATGCTGCCTTTTTGTAAAATATTCCTATCACCTCCTTGTAGCCTTGATACTGGCTTTTTATTCCTGTAACTTTGCCCTTCAGCAAAGATCATAAATGAAATTTATATTATTTTTATTGCTTCTTAGCAAAATAAATTTAAAATCCATCCATGTTCTGTGAATCAATAGTTCCTTTATATTGTCATTGAGTAATATTCTATTGTATGGCTGTACCATGGTTTTCTTATGCATCTACCAGTTGGAGAACATTTGAGTTGTTTCTGGGATTTGGCAATTGTGAATAAAGTTGCTGTAAACATTTGCATATAGGGTCTTATGATTATAAGTTTTCATTTTGGGGGAATAAATACCTAGTAGTGACATTACTCAGTTATAGAGTAAGTTTATGTTTAACTTTGTAAGAAACTTCTAAAGTGTTTTCCAGAAGGGATAAATCATTTTGTATCCCTGCTGGCAATGTATGAGAGTTCTAGCTGTTTTGCATCTTCACTAACACTTAGTATTATCATCATCTTCTTTATAGATACGGAAATGAAGAGTAAGAGATTTAAATAGCTTATCTGAAGTCATGACCAGTGCCAGGACTGAAATTTGAGCTCAGGACAGAGGGTTCTGAATTGGGTTTTTTTTTTCACTGTACTTTTTCATAGAAACAATTCTTCTTTGCTCACATTTACTCATATATATGAAGTCTTTAAGTTACTTCTCCTAAGATAATTTCCTTCTTTTAATAGCCAATTATTGTGAATGACTCTTTGAGAAGTAGATAGTGTAGCTATTAGTAATTGTTTCTCTATTTGAGGAAGGTGAATCTTGAAATGGTCAAGAAATGTATCTTAATGAGTGACAGAACTAATAGTGGCCATTTTTCTTCTAGGGTACTGTGATATTACAACTTAAAATAAGAAATATATATTTGGTCTTCATTCCCATTTCTGGCATAGAGCTCCTAAAACCCTTGGGATTTCTTAAGTGATGAGAGTAATAAAAGTATTAATGAGGTGACTTTTGGAAAGCCCCCAGATCACCTAAGAAGGGGGCTGGTCATCAGAGGATGTGATTAGAAGACTTTCAGTCTACCCCCTTCACACCCCCTGACCTCTAGGAGGAGACCGGGGCTGAGGTTGAATCAATCACCACTGGCCAATGAATTAAGCCATCATTCCTATGTAATGAAGCCTCTATAAAAAACCAAAAGGACACAGTTTGGAGAACTTCTGAGTTGGTGAACACTTGGAGATTTGGGGGGAATGGTACATCTGGAGAGGGCATGGAAGCTCTGCACTCCTTCCCACATAGCTTGCCTTATGCATCTCCTCCATCTGGCTACTTTTGACATGCATCCTTTTATAATAAATTGGTGATCTAGTTGATGGGTTTCCTGAGTTCTGTGAGCTGCTGTAGAAAATCGAACCCAAGGAGGGGGTTGTGGGAACCTCCCAGGTAATCTGATCTGTCAGAAGCACGGGTAACAACCTGGGTTCGAAACTAGTGGTTTGGGTGTGTGGAGGGACTGAGCCCCTAATCTGTGAAATCTGACACCATCTCTATGTACCTGGTGTCAGAAATAAGTTCAGTTCTCAGATACCCTGCTGGTGTCTGAGAATGGCTTATTGGTGTGGGGACGCCCCTGCATAAACACATACATACTTTGGAATTGGTGACCAGAACGCCCTATTTAGACACAAACAAAATACAAAATATTCTGTTTGTATACACAAAATCAAAATATGTTAGACCTTTTCTTCTTTGAACAGGTAGCTATCTTCCCTTCTGAAGAGTAAGAAGTCCACAAAATGAGTATCTACAGTATTAATAGTAGGGGTAGGTGCAGAGGGTTGGGAAACTAGACGGAGAGTCAAACATAATCTAAGAATCTTTTGTGGACCTGCACCCTCCACTCTTTCTCTAGGAACTTTAGACAAAACTGGAAGAAGTTCAAATGGTTTGGCCTGCCTCCCCCAACCTCTTTTTTTTTTTTTTTTTTTAAATGCCTTTTTCTGAAATACTCTGGCCAAAGACTAACAAGCAGTGAAATGGCAAAAGGCAGGCAGCCGGCAGGAAAAGTAGAAGCAAATGGCTGGGGTAAAACACAAACTGTATGATTAGGCTCTGAATAATCAAGGAATTGCATTGTAGCTTGTTATACATATTCCATGGTCATAATTTGATATTTGCAACAAAAAGAAAAAGAAGAATCTTCTAAAAAAAAAAAAACAAAAAACAAAAAACAAAAACAATAGAACAAGTCAGTGTTGACTGGGGAAGTCTATCTATCTTTTTAACTCAAAATATTACCTATTTACCTTTCTGATCCTCTCCATGTGATCTAGTTATTTGCACTTAGCATATTTGAGGAAATAAAGAGTGATTTATATTATCATTTTAATGGTACATGGATTCTTTCATTATGTAGTTGGTTCACATACATCAACATTTTAAATTTTGGACATTCTAAAATACATTTGGCAAACTGCTAAGGAGAAAACCGTCTGTGAGCCTGTAGGAACTAAAACCTGGTACATGTCTGAACAAATGCAAAAGTCCCATTTGTGCTGTTCGATTTTATAAGTTATGTAGCTTCGTGTGACCTTTTTAAAAATATTCAAGTGGTTTTGAAATATCATTAAAAGGTGATCAGTGGTAATTGTCTTAATGATAGTACTCATATAGAAAAAAATATTGTTAAGTAGAACCCTTTCCTAACCTCTGATATGATTTTCAAAGGCCCTTTTTTAAAAAGCAAGACATTTGAAAGTTACTTATTAAAGGCCAAATGAAAACACAACTTGAAAAAGGGATTTTAATTTCATAATGATTAAGGTTTTTAGGCATAAAATAAGACCCAAGACCAGCTCTTAATTATTTATGGACTGATTCTGCAATCTGTGTTATCCAGTTTTCTTACTTTGGCTAGGAGGGCAGAAATAGGTGGAGAAACTAAAATAAATCAGTTCCTTTATATTTTATCATCAGTAGTAAAAAGTCCAGTGTGATATAAGGTTTTAGAATTATCTATGCCATTGGACCCGTTGCTATGGATAATTGAAAACATATCATGACTGAGAAGGGAAATAAATTGCTTATTGGATAACAACAGGAGCAGACACTATGCTAGGTTCTTTATATATATTTTATCACTTAGTGTTCACAGCAATCCTATGTTTACCTTCTTTTACATGGGTGGAGACTAAGGCTAAGATAGCTGAAATTATTTACCTACTCAAATGGGTAGCAAGGGGCAAGGCTGGGATTAAAATGTGTCTGGATTTCCTACAATCCATGCTCTTTCTACAGAATGGATATCACTTACTACTTGTACCATAACTGTCCCTGGATGCAAACTATATAAATCAAAATGTTTCTGAGGCCCAAGGATAGGAGTTGGGAATCTGGGCTAATTTAAATGTCACATAATAAGGAACAATGGTTACCCTTTTTCTGAGATCCTTACATTAAGGTATTTAGAAAATGCATTCTACACCATGAACATCACTGTTTTGCAGCCTCTGTGGAAGAACTACACAGAGTCTATGGGACTGCAAATCAGTACACATTTTGTGTACAAAAATATGGCAAAAAAATATTCATACCTCTTAGGCCCAGCAAATGTATATTTTTGTGGATCGTCAGAAATTAAAGTACAAAGATATTCATTTCAGTGCTATTTATAATAGTGTAAAATTGTAAACCATGCAAATGCTCAGTAGTTTAAAAAAAAGAGTAAATATACTATAAAATCATACTTATTTTGATGTATTATGCAGTCATTAAAAATAAGTTTCAAAGAATATTTAGTAACAAGGGGAAAATTCTAACAATGTGATTTTTCAGATGCTGTATAAATATGTATGGAATGAATAAATAAAATAGTAAATTCAAAGTAAAGCTCATCATAAGAATTCACATTTTCCAAATTAGAGATCATGAAGAAATATTATTTTTTTTCTTTTCCTTAAGGTAAACATGTTTTTGAAGTAGAACACATGCATGAGAATCATTAATGGCTCAATGAATTCTTACAATTCAATGAATTCTTACAAAAGGAAACACTCATGTGACCACTGCATAGTTAAGAGGTAGAATGACATAAGCACCCCTGGGAGCCTCCCACATGCCCCATCTTGTCATCACACACCACCCTCAAATGTAACTGCTCTCCAACTTTTAACATTATAGATTATTACTATAGACTATTATTATATCATTTTAAGCCTTCCGATTATGGTACTTGAATTTTATATTAATGACTCATCTATTAGGTATTCTTTTACGTCTAGCTAATTTTGCTCAACATTATGTTTGTGAAATTCATCGGTATGGTTGTATATAGCAAAATTTTGTTCATTATCCGAGCTGTTTATTATTTGTGTGTGTGTGTGTGTGCATAAAACATATATATATGTTTATACCTATATGTTTTATATATATATGTGTGTGTGTGTGTGTGTGTGTGTGTGTGTGTGTGTGTATATATATATGCCCTTGAGGGATACTTGTCTGTTTCCAGTTTTTAACCAACAGTGAGGCAATGAACACTTCAATATGTGCCTCTTGGTGCATATACACATACCTTCCTGATATACATGGAAGTGGAACTTTTGGATCATTTAGGGCACATATCCACCTCTAGTAGGTACTACCCATTTTCTGAAGTTGTGCCAATGGGCTGTGCCATCAGCAGAGTGTTAGAGTGCCAGTTGTTTTAGCACCCACCATCACTGAATTATCCGTGTTTCCTAATTTTAGTTATTCTGAAGAGTGTGTAGTGCTTTCTCATTGTGGCATTAATTTACTTTTCTCAGATACATAATGAATTAGTTTTCATATGTTTATTGGTCATATTGATATTTTCATTTGAGAAGTGCCTGTTCAAGCTACTTGCCCATTTTCTCTTTCTTTTCTTTTCTTTCTTTCTTTCAAATATACCAGTTGCTCATGTATTCTGAATTCAGTTCATCTGTTAGATATGTCTATTTCAGATATATTCTTCTATTACGTAGGTTGGATTTTTACTCTCTTCATGGTGTCTTTAGATGCAAAGAAGTTGTCATGTTTAACATAGTCCAATTTATTTCTCTTTTCCTTTATATGTTCCCTTTAAAAGTTGGGCTTTTTGTGTGCTATGTAGGAAAGATCAGCAGCATACTATCCTATGTTAAGTTCTAGAAGTTCTGTCATTTTATCTTTCAGTGTAGGGATATGAATCAAGATTTGCATACAAGACCCAGCACCAGTAATTGAAAAGACTGTGTTTCAACTGTATAGTTGTATACAGGCTGTATATAACCTTTTTCATAAATCAACTGTCTGTGTATATGTTTGTGTATTTATGGATTTGTTCTGGTCTCTCCCATTTATTCTGTTAGCCTGTGTGCCTGTCTATGGAGTAATACCACAGTTTTCATTACTGAAGTCTTATAATCAGTTTTGCTCACAGGAGGTATAAGATTTTGATAATTATTCTTCTAGATTGCCTTATCATTTCTGGTCCTTTATATTTCTCAAATATCGTTAGGCCTTCTAGAAATTACTGTCATTAATGTTTGTAGAATGAGTTCTATCTATTGGATGAATTTTGATGTTATTTTAATTTATATAATTAATTTTTTTTCATTTAAATTTTTTATTTTCTAATTTTCATTACTGGTACATAGAAAAAACTGAAGTCTGCATATTGATCCTATATTCAGTACCCTTGTTGAATAATTAATTTAATAAATAATAACCAATATTAATAGTTATTACTATGGGTAATATTTGCAATTAATATTGCTAATAATGATAATATTAATAATTATTAAAATATATGAGTAATAGATTATTATTAAATAGTTTTGATTTTTCACAACTATAATCCTATTGTCAATGAATAATGATAACTTTATGATTTTCCCCCCAAATTATGATTTTTTTAATATCCTTCATTGCACTGACTAGGACCTTATACAATTTACATGTTAATTTTAATAGTATTTATTTTTGAATTTTAGCTAATGATTTTCTGCATCTATTGAGATATGAATATGATTTTTCATCTTAATGTTGTTAATAAGGTGAATTGCACTGGTGGATTTTTCAAATTAACTAGACATGCATTCCTGGGGGAGGGGTAGAAAGAATCTGTGATGTATTATTCTTTTTAATATATTGCTGGTTTCATTTGCTAATATTTTCTTTAGAATTATTATATCAATATTCATGATGGCTGGGCTTTATTTTAACTTTCTTGAAATAGCTTCATCAGGTTTTAGCATCAAGATTAAGCTGGCTTCAAAAACTGTTTTCTTTTTTCTGGAAGGCTTGGTGTAAGATTGGTGCTATTTTTTTTAAAGTTTAAAGACATCAGTGGTTAAGCTATCTGAGCTGGAGATTTATCTGTGGACAGGGTTTTAAAAATTTATTCAATTTCTTTAATAGATTTAGTAATAAAGAAATTTGTTCTTTCTCCTTATATTCATTTCCAAATTCTTTTCAAGCAGTTTTCCATTTCACCTAAAATTTCAAATTTAGTGGTAAATTTTGATCATAATCCCACATATTAGTATCTATAAAATCTATGGTAATGTTCTTTTTTGTTTGTTCTCAGTATTTTTTTTTAAAGTCTTATTTGAGGTTTAACAATTATATATATATTTTTTCAAAAAAGCCAAATTTTGCCTTTTATATTGATTTCCAATTGCTTTGTAGCAAATTACCATGAACTTGGTGGCTTGAAATAACATAACTGTATTCTCTTACAGTTCTGGGCACCCAAAACCCAAATCAGTTTAACTGGGCTGAAATCATGGTATCACCAGAACTGTGTTCCCTCTAGAGGTTTTAGGGGATAATCCATTACTTTTCCTTTTCTAGCTTCTAGAGTTGCATTTCTTGCCTTGGCTTGTGGCCTTTCCTCTATCTTTAGAGTCCAAGGTATGTCATCTTGCTCCAGCTGTCACATTGTCTTCTGTATCTGTAGTCAATTATTTGTCTGCCTCCCTCTTACAAAACATTTGTGATTACATTTAAGGCCTGTTTGCATGTAAAAGTAGATAATCTGTCATTCCCCAAATCCTTAATTTAGTCACATCTACAAAGTCCCTTTTTCCATATAAGGTAACATGCACAGGTTGCAGGGACTGGGACCTGGATATTTTTTCTTTAGGAGCCATTACTGAGCCTACCACAGCTTTGCTGACTTTTTTCTTTATTGTATGTTTGTTGTATGTGATAATTTCAGCTCTCATTTTTATGGTTTTACCTGATGTTCTTTTGAAATAACTAGATAACTGATTTCTTTTGAAATAATTAGATAACTGACTTTGAAGCTTTTAGAATATTCTAATATGTGCATGAATGTTAGGTTTTAATATCTATCTAGTATAGCTTTAGCTTTCTCCCACAAAATTTAATATGTAGCATATTTATTATGGCTCACTAAAATATATTTAAATTTTTATTTTTCTTACTGATTTTAGCTTAATTCCCCAAAGTCAAATTGTAGTTTTAAACCTTAAGACAGCATTTCAAATCAGATGAATGGGTCATCATATCATCAGCTTTGATAAATGTTCCATGGGTACTTGAAAATAATTTAGTACTTTGCTACTTTTTTTTTAATAAATGTCCATTTAGTTTGGATAATCAACATATCCAAACATTCCATATTCCTGCTGATTCTTTTGCTGATAGTTCTATCAGCTACCGCAAAAAAGTATGAGAAGTTCTCCTACAATGACTACAGATTTTTCTGTTTCTTATTTGAGATCTATCAATTTGTGGTTTATATATTTGGAAGCAATGTATTTGCTGACTACACATTTAAAACTTAAATGTGAATACACATTTAAAACTTAAAAATTCTTGGTGAATTGACTTCTTTCATTGTAAAATGTCCTATATCTTTATAAATGTTTTATGTCTTAAAATCTCCTGTGGTACTATCATAGATACACCGGCTTTATTTTAATTAGTTTTCACAAACATATCTTTTTACATCTTCTATCACAGCTGTATGATTACTTTAAATTTTTCATTTTTTAAAAAATCTGGGGTTTGTCTCATGTATTATACAGAAATGATATATATGTTTGTAATCCAGTGATTAAATTTGTGACATTTTCCTCCCTTCCTTGAAAAAATTTGTGTAGAATTAGTGTTATTCTTTCTAAATAGTTAATTAAACTCTGAGGTTAAAAACATCAGGACTTTGAATTTTTTGGTGGGTAAGTATTTAATTACTAATTTAATGTTTCTAAGAGCACACAACTTCTAAAATCTTCTTTCTTCTTAGTTGAGTCTTAGTAGATATGGCTTTATAGGCTTTATAGACATAGGTCTGTAAGATCTTGGGTTATTTAGAATTATGTTGCTTTATTTCTAAACATTTATATTTTGGTCTCTAATGTAATTCTGGGGTCATCAGAGATTACATACTTGAGAACTTCAGTCCTTTGAAGTGTGTTTTGACACTTAACTTTATGGTCCAGAATATGTTCTATGTTGCTAAAAATTGTTTATGCATTTTTTAAAAATTACATATTCTGCAGTTGTTAGATATAATTGTCTATGTATGTATATAGAACAACTTCATTAATCATGTTTTTCAAATCCTTTATAACTGTTCTTCCATATGGGATCATTTTCCATAACTTGAAAGAAACTCCTTTTGTTTTCTTGTACTATGGGTGCACTGACAATACATTTCTCTGAGAATGTCTTTATTTAATTTTTCTTTTTGAAAGATATTTTTGCTGAGTATAGAATTTTAGGTAGGCATTTCATTTTTCAAAGCTATAACAATGTCATTTCATTGTTCTCTGTTTTTTATGGCCATTGTGGAGAAGTAGACTCTCATTTTTATTGTCATCCTGTGGACAACAATATTTTCTCCCTCACCTCACATCTGATTGGGTTTGAGATTCTCTTTATATTTGGCTTTCAGTGTCAACTACAATATTCCCAGGTATGGTTTTCCTTTTACTTATCCAACTGTGGTTCGCTGAGCTTCTTGAATATGTGGGTTGATGTCTTTCATCGTATCAAGAAATTCTAATTTTTAACCATTATTCCTTCAAATATTGTCCCTCTCTTCTCTTTCGTTCATCTGGGGCAGAAAAACCTATCCACTCTTACAGTGTCCTGAATCCCTCTTGCATTTCTGCTACGATTTCTTTTTCTACATCCAATTGAGAGGTTTTCTTCTGGCCAGCCTTCTGGTTTACTTCTCTTGTCTTATGTTGTGCATAGTCTGCTGTTAAACTCATTCAGTAAGTTTTTAATTTCTAATATTTTGTAGTTTTAGGAAACACATTCAGTTTTTTACAGATTGTAATTCATTGTTAAAATACAGTATATTTTCATCTATTTTCGTCCACCTTCTCAATTATATTTGTCATATTAGTCACAAATATTTTAAAGTTCTTGTCTGTGAACTTCAATCTCTGTATCATCTCTGGATAAGCTTTGTATAAGTATTATTTTTATCATTAGCCTTTTCCTTTTGCTTCTTTACACATTTAGCAATTTTTAAATTGTATTTTTGGCATTATGAATGATACTATGGAGTAACAATGCTTTTATCTTTCATTGAGAAGGACTGAGTTATGTTCTGGGAAGTAATTACATTTTTGGCTGATAATCTAGATCATATGGAGGTCCCATTTCTTTCTATGCTTTATTACTTTTGCCTGTGTACAGCAATTGTCTTCAAAAAGTATACTTATTGAGGCCAGGACAAAGGCATATTCCAACAGAGAAGATTTAGATTTGCCTCTAAAGAGTACATGTGGGTGTGACGAATGAAAGGCATTCTTAATCCAACATAAAACTTAGAGCTCTTGGGCATCTCTAGACAGCAAATCTACAGGAAAGCTGGCCAGTGACTACATCATTTCAAACATCTTTCACCTTTTCTTTCAGTCTTTATTCCAGTACCTACTACCTACTACCATAAGCATTGCTTATGAATCACTTTTGCTTAGGTACAAAACCCTTTGTGTCCCAAATTAATGTTGAAGTGAGTCTCCTCCAGATTCCCTGCTATGCGTATGTTCTTGGCCTTGACCTTTTCCTTATTCTGCCCATACTATGTTTTGGCAAATTTGGCACACATCTTCAAGGTAAGAGCAGCTTGATGCTCATGTGTACAATTTATATCCCCATGTTTCTTTCTTCCCCACTCTTAGGTTTGTATCTTTAGTTTGTTACCTTTGTTAGCTTTTAAATGATTTTAAAGGGATTTTAAAATATTTTATCTAGGATTTTAATTTTTGTCAATACTAGAAATAGAAGTTCCATATATTTTTGTTTTTAATGTATTGGGAAAGAAAATATGGCCTTATGATAAGTAATTTTGGAAACTTATTAAAACTTTTTTGGTATGGTAATAATACATAGTCAATATGTATGACTATCTCCTGGGTATCTGAAACAAATAGTTGCTTTGGTTTTTGTTGGGTATGATGCTATTTGGGTATCATTTTAATTATTTATATATCCATTATACCAATTCATAAACTTTAGTGTTTATATGTTTGTAATATTTAATATTATTGTCTTTTTTGAATACCATATGTATTTGCTTCTTTGTTGTGTACTTTACATATCCATTTTCAATACATGTACATTAATGTATTTTACTATCATAATGGATTTTTGAGGGTTTTTTTTTAAAGTATTTTTAACAGTTTTAAATTTATCTATGCTCAGGGATAGGTGAGAAGGTGGTAATGAAAGGAGAAAATAGCTGAATAGTTGTAAGGCCAAAGCTAGCATCAATAGTAGAACAGCTTGTGGCTAGGTTATGGCGAAAAGACTAGTAGGTTAGGAATACCAAGATGTTTGGATTTTTGTGTTATTAGGGCATGCAAAAATCCAAACAATTAAGCAGGTAATAGATTCTAACATACATACTTTGATTTTGTTTCTTTCATGTGCTTTTCTTGATGAAAAATTGTTACCAAATTGAGCTGTGTTAACTCTTGGTAAAGCCTTAAAAAGATGTATAACTGTCATTTAAAAAAATGAATTCATAGGGAAATGTATTGTTGTATGCAGATTTCCAGTGGAAACCTGCAGATGCTCACATAAGAAACATTCTTTCTACTCTTTTGAATAAACATGTTGCAAGCCCAGTACATTTGCATACCCAAGAGAATAATTGTTTCAAAGATATGGGCTGTGAACACATGTGGTTGTCTACCAGATTATGAACACCAGACTTGAGACATATATTTTTCAGGTGTACAGCTTGAGGAAATTATTGAATACTCAGCACAAATGCTATGTCTTGGGGAAT
Organism: Martes martes; assembly: GCF_963455335.1. NCBI lineage: Eukaryota > Metazoa > Chordata > Mammalia > Carnivora > Mustelidae > Martes > Martes martes. Next base: position 76,131,807 of record NC_137896.1, on the reverse strand, counting down.
ATTTGGAGAAATGTAGGTGCTACTGTATTTTGAATAATCAGTCCCTCTAGCTCTCATTGTGACTGATGGAAAATTTATTTTATTTTCCCTTGACAAAGGGAAAACAAAATTGTAGCTATCTTACTGCATAGTTTGTTAAGCAATTTCCATTTTGTAGTTGCATTTCACAGATGTTCTGAAATGGTTAAGCCAAAAAGGCATGTTTCAACTCATGAGTAACTTATAACAAAATCCATTCCCATCAGTTGGCTTTAAATATATATATATATATGTAAAATTCTTAAAAAATATATATATATGTAAAACTAATATAACACTGTATATTAACAAACTGGAATTTAAATAAAAACTTTAAAAATGATGAATATATATGTTAAATATATAACAGTAAAATATATTAAATATAAACTGTAAATTTTAAAAATGTATAGTTTTGTATATATGTATATACATAAATGTCTCAATGATAACTCAGACACAAAAAGAAGTGTCTTTGTGGGTCAGTATAATCCTTTCTTGCTTTATAAGTAAGAAGTTATAAAAATCACATACTATGCCTAATGTTTGACTTTTCATTTATCTTTTGTGCTTTATTATAGTGGAGCTGACAGATGTTGAAAGATGTTTAGATAAACAAGGAGCCTAGTAGCTCCTATAGATCTGAAGAAGCTCGCATCCTCTAACTATTCCCTTCAGAATTTGTTATAACATATGCTTATTAAATTGGCTCCAGGTCTATTTTCAGAGTAGCCTCCAAATAACTGATTTTCTAAAATATGTCCAGTGTCAGACATCCCTCCTCTAAGAGAGCAGCTATTTCAAATTGTCCTGCTGTAAGTTGGGCAACCACACAGCCTGGTTTGCCCATGCCTGGAGTATTATTACTAGATCCCTTTAATGTTCTCAAAAGACAAGTTTTGGAAGAAAAAATATTTGGCCACATTAGATTCAAAAGACTAGGATTCATATTATTTTGAAGAAAAAAAACTGGTCTAAAATTAATTCATGCACTGTAACGCCCCACCAATTAAAGCATTACATTCATTATCAAACATGTTTTCCCCTACTCTTTGGTCTGATCTATCGTTTCTTCTTATTTGGATAGAAGTATATTCAGGGTTTTTTAGCTTAGAAATTATGTAAAACATAACTGTCTTATAATTCAGTTAATGAATTCTACACAAACATCTTTCAGAATTTTCCCGTAGGAGAGTAAGGAAACTTCTCCATATAACTTCTGCATTTTATATCCCACAAAAATTTGGGTTTTTTCCCCACTACTATTTGCCTACAGATAAGTCTGCAAATATTAACAATATATAGAAAAATATGTTTGCTAGGCCAACTAAATGCATTTAAGTAAGGAATACTGTTCCTGTGGAATGCTGTCAAAAATTTTATAGTAACTAATCAGTTGCTAATTTTCATAGATTGTCAGTCATTGAATTTTTACTTTGAAGAAAAGTATGCTCTCCTTAGGTCAGATTTACAGATAACTAAGTCTATTTTGGGATTTATTTCCTGTTTTATAGTAAAAATTTTGACCTTTAGTTTCTCTATTCTAGAAATCAGAAGATCAGAAAGCTGATTAGATGTCAGACCTGATGGCTTGTAGGAGCCTGTATTACAAAGTTCTTGGTCTTTCTGAGAATATGTGTTTTGCTGATACACTTGAAAAGCTAGAACTCTCAGATAACATGAATGTTTTTGAACTTTGGGTTAAAAAATATAAGAACCACAAAGATTCATGAAAAAATAAGTTTTATGGATCAGAGGCATTCAGCCTAGTTGTCTACTCATCTATATGTACAGTACTTTTGTGTAATCATAATCATATATATCCTAGCAGACTGTAGGGGTCTCAATTAACTTGTGTTCAACAATTGTAGGTAATAGGGACAGTCATATTTTGAAAAAAAAATTAAAACAAGGAAATTAAACTATCAAAAAGTATTCCTGATTAACATTCAGTTAATTATAAAAAAATGTAGAGAATCATGTGACCCTGAAAGCATTCCAGGTAATTATAGTCTTATTTTTAATTTTCTATGATAATTTATAGGAATATCAGAAATGTCTTATTTATTCTGTTGAGGTATAAAGTCAGCAGCCACATATAGGATGTGTATCTTCTACTATCAGATACTAAGCTTGCTCAGAGTTCAAGGTGAAACCTAATTGCTGCCTTTTCTCATTTTTACAGTTTGATTATATCTCTTATCAATATTATAGGAGAGTAAGAAGGAGAACTACCATATTTTAATATGGTCATTTATCTTGTTTCCTACATAACATGTTTAGTTTTAGAGAATGTGTCAAGTGGTATTCAGGCTTATAATAGAGTGTGACTCTTCTAATATGAGAAGTTAGAAATGAAGAGGCTGCATTCACTTTTTTTTCTTCATTTTTTTTTTCTCTCTCATTGGAAGAAGACACTTGGTTGTTAACTTTCTCATTTCCAAGTGACAGAAACTGTCCAGCTGTCCTTTGTAACAAGTGAGCATTATTTCCTTTGTTTCTGCTCATGATCATTGGTAATGTAAGATAATTTGATTACTATCTTCTATAATGTGTAGTAGCCTTAACTACTGAACATAGATTCTTATTATGTGGTAAAGTTGTTAGCCAGCCCTCATGAACTTAATAGATGTGCCGCTGATAAGTCTTTGTAGTTCCATGGCAAGTATAGCCATTACTTTTCGAGATCTTAAACATTAAGCATTCTCTTTTGAGTCTCCCCTTGCCCATCATGTTCACTGTGGAATTTCTGGCAGCCCAAAAGCTTGCCAAATCAGGGTGAGCATCCCCGAGTTTATCTTGCTCTCAAGAAAACCCGAGTTTGTATGGCATTGTTATTGGTGAATCACATCTATGAGGTTTTTGAGTTTTTCTTGTTGAGTTTGAAATGAGATGGAAATCAGGGACCTGGCTCTCAGACATATCTGAAAAGTGAGGCCATTTCTATGACAGGAAGTACATAAAGCAATGAAAAGATTGCAGAGTAGTTGGGCAAATTCAGACAAAATTCAGATACTTTTAATTCCTAACATGGAATCTTGGCTAGATGTGATTATTAGAATTTGAAATTGAGCTCTGCCCCCATCTTCAGGCAAATGATTTCTCACCTATGTATAGTTTGCCTTTTACAGTTATTGCGATAGCATCTGTAATGTTAAACATCACTTAAACCCTCAAATTTTATGAATGATATATTTTTAAACAACAGGGTGCAGGAAATGTAATCACAATAGCCCAAACCAACAGGTACATCACAGAGAAGCAGTAATGACATACAAGCCTGGTAGTTAATTTAAATGAAGATGTGTTTTACCCCCTAATAGATTATCCCAAATAGAATATAATCCACATATGTTACATTCTTGATTAAGCCTTAAATTTTGTGCTTTCTTTACATTCTTAGTTTGTGTTTAGTCTAAGACAGAAATCACTTCAAAGGTTAAATGTCTTTAGAAACCATTCCAGTTTTATATAAATGTAAAGTTTCTGAATATTTAAGAGTTATATAATGTAAACTTGTTTCCTTTCAAAATTTGTTTCACAAGAGCAGGTAATAGATTTCCATTTTGAACTGTACATTTAGATGCTTTATTTTTGAGTGTATTTTCTCCTCGATATTTCTTTCCAAAGAATTTTGGAATTTTGTTTCTCTCATGTTTTATTGAAAAGGCTCTCTGCCATTATATCCTTTCGTTTTCCGGTTTTATCCTTTTGTCTGAAGGCACGTTGCAGCATGGCTGGTTTAAGGATTCTAGACAGTGAGAGAAATGGATAGCCACAAGAGTATCTCTAGTCAAGGTTGAAAGAGAGCACGTAGCTTTCTAAACTGAACACCGTGAATGGGGGACATTTAGGTTATTGCCATGACAATTCTAATTGTTGGAACTTTATTCTTATTATGGTCTTTATTCAGTTGGATTCACCCTAACAGCACACATAGACGAGTCACTTTAATTTCTGGGCTGGTTTTGGAGAACATGTATCCAAGAATCATCATCTTTTTGTTGCGATAACAAAACACACGGTCAAGGGGGGTCTAAATGGAATTGCATTTTATAGGCATGCAGAGATCGGTATGAAGTAAGACATGCACTCTTTGACCCCTGGAGGCTCTCTCTGACAAATGATGGGGCTACATTTTAAATTACAGGAGATTCCAATTACTGTGAAATTATGGGGCTATGTGAGCTCCCTCTATGGGCTAATTTAACGTCTGCAAATTATATTTCTTCTTCTTCCTCTTTTTTTTCTTCTTCCCATTTTTCCCCCAACAAAGCCTCTGTGTGGCCTCTGGGATGGGGTGGCCGCCTAAGGGCCCTGAGGTTGTGCTCCTTGGAGCGTGTGCAAGATGGCTGCCCCAAGGCTGTTTGAAGCTGGCGCGTTTGAAGCTGCCGCGCGTGTTTGAAGCTGCGGCATTTGAAGCTGTCGGGCTTGAAGCTGGCGCGTGTGTTTGAAGCTGCGGCATTTGATGTTGCTGAGGACGTTTGTAAATTTGAGACAGACTTTAATATTGTTAGACGGTAGGGGAGTCCTTTTCAACCCCCTTTTCATTTTTTTTTTTTACTTGAACTTTTTAAAAAGTTTTATTTAACTTTTTTTTTTCCTACTATTTTAACTACTTATGTCAGCCGAGGAATGCTGTGATTCACAGCCATTATTGTAAGGAGGCTGTTATGTATTTTTAGTGCTGCTGGGACCATAGGAATTCTTGAGTGGCTTTGACTGGATACAACAATGTGGAGAATAATCCCAACTGTGAAAAGTGCTACTGTGGCCACAGAACAGTACAGAATAATTTTGAAAAAGGGCAGTCTCCTTGTTGCTTTTAGAAGAAGGCCGAGTGTGCCCGCTGTTGCATTTGCAAGATTGATGATGAGTGTAGAGGTAGAACAAATGTTATGTGAGTAGAAGAAGTTGGGGATGCATAGGTGTAGTAATTAAATTTGCAATGTGCCAGGAGCAAAGCATTTTGTCATTTCTTCCTATTATTTTGTCCTCTAAATTCTCTAAGAACTAGGGGGAAAGGTGGATGTTATTATGAAACAATACCGTCAATCCTTTGGACAATACTGTGAAACTGAATGGTGCTTTATAATGGAGAGCGTCTACTCTGAAAATGAGAGAGAAGGGAATGAGTATTGCTGCTGTTGGAAAAGGAAAGAAAACAGATGCTTATCCTGTAGTGTGTACTTTGGGGCTTGGGAAATACTCTGCTTGGAGGAACCCTAGGTGTAGAAGTGAAAAAATGGAGAAAAATTTTGAAGGAGCCATGAGTCGTCACATCCAAAATGGACGTGATGAGAAACAATTTGGTTTGAATGCAGATAATTTTCCACGTAATCCCCAGCCTGGAGCAACATCATGCACTTGCAGAGTTGATGAAATGACATGTTCTGATGTTGTCTGTGGTTCTTCTCCATTAGATTGTTAGGGATTGAAAGTTCTTTTGATGGACCTGCCATCAGTTTTTTCCCCCTCCTTTGGAAGTACAATATTCTATTCTGCTGATGATCATTCTCTTGAAAATTAAGTAATGGTTTCTTGATATTAGCTATTTGTCAGCACTTGCACCTGTTTCTTTACATGTCCACCATTAATATTTTTCATTGGGTAGAACATAAATTCCATAAAGTCTACATCTACTTTTCAGCCATATTTGAATTGTATATCTATTTACCCAGGAGTGAGGGGCTTGGTTCAGCATTTTACTCATATTAGCAAAGATCTACGGTTCCTTCAGTTCACAGAAAAATCTATGTATTAAATCCATGTCATTAAAATTGAACTATTGCGTCTTCATCTAGCTGCAACTAGAACTGGGCTTTATTCTAACAAATAATTTAAATGTGTGCTTTACCTGTTTAAGAATAAGGCATTGTGTCTTGCATACCTTTTGAATGATGAAAACATTTCCTGTGTCTTCATAGAACAGATGATCTTAGGTTTTATTTTCTTGCAGATAATTGTTTTTAAGGATTTCCCTTCATTTGTGCAACATTTCTGATTTGGTAGGAATAGAAATTTGCTAAGTATTTTCCTTTGTACTGTATAGATGCATTTTCTACTCCAACTTTTCATTGTTAACTTCTTCAGTTATATTCATTTGAATCCATGTATCCTTTTCATTCTACTAGCTAATAATTTTTTACAGTGTCAATATTTTACCAGATTTGTATTTAGAACTTCATATGAGCCATATTGGTGCCATTCATTGAGAACTAAGTTCTTATAGACTATCAGCCTAATATACTAATAATCTATTTAACAAGTCATTTAATAAAGTTATACGATAGTAAAAACTAAGTGACATGGGGAGTATACAGAATTAGTGGCTCTGCACATTTGACTCATCTACTGTTTCAGAACTTTGTTACAAACTTTCATAACTCAAGGAGAGATGACATTATACACACAAGGGCAGAAAGGTTCATATATCCCTATATACATGGATATTTATTTTTAATTTTTTTTCTAAAATCTGATCAGATTTTTTCTTATTCTTCATCTTCTGTAATAATCATTTGATCCATATTATTGCTTTTTTAAGTTTAGAATTTTTTAAAGATTTGCCTGCTCTTTACTGTGAGTCTATAGAGTCCAGTAATCTACATTTGGTGACAAAAGAAGTGCTGGAGAATAGCTGAACACACATGCTAGAATGAGAACTACATGCATTTTTATTATACATTCGAGTAAGCATATCCATAGAAAAAGAACAACGGTTGTAAAGCTGATATATCTTTATCTCAGTTTAATCAGTTAGCTGATATGTTCCATATCACTCTTTTCCTTGCTAGCTTATGCCAAGTTGCTTCTTATTTTAACAATCTTTATTGTGATTTCTTTTCACATAGTTTTTCATTTTTGCTCTTTTCATTTTGTTTAATTAAAATTAACCACAGTTAGCTTTTCTTTTTAATGGATTTCCACGCATATGTGCTTCTTTCAATAAACTCCACAAAATAAAGGCCATTAATCCAAATACTTTCTCTTCCTTGGCTCTGTAGCTCTTTCTCTCTCTCCCTAACCAAGTGTTTTGTCCTATATCCATTTTCTCTGGTTCTATCAATGTTTTATTCCATTCTACCATGATGAAGTTTGTAATTTGCCTCCTGTGGTAGAGAAATAACAAGAGTAACATCCTGAGCTGGATTCAAGGTGAAATAGCGTTTTCCAAGACACAGCATCATGACCCCATTTTTTGCAACTCTTAGTAACAATATCTCCTTCGTAGAGCTGGGTCAGTGTTGTTTAGCTATTCACCCAAAATATTGTATAGGCTTATTGATGTGCCTTATTAAGAGTTGTGAGATTTGTTATGACCTCACATTGTTGGTTTTTCATAAGTGTTTCATCAGCTACTCTTCATCAGCTACATCTCAAATGCAGATTAGAAATTTTACACAAAAAATTTCTATTTTTTGCATTCCTTTTAAAAAGCAGCTTTACTGGGGTATTATTTACATATAGTAAAACTTATCTGTTGTTAATATAGATTTCAGTGAGTTCTGACAAATGTATATACTGTGTAACTAGCACAATCACCACATTGAACATTTTCATCCCTGTAGAACTGTAGCTTCTAGTCTTTTGAAGTCAGTTTCCTATACTCACTCCCCAATCCTTAGCAACCTCTGATCTTCCTTCTTTTGCTATAGTTTTATCTTTTTCAGAATTCTGTATCAATGAAATCATACTGTGTGTTCTTTTGTGTCTAACTTCTTTCACTTAGTGTAACGCTTTTAAATTCCATCCATGTTGTTGCCTCAGTTAGTAGAGTTTTCTGTGTTAGTGCTGAGTAGTATTCTACTGTATTGATACTCCACAATTTGTTTTTCCATTTACCATTGTATGACTTTTTTTGCTCCTTCCAGTTTGGGCAATTATGAAGAAAGATGCTGGAAACATTTTCATGCAGTTTTTTGGTGTGTGAATTTAAATTTTAATTTCTCTTGGGTAAATATCTAGGAGTGGGATTGCTGAATCACATGGTTCAGCATGTGTTGAATTTTGTAAAAGAAACACCAAAATGTTTTCCAGATTGGATGAACTATTTTGCATTTCCACCAGAGATGTACTAGAGTTCCAATTAGGCCCCATCATCACCAACACTTGATGTTGTTAGTCTTTTTAATTTTAGCCGTAATAGTGAGTCTATATTTCTTTTCAAAAATTTTTCAACTGCAATAATTTACTTCTGTTTTACCAACTTTCTTATTATTACTATATCCACTTGATTGCATTATGCTTTTATTTTTTTCACTTGTTATATTCTTTATAACCTTGTTCTTTTGAAGGTTATACACATATTTTTATTTCTTGCTTTCTTTTAGTGCTTGATAAGGTAAGGGAACTAAAATTCAAATATAAGTAGACCAGAGTCTTGAGTGAGCATGTTAAATGGTCGATGTTTGCCTTTATTTTTTAAGAACTAGGACTATAATATTTGAGGAAGGTTATATGTGACTTAAGATTCTGGGTTTTATTGGTGTCTATATAGTATCACAGAAATTACAAATAGGACTGTATATTTAAAGACACCAGCAAACTGATTTCTCAGTAACTAGATTTCTCAGTAAATTTTCACACATCTTCAACAAGGATCACCATACAACTCAGCCCTGCCATTTCCTAAAATGGCTCTGTTTTTATTCTTTGCCTCATTAGACAGCTTAGAGAACAGTGTACCATTGCCCATTAAAGAAACCACTTTTATTTAATCCACTACCTACTAACATTTGTCAGAATTGGCGATTTTTTAACCTTTTTTTTTTTTTTTTTTTGTAACAGTAACTGTTCTCAGATCTCTAGCTTTGTTCCCTGGATGTTAAAAAGACACATGGCCACTTTGTGAAAATCCTTCTTTAAAATCCAGTGTAAATGAGAATCGTCATCATCTCTATCACCCTATTCTTTTCCATCTAAGAGTGTTTCATTTCAATATGTGCTGGAACTCTGATTTTTCTCACTACGGCTCAGTTACTAGTTCAGGATTATTACTTGGCTAAGTAAGGTTTTTTTCACTTAAAGGTTTATATAGCAATCAAAAATGAATGCTAATGAGTTGCATAGCTATAAATTCTCTTTTCTTAAAGGACAATGCCTTAGGAGTCAAGACATATTTCAGAAAGTGGTTATAAGATGATCTTTAAACCTTGGTTAAAGTATATTCATTCTCTCGTGAATGAGTTATTCTATTGAGTTCTGTGTTTGAAGACAGGATTTCTATATAAATTTCTCAGTTTTGTCAGATCATGTAAACAATATGATACTACAAAATGAAAATATAGTTGCTACTGAAATCATGAATTAATCCAACTTCTTGGAAAATTCACTCTCAGTTCACTGAAGTTGAACAGGAGGTATTTTTCCATGTCACATTTTCTCATAAAAATACCCATTTTGTATCTTTAATTTTAAGTTTGGTATTATTTTAGTAGCTACAGGCATTGAGAGTGTTTGCTGGTAATAGAGTGAAGGATGAAGCTAGAGAGTTGTGGATATTTTTGGTTATCTTTTACCAACAGTTTTACAAATCAATCTCATTTCCCCCTATTTCTATGTTCAATTAATAATTTTAACGCAGACTTTTGAATTTTTCCTTAGAAAGACTGTCAAAGCATGAGGGACTGGAATCTTTCAGATATTTGGAAGAAAAAGACTGATGATGAAACAGTATCAGAAGCAATTAAAAAAAAAAGAAGCAATTCAAGTTACAATTTTATAGGATTCACTGTAGTAACAATAGAATTATGCTTTGTATTCTACAGTTAGTGAGACTGAAGATAAAGGAACACATAAAGATTTTCTTTTGAAAGTGATTTGGTATGAAAATTCAGCAGGCATTTTTTAGATAATATTCCATATTTTGCAAACATCTGGGTTTTGTGGGTGAACTAGCTTATTTAAATACTAACTTAAATACTTCAAACCCGAGATTCAGTTATTCCTTCAGAACATTTGTATTTTGATTTGGGGCTGATTGAGATCATTCCTAGTATTTCTTCCTAGGTCATCATTAGGTATGTCTAACAAATGACCAAATGCACATATTTTTACATTGGAATTAACTTTTGTTTTCTAGAAAGTCGTCTGTGTTTTCTAAGGAACATGTACTGTGTGGATTTTTCTAGTGTCAAAATCCCAGCAGCCAGGGGTAATTCTGAGTATTTGCTTGTGCCCAAATCCCTAAAGAATTCTTGTATCTTACTCTTCCATAATGGATATCTTCTTAGTCCAGCCTAAATCCTCCCTGGCAATTTGCATCACAGGAACCCCCACATCTGTTGTATAGTAGGGTTGAATCCAAGGGAATTAAGCTCGCCCCTTAGGAGCTATTGCTGTCATTCATGCTACACAGAGGGGGGGCATTCCTGCCTTCTCTCTAACTCCAACCCCACTGCCTGGCCAGGAGAATTCTTAATAGTGTGTGATCCAGAAAATTAATTAACTATTTTAATACACTGTGCTTTTTAAATGTGATTTTTGTAAACTGGAACACTATGCATCATCCAAATTTAAATCTAAATCTTCCGGTGGAAAATTAAATATGGGTGTTGTCTGATGACTTTTGATAAGATTAATTTTGAATTTTATTTTGAAATTATCTCTTATTTTGAGGAAAGGGTATCTATGAGAGACTCTTTATTTACTTCTTTTACTAAGTACAGATATTTGTCATACCATATTTTTGATTATTTTTTGCTATGTTGTACTCTGGATTATTTCATCATTGTCCCTGTGAAAAGTCTATAGCTTGTTTATTGCTTCCAAATTATGTGTGTCAGAACTGATTTCAAAATAAGTTTTTAGAATAATTTTTTGAGTCAACTGCTTTCATGCTTTCTAAGAAGTTAGAAAAATATATATTGAAAAGCCCCATTTAAGATACAATGAAAATGCAAAATATCTTGATATATCATTAGCAAGAAAAAACATGTGGGAACTATATAATGAAAGTGGTAAAAGTTTGCTGAGACCTAAGAGACAATTTTATCAACTGAAGATGAAATATATTAAAGGTTGTCTGTTCTTCTCATAATAATTCATAGAAGTGATATTACCTAATAAAACCACAGTAAGTTTTTCTTTTTTTAATTTGCCATAGTAAATCTAATGTTTTTCTTTCAGTATGAACAGGGGCAAATAGCCAATACAATTGTCTTATAAGTTATAAAGCTACAATACTCAAGACAGTGTCATTTTGACAAAACAATGGAAAAGAAGGAAAAAATCAAGACATATTCAAATATGTAAAATTTCATTGTGTTGGTATCCTAAATGAATGGGGCTGGGCAATTAAGAAGTGGCTCAGGGACAATTACTTAACACCTGTGGGAAAAAATAAATTAGATCTAGTCTTATATCATGTATCAGTATAAATTCTATGAGTTAAAGAGATACATATAAAATATAATATGAGGTCTCTGAAAACTATAAAAAATAGAGTCAACTGGCTGACTTAGTAATGATGAATAGTTTTAAGCATTATAAATAATTTTAAAAATCACAAGAGAAAATTTATACATTTGACTACATGAAAAATTAATTTTTTAATGACAAAAACCAATACCTGGTTAAAAAAAAATAACCTTAAAAAAAAAAAAAACAAAACTATCAGCAGCAACTATTTCAGATGCTTTTCATCTTTATGGTCAAAGAACGTGAAGGAGGCAGATCTTGCCAACCCAAACTATGCCAGTTTGGCATGAGGATTATTTTGAACTAAAGGCAATCAAAACTCAGCAGATGCAAGAAAAGCTCTTTACCTCCCCATCAAGTATCTAAACTCACACTGGAAGGAGGGCTGTACAAGAAAGAACTATTATTATTATTACCTTTCTACCCAAGAAACTCTCTACACAACAGGGTAACTAACCTTTGTTTTCCAAACCTCTCCTCTTATCTTTCTGTACAAGGCCTTCTTCCCAGACCTCTACCCCTTTCCTTAGCCCAGGATGTTATATAAATCTCAATGACCTGACTGCCTTTAGAGTCTTATCTTTTTTTAAATTAAAACATTTTCTTTCTTTCTTTATGAGAGAGAGAGAGAGAACGAGTTGGGGGAGGGGCAGAGGGATAAACCAGCTCTGCCTGGGGGCAGGGAGCTCCCCATGTGGCTCTGGATTCCAGGACTCTAGGATCATGACCTGAGCCAAAAGCAGAGGCTTAAGCAACTGAGTCAACCAGGTGCCCCTAGGGTCTTTATACGGCTTCTGTACATAGGTAATTTTGTTTGTTTTTTTTCCTGTTAATATGTCTTACATCTATTTAATTATTAGACAAACCAAAGAACCTAGAACCCAGAAGGGAAGAAGGGAATATTGTTTTTCCCCCTACGAGCTCATTTGAGTTAATACATAAAATGCTAAAATTCTAATAGGAAAATGGACCAAGAACAGGTTTTAGAGGAGTCATAAAAGAAGAAATTTTAACAGTAAAAAAAAGCCCAGCTTAATGGGAAATCAATATTATGCACCCATAATTATGTACACACCTCTCAGAATTAACCAAAATTTTGGTATTTTGGTGAATATTCTTCTAGTCTTTGTAATCTTTCATAACCCTATCTATCCATTAATTGATCTATGATTTGTCCATCCATATATCTATCTTTATATCTAACTTTCCACCAATTTAGCTCCACCCATTAATACATAAATGTTATATGTAGTTGGTATGTACTTTTTCTAAAAGGCATTATAGTGCATACATTGCTTTTAACTTTTTTCCATTTAATATATTTTTTATTTCTTCCCATGCCATTATATTTTCTTCTTATACAACATAGTCAAGCTTTGTATAATATTAAAGTGTGTTGACATACCATAGCTTATTTGACCAAGCTCTCCTAGTGGGCATTTAGGTTGTTAACAGTTTTTCAAAAGAGATCACTGAACATCATTGCACAGATCAGATTGTTTTCTAAGGGTAAATCTGAAAGGTTGGATTTACAGTATGCAAATAGTTCAGGCTTTTGTAGCATATTCCCCAGCTGTTCTTCAGAAAGATTTTAACTTTTACCTTTCCACCAGCAATGCATTGGAATAATTATTTCTCAGTCTTGCAAGCACTGTCTTACATAGTTAACATTTTATGTAAGCTAAATAGGTTGGCAATATTTTGTTATTCTTTTACTTTGCATTTTTGATTACTAAAATGATAACTTTTTTCGGTTTTATGGCCATTTTTTTCTGCTGTGAAATTTCTAATCATGTCATTTGTACTTATTTTCCACTGACATTAATCTTAGTATGAATTTTTAAAAGTTTTGTCTGTCCTCAATTTAAAAAATTAAAAATAAATGAACACATTAAAAAAACCATAAATACTATGTTTGTATTTAGGATGAATATACCTTGGATTATGTATATTAAAAATATGTACAAGTTTTTAAGAAAACTTTAATCAAATCAATTTTTTCTGCATAGTTTCCACTTTCAGTGACATGATCATGAACCCCTAGCAGATAACAGATTATATTAACTAAAATGAAAGAATAGTTTGATTCATCCATTCCATTTTTCAAGTTTATAGTTGAATCTTTCATTATGGAAAGCACAATCAATGGAATTTTTAGCATAGAGCCTTAAAGGAAAACTCAGAACCACCTGATTTTTAATTAAAACGAATTCTGTAGAAAGATTTTAAGTATGGCTTCCCAGTGACTTCACTCATAGTACTAAAAATTGGCGTATTAGAAAAAAAATTGGGCATATTGGAAGGATTGAATTATATTAAGATCTTATGGAAGTTACACATAATTATTTTTAGTGCGAATGGTTTTTGTTCATAGATTTTCTTTGTGCATACAATTATCCTGGGTTCGAGTAAATAACTAATATACTATCTTAGCAACCCACTTGGATCTTTGTTTTGGGAGGACATTTTGTTCCTGAACACTTAAATTTGGAAGGTTAAATTTACCTAGAAGATACTCTTTTGATTTTAGAGGAGCAGATCTATACTGATTAGGTGAGAAACTCAGGAGCTGAAGGTGGTTAAGGGAACTGCGCAATGGATGCTAAGTGAGTAAATTGAGGGCATATAATTACAGCTGTAGATTAGAAGGTCTTATTTGGGTTCCTGGATCCAATTCCAACATAAGTGGGAGGGCTTCCTACACGACACCAAGCAGTACTGGGACACCAGCAGGGGGTCTGAGAATTCAGCTCAATTCTGACATTATTTACCCGCGGATAGCAACAGATACCACAGGTTGAGGGCTCAGTCCTACAAGACTGCCGGCCATGTCACCCCACCCCAACCCCAGCTCCAACCCACCCCTTTAGACTCTAGCCCCCGTCGCAAGCCCAGATTGTTCCCATAGTTCTGACTGACTGGCTGTAAATTAGAAGTTACCAGAACCTCTTCCTCAGGTTTAGTTAGTTTGCTAGAGCTGCAAGCTCCATTGGTAGCAGAAGCTGAGAGCGGACCCCAGGGTGCCCTACACAGGCCCACCCCAGCCACAAGATCACTTACCACCCCACCTGGCAGGAGGGGCAGCTGCGGCACTCCGCCGCAGTCACCAGGCCCGGAACCCAGAGCAGTAGCCCAGTCCGGCTCGACCAGCAGCAGCGCAGGGAGCTGCCCCTCCGGTGGCCCTCACATCTGGGCTGCCTGCCTACGGGGACAAGAAAGTCTTTGCCCAGTAGGTTTGGGGAATAGTAAAATGGTTGGTTCAGTGTAAGAAAGGTGTGGTTTCATCAGCAGAAATGACATGAAGGAAGATTTATTTGTATACCAGACCACCCGCCAAAAAGAAGAACCCCAAGAAGTACCTTCACAGCGTAGGAGATGGAGAGATTGGAGTTGGATGTTGTTGATGCACGAAAGGGCGTGAAGGCAGCAAATGCGACAGGCCCTGGAGGAGCTCCAGTGCAAGGCAGAACATGCCGCAGACTGTAATCACTGTAGTCGCTCTGCACCTGGCAAGGATCCTCCACGCACTTTTTTTTTTTAAAGATTTTTTTTTAAAAATATTTTTTATTTATTTATTTGACAGACAGAGATCACAAGCAGGCAGAGAGGCAGGCAGAGAGAGAGGAGGAAGCAGGCTCCCTGCTGAGCAGAGAGCCCGATGTGAGGCTGGATCCCAGGATCCTGGGATCATGACCTGAGCCGAAGGTAGAGGCTTTAACCCACTGAGCCACCCAGGTGCCCCATTAAAAAGATTTTTATTTATTTGTTTGACAGACAGAGATCACAAGTAGGCAGAGAGGCAGGCAGAGAGAGGGGAAGGGAAGCAGCCTCCCTGCTGAGCAGAAAGCCCGATGCGGGGCTGGATCCCAGGAGCCCCGGATCATGACCTGAGCCAAAGGCAGAGCCACCCAGGCACCCCCCTCCACGCACTTCTAAGCAGAATTACTAGAAATAGAAAAAAATAATAATAAAATAATAATAGAAAGGAGGAGGGCTGGGAGAATGCTCCTGCAGGCGAAGCCCAACAACATCACCCTCCCGCAGGTGAGGTTCCCACCTTACTAGGGTGGAGACCCAGCGGGTGTAAACCAGTCTTCATCCCTCTAGGGCAGGGAGAGGTGATGGAGGGAGTGGACAACATGGTGCAGGAGAACCTGGTAGACCAGGTGGACAGAATACCTACTGGGGTACAGACCGGGATTCACAGACCAGGGGTTCTCCTCACCAAAGACAGCCTAGAGAGGAGCGCAGTGCAGAAAGGAAGGAAAAAATCAAGGAATGAGACCCAAAGGCTAGCAGCCACCTCAACGTCCCTGTCTCTGCAACTTCAGTTACCCGGAGCCCATGGGAGAAAGCAGCCAACCCACCAGCTGAGAATTCATCCCTCCCAAGGCTGAGCAGGGTGGGACTGAGAAAATGCAGGCTTACCATGTCACCCATCCTCTGGTTTAGTCATCCAACATGAAGAAATGAATATGTAATTCCAGCAATAAAAGATGAACAAAAGATTGGAGCTGAAGACTGTAAGTGCTTGCCTTTTGCCCATTGGCCAGAAGAATAGAACTACCAGCATTAGCTATGCAGCATGGTTTTTAAAATTTTTTTTAAATTTTTACCTAAATACCTCTCTTTTTGGTAATGTCAAACATTTTTTTTTTAAAGCCTGTTTTTTCCTCAATACACCTTTACAGGTTTTTAAATTATTTCATGTCTGGTCAAGTTGAGATTTTTAAGAGCCTCACTTTAAATTTGTAATAAAAGTTTGCAATTTGACTTTTTTTTTTAAAAAAGTCAACAAAGGGCAAGCACCTATTAATAAAAATCTTAGATAATAATAAAAATATTGCTAGAGTGGCTCATAGAACTCAGAAAGCCCACTTACTAACTACATTGCGATTTATTACAAAAGGCTGTAACTCAGAAACAGCTCGATGGAAGAGATGCATGGCATAAGGGCACAGAGCTTCCAAGCCCTCTCCAGGCATGCCTTTCCCCCAGCACCATATGCACCTCAATCTTGAAGCCCTCTGAACCCCGTCCTTTTAGGTTTTTATGGAGGCTTTCTTACACAGAAATGCTTGATTAACCCATTGACCATTGACAAATGATTTAACCTCCAGCTTCTCTCGCCTCCCCAGAGGTCAGGGCAGGGAGCCGGATTGAAAATCCTACCACTCCAACACAAGTTTGGTTGCTCTGGTGACCAGCCCCATCCTTAAGTAATCTAGGGGCATTCCCGAAATTGCCTTATTAACAAAGCAAAAGACACCTTTATCGCTCTCAGCACTTCGGAAACGCCAGGGGTTTTTGGAGCTCCGTGCCAGAAATGGGGAGAAAGACCAAATATACATTTCTTATTATAAATCACAATATCACAGAAGGTAACTCCTGTTATTGGGGAATTTAAAGTCATAATCAATAGGCTAGTGAGGAGGCATAACCAATATGCCTGGATTGGTCTTTTTCTAAACTATACAATTCATTCCACTCAATTTTACTCACATTTGTAAATTATTAGCCCCATGGGTGTTTGCTTTTAAAAAAGTATGCATATCAATGTACTAGCTCCAGAAGCAGTGTGTTTTTATTGCCTGGATCCTTTTCAGAAATGTAGATGATGATCCAGTAGATTTTGTCTGGGACTTGAGATTCTGCATTTCTGTCAAGTTCCCTGTGAAATCACTGGGCTGGTTCATGGTCTCCTCTTGAGTAGCAAAGGTTGAGAAATCTGGTGTTGATACTTCCAGTTCTCTGTAAAGTAGTATGTAAAACGCCTGAAATTGTAAAATTGCGATACAGCGAATGGTTGAACACTTTTTGAGGATCAAGTGAAGTCCACCCTCTGAATCTTAAAAGATCATGATAACTTGTACATTCGATTAGGAGAGCTATTTTCTGGAGAAACAGGTGGGATGAATGTAATGGGGCTGGTCCTCAGCCCACGGTTTGAGTAATAAGGTCTTTTTCTTGTTTTCCTTTCAGCTTCATTGAGATATAGTTCACATAAAACGCATACAAGCATTCTCTGAGCCTTACATGGATGTAAATTCCCAGCTATCCGGTGTTCAAAATTAATAACCATCATTAAAAAGTAAACATTCTGAGCCACTACCAGCTCTACAGAACTAAACTGTATTTCTTTTTGGCTACTGATCCATTAGGGAATGGGACTTAGCAAGAAAAAGAACTACCCATGCCTAAGCACCCCTTATCTTGGCTTCCCTTTAAAGAGGAAAATGAGTATAAGGTTAACACTGAGCTTTTCTGGAACTATTGACGTGGGGTTGATAAAACAGCACATCCAAAAGAACCTGGTGAGTCAGATCAGGGATTTGTGCTGAAAAGCAGGGGACTAGCAGAAGGATAGCAGGAGCTGGAGCTGGAGGTCATGGGTGGGGATGGATCACTCAACAGTTGGCCAAGGCCCGTGAAGGCAAGAGCACATGCCAGAGCCACACTAGGTAGACTGAAGACAAAACTTAGACATTAAAGACTGACTTTTACTCACTGTGCACATGTGTGTTTTTTCCCTGATTATAACAATAAGTCATGTTCCATGTAGAAAATGGGGAAACAATAGAAAAATATAAAGAAAACAGTCTATCACTAAATCATAACATCATAATAACAATATTACATAATAATGTAATAATATCACCTTTATCATTGCATCTATAGTTACACCTTTTTTTTAAGTTTACCTTTTAAAAAATTTTTGGTTAGCATATGAAGTCTAAAATGTTAGGAACCATAGACGCCTTCAAGAACTGGAAGTTAATGACATATATAACCAGTGGGTGGGTTATCTAGATCTAGAGAGAAGAAGCATGGTGCCTTGGGTCTTTGTGCTTTCATCTGCAATAGGCCCTACCAAGACTGCTATTTGGAGAAAATCAGGGAAACCTCCTATAGGGCAGTATTTAGGTGTTAGCCCAGATTTTCCAAAAAATACTTAACTCCCTTTCTGCCCAGTTTAGGGACTCAGACACAGATATATATTTGATATAAAATATTGGACTATTTTGAAATATATTTGAGTATGACTACATTAGAATAGTGGTTCATATTTTTCTTTTCTCAAACTAGCAAATATCATATGGAGTCCAGAGAAAAGTTGACCAACATGTCTGAAAGAACAGATGTCCCTAACCAATACTTTGAGCATTTATTCTCTTAGAATATTAGCTGCAAAGGTAACATAATCCTTCTGGATATTTTGTCATGTTTGGATTTTTTTTGGCTGTCCATGAAAATGAGTTGTTGGTATTATTTGTGATTTTTGATATTAAAGGGAAATCAGAGTTTGTAAATTTTGAAACTTTTCTTATGTTTTACAGTTTATAACAAACATTTTTTAAAGGCTCAAGATAGGTTAATGATCAAACTGTTAAGGCATGTCTCCACAGGATGCCTCACCTCTGAGAAAGACATTTAGTGCTCAATTTATAAGGTTCTATTTTGTGGAGTACCAAAAAGGGTCATTTTCAAGTGAGCAACACTTTTAATCTCAATTTTGCCCTCTGAAAACCACTTAAGTATTGCCCAGTACAAGGGCATACATTATAGCCAATTCCAAGTAATATAATTCACACTCTTTCTTGAATACTATGGTATATGTTTTTTTTCTTTGAAAAAAGAATTATACAATATATGATGACATCCAGGTCCCAGTGCAAACTTCACCACAGATGAGAGATTACTGTAGAGTTTCTTGGAATGTGAGCTCTCAGAGGGCAGCAGGGGAAGATGGATGTGTCTTCTCAGTTCCTTTGGTTTCCTAGGAAGTTGGTGTACAATGTGGAGATTCACCGTGTCTGCTACTTCAGAGAAATGTTCATTATATTTATTTTATTTCTCCAGACATTTCTCCTGTGCTTAAATAAATGGAGTTTTTCCTGTGCCAGTGGGAGTTCACCACTACTTATTTAGACAATGCACAGATAAATTGATTTCTTTCTTTCTTTCTTTCTTTCTTTCTTTCTTTCTTTTTTTTCTTTTCTTTCTCTTCTTTTTTGGAACAAAGCCATGCTCATTCATTTAGGTGTTTTCTGTGGCTGCTCTTACACTAAAAGTTAGAGTTGAATAATTGAGATGGAGACCTTTAGGCTTTTTAGCGAAGTCTAAAATATTTGCTATCTGGCCCTTTACAGAAAAAGTTTGCCAATGCTGAGTATAGAGGGATGGCATAGAGGAATCATCCACTTCTTCACACATTAACCGTTATTCATCTAACAAATACTTGGGGTCTTTATCATATAAACCAATGGAAAGAAAAGAGAATCTTGACCATCCTTCCGGTAATATGCAAATAGATATACCTTGAACCACACTTCCAGTGAAAACACTTTGATTGAAAGGTAAAATAAAACTTTAAGTTACATTACAGAGCTACCAGGAATTTTTGGTTTCCTTGGAATTAAAAAATATTGTGATGGTGGGAATCCAGATAGGTAAGGCAGTACTAAAACTAACTTTGGCCTCACAGGCCTTTGTATAACACATGATCTTGCTCTTTGGTTTTGATGTCTGTGCAAGGTGCACAGGACTTGAAACAAATTTACTGCCTGCATAAAGCAGGATGTGCTTTAGGAGCCTGTTGTATGACTTCGGCTGCTCTTCTGGTGTAAGAGTGAACTAGAAATTAACTTCCATAAAGAGGAGGAATTTCCTATACAAACTTTGGTGGTAGGGGGACAGGGTTGAAGGAACATCGCTGAGACTTTATAACAAAAGCCAGCCTTGTTTGAATCCGAATTAATATATCTTTTGTGGAAAAATGAAAACAAAGCAAGCCAATAGAAACAACTGATGTAAACAATTTATTTTAAAGTAGGACCTCACTTAATGGTCTGGGACTCCATGGAGATAAACAGAAGTACACTTGGAAGGAAATTAGTTTCAACCTCAATTACTTTCAGGCCTCAAAGAATTCTCAAAGATCAAGTTACAAAGAAGGAGCATGAATAATCAAAAATGAAAACTCGCACATACACACAAGGAAACAGATCACCATGACAGCCATTAGAAATAAGGCACGGCAATATTAA
Organism: Martes martes; assembly: GCF_963455335.1. Taxonomy (NCBI): domain Eukaryota; kingdom Metazoa; phylum Chordata; class Mammalia; order Carnivora; family Mustelidae; genus Martes; species Martes martes. Next base: position 76,111,321 of record NC_137896.1, on the reverse strand, counting down.
ACCTGAAAAGATTTCAGGTAGTACATTTATACAAATATAAAATAAAAACAACACATTATATAAATATAAAATACAAATTGTTTAATATCTTTAAAAGTTGGGTAGGAAAATGTGAATAAGAACTATAGAAAGATCAAGCAGACTTGAAAAATCTGACAATATATTATTCACAATTTGAAAATATTTAAAAAGATGGGTTAAATAGCAAACCACACAGAGTTAAAAGGAGTACTAGAGAACTGAAATATCTGAAGAAATCATCCAGAAAACAGCACAGAAAGGTGAATAAAAGGATGGATAACAAATATGGAAGAAGGCAGGTTGAAAATGTGTTGTAAGGAAAAACACCACCTATATCTCATAGATTCCTAGAAGGGATAAGTAGAATGTAGAAGAGTCCCTGCCTTGAGAAATAATGGCTAGGAATTTCCAGAATTGGTGGAGAATCCTTCATTTCCAGATACAGAAGTCTCAAATCCAAAGCGAGAAACCTCGCTCCTGGAATCTGCAGAACACTGAAGCACAGAAAATATATAAAAAGCCACTCTGAGTAAAAGCAGTTTACACACAAAGAAAAGATGATTAGACTAAGCAGACGTTGCAATCAATATTGGAAGGTGACAGAAAGTATGGGGTTGTGTTTTTAAACAGCATACAGAAAATAATTATCCACCTACAAAAACTCTCCTTCAAAAACAAAACAAACAAACAAACAAACAAAAACAAGGCAACTTGAAGAAAATTCCTGAAAAATGAGCCTGAGAGAGTTTAATCACCAACAGTCTCTTCCCACAAGGAATTCTAAAATAGGTCCCTTAGAAAGGAGGTCAGTAAGAGAGAGAGAGAGAGAGAGATTGAGACCTAGAGAAAGTTTGTGGGAAAATCTAAACATTGACTAAGTCTAATTTGAAGATATAATTAGCCAAAATATAATCACCAAAATAATTTTTGTCTGGAGGGGATGACTGGAGTTAAAGAAGACTGATTATCTTTAGGTTTTAGGTTAAGTATGATTATTAAAATGAATAAGGCAACCCTAATAGAAAAAGTGTGTATATGGATCTCAAATTATATGGAAAATTATAATGAAAGTAATATCAATCAATACCAAAACTCAGTATAAAAAATCAAATGAATCAAAAAAGAACAGAAAAAAAGATAGGATAAATAGAAAGCACCAACTAAAAAAGTAAATATATAATTATACTCAATATAGATGAACAAACTTTTTAGTTAAAAGATAAAATGGATTAACCATTAGGAAGTAAAATGAATTAAAAAAAAAAAACGGATTACAGCCTTAAACAAATGAATACACAAACTTAAATTATAAGATGGAAAAAGATGTACAAGTCAAACATTAACTAAAGAAATCTGGTCCAGACATAGTAGTATAATATTAAGGCTTTTTGCCTTAAAGACATTGGTATAAAGTAGGTCAGGACATTGATGAAAATTTCCCTTAATTAGAAAGATACAGACATTCTAAACTTTATGTGTCTAAAATTATAACTTAAAAATACACAAAGCAAAAATTGGTAGAACTACAAGATAAGATTTGGGTATGTATACCAGCATATTGGGAGATTTGAAAACATCTCTTGAGGAATTCACAGATCAGACAGAACTAAACAATCCAATGAACTTAATGGAAGAAATAAATAGACAATACCATTCTCAATAACTGGACGATATACAGAAAAGCTACCACATTTGATCAAGTCTCGATGTCTAATTAAACAATTAGAAAAAGAGCTGAGAATAAGTCCAAGGACATTAAGAGCAAGGAAATAACACATAAGAGATATAATTAATAAAATACTAAAAGAAGAAATGGGGAAAATCAACAAAACTTAAGTTGGTTCTTTGAAAAGACCAATGAAATCAATGGCTCTCTGAAAAAAATGAAAAAAGGCACAAAATAAATAGTATTAGGAATGCTGAGAAAATGAAAACTCATCAGGATTTAAAAAGATAATAAAAGGAAATTATGAACACCTCTATGCAGTCAAACTTGAGATCACACGAAAAGGCAAATGCCTAATGTAAATTACCAAAACAGAATAAAAAAGAAATAGAACATATAAATGCTCTATATCCATTAGAAATTGTATCAGTAGTTAATTTTCTTCTCAAAAATCATCATTACCATACAATTTTACTGGAAAAAGTTTTAAGCAACTGAGGATTCCAATCTTATGAAATTCTTTCAGATGTGAGAAGAAAGGATTCTGCAATCCAATTGATATTTTTGAGAGAAAGACAGTTTAAAAAAGGACGATTATAGACCAGTTTCACCATGAAATTAGACTTAAAAACTTAAAGTATTAGCAGAATTGAGTAATGTATAAAGGAAATTTCTTAACCAGAGTCTCTGCCAAAAAACCCCAAACAAACAAAAACAATAAAAAAACACAAAACAAAAAACATATCTGATGGTGACATATTGAAAGCTTTTTCCTCTTCTTCCTTTTCTTCTTCTCTTCCTCCTCCTCCTCCTCCTCCTTCTTCTTCATCCTCTTCCTTCTCCTCATCCTCCTCCATTGTTTGGTATGGACCTGGATAATGTGATTTAAAGTGTGTATGAAGAGCAATGGGTAAGACGAGCCAAGGAAGAAGAAGTTTGGAGGACGTGCCCTACATGATACTAATTTCACATTATAATGTTACATTAATTAAGATATATGGGTATTTTTACAGGTTTAGCCAATGGAGGAGTGGAACAGAAAAGAGAGGCTAGAAGGAGACTCCCAATTCCTTTAAGGCAGCACTGACACCGCAGATCAGTGGAGGAAAGTACTGACTGTAGGAGTTGTTCCAAGACAATTCCTTGTCAACATAGGAAAAAATGAAACCCTTTCCTTGCATCACTCCCTAGGTTGCCCTGTATAAAAAAGGCAGTTCCAAGCATTACAAACCTTAAATGTGAAAGGCAACTTCTAATTTTTAGAAGACAATATAGGAGAATATATTTATGCTGTTGGCTTAGGAAAGATCTCTTAATGAAAACACAGAATTAGCAAATTACAAAGGCAAATTTGACTTCATAAAAATTACAAATATTTGTTTACGACTAGACATCACTAAGTGAAAACAGGCTGTAACGGAGAAGAATTTAATAACATATATATGCATTGACAAAGGGTTTGAATCTTTGAATCTGTAATATACAAATATATTCTACAAATTTATATGTATAAAGCAAATAATGCCAATAATTCCATTCTATTTAGAATGGAAATCATCTGAATTCCTGTGCAATTAATGTTTTGTGTGGGCAAGTAATAACATTTAGACTCAACATGTTAACACAGCTGAGCGTGTTGGACGTGGAAGAAAGGAGTACTAGTCTATAGTGCCCATTGACTTCAAGCTCTTTTTGCAGTGCGGTTTGACCATGTGCTCTCTCTTGGATGACCTAATTGAGCAGTTCTCCAGGGCTCATTTTGTTCTTTTTCACCTAATTCACCAAACTCTCCTTACACTCCTTTCCACCATCATTATTTAAAAGTAAAGTCCCATATTTATCATAGTGTATCTTTATTCATTAAGTACTTGATATGTCTTTTAAACTATGCAAGCATTTTAAAAATTAGGATTCTTGTTATTAGTGTGCTCTAGTTATAAATTTCATAGGTTAATGTTATCGGTGCTCCACATCCTTTTTCCTTTAAAATCTGTCTTTTTAAATTTTCTGATTTTTTAGAGGATGAAGGTTATTTTTTTTCTAGACATGCACACATTATGTTTCCAGAGAAATCCCTATTTCCATTGCTTTTCATTAGATTTAGTCTTACACAGACTAAATTAATAAGTTAACATTTATTACTAAGTTATATTTGTTAATTAATAAAAACATTTGCTCTTTGTTCTCCATATATACAACCCAATGATCCAATGCTAGGTACTGAGGGAAATATACATGGGCAATAACATAATATTTGATCCTAAGTGCCCAAAACCCTGCCTTCAAAAAGTGGTTAAATTATTAGCAGTCAAGGTCCTGTAGAATCTTGACCTAATCTACCTTTCTGGTCTCCTCTTACTACATTTGTCTTTTCATTCTCTGTCCTCTACCCATATTGAATTATTCTCTATTCTTCACACATACACACACATACACCCACACACCATGAGGTTGAGAAGAAATAAGCAAACTGTAGAACTTTAACCTTACCAGTCTTTTCTTCCTCTTGCTGGTAGTGTTAATTTCCTACAACATTATTCTTATTACACAACATTCCCTTCTCCCATTTAAAACCTTGGTATAGACAATTAGGGATATATTTATTTCACAGTGCCAATAGATCCTTCGGTTGTATGGTCCCAACTTTCATTTAACAAATCCTCCTCACTGACCCTATGCGTTGTCCTCAACAGTCATAATTCTCTAAACATACCAGGGATTTCCATGGTTTCGGGTCTTGTCTCCGTTTGCCATGTTGTAACAGTGTTTTGCCTCTGTAAATCCTCTTTCTGTATTTGTTTGAAAATTTACGCAATCATCAAGGCCCACATAAAGGGCTGCATATTCCATGGGGCCCACCTAGTAGACAGAAATAAATATTTACAGAATAAATGAGCTTTGTTTACCTTGTTCTTTATGGTATAATCTTGTGTGTGTATGTTTACAGTTTTGTTAGTATTTTATTTATTTGGTTTTCCACCACAGCTTAAATTTTCAGTCTTAGCTTCAGTCCTGATTCAGCATGCCTGGGCAAGAAACCTAATTTCTTTGAGCCACAGTTTTTCTTCCCTGTAACACAGGAATAGCAATTTGATGTAACTTGCAGGAATGTTGTGAGGGACAAAATAAGTATTTAGTTAATTGCTAAGTGCTATACACACATTGTATGTAACTATTATAGTTAATACACGTTTCAATAACTGTCTGAAGTTTGAAATCCTATTTGTGTATTTCTACTCAAACATAAACTCACTAACTTCTAGACGGTACTGACAAGTGTAATGCTCTTGGTTTTCCACTATAATTTTAATTTTTATTCCAGGTAATTAGACTGTGAAGTCCATAAGGACTACTTCATTTAGTTCTGTATCTTATATCTAGGAGGCATTATCAAACGGGTGAATGAGTAAAACATTATTAGTTAGTATAAAACATAGAAAATTGAACAGAGATTGGTAAGAGGCTAAGTATATTAAATATACTTATTGAGGGGATAGATTTTTCAATGGGAGAAAAATCCAAGAAATCATTTTTAAAATCATCTCATACTTAAGCATTTAATTGAGCAAGCATTTCCTATATCAGCCTCCCTAACGTTAACAGGGACTATGAAATCTCGCTGGGCACCTGGTTGCCTTTTATATACTTATAGGCAGCGAAGCATATCAAAAATTAAATTAGTCACTTGTTTAAACCACCGCTCATCAGAAAGATATGCCTATTGAATACACGCTTACCTATAAAATGGATAAGTTATTCTCTCTTCTCATATGGAATTTATGTTGCCAAATTCCAGAGTCCAAAAAACCAAAAATCAGAGCCAGGACAGCGGAGTCAGACTCCCATATGTCCCATGTGATTCCAGTTCCCATTTCTCCTGCATTCTACATTTTTAGCCATCTGTGACTCAATCTTCATCCATGAAATGAGGCTAAAATGGACCCTAACTCATTAGACTATTTGAGGATTAATAATGCAATAAATATAAACCTTTGTGATAGTGCTTGGCTTATAGCAAATACTCAAATCATGTTAGGTGATACTGTTTTTGTTTTTGTTTTTGTTGTTGTTTTTTTATAACCATTTTCCTATGCCTTGAACATACACATACACACCCAAGTTTCTCTAAGATTATGAATATCGATAGCCCTACCTTCACATCTCCTCAGACTGTAGCCTAGAAAGACATTCATTCATAGAAGGCTAGGACCTTTGTCACCTTTAGAACTTCAGCAGTGGCTGGAGACTGCAGGACCAGACACATACACAGGGCAGGCAGAGAGCAGGAAAAGATGAAGAAGGTTGATTTTCCATAAATTACTCTCTCAAGACCTTCTAGATAAATGAGATTGGATCCCACATTAGAAGATGAGGACAAGATCCAGCAAACAACAGACTGCAATGATCGTCAATGTGGTGTTTTTATATATTTTGCTTAATGGTGTTCTCCATCTAGTTCAGAGAATTCAGAACCATTTTCCCCAGTAAGATGATAAGATACCTAAGGTCAGAGCAGAATATATGTTAAATCTTCTATATTACAGTACACAATAATGAACATCTCATAGATGAAATGAAAGGAATTATGGATATTTTTCCTCTTTAATATTTGGAGTCTGTCCTGGTTTCTATCTACTTTGGTTAAATGTAGTTGATTTTCATATGCTTTTGAGAATATGTGGCTTTGTAGTATTATAAGGAGATTAAAAACAGTCAATGGCAGAAAAACAATTTCTAAAATGCTCATCTGAAACGATGACTTTAATTTCTAGTTCTGGCTAGATATGATAAGTAAATATAGTTACCACAGTTAAAGGTGCAGTTATTGCATATCTGCTTTACTCTATTAGATGTGTAATCACACACATGGTTTGTCTTATTCACTTTTATGTGTCCCACCGAAACTTGCAAATTACCCCTTCCTAGCTGTGCACTTGCAGACAAATTGGTTCACTTCTCTAACATCTAGTTCCTTTAATAGCAAATGGGAATTAGGGTGCCTCTTCCACAGGGTAATGAGAATTAAGTAAAACAATCTTTTTAGAAATATAGTATATATTAAGTACATTATAAATTGTGAGTATGGGGGCTGGTGATGATAGTTGTAAGTAAGGAGATTCAACCAATATTTTTAAATGAACATTATCTCTCAAAACAACAACTTTAGAATTATTTGGCTAACTTAGACTTTGAGTAAGCTACTATATATAACTTGATCTTTTTGGATGTAGAAAAATACCAAATTTCAAATTGGAGAGTTTTTAGTTTAGCTTTGTTGTCTGACCATGAGTACTTCAAATATTTTAGAGAGGTAGGGAATATTAAATGCTGGGCTTCCTCAACATTTCTCTGTCACTTGAGTGTAATCATTGTAATTGTAAAAAAAAAAAAAAAAAAAAAAAAAAAAGATTTTACTCTTTCTGAATCACTTTTAGTCCTTCTGCTTTTTTTTTTTTTTTTTTTTTTTTTTTTTTTTTTTTTTTTGGAGCACTATTGATACCCTTCCTGTGGAATTCAGGAAACTTAAAAAGTTGCCGTCTCTATTTATTTTGGGGGATATCTTTTAGAACACTCATTAACAAACTGTGAAGTCCCTAGAAGAAAACATAGGGGAAACACTCCTTGACATGGGTCTTGGCAATTATTTTTTTGGATATGACACCAAAAGCATGGCAATAAAAACAAATATGAACAAGCAGAGGAAAAATCGCTGGATAGGTGATGCTACTAAAAAACAAATGGGTCTATATCAAACTAAAAAGCTTCTGCACAGGAAAAGGAATGATGAACAAAATGAAAAGGCAGCCTACGGAATAGGAGAAAATATTTGCAAAACCGTGTACTGATAGAGGTTAATACCCAAAATATGTAAGGAACACTTACAACTCAAAACCAAAACAAAAATATAATCCTATATTTAAAAATGGTCAAAGGACCTGAATAGATATTTTTCTAAAAATGTTATATTAATGACCAACAGTTTCGTGCAAAGGTGCTCAGCATCATTAATCATTAAGGAAATACAAATCAAAACCACAATGAGATATCACCTCACACTTGTTAGAATGGCTATTGTTAAAAAGACAAGAGGGCACCTGGGTGGCTCAGTGGGTTAAGTGTCTGCCTTCAGCTCAGGTCATGATCCCAGGGTCCTGGAATCCAGCCCCACATCGGGCTTCCTACTCAGGGGGGAGCTTGCTTCTCCCTCTCCTCCCTGTTGTGGTCTCTCTTTCTCTCTATCTCTGTATCTCTCTCTCTCAAATAAATAAATAAATAAAATCTTAAAAAAAAAAAAAAAGAAAAAGACAAGAGAAAACAAGTGTTGGCCAGCATGTGGAGAAAGGGAACGCTTTGTGAACTGTTGGTGGGAATGCAAGCTGGTGCAGCCACTCTAGAAAACAGTATGGAGGTTCCTCAAGAAGTTAAAAATAAAGCTACCCTATGATCCAGCAATCTGACTTAAGGGTATATATCAAAAGAAAATCCAATCAGTATATCACTATGGCACCCCCATGTTCACTGCAGTGTTATTTACAATAACCAAGACATAGAAACAACCTGACTTTCAACAGATGAATGGATAAAGAAAACGCGGTATATATACACAATGGAATATTATTCGGCCAAAGTGGGGAAAAAGGGAAATGACACCATTTGCAACAACACTAATGGACGTTGAAGGTATTACATTAAGTGAAATAAGCCAGACAGAGAAAGACAAATACTGTCCTGTCTTACTTATATGTGGCATCTTAAACATTGAACTCATAGAAACAAAGCAGATTTCTGGCTGCTGGTGGGGAGTTAAGGTGGGAAAATGGGTGAAGGTGTCCAGAGAATATAAACTTCTAGTTAGAAGATAAATAAGTTCTGGGGATCCAACATATAGCATGGTGACTGTAATTAACAATATTATATTGTGAACTTGAAATCTATTAGAGAATAGATCTTAAAAGTTCTCATCACACACATAAATTGGTAAATATGTGAGGCGAGGGATGTGTTAACTAACCTTACTGTGGTAATCGTTTTGCAATATATACATAAAATTATTGTGTTGTATACCTTAAATTTACACAATGCTGTATATCAGTTATGTCTCAAACCCACACACACACACACACACACACACACAAAGAAAGAAAAAAAGAAAGAAAGAAAAGAAAAGAATACCGATTGGCCAAAAATTAGGGATTGTGTCTCCTTAAATACTAGAATGATTTGTTCTGTTAACTACCATAGCCACAGGGTTCCAAGAAGTGAGGCCCTATATGTAGAAATAGTTATATTCTTTAACTTCAGTAATTCTGATTTCTCATGTTATACTTAGTAAAATGAATGACAGTAAAATCTAGTCATTTTTTAACTGAATATTATCAGAGGGTTTTTAAAAATAGCAATTTACTCTAATTTTAATATTCCTTTGGTAATATTGAAATAAAACAGTTCTGTGTAATTTAGCCTTAGATAAAAGCATGAGCATATTTGGAACATAAACCTAATTCTATCTTTTGTTGAACTGCCCAATTTAGTAAAAGCATTTCGATAGTACTTCTTAAATGTAGTATGACTTAGAATACTGGAAGCTGCCCAGAATGTAAAAAAAGGAGAATAATTTATATTTAATTGGTCTAAACCTACCTTTCCTAGGTCAATAAGAAGAGAAACCAGCAGCATTAATCAAGATAAAATTATCAGCTGATTAATCAGTGTTCTAATTACTGCATAGTTCTTTACCTTTTCAGTTTTAATTACTAAACCGCATTGTCTTTTCCATATGGCTAACATGTACTTTTTCTCCTACTGAAATCATTAAGATAAAAATATACATTCTAGACATTACAACATCAAGTGTAAGAAATTGCTAGTGCTTCTTAAGAATTTCCCCAAAAGGTATAAATAAACTACTAGAGCATACAAGAAAAGAATGATAAATTCATGGCTCTTTAAGTGGGCACTGAGACTCTGATTATGAAATGAAGCTTTTTGAGAAAGTGGGTCTCGCCCGTCCTATTTCCTCAAGTGAATTTGTTTAAATTGTTTCTGCATCCTATTGCAGTTAAATATAAATTAGAAAAATACATGGGAGAATTCGAAAATGTTTCGGCAAAGGACCGAGTATTTCTTTTTCAATGTGTTTATGTGGAATATGTTGACTTCACTGCGTGGTTTTCACCCTCAGCCCTGATGACGTTCAGTCTCCATGGTTCTCCGTTGTTGGGGGCCGTCCCGTGCACTGTAGTAACCTGTTCAGTAGCATCCCTAGCCTCTACCCACTAGATGCCAGTAGCAACACCTATGCAACATCTAACCCTGATTTTCCACAAACAAAAATGTCTCCAGACACTGACAAATATTTCCTGAGGGTGACAACACACGCTTCCCCCACCATTGGAAACTACTGATTTCCCTATATGGCTACTATTAAGACACTTCTTTTAACACAGATATGCTGTATAATAAGGCATCCTTCCCAGATGAACAGTTTTTTCTATAGGTCACATATCTTGATATAAAACTTTCTAGACACGTGGATGATATAATGGGGGTGATCATCATGGTGATGACAGCAGTAACTAATGTTCACTGAGCACATCGCTGTCAGTCACTGTATGAAGGATCTGTATGCATTACTTTATTTAATTTTCAAAGTAGCTCTATGAGGGAGGCCTACTCCCTCTCATAGAATTCAGCAATCTCGAACAATGCTCAGGCCACATAGTTAGGACTTCCATACCACTTTGGTAGACATAATTCAAAATAACCATCCCCAAGGAAGATCTTTCATTTCTAAGGAGGTGCAATTTTTTTCTTTTCTTCCTTGAAATAATTTAGAATTTGGACTACATTGTCGGTTGTGGCCATCTCTAATCTATTAAGGAAATTAATGTGGGATATTTGGGTTCATTTAAACATTACAAGGGTATTATCTAAAAATTCCAAGAGGAACTTGCCTGGAGTTTAACTGAGAAGACAGTTACGGGGCCAAGTTTAGTGAAAGGAGTATTGTGTTCATTTAATAATAATTAAAAGATGGTTTTCTCTGAAATGAAAAAATATTTTCAGCAAGTTGTCTTTCTTTCTTTCTCTTCCCCCTCTGTCCTTCCTTCCTTCTTTCCTCCTCTCCCTCTTTCCTTCCTTTTCCATTCTTTAAAAGATGCTATGTTATCTCCATTATGCATTATGTATGCTTGAAATTGGAAAACCTTTGAGTTTAGCTACCACTTGCAATGTAGTGGGTTGAGCACTAATTCATTCTATTTGTATGGTCTGAATGCACAAATCTGAATGCTGATGTGGCAAAGAACTAACTTACCTTTTAGCTACCTCATTCAGGTCTACAACAAATAGGCTTAACATTTTACCCCTCTTACTAAAAATTATTATTGTTTTTCATTTTAGATTTGGGCTTAGATGACATAAATTCTAGCGTGCCCGTCCTAGACTTTCAACTATTTGTAACTCCACTTTTCAGAGAAATATATTTAAAAAATTGGGCCGAATGTGCATGACTGCATCCAGCCTTAGAGCCTGTTCTATGACATATGGCTTGTGTAGGTATAGAACCCTTATGTGACAATAGTCAGCCTTTATATTTATAGTGATCCAGGTGTGATGGGCTCCTTACTATTTTTTATTTATTTTTTTAAAGATTTATTTATTTACTTGAGGAGGGTGCGGGGGGCAGGGGGGAGAGCAAAGGGAGAATGAGAGAGAGAATCTCCAGCAGACTCCCTGCAGAGCCTGACATGGGGTTTGATCTCACAACTCTGAGATCATGACCTGAGCTGAAACCAAGAGTCTGACGCTTAACCGACTGAGCCTCCAAGGTGCTCCTCCTTATTAGCTTTTAAAGGTATCATAATAAAAGTACTTCTTTCTTTTCTTTTTTTGTAAGAGGGTGAAGAATACTTGCAAAGCCAAGACAGGAGATAAACGAATCTATAATTTTTATATGGGGTACAGGGACTTTTGTAGGGCTTCCTCTATTTAGTATAAGGTTCTGTGTTCCTCAAGCATAATTTTATTGGAAAATGAACTGGGAAAATGTTTAAATTACAAGAGGAAAACAAACTTGAAATGAAAATCATTTGCTGAGAACAGTGGTCGATGAGGCCAGTTACCTCAGTCCCTCATTGTAACGAATTAAAATACCATTCCCTAAAATAGTATGTCAGTCATGTTCAGCTTGTTTTGCAGATGTCTGCTTGCAATTTTTGATGAGGATCTTGCATAAAGTGTTAAGCTGGTCAAACACAGCATGGAGAACAATTGATGTTACAGGTACCTGGTGTCTTTATATAATACAAGAGTGCTACTACTCATCAGAGATCACGTTTCCATAGTACTTAAGAAAGCATATCAGAGAAGCCAGAGAGAAAAAAAGGAAAAAGAAAGCATGGGCACATTAAAGAAAAATAGTCAAAGAACAAGAGCTGACAAATTCACAAAAGAAGAAATACAAATTTAAATTTAAGGAAAACATGCCTTATCTTCTGGTAAGCAAAATACTGTGAACTAAGCTACAGTGAGTTTCTCAATCTCTGCAAACAAATTAACATAAATGTTTAAGACAATAATAACCCAACATTGTGCTGCAAGTTAGTGTAATTTTCCTGGAGGACAGTTAGGTGACATGGGAATGGAAGTTTTAAAATGTAAATTTACTTTGAGTCAGATATTCAATTTTTAGGAATTTTTTAAAAAATATAAACATGGGCACATAAATGTTAACAAAAATTCAACTAAAAGATTTTAGCTATTGCATGTTATCCATATTAACAAAACTGTTATAATTAGAATATCACCATTTTATAATACTGATTAGTGGACCAATACTGGACCTGCTAACATCAGGAAAAAACAGACAGTTCAATATTAGGTACCACCTGAGGGCATCATACCATATTGCCTATGAAACGCTGCCAAAACATGGAACCTGAATCTGAACAAGATTCTAGATCTAAGTACCGATTTCTAGGAAATACAGTCAATAGGAGAACACACTAAATGATGCAAATGATGGTGCAGTCAGCGAATCCAGGACATGAGAAATACCAAAGATCCATTTTTTTTTCTTTTTCTTATTTTCCCCAACAAATAAGTTGCAAAGGAATAGAAAGAGAGAGGCAGAGAAATCTCTTGATTAAAAGAGACATTGACTATTTATAGTGTATGGATCCTACTGGATGCTCATCAGTTTGGAGAAGGAGGGAGGAGAAAGAGAGGTGAAGAGTGAGCGGGAGAGAGAACCGGCACTGGTTGGATATTTGATGATACAGAGAGTTATTGTAATATTGTAAATATTCTGAGGGGTGATAATAGATAACATAGATAATGTTTTTAAAAACTTCTTATCCTTTAAAGGGATAGGGGAGAGTACAGAGGAAATAAAAATGACTATGAGTGGACAGCTCTTAAGGCTGGGTGATGAGGACACAGTGGTTCATTAAATCAGGCTTGCTGAAAATCAGCAACAACCCTAAATGTTTAACAATATGGCTTTGATTAAATAATTTATGGTATATCCATGAGATAAAATAATATGCAGTCACTAAAATAATCTTTATATTATATATTATGTAGACTATTTAAGACTATTTGGGCATTCAAAATGTTCATAAAATATTAATAAATGTAAAAAGGTTACAAAGCAGCACACAGGCAATTATCCCCTTCAAATACACAGAATGAAAGTAAAAGCCCCGAAATTAATAGTAATTATCTCTGAGTGAGAGGATTATGGTGATTTTAATTTTCTTTGTGCTTTTTCATGTATTTTTTTTTCAAATAAATATACATCTATTTAGTTATTAAGTTTATAATATTATTAAAACAAGGAAAAGAACAAATATAGTTGAGAAAACTTTTCTCTGTAAGTGATGAAAACAAAAATTTTGTGTATTCTATAAGAGTAGGAGGTTTTTTTTTGAATGTAAACAAAGCCTTCTTTTATGGTTATATGTTATAAAATAATGTATTACAATCGCTTGCCTGGGAGAAGTCAAGGAAAATTAATTCTGTTATGTATATCCTGTTTAAGAAAACAGTGAAGCGCCACCCCCCCCACCCCCTGCAAAAGCAGTGAAGTGTAGATTTTTTTTTTTTTTTTAACAAGTAAGGGTCAGAGAGGAGGAGTCTAGCATATACAGAACATCTGGATTAAGCTAAATACAATACCTTTTGCAATTCTCATTATAAACTGTTGAAGTTTACTTATATGTCTGTTTTATAGGTGAGGAAATAGAGATGTGAGTTCAGCAGCATATAACTACCAGAGCTGGGGGTCAAGCCAAGGTCATCCTGGCTTCCACTGGGCCTCTTGGCGCTGGGTGGAAATCTGACCCTTTTTATTGGGCTGTGTATTTCCTCAGGGTCAAAATGGTGTTTTAGTATCACCATGCTATAAAAGCTAAAGATCATATAATCTATATTGTTATCCAGTTTCTAGGATATTCTCACTGAAAGGATTAAAATAAAGTTTGAAACTTAAAATCTATTTCATTTGAGAAAAAAATTAAACGGTAAGAAATATCTAAATCCATAGTGTTGCCGGATAAATAATGCGATGAGATCTGCTTCCTCTTGGTTTTCCTGATGGGGGCATCTCTGAGCACAGTAGAACACACAGAATGACATCAGAAGTATCTAAGGATCCCCTGGCTCTATAGCCTTAACCTGTATCAACATCACATTCTTTGATACGACCATTTAAATCACTCTTATCAGGTAGGGTTTGGGGGGTGTGGGGTCCTTGTTTTGTTTTGTTTTATTTCAAGGGATTCCTTTTAAAGTACATGTAGTCAAGTATACAGGGTAAAATCCACTAACTGATAAGAAGTTGTTAGTTGGGGCGCCTGGGTGGCTCAGTGGGTTAAGCCTCTGCCTTTAGCTCCGGTCATGATCTCAGGGTCCTGGGATCAAGCCCCACATCGGGCTCTCTGCTCAGCAGGGAGCCTGCTTCCTCCTCTCTGCCTGCCTCTCTGGCTACTTGTGATCTCTGACAACTAAAACTTTCATATACACCTAACAGTACATGTACAGGACCAATTATGCTAAAAACTGTAAAATGCTGATGAAAGAAATAAAAGACCTAAAGAAATGGAGAAGCATACTGTATTGGAACACTCCACTGAGTAAAAATGTCAATTCTCAGGGCACCTGGGTGGCTCAGTGGGTTAAAGCCTCTGCCTTCGGCTCCGGTCATAATCCCAGAGTCCTGGGATCGAGACCCACATCAGGCTCTCTGCTCAGCGGGGAGCCTGCTTCCTCCTCTCTCTCTGCCTGCCTCTCTGCCTACTTGTGATCTCTCTTTCTGTCAAATAAATAAATAAAATCCTTAAAAAAGAGAGAAAGAAGTGTTAGTTGTCAAGGGGAGAGTCCAAAAGGAAGAATGAAACATGTAACAGGTGAGCGTTTTAACGAGGGAGGTGACTTGTCCCTATAGGCACTTCCATCCCTTCCCTCCACAGCTTTGTTGAGCACCTGTTACGTGCCAGGCTATCAACTCGGTGAAGAGTCTCAGAAAAACAATCTTTTAATACTTTCAAAGAAGATAGACTAAAAACATTTTATATGGTTGTAGATACAGTGTTGAGTTCAGGCTAGGTTAGTTATTGGGAGGGTACACACACATGCACACTCATATTATATATGTATGTAATCTTAGAAAATATTAATATATTTTAATTTGGACTCTAGGAAGACATTCAATATGGAAATCTCGGCACTTTATAGCAGAGTGCTTCAGAGACAAAGAATCATGGTATTTCTGTAGGAGCGTGTAATAGCATACTGGCAGTGCTGTTAGTTTTGCTTCCAAAATATATTAACGAAGATATTATCTTGATTATTTTGACCCTTCACAGAGATTTCTCTTTAATTATAGTCTTTATCCCAATATAAGGGTAATCTCTTGACCAATCAAATCACTTATCTCTATTCTAATAATTCTATAAAAATAATGTGAAAACGACATCTGCTCACTTTTCTAGATTAAAAAAAATCATGGGTAATTGTTCTTAATATTATGGAGAAATTTGCATCTCTTGTAATTCAAGATTTCAAGTAGAAGTCTCCATTTGAGAGACTCAAGTAGCAAATCTATTGTATATTTTTGCATTTTCTGAAAATCATGTGTTTTGCAGGCACTCTTAAGTTACTGTCCTTTTCTCTTTGTAATTACGTCCATTATTATAGTTTTCTAAATACGGCAGCAATTGAGTGTTTCTGTCCTCACGTATAGAAGATGTAAGAGTAATGGATAAATTAGAGCTGCAGCTGTCTGTCCTTTACCACATCCGCACTTTTGGCAGTTCTGTGACCTTCATGTTTTTGTTTTTACCTTCGCATAAATCTGATATCGTAGAAATAACTCCCTTCTGAATTTATACCAAGCACAGAGAATCAACTGAAACTTGTTTGAATACGCTTTAGAATGTCTCGAACCCTGATGAAACAGGTAGGAGTTTTGGTTGCTTCAGAATTGCTAAGGATTATGTGCGGTATATTAGCCTTCCTTTGGTTTTTTGATACAAACTCTCCTCATGCATCACATTAATTATCAGCATATACGTTTCATACACTGGGATAAATATCTGAGCCTATCTATGATTAGTTTGGTGCTTCAATTTCCTATTTTTTTTTCTGAGTTGAATTGAATTTTGGTCTTGTTTGACTCAATATTACAGTGCATTTTGCTGGTATGTGTTAAATGTGTAGTGTTCTATTTATTGTGGTTGAGGATCTTGTTCTGTGATCCTCTTTCTGACCACTTAAGAAAGAGCATGAGTACTTAGAAGTACTGCAAACACACTGGGTCATTGAACATATCAATGAGTAAAAGGTGAGTGGGTTGGCAATAAATGAGAGAGAAGTACCTTTGTTTCAATATTTATTGAAGATTGTTTTTAATGAAGTGTTCATCTAGAGTGGAAATACTGCCATTTTTCTCTCTCTTCATATCTCTTTAGTGGGTCAAGTTGCTGTCTGTGTCTGTATCTTCATTACTTAGAGATCTTGGAAAAAGGTGAAAGTCTCACTTTAGGTATCAATTAAGTGTTGATGTTTTCCATGAGTATAACAGAGTAGAAATCCAATCTCTCTTATGCATATACCAACACACACACACACACACACACACACACACACACAATTGAACCAGTTTCCAATGTATTCTAGTCTTCAAGTCTGTTTCTTCTTAAAAATCTATGTCTGACCTTGTATAATGATTTGATGATTAACCTCATGGCTCAGGCCAGAATTCTTTTTTTTTTTTTTTTTTAAGATTTTATTTATTTCACAGAGAGAGAGAGAAAGAGAGATCACAAGCAGGCAGGCAGAGAGAGGGGGGGAAGTAGGCTCCCCTCTGAGCAGAGAGCCCAATGCGGGGTCTATCCCAGGACTCCGAGATCATGACCCGAGCCGAAGGCAGAGGCTTAACCCACTGAGCCACCCAGGCACCCCTCAGGCCAGAATTCTTGGTCAAGACTGGGACCCTTGCCAGATTCCCACATCTTCACTCTTCAACAATATATATTTTGTTAATTTTATACACTGGAAATTCTGAAAAGTATAATTTATTAATTAAAAAATTCAAATGTATTTCTCCTTTCATCCTCATTGGCACCACCACCCTCACTGAGACACCTTCCAATTTCACTACTTTCCAAATATCTATATTCCTAGCAAGATGTGTTTTTAACATTTACTTGCTGAAAACCCACTTTTTTTTTTTAACCACCTTTCAGTGCAATATCCAAACTCCTTAATATCTCAGCTAAGATCTGGTTTGATCTGTTTTAACCTCCCTTTCCAATTCAACTTTTCCCAAACTTCTTTGGCAGGAACCACTTGCAATTCTTAGGATGCTTTGAGTCCTCTGGTATCCTTGCCTGAAATGCCCTCTGTATCGGGTTGAAGAGTATTGCCCCCAAATTTACGTTCATCAGGATCCTCAGAATGTCATCTTATTAGGAAATAAGGTCTTTGCAGATGTAATTAGCTAAGATGAAAGCATTTGAGAGGGTGGACCCCTAAATCCAATAGGATTGATGTTTATAAGAAAAGGGAAGAAACACCAGGAAGAAGTCCTCATGAAGACAAAAGCAGAGATTGGAGTGTTGCATCTACAAGCTAGGAAATGCCAAGGCTTGTTGGAACACCAGAAGGTAGGAAAGACGCATGGATGTTTTCTCCCTCCTGGCCTACAGAAGGAACCAACCCTGCCAACACCTTACATGCAAACTGCTAGCCTCCAGAACTATGACAGAAAGGATTTCTGTCCTTTAAAGCTACCCAGTTTGTGGTAATTTGTTAGGGCAGCCCTCAGAAACTAATTATTCCTGCCAGCCCATTTCCAATTGAAGTTGTCTTTAGGACACGCCAGGTCTGAGGTGCTGGTCGTGGGGAGGGGCTGCCTGTGGGTACCAGGAGCTTCTCTGTTCTCTCACTGTGTTGGAACCACCAGCCAGTGAGCTGCTTGAAAGCAACACGTGAACCTTGGCTATCTGTCTCCAGCACCCAGCACAGTGCTTGGCATTGACACAGAAGAGGATTTTGTCAGTTGCTTAAATCACTGAAATGACAGATGTCTGATGTGGGTTATCACATGTTCCTTTTAATTCTTGTATTTTGTTTTGTGGCATTTTGTTTGTAAGGGAAGGCATAACCAAGCATCAGGGGTGTTCATGATTTCCACTTTTCTTGTGAGCAGTGCTGACGAAAGCTTGTTGTACCTCAGGCACAAAGTTCCGTGGTGAGTGGAAAATGCTGCATGGCTGTTGGTTAATCTAACAGCAGAGATGAGTTCTTCCGGTTGGAAGCTAGCTTCTTCAGAAAGGGAGAACTGGCTTTGTGGCCGTGGGACAGAAGAGGTTTAAATCTGGGGAGTGGGCAGGGACTCTTGGTGAGGGAGAGGAGGCAAGGGCTAGAGTGTTGAAGTGAAACTTGGGGACATCTAGGGGCTTTTTGTTCAGAGTAATTAAATGAGAATAGTGGCCACTTGAGTGTTGGGTACATTTTTAATCCTACTAATTTCATTTCTGTGCCTGCTTCCTACCCCTAAATACTTCATACCCCTCCTTTCTCTCCACCATCCACATACAGAAAGTCACATTTTCATCTGCTTATTCTGAAGGTTCCTCAGATATCCCACTTTTCTTTCCCGTGATGGACCAATGTTTGCTGAGTGTCATTTCATTCTTCCCATATAAGGTGACTGGAAACAAAAAATGAGAGATGAAAAATTCTGTTTTCTCTAGAACCAAGTCCCTTCTCTTTTGATTCATCAGGAGACAAAATAAATCTCAAAACCTTTTTTTTTTTTTTTTTAAGATTTTTATTTATTTATTTAATTGACAGAGAGAGAGAGAGAGCGCGTGAGAGAGGGAACACAAGCAGGGGGAGTGAGACAGGGAGAGGCAGGCTTCCCACTGAAGAAGGAGCCCAAATGCTGGGCTTAATCCCAGGACCCCAGGATCATGTCTGAGCCAAAGGCAGACGCCCAGTGACTGAGCCCCCAGGCGCCCCAAATCTCAAAAATCTTAATGAATCTGACAGCTTCGTTGCACATCTAGAAAAATTTATCCTATGGAAAGAAAAAAAAAAAAAAAAACACACCCCACACATCAATTATTTGGTTAAGTGATGAGAAACTAAAGGCCAAGTTTGGAAATTGTTCAAGTTTTCTATGAATATTCATAAATAATTAACGTGCATCTCAATTTAGAACCTAACAGCAGTTCATTTAGATTTTTTGTTTTGTTTTTAATATCTGAGTTAATTATATGCTGAGGTCTGGTTGCTGGGTCTTCTCTGCTAGTGGCGACTGAGTAACTGCAGTTGGTGAAAATAATCCCGTGTTTCTGTGGTTTTCTCCATGTTCTCTGCCGGAGAAGGAAGACACAGACTCTCACCCTTTGAGGGACAACCGGCTTCCGTTTATACCTTTGAGGGTAAATTCCTTTCTTTAGCATTTTTTACTGAAAGTGCAAAAAAGAGAAAGAGGCAGGAGAAATGTAAATGCTGAAAAGCTGCGTTGCTACCTGCTCCTGGGGTTTGCAGCCCCTCGGGTAGCCACGTGCTCAGCCCTGTGAGGGATGCAGAGATAGCAAACCCCTCAGGGTAAAAACCACCGGGAAGAACTCGTTCTAACCGGGCGGAAAGGACGCCTGGACTTTGTGAAACACGGCTACACAGAAGAATCAGAGCCCTGGGCTGCTGGCAGGAGGGAGGCCATTCGGGGGCTGCCCCTTTTGTCTCTTCGCCTTGTACGGGCTGGAGGATGGAATAATGGTGGACAAAGGGTCCGAGGAGGGCGGAGGGTAGGGTAAGAACTCTTCGGGAAGCTGCTTTCAGCTTTATTTACCATCCCATCTTTGAGCCAATCGCCCTGTCCAGTCGCGAGCCGCGGCCGGGGCGCTGACGGCGGGGTAACACTGCCATCTAGTGGCCCCGTCGCCCCCCGCGAGCCCGCGTTCCCTGCCCTCTCGCTGCCTCTGTCGCTCCCTCTCTTCCTCCCTCGCTCTCCCTCGCTCGCGCGCTCTCTCTCATTCTCTCTCTCTCTCTTTTTAAAAAAGGTTTTTATCCAGTCAAAGAAAAAAAAAAAAAAACTGGCTCTTGGAAAACAACCAACTCTGTTGGAACTCAGAGATAATAATCAGTTTCTCTGGGCTTGTGAAATTGGCTCATTAAGCTTGCTTTTTAACAGAAAATATTGGAAGCGATTAAGTCTGCTTTACTGAGTGGGCATGAAATGGCCAACCTTCGGCCACCCACAGCTCCTAGGTGCCTGGCGCCGTTTTATGCATGCAGCGTAATGTCTTTACTTGAAGTGCTGTTTATTCATCACCTGCTTATTTATCTCTTTGCATTTGGCAGGCACATCGATCAATGTTAAACTGTCACACAAGGTTATTTTTCTTTTACATAACAGTATAGGCCTAAGGTAGTGGCATATTAAAAGTAATAACTTTCTAACTTGTAGCTCAAGATGACAGCCCCATTTTTACCCGAATATATTACAGCAAGGAATTCCTCATTCCATTCTCCCTCACCCCCCCTGCTCCTCTAGTACTCAGCTCTTCCAAGGTCAAAGGCTTCATTCCGCCTTGCTTCCCTCCCACTTTGCATACCGCTCAGGTTCCCCTTCACCTCCAGATATCTGTGGCTTTTAGGCTGATAAGCTCACAGCGAACATTCTGTCCACTTGGTGTACACATCTTGCTTGCTCCTCTTTCTGGTGACATTTACCCCTTTGCATAAAGATGTGGTGGCCGGCTGAGCTGTGGAGAAGAAGCAGAAAAGCTTCTCCAAGTGGTGGCCAAGGTTACAATGGTCTTATGTTTTTATCCCTGCAACCAGCTCTGTAAATGTGGCGGAGGGTTGCTGTTTTTTATTTTCCTTTGGAGTTTTAACAGGCTACAACAACAGCAACTACAGACCCATCGAAAAATAGAATTAAAAAACATCTGAAAGCAACTAGTATTGCTTTGAAGCAACTGGTGTTCCTTTGGGGCTTTTAAGTTGAGTTGTTTCCCCTTCCTTTCTTTGGTTTTAGCTGGTTTGTGTTGCTTTCAAACTACCCAGTTTGTGACGCCTCCTCTCTTGGCAATAGGCCAAGCAGGCTTTCTTTGTACGAGCAGGTTTTCTTTTTCTTTCTTTCATTCCCCCCCCCCTTTTTTCCTCCAGTCCAACCTAAAAATGCCTACAGATAGAATATCAGATCTTTTTAGTATCAAATTTCAAAGTGGCCCTTAGAATTCTTTCCTGCCCTTGATCTCTCGGTTTGGATTTCAGCTCAGACTTGAACTCTGTTGCTAAATATGCCTTGGACAGTGGCTCTCTAATACAATGTTTTGATAATCTTGTGTACACAGGAATTAAGCATTTTACCGTAGTGGACACTGTTGCACAACTATTCTTGTGATACAAGGTACCACACCCACTCTGATAATCTACATCAAAATAGCACATCTAGGAAGTAGGAGAAGGAAAGTGTAAATGGTTAAGAAAATATAGTCCAGCAGACTATTGAAACACGGGCTTTGGAGGCTCACAAGCTTCTCATTGAACATGGCCCAGCTTTTGGATTTACTTATGCGTTTCTGTGCATAGAAAGATGGTGGAATGCTGATCTCTGGTGATCTGTTTTATCATGGGTAGCACAGCCCCAGAAAAAAAGCACATCCATTAAAAAAAAAAAATGCAGCCCACCCTGTGTCTATGCTCCTAGGATCAATATTTGCATTAAAGTGGTTTAAATGTATGTGGCTCTGAGGCTGTCCATTCTTTCAACCTGACCTGCTGCATTGATTAGGGCTAGTGATAGAAGGGGAAAGAGCAAATCAGGCGAGGAAAAGAATTAAAAGGAAAAATAGAAGAAAATGAAAGCTGTTGCTGAGTCCTGTAGGAGCCATACTTTAAGTCATTCATTGATGCCATATTTGCTCAGCAGTCCACTCTGTGGGAGAATCTCTCCATCTCCCTGATAGGGCTATTTTGTCTTTCAAAAACCCACAGGAGTTCTGGTTGCCTCTAGGACGGGGCAACTTACTGGCTTGTGATTAACAGGCAAATGTGTCCAGGCCAATGCCTATATTTAGCTCCTTGTCTTTTATGCTTTCTCGGTGCCTCAGTGGTCTGTGTTTTTGAGCCGTGGTTTGCTTGACTAAAATCTCATTAATAACACTTACAACATCTGCTTGTTAAGTGCTTATTTTGTATGAGATGTTGCTGAGTTCTCTAAGAACAGCAACGAAATTGATCCTTTATCTTTATTTTTATTTATTTATTTTAAATATTTTTTATTTCTTTGACACAGAGAGAGAGAGAGCCCACAAGCAGGGAGAGCAGCAGAGGGAGAGGGAGAAGCAGGCTCTCTGTTGAGCAGGGATCCTGATGCGGGGCTCAATCCCAGGACCCTGGGATCATGACCTGAGCTGAAGGCAGATGTTTAACTGGCTGAGCTACTCAGGTGCCCCTAAATTGATCCCTTAAAGCAGACTGTGCAGGGCTTATACTGATCCCTTTTTCACATTTGGCATCCGAGGATGGATTATCACTAGTCCAAAGTCAAACCACCAGTAAAAGGCAGAAACTCTTCAAATCACATCTCTGATTCTAAAGCCTAGACTCTTAGCCATTGTGCTAGGTAATGCTGTGTCTGGGAGTTGCTTTTCTCTGTTAGGATGTTTTGTCAGAGTAAACATCATACTTAACACTGTTCTGTGTGTGAAGAGATGTAATGCCCACTGTATGATAGTGGAGCCCTTTGTTGTATCACTATAGAAACTTTCAATTATTTGGAGCACAAAATATTTTCAGTAGAGACTTGGATGGAAATTGATCTCCCAGAGAAGGCAAGACTGTCGCAAGAGCAGAGCTACTTCATGTTGGTACTTTGTTCCCTTCTGCCGTGGCAAAGAGATAACCCATCTATTTCTTGCTGGGGGAAGCAATCTCAAGGAAATCTAGAAGCTTCTGAGATGAACCAGTTTAGGGAGCTCATTTGTGGGTTAATTGGACTGGAGTATGAGGACTATAATAGGCACAGATTAATAACTTGTAAATAGAATATTGAAGAATTATGTGTTGAGTAACTATGGTTATGCCAGACAAGATATACTTCTCAACATTGAAGAACTGATTCTATAGTTAAGAATAAAAAGCAGACTATGAAATAGTTAAAGTCCTTCACAAGATAGAATGTACTTTCCCTAACCATCTAGAAAGTAAACTGAGAGGAGAGAGAAAACAGAGAGAGACCTGGGACATGAAAGGTTTGGGGGAGACCTTGTAGCATTGGTCTTGAAGATAGTTGAATAAAGCATAAGACATTTGAAATGGAGAAATACATGAGAATAATTGGAAATTTTTTTTTTAAGGCTTTTATTTTTAAGTAATCTCTACACCCAGTGTGGGGCTCAAACTCACAACCCCAAGATCAAGAGTCGTGTGCTCTACCCACTGGGCCAGCCAGGCACCCAGAGTACAGTTTGGAATTTTGGAATGAGTGTCCTTGCTCAGGCTGATGTTGGCATGTCATGCGCGGTTGGATTGCATTGGGCTAGACCGCAAAGACTTTGAAGGCTGAGATTCCACAGTTGAAACACCCTTGTAGTAAAGTATCCTCTTTTATTGTCTCGGGGAATCAGGCAAATTTGTCTGCCGAAATTACAGCTTGGAAATTTGACCTACTTAGGGCATTGCTTGGAGCATTGGAGTTTCAAACAAGCCCTTCGCTCTGAAGGAAGAATCTCTTGATACTTTCATTTTCTCAAGGATGAAAAGAAATTAAAAGTAACACATGTGAAGATTTTACTTATGAGGCTAACTTGAAGTAGGAAAATTACCTCAGGAGAGAAATAGAAAGGTGAAAGTAATTTTCCAAATCTGAAATCTTTGGAGCAGTGTGTTGACAAGTTTGCTTTTTACCAAACTGGTGCATGAAAAATCTAGCATATCAGAGAGTGAAATTTGTGTGTAACAATCATTCACAGTAGAAAAGGCTTTTTTGGAAGATTCCTTTAAACTGAAATTCCTTTGTATATTTTAAATGTGCTTTGATGTTATCTCCTACACGCAGACCAATAAACAAATAAAAACAAAAACAAAAACAAACCCACCTGCAAACAAAAAGCCTGACTTACAAACAGCTTTTAAGGAATTATATCAACCAATTCATAAAACAAGGCATGTAGTTATAGGTTGCTGCCACATTTTAGATGGAGTTAGATAACAATCCAATGATTCTAAGGCATGAGTGAATGCATGATTTTAGGAATGTCTTACATGCTCAGAAACACAGATTTCAGAAGAATTTAGTTGTTCTTGTAAAAACTCGGGTTTGAAATAACAGCGAGCATAATAACTGACAAGTCCGTCCTTTAGGATGAGGCTCCGTAAGTCCCTCCATTTGGGGATCAACCTTTGGCTTACATCATTTCATTTTGACTGAGTCTCTTTGTTTACCTCTCCGTTTTTCTGATGTCTCATTAAAGAAGGAATTCTTGTATCCTCCACCAGTGGTTCTCAAAGGGCAGTTCTCAGAAAAGCAGCATCAGCATGACATGAGAACTTGTTAGAAATGCAAATTCTTAGATCTCATCCCTGAACCACAAAGTCAGAAACCTGGGATGGGTCCAGCAGTCTGCGTTTTAACCCAGGTTTCAGGTGATTCTGATCCATGCTGAATTCGAGAACCACTGTCTAATTTTCTAAAATACATCATCTTATGCTTGTGCTTAAATACTTTGGGTTGAAATCAAAGGACGTTTTATTTCTGCACAAATAATTTCAAAGCCCTTCTCTTGTATCGTTCTGTGTGCTTTGCATTTTCTCATCCTTCTGATGACACCTGCTGTATCTCGCCTCTCTCCCCTTTACCCTCCTCCTTTATTTTCCGCCCAGCTATGCGGAGTGCTTCACGTTACCTCAGCAGAACATGAGTGTAAGGATTTTCCTCTTTTTCTGATGGCAATTTGCCATTCAGGGAGTTAAAAAAAAAAACAAAACCCAGAAACCTATTTTCTATATTTGAAGTAATGTTCTAGGTAGGTCCGATTGTTTGAAGTTTACTCATCAGATAAGTGAAATGATATTTATATATCACTTGAAATAAAGATTCTTTTTAGTTAGATAAAGACTGGTAAGTCTCACAATAATCTTTCTCAGTGATCATTTAATTTCAGTTGGCTTAAGATGCTATTTGTATTAAGTTAACAGGGTGCTAATTTAACAGAGGTTTATAGTCATTTGAAGCCATTTTCATTCATTAAGAAAAATATCTCTCTAGATTAGATTATCATAAGGGTTTGAATAGCAATAGGGATTCCTCTATGTAGGCCTGAGGATTTTCCAGATGAGTGCACACTCTGTTTCATTGCCCTCTGGAAAAATGTAGAATTTTTTTTTTTTTTTAATAGAGAGCTGGGCACTGACAGTGGTACCCAGCTTAGCCTTTGCAAAACAAAAACAAAAACAAACACGTGCACACATTCTGCACCAGATTCATGTATTGTATCTATAATTTATTATGATTTGTAAAATTCTAGTACATAGTATACACAATATAATTTCAATATCCTGATTTATAATTTTTAAAACATTTTAGACATATCCAGCATCAAATTCTTTTTTTTTGCTCTTGATATTAGTTTTTTAAAAACAGTATTAAGTATAATGAAATGTCTGTAGCCTGACTGCATTTCATTCCAAAAGTACATGACAAAAAAACATGCATTCTCATTTGATTTCCCAAAGGCATAAATTGCAGAAGACCTTAGAAGATTATTTAATTTATTTTGAAGAGACCTTCTGTTTAGTGTGTAGAACATGGCCTTCACAAGTGTTTGATACACTCTCACTCCAGGAACCATTTCAAAGCAGTTGGAGACATGTGCCCTTGTTTTGTTCCATCCTGGGTTTTGTCTCTCTCAGTTCTGAGTTTCCTAGTTTCCTTAGTTCCTATGGATTTTACTCTCATGGCAATCTAAGCACTTGGAGAGAATTTACTCTTTAGCTACTTCATCAAGATTGGACAACAATCTTGATAAGCCTCTATTCGAAGTAATTCCAACCAGTTCAAACTTTAGAACTAATAAAGAGAAGGAGGAGGCCAAGAGTAGGATAATGGACCAGTACTAGCTGGGCACAATGGACTTTTCCATACATTGAAGCTCTCCTAGTCTATCATTTGCAAATCTTTCACAGGAAAGGATTATAGGATGATAAAATTCAAATTTGTGTAATTTACTTTTTTGTAATAGAAGATATATTTGTGATTAATCACAGAACTTTAATTGTGTAGTAAATCTGGCCACAGGTTTATTTAAGTTGAATTACCATCAAATAATCTTTCTTTAAAAAAAAAAAAATCTTTCTTGCTTTAAATTTCAGAGTAAGAGCTCCTACCCATGCAGCAGGATGCTTGAATTGGTTGGGCTCCCTAAACACTTCTTTGTTGGACTGGTGATGCCCAAGTAGAGAAGAATCTTGGCTTATCAGAAAGGTTGGGAGGTAGAGGTTACAGAGTTAAGATCCACAGGAGGATATTATATTGCTCCTTTTTCTTTGCAACAGTCTTAAGTTTTATATAATGTAAATCTATTTCTGAAATCCAGCAAAGTGTCATTAATATATGATGTTTCTAGCAACCTTTCTGACAATTGAAGGCAGAACGGTACATTCCCTTAAGGAAGTGAAAGCTTCTGAGTGTGTTTCTGACTTCCAGGAAATGTGCGTCAAAAGTTTCAGGAGTCTGTAGGGCCAAAATAACAGTTAAAATTAATCTGAATTGGAGGGTTATGAAAGACAAG
The DNA here is from genome assembly GCF_963455335.1 of Martes martes. Lineage (NCBI taxonomy): Eukaryota > Metazoa > Chordata > Mammalia > Carnivora > Mustelidae > Martes > Martes martes. The sequence goes on along the minus strand of NC_137896.1, from coordinate 76,084,318 downwards.
CAAATGCTACAAGTATTATGTAAGGCACACAAATTAGGTTTAGTTTTAACTTTTCTGCAAACTTTTATCAGCTTAATTCCTGGTTTACCAATTTAATGCTTACCCAGGTATTACCTACTGAGTAATCTGGGTTATGAACCAAAACTTGTGTCCATTTTGTGGGAGAATGGTAATTAAGTCATCTCTAATTCTGAAAGCCATTGTGAACAAAAAAATCTTGAGAGATTAGGTAGACATTGCTCTGGTTTCTAGGATTAAAAAAAGAAGAATAGTTAAGAGCCCTTGTGCTGATAGATCTGGGTTCAAATGCATGCTTTCTAACTGTGTAAGTGTGATTGGATTTAACTTGAATATATGTCTTTTTCTTTTTACTTCATATACTCATGGAATAGGGAGGGCCTGCACAACTACGGCTCATGGACCAAATCCATTTTACCTCCTTTTTTTGCAAATAAAGTTTTATTGGGACTCAGTTATGTTTATCTGTACACATATTATCTCTGGCTTCGTTCACACTACAAGGCAGAATTGAGTAGCTATTCCAAAGACGACATGGACCACAAAGCCCAAAGTGTTACTACTTGGCCTTTCACAGAAAAAATTTGCTAACTCCTATCAAAGGCTGTAGTTTATTAATCTCATTGTCTGTTTTTCTTGAGGTTTATGGGAATTGGAGAAAATATAGTCTCATCAGGTAGAAAAAAAAATACTGCCTTGGTAGCTGGAATGTGAACTCTCTTTACATTTCTATCGTTTCTCTCTCTGTCAACTTGGAACGTCATGTCACTGCTCTGACTTTTGGTATCTTCATTTATAACAAAAGGAAGTTGGTCTGTGTGGTTTCCAAGGTCTCTTTCTTTCTTTTTTCCTTTCTTATCTTTCTATTAATTCAAATTATTCCTGGCTACACTCACCAAGTACAGCTTTCCCTCACTGTTCCTGTCCAAATTCACTTCTTCCTCTGAGCTCCGTAACATTGGCACATAGTTACACATTGCATTGTAATGCCTGTTTTATTTATATGCTACTGTTATTTGTTTTTGCTTATTATTTCAAATTATCAGCTGGTAGTAGAAACTGTATATTCTTCCTCTCCTTATTCCTAACAGGTGTGTTTGAAGTGGACACTAAGTATTATCATTATTTTTGTATGATGGAACTTTCAGGACATATAAACAATTGTCCCACACGTTCTAAATCTAGTGTTTTTGCACTGACATAGAAGTAGTTATGCTTTATTAGGGAAAGTCACTGAGTTGAGACAGATTTGCATGGATAGAAACAGGATGTAGACTGACCTAGATGTTTGTCCCAAGAGAAGCACCTAGAGGATGCAGTGAATTGGTTTTCCTGCCCAGGTAGAAAAGAATTATAGGAACAGTTATGGGATATGATAGATCTGTATTGGAGATCTAAAATTTATATCCCCAATCCAGATTAAAATATACAATTCTCATTATATTGGTGAAAGTGAAAATACTAGAGAATGTTTCATATACTCTAGTGTACAAACGGGAACCAGTGTCTTAACGTGGGACTTTTCGTTGTTGTTGCTAATATTTATTGATTTTCTACAATGTACTTCAGCATTTATTGAGAAAACACAAAAGATGCAGCCTTTTCTTTCATCCCGTGTGATGGGATGAAGGTGGACAGTCATCCTCCCGTATCTTCCCTCCTGGTTATTTGGTTTATAGTGATTTAACCTTTGGAAGAATGTTTGAATAAGGTATACCTATGCAGTTGTTCTTACCTTACTTCTCACTGGTATTTAAAATAAGATCATTTTACTGCCACTGCAGTGTCTTTGTTCTCTGGCTTAGAGATTATGCCAGTTTAGTTAGCTGTTAGAAATAAATATAGTTACCATGCAAAGACGTGATGGCTGAAGCATTGCCATGGCAAGGTAGTAGTTATTTGAACTAGATCCAGCATCAAGAGACAAACTTATTCAATGGGAAGCTTGGAAACAACATCACGGAGACTTCTCTCCTCTTCATCGGTCTTCAGCATGGACGTTAATGTAGTGAGAACTATGTACTCATATGTATGAGTATGCATATCCCTGCACCATACGCTATTAAATTCAGCTAAAAAAAAAAGAGAAAGAGAGAGAGAGAGAAAGAGAGAGAGACCCCTTAGACCAATGAGTAATTTCTAAGTAGCATTTCAGCTTGTTTAGAAAATACAGAAGAACACACAGAACCGCTTATCATTTTCAAGAACATCAAGCACTGGCATAATTTGTTTACTTCACTGCCTCACAAATGATAAAACTTTTTTTTTAAGATTTTATTTATTTGTTTGGCAGACAGAGATCACAAGTAGGCAGAGAGGCCGAGAGAGAGGAGGAAGCAGGCTCCCCGCTGAGCAGAGAGCCCGATGCGGGGCTCGATCCCAGGACCCTGAGATCATGACCTGAGCTGAAGGCAGAGGCTTAACCTACTGAGCCACCAGGTGCCCCGATAAAACATGTTTTAAGAAGAAAAGGAATTTAGGATCACAGCAGATTCTGATTCAACAATGACCTGAAATACATACCAGAAGTAGTCAAGCAAGACTGTACATTTTTACTTCATTTTTAATTATTTTGTTAGGTTCACACAAGTTTCTAGATATGGTATGGGGCGCATAGAAGAAATCATCCCAGGCTTCCAAAAAGCTGGATTTATCTCTTGGTACATGAAAATAACACTGCAGAACATAGACTCATAAGACCCATTGCCCTATCATCTGTCCACTCTTGTCCAATGTGGATATCATTCAAAAGACAAGTGTGTGTGTGTGTGTGTGTGTGTGGTGTGTTTATTATAGCAGCACTTCCTAAGTTTTTCACTAAAATTACTTCTTTGTGGAAGAATTTCTGATTAAGTCTTTAAAACATTTCTTGAAAGTTTAAAGGAAGTTTCTATCTACAAATCTTATAATTATTAAAGAATGACAGAGCTTTTTGGTTGGAAAATGTTTGGGTTAGGTGTCATTCCTTTCGGTTTAGAAGACTGAGGACAATATGGACTGAAATAAACTTGCTGTTCATTTGCATACTAGATTAAAAAAATCTTTGTCTAGAATTTAAGGATGCTAGGGATAATTATCTAGAATTTAGGGAAGCTAGGGGTAATTGAATTAATTGAACATTCAATTAAAAATCTCATGCCAGTTAGAAAATGTCTTAGCAATTATTCAAATAAGAATCCAAACCAGTTTATATGATATGACTGTGGTTGAATAGGACAAAGAAAAAGTGCAGAGAAAACAACATCTTATGACATAATATACCAACAACAGAATTAATTTCCCATTTGACTTCTGTAGATGGAGAATGGCAATTAAAATAGCAAAGTAAATACATAAATGTATCATTTATGAAGAAGAGGACAGAGGTAGAGGGAGTTTAGGAATTATTGAGTAATATTTCATAAGACAGACAGAAATTCCGCCTTTGAGATGAAATGTGAAAAAATTTAGTGAACGCTCCTCTGAATCAAATTAATGATTATCCATTTTAGGATCAGAGATGAAATTCTGGACCATAAAGGGCAGATTGGGAGGACACACATCCTTTGTCTTCTCCGTTTCTCTCTTCTACTCTGAAGTCCCTTCATTTTTCCTATCATTCTGTGGTGATTGGATGAAGCTGGAGGAAGGAGTCTTGTCCTCTCGTCCTTCTTCACCCAGCCACTGCCATCCCAGCTATGGTGAGTGACAGGACTCTCTTTTCCAATCTTTGGAGGAACCGCCCAGGCCCTGCCTATCATACCAGTGAAAATCAGTTTTCTGCCATCCATTCTTCAGCTGATGGAAAAACAAAATCATTGAGTCATAAAACTCATCTGGATTTCAAATTCATCTTTGAGAAAAAGTAAACTGTTGTTCTTGGATGAGCCCCAGGGACTGCTGCTTAATTTCTCAGTTCATTTTCCCCTCTTAGCTTATGTATGTATACGGGTCCCTCTATAGTTCCCTTATGAAAATGTGCATTTTTAATACCACAAAAGCAAAAAAAACCCCACTTTTTGTAAATATTCTTTCAGTAAAATTGCAATCAATGTAGTCAGAGCTAACAAGCAGATGGATGTATTTGAATGCCATTATCTTGTGTACAACGATATTATCTGTTTCATGAAAAATTCAGCAGTTTGGGCTGCTTTAGTGAAGGGAAGATGGAAGTAAAAAAATAGCAAGAAAAACATGATCAGACTCAGAATCCCTGAGGGGGTCCCATTGCATCATTTAGCAGGAGAATGAGCAATGCAGGAGGAGCCGTGATGGTAGAGGCACTGTCTGTGCTCCGTATGGCATTCTTGGCTTCGGGTCCCACTCAAGCCCCACAGCTGTAGGTGGGAGCTCCTGGGCCTGCTAAAGCATCACACTGTGACATTTTTATCATCCGTCTAAGAGAAGAAAATAAATTTGCTAACAGAATAGAGCTGGCAGGCTCATACTACCTTGTCACATTCCAGACATCTCCTGGTCTGGCCTGAGCCAGAGCAAACCTACGTGTGGGCCAGAAAGCATGTGATGGACATGAAGTTGACTTAAATAGTCTGGGAGAAGAATGTGGGTTTTCTGACACAGGACTATGTAGGCATTATTATTATTATTATTATTATTATTATTATTACTGGAGATTTGATAAATGAAAATACATGGGCTGCCAAGGGAATGCGACCTCAGTTTCATTCTCTATAAGCCAAGGATATATTGACATGGGCAAAATGGCCTTGGAAGTTGTGCTCATTTTTTATGATAATGTACACAGGGAGGAAAAAGAATCCAAGCAAGCCCTACACATACACACGAAAATCTCAGTTTTCTATCTCTTGATGTTTGAAACACAAACTCCTTAGAGACGTCATACAAGGTGACATCTACTTATTTCTCCAAATTGGCCTCTTTCTTTCTTTACTGAATATATTCTGTGCCTTAACCCATTTCCCCCCACCCCTCTCTTTTGTCTGCCTTGGAATATCCTGTCCCAATATTCCAGACTCTGAGATTTTTGAAGTCCTATCCCTCTATAAAAGCATACTTCAAGTTTCATTATTTTAGTGAGGGCTTCTTGGGTGACTATTTTCTTTCATGAATATCTGTTAGTATGATTTGTACCATGCATTTTCACAGAGAAGGCCTTTTCTTGGATTGTTGCTAATGACATCTTCCTGTCCCCAGTTGGACTATGAATGATTTGAGGTTAGTCTTAGTGACTTCAACATCTAACAAACTGCCATTCTAAACACATTAAGCAACCAGAGTATAACACATTGATAGTACTGATCAGGAATGGTGTATTTCATGTTTTTGCAATTAAATTGAATGAATGATGGCATGGCGTTATTGTAGAGAACACAAATTAATGTGATGTTAAGATCACAAGGTTTCGTATAGTTTCCCTTCTCTTAGTGAGATTAATCTTTAAAACCTATTTTTGTTTATGTCTTTGGATTATTTCAGTAAAGAAAGGTTGTCATGTAAATTAAGGTTTGTTTTTGTTTTTGTTTTTGTTTCATGAAAAATGAAGTATGACTGTCAGTCCAATGCAGGTATCTTCAGAAAAAACTTTAAGAAGCAAAACCATATATATGGCAAATACACACAGATAAACACATACCCACGCATATGACTATAACTTAGCATGTGATAATTAGAACCGTAATACTTAAATCCATTCCTTCTACTGGAGTGATCCCAGGAGCATTGCATGAATGCAATGGTTTGCTCTGGAGAAAATTGCTTCACATTGGATCTTGGAGGTCTGAGGATATGTCTTGGAGATACGAGGGTGGGCTGGGGGAATATTCATGACCTTTTCCAGTAGAAAGATATTTCCAGTGTATAAATTCCACAGGCTTAATCTTCTTCTTGAACTCTTCTCTGTATTCCTTTTCCTGTGTCTTTTCTTTTTCCTTCCCAGTGTTGAGGTTGGCTCACCTTGACCCATCTCATTCTATCCCCTTTCCTTTTTTCATTTTCTGTTCCTCTCTTAGGCAGCAATGACCGTAAAATCCCACTGGACACAGTTATTTAGCAGTTTTATTAAAATAATATGTAATTTTACAATCACTATGCTGATGTTACATCATTTCCTTTTTATCTGCTACATTAAAATTATAGCATCTTTCTATCTACATATTTCACTAGCAATGAAATTAACGTGAATTTCTTTCATTCTAATATTAATAGTTTGAATGAAGTATGTTTTAATTTTTTACTTCTAAATGATGCATCAGGAGAAGGGATGAAACAAAGGATTTTTCTTTATGATGGAAAATGTGGCCATTTCTATTAAAAAATTTCTCTCTGCTATGAGGAATGAATGAAGTTGATAGATACTTTATAGAAATATGTTTTACAATTTGTAGGTGGACAAAAGTACTATATTTAAATTCATGTAAAAATCTAATAGAAATTATCTGAACAATAAAATAGCAGAGAGTGGAGGGTTTTTTTTTTTTCTTCTTTCTCTTGGTAGGATACTAAGTGTGTATGGAATTTATGTAAAATTCCAGCACATGGAAAACACTAGAAGACAAATCATTTTATTATTTTTTAAGATTTTATTTATTTATTTGATAGAGATCACAAGTAGGCAGAGAGGCACGCAGAGAGAGAGAGAGGAAGGGAAGTAGCCTCCCCGCCGAGCAGAGAGCCTGATGTGGGGCTCGATCCCAGGACCCTGGGATCATGACCTGAGCCGAAGGCAGAGGCTTTAACTGAGCCACCCAGGCACCCCGACAAATCACTTTAAACTATGTAAGTTAATGGGTTCTTTTATAAAGAAAGTGCATATGTTATATTTATTGAGTATAGATAACTTGAATATAATAGCAAAAGTATCTGTGAGCAGATATGGGATATAAGGTATTTAATATTTTTTTTTTTTCTGATTTACTCTCTTGTATACATGTTAGGGACTATGTCTTTAAATTTGGCCTGGTGCATTTCGTTGAGTACAGAGTACGAATGCTTGCAAAATATTCTTGGCCAGAGGTTGGAAACCTTTAGATTTAATGAGATTTATATTAAGAACCCAGGCCAGTTGTTGAAATGACAGTAGATGATGCCTGAGTATAGGTCTATAGAAATGTTATCATATTTGTTGGTGCAAATTTTAAAGAAATCTACTTTGGGGGTCAGTATGACTGGTGGTGAGATTGAGTTCTGAGAAAGCAGTGTCTGTGTTACACTTTCTATTGTTCTCAGGGCCCCAAATATAGGAGAAAACTTTATTAAATGCTGTTTTTAGGAGATGGGAGCTTTAAAAATAAAGATGGGCTGCTTGCTCTCACTCTGTGAAATGTTACTTGTACTCTAAAATAATTGAAAGTAACTATTATTTTTTTGAGAGTAACTTCAGATCTTGAATCAAGAATGTCATGTATGTATTTTAAATTATCTATTACTATATAATAAGTCGAGGAGACTATATTAGCACTGACTTGTCATTCATTTTAGCTCTCAAAATGACAGCTTTCACTTGAACAACTTGTAAGCATTGTTATTTTGCCTACCCCCACCATTATGAACACATTAAAATGCAAGATCGAAATATTGGGATCAGTTGAAAAAGCTGCCAGGTCTTTACTAATAAACTATCTTTTATGATAAAGTCAGAATTTATTCTTTGGAGCAAAACAATGACAGGTATATATTCTTAATTTGGTCTGATTTCACTGTCTTCTAGAGGCTCGAGGAAGGTTAGAAAGGAAGTTATGGGATTAAAAAAATATTTAATCTAAGTTGTAAAGGAGCTTGGAACCACACCACGAGCATCATAATTAACTTTAATAATTATAAATGTAAATGCAGACAAGCCACAAGGTTTTAATGGTGTGCCACATGCTTCTGCTAATTATTTTAGAGTTTGGACACATTCAGTGCCAGCTAATTATAAACCCTGCTATGGAAATCATCTGTTTATATTAGACTTATTGATCTCTAGTGTTTAAGCAATATGAAAAGGGAAATCTACAATGCTGGACCATCTGCTTTGTATTCCTAATTGCTTTTAAGGAATCAAATATATAAATAGTCAGCTTTTTATATATTGGGCTTCAAACTCTTTCAAGAAACATATTGTGCAAACCCAAGTGAATAAAAAAAAAAAAAGCCTATTTAGAATGTTGTTTCCCTCGCTCCTTTCAAGGACCCTCAACCCCCATACCCACAAAATGCCCTCCTCTGACCTTTTTGCAAAATTTTCAAAGCACCTTCGTTTTTCCCAGATCTCACAGACTGGTCAAGGTAGTGGAGACTTCAGATGGTCACCCTATTTTAATTATATGTTTTCTTTTTCTTCCTAAGAAGGAGCCCTCTTTCCAGTCTGTCCCCACCTCCTTATGGTCTTGAATATTTATTGCCGTTTCACACTATGAGAAGATGGCAAGGAACAAATAAATGCCCAGGTGAATTGTTCTGTCTCTCAGGAGATATTTAACTTTATGGTAAATTAAATCTACTGGCATGTGGAGTTAATGCTGGTTAGTAAGACCCAACAGCATTACTTCTCATCACTAACATGCCTAGCGGTCAAGTCTGCTCTTAGGTGAGTTCTGTGTTTCTCCATGGAGGTTGGGTTTTAAATGAAAAGAGTTGACTTCTCAGAACGGAAGTGTTTGCTTCATCCATCATTGCCTGGGTGGTTATTATTTTAGAGTGTTCCAGTAACTGGCTTTAAAAAAAATCTACATATTGGAAAAGACTTCTAAAAAAATCCTTATTTGTCCCTTTGAGACACTCCTATTAAATCATAAAATTATTGGCTTAAAATAGTTACTCCTATTGATTAGTCCTATTAAACTAGTAGTTCCTCTTCCTAGTGTTCTACCACTCACATATCCCACCAACACTAGCAACTTGAGGTTAATAATTAATACATATTATATATGTGTTATATGACTGTATGTAATAACTACTATATATTCTCCCTCGGTTTGGGGTCCTTTATTAGCTTTTGTTAACAATAGAAAGTTAAGATTGATTTGTAATTTTTTTTTAAAGATTTTATTTATTTATTCGACAGACAAAGATCACAAGTAGACAGAGAGGCAGGCAGAGAGAGGAGGAAGCAGGCTCCCTGTGGAGCAGAGAGCCCAATGTGGGGCTCGATCCCAGGATCCTGAGATCATGACCTGAGCCGAAGGCAGAGGCTTTAACCCACTGAGCCACCCAGGCACCCCTGATTTGTAATTTCATAGCAACATTCCATGATGTAAGTCTGAAATGAAGTTTTTAGCTTTTTAAGCACATTTTTCTTTTAGTCATATAAAAGTTATAAATTTTGTACTAAGGGATTAACAGAAGAAAAGTTGCCAGTCTGCCCTCCTTTTCTAATGATACACTTAAACACCAGCACAGAAGCCTTAGACAGGCTGAAGTTTAATAACTAATTCCGAATAGTTGACCAGAAAGCGTACAGAGAAGAGTCACTCACACTAGTTGTAAGAATTAAAAAAACCCCAAACAAAAAAAACAAAAAACCCCAACAACAACAACAAAACCCCCCCAAAACAAAACAAAACAAAAAAACCCAGCAAAAAGAACAAGTGCCTTTACTGGTGTTTGGGAAGAGGTACTGATGCGGTTCCTCATGCTCTAAGTAGAAGATTTAATTTCGAAGTATCTGCTACCATCAGTAATGGGAAGTCACATATTTTGGGTAAACATTTGTACAATGTATACTTATATACAGACGCATGTGTATCCCTAGGTTTGTTAATATAACTAGTTATGCTAGAATGGTTGTGACTTTTCTGTGGCAAATTCTGTCAGAAATCTGCTCCTCTGAGATCTTTTATCTGCCTCTCACAAAGGCCCTGCTCATTCTGCTTTTTTCTGTAGTTTCCGATGGATGTTCTCTTACCTACCACTTAGGCCTTGTACTGTGGGCTGCCGGTGTCTCTGAGTTTTAATCTCGGCACACGTATAATTGTAGGGCAGGACGTCTGCATAATCTAAGTTCATTCTAATCAGATCTACAGGTTTCCTTCAGCTCTGCCGTGAAAAGAGAATATTCAAAGTCAGAAAGAAATTAGGAGCTTTGTTAAAAGGTGCTTTAAACAGCTCATGTTCCCCACGCCCTCAAAGAAAGTTACAAATCAAGAGAGCACAATTGGTAGCTACATTATCAAAGCCCTTCTGATAATGCTACCATTTAAATTGGATAATATTGTTTAATGGGCTTTTTAAAAGCAGCCATCCTTTGGATCTGACACTCCAGCATGATTATCTTCCATTCCCATTTAAGATTACAACAGTCCGGTGATAATTATAACATCCATTTCCATCTGGAGTTCAAGGAACTCGTACATGTGAATATGGAAAGAGAGTTGAGCGGCTTCTGCTCGTAAAGTGGACACTAATTTGATATTTGTGACACCTGCCATTCTATTTTTCATTTGGATAGCCTGCATGAAATGTCTTTTCAACCCAGGTCTTTTCTTGCTTACCAGCAGGTTGGGAGAGCGTCCTGAGATTTGGCTTCATGATATTGCTTTTATGGACACCAAACATAGAAACATAGAAAAGTTACTGTCACCCAGATCTTATTTTCTGTAAACTGAGATAACTGCAAAGATGCAGTTTGCCCATTTCTTACTGTTATTTAACAGAGCTTCATTCTCTTGGTATTAAACTCACACAATTCCTAATTTCTCTCAATTTGTCCTGAAGAAACAAACATGCTTAGTACTAGTTTTTTTGTTTTTGTTTTTGTTTTTGTTTTAAATCTAGGACCAAAGACAGTGCTTGATACATAGTAGGGCTTTAAAATTTGTTAAAGTATTATTGAACAGATGAGTTTAACAAATATTTAGGTGATCACCAGAATTCTTATTTAGATCAGCTGTCAAAAAGTAAGGAACTATTGGGTTGAACCAGGTGAAAGTACATTTTTATAAGTAAAAAACAGTTGAGCCTCAGCTACTTTGTATGGTTCAACTTAATGCTTTCTGATACAATGGTCTTTTCCCTCATGTCTTTTTTTGGCAAATGAGAATGGTTTTATGTTTTTTACTTTTTTATTTTTTTCTTTTAAATGGAATTAAGCAATTCTTTCTTGACCATAGTAATACAGTAAGGAAAGCCAAAGTGGTAGGGCAAAGCTGAACAATGTGACTTTTATTGATTAATTGTGTCTACTTTATCAGCCGTAAAATGGGAAGTCTGGCATGTGGTAACACAAAGTTTCTACCTTAACGATTATTGACCAGTCTACTTTGCAGATTCTATTTTGTGCCCTTTGCATGTATAGTTGATATCAGAGTCACTTTTTTTTTTTTTCTGGTCACATAGGATTTCTTTCCATTAGAAAAACCCACCTTGGGTGTTGGGTTGGGTTATGTTAGTCTGTTAAATCTACATCCTGTAGTATTACCTATACCTGTCCATCTTCTGGGTTGTTGGAAGTCTTCTTTTTGAGTTTATTGAAGAAATTAGCAGATTAATGGTGAGATCTATAACCTACCCTCGATACCAGACATTTGGAAAGAGGAATAAACCATGACATGATCTGCAGTAATGATTGGAATTTCATGTGTCCTGTTCCTTGAATTTTTTTTTTAAATATTTTATTTATTTGACAGAGAGAGAGGGAACACAGGCAGGGGCAGTGGGAAAGGGAGAAGCAAGCTTCCATGAAGTGGTGAGCCTGATGTGGGACTTGATCCCAGGACGCCAGGATCATGACCTGAGCCGAAGGCAGATGCTTAATGACTGAGCCACCCAGGTGCCCCTGTTCCTTGAATTTTATAGCTATCAATACAAGTGCTGATTCATAAAAGCCATTTTCAAACCATATTTAAAATTGCATTACATATTTTCTATCCTACCTTGGCTTTGAGATGGACCGATCATTCCTTGATTCTTGGAAATTTGGATTTACGAGGTTCTCGTCATATGTCTCCCCATGAACTCACACTTTGAAACTAGTGTGGCTCTCTCACACATTCTGTATTTTGGACAATAATCTCCTAAATACTAATCACCTAAAAGGGGTTAAATATTATCAGAATATTAAATTTGAAATTCACTTTGTGCTCATCGCATGTTTTTTCTTTATAAATTATATATGCTGATCATCTCTTATTCTTTATTTCTGTAGTGAAATAATTTAAACTCTCAACTCTGATTAGCATTAATAATGTTACTAACTTCAGGCTTTTGGAATGAAAACCATTAGGGTGAAAATGGAAACTCAGTAAATTTCCTTCAGTGAAGACTGAATCTCACTCCAAGAATCCAGTCAACCCCTAGTGAGGCTGTGATGTCCTCCAAACGTATAAAACATAGGATGAGATAATTGAATTTGGCCTCTGGGGTTCTAAGGAGACCACAGTCTGGGGATGCATGGTGTCCTCAGAGAATCAGGACAAGATTGCCACTCATACAATTCATATAATCTTGTTTTTCAAGCCCCTTCCAAACTTTCACATTAGAATCCCAGAAACAGGACTCTTTGGGTAGAGAACACACACATACATCCTTCCTTTATTTGTTTTTACATTAGGTATAATAAGAATGGGATGGTTGTGCCATTTTACATTATTTCTTTTATATTACAATGGGAGCTCCCTCACTAAATTTTGAGTTTCTGGCAAACATTGTGCAATAGCCAAGATATTAAGCTCGCCTAGGTTAAGAGGAAGTTGGACTGACCCCCCCTTTCCCAACTGTAGTGGGGCTTTAGAGGAGCTGTAATTGGGGTTCATGAGATGAGATCAGGCAATCCCTGTTAATAGTTGGTTCATTGCAGAAGTCTTTGGGGTGGGGGGAGGACAAATAGGAATATTTTAGAGTTGGAAAATGAACGTCAGAAACTAAACTTTCATCTTCTTTGATTACATGATGGAAAGGGTTAAAATCTTCTATGTAGATCACTGAAGTTTTATTATATAAGATGACCTTAGGAACTGTCATCTCCCTTGAATTTATACAAAGAATTCAAAGTAAAGGTTTTCTAGGTTACACTTCTTTTTTCAACCCTTTGTCCTGTCAGCTCAGTCCTTGATATCTTCATCTGCCGACATGCCCAGATGTGCAGTGAATGTTGATTTGAGCTGGCCCCTCAACCCCTCCCTGCTGGTGTCATTAAAACCAGGGAGGCAGCGGCTCCCCTGGCATCTTTGGCACGGCTTGGCTTTACACTGTGGACTAAATTATTGATGAAGAGCACTTCTGTCGCAGTGTGTTTTACCCACCTTTAAATGAAACAGTGAGGATTGAGCTGTCACTGCCTCCTCACTCCCTGCAACTTCTACATGACATTTATGATGTGGTTCAGATTGCACCGAAGCAATTAATTTCCAGTGGAGTCCGCACTAAGAATGACGCTCCCTGACAATTACCGAGGGCTGGTTTCTCAATGAGCATACGACACACTCATCAATACTGTACACAAAAGGAAAACATCACAATTTATGTAAAAGGGTCTCTGGGATTTGTGATCCTTTCCTCCTCCTCAGAGGGAGTTCTGGATTCTAGGACTTTGTTTTCGTATTGTGCATTTGGTCCTTCTCTGTGTTTTCTCTGAAAGGATCGGTGGACTTACCTTCTTCGCACACATTTTACAGATGCCTGCCAACATTTCCCTAAGATTTCGTTGGCTACATTATATATTTATTCTACATAAAGCTTTTGTCTGCTTGATTTTGCCAGTAATATTATTCGATATTTGCATTCAGTTGCTCAAATAATTCTGTTACCCTGATACGTTTTTCGATTCCTCTAGTGAATGAGATAAGCAGCATATGTATGCGTACATGTGTGTGTCTGCATCTGTATATGTATACTTAAGTATGTCTATGCATATGTGTGTTGTGTGCGTATATGTGTTTATATGCATATTTTTCAGAGAATCCAATGAATATTTCAAAGCATATGAAATTTAGTATTTGATCCGTTATTATGAAAAATTTTTCTTGCCTTTTTCCTTTTAAGGATTTTTAAAAACTTAATTCAGATTAGCATGGGGGCAAAGACAGCGTTCATTATATAATGTTTTAAAAGACATGCAGTTTTAGCATGTTTGAGAATAATGGGATAGCATCAACCTAGTCTATTCATATCATTTAAAAATTCTCAAAATGATCTTATTGGATAGATTTAAAGATATTTGTGGTTAGCCTGTCTATTCTTCTGAAGGCTTGAATAGAAATTATTCTCTTAAAAATATATTTTCCCTGGCTTCCTGTTGGCAATATTAATTTTTGTAATCAACTTTTTCCTCATAGGTAGATTTCTGTTTGGTCCACACCCTCTCTTACTCAGCAAGAGTGTATTGTGAATTAAAGTTTGTCATTTTTTATTTAGTTCTCATTTAAATACCAGTGCTTCAGAGCCAGGGGTTAAAACTTTAACAGGCAAAGTGGAGTCATTCTCTGTGAAGGTGCTTCGGGAAGGAGCTGCATCCATCTCTATTGCAAAGGCTCCATTTGGCTAGATGTTAAGGAGTGGGGACTTCCGGGGGTAAACTTCAGACAAGATCTGGGAAATAGAGTGTGTACTAGGAGACTGCAGTTTGACAAGACATATATTGTGTCAATCAGATATTGTGTCAATCAGATAATTGAGGATACCAAGAAGCAACACTATCACTTTAGTGAAAATCTAACTGTGGGTCAAAAGGTATTTTATGTGCCTTTAGTCACCCTCATTGTAGCCTCTGCCCTCAATGCATACTCACTTTCAACATTCTTCTAGTGGGGTGAGCCAAAGGATGAGAGAGTACTTACCCTATTTGTCTCACTCAAATTCACTGTTTTTAGCCCTGTTGAAATCAAGAGACACGGAAGATGAAGCATCTCTCCCTAGAATTCAGAATTTGAAGAATTTCAAAATTCTTCTTTAAGGCTATTTATTATACTAAATCACTTTTCCTGTATTTCAAGAGATGATGGTTCAACCAGATCAATTTCAGGAAAGAAATCCATCTTAGTGTTACCTCCTCTTGCCTCAAATAATATGTACATTTTGAATGAAGAAAAATATAGTCTATTTTTGGCCCACCATTTGGTCCAAAGTGATGCATTTCCAAAAAAAGAAAATAAAGGAGAAGAAAAAAAAAGAATAAAGAAAACGAAGGAAGGAAGGGAAGAAGGAGAGAGGAAGGGAGGGAGGGAGGGAGGAAGAAAAGAAGGAAGGGAGGAAGGGAGGAACCTCTCATTGCTTTTGTTCACAATGTTTTGGGCACACTTGTGCATGCACTCATACACATACATACACAAATAAGTTGATAATGGCGATGCTATTTGGAGATATTTTTTAGTAAACCATGCCCCCTTTGACCTAAGAGATATATGAAGTCTTTGAGATATCAGATAAGAAAATTTTAATTATGATATATCTAAAAAATAATAATGATGATACATTTTTTTAGAGAGAGAGCATGCATGTGTGGGAGCATGTGCGTGTAGGGGCAAGGGGAGGGGCAGAGGGAGAGGGAAAGAGTCTTAAGCAGGCTGCACACCCAGGGCAAATTTGCATGTGGGAATGATCCCATGACCCTGACCTGAGCTGAAATCAGGAGTCTGTCACTTATCCAACTGAAGACACACAGACACCCCAATAATGTACATGTTTGAGTACTTCCTCTACCTACCAGCCACCATGTAACAACATTATTTTCTTGACTCTGTACAACAGCTTTCTGAGGCACTCGTATCATTTTTATTTGAAAGGTGAAGAAAGCAAGCCTTAGAGAGTTTGCTTGGTTTTTTCAAGGCCACATAGCCAGTTGGTAACAAAGTCAGGACTCGATCTTAGGTCTTTCTAACATCAAAGCCCAACTTCTTACTGGTCTATTATATTAGATTCTTTGGTGGGTATACTTTATTCTTTGTTTTGTATGAGTCTTAATTTCTAAAGTTATTTATACTTGTGCAGAAAAAAAAAAAAACTGTTGAGCTAGTTCAGCCATGGATTTTTTTTTTGGTCTTCTTCATTGGAATCTAGAATCTAGAATCTAGAATCTGGGGCTCATTCTTTGCCTTTTCCATATAATACAGATAGTGGTAACTATCTGTAGAAGAAAACATGATCAATGACACTTGTAAAACTGCACAGTTTATGCTTCAGAGGGTTTGTTAGAGATTTTTTTTTAATGTGGAGAAACATAAAATAAAAATAAACATAAAATAAAAAAGTGGTAAGCTTAGATTATTATTTTTTTAATGTGGAGAAACATAAAATAAAAATAAACATAAAATAAAAAAGTGGTAAGCTTAGATTATGTGATTAGTTATATAAATAACTAATAATATATAATAACTAATAATTTATACTAGAATAATATAAATAGTATAAATAGAATTTATACTAAAATTTATACTAGAATATACTAGAATTTATACTAGAATTCTACCATTATTTAGTACTCAGCTAATTTAAAAATCATTTGTTTTACTCTACATCCCCAATAAATCATAAACCTGTAAGACTTTCCTTTTCATTTAATAATTTCTTCTACCCACATTGTATCTCTTTGGCTCACTTATTCTGAGTGTGTGAGTCAGGTAACTGAGATTTTCCAAAATAATGTTCCTGAGATCTTCCAGAATGAATTTGAGACAGCTGGTAAATCACCTGAGACTGTTGTGTTTCTCATTGACCCATAACTATAGAGTTGTGAATGGAATGTTTTCTCATTGGATTGAAGTTGTTAATGAAGAATAAGTAAATGCATTTACTTGTTACAGGTTGAATGGTAATATAGCGTGGTTATATTTTTTAGAAATATAACATGATCTGGGAAAATAAAACCTTCTTAGATAAAACAGTGTGACAGTAGAAAGTAGAAAGAGTTGGAATATGATCTAAAGACCCGAGTTCATATCAAAGATGCTCTACTTACTTGCTCTGTAATCCTGAGCAAATCACTTAACATCTGAAATTGTTTTACCATCTATAAAATGAGGATAATTTCCCCTGACATTACCACTTCTCAGGTTATTAGAGTTTCAGTAGCCAAGATATGGAAACAATTTAAATACCCATTGATGGATGAATAGATAAAAATATGTGAGATATATGTATCTCAGATATATCTATCTATCTAGATACACACACAACAAAATATGATTTAGCCATGAAAACAAGTGAAATCTTGCCATTTGTGACAACATGGCATTATGCTAAAAGAAAGAAGTCAGACAGAGAAAGATAAGTACTGTATGATTTCTCTTATACGTGGAACAAAAAAAAAAGACCCCACCAAAACCAAAAACAAACAAAGCGAAATACCCACTAAGCTCTAAGCTTGTAGATAGAGAACAGATTTGTGTATAGAAACAGGGGTGGGAGATGGGAAGTGGGATACATGGTTATAGGGTGTCTAGAGAGAAAAAAGAGAAGCCAATATTTTATATTAAATTAGAGACATTGAATTGGAATCTAAACTTACGGAGTTCAGAGAAACTTTTGCGAGCTAATTTCCAACAGTAATAAAAACTAAAGCATCTAAGCTGAAATATCCTTTTTCTATATATAAGAATAAAAATAATAGTATATTAACCAGTATCAGCACACCTATAATTAAAGGAAAGACAGTAATAGGAAGATGAGGAAAGATGTCAGATAATCTTAGTTCTAGTATATCTAGTGCTTTCACTGTATGTTTCAACATTTTCAAATGATTTAACTTCATTTATCTTTAATTTCCTTGGGGGGAAAAAGGAAATGATGTATTTAGAAAACATTTTCAATGGTAAACTGCTAGACGAATATCAAGGCGCCATTACTAGAAGTTTTCATATGTATTCTACATGATATATCCATCTAAACTATCAAACTCAAGAAAAGAAAGAGGGGGGTGTAACAGAATTGTGTTTAGCATCATAACAGAAAATTCAAATTACCTTGACTCAAGCAAAATAGCTTTTATATAAAATAGCATTAAATAAATGCTATCAAACAAAATAGCATTTATATAAAATAGCAATTATATTTATATAAAAGCAGAGGTTGTAGTCTAGGGTAGATAAGGTGTTCCTATCTTGTCTTGTGGGATCTGGTCTCTTTCCATCTTTCTGCTCTGCCTTCCTTACCTTGTAGCTTCAATCCTCTGTATCACCATATAGCCTAAAATTGACTATAAGAGGTCTAGTCATTGTATCTGTATTCAAGGCAGGGAGTAGGAGGAAGAGTTGGGAAGGGCTAAAAGGACCAAGGAAGAGGACCAGGGGAAGGTCAAAAAGAGCCCTTTATAAAGAATTTTCCCAGAGCGCCACCCCATGATTGCTACCTATAATTCATTGTGAGGCTGGGGAAGGTTTTCTTCTAGTTGGTAGATAACTGGAGTTCTCTTGGTGAATGAGGAGATCATGGATATTGTGTAGGCAACCAGTGACCTATGCTATGGGACTATATGTGATTTGGATGATCTCCATGGTAGGCTATGTGTAGGGTCTACAGTTCAAGGTCTATGACTATTTGATATAATGGTGGTGATTTTTAAAATTTTTGTCTATAACATTTCCAACCTTGATTTTTTTTAGCAACTAATTCAGTAATGATGATTGTAAAAATTACCATTTATAATTTTACTGAGCATACTTTGTTTAGAAAAATTATATTTTTATTATGCTATCTTGGTGGCATTATGGTCACATCTGAGTTAGGGTAACAAACATGCATTATGAAATAAGAATCTCTCCCTCTTTAGTTTTCCAGGAAATTATGTTAATTTTTTAAGAACCAATTTTAGCATGGAATATTTGGGTAATTCCAGATTTTTCCAGCTTTTGAGGAGACATATGGTTACTATTAACCTTACCTGAGCTTACTTGCTCAAAAGTGATTTCAGAAACCTTTAGAAACTCCATTAAATAAAATGAGTAAATCCTGATAAGTGAGTTAATATACATAAAACACTTAGAATGGTTCTTAGCATAAAAGTAACTTCTCCATAGAAGTAGCTTTATGTTGCATTATTTTTGGTGTTAAAATGGCATTTATTAATAAATATACTGATGCATTTTTAAAAAGAGAGGGTTAAAAAAAATGGATGAATATACTTTCTCCTTCTAGGCCTTATAGGACAAAACATATTGACCAATCTAAACCTTATTTAATAATGAAGTTTCTCTAAAAGGAACATTCAATACATTTCTCTCTGTACCATTCTCCAAATTTAACAAATTCAGTATGCTTACTACATAGAGCTATAATCATGTGATACTTAGAGTGTAATTCTTCTTTAAGCATGTATAATGGATATTGCTATGCTTTTTGCTTGCCCAACATGTGAAGTTCTGACCTACATGGGTTGAATTACTCTTTTGTGTGTTTTGACAGGCAGAATCATACTTCCCAGTAAAGAGACTGTAAGGTCAGTGTCTCTTCATCCTCAGTGAGTGAAGAGCCATTGACTGGATGCTCCATCCTGGAATTTCAATCAAGATGATGCTATAAAGATCTACTGGGGGACTATGGTGCTGGAGTAGAGTGAAGTCAAGTTCAGACCACCCCTGTGGTATGACATGGTGGGGTTCTCTGCTGCTTACCCACCTACCTCCTATAGTTCCCAAGTACATTCCCAGCTAATTCTTCACTTGGCACATCAATTACATGAGGCCCTATATATCCTTCCAATAATTTATTTTCTGTTTACGTTAGTTAAATCTGACTTCTGTTACTTGCAACTGAGAACCTTGATGAGTTCATCATACACCAAAAGATTAAGAAAAAGAAATGCAAAAAATATATGAAACATGAGAAATGAGAGCTACTTTTTGAGTAGAGATTGTAATTCAGTGAGATGAGGAAACATTAGAAGTAATAATACTGCATTAGTTTTCCTTATCTTTTTCTGATTACATTTTTAGAAAATACGAATGGGACCCATAGCTTGGAAGCCCCTTTTCACTGAATTGCTTGGCATATTTATTAAAAGTGTCATTTTCTCCAGTGAACTCAAGCAAACCTAAAAGATCTGTACCTACTTGTTTTATAAGTATTAGCAAAAAAAAGTGCCAAATAAACATCTCTCAATTCTACTGGTAATGTGGCTGATGTTCATAATATAGTTGTCTCTTTTCCTATGGGAAAGAGAAATGAGCTTTAGATCTGAATGTTGAACCTTCTATTAATGACAGATTTTTCTGGTCAGAATGGAGGCAAGTATTTCCTTTGTCATCCTGACTGATTTTTCACTTTCGCTGCTGTTCCATAGGACAGCCAGGAGAGATTGCTATAGAACTAATTAACCTCTGATAGACAGATTGAACCAAATACCAGAAGAATTCAGAGAATTTTTTATTAGCTCTTAGAAAACATAACCAAAGTCTAGAAACATGTGGATAGCATTATTGTATTAACAAATACATAAGGAAATTTTCTTGCTTATTTGAGCCAAATTAGTCTATTTAAGAGAATCTGTTACACTCTTTTCCAGACTATACATCAGATGCTTGATGTGTTGGTATGTGCAGAGGTATGTGTGAAATATTTCCTGTGAAGGAAGCACTATGCTTTCATAGACCTCTATTGTCTCCGAGTAAGCTACCACAGGGGAGAAATAAGGGTCATATGTCATGTATGCATAGCCAAAGTATAGAAGATTTATGACTTAGTGAATATGTAGATATAGTAGTGTTCTTGACCAACTTGGCAAGCTGTCCTTGAGTATGTCTGAGGTTTCACATTAAAAAAAAAAAAAAACCAACTTCAAAGAGAGAAAGAGGCAAACAATTATATACATGCTGTCTGAATAATGGGGTAGCATTCTCTGAATTCACAAACATAATGACTCTTCATCCCATTCTCTTGGGAGAGTGGGGTGAGAATTTCCATATTTTGCTTTCTAGGCACTTTCAAAGCCATTTACTGTTATAATTCATACACCATTGGATTAAGGGACATATGTCTCTAATATCAGTCGGATCCTATATGGTGGACTTGCTGATTAAAAGAAAAGAAAAAATAAATGAAAAAAAAAAAACAACTTAGGGTCTCATTTGAGGTGAATCTTTGTACTTCGAAGTGGAGAATGGTAGGACAGAACACCTATTTGCTTCATCCTATACCAGCGAGATAAATAATATATCTTACACTGATTGGCTGACTTGTGCTTATTACAATTCAGGCTTCCTTATGGCTTTATATTGTTCTCAGGTCTCCCTGATTAGGAACAAGCTAAAGATGTTTTAAGATTTTCCATAAAGGTGCTTGATCCTGAAGAGCTAATAGGTGATGTTAGAGGAATATTTTGCTAGGGAATGAGTGCTGCAGGATTTTCTGGCAAAATATCTGTTTTTCTTACAGAGGTTGACCACATTTTGCTACCAGTACCTACTATGTAGTAGCTTTATTTCCTAGCACTAGCATTCTGCTCATTATGGTGCCTGTAGTATGAAAATCCTACAGTAGTATTTTTCCCTTCTTGCTTCTCATGATCTTTTGTTAGAGCTCACATTCCAGATAGTTCTGCTGCTTTTATCCTTTGTGGATTTTTTAAAGCCCTTGTAGCTTCTCCCTCTCACTCAAGCCATTATCTAACTCTCAAGTCCAAAGAGTACATTTTCTGAAGTATGCATTGACTTCCAAACTGCTCTATACTACCCTTAGATTGCTATTCTTGGAGACCGTCCATTTTCCAAACTCTAAGAATTCTTGGCAGCATAGGCAACAAAACTGAAAACTGTTGGAGTCATTCCTGGCTCTCCCTCCTAACCCTCACATCCAGTCATTTGCTGTATCCTTTTCCTTTCTCCTTCCAATGCCTCATACATCCTACTGAGGTTTTCCATTCAGATGTTGTTTCCATTTATGTTTGCATTTACTTGTTTGGATTACTGCATCAGGCTGTTAACTGAATTCTCCATAACTTTTTCTACCAACTCCAAAGCATATCACCACTAGATTGAGCTTCTTAAAACATAGATTTGCATCTATTGACTCATCGATGGAAACCCCATTTTTTACAGCACCAGATGCTCCGGGCTTATCTCCCAACTCTTCCCCTCCTGCCTCTACCTTTGAGCCCAATTGGGATACTTGATTTTCTCTGAACATTTTCTATGACTTTCCACCTCCAGCCTTTATCCATGTTGTTGCCTCATATGTGGGGTTCTTTTTCTTCATTGTTCTTCTTAAAAGTCTTATAAGGAGGCCAATTCCATGTAAATTGTTTTCTCTGTCATGAAGACTTCCTGATGGCCATACCTGGAGGCCACCTTTACCATCTTCTTTGAATTCCCATGAATTTTTTACTGACAATCTGTGCCATCTATTCTGCTTCAGGGGAATTTGTATACTTGTCACCCTCCCTTCTCTCTTGGAAATTCTTCTAAGGAAAGAACTCGTTCTCATATTTGTCTCTTCTACATTTTCTAACTTGATGAATTTCATATGGTAGGAGCTCAGATATTCATTAAAGAGAATTCTTTATGATCTAGGGAAAAAAGAACATTCTTTTTAAGTCACTTGACCTAATATTAACATAAAACTCTGTGAGTACTTTGTTTATTTTATGAGAATAGATTTTTCCATAAGGTCCCATCAGGCAGAAGTATATGAAATGAAATAAAAATATTAGACAAAAGAGACTATTGTGGATTCAGTTTATATTACCTAAGTGTACCCTGAGATTATCTCTATTTGTAACCCACAAACCAGAATATATCATGGTCCTTATACTCATTTTGATCATTTTGATAGTAGAGACTTTGTTATGGGACTGTGTAAATTAAAAATGTTCTCTCACATATCACACACATTTTCCTCCTGTCTTTTGGAGGAAGAGTTGTTCCTGTGTCTTTCCACGATTAATGCCACAATCTGTGCATTTTTTTTTTTAAACCTTATCCCTTTCTGTCTGTTCTGAGACTTACACCACAAAGTCTTTCTTCTTTCACAAGTCTTTAAATTCTCCCCATTTCCACTAACTGCTTCCTTTCAGCCAAAAAATGTGCTCAAGTATTCGCTTACTTCAACCACAGTTTTTCCTAGCTACTATAATACTTTCTTTTTTCCCAGCACCACCAAACTCCCTGCAAACAAAGTTGATTCTGGGTTCTTTCATTTCTCTGCTCTGCATCTGTTCACTGTGGTTGGGTTCTACATTACCTCCCTACTGATACTGCTTTTGGAAAGATACCTCATTTTTGATATCTAGGCATCTCTTTTTCAGTTACAACTCAAATACTTGGTGTTATTTTGAGAAAATCAACCACATCTTTCTTGAAACTCTTCTTCTTTCTGGAATACTACTTTCTCGTGATCCTTTTTCTGCCTTTTTTTTTTTTCAACTAATATTTATGCAGGACTATGTAGATACATTGTTTTAGACACAACAGGGATACAAAGGCATAGCCTATCACTGATCATTGTCTCAAGATCTAGTCTCGGTGGGTTGACAAGCTATATACTATGCATCAAAAGTTATATAATAAAATTTTACAGTTCAGAATAATTCTCATTTCAAGTGGATGTAACGTTTTGGCTATGATATAAATGTCTTAACTGTATAACTTTATTCAGAGGTTTCTACTTCAAATTTGTGTTTCTTAAAACAATGAGTTGAATTTTTTAAAAAGTCCCCCAAACATAGTGTTCTTATAAATATTTTCGACATTTCTCCAGGAGCTCCATAAAATCAGACTCTTCAGCAATATCAGAACTCTCCATATTCTTGTGACATGCCTAGTCACCTTGGGCTGCTTACCATTTCCTAAATATTTTGCCCGTTGCCCTTTCACTGTACTATCATCACTGCTGTGGAAGCCGTTCTCTAACGCGGCCCCAGCGATCCCTTCTTCCTGGTACTCATACCGATGTGTAATCTCCTCACCTTCAGCGTGGGTTGGATTTAGTGACTTGATGATGATGAATAGAAAATGGCAGAAGTAATACAATGTCGATTATGAGATTAGGTTACGAAGCTCGACTTTCTGCTTTGCGTGTACTCGCTTCCTGTCATTTTCTCTCTGTCTCTCCAGGTTTCTCACCCTCCAGAAGCCAGTTGCCTTGTTGTACGGTATTGCTGTGGAAGAGCCCACAGAGCAAGGGACTGAGACTGGTCAATAATCAGGTGAGTGGAAGTGCAAGTATTCAGAGAGACTGCAGCTCCAGCCAATAGCTCGATTACAATTTCGTAAGGTACCTTAAGTCAGAGATTCTAAACAGTACTGCACCCAGATTCCTAACCCACAGAAACTGTGAGATTGTAAATACAAGTTGTTTGTTGCTTTAAGCCTTTAGATTCTGGGATAATTTGTTACATAGCAATGGATAACTAATACATCTGCTTAAAATAACCTTCTGTTCTTTTCAGTAATATACCTGGTTATAATACTACCTACTCAGTCCCCGCTGAAAATGTTTCCTTCTTCATCTGCACACCTATAATATTTAGCAGATGGCTCTCATTTTTACTTAATGCACCTTTTTCCTTATTTACATCCCTGAGAAGAT
The DNA here is from genome assembly GCF_963455335.1 of Martes martes. Taxonomy (NCBI): domain Eukaryota; kingdom Metazoa; phylum Chordata; class Mammalia; order Carnivora; family Mustelidae; genus Martes; species Martes martes. The sequence continues at coordinate 76,059,913 of NC_137896.1, read as the reverse complement.
AAATACCCTTAATGGTAGCCAGTGTTTCATATACATTCCCATAGCTTCTACAAAACTCAGCACAGTTTTCCGAACATTGTAGGAGTTTAATGTCTATCTGTTGAGTAAATAAAACAAGACTGTGCTTGATTAATCATCAAAATAAGTGTACAGGGCAATAATTATCATAGGATAAAGGATAATCACTTCCGAATTTCTAGTAAAGGCTTTTGAAAATTGGTAGGCAGAGAGGGATGATAAGTTCAGACTGGATTTATGAAATTGCACAGATACTGGAAGGCACAGAAGATGTTGTGAAACCAGTTAACAACTGGTTGGTGGGCAAAAAGAATTTGGATGAGTATAGCTGAGCAGTGGGCCCCTACCATGTTCTGCTGGATGTTTTGGTTTTAGACACAATGGCTTTTACTTCTTATGATCTCCATGAGTATTTCCTATAATCTTTAGGAAGACACGCAGGTGTAGCCCAGTAGCACCGAACATAGCACATAGTATCTGTTTACTAAATATTTTATTGGACTTGAAAATGTAAGCTGAGGAATGATTTTGCAGGTTTTAAGGGGTAAGCTTTGAACTTTATAAGCAATTGGAAGTCCTGAAGGCATCTGAGCAAGAATATAGCAATGTGTAAGTGGTTTAGTTAGATTATTCAGATGACAATGTGCATAAGTAGATACAGGGATTCTGATGAGTGAGAATAATTAAGAAGCAACTAGTTGAGTCATGAGCTTATAAACTGAATAGATCTTCATGTCTGGCATCTTATTTCTAAGATCTGAGTAAAACTTTTAAACAACAGACTCTCTTGAAATGTGTCATTAAAATATAGAATTAAAAGTCGCTTGGTCTTTAAAACTACAACTAAATTTTTTTGTGTAGGTCTAAGGGAATAGCTGCATTATTTCTACACTTTTACTTTTAGAAAGGGGATAATAAATTGACAAATTCCAATTTCTCTATTGTTGGTCAATAAGTCTTCAGAATTTGCACTTACAATAGGAAATATGTATGTGAAACAAGCTAACATCTGACTCAATACTTACACCCTACTGATAAGTCTTTTGAAAACTCACAGTATTATCAAGACTTTTTAAAAGCTCCTAGAGTGGAGAGATTCATTAGAAGCAATATTTTATTGAGATTCTGCAAGAAACAAGGGGGAACTCTTCTAGATGGTCACAGTCTATGACTTTCTGGAATTTTCTATCTAGTAGGAAAGCACTGGGGAAAGCCATTTGGATTTATCTACTTCTTGGTCTCCATAGCCCATAACATGGGGACAAAATTTAATTGACAGCTGCATCACTTCTAATATTTCACTGATGTGTCAAAAAATGAGGAAAATGAAAAAGATGAATATACAGGCAAAAGATGAGAGTGAGGAGTGAATAAAAGAACTAGAGAGAAAAAAATGAAATTAGAATGAGGTGTCTACAGCCCTGGAGGAAAGAGGAGCATAGGTAAGGTTGAAGTGTGACAGTGGTAGGGATCAATGTGGAGTCAAGGGCAAGAGCAGAAAAAAGAGTAGAAAATAGAACCAGTGAAAAAAATTAGCCAGGCAGGAGGAAAAATAAATTGATCTATGATAAAAGAAGGAAATGAAAGTAAAGGGTGAAAGGAGAAAAGAAAAGAATATACTTAGTGTTTAAATAGTACTTTTCATTTTCAGAAAGCTTTATAAATATTAACTAATTAACCCTCATTCCAGCCCTGGGCATAAGCATTATTATCATAGTTATTATTATTAATAACTGAATCTAAAAGGGGTCAGAAAGGGTTAGACACACAAAGCTTTAAATTTTGTACTTGTATTTTATTTCTCTGACATGAAAGCAGTAGCTGGAAGGAAAGTTTTGTTTCAAAATCTGGCAAGTCCATTATTGCTAGATGAGAACTGCATTATTTTGCTTCCCTCACCTTCATGACCTTAGGCCATTGCATCTAAAGATGTAGTCTGTGCATCTGGCTATCAGTAATTCTTCACCTGCAACTCATCCTTGATGGCGAGACCCAACAAAGAGCTTTCAATTCAGTTTCAGGAATTTTGATTGACAGGATTATTATTAGTATGATTTCTAAGAACAATGTGTAACTTCTCCTAAATACAATTTAATTGCAACTTGGCAGTAGAAAGGAGTTGCACAGTTTATGGTGGCCAACAACACTCAGTGTGTTTGTTTGGGACCTTTCCCCCTTTCTTTGATCCCACTGACACGGGATGGGAACTCTGTACTTAGGGACCATTTTTAGTGTTCCAGGTTACTAATCACACTCTTGCTTTTCTGGAGGGAAAATATTAGAAAATGGATTCAATAAATCTTTGCATGTACATAGTGGAATTCACTTTTTATTCTGGTTAGAATAAGCAAGCAATCACAAAGCTGTAATAATGTAAATTTTGCTTTCATTATGATCCTACCTCTGCAAGCTAATTACATTGCAGATACAAAGTCTGTCGACTTTCCTTCTCAAGAGTGATAAAGGAGACTGCTGGGTGAAATAGCCACTACTCATGTTTATTTCCAGAAGAATCCAATCTAGCTCAGAATCATCCTTGCTTTAAGAAGTGAATTTTAACATAAATTCAGGTAATAGTTTTTTAAAAAATGACTGATTATGTGTGTGTAAGGGGCGGTGTGCAAATAAGGTATATGTTGGAGCTGAAAACTCTGACTCCTTATAATCTATTTTCCCCCAACTCCTGCTTTTTAAAGCCAAGTTAATCTCCTATAGATAGTTTTTTTTTTTTTTTGCCTTAGTGCACAACACTTACCACTCAGTTCCTAAAATAACATTCCCTAATCCTCATATGGTATTCTTCAAAAACAGTTCTAATATCAAATTCACAGGTACAAAAAAAAAATATTGTGTAATTTATTATGCTTAAGTGGCCATCTCTTCTGTGAGACGCTAATCAGATGAATTTTTTATTTACTGAATTTGGAAAGTGAAGATGAACTATTAACCAATTGATCACCTAGTTAAGGTAAAAATGTCTTTATTATCATGTATCTTTAGGATCTTACAATTCTTTGAGACACTTTGCATAATTCTAAAATTACCAAAAAAGAGAAAACCTTCCACTTTCACTAATACATTTTCTTTTAGTCTAATATAATAAAACAAATACATCAAGGTTAACAAAATAAAACTTTAAATACAGCTTATGTATTCCCACAAAATTAATGAGACTGTTCTGGAGGTAATCTTCACTTGCAGCCGCATTCTGGCTTGTGCAAACTTTATCAAGGAATTTTATTCATTTCAAAACCTAGGTATCTTGGCTTCCCAATGTGTGTTTTAGTTAACTTGGTTTCAGGATCATCACCTAGATAGTTTCATAGATTTCTTCAGAACCGTCTTTGAAAATTAATGATTATACTCTAGAAAAATAATGATTTTTGAATTTGTAAAATTACTGTTTTCAGGATTTGATGAGAAAGCAAGATGACCCTCCTCCTTTCTTTTCTCTCCTAGGGCTCAGGAGTACGTGAGTGTATGTATATGAGTGTAAAAGAGTGTAGCTTGCAAATACCTTTTCATGATTTCTTTATATTAATAGCATCACAAAATTACTATGATTTCAAAAAGTCTTGCTTGTGTTCAATAACATTTCCTAAAATAATTTATTATGAAAAAAATGGTTTTGGAGAGCCTATTCAATGTCTGTCACTTTTTAAGAAATTCTATCTGTAAGAATCAAAATTTTGTGAGTCTGTGTACACAAAGAATGTGTAATCTTCATAAAGTGTAAGCCAAAATATATGGAATGGTGTGAATGAAATTTGAAATATCCAAGTGCATGATACCCCATTCTAGAACTTGAGAGAAGGGAGGGATCAAGACAGATTGATGGAGTCTCAAATTGATGATTCTCACTTACAGAGTTACATACAAAATTTTAATTACATGATATTGTAATAAATTATGAAAATCGTGCTTTTTAGAGCAACACATGCATATAGAACCAGTAAATTGAACTGTTTCCTGTGTCATAAATAGTATACATTCTCCACATACATTTCTACCTGACAGAACAGGACATTTCCTTTATATTCTGGTGCAGTAGGTAAGCAGTTTGTCTAACCAAACTGACTATATTTTGCTCAGGAAGCTGCTACGGGAGAAATCTGTCAGGTTCTACACATTCCAGACCTTTGCACAAAATACTTCTCTTTTCTTTCAAACTCATATGTAATGAGATGTGAATCAGAAAGTCTGTTTGGATTAAAAATCACTAAAGTTTAGAATCTCTGTAAAGGAAAAACATAACAAACATACGATGTTTGTATCATTATCAACTAATTCAAGGGTTTTTTAAAAAATATATTTCAAAATATTTTATGAAAATTTAAAGACTAACTTTAGGATTTATATTCGAATAAAAGCTTGAAAATAAGTTTTTTTCCTCAAGAGAGGAAAAGAGCAAGTATGTCATTCATGATGTTTTCCAAATAATATGAATGAAATAAAAATAATGAAGATTACTTGACCTCTACTTAGAAAACATTGTAAATATGGCCAAGAAGTCTGTCTTGACTTCCATTTAATTTACAAGAGTACAAATATACCATGACCTGTCATGGAAAACTAGGTGACACATTCTTTCTGTGACCATTTTTCCTAATCCCAAATTGACCATTAAAGACAGAATAACAATGCTGCATACAGTATGGGACGAATGATTTTGCTGGAATGAAAAGGTGAATTTACCACTGTTTGTTTAGTTTTGAGTAGCCATCCCTGGGAAAGAAGAAACTATTATAATGACATTTCTAGAATTAGGTCTTCTGAACTGGTATGAGAGATGGAACGATTTTTCTCTCCTGAAAGAATGTATAAGGTGCCGTTTCCGTGGCAAAAATATGGAATCTTGAAATGCACTATTTTTTCCCAGCAAGCAACCAGGCTCCACGCACATCCATCATTATTCAGTTTCAAACTAAAAAGTCATATTCTGAATATCAATTCCTATAAACTATGTAGCTCTCAATTATGGAATCTGAAACTGCTGGTTCCATGATAAAGGAACATGCTGTTTTGAAAGACCACAATTTGGTTGCAAGTAATCAATATACTATTTGGAAAGAAACCTAGATGTGCAGTGTGATTTAGAAATGCTGAGAGGATTGCACCAAAGCCTTCTACACAAATCTTGTTAAGTCAGGTTGTTCTTTGTCAGTCTTCCTTGGGACTGTTTGTTCATTTTCAGAGAAACCAGAAAATTTTCTGAATAGATAAAAGAACCCTCTTTTGGAATTTTTCAGGAAAGAAAAAGGACAATAATTTGTAGTTAAATATATCTCTACTTCCCCCCAGCTCCCCATGAAGCTTGCTGACATGGGTGTCCTGAAATGGAGAAAGTAAAATGAAGAATTTGAACTTCCCCTAGGCCAGAAACACCAAAGTGCTTGGAAGTAAGTATAACATAACTGATTTCCTTAATCAAAGGGAGAATGTCATGTTTACTGAGCATCCAGGTTGTTTTTCAAAGATGAATATGAAGTATAAGTCATTTTAATAACCATACATTGTCCCTATTTTAATTTTTATATCTGAGGATATGGAGAATCAGAAAATTAAGTACTATAGGTAATACAGGTAAAAAAAAAAAAAAAAATACCGGGACACCTGGGTGGCTCAGTGGATTAAAGCCTCTGCCTTCGGCTCAGGTCATGATCCCAGGGTCCTGGGATCAAGCCCCGCATCGGGCTCCCTGCTCACCAGGGAGTTTGCTTTCCCCCCTTCTCTCTCTCTGCCTGCCTCTCTGCCTACTTGTGATCTGTCTGTCAAATAAATAAATAAAATCTTAAAAAAAAAAACAAAACAGAGTCAGGATTTGAACCTGGTTCTTCATCATTTTAAGGCCCATTTGGAGGGCATTCCACTTGCTATGACACATGAAAGACAATGCCTCCAACGAGCTAACAATTTGTTATATACTCTACATACCCGCATTTTCTGAAGCTTGTTAAATCACCTGAGGAAGGGCATTATAATGAGTTTCCTTCAATGTAAATTTCGCCAGAGTTTTGGCAAAGCCACGGAGGCAAGGTGACTTTAATGATGTATTAGTTAATGTAAATTCAAATCTCTATGGTTGTTTTATTTCTTTGTGATGCTTGGCTGATCTGGAAAGAATGTATATCATGTTGACTGAAGGAGACTGGATGACAAAAATAGGATGAGGAAAATGGGGACAGGTTGCAGAGAAAACAGAGAGGAAAGGAAATCCTCATCGGATGACCTTACGGAGAATTATCTAGGTTCCTCGGCAATATGAATGGAATGAAGAGAATCTGACAAGAAACATTTTACCTGGCTTTCCTTTTAATTAAATTAGGGCCATTTGAATAACTAGCTGAATAATGGGGGTCTGGGGAAAAAAGGGCAGCAACCTTAAGAAACCTTTCCTCTTCACTGGTTTTTTAAAAAATCGTTTTGCAATTCTTTCAGTGCACCACTTTGGAAGGAAGCAGAGCTACTTTGCACAATGTAAATTAGTCTCAGAAACGTCTACTCATGAACACATTTTAAGGAAGACGAGTGTTTATCTTGGTCAAGACTAGTGAGACCACTGCTTTGGCACATGTTGCCCCAACCTTTCCCAACAGTGTGCCCTGAGCTCTCCCAGCCCGTTCCGTCTACCTGTGGGACTTACTGAGAACTGGTACAAATCCGCAGCCAGGCTGCCAGGTCCATGCTCTTGGGTTGGAACGTAATATTCCTGAGTGAAATTTCTCTGGGGCGTATGGACTGGTGGAAGTATTGGTCACTGCTTCGCGGTTTCTGCCTCAGACGTAGTCAGATGTCTTTGGATGTGAGAGGAAGTTGGTCGGGCCTGAGGCAGCCTGCTGTGGGGTGTGCCACAAAATTTCCCTTCACCAAGTCTCTATTTACTCATTTCAAGTGTGCTGATACTTCTCGGGGAATGGAAATAGGTTTTCAGTGGAATTCGGTTGTGAGAACCAGGGAGTTCTGCTGGTTTGGGTTTCACATGTCTTTCGTCAGCAAGGCCGGGAAGGTAAAGCGAGCTGGAGGGGCTGAGAGCTCTGTCTCCCGTGGAGTTGGAGTGCCCTCTACTGCCCTCGAGGAGAAGGTGCATGTACAGAACGTCTCTTCTTGCCAGCGCTTTCCTCTACGTAGAGGAAAATCTCTAAAAGGCTGCCTTTGAAAACCAGATGCCCTCAGTCGATCACTGAGCATCTGGTTTCACTCAACTGTGGGGGCTTTGGCTCTTTCCAGAAAATCTCATCGAGGCTGAGTATAAGATGAAACCAGAGGTAGTTTTTCCTTGGTCATGAAGTATGGTGTAAGCAATCATTTCAGAATGATAAGTATTTGGGTTATTTTTTATAAGCTTAAGTGCCACCATGAAATATGTGTTTATTTTGTGTGTGGGTGATCAGTCTTTTCATGTACGTCTGGGAAACCTGAATATTGTAATTCCAGATTTGGAGGTTCCTGTATATTTTCTTTTGAAATGTGTTTTTAAATTTAAAATCAATGTTGAGAAAAATGTTCTTTGTGGCAAATGCAAGCATTCTTTGAAAACATTTTTTGCACTACTTTCTAATGTATTTTTATCATTCTGCAGTAAAATATCTTATTTTCATATAGTTCCATAACTTGTAAACCTTTTCTCATAATCTCATTTGATTAAATGAGATTTAATGACATGACATGATAACCATGACGACTCTGTGATCTAGCCTACATAGTTCCCACTTTACAGACAGAAAATCAAGGCCAGCTCCATAACTTGTCATACAGGTGGTGTCAGAGGTGAGAACCGTGTCAGTCATGCTGAGTTCGAGGATAAGAATAGTAGTGAACAGTTATTTGAGCCTATCACTTCTCAGCCTCGTAAGTAAGTGGTTTTCTTTATACGCTGCTCATATATTCTTATGTCAGCTCACAAGGTAGGTAATATAACTGTCGTTTTATAGATATGGAAATAGAGGTTTTGAGAAGTTACTAATTATTAGTCAAATAGACAGTTAAGTGAAAAAGCTGGGTATCAAAACCTGCTGCATCTGATACCAGTGGCCGTGATGTGTAGACAACATTTTATATGTAGAGAAGTAGGACATAATCAGTCCCTGGCCTCAAGCAGTTTAGAGTGTTTGTGTGTAGAGGTGTGTGTGTGTGTATGTGTGGTAAAATATACAGGAGATTTACCATTTAAACCATTTTTAGGTGGAAAGTTCAATGGCATTAAGTATGTTCATACTGTTGAGCAACCATCACTACTGTTCATCTCCGGAGCTTTCTCATCTTCCCAAACTGAAACTCATTATCTAGTAAGCAGTAATACCCATTTCCTCCTCCTTCCAGGCCCTGGCAATCACCATTTTATCTTCTATCTCTATAAATTTGACTAGCCTAAGTACCTCATATGAGTGAAATGGTACAACATTTGTCCTTTTGTGTTTGGATTATTTCACTTAGCTTAATGTCTTTAAGGCTGAGTAATATTCCATTGTATGGATATGTCACATTTTGTTTATTCATTCATCCACTGATGGGCATTTGGAATGTGTCTGTCTTCTGGCTATCGTGAATAGTGCTGCTATGAACATTGATGTACAAATATCTGTTCCAGTTCTTATTTCAATTATTTTGGCTGAATCCCCAGAAGTGGGATTACTGGATCATATGGTAATTCTATGTATATATTTTTAAGGAACCACTATACTGATTTTCACAGTGACTACATCATTTACATCCCCACAAGTGAATCACAAGGGCTCTCATTTTTCCACATCCTGCCAACAACTTCTTTTTGTTTTGTTTTGTTTTGTCGATAGTAGCCATCTTAATGCATGTGAAACGGTATCTCATTGTGGTTTTGCTTTGCGTTTTCCTAATGATTAGGAAGTTGAGCATCTTTTCCCATGCTTTTTGGTCGTTTATGTATCTTCTTTTGGAGAAATGTCTATTAAAGTCCTTTAACTATTTCTATTTTTTTTAATGATTTTATTTATTTATTTGACAGAGAGATCACAAGTAGGCAGAGAGGAAGGCAGAGAGAGAGGGGGAAGCAGGCTCCCCGCTGAGCAGAGAGCCCGATGTGGGGCTTGATCTCAGGACCCTGGGATCATGACCTGAGCCGAAGGCAGAGGCTTTAACCCACTGAGCCACCCAGGTGCCCCTTTAACTATTTCTTAATTGGGTTTTTATTGTTGTTGAGACGTATGAGTTCTTTATATATTCTGGATATTAATCCTTTATCAGATATATGCTTTGCAAATATTGTCTTGCATTCCATGGGTTGCTCTTTTACTCTGTTGAAAGTCCTTTGATGCACGGAAGTTTTTTTTTAATTTTGATGAAGTCTAATTTCCTATTTTTTCTTTTTCTTTTCATTTTTCTTTTCCTTTTTTACTATTTTTTCTTTTGTTACATGTGCTTTTGTTGTCATATCCAAGAAATCATTGCTAAATCCAATGTCATGAATATTTTTTCCTATGTTTTCTTCTAAGAGTTTTATGGTTTTAGTTCTTACATCTAGGTCTTTGATTTCTTTTTTGAGTTAATTTTTGTATATAGTATAAAGTAAGGATTTAACTTCATTCTTTTACATGTGGTTTATCATGTTTACCTAACATCATTTGCTGAAAAGACTGTTCTTCCCTCATTGAATGGTACCCTTATCAAAAATCATTTGATTACATCTACAAGGACTAATTTCTGGGTCTCTGTTGTATCTCACTGGTCTAAACATCTGTCTTTATGCCAGTACCACACTGTTTTGATGCTTTTAGCTTTGTAATAAGTTTTGACATTTGGAAGTGTGAGACCTCCAGTTTTGTTCATTTTCAAGACTGTTTTGGCTATTTGTGGCTCCTTGAGATTCCGTATATGAGTCTTAGGGAGTATTTTTCTATTTCTCCAAAAAACTTCATAGGGGTTTTGATTGAGATTGCATTGAATGTGTGGATTGCTTTGGGTAGTATTGATATTTTAACAACGTTGTCTTCCAATTTGTGAACACAGAATGTCTTAACATTTTTTGGTATCCTCTTTAATTTTATTTTGCAACATTTTGTAGTTTCGGTATACAAGTCTTTTGTTTCCTGCATTAAAATTTATTTTCAAGTATTTTATTATTTTAGATGCTATCATAAATGAAATAGTTTTGCTAATTTTCTTTTTGGATTTGGATTGTTCATTGATAGTGTGTAGAAACATGCTTGACTTTTGTGTATTGATTTTGTATCTTCAAACTAGTTTATAGTTTTTAACTTGGGCCCAGTCTTTTAACTCTATGTCCTATGATTTCCCACTATTTCACAGTGGTCAGTTAATTCTTTTACACATAATTTTGTCCTTATATCGTGCTAGTTTTTATCAAAATTTATTCTGGTTTGAATTTTATCATGGAGTCCAAACATTTTATCAATAATCTAATTAACAAAAAAGAAAATCCAGTAATTTTTCCTTTTCATCTGTGTTATGGATATATGTGATAATCTGAATGACTTAAAGTTTTAATCTCCAAATAAATAAATTGGTTTGATGTTACATGGATACAACTATGGTTTGCAAAGTTGTTTTAAACTGTATAAAGAAAACTAAAATATACACTTATTTGTTGTATTCAGTAGGTCTAACAGCTGAACTCTAATCTTCCAACTTGAGTGGCTTTGCATAATATAGCTCTCCCTGTGCAGTTTCCTATTCAGCTATTAAGAGCCATAGTTCTGGCATGAAAAATTGGCTACTTAATACTTAGACTAACACAAAAATAACACAAAAAGAAAACCATAAGCCAATTTTACTTATGACTATAGATGAAAAATGTTAAACTCAGTCTTTATCAAATTCTTGTTACTTTATTTATTTATTTTTTATTTTTTTTAAATATTTTTTATTTGCTTATTCGAGAGAGAGAGGGAGAGCATGAGAAGGGGGGAGGGTGAGAAGGAGAAGCAGACTCCCCGCTGAGCAGGGAGCCCAACGTGGGACTTGATCCTGGGATTCCAGGATCATGACCTGAGCTGAAGGCAGTCACTTAACCAACCTATCCACCCAAGCGCCCCTCAAATTCTTATTACTTTAAATAAAAACTACATTTAGTAGTACAGATTACTTATTTATTTTTTAAGTGCAGGTTAATCTAGAAATTTAAGGATGTGCCCTGTGGCCATGATTCATCACATCATATGATCTTAAGGAAAAAAAAATGTGAAAACCCTCCAACAGATGCTGAAAAGTTATTTGTAGATGCAACATAGAAACATGAATCAAAATACTCTTTTGGTAAGCAAGAGAAAGGTATCTCTTTTACACAGTAAAAAAAAAGGTGTTTAAAACTAACAACCAAGGGGTGCCTGGATGGCTCAGTTGGCTGGGCCTCTGCCGTTGGCTTGGGTTGTGATCCCGGAGTCCTGGGGTCAGGCCCCGCATCAGGCTCCCTGTTCCTCAGGAAGCCTACTTCTCCCTCTCCCTCTGCTGCTTCTCACTGCTTGTGCTCTCGCTCTGTCTCTGTCAAATAAATAAGTAAAATATTTGGGGGAAAAAAAAAACAAACAAACACTAACAACCAATATCCCTTTAGTTGGAAAGTCGGAAGGATGTTTCCCATCATTGCCATTGTCCATCACAATTCTGGAAGTTCTAATCAATGCATAGAAATCGTAAAACCAATACTAATACTACTACTAGTCAGTATATCTAAATAAAAGAAGATAACCACAACATGTATAAACAATAATTTTGTTCACTTGGAAAATGCATTTTCTATATACCATGAATAGCAATTAGAAACAGACAAACAGGGGCGCCTGAGTGGCTCAGTCGGTTAAGTGGCTGTCTTCAACTTGGGTTGTGATCCTGGAGTGCTGGGAGCGAGCCCTGCATTGGGCTCCTTGCTCAGCAGAAAGCCTATTTCTTCCTCTGGCCCTCCCCCAGCTCATGTGCTCTCTCTCTCAAATAAATAAATAAAATCTTTAAAAAAAAAGAAAAGGATAAACATTTCAATCACTATAATAATTCCTATCCTCATCACTTTCTCACTGCTTCTTTTATAGACATAAATCAGTTTTTTTTTTGTTTTGTTTTTTGTTATCTGTTCTATTCCATTGTACAAATACATATTTTGGACCAGAATGACAATGCCTTAATTATTATAATATTATCATATGTTTTCATAGCTGTCAGGGGAAATCTCTATGTTCCCATACACACTGTAAGAGTATTCAAAGATTTCTTTGCTATTTTAGCCAATGACTTTTGGCTTGTTTTTCAAATTGGATTTTAGTCACAGTTTGGCTTTTTAAAAAAAATCCCATTGGGTTTTTTGGAAATAATTATATGGTCACAACAATATTTGAGGTGAAAGGATTATAGAAGGACTCAGTCCAGTTTCTTTCATTGTACATGTAAGGAAAAAGGGGTTTACTTGGAACACAGGCTCCTCCAATGGCACAGAGCAGTGATTACTACCATGCACCTGTTACATGGCTCTGCAAGGAACACATAGGAAATGGAGCTTGTCCTCTAGAAGCAAGACAGAAATCATTCTGAGATTCAGGAAAGCTGAATTCAAGAAGGGCTGATGCAATTTAATGCTCTAAAGAGAGTCCCTCCAGTGTTTTATAACACTATTCAAATCAGCTGAAGCTTTACATTATATTTCAGTGAAAAGGCATGGTAATTGAAGGGGTGGAGAAGCTGAAATAATGAGTGTGTGCATTAGATCTGAGGGTACAGGGACTTGACTTACAAGAATACTGTATTTTTGGCCTCCTCTGAGGTCCTCATAGACTTTTCTTTACAAGACACAGCAAGGGTGACATTAAAAAAAGTCATTTTACACCTGTCACTTTCGGTCCCAAGAAGATTGTTAACAGAGTGACAGGGATATTGTACTACAACAGCGAATAACAGTAGTGGTGACAACCACAGCAACCATCATGATGTCTTAATTTTTACATCATAACTTCTTTACGAAAAAGGACTCCTAGGAATGCACATAGTTAATTATATTTTCACTCAGATCATTTTTCTGGGGGTGGTCAGAGGCAAACACTGCTTCCTTTCTACAGACAGTAAAACACGAGTCAGTGAGAAAGGAGAACATCTCCAAGGGTCTCAGGGGCCGCCTAGAGCAGCTTCCCTGACTGCCTTTTTCTAGGCAATATTATCCTTCCCCAAATGGTAATTGTTAGTGGTCTTACCCTTCCGTGCTCCTTGCAATTCAATGAAAACTTGAAAAATGATATTTTGGCTCAGGTCGTGATCTCAGGGTTGTGAGATCAGGCCCTGTGACAGGATCCCCACTGGGCGTGGAGCCTGCTGAAAATTCTCTCTCCCCCTGACCCTCTGTTCCTCCCCTCTTTCTCTATCTCCCCCTCTTAAAAAAAAAAAAAACCAACAAAAAACAACAAAACATGACATTATTGTGTTATCAGAGATGAGACTCCCTTAGTACATTAAGACTTGTTTGGTGGTGATTCTATTCCAGTTTCCAAGTATTTAGATTATATAATAAATAGTATAAGTATATATTGTCTGTTGTTTTCACCATGGTGTAAAGAGTTATTTTGCCTGGATAATCAGTTATCTATAAGGTCTAAAATTCCACTTCTAACTATAAAATATAATGCTTTTTATGGGCTATTTTTCCAAGCCCATGATTTTCATATCCTACCATTATATTTTTTGTGTGCTACCCCCACTGCACAGCCAATCAAAGCACACACAGCCTTTTACCAAGAGCATTCCCTTAGAGCTGGGAAAGTGGGGACATAATTCTGGGCATCAAGAAAGAGTTATTTCTTCGCTGGAATGCGTGAAAGCCTAGAAAGACAACTCTCTATGGAGCCAGTCTAAACATTCACATGTGTATTGTAGAGTCATTATATAGCTAAAGTTAAACAAGAAACTACATATTAAGACACAACTTAGGTCAGTAAGCCTAAGCACTTGCTTTTATCACGCCACAATACGCAGAGGAGAATCTCTCCAGTTAACTTTCTCTAATTCATTGTTTTAAGTCTCTATTAAAATCCTTGGAATCATGAATCCACGAAACAATAAAGATAGCAGATTGGGTATGTAGTCCAAACCCTCTCGAGGGGTGAGGAACTGGAAGTCATTTTTTTTTTTTTTTTAAGATTTTATTTATTTATTTATTTATTTGTCAGAGAGAGAGAGAGAGAGAGCTCTCAAGCAGGCAGAGTGGCAAGCAGAGGCAGAGAGAGAGAAGCAAGCTCGTCGCTGAGCAAGGAGCCCAATGTGGGACTCAATCCCAGGACCCTGGGATCATGACCCGAACGCAAGGCAGTGGCTTAACCAACTGAGCCACCCAGGTAACCCAAATGGAAGTCACTGTAAAGAGTGAAGGGTTGGGCACAAAGGTACCCAGCACGTTAGCGGTATGTTTGGCTTTAGACCAGGGCTCTTGACTCTGATTGTTATATATGGTTTCACGAATTCATGTACTGTCTTACAAAACGTGCTGTGCCTTGAGTGAATAATGAGTGTTTTCTGCTTCTCTCTTCTTCCACTTCTTCCTTTTTCCCTATCGGCATTCCCCATGCTTAAAAGTCTTTTACATGGAGAAGATACCTCTAGACTGATCTCGACTGGGTCAGGATGGTAGCTGATTGGCTTTCAGAATTGCAAGGATCCCTAAGGTTTAGGCCAAAACATTTCTTTAGAGCTCACAGACACTATTGGAAGCCATGGGGAGCAAGAATATGCCTTCAAATAAAAAGCTTTTGCTTTTAATTATAATAGATCCTTTGCTTTTTTTGGAGTGATAGAACTAAAATGAATGATAGAAGTGGAGTAACTCTAAAAAAGACAGTTGGATTAAAGCGAACAGATCAAAAGACTCTAGAATGCTTCCTAACGCTTACTGTGATCACCACAAATAGACACCAAAACCAGATGATAATAGCAACGCTGTTTTTTCTTTTCCTACTTCAGAATGTCTTCACAGAACACCCCTTATGGAAGAAAGCCATGCTGTGGTTCGAACATCGCTCTAGAGAAGCAAATGATTGTGAATCTATGAGGGGAGAAGTTTTAGGGAATTTTTTTCAGCCCAGTCCTGGGAAATTCCCCACAATGGTTCCACGAGTCATCTGTGAATTCAGAACTAGTTTTTTATTCTGTTCCAAATTGAGAGGCACAGTGACAGGCATTCTTTCAAACATAAAAAAAGGCTTCTCCTTCCTTAACCTTATAGAATATATCATTAACTTTTTTAAAAACAGGATTCTTTCCTGACACTCCCATGATTGGATGTATAAGAAGTTTATTAGATTTTTTAACAATATATTTACAAGTGTTCTTGTCAAGACTAGGCCCTGAAATATAGTAAAATCAGCTGGTCTATGCACACATGGGACTTTTCTATTTGCTTATCACAGCCCATCACCTAATCTATTGATCACAGCTTACCTGAAGGCAGCCATCTGTTTATCTATATATTTTGTTGATATATTGACATAGCTCATATTTGTTTAGTCCCTTGTAATTAATAAGGGATTTAAGCAAATTTTCTCATTTGATCCTGACAAGATTCCTATGGAGTTCAATATTGACTCTCAGAGATAAGGAAAATGAAAGCCATGTACGTCCTGACTTGCCTGAGTACACGTCCCTGGTGAACGAGACCCTGATGGTGCAAATTCAGAACTTTTGATTCCAAATCCAGTGTTTTTTTACCACCATAGCTCAGCTGTAAGGTGTTTTGTTAGAAGCTGGGGAGAAGATGACTTTCCTTGCGTGGTTCTGGAGGAATAAAGGCGCTGAGGTGCCAGTCCTCTCAGGTGTTCCCCAGTAACGTCCAAGTTTTTCAAGCAACGTTTGGCACGAGAACGTGGCGAATGTTACTGTGGGGCAAGAGACTCCACCTCAAAATATCTGAATTTTAGACGTGTCTGCTAACTTACTTCATTACTTTAGACCTTCCTTCAACTTTAGAGTGAGTAACTAGATTAGAAAATATTTTAATTTTTTTTTTTTTAATTTTTTTTTTTTTAATTTATTTATTTGTTAGAGAGAGAGAGAGCGAGCGAGCACAGGCAGACAGAGTGGTAGGCAGAGGCAGAGGGAGAAGCAGGCTCCCCGCCGAGCAAGGAGCCCGATGTGGGACTCGATCCCAGGACGCTGGGATCATGACCTGAGCCGAAGGCAGCTGCTCAACCAACTGAGCCACCCAGGCGTCCCTAGATTAGAAAATATTTTAGATCGGTGGTCAGTAAACTACCACTTTTGCAGTCAGATCCAGCCTATTTTTATAACTAAATTTTCTTGGAACAAAGCTGTGCCCATTTGCTCATGTTATTTTCTATGACTCCTTTTGTGCCGTAATGGTAGTTGGATGGTTGAACAGAGACCGTGTACCGGGTGAAGCCTTTTACTGAGAAAGTTTGTTGACTCCTATTTCAGATCTTCTCTACTTTATTTCTCATTGTATTTCCCATTACCTTATTTTATTTGTCAATGGAAGAATAAGCATTTTTCTTACAGAAGAATTTCTGAAGTACATCTCCAGCTAATGGGGGGCATTTGTTTTTGCCTGTAATGATTTGGCTGTCATTGCAGAGGGCCTCTGGAGAAGCCCTCTTTCTCATTCCAGGAACTAAAAAAGGTGTTTTCTAGGTCTATATCACATTTCCACAAATACAGGTTCAATTAAAGCACCTTTCCTTTTAATTTTTCCCATTCTTTATTGTCATTCAGCCTTGGGTTGAGCCAGCAAGATTGGTAAGAGGTGCCCCCTGGAGACCTCCTGCAAATGCTGTTCCATGAAGTAGTGGCTTCCCAATGTGTGTCTCATACAAAACCAAACAATACAAATAATGCTTCTATTGTACCTTTCCTATGGCTGATCTCAAGGGGGTGAGACGATCATCATAAAACACAACAAAGCTGCTATAGAAATGGACAGGCAGAGGAGATAGTAGTCTGACAGCCTCAGAAACTCCACAGAAACTTCCTGTGAACTGCCCGCTGAAAGCTGCAGGGTTTTTCCTTGGTTATTCACTGAAATGTGAAGATGCCTTATCTCCACGGGTAGTTGTGGAACATTTTTACTCTTATCTACATGTAAATGATTGAATAGATGATCCAGAGATTCCAGTTGTAATCCTTAAATATTAACTGAGAAGCAGGAAGAATTTTTTTTTTTTTTTTAAACCCGAGGTTGTTAGCAAAATGCTCCCTGGCCACATTAGGTTATTTCTCCCATTGTCTTGCTGGATTTCTCCTAGTGTCTAAAACATGGACAAAACGCTCGAGTTAGGTAAACAAATGGAGAGTCAGATTTGTTGAAAATTATGGTACAGGCTCCCAAATTGCTTAGATTATCCTGTTTTAAGCAAATAATTACCTGATTTTTATTTATTTAGGAATGTTATTTTGCTTAACCGTATCACCTACCTCCTTTCCTTCTCCACCCAATGTTTGTTAAATTTAGTTTCTGAACAGTTAGAGCAAAGATGTATTTACATAACTTTTGGATCTATAAATTTCCAGAATTTAGTGGACAGATTATTGTGTAGAGAGAAGCCAGGCTACAGGGAAAATTATTTTTATAGGACTTACTATAGAATCATGCAAGAAGAAAAATTTTATTCAAATTTCTGCTTTCAACCCCTTATCTTTTGGTGTCCTCAGAACTCATATTTTGTGGTCTTAAAAAAAAAATTAGTACCAACTAATGGCTTTTTGAGAGTTAAGGTAATACTGAACTCAGGCCTGGAAAATAGCTAAGTATTGATTGTTTTATCCAAAAGATGAATGAGATATCCTCTGGAGAACCCTATAGAATTATAGAGCTTTGGAAATATTTCTTTGAATTTGATATATATGATGAAGCAGAATGGTTTTGGATGGAAGAAAGATCTAGGTGTGGCAAGGATGCTCAGAAACCATTATAATGTTAATTATAAAGTTAGTTTAAGAATGTTCTTGAAAGTTGGGGGGTGCTGTCTCTGTACTGGGTTCCAATCCACGGGCCAAACAGAAGAAATTTTCCGCCTTCCTAAACACCAAGTCCTACAGCTGAATGTTTAGACCATGTCTGATAGCTGCCTTGTTGGTCCCCTGGCCAATCAATCACGTGGAAACAAAGCTGTCAGATGGCAGTGCCTTGGTTTGCTGCCCTCTCAAATGTATTCCTTAGTTGACTGACATCACGCCAGCTAGTGAAAATCCCACACTTCAGTGGCGCTCTCTGTCAGGGCTTCAGAAGAGGCAAGTGTGCTGTGGCAGATGTCCCGTATCCATCTCAGAGTCAAAGGGTCTCTTAGGAATAGCCAGATAAACTGCTCATTTCAGAATACTTTATTATGCATTTATTCCACAACCCCAAGACAGGAGTTGCTACCCCCAGAATGCAATTAGCCCCCATTGCTGAATAGCCCAAGAAATTCATGTAACTCGTGCAGGCTACAGCAGCTGACAATAGGACCTATTGTTGCACTGAGCTCTTCCAACATTAAACTAACAGTCTAAAATCCCTGGGATAATTTTCCATAAATCTAATACATGAATTCCTTTTTTATTGAGAAGCAATATCAGAAATTAAACCTTATAAGTATCCAAAAGCAATTACAAAATGAGGAGATTAGGGTGGCAATATTGTAAATGGGAACTCACTTAAATGTCAAAGCACTTGCCATAAAAGTGGCAATAATGATGCTAAATACGATTCACTGAGTTTTCAAATATTAATTTCTTTATTTTTGTCTCTGTTAGACGTGATGAGGTTCAAACTACCAACACCAAACTGATTGTGGAAATGATAATATCATTACCATCATCTGCTGGTGAGACATGAATGACTCTGTCATTCTGTTCTATGGGCACTCGCAAACGTACCAGGAATCAGACATAAATCCCTAGAGGTAAAATGACAGGACATTACCAGGCACAGAGCTCACAGCATAATTGTAAACCTGCATGCTAATAAGCCTGACTTTTAAAGATACCAATCAGAGCAAAAATGGCAATAAACAGAGGATTAATTTTCAGACTGACTCTTACTACTTGCCAGTCATAAAATGTTTTTGACTCTGGAATATTTGTTGTTGTTGTTGTTGTTTGGTATTTACTTCTAGTCCACTTGTTGATCCAGTTGCATATAATTTGTTGAGAACAAGCTACATGCCTGCTCTGGCTCTTTCTTTCATGAGCACTAATTAAGCTCCTACAGTGTGTGGACATTTTGCTAAGCAGTCAGGGGGTTACTAAGGAAGCGTAGAGCAGGGGGATGGCCCCGTCGCAATTTACGGTTGCGGTTGGGAGAAAAAAAGAGGTATCCACGCCAATTAGAAAAACTGAAAGCAAAACAAAACAAAAACCAGGGGAAACTTAGTTTCTTGCGTAGGATTTACCAAACTTTATTCAGATGGGAAGAAAAATGCATGACCAATGAATAAGCACAGGCTCCTCAGCCAGGTTAGCAAAAAGGAAAGAGATAGCGAAGAACTAACTTGGTGCCTGACTTTGGGCCAGGTCTCTTTACTTGGGTGTTACACCAATAGCCCCCTTGAAGCTGTTGTGGGAGAAATCCATACTCTAATTTTACAGATGATAAAAGTGAAGCCTCTCATATCTCTTCTCATTTCTCAGAGCTCAGCCCAAATATTCCCTCTTCTTCAGGGAGCGTCCTCAGGGGCTTTATTGCGCTTCTACGGTTTTAACTACTGTAGCACTGAACACAGTGAACAGCACCCAAGGGCCTGTCTGCCTTTCCTGAAGGTAGGAAACGCATTTGCAGCTTCCCACCTCTGCTACTTAGCACAACACCTTCAAAATTACACACACTAAACATGTATTTGCCGAATGAATAAACTGTGCCAAACTGTTCATAGGGCGGAACTGGGACTGTTAGTCTGTTTGTTTGTTTGTTTTTAATTCCAGTACTATGCTCCTTCCACCATTCCATGCTGCCTGGTGGGGAAAGAATTTTCCCCAAGAAAGAAACAAAGGCTTGAATTCCATCCTGCCAGTTTGAATTTTCCTGAACGGAATCCATCCTTTAGGAAAATAACTGGGTGCCTGAATGAGCCCACCAAGGAGACAGTCACTCCGGTGGTTTGCAGGAAAGTCAAGAGCGTTCTCAAATTACTGCCACAAAACAAACAAACAAAAAACACACTCAGCCTTCTTGAGTAAAAGACCTCTTTCACTTTTGCCTGAAACACCTACATCTGAGGTCTGAGTTTTCTGCCTAATTACTCTGGCCTCTGCTTCATTTTAACCTCACTTCAGTGGCTATATAGTCAATCTTAAATTTACATTAGGAAGCCTAAGCAAAGAATTTCACAATTGGGTTGAATGATCTTTGTTTATCACCTCATGCTTAGGGGTGATAAATGTAAAGGGGTAAAGGGGTCAACAACTGCTCGGTAAATATTTGTGGTTGTTCACCAATCTCAAATTTGTAACATTTGAGAAAGTTTCAAAATGGTCCCAGAAGCTGATGATTTCATTCTGAGACAAAAATACTACCAAAGTGAGCAAAACATTGGAAATCTTTATTTTAGATGGGAAAGAGCAGTATTGTTCTGTTAAGCAAGGGATACCGAGAACATTCCTAACAGTAAAAGAGCGTCCTGGGAAGAATGAAGCAGAGGTGAAGCTGGGGCTGCTTTTGAGTTCGTGTTTATGTTTCTACTTCTGTGGGGAGACTTCTGGGCAACAATCAAGGAACTTTACCTTCCAGGTATCTTATAAAGGGAAGGGCTATAAACTGATTATGAATTATCATCAAGTAGCCTTTCCCGTTTCGAGATCCTACTGGATGTCCATTAGTAGAAAACATTAAAAAAATAAGTTTCAATACACTGAAAAATTAGAGATCTACATGTTTCAGAAAAAAGTAGACAAGTTATGTGCTTTCTCGTAAGCCTTGTTATCTCTAAAAGAGCTAACAAATTTAATTCACCGCCTCTTTTACAGCAAAGCCAAAGAAAAACAGGTCTATATTCCTTTTCTATCATTTTTTCTTCCTTTTTTCCCTTCTGTTCCCCCATCCCTCCCTCCCTTTCTTTTTTCCTTCCTTCCTTCCTTCCTTCCTTTCTTTTTTTTTTTTTTTTTTTTTCAGGGTCTTGGAAGTGATAAAGTAGGTGATGGGTAGTGTTCTGTGCCCCATTGTCATTGCCAGAGTTTTAATTAGTTGTGTGATTTGTTGAAATGGCCATCCTGCCTGGTGATTTGGTAAAGTCACATCATTTTTTTTTTTTTTCCTTTTGGGACAGAAGATTCTGTGGCCATGCAGAAAAGAGGGAGCACCTTCCCTTGTACGTGGGAAAGTAGTAGACCCTTTACCATCTTCTACCTCTTGTCTGTCCCTTCTGTTTTTGTCTTGTCCTTTGCTCTTCCCTGAATTTCCTTTCAGTCACACCTTGCTTTCATTCCACTCCTGTAGTCAAAAGGAAATATCAGGCATTTCCACCTGCAGGTTTTATCAGAACTTTGAACCAGTGTATCTAAGAGAAACCTCACCACCATCTTTGCTGTAGACCAAGCACACCATTCCAGTAGCACTGTTGCCTTCCGTTACCAGGGCTGTTCCTCTATCTTCCTGCCTTTCATAGCTGCACCCTCTCGGCGCTAACGTGTAACAAATTCCTTGGTCCTTGGTCCTTTCTTTTCTTCCCTCTCCCAGAGCTGCAGCCTCATTATGTCATTACTGAACTATTTAATAGCCTTATGGTGAGTTTTCTATCTAAAAATGCATTTGATTGTTGCCTCCCAGGGATGTATTCTTGAAACACAGCTCTGGTCAGATCCCTACAAAGCCCCTGAACATTCACTGTTAACCTGAGTCTGGTGTCTCCATAGTAGAGTTTGAACTTGACCTTAGCCAGCAAGGTTGTGCTCAGGATCTGAGATACATGTCATGGTGATGAGTAGCTGAGTACAAAGCAGAGGGAAGAGCAAATACGACTTCCTTCATTTCGGGATTGTTTGGGAGATTAAATAAGATGATTGATAGCATAGGGCATCGTGCTACTCATTTAGATTGAGCAGATAAATGTTAGTTAATATTGTCTTACTCTATTTGGGGATTGTTGGAGTAATGGAGAAAAGAGAGTAGGTCTCCTTCTCTGCTCTAGCTAGAGTGCACAGAAAATTATGATGGTCTTTGACATATGTAATTTTTAAGACAATTCCATCAGCATGTAGAATTAAACACTTGGTTCAGAATTTGCTTATTAATCATTTTCTTCTGTGATTTATTTTGAAAGCATTGTAAAAACAAAAATTAAGCAAATCCTTGCTGCAGAAAACCCACATCAGAGCCTCACAAATGGAACTGTATTCTGTAATTTAAACTGGGCATTTTTAATACAGTTTAAAAAATTACATGGCTGTATTATTCAAATGAGAAAAGTAGTTGATGTGCATTCAGATTAGTTCCTTTAATAATGCTTTTTAAAACTCTATGGCTATTACTGACTCAGTAGTACAATGATAATTTGCAATGCCCCATTGGCTTCAATAAAAGGGCAAAGAAAATGGTTCAAGTTATCTTAGAGAGGCTAATATAAAGCAGTATAAAAAGTAAGGGATTTTTTTTTAACTCAGAAAATAAAAGGCGCAAAGTGAAATATATGCATTCTACCCACTTATGTCCCCCAAAGAGGCTCCCACTTCCAGGATACCAGTATAAACTGAATTTATAGTAGGTGAGTGGAAGCTCCTATATATTCTTCAACCATGAGTAGCATAAAACTTGAGTGGGAGAGTTCTGAAGCTCCCAGAGAAGGCTTATAGCTACAGGTCTCAAGCACCAAGAGACAATTAGAAACAAGAAAATGCTCCCCTCAAAACAGGATGTTACGGAATTATTTCACCCAGAGGTTCTTTGACCCAGGAGGAAAAGATCCTAAGAGGTTTGCATCTTATTTCCTGTTTAAGCAAAATAACTCACCAGAAGTCAGAATTTTAAAGATGATTCAGGTTACGCTTCTTCTCAAGCAGCAGGACCTTGTTTCAGGTTGCCCCAAAAGTTGGCATCACCACTTGCTGGCATCCTTCAGTTGCCCCATGGGACACTGAAGCATGGAGCTCCAAATCAAGTACAAGAGCCTTTGGACTTTGGAAAAACCTCATCCTCACTTTACTATGACTGGGCAAGTGACAATAGGCAATATGGTGGTGGAGAACCTTTCTGCTGTTCTCAGAACTCCTGAGCTGAGCCCGAGAGTGACTTGTTCACTCTCACTGCTGCCTGTGTACTGTGTTTATACATCTCTGGTTTCTCATTCATTCTTTAGCGGGATATCTGTCCTGTTGCAGTCTTCCTGATGTCCACTCTTTGTTGGTACTTTCTTGTATCTTCTCAGCAGGAGAAATAGCATAGACTTTAGGACCTACTCAACACCCAAGCTGATACTGATAATTGTCTAGTCTGACCTGTAACCTCTTACCCTGTTATCTAGAACTATATCTAATTGAATTTTGTTTTAGTTTCTATAAAAATCATCTGTTTGATGGTTGCCCTTCTATATGTTTGACCTACTAATTGTAACTGCTAGTTCAGGGACATCCTGGAAATAATAAAAATCAACTTGCACTTTTAGCCTCATACAATGACCCACACATTCTGTTGTGTGTATATGTCAACAGGAAGTGTGGTCTCTTAAAATCCTTGACACTTGCTTATGAGGATTATTCTTCATCTCTTGGAGATATTGAGTATAAGTAACTATATCTAGCCTGCGTGGGTCCTTGGTGCTCAGCAGGATTTTAATGCTAGAGCCAGGCAAAATGGCTCCAGTAAAAGATCACCAAAATATGTTCTAATACATGTTTAATACTCCCTTACTTAGAAACAATACAAAATGTACCCCATATTATATTGTTTTTCCAGTTTATATTTCGTGTCTGTGACTGGTAGGATTTTCAGTTACAGAGACAACGTAAAGGATTTGTTCCTCAGAAACAAGATTTTAGATAGAGAAGGACACATCACAAATAGTAAGATTACATAAGGTGATTTTGGCTAAAACTGTTACTTTTGGGAATATCTAAACAGTTTACATAGTACTGTATACTGTAGTGGTTAGAATGTTAGATAAAGCTAGCTATCTGATTTGAATTCCAGCCCTGCCTCTTATTGGCCTTGTGATCTTGGGCAAGGTCTTTGCTGTGCTTTTGAGATCTTATTTGTTAAATGGAGATGATACTACTGTTCACTTCCTAGGGCCATTTTGAAATTTAAGTAAGTTAATAGGTATTAAGTGCTTGAAATATTTCCTGGCACAGACTAAAAGCTCAATAAGTGTAATTTCCATTCAATATGTATAATTCCATAAGTGTAATTTTACATATTGTCAGAGTTCATAAGAGCCAAATTGCAAAATTCACAGATACAGTTGAATTAGGACACATTTGAGATACAGCCCCTCTAATCACAGCACATTTAGATACATCCTAATAGAAGAAATTACAGACTCTTTTACTAGATAAGCCCAGAGTATTTTGAATGAGGGAAAACAGTAAATTAGGAGGTCATGACTACTTTAGGAAAAATCTTTACACTTTTTTGTGGATTAAATGTGCCAGATTTATATATTTGATTTTGTATTCCATGGTATTTACTTTTTTATTGTGTAAAGTATACATGTCGACCAGACAACCAAACTCACCAATAATTATCTTTTTCTCATTTTAATAAGAACTACTAGGGTAAAAGATATCCTTAAACTGAAACATGATATATCTTTTGGCTTGATTATGCCAGGCCTTTTCCCCCCCTACCTTTAATTCTTTTTGTAAAACTTTCAAAATTAAATAAGATTATTCTAGGGGTATAATAGATTAAATGTGTGTGCCTATTTTATTTTTCTTTTTGAGATGTGGATCTTTTTGAATCTGGCTTTTTCTTAATGACTTGGTTTGACCAATAGACCGGTTGAAGTGGTTTTCTAGAATTTCTTTTTTTTTTTTTTTAAAGATTTTAATTATTTATTTGACAGAGAGAGAGAGAGATCACAAGCAGACAGAGACACAGGCAGAGACAGAGGGAGAAGCAGGCTCCCCACTGAGCAGGGAGCCCGACGTGGGGCTCGATCCCAGGACCCTGAGATCATGACCTGAGCCGAATGCAGAGGCTTAACCCACTGAGCCACCCAGGCACCCTGTTTTCTAGAATTTCTAAGGCTAGGGCAACCCACTCTTGAAATGTTTATGCTTGGGGAAGCCAACTTCTATGTAAGCAGTCCCATTTCTTTGAGACCGCTACATTGCAGAGAAAATCAGGCTAGCCATGTGGACAAGTCACATGGAGAAAGATACACAGATAGTGCCAGCTGTTCCAACAGCCTAGCATAGGTGTCAGGTGAGTAAAGAAGCGAAAAAGAATCAATGAAGCCAACCAACAGGTGGAACCAAGACCCTAAACATATGACCAACTGAGCTTTCTCAGTCATCTTAACCCATTCGAATCACCTTAGCTGAGGCCCCAGACATTGTGCAGCAAAGACGAGCCATTCTACTGCGCCTTTCTCAAATTCCTGACCCACAAAATTGTAAATATACCAAAATGCTTATAGTTTAACCCCACTACCTTTTGGGGTGGTTGCTGTGCAGTGATAAATATCTGGAACAAGGAGAAACCATGTTTTATTACTGAGATTCATTGGTTTCAGCCCAAAGTTTAACATTTAAGATTTGTTTTTTTCTCAGCTCCTTTCTCTATTAGCTATTCCCTAAACACAAAAACCCAAGAAACAATGAAAAAAAATTTTTTTTTTCTCCCCTCTCGGTTTGCTGCCATTTAAATGTTCTTGTCTCTGATTGATCCTCTGTCTATTCATCACCAAAGTTTGCAGGATTTTCCTTTGCAATACATATAGATTTTGCTTGAAATGAAAAAAAAAATGAAGTTTGCAAAGGAAGTAATTAATATTATGCTGTAGTTTCACTATTTGAAGACCCATTTTCACTCACCCAATAAGCCTAGAAACAAAGAAGCTATTATTATGAGCATCATACCCAGGTTTCCAAATTTTCTTTGACAAATTTATAGCTCAAGTATATGCCAAGGGAGGAAAGAAGGCAGGTACATGGCCACACATAGCTCACCAGAGAGCCTGCTAAGTACGTGCGAATAACACTTGAGCGCGTGTACCTAGAGGAGTGAGTCTGTAGTAATTTTAACAATGGCATTTTCTGTTTCCAATTAAATGCTGGTTCATTTAGGAGGTACCATTCCCAAAGGAACAATCAGTTTTGAGACTCTAAAATCTCTGAATTTTATATTTTAACTCCATCAACTCTCATTGCTTCTTGTAAAACATCACGAAATCTCAAGGTTAGAATTTACTTTACAAAGAAGGAACATTTTGTTTTATTGTGTTTGCCTACAAGGAAAGAAAAAGTAAACACACATGGTCCTAAACAGTGTTCAGCTATTTAAAGCCCCAACTTACAAGTAGTGAAGAAATATTGTTTCCCATAACCACAAAGCTTTTACGCATATGTAGGCCTATTTTTAAGTGTTTCTTCAGAGAACTTCCCATACATCGTCCCCATCTTTTCACTGATAGCCAAGAGTTGCCTTTTATTTGGATTCTCCAACTAATTACTACCTTTTTAAAAACCAGACTCTATCACTTCATTGCCTAGGCCTCATTTATTAATTTGGAACTCATGTTAAATATTTATTTTAACATTCTCTTGAAATCCTTGTGGGGCTTGATAAGGTAAAGAGTTTCCCAATCAGGACTGAGATGTCTTTATGTGCTTTCTCCCCCCAGCTATGTGAGTAAGACTGTGCTATTTTTTTTTAATTTAAATTTTATTTAGTTAACCTACAGTGCAATATTGGTTTCTGGTGTAGAATTCAGTGGTTCATCACTTACACAGAACACCCAGTGCTCATCACAAGTATCCTCTTTAATACCCTTCACCCTTCTAGCCCATCCCCACCCACCTCCCTCTATCAACTCTCAGTTTATTCACTATCCTTAAGAGTCCCATGTGGTTTGTTTCCTTCTCTCCTTTTTTCTTTTCCCCCTTCCCATATGTTCCTCTATATTCTTTCTTAAATTCCACATATGAGTGAGATCGTATGGTATTTGTCTTTCTCTGACTGACTTACTTCACTTAGCATAATATACTCTAGTACCAGCCATATCATTGCAAATGGCAAGACTTCATTCTTTTTTATTTATTTATTTGTTTGTTTATTTATTTATTTATTTATTTATTTATTTATGTGAGAGAGAGCATGAGTGAGGAGAAGGTCAGAGGAAGAAGCAGACTCCCCATGGAGCTGGGAGCCCGAAGTGGGACTTGATCTCAGGACTCCAGGATCATGACCTGAAGACTTCATTCTTTTTGATGGCTGAGTAATATTCCATTGTATATAAATACCACCTCTTTTCTTTTTTTTTTAAACTTTATTTTATTTTTTCAGTATAAATACCACCTCTTCTTTATCCATTCATCAGTTGATGGACATTTGGGCTCTCTCCATAGTTTGGCTATTGTTGATAATGCTGCTATAAACATCGGGGTGCATGTAAACCTTTGAATCTATATTTTTATGTCCTTTGGGTAAATACCTAGTAGTGCAATTGCTGGGTCTATTTTTAACTTTTTGAGGAACCTATCTTGTTGACTTCCCAATAGTTCATTTTTGCTTTTGCTTCCCTTGTCTCTGGAGACATGCCTAGTAACAAGCTTCTTCAGCCAAGGTCCAAGAGGTTTCTGCCTGTATTCTCTTCTAGAATTTTGATGGTTTCTTGTCTCGCATTTAGGTTTTTCATCTATTTTGATTTTATTTTTGTGTATGGTGTAAGAAAGTGGTCCAATTTCATTCTTCTGCATGTTGCAGTCCAGTTTTCTCAATATCATTTGTTGAAAAGACCTTTTTTTACATTGGATATTCACTCTGCATTGTTGAAGATTAGTTGACCATATAGTCATGGGTCCATTTCTGGGTTTTCTATTCTGTTTTTGTACCAGTACCATACAGTCTTGATGACTACAGCTTTGTAATATGGCTTGAAATACGGAATTGTGGTGTTTCCAGTTTTGTATTTCTTTTTCAGGATTGTTTTGGCTATTTGGGGTCTTTTGTGGTTCTATACAAATTTTAGGATTGTTTGTTCTAGTGCTGTAAAAAATGCTGGTGGTATTTTGATAGGGATTGCATTAAATGTGTAGATTGCTTTGGGTTGTATAGACATTTTAACAATGTTTGTTCTCCCATTGCATGAGAATGGAATGCTTTTCCATTTTTTTGTGTGCTCTTCAATTTGTTTCATAAGTGTTCTATAGTTTTCAGAGTATAGATCTTTTATCTCTTCAATCAGGTTTATTTCTAGGTATCTTGTTTTTGGTGAAATTGCAAATGGGATCGATTCCTTGCTTTCTTTTTCGGTTGCTTCATTATTGGTGTATCAGATCAGTGGAATAGATTTCTAGACATTGACTTTATATCCTGCAACTTTACTGAATTCATGTATTAGTTCTAGCAATTTTTTTGGTGGTGTCTTTTGGGTTTTCTACGTAGAGTATCATATCATTTGCAAATAGTGAAGTTTGACTTCTTCCTTGCCAATTTGGTTGCCTTTTATTTCTTTTTATTGTCTGATTGTTGAAGCTAAGACTTCCAGTACTATGTTAAATAGTAATGGTGACAATGGACATCCTTGTTTGTTCATGAGCATGGGGGATGAGCTTTCTCCTTATGTGCTTTTTACCTTCTTCCCTAGATAAAGAAAGAAAGGACTGATTTGCTGCTCCAAAAACTGTATACTATGCTGGATTAACAAGCACTTGTCCTCACTCTTTCATCAGCCAATCCCTAAAAGACTCATTATTTCATTATCCATCCATCCATCCATCCATCCATTCATCCAATCTATATGATTATTTCTTGGGCAACTAGATGTTCTGCTAAGTGTGGAGGATGCTAAAATAGACTAAGGCATAGTCTTCTCCTTCAGGGAGCAAAGATGAGAGTCATTGTATTTGTTTGAAATAAATATTCAGTCTTTTAATTAATTTACCAACTTTCACTATAGGTATAATATCTTTGTTTCACTCATAAAACACCCAAACTGTTAGCAAGGTTATCTTTCTTGGCAATTGTTGAGCTTTCATAGTGATTTAAGTAAAACCTATATTACCTTTGGCTTTGCAGATCATTGCTTTGGCAGAGACAGATAAGTCAGGTTTAAAAAAAAAGCCATTGGACAATATAACACATTATCAACTATACACTCAATGCAAAAAGTGTTCAAATTTCATCTAAATTTGGCTACATGTTAAGAATATTATGTGCTTCTTAAGATGAGTAAAATCTAAGACTATACATATATTGGCATGTGCTTTTAAAATGCATTTTCATGTTGCATTATGGAAAGATTTACATAGCTTAGTATAACCACGATGAGGATATCAATTTAAGTATCCAGTGAACCCTCCAACCTGTGGAGATTTTCTTCTTACAAATGAAAAGCTAAAACTGTTTCTCACCCTGCTCCCAGAATAGAACCCAGGGGGACTCCCTATGGAACTGAAAAGGCATACAAATGCAAAATGGATAAAAAGAAATCCTTTCAATTTTTTACAGACCTAGCCTATAATCAACCCATGGGTTTCATTGCTGGTGAAAGAAAATCACTGAAACAAATAACATTGTAGGGCTTCAGAAGTATAAATTTATATGAATAGGAATAACATTTTCCAGCTCTTCTAGTGGGATCAAAAAGTACTATAGGGAAGACAGCAACAAAGACATCCTCATGCTTCTGAGCATGATGTAATATTCTACAGAGGCTGGGGGGGGGGGCAACGCTTCCATACCCCAGCTGTAGAACTCAGAAGGATCCTTGGCTCCCATATGTTGCCCCCATACAGGCAGTCTAATGATTCTGTTGGGGAGGGAAGGCATGGAGCACAGATTCCACCAAGGCGGTTTTTGAGACCTGGACTGCCCTATTTACTGAAAGTGGGTCTAGCTTCCTTAACTCTCAGCGCACCTTACCCATCTGTTCCATAACACAGTAAGATGTCCTAAACACAGCAGGAAATAACTTCTTGGGTGAGATTTTCTTTTTGTTTTTGTTCGCCTAGACTTTGGATGATCACTAAGACATTCCATACAGGCCCTTCTCAGGCCCATTCACTTGTGCCAAAAGAACTATGAGTATTGGTTCTGCTTTCCTTGGCTTGGCTGTCTGGCCTCTTACATAGGCCAGAGAAGCTATGCATTTGGGGGAAGAGAACTGTTGGTCCAAGAAGCAGTGGAAACAATATGTTTTACAACTGATAGAATATTGAGAGGATTTTATACTGTAGATAAAATAATGCAGGGTGCTTTTCTAATTTCATGGCTTCATTGAGTGATGGTTACATTCATTTTGCTACTAGATCTTGGTGTCCACATAAAAGAGCAAGGGATTATTAAGTCTAGTGGTGATGTAAAATAGTGATTTAATTCTCCTGGGAAATGTGAGATGTAACAGAGCCACTCTTTCCTGTACCTGTGTTTTTAAAAATAACCCCTTATTTTATCTTATTTAATGATATTAATACCCATGCAGCAAGGAGAAGAGTGAATAAAAATCATTCATCATTAACGTTGTGGAACATACCCATTCTCTCTCTTTTGCTTTTTTATACACACACACACACACACACACACAGAGTTTCTCTCTGCCTCTCTTTTTTTTTTTTTTAAGATTTTATTTATTTATTTAACAGACAGACAATCACAAGTAGGCAGAGAGGCAGGCAGAGAGAGAGGAGGAAGCAGGCTCCCCACTGAGCAGAGAGCCCGATGTGGGGCTCGATCCCAGGACCCCGGGATCATGACCTGGGCTGAAGGCAGAGGCTTTAACCCACTGAGCCCTCAGGCGCCCCTCTCTGCCTCTCTTTATACAATATTTCTTTCTTTCTTCCATCCATCCATTCATCCATCCATCCATCCATCCATATACCTGACTGCAGGATCTTAGTGCCCTCTTCCAAAAACTACCCAGTTTTTTAAAGCCCGAAAGAGGTTCCTTAAACCAGTCTTTCATAATTGTCCATAAGCCAGTCTTCCAGCAAACATCACCATGATGTATCTGCCATGTTTTCCTCTCTTCCTTAAGTTCTGATCTGGTATCTGGGCCTCAGAAATTCACTTGAGGAAGTTTTAGAATTGCTACTGTTAATGATGTCCTGCATGAAAACATCTGTGACTCGGCCATGGATTTTCTATTGGTGTTTTTTCCTTCCGGTGGCCCAGACCAAAATCAGGCTTGCCATAATTGACTTTTTTCCTTTCTTTCACAATACAAATTCTATCTGTAAGTAAATCCTGACCACTCTAATGTAATATAGCATTATCTCTGGCCTGTAACCAATCTTCCTGCTTCCTGTTCACCACAAAACAGCAAGAAAGATTTCTTTTTAAACCTAAGTGAGATTGTATCACTTGCTTTCAGTAAGAACAGGATGCTCTCTTGGCCATAATCCTGCCTGGGACCACTCATTTGACTTTTTTTCTCTCCTCTGGTGCTCTGTGCCCCTAGCATGGGGCTCTGTATGGTTTCACTAATTGTCAAGGTCTCTGGACCCCATGACCCTCACGTTTCTCTCCTTAAGCTGGCATGCTCTCCAGATATATGCAGAGCTCATTCTATCTCTTCATTCAAATCTTAGTTGAAATATCTCTGTATTAGTTAGACCACCCCAATGA
The DNA here is from genome assembly GCF_963455335.1 of Martes martes. Lineage (NCBI taxonomy): Eukaryota > Metazoa > Chordata > Mammalia > Carnivora > Mustelidae > Martes > Martes martes. The sequence continues at coordinate 76,028,229 of NC_137896.1, read as the reverse complement.
AATCAGTCCCTTAATTACCATACCACTTCTTGGATTAATTTTTCTTCTTAATATTTGTCATATATAATGTATTATAATCTAATATATAATATCACATATTATACTTAATATAGGGTATAATTATATATAACATGGTCGTGATTTTATATATCACAACTATATAAAATCTTTTATATAATGATGTCATATTATATTATATTACATACTAATTTTTTACTTGGTAATTGTCTCTCTTCCACTGGAACAGAAAATACGTCCTGTACATTTTTATATTCCTAGCAGGAAAAAAAGGTACTATTGTGGAGTAGTGGTTCAATAAATACTTCTAAATTGAATGAGTTTATGAAAAAATGGAAGCCGTCAATTTGCCCGGCTCCACAGCTAGACCGAGATCTGTGTTTAGATAAGAAGAATGGCCCTCTCCTCGGTTCTTTGCAACACCGTGTTACTTGGGACCAACGTATTAACTTTTTTAACCCAAGTATATCAGTCTCCGAACTTTGCCCACCCCCCACCACACCAAAACAGCAAACATTCACAAGCAAAAATCCCAGCTTCTTCTTTGCACACACCCTGTCTCAAGGACCTAAATCAGTTTATGCCAAGCCCTCAGCTTTCTCCCCCATTAGTTCATTCATGCCAACTTCTTTTGCCAGTCATCTTTTCCTACACACACATCTCCATATCAAAACTTCTCAGTCTTGCATCTAGAAGCCTCATAAAATATATAATTTTACATTATCAACCTACATGCTTATTATGTAATAATTTACTCTTTTTCTCTCTCTTTTCTTTTTTTTTAAGATTTTATTTATTTATTTGACGGAGATCACAAGTAGGCAGAGAGGCAGGCAGAGAGAGAAGGAAGCAGGCTCCCTGCTGAGTAGAGAGCCAGACGCGGGGCTCGATCCCAGGACCCTGGGATCATAACCTGAGCCGAAGGCAGAGGCTTTAACCCACTGAGCCACCCAGGCACCCCACTCTTTTTCTCTCTTAAAAAGAGTACTGAAATATTGCTATGATATTACTTTTTTTTTCTACGATAGCAATACAGTGTTTCACTTTATAATTCTATAGAATAATTTATGTATTCAACCCTCTTTCTGGTTATTAGGCTATTTCCCATTTTTTACTATTATAAACAGAAATGCTATGACTATCCCTGGGGCTGCTTGCTGGCTCAAAAGTTTAGCACCTTGTTAAAGTTAATAATCATCCTCCAGGATTATTAAAACAATTTGCACATTTAGCAGCAACGTCTGAAAAGGCCCATAATTTATCACCTGCACAAAAGTGTCTTTTTGATCTTTAAAAACAATAGGCCAAATGACATCCATTTAATTGTTTTTTAAATTTGTATTTCTTTAATAATTAGTGAACTTTGACAACTTATATTTAGGAAATATTTGGATATAATCATTTATGAACCTGATTTATGTTTTTTGGCCATTTTTCTGTTATATTATTTCCTTTTAACTTTACATTTCAATAATCAATGTGGGTTTTTTAAAGTTTATTTACTTATTTTAATTAATTTCTACACCCAATGTGGGGCTCAAACTCACAACCCTGAGATCAATATTATATAGTATTCTGACTGAGTCAGCCTGGCACCCCTCAACAAAGTGTATATAAGAATAGTAAGGATTTACAGATAGAACATATTTTATTAAAGTTTTATATCAGTTCTTTAGATGGCCAAGAATAACAGGACTTTGTTACCTTGGACCTTGGAGGAACCATGGATCAAACCCACAGGTTGCTACTGATGGTGGTTCATCTGTCCTCTATAAATTTCTTTTGAGGCACTCTAGGTTTGGAATCTCAGATCTTCTCCTCTCTATATTGGAACACTTTCTCAAAAAAAAAAAATTTCTTAAAGGGCACATGGGACTGATTTTCTTAGACTTGAAGATCTCTAAAGGTTTCTATTTTCTGTTTTTAAGTTAATTGACAATTTTTAGATATGACTTCTCTGTCATCCAACATTCAGTATTGCTGTTCAAGAAGCCAATTACATTCTGGGAAGATGACATGAAATGACTGGTTGGTATAGAGGACACTGGCTTATCCTCTTGCCTTCATTTAGGATAGCTTTGAAGAGCCTTTTTAGCCTCTGAGCTTCTAGTAGAATCAGCTGAGGCCTCTGTTGCAGGTTCATCTCAGTTCAGCTTTTTTTTTTCCCCCTGCCCAGTCCTATGGCTCATTTTCTTTCACAGGTGTTTTTATGTGTGGGTTAGAGCACTCCCCAGCAAATATTCTGCATGCAAATCTGCATCTGTGAATCTGTTTCTTAGGGCACCTGACTTAAGGCAGTTGGTCCCAAGAGTGGCATGAGGAAATAAGCCTTAAACTGGGTTGTTGGAACTGGACCATTGATGACTGCTGGGTAAAGAGGACAACACCATTGGTGGCAGGTGGAGTTGTAGCTGGGCTTTGGCAATCTGGGCATGCAGTTGTTAAAAGTTTCACCAGTGGTGGACAGGCATAGGAAATCAGAAAAAGGACTTCACTGACAGCTTCAATATTTTAGGGGGCTTGAGAGGTTCAGGGGAAGTAGTAATTATATGGAATATGGAATCCTATGGCTCTTGATGAGTACAAGCTATATTTTGGAGAAAGATAATGAAATATGAAGAGTGATTGGCTGCCTTTATTATCATCAGTGTAAAAGTCAGAAGGACTCCTGCATAGATGCTAATTCCTTACAGCTAGAAGGTAGAAAAAGCTGACGATAATGCCTGGGACATAATTAAAAAAAAAATAGCATAATGCCTTGGAAGGCTGAGCTCTCGGTCTAGCAAGTTTGCTGTGCTCTAAACCTGGTTGGGAAGGAGAAGGACTCTGAGCCTTGGGATGGGATATCTGAGTCAATGCCTTCAACAATACTGAAACTCCATATTCCGTTTAATCCTCTAGGTCTATAGTCCCACTCCTTACTGTTAAGTATTAGAACCCCACACTTAGTTAAATAAAATGCAGAGAACTCTGTCTTACAAAGCATGATGTATTCTCTCTCTCCAAGGATTTACCTTTATAGTCTCTTCTGGCCACCAGACCAATAATTAGGGTGAACATACATCACTAATTTAGCAAAGTTTAGGGCCTTCCAAGGGATAATAGTAATTGTACATTGAAAGAGCTAAAAAACCTAACCAAGCTATACTAGCAAGAACCAGGAGAGTAGGTTTTGACTGTGATCAAGGAAGCTATAATCAGAAGTTGGACAAGGGAGAGTATATTGACTTGGGAAGTCTTTCCTATGTAAAGGATTTTACACCCTGGAAAGGACCCTGTCAAACAATGCTTCTAGGCTACTAGATAGGAACTTGGAAAAAATAGTTGTCCACACTGAATAAACTAGAAATGATCTATTAAACTTCAGGGACCCATCACACTAGTGAAGTTTATAGCAGTGGAGTGATCTGAGGCATGCTAGGATATAGTCTTCAAAGTAAAGTACAAATTATTACATTTTTCAGATCCCATCATTAACAAGCAACAGCTCCTGGTAAACCTCTTTGGGCTACAGAAGCAGCTCATTCCACGCTTTGGTAGGACACCCATCTACCAAATGTCATGGAACGTCACCAGCATGTGAGTGTGACTCACAGCAGGAAAGGACTTTAAAATGTTCACATTCTAACGTAATTATCCCTGCCCTCTGGGCCATATAACCCAGCAGACTCTATGGTATTAGAAGTATCTGTGGTGAGGAAAGCTGTTACGTAGAGTTTTTGGAAAACCTCAAAGGAGGATCATAACATAGATACCTGTGGTTCTGGAGTAAAGTAATACCATCTATAACATAAACCAATGATCATTCATAGCTCCTGGCATACTGTTGGTCCCTGATAGAGATGGAGTGTCTGTCCGTGGGAAGTTAGGCAGCCATGCAGCCAGAATTGCTCACCATGAGCTTAGTTCTCTAGTAAGTCATAAGGCTAGATGGTCTCAGTAGCAATTCATTGCACATTAGAAATGTTGTCTCGAGGATCAAGTATTGGCTAGGCCAGAGGGCACTAAATAGCAAAGAAGGTTCAAGAATGGAGACTGGTCATACAACACACCACCTAGGTGTTAGCAGCCTTTACAGGTTATGAATGGCTCAGTTGTGTCACCAACTTGGGGATGATAGCCCACGAGGATGGAGTGCTATTTTCCAAGATGCAATGTACAAATCAGCTGTATATAGTGCTGTATCATCAATAGATAATAGACACAGGAAGGAGAATCTGCTTGCTATCATTCCCAGGAACCCACTGGAGGAATCTGTGCTTTTCCTTCCCACAAGTCTAAGCTTTGTAGGTCTGAGGTCTTAGTTCTGAAAGGGGAAAACATTTCTGTTAGGGAACATAGCAATAATCCTGTTAAACCTGTCTTTGACTGCTGTGTGGTCACTTCAGATTCTGTATGCCAGGATTCCTCATGCTTCCTTCCAGTAGGCAAGGAAAAGAAAGGGAAAAAATTCCTTAGGAATTCATTAGGAAGAGGTAGGGCTTCTACTACACAATAGGGACAGGGAAGAATGCTTATTATCTAGGTGATCACTGGATGTCTCTTGATATTTCCCTGCTCAATATTTATGGTAAATGAAAAGAAAAACAGCCATAGGCCAAGGAAATCATGAAGATCAGGGGCTCAGAATCCCCCCTCAGGGATGATGGCTTGGATCATCCCATCACAAGCCACGTCTACCAGGAGAGGTGCAGCTGAGACTGAGGGAAATTGAGACTCTTTTTTTTTTTTTTTTTAAGATTTTATTTATTTCTTTGACACAGAGAGAGAGATCACAAGTAGGCAGAGCAGCACAGAGAGAGCGAGGGGGAAGCAGGCTCCCTGCTGAGCAGAGAACCTGATGCGGGGCTCGATCCCAGGATCCTGGGTTCATGACCTGAGCTGAAGGCGAGGCTTAACCCACTGAGCCACCCAGGTGCCCGGAAATTGAGACTCTTAGAAGAGGAGGGGAGAAATGAGTATCAGTTGTAGCCCCAAGAGTAACTGTAACAGTAAGGGCTATAGTTGGTCTTCCTCACCTTTCTCTTGTAAGTTTTCCTAACCAGAGTTCTGCAGGAGATGCTCCTAGATGGGGGTTAGAAGGCAGAGGAGGGTTGGTAATGTGTCCTCCAGACTGAGAGGACAGTTTAATACCAAAAAACAAAGCAACTCTGTTTATACAGAGTTTTATTCAGGGTAACTTACTGATGGGGGGATCAGGTAGACAGATCCAGGTGGTACACCACGATCCTCTACCCCAATTTTCTGCCCCTATCTGGACCTTTTGTGGAGCAGGGAGCATGGTGGTGAGCTCATAAGGTAGTTTTCTAAAGTGGTGCCCTATGTGTGCCAGAGGGTCACACAAGATGGTGGGCCAAAGATGGAGTCAGTGTTGTCAGCACTCCTACAGTGGGGGTACACTTACTATATGAAGCAAGTGGATCTTAGTAGCTTAAGCACGTTCTGTAGTAGATGAAATGGTATACCTGCAAGATGCCTCTGGCATGAATAAGGTACTCATTCTTCCCACTGCCAGGAGTGTGGGCTGCTGGCCAGTCACAGCTGAGTACCTCCCTGAACATTCTCTTTAGCCAAGGGAGTTGACTCACCCAGTTGTAGCCAGCTTTAGGGGAAGCTCACATGACCCAACTGGTCCATGCAGGCCTCAGAGGCCTTTTTCAATTTGGGAGATCTAAGGGCTCTCCCAGCTTGAAAGCTTCCTCAGTGTTTGGCTAAACACTCCCCATCATAGTTCGAGTTCTCCCACAGCCTAATCCTGCCTTCATCTTTCCATCATGGATGTTATTTCAGAGACAATAAACTTTCCATACACAGATTTCTATCTCAGAGTTTGTTTCCTGGGGAACCCAAACTAAGACAGAAGATGGAACAATGGAAAAGACATAGCATGTTTTTGGATGAAAAGATTCAACACCATTAATATGTCAGTTTTAGTTAATTTTTAAGTTTATTGCTAGCCCAATAAAAATTTGGACAGATTTTTAAAATTTTGGCAAGGATTTTCAAAAGTTAATACAGAATTTAAAAAAAAAACAACAACAACACAAGCAAGAATATTCAGGATAATGCAAAGAGAAAGTAAGTTTGTCCAGATCATTCCATATGTCAGAATATCTACTTCTTTAATACCACAACTGTTAAAGAAACAGTCATTTGTAGAAAAGTGGTTTTTTTCCTTAGATTTTTTTCTTCTTTCATGTTTTGAAATCATGTCTGTTCCACATTAGGACAAAATAGCAAGATGCAGCCAAGTAAGATACCAATGAGTTGGTTTTGAAAATAATATAGTGAAATTCTGAGAGAATTTATCTATCACCATAGTGTTGGATATCCAACTTTGACTCTTCTTAATGCCTAGCTCACTCTGGTCCAGTTTATATCCTATATTCTTACAGCATAAGCAAAAGCTTACTCATGGCCGAATATTGTTTTATTAGTGCATTTTTTGTGCTTCTAATGGTAAGTTTTATAATGCTAAAGCAGTTGTATTAAATAAGCCTAATGGGACGTCCATCATTACCTTTTAGGAAAAGGTCAAGATGGTAAACATCCCTGGGGGAGAGGGATTATGTAGCTCAACTACATAGAAACTAATTGTCTGTGGTTTGCATTTTCCTGTTTTATAATGTCAGTAATAAGTCAGAAGTACTGACCTCCAAGAAGTCAGTAACTGGCTGAAAATACCTGACTTGTAAACTCAGCTAAGAATGTGTAGATGCTAATCTAATGTTGCTGTTTGATTAGGTTATTTCCTGATTTTCTTCACCACGAGAATAAATACCTTTGGTATGAGGAAATTATGCCGACAAATTATGAGATGTTTTAGATTGTGGGTATGAGGGCAAGAAAAACTTGGTTCATCACTAAACTGATACTAGGGGCAAAGTAATTCGTATTTGTAATTGTTGTACCGGTTCCTTATGCTCTCTTTTTATGCAAAGACAATGTGGCTATTTCAAGAAATAATGAGTTGATAATACAGGGTGAGATGAAAATTATTTCTTTTTATAAGGAATCCAGCTCTCTCATTACTTCTCTCTCTCTTTTTAAAAAGATTACTTATTTATTCATTTGTCAAAGAGAGTGAGAAAAAGGGAGAGAGCACAAGCAGGGGGAAGAGCAGGCAGAGGGAGAAGCAGGCTCCCTGCTGAGCTAGGAGCCCAATGTGAGACTCCATCCCAGGACCCTGGGATCATGACCTGAGCTGAAGGCAGATGCTTAAACAACTGAGCCACCCAGGCGTCCCTCTCTCATTACTTCTAAAAAACTAAGTTATATTTACCTTTGTCTCTCTAGCTTCACATCCACTATCAGAAATTTCTGGAAAAAGAAAAAAAGATTCAGGTGTACTTGCAAATTAATAGCTACCCCAATTGGAAAATAGGCACCTATATAGCTATTTTTGTAGGTGAAACCTTTGTCAAGAATAAACTTTTTTTTCTGGAATATGTACTCTGCCACCTGTATGCTGTGTTTCCTATTCAAGGTGCTATTATGCTTTGTGTCAATGGAGGACTTCGCTCGTTACATGTAACTTTCTGATTCCATTTGTCATCATTATTAGTTCTTAACCCTGATTCTGCTACAACGAAGCCAATCACTTTGTTGTTGCTGTTGCCCACACTGTGCTATCCTGCCTCAATGGCCTCTCGACCACCCCTTCTTTTACCCACATTCATCACTCCCTTTAAGAACCAGCTCCCAAATTCTCTCCTTCTTGGAGCAAGGCTTGCTTTTACAATATCTTTTTGAGTTCTTACACATTTTCTTTTCTTCTTGTTCATAGGTATTCTACAGAACTTAGCTTCACATTTTATCTCTACCAATTAAATTTAAGCAACATTGTATTGTTTCCTCCTATCCACCTAAAGAACTTACTTATTCACATTGTAGTTACTTTATTATTTTTTTTAAGATTTTATTTGTCAGATAGAGATCACAAGTAGGCAGAGAGGCAGGCAGAGAGAGAGAGGAAGGGAAGCAGGCTCCCCGCTGAGCAGAGAACCCGACGTGGGGCTCGATCCCAGGACCCTGAGATCATGACCTGAGCCGAAGGCAGAGGCTTTAACCCACTGAGCCACCCAGGCGCCCCACACTGTAGTTACTTTATACATACTCTTTTGTATGTATACTCTTTTGTCTCTTCAGTATTTTTTTTTTAACCTCAAACTGTGATGAAGTAAAGACAAAATAAAATAATTGCAAATTTCAACTTCTTCGACAGTCATTACCTAAGGCGGCCATAAATGGACTGTGATTATTGCCACTATTCTGGCTCTACTTTCTTATCTACAATTGTGTTTCTCCAAATTCTTCTGTTCTCAACATCAATGTCAGACTTGTGGCAATGCCCAAGATTCAAATGTTTTATCAAAATAACAAGTAACCAAGGAGGGCAGTTGGATTTGCAGAAAGCTTTGCTACCCTGTTTCTTAAAATTGAAGTAGTGGTTGTATTTAGGGCAGAAGATGAGCCAAATGGAAAATGAAAACCAGTATGTTAGCTGGAGTTGTGTGTGGGGGGTGGCAGTGCCCACTCAGGGTCATTCAAATCCAATCACCTGATGCTCAGTCTCTTAGGGGAATGCAGACAGTGGTCTGGTGAGCATTGTGTTCACAGTGGCTATAGTTATGCAGAGAATGCTGTTCTGGAACTTTAAAGGCACATTCATGGAACCTAGGATATGCTCAAGTACATTTGTGGAATAAACAAAAGGAATCAATAAATGGCATTTGTAGATTTTTGTTTCTCAGATGGTCAGTCATGGCAGGATAACAGGGGCAAATATCTTTGTAATAAGGCAAACTGAATGCCGAAAACCCCTACTCATAGCATTAGCAGGGGCACAACTGTTAGAAATTAGCCTGGGAAGCTCAAAGCACACTGAACAAAATTAAAAATAAATGTGCAAATAGGATTTTTTTTCTGCGTCGTTGTAAATGTATGTACAATATGCAAATATGACCATCTTTCCACCTTTGAAGGAAAAACCATTTACCAGTAATCTCCTAGTGAGGGACTCAGTTTTGTTTTCCTGCCCTTTTCTGCCATCTTTTCTTCCACATTCTGGAAGTTTCACATGAAAGATTATTGATATACTGATGACAGGCTTTAAATCAAAGCACACAGCTAAGTGGGTCTTTATTTGAGAGCTTTCTTTAGCATAAAGCTAAACAATGATTTGTTCTGCATCAAACTGATATAGAAGTGGAAACAAGTGTTTGAGGTCACAAAATGAAACATGGTTTGCCAACTTATAACTAATGTTTCCAGACATTACATATTTCTCCAGCACTTAGGAGTAAAGTTCTGTCAGATGTTACGGATTAATTTGAAAAAGAATATGTTAAAGCACGTGTCCTCAAAGAGAAAGTAATCTAAATTGGGAAAGACAGAGCACTTACATATGATAAAGACAAAACATGCATATGTGATCAAAATTGTAATAAAGTCCAGTAAATTCCATGTAAGTGATGCAAATAATAGAAAAGCTAGTTGCAGCTGAGGGGTGACACTTTGTAGGTAACTCGGAGAGAGCTTATGCATTTCACAGTAAAAATATCTCCCTGAAAACAGGAAAGTCAGCCTCCTTTAAACACCATTTTGGCATGTGAATGATATCAACGTCAGCTGCAATTCTCTGAATCAGAAGAGAGGTAATGTATGAGGCATATAGGGGCAATAATATGATGACAAAAATAATCATTCCACTGGCAAGTCATGGAGTTCATAACTGGCTAGAAGTCACTCCTGTGTTGAACAAGCAAAACTCAGGGGATGTCATCATAAAACAACTTGGTGTTAATTTCCTCTCTCCATTTAAATTCATCTCAGGGGCTTCTTCTTTCTCTGTTTTTGGCAGGCCTCATAACATTTCTCCTTACGCTTCAATTCTAAAACGGTCGTAGAGTCAAGTTAAATCACAAAACGCAGCCTCGGTTCCACGATAAGTCTGATCAGTACCATCAAAATCAGGTAATGTTTAGAGCCCCGCATTTATTTAAATTCTAGACTCCTTTCCTCCCCTGTAGCAGGTGGGAAGCCTACTGTCGGGGCAAAAGAGTCAGTGTTTTCTCTCTTCCCCCATCGGAGGCTCTTACGCTCCTTCCACCAGCTTGTGCAGCAAAGTACTTTCTGACCATGTCTTGGTGCCTGGGAAGGGACGAGGCAGAAGGTGTCAGGATGCAGCCTGCTACACTTGTAGAGTCGAGTCAGGAACTGATGTTGATTTCTGGACCCAGTAGCTATTGGAGGCTAGTAGTCTACTTCCATCTTTGTCTCTCTCCTGAGCATTTCATGGCTGCTTTGGAAAATTCCTCTATTTCTGAGGATTTTTGCCTGGGCTCCTTCGAAAGGTCAAATGCATCTCTATCCTGGATTGATAGCTGACTCCTTCCACCGCTTTTAGGAATCCATTCATACCTCCAGCTTCCCTCGTTTCTCTCTCCATGTAGTCTTGCCTAGAACAACCATGTGGGTCCTCCCCCATAGGCCTTACATGGTCCAAGAGAACCACTCACACAACTACATGTGGAGGGTTGTCAAGGAATGAGATGTTGAACACCTCTTATGATGTTTGCATTTGACCTAATCTTTTTTGCAGGATTGTCTTTGGGCCACAGCTGAACTGTAACATCTTTACATCTCTTTGTATGAGTACAGTACATAGGTAAAGAAAATACACTGTATAACTTTGATAAAGTTAGTCAACTCACGCTTTGGTGTTCTAGTCTTTTTTTTTTTTTTTTGGATGATTAAATGATAATATGTAGGTGTAGCCCTTGATCTGTCACATTGTAAGTAAGTGACCAATATATGGGAGGTCTTATTTATTTGTAGAATCATGGTGCTTGAGAACAAAAAACGCATATTTATATATACTCCCTAAAGATGTGTCAATTTTGTAATTATTGCTGTACTTTGAGATTTCAAAATAATAAATATGCCCCGTGACTTGAGTATTTGCTGAAATGTTTATCCTCTGCTGTACAAGGTTTGGAGGCCTTCAATATTTTATTCACTCTCATAGTTATGCATTTTTCCTCTTTTTCTAACTGTTCACTTTAGTAGGAGGGGAAAAGGAAGGGGGGGTCATTATCATGCTCTGATGTGTATGTCCTTTCCTAACATTGCTTTTTACAGGAAAAATGTCTTTTGGTGATAGAAACAGAGTGGTGTGAGTAGGGCGATAGTAAATCTGTCCTAAAGCCACTTTCCAACTGTAAATCATCATTATGGAGGATTGGCTTTCTGCTCATGGTGACACTTTACCCAGTGAAGTGACCGGAAGGATTGGAAGTGATTTCTGCAGTATCGGCCTCTTTGGCATGATTCATTTCTGCCCTTCTCTCTGCCTGAGCAAGAGAAAGCTTCGCTTCTGGTATGGAGGATCAAAATATGGCAGCCCCACCACAATGAAATCCTCAGACATTACTGTACCTCTCATATTATCAGCTTCCAGTAGATAAACATTTCTTGAAGCAGTTCTGTAGTTTTGTCAATGCTGCTCTAAATTGGATCTGTTCCTAGCTTGAAGGTATGATTGCCATAAAGCCATAAAATAATAGGCTGATTATTTAAATTACTAAGAATTCACAAAGATATCTCAAGTAATTATATATCTTCTATAATTACATTTATTTTTTATAGTGAGATGAATTATTTTAAAGTTGGTGTAAAATATTGATTATTAATATATTTTTATTTTAATTTAAATTTTTATTATAAAATAAAAAGATCCAGAAAACCACACCAAATAAGTGTGTAGCTTCATGTATGATTTCAAATAAAAGCCATGTAACCCCCACTCCCGTCAAGAACTAGAATTTAAAAAACAAAACAAAACAAAAAAACTAGAATTTTTTCAGCCACCCTCGCCGTATGTGCCTTATTTTAATCTTTACCTCCCTCTTCTTCCAGAAGTTATTACTCTTCTGATTTTCATAGCAATCACTTCCTTGAATTTCTTTGTTTTGTAACCTAAGGATGTGTCCCGAAAAGCTATCGTCTTATGCTGTTTTTTATTTGATAATTTTAAAAATTTCTGTTAATCTACGATTTCCCCTTCTATAAGTTTCTTTTCTTTATCATGTACTTGCTGAAGAGCACAAGCCTCTACCCTGCAGATTTGGAAAGCCTGGGTATTGCTCATCACATACCATTGGGGCAGTTCCGCATGGTCCTATATTTTCTGACTTTCCTAAGACTGGGCAGGTAGCTGGACACAGAGGATTTATCAGAATCAGGTACCATCTCTTTGGCCAGATTTTAGGTGTCTCCTTTAAGTGGACAGAATATCCAGAAGTTTCTCTTTTTGCGATTTGAATAGCTGTTGATGCTCAATGTCTAAATTGATGGATTAACTTAGGTAGTTGAAAAATATAGTGGGACTCTAATCCCATAATTTTTTAAATTATTTTTAGACAGAATAATTTTATTTTTAAACATATTTTATTTATTTATTTTTATTTATTTGAGAGAGGAGGGAGAGAGAATGAAGGAGCAGAGCGAGAGAGACAAGCAGACTCCCCACTAAGCACAGAGCCTGTCGCGTGGCTTGATCTCATGACCCTGAGATCACAAAATCCAGAGTGGGACGCTCAATCAACTGAGCCACCCAGGCACCCCCAGAATACTTCTAAAAAGGGATGTTATTCTCTCAGACACTATTTGGCTACCAAATGCTTCCATTTCTATAGGAAAAGCAGGATCATTGCTTGATATTTTAAAAAGCAGTTTTTAAGAAAAGGAATTAGATTCTTATTCTCCATATGTAACCTATAATCATATTTTTTCTTATTTAAATACTTACTCTTTAGCAACTTGTGGTTTAACATATTTGTGTGGATTTCACCCAATTGTTACTATGGACATGACTGAAGCTCCCATTGTCCCAACTTTTCAAATTGGGAGCCTTTTCAAGTTCACTCCAAAGTTCTTTTGACACAAATCTAATAGATTTTGATAGCCCGCTTGCTGACTGGGGTGGCACATGCTTCAGTTTCATCTCATTTATTTTTTGCCGTAGACTTGAAATTGCCATCCTTTCAAGAAACTCTAGGTTCATTTAGTGGAAAACGGTATTTGAAGACTATCGTATGCAGCCATTAGAGAGTACTCTTGGTCTCGGTTGTTTGGCCTTTTCTTCTAGACCGTTCGAGTGGGCAGAGCTAGAATATGTGTGTGTGTGTGCATACATGTGTGTGTGCGCGTGTGTGTGTATGTGTGTGCGTGTGTGTGAGTGACTCATGGTTTCATACAGATACTTCTAATTCAAATACAGTCCTACAGTTCTGTTACTTAACCTCTTCTATCATACATATGAATTCCCTTTCTGGGACACCCAAAAGCATGATTCTAAAGGACAGAGGGGATGATAGAATTAGTATATCCCATGCTATGAGTGCAGCACTATCAAAATAACAGGAACAATACTACCATCACTAATATGTAAGGGAAATTATTTTTAAAAACTCCTTGCATATGTTCTTGCCATAAGTCATCTTTTATAGTTGTACTATTTATAAAACTTCAGAGCATTAGGGCTAGACAGATCATCTTCTCCCTTTGACCTTCATTTGTAAGTCCATGTTTAATGCTTACCACCCATCCTTATGTCAGAGTTTCTGTGGTTATTTTCATGTCTGAAGGTTTTTCTTCATTTCTCAGAAGGAACTCATGGAAAAAATATTTTCTGTTTTTCTGCACATAATAACAGTTTGTTTTTGCTCCTTGCATTTGAAAGTCTGTTTTGCTGGGTAGAAAATATTTGGCTTAAGGTTTTTGGTTTTTTTCTTGAGAATCATGTTACTATCAATAAGTCTAATAATTTAATTTTACTCCATTTATAAGACACTTACTCTTTTTGCCTACATGCATAGAATATGATCTTTTTATTATAGTCCAGTCATTTCACTAAAAGCTATACTAATGTTGTTTATTCTGAGTTTACATTCTCAGATGTGAGCTTTTTCAATATCTAGTTTTGAGTGGGGTTTTAAAACTATATATTTCAAGAATGTCTTCTGGAAATACAACTGTGTATTTTTCTTTAGGAACTCATTTTACTGTATGTTCTCTCCTCTTTGCCTGCCCTAAGTTTTGGTTGCTTTCTCTTTTTCTACTTTTTTTAATTTAAAAGAATTTTTCCTTTTATCTTCCCTTTTTCTTAAAGCATTAACCTCTGTGCTTGTTTACTCATGTATTGTATAGTTGGCCTTCATTTCTGATTATTTTCTTTTATTCCTAATTGTTTCCCGAGTTCTGTTTCCTCAATCGTGAGTCTTTTTAGTTATGATATATGTTATTCCTTTATATCTTTGATCATTTTAAAATGTCTTTTAGCTTGTTTTGAAATAGTAGGGTGCAGTTTGATCTGTTCTGTAGGCATGTCTTTCTGGAATGCTTGATATGTTTGTAGGAATGTTATTTTGATCTTTTTTCTTTCATCTCATAATAACCAAATAGAATTTGACCTTTTTCTTTCTCTGTTGCTCATTTTTTCTGTGTGTGAAGTTAATTTTACTGGACTTTAGAAGGAGGCGTGTTTCAAGATGGCTTCAACATATACATTTTCTCTTCTGTTGTTTCATTTAGAATTCACCAATTTGTCTCCTCATTCACTGAGATTTCTTGGCTCTTTTCTGCCTTCAACCCCCACAATTGTACCTGAAATTGCTATTTCTTTTGTGTATATTGTCCATATATTGCTCCAGATTCTCCTCAGACTGGGTTTCAGTTCATAGGAGTCAGTCTCCTCTGTCCCCTTCTCACCTTAATGGCAGGCCCTTAGACTCACCTGCTGTTGGATGGGGTGAACTCCTCCCAGCTCAGCTGCTGTTCTGAAGCTGGAACACCAAACAGCCAGTGAAGACCTGGTAGCTACTTTGGGATTCTCTTGTTTCATGGTTTACTAAATATCTGTTGTCTCTTTCTGCTTTCTTCTTTACTGACAATTACCCCAGGAGCACCTAGTCCTGGTGGTAGTGTGTCCCTACCTGACTGTTTTTGTGGACAACTTTTCACCTAGTTTTGTTGTATATATATTGTCCAGGGGTTTTTGATTTTACCATGTATTTCCTCTACTCATTCTGATACGGGGATCTGAAGAAACTCAAAGACCATGCCACTAATGCTACCTTTGGTGTTCTCTCTTTTTAAAAAACATTTTCTGTTTAAATTCAGTTTGATTAACATATAGGGTATTATTGTTTCAGAGATAGAATTTAGTGATTCATCAGTTGCATATTGGTATTTTCATTTTATTTTATTTTTTAAAAGATTTTTATTTATTTATTTGACAGACAGAGATCATGGGCAGGCAGAGAGGCGGGCAGAGACAGAGAGGAGGAAGCAGGCTCCCTGCTGAGCAGAAAGCCCGATACGGGGCTCGATCCCAGGACCCTGGGACCATGACCTGCGCTGAAGGCAGAGGCTTTAACCCACTGAGCCACCCAGGTGCCCCGGTATTTTCATTTTAAACAAGAAATTACTAGACTTGTTTTCTAATACACAGATATAAAACACACGCACACACACACACGTACACAGTGTATCACATTCTCTACATTGCAGTTGTTATTTTTAAAAGAATTTAATGTACTACAAAATTTAGAGCACAGGGTATATTTTTACTTTTAATCTCAACAAAATTTCAAAATTCAGCAGCATAGTATTCTTTTCCTAAAGCTCCCACAGTAAACTCAAAGTTGGAGAAATAGTTCTGTTCATTTTGAAAACCCAAACAAAAAAGTACCATATGGGTATTTAATTGACTTTTCCACTCTTACATTCGATATGTACAGACAGCATGTCTTTGGTGTGACTTTTTGAATAACACCATATATTTATAAAAATAGGTAAACAGCACGTTTCATGAGTACCTTAAACATTTGTAGGTGAGTGGCTAGATAATAAGCATTGCTTTATGTATCTTTTCCTTTGAATTTTGAGCTTATTACATTTGTAAAGTAGAAGCAAGTCCTATTTGACATTCTATAGTTTTTCAGAAAAGCCATCATCAGCTCCGATTAGTTACAGTTGGCCTGTAATGAATGCATGCATACCTGAGACAATTGCCTTATTTTCAAAAAGCGTAACAGTTGTAAATGGGTTCTGATGATCCCATCTGGTAATATTGTCTTGTAGTTGTACCTGTAATAAAAAAAAAGAAATATGATATTTGATATCCCCTTTTATCCTAATGTATCCCCAAGTGTGTGACATTGTATCATAAATCAAAAAGTTTCCTTTGCAATGCTCACATAATGTTACCAAGTTTTATGTGATTTTCCCCCACCTACACAAAAGACTCCTTTTTTAAAGAACAGTTCCACTTACTACACTTCTACCTATAATGTGTTGTCATGTTTACAAATTACAGCCAACATAGACTCATATTAACATACTTATGCTGAATCTTTCCTCCTTGATAACAACTGTTGATAATCAGAATAGCCTCTGCCCCACCTAAAGAAAAAGTGAGACCTCTACTTGGAAAAGTTTGAGTCACTGGTGAGAAAAGAATAACCACATTTTTACTCAATATTTTATTTAGTTAGAATGAGCAAAAAGCGAGGAACCAAAACATTACAACTGCCTATTTACGTGTGTTGTCCCTGCCTGAAGAGTCCCATCATTTCATCAGTGAGATTATAATCTTTCCCTACATCATTTTTCAACAAGGCAATTTTGATACCTGGCCAACTTCAGAGGATAATTTGAAGGCTGACCTTTTCCCTTCTCTCAAGTGCTGATTTCTGAGGTCCTGGTGTGTCTTAAGGTTTAGCTTATTGTAGATGGAACCATTTCCTCAAATGTGAGAACTGAGTATTACAAAGGAAAACCAGTGGGCTATGGAGTCACGACGCCTTTAGTTCATTCCTGGTTCAAAGCCTCCTTATGTGACCTGGGACAAGTTACTTGCCTTCCCAGTTCTGTTTCTTCATGTATAAAATTGTTGTAAGAATTTATTTAGAATGCATTGTCTAGATTTTAAGTTTGGCATATTATATATTGAAGACATTAAAAAATAAGCTCACCCCCTTGTCATATGCAAAAGAATATATCTTCCAAAATAAATGAAGGAAATATATGTGATTTGAAAACCTCCCTAGATGACTTTGTATGCTCCTACTACTCCTGAAGGCTCAATACCTTAAAGCTTTTAGCCTTTCCATCAGGGAAAGCAAGGCTTCCAGGTACTTATGACCAAGCAGCTAAACAAATCAATATCTTGGATACCAATCACCAGATAATTAATTTGAAATTAACTGTAATTGATCATTGATACTTTGTTTAAATTAATTAAAAAGTTATTTGCTACTTATGTCCATTATATTTGTAAAACATCTGAATATAATTCGTTTAAATGTCACCTATGCTTATATAAGAAAGCTCTGTGACTCTTTTTCTTGGACTAATATTTAAAAGTAAAGTACCTACTTCTTATGTAAAGAACTGACTTGTTGTTTTCACTTTAAGGAAACCCTTAGCTTTGGAAAATGTAAACTTATAGAAAGTGGAATTTCTAAAAAGCAATGATGCGCTAGATAGGACAGACGGTACATTGACATTATGCTAATTAGAGACTTGAATCACTGACACCTGCGTTGCTTAGTGGGACACGAAACAGCGTCAAGGTCTCTGTCCTTTTGTTGATTTAAAATGTTATCCTTGAAATATCAATGTTATAAATATTAATAAAAATACTAAGAGCTTGGCAAGTGGATTCCAGGAAGACTAATGACTTCCAGTTAAATATCAAGTCATTATTCTAACGGACCTTTTATTAGGCAACAAAGATGGAACAACGTTATAAGCCCTTCATAAAGGTCTTAACAACTATTCATTTGAGACAAAAATTCCATCAACTAGTTGTTTGACCTAAATAGACTGATTGTTTCTGGGTGAATTAATCAGCCTTTGGTTATCATCTCTCTATAGCAAAAGCTGGTCTGGTTGAGTTTTTGATTCTAATTGGCTGTCTTTCCAGTTTGAGCACATATGCACACACACAAACACACACCTAAACCGACACAATTATTTGTGTGAGCCAGTAATTCATGTCCGTTCACTTCCAGGTAGTCTGATGTATCCCAATATAGGTACATCTCAAAAACAGCATTAAGCAATGAAAGTAAGGTGCATAAGGACATGCAGAGTAAAATATCATTTTACTGTCTATTTCTTAAATCCATGCTACATGTTGTTCATGGATACAAATTTATGCCAATAAAAATATGGAAAGTGAATAGAAAGGGTGTGCATTAAGTGTGTAAAACTTGTGTGTAAGAAATGGTTGGAAGAACAGGACGGGCGCCAAGAGGGCAGAAGACAAGAGGCCATGTTGTGACCAAGAATGATTGGTTACAATAGTGTGATTGATTATAGTAATCCCACATTAGAATACAAAGCTAAAATCTTTGTAATTTATTTTTCTTTTAGAATACAGGCAGTTAAAAAATGGACTCAAACCTATTTAGCATTTAAAATGACATAATGGTGTCATTCTGTTTCCTCTGTGCCAAAGTGAATGTGGAAATGATAGGTCTCCTGAAGTGTAAGCATCACACTTTCAGTTGCTCCTCAAAAATCCTTTTCATGTGAACTAGCTGCCGGGCCAAATTACACTACACACCTTTATGTAAGATTCCACAGTTAGGACATCAGTTTAGCTTCATTGTTAAAAGAATAGCTAATGGAACATATTTTGCCTGACAAATTCAAAGTAACATAGGGTTGATAACATAGGGTGCCTCTAATATTTTAGGAAAAACAAGAGAGAATTAGACACAGATGGCACTATCCCTGTGAAAGACTGTAGGGAGTTACTATTCTTAGAAGTTGCAAAGATGAATGCAAACCCATTTAAGATTATTCGTGTCCTCATTTGGTGCAAAGTTAGGAGATCTTGACACTGCGACTTGATTGTCAGTCTTTGTCCATACTCATTTTCTAAACCCTAGAGTTTTCGTATGCTTACATTAAACCCTTTTTGTGTATGATGTACATTTTACTTTGTAGTTGTTTGTATGACATGGTAACTTTCAAGGGCCATTTTTTCCCTTTAAGCCTGGTGTTTTGAATACAGTACAAAAAGTGTAGAATAAAATTGTAGACTATTCATGCTGATACATTCATTTCACAGAGAGGTCTTCCTTTGAGATCAATCAAATCAAGAAAGAGAAAATTCTCTGTAGTCAACAAAATATACAGTGCACTCTCTGTTTCTTGTCAAATATCTCAGATCTGCATATGAGGATGGCCCAAAACGCCGTTAACAGACTTCAAGAAGGGGAAAAAAAAAAAAAAAAAGAACAGCAGGAGTAAAAAAATGTAAATAATTGCCCATTTCTATAGCAAAGTTTAAACTTCTCTCTTGAAATGGTGAACCAACTCAAATAACAACATTAGGGTATGTCTTGTTTCGGGATAATTAATGGCCTTGTACTTTTCTCACTGTTTATTATGTACAGTCAAATAGGAAAGGAAAATGTTAAAAACCCAAAGGCTAAAGCTATAGTGAATTGTATACGGCAGATTTATATGTGTTCAGTTTTTGTTTTGAGAAGGTGCTCACTTTAATTTCACATGTTACTTTTATTATGCAGAACAAAGGAAAATACATTTGTTACTCATGCTGGAGCTGTAGGTATTTTTTAAGGAAAAGCTGCAAGCTGTGTCAAATCTATTGAGGTATCTTCTACATAATACTCTCAAATGACTGAGATAGTTTTATGTTTCAAACTTTAGGGTGGGTAGGTAATAAAAGAATGTTTATCACTAATGACCCAGCAGCAACAACAAAAACCCACAATACATAGTTATACTCAAATATTCTAAAATGTTTTAATATAAACAGAATGCTACAAAATATTGTACGAGATAGGGAAAAAAAGATAAACATTATTGTTACCTCAATGGTTGATAATAGCAATTGACTAGTGAAATGGTTTGCACAAAACTGTGCTTTTTCTGAATGCAATTTCAATAATATGGAATGATATATCCCAAGAAATATGGGAAAATGTAGGAAATTGTTGTATGAACTGCTTTGACTAAAGCAGACATTGTGATGAAGTATAATCTCCCCAAGTAAACAGTTATTATGTTAAGGATGGAGAAGCAATCACACAATTTAAGTATTTTGCCTTGGCCGCTCTACTCTTATTTCCCACCCCCGCCTTTCCCTGGGATGATACATTCCTGCTAGTCCATGGCTTACAAAAACAGGCAAGGGACCCATACATATAAGAATCAAAAACTATACAGTAAGTATTCCTTCTTAGAGAGCTGCTACATGAACTTAGATCTGATGTCTTTACCTTGACCGGAAAGACTATTAATGGACACTGCATCCTGATGAGGTATCTCAGTTGGCTGAAGAACATTTCTGTAGCATAAATCACACTGTGCAGCAGATATCAGTCCAGGAATCACCTTTTGAAACAAGCAAGGCAAGAAAATTATCACTGCACCCACTCGTTAAATTCCTTATGCAATAGGCTAAAGGTACTTTCCCTCAACACCTGTCTTATGTTCCTTTCCTCATGCCCTCACTTTCTCTTTTAGCTCCTCACAGACTGAATCTCAAAATTTCCTCACACAAAGGCTGTCAAGACTGGACTGCAAAATAAAATATATATATATATATATATATATATGTGTGTGTGTGTGTGTGTGTGTGTGTGTGTATATATATATATATATATACATTTTTAAAATATCATTAGGTGTCCTATGCATCCCAAATAGTAGTTTTTCTTTCACTTCAGTAGTCACTGATTTTCCTTAACATATTTTGGGAATTCCATCCAGGACTTGGCATATATCCTTTCGATTATCTGAGGTGATGATAAAAATTTGTTCTCAAGGGAAGAATTTGATTTGGAGTGAAGTCATATAGGTAAGATGGATGCTGAATCTTTGTGACTTTCTTCTGATTCGAGAGGGAAAAAAAGAATGGTGATGATTTTCTTTGGCAACTTAGAAATAGTCCTAAACACAGTTCCCAAAGAGGTTTCAAAAATATGTTGAGTAATAGTATTTTGGAACAAATCTATGGCCTTAATGTGTGACTACTTTGAAAAATAAGATGGTGTCCTTGTCTGTAGAACTTCTGGGTGCTTTCAAGTTTCTCTAATAGAAAATGTCCACTACTGAGGCGTTGAGTTTATCACCTGGAAGATATTCGGATTCTCTACTTGTTAAACTGTCATTCACATACACAAGATGATATCCCTAGCATTTGAGGAAACTATTGAAGCATGTCCCAGTTGCTGCTACTGGCAAAGAAGGAATATACTCAGCAATTCAGTATTTTTAAAATCTTACTGGTTTTTAGCATAAAATCAGATATCTTGAGTTCAAGTATCAGTTCTATCATTTATTAACTGTGACTTTTGGGCAATTAAATGTTTTGGGTTTTATTTTCTTTATATATAAGATGGGGATAATAAGTATATCTGCTTTGTAGGACTGTGGTGAGAAGCAAATGAATTAATTCATATAAAGTATTCAATCTTGGCACCTAGAAAGCATTTAGTAAATATTTGATAGACTTGTTGGTCTTATGGTGATACTTGATAAATGTTATGATTCAAAGCATTATTCTTCCCATTTGGCTTTTCATCTTAATAAGATAATAGTGGTTCCACCTAAAAATAAATATATTATTAAATAAAGTTGAGACTCAGGAAAGACTTAATAAAGGATTGAGAAGTATTTTTTTTGTAATTTTTTTTGTTAACATATAATGTGTTATTAGCCCCAGGGGTACAGGTCTGTGAATTGCCAGGTTTACACACTTCATAGCACATACCTTCCCCAATGTCCATAACCCCACCACCGTCTCCCTAACCCCTCCCCCTGGCAACCCTCAGTTTGTTTTGTGAGACTAAGAGTCTCTTACGGTTTGTCTCCCTCCCGATCCCATCTTTTTTCATTTATTCTTTCCCTACCCCCAAACCCCCATGTTACCTCTCAACTTCCCCATATCAGGGAGATCATATGATAATTGTCTTTCTCTGATTGACTTATTTTCCTAAGCGTAATACCCTCTAGTTCCACCTATGTCATTGCAAATGGCAAGATTTCATTTCTTTTGATGGCTGCATAGTATTCCATTGTGTATATATATACCACATCTTCTTTATCCATTCATCTGTTGATGGACATCTAGATTCTTTCCATAGTTTGGCTATTGTGGACATTGTTGCTATAAACATTCGGGTGCATGTGCCCCTTCGGATCACTACGTTTGTATCTTTAGGATAAATACCCAGTAGTGTGATTGCTGGGTCATAGGGTAGCTCTATTTTCAACTTTTTGAGGAACCTCCATGCTGTTTTCCAGAGTGATCACACCAGCTTGCATTCCCACTAACAGTGTGGGAGGGTTCCCCTTGGATTGAGAAGTATTTGGAGGCAGAATACCCATTTATACAAAGCTTCTTACTTTATATATTAAGCCTGGCCAGTGAAACTATTTGTTATCATCTGCAAGTTTGGTTTGTGCCCCTCTGATAATCTCTCACATAACTGAGGGTTGCTCTTCCAAATCAATATAGAGGGGCACAGTTTTTTTATATTTAAATTCAATTAGCCAACATATAGTACATTATTAGTTTCAGAAGTAGAGTTCAGTAATTCATCAGTTGCATATAACACCCAGTGCTCATCAAATCACGTGCCTTCGTTAATGTCCATCACCCAATTACCCCATCCCCACACCCACCTCCCTTCCAGCAACCCTCATTTTGTTTCCTATAGTTAAAAGTCTTAACTATAGTTTTGTTTCCCTCTATGATTTCTTTCCATCAGTTTTCCCTCCTTTCCCCTATGATCCTCTTTGCTGTTTCTTACATTCCTCATTTGAGTGAAAGCATATAATTCTTTCTCTGATTGACTTATTCCACTCAGCATAATACTTTCCAGCTCCACCCATGTTGATGCAAATGGTAAATATTCATCCTTTCTGATGGTTGAGTAGTATTCATATATATATATATATATATATATATATATATATATATATATATATCACATCTTCTTTATCCATTCATCTGTTGATGAATGTCTTGGTTCTTTCTACAGCCTGCCTATCCAGGACATTGCTGCTATAAACATTGGGGTGCAGGTGCAAAGAAGCACAGCTTTTTAAAGTCTATTATTAAGCACGTTTTCATACCTTTTTCAGGCTTAGAAATAAATACCAACATGTATGTATCTTTAAAGGGATTTAAAAAATTTTTAATTGCTCTGTAATAATTATTTTTATTATTTAAATCTGATTTCAACTAGGGGAATTCAAAATAACATAAATATTTTTATTTGAAAGAAAAATTGTATATTCATTGGGTGTGATGAGTATTAAACATTTTTAAATTGTTGCATAGATTTCCACACTATTGATAAATGAAGACGTGGCAGTTAGCAAGTTAAGTTCTATAGCTATTTAGACTTTTGGGCTTGATACTAAGCTTTTCTCTGGGCTTTTCAAATGATAACATGACCCAAATAGTTCCTGAAAGGAATGTGAAAGGACTGCGTAGTTTTGAAAAGTGTATTCTCAGGATGGGCAAAATGGGTGAAGGAAGTGGGAGATACAGTCTTCCAGTTATGGAATGTGTAAGTCATGGGGATGAAAGGTGCAGCCTGGGGAATATAACCAATGGTACTGTAATGAGGTTGTGCTGTGACAGACGGTAGCTACGCTTGTGGTGAGCATAGCATAACTAGAGAGTTGTTGGGTCCCTATGTTGTACACCTGAAACTAATGTGTCACATTGTGTGTCAGCTACAATAAAAAATAACATAAAATAAAAATACTGTGATCAGGACTAAGTCAAGAAAGGAGAAATGTTTGAAATTTAAAATAAAAGCTCGTGTATGGGGATGTCCTTGAACTAATGGCAGAAATAGATTTTCCTGATAATTACTTGACTAAGTGATGTCTGTGAAAGATTACAAATGCTGAATATAGAAATGTATTGTCTTAGCTTGGGTTTTCCAGAAAGCAGTGCCTGAAGCAGTGGGCTTGTATGCTGCTACTTATTGGAGCATGTAATCCTGAGGAGCAGAAGTGGGGAGGGCATCCAAAGGAGGGAAATAAGAATGGAGAGTCATATGGTGGTGCATCAATTAGTTGGTCATTTGTAGGTGCAACTGATGGCCTAATCCCATGGCAATGCCCTCTAAGAAGCCATAGATGCTATGCCTCAACATAGTCCATCAGGAGACAAAAGGAAGAATTATTTGTCAATAGGCTTTGTTCTCTTATTTGTCAAAGGTGTACCTCAAGAGTGTAACACCTTGCATGCCTGATTCCCAGGACAGAGTGTGAGATTAAGCACTGTCAGGATGTGCATGTGTGAGATAGTTGGGCCAGAAAGTTGGTGAGACCTTTTATTTCTGGATTATAATGAGTTCAGGGGAAAAATCCACAATATTTTTGCAAGCCAGGGGGTATGATTTATTAACTTCTTAATGTATTATTCTCTCCATCATTTTTTTCTATACCCAATTTGAATTATTTTAGGTAAATGTGAACTTTTCCAGCTAGAATTGTGTTTGGCCTTACATAATAGAAACTCAGTGACACAAAACGTGAAATTTGAGGAGGAATGCAAGGACTACACAGGCAGCTCATCTGTGCCACCAAAGAACTAGGCTCTGTCTATGACCCGTCCACATTCTTTATCGATGACTGTTCCAGGCTTTTCCTCTTGATCACCCTTTAGTCAAGAAAGACAAAGCAAAAGGACAATCCATGTGTAATTCTGGTTTTTTTTAGACAAAACTGAAGTGCGTAGGATAACTTAAAGCTTGAGTATGTTTTCCATATATTTTATTTTTTTTTAATTTTTTTTTAAGATTTTATTTATTTATTTGGCAGACAGAGATTACAAGTAGGCAGAGAGGCAGGCAGAGAGAGGAGGAAACAGGCTCCCTGCTGAGCAGACAGCCTGATGCAGGGCTCGATCCCAGGACCCTGGGATCATGACCTGAGCCGAAGGCAGAGGCTTTAATCCACTGAGCCACCCAGGCGCCCTCCATATATTTTAAATTAACATTATGAAAAATAAGTACTCTTCATGATATGCTGGAAGCACATTCTATTCAAGAGTTAGGTTCAAATATTAGCGTCTAAGAGGAATTTCCTACAATCACTCTTTTTGTTTTATTTTAAAGATTTTATTTATTTGTCAGAGAGAGAGAAAGAGGGAGAGAGTGCACACACAAGCAGGGGGAGCAGCAGGCAGAACAAGTAAGGGAAAAGCAGGCTCCCACCTGAACAGGGAGCCCGATGCAGGGTTCGATCCCAGGACACTGGGATAATGACCTGAGGTGAGTAGAGTAAGAGGACAGTGGGTTAGGACTCTTTTGTTGTTCCTTTGTTTTTGTTTTCCTTTTAGATGGTGTGGTCAGGAGAGGCTCTCTTGAGGAGGTGATGATTCAGCAAAAAGACAGGTGAAGTGCAGGAGTGAACTAGGCTAATGTTTAGCAAAAGAGAATCCAGGGGGGAGAGGAGAACATGTGCACAAGGTCAGAATGTGCCTTTCTTCTTTTGAACTACACAGAGGCTATGATGTTTGTCATCTGATGGGTGAGGGGGAGTGGTAAGAAGGAGGGTGAGAGCCAGGAACTACATGATGTAGGTCTTGGAAACTACGGTCATGGGGGACTTTGGATTTCATTCGCTAAAAACCGTTGAGTGGATGAGTGGCATAAGTGCCTTATGTTTCCAAGTGATCATCTTAGGGAAGTATATTGGGTATTTATTGCTATTTCAAAAACTATTTGAAAATGTAGTGGCTTAAACAACCACCACTAACTTGCTGACAGGTCTGTGTGTTGGCCATTTGGGAAGGTCTCAGCTGGGACACTTTCACTGTGCATCGGCGCAGTGGCACTCACTCACATATAGGTGGTCAGTTGGCAGTCACCTGGGGGCTGCACAGTCTTGCAAGGCCTCCCTTATAGGTCTGACAGTTGGCTCAGTTTGAGAGCTGGGGGAGCCTTGGTTCTCCTCCACTGGTCCCTCCACATGAACCCCTTCGTGTAGGTCTCCTCACAAGGCACTTGGAGCAAATCTGAGCAGGGAAACCTAAAGTCAGTAATGGCTATGTTAGGTTGGAAATATTCATTAGCTGTACAGAAGTATTGAGTAGACATATGGTATATGCGTACAGGTTTTAAGGGAGAGACTGAGTTGGAGATACACCATCAACTACTATTTAAAGCCAGTGGATTGCATGAGATTACATCAGTAGTGAATATACATAAAAAACAGAATAGATTCATGACTTAGTGGCTCTTAGGTTGGTATAAGAAATGGATTCAACCAAAGAAATTTAGAAGTAGTTGGAGTTTAGTACATTATTAAGTATAACATAAATAAAAAAACAAGCAAAGATGAGGAGTGTCATGAAACAAAGAGTGTTTCATCTAATTCTGTATACCTTCATTCTTCAAAATGAAGAGAATAAAAAATTATTTGATTATTATTTGCATTCTATTTCAGCGATTTTTCTTTCTTTCTTTCCTATTATTTTAACTTCTATTCTTCAAAAGCCTCTGCCCATCCAGGTTCTGAAAAAAATAGGCAGAGACCAAAATGCCAACTTCTTTGTTAATAAATGTAATTTGGAGGCTATAGCTTCATATTAGGCAGATTTACCACATGGTTACAGGCAGCCCTAGACAACCACAGGCCTCCCCATGTGCTGGCCTTACAAGAAGTTTCTCAACTACGTATTTTCTTCTCCCAGATTCTACTGTTCTGTTTTTATATTTTTGTGGGCAAATGCAACCTTTGGGGAAGTCCAATAAATAACACCCTACTTCCTTGCCAGAATTTAGAAAAAATAAAAATGAAACAAAAGGATGGCCAACAGAGTTCAGAATGTCAATTTTATTATTGGCAAGTGCTAATTTGGAGGACTTAATCTTAGTTTGAGGGCTAAATGGACCTGCTAAACAAGCTTCGAAATCACGTAGACCTAATGACACTTGACAGGCAGCACTGGGCTTAGGGAGGCATCCAGCTGGTCGAGGTGGGCAAAGAGCCACCCTGGAAGAACAATGGAGAATCAATAGCTGCTTCTTGGGCAGTTGAGCCTTAAAAGGGAGAAAGGAAGTTCTGGCTATATAAGTCTTGCTTACTCTTCCCCAAATTATACTTTCAATCTTGATGGAGTAAATAGAAGGGTAGAGAGAGAATAAAGTTAATACCCACTCAGGAATGGGGAAAAATGCTGCCTCCACAAACATTCAGGACTTTTGCTTTGTAAAGGTATATGGTTAGCACTATTTTATATTTAATTGCCTTTTGGGGGAGGGCACAAAAATGAATCAAAAATAGTATTTCTAGAAGTAATTGGAATCCTTAGAAAACGCTATAAAACAACATATTTTCACCTATGGTTTCATATGCAAAAGAATGAAATAAAAATTTACAGGTATGTGTATTTGGTAGGTGTTAGGGAGTGGAAGAGTGGCAGAAGGATGAAACTCATGGCTTGGGCTTGATTCTGCTGAGTGCGATAAAAAGAGATGGTGGAGGAAAAACAGTGAATCTACAGTTCTTTGAATAATCGTGGAGAAAAATGGAACAGTTGTGATGCTGTCCAGAGTGAAAGGTTGGTGAAGAACAAAACATACAATGTACATGTCAATATTCAGAAAATGAACATTCTTTTGCTAGAGTGAATGAGCCAACATCAGGAATGGAATGAACATAGCTTACGTGAACACCATTTCCTCTCCTTCATACAATGACACTGGTGTGAGGAATCTGCTGCTGTGATTTGGCCCCTGAAGCATTAAGTAGGTCAATGAATTCTAGCATATCCCAAACGGAAAGATAGCAATCCACGTCTAGTCTTTGCCCTAGGCACACTTTAAATCATACTTCCTATGCCCACTTAATTACTTTAAGTTGACAGATGCTCCTCTGGGCAGACCCTTACACAGCAGTCACTCTGGAGAGGGGTCCCCAACACACAAACTGCAGGATTGGGAGCACATAAAAACTGTTTGATAACTCCACTTGAACAGAAGTTCAAGGATACATACCACCTCCCTCTGGATATGTTAACTATTTTTTAATGATGTTATCTGATATTTAACAATGTACGCAGAGCAGCAGAGCCTTGAGTTTGTTGTTTAAATATCTTTGATGCTGTGTCATAACAAATTAGTTTCTAAATGTTGCCAATTTGGCAGACAAAGCTGATTATTTCCTGCAATCACACTGCATATGTGCACAAGATTATAATTAATGATCAGGGATGCCAGCCATACTTTAATAATGATCCTTCAGTGTTTAGGAGCCGATTAGAGCAACTGGCATTTGTGCCCTCTATTGGGGCAGAGGTGAGAGAAAGGAGGCAGTGAATTTGGATAGATCTATCAGTGTCAGAGAATCAATAGTTTGCTGATTTCCATTATAAATTTGAAGATTCTGGGGGAGTTATTGACAAAGCTGCTGCTGTGAATATTAACAGAGTGTTTATGTAGCCTTCACTGAAGCAGTGCAAGTCCTAATTAGATTGGAATTGGTCTTTTGGCAACTTTGCAATATTTGTTTCCTCAGTGTACCAGTATGCCACATGAGGACTCTGAGATCGGTGGTATATTTCTAAAGAATTATGTGAGCACAAAGTGTCAAGTTATCAAAGGTATTTCATCATAATGAAATGAGATTTATCAACTCTCAGTGTCCAAGATCTCAACTTCCTAAAACACCATGATTTCTTTCTGGTTCTTGGCAAAAAGCATGGCTAACAAATGAATGTTCTTAAGTGAAGATGATACCATCGACTATAAAAATGAGAGAGGGAAGAAGGGGAGTGAGAGAAACACAAATCTTCTTGAATGGAGCCTATTTTAAGAATGTATCTCAAGCCCTAGAATTCCAAAGCAATTACAGTTCAAGGTGATTCCTTGATTAACCAAAGAATTCATCCAGGGGTAATTTTAGATTGTCTAGCATTAAAAATGGTGTGATTTGCTTACCATTTGGTACTATCTCCTATACAAATTGAAGTAAATCTATAGTCCCATGAACCTTTACTGAGATACTGCTTATTGTGATTCCAAAAAGCTTTGTATAAACTTAGTTCTTCTACCACATCTTCCTGTGATACTGCAACACAACATTCCAGAGCAAATCTAGTTGTTAATGAAAGGGACATCTGATGATTAAACTCCAATGGGGGTATCTGGAGGTAGTAATTTCAAACAATACTTCAATTAGACCTTTTATACCAGAAAAAATAAAACATGGTGCTGACATCTACTGTTATGGAACCATTTCTAGAGCTTGCCGAGAAATTCACAAGAGCCTGCTTTCTTAACTGTGATTTGGATGGCACTTTCCTGGAATTCATCTTCTTCTTAAGGTTTCATTTATTTGTTTAATTTTTTGAGAGAGAAAATGAGGAGGAGTGGGAGAGGGGCAAGCAGACTTCATGCTGAGCACAGAGCCCAAACTGGGGCTCAATCTCATGACCCTGAGATCATGACCCACTCCAAAACCAAGAGTTGGGACATTCAGCTGATGCACCACTTAGGCACCCCTTCTGGTTCTTAATTGGGTTCTTAAAGGAATTGATCTTTCATCTAACTTTTTAAAAAATTGTTGGAGTGGGAAGGAAGGAGTTGGGTGTGTGTTTGATACTCTAGTCTGACCAGGAAGTCAAATGGAGGTATTTGCAACAATTCTTTTTCTCTTGCTCATAGTTCAGTTGAATAAACACATAGAGATACGTATGGAAGTGAAAATATCTTGGGGATACCAAGCTAACACTATCAATTCCTTGGGGTCCTTGCTAACTCCTACAGCAGACTGAGTAGTCCTTCTAGAATTCATCCCTCTTTTTCAAGGCTTTCTTCACTCTTGAGAAACAAATATAGTGTAGAACCTTGTGACATCTTGAGACGCAATGAACAGAACTTTGATTAGAAAGCTTAAACTTTTAAAAACTTGTCCTGTTATTTGTTTTTTTACTTTCCTGGCAGAATTATTTATGCACTACAAATTGCATTCAAAGTATATAATGTGATGGTGACTCCTGCCAAGTGTATTCCAAAATTCTAGAAAAGGCAAATTAACATATAGAACAAAATTTGATCTACAGTTGCCCAGGACAGGGGCAAAAGGAAGAAGTGACTATAATGGATGGAAATGGAAATGTCCTCTGTCATGGCTGGAGTGACAGTTTCACAGGCATTGTAGGTTTTTCATCAAGGACTTTCTGAAACCTTTGTTTATTATCAACAGTGTGAGTTACTGATTTAGATCCTGTTTTTGTGGATGTGCTTCCTAAGTCTTTTTTTTTTTCTCAATTCCTTCCCTTTTTGGAATTTTAAACATTGTAAATAAAAAAAACTCAAAGAGAACAATGCAACTGAGTCCAATTTGGAAATTTCTTAAATATGGATTGAATGTATCAGCTTTATCAAATTGATTTTTCTAGGAAGTTCAATGTAAATACTTTGCATAATTAAAAAATGAGACTATGTATAATGAAGGCTAAAGTTCATATAGAGGAATACTATTAAACACCTCATAAATGTGACAAGACTCTGGAATGCTACACTGGGATCAGTGATCATGTCATCCTCATGGAAGAGTACCTAGTGACTTTGCCTCTACAACACACCTTATACAATAACTGTCCAGGGTTGATAAATTCGCTGCTTTACTTTCTGTCATTTTACTTTCTACTTTGAATTTAACTTTTTCTTTGGATAAAACTTTTATTACGATTATCCTACACAGTTGTGTATACAGTGGGTACTAAGCACATTCTAAATACATGAATGAAGTAAGTTTGGTTTATTCTGATTTATTCTGATCTGATGTTTCAATGGGAGCTGTAATTAATCTGACAAGAATGGATTTGGGGAACATTAGGTTTCTTTAGAACTGCCATGTATAGAAATACACCATGTGCTCTCTCTTCGGTATTCTTATGCTATACCAAACTGAATCTTAAATGCTTCATTTATACTTACCAATAGATTATTAATAATACATTTTAGAAATGTTTCCCCTGCAGAGTTTTAACATTTTAATAAGGTTGTAGTGCAGAAACCGAAAGCTTGAAGCTCAGAAAAGAGAACTGAATGTCTCAGTTAATAGATTGAAGAGGATTTTGGGGGCCCATAAAGCCATTTCTAATGCCCCCATTTTCAAGTATGATGCAGTTACAGGATATGTGTTGTATAGGTATTCAATGTCCAAGAGATCTTGAAGAAAAATTCAATTGGCAACTAGTGCTATGCATTCCTATTTTTGGAAGAAGTATATTATAGGATTTCAAGCACATACAAGTTAAATAGCAGTGTATGTAAGCCACTCATTTTTTCTTACAACCTGACTTCTTAGGCTAAGTGCTTCCCAGTATCTGTATGATATCTGAGGTATATCTGAACACTACTTAATTAGCAAGTATTTATTGAATTTTGTATGTCCTTAACTTTTTCTAGAAGGTTTATGAGACATAGCCATTGCCCTTATAAAATTTATAATGGCAAAAATGAAAGAAAATTCAGTAATGAGTTGCATAGAATTTAAGGGAGTTCAAATGGCTGGCGAAGATAAACTTATTTTGGAAGGTATGGTTTCTTGAACTCTATTTGAAGACAGACATATTTTGTAATAGCCTGAAATGTAACAAAGTCAGGGGGAGTTGAGGAAGAGTCATCTTACAGGACAGGAGAGAATACTGTCATGGGAATTGTTCTCACTTTTGTTGTGAGACTAGTCTCAAATATACTTTGAAATACTCTCCTTCAAGAGTGAATGGTCTGTGTTTACGGACTTTAGTTTTAGTGTTAACTTTTAATTTCTGTAAGTATCATGCCATGCATAGAAGTCCAAGCACCAGTAGCTTAGGTGTCATCTGGGACCATGTTAGAAATGCAGACTTTCAGGACCCAGTCCAACCCTACTAGATCAAAACCTGGACTCCAACAAGATCCCAGGGGACTCATATGCACAGTAAATTTTAAGAACTATACTGCTCTAGAAAACTGTGGCCTCATCCTAGAATCACTTAGGGAGCTGTAAAAATCCTGATGCTCAAGCCACACTCCATATCCATTAGGCAAAATAATTGTTTTTTAAAGTTGCCCAGGTAGTTCCCATGTGCACGCAGGCTGAGCATCAGACTGTGAGATACTGCCACATAGCACTTGGAGCAGCAGCAGATAGAATTTAAGAGTATCTCTCAATACTTTATAAATTCTGATTACCTAACTTGTTTTACAAATTCTCATTGAGTGCACACAAAGTATTAGCATATCCTTTTAATCTGTGTGTAAAAATTTAATTAGGCATCATTTGAGCAGCTGCTCTTGAGACTGGCTTTTCCTTTCTGAAGATTCTTCTTTAGACAGGTTTGGCTGTGTAAAATATCAAACATTGAAGTTTTTTGGTTCCCATAAGGAATATGCAGTAACAACATTTGATCAAAGATAAATAGGATGGAAATCAAATAGGATATACTGTAAAAGAAACATATTCTTTCTATATGAGAATTCATCTGAAATTCCCTTTTGTTAGGGCAACTTCCCTAATGAATAAGAAAATTTTTATCTTTTAAAATAATTGTTTCTTTTTGTAATCCCTGAACCATAAATAGGAAAGTATAATTTAATCATTCATAGTGATAAAAATAACCATTTTTAAAAAATGGCGAGTATTCAAAACAATAAAATGTTAGAGGTTAGGCATTTGGGGGAATCAGAGAGACTCACTCAATGTGTTGGAGAAAAATTTAAATATACCTTTTTTGTCTTTTCCTATGAAACTTACAGAAGATGCTTATGAATCTGAAGTTGAGTTAGAACTAACAGAATTAAGTCTTCATTTTTCTATATATTGTTGATCCAAATAATTTTGTGGAATTTTATCAGTTTAACCTACATGCATGCTTACGTTACTCTTTAGTAACTTAAGTATTTTTAGGTATATTTAAGGTCAAAATGAAAAATAAATTGAAACTTCATTATAAAGTATCATAATATTCTGAAATTATGTAGAAGGATAAGCCTAATGGATATAAACACTTTTTTTTTCACAAATCAGATTTTGTTATTTTCTTAAGCAAATATCTTAATGTATATGGGTTTTATTTTATTTTTTTAAAGATTTTTAAAGTTTTTTTTAATTGAGATATAATTGACATATAACATGATATTTATATTTTAGATTTGGGTGTACAATCGCATGACTCCATATTTGAATATATTATGAAATGATCACCATAAGTCTAGTTAATATCCACACCTCACATAGTTAAATATTTTTTCTTTGTGTTAAGTCCTGGGGATGTAATGTACAGCATGATGACTATAGTTAATAATACTATACTATAGTGTATATATTGCATATGCTATATATATATTTATATTATATATAATATAATATTATATATTTGAAAGTTCCTAAGTGTGTGTATGTATTTTAAATTACTATTTTGAAATAATTTTAGGGGCACCTGGGTGGCTCAGTGGGTTAAAGCCTCTGCCTTCAGCTAGGGCATGATCCCAGAGTCCTGGGATAGAGCCCCACATCGGGCTCTGCTCAGCGGGGAGCCTGCTTCCTCCTCTCTCTCTGCCTGCCTCTGCTTACTTGTGATCTCTGTCTGTCAAATAAATAAATAAAATCTTTAAAAAAGAGAGAAATAATTTTAGACTTACAGAATGACTGGAAAAATCGTACTGAAAGGGGCAGAACTTCCTTAAAGGTGGAGTAAGGACTTCTGAAAATCTGCTTCTCACGTAAAACAATAAAACACTGGCAAAATTATTGAAATCAGCTTTTTCAGAATTCTCACAACAAGCTACAGGTTTTCAGAGATCAAAAACAAAAAGTTTATTCAACAAATGACTACATTGCTGTAATAACAATAGCCTTTGTGGCATTTTAACTTGCTCTTTTCCATCTCTTTCTCACTAATCCCTTGGTATCCTTGAAAACCTACAGTGTAACATCCACTGGAAAGGGAAGAATGGACTGTATCCCTCGGGTATTGCTAATCAGCAGCAATTGTTAATATTGACATGGCCTGAGGTGGTGGTATCAGTTGGAGAAAATAAGTGATGAACCAAAAAATTTGCCAAAAAATCCATAGAACAGAATAAGAAGTCCATAGGGGACTTTGGAAAGTTTCTATATGTTTCTGGAAATTTAGAACACCATGTGCATGCATAAACTGTGTGCCTTTGAGGGGCTGTGTGCATGCGAAGGAGAGACCTAATCTCTTAGGGTCTTTCAAGTGGTGTTTAAAGCAGAGTTCTAATTTGCTGGAGCATTGAAGCTGTCCCCCAGTGTACACAAAGGCCTTTTGACAAAGGGTAGAAGACATTTGTTCAAGGCTTTTAAGAAAATCTCTCTAATCAATAACTAAACATTAAGCTAACCAAACAGAGACTAGGTGGCTACACACAACAGAGAATACAGACTTTGCATAATTAGTCCAGGAATGTCACTAAATAAACAGAACACAACAAAAGCAACAACAAAAACAGACAGACATAACAATAGTAATAATAAATCCTGGTCAGGGGATCTAATTTCCAGAGTTGTTATGCTATATTATTTAAAATATTCAATTTTCAAAAAAGTTGTAAGACATAGATAGGGAAGTATGACTTATACACACAAAAAGCAATCAATAGAAATTATCCTTGAGAAAGCTCAGATGTTAGATTTACTAAATGCATTACTTTTCTCCTGATGACATAACAAATTGCCCAAAACATAGTGACTTAAAACAATATAAATTTATTATCTTGCAGTTTTGTAGGTCAGAAGTCTGACATGGGTCACTGGGCTAAAATCAAGAAATTCCTTTCTGGAGTCTCTATGGGATATTCTATTTTCTTACCCTTTTCTCTTAGAGGTTACCCACATTCTTCAGCTCATGACATTATTTCTTATCTTCAGAGCTAGCCAGGGAAATAGAGTTCTTTTTTTTTTTTTTTTTTTTTAATTTGACAGACAGAGATCACAAGTAGGCAGAGAGGCAGGCAGAGAGAGAGAGAGGGAGGGAGGAGGAAGCAGGCTCCCAGCTGAGCAGAGAGCCTGATATGGGGCTCAATCCCAGGACCCTGGGATCATGATCTGAGCTGAAGGCAGAGGCTTTAACCCACTGAGCCACCCAGGCACCCCGGAAATAGAGTTCTTAACACTTTGTATGTTTCTGGTTCTTTCATATTTGTGTCTCTTTTAACTATAGCCAGGAAAGTTTCTCTGCATTTATGAACTCATGTGATTAGATTTGGCCTATCCAAATAATCCAGGATAATTTCCCAGTCTTTTTTTTTTTTTTTTTAAAGATTTTATTTTAATTTGACAGACAGAGATCACAGGTAGGCAGAGACGCAGGCAGAGAGAGAGGAAGGGAAGCAGGCTCGTTGCTGAGCAGAAAGCCCGATGTGGGACTCGATCCCAGGACCCCGGGATCATGACCTGAGCTGAAGGCAGAGGCTTTAACCCACTGAGCCACCCAGGCGCCCCCAGGATAATTTCCCAGTCTTAAAATCACATCTACAAAGTTCTTTGAACCATGTAAGATAGCAAATATACAGATTTTAGTGATTAAGGAGTGGACATCTTTGGAGAAGAGGCATTATTTTGCCTACCACATGGGAAAGAGACTTTAGCCCAGCTGTTATAAACATGTTCAGTAACTTAAAGGAAACGATGTCTAAAGAATTAAAGTACAAGGGTGATATTTTACTAAACAGAGTATACCATGAAAGATAGAAAGTGTGAAAAAGAATCAAATAGAATTACTGATATTGAAAAGTTCAATACCTGAAATTGAAGTGTTACTAGAGGGATTCAACACCAGCTCTGAGTTGGCAAAAGAAAGAGACAGTGAACTTCAAGACAGCTCAATTGAGATTATACATTTTAAAAATTGTAAATGAAATAAACAGAAGCTCACAGTTGTGTGGAACATCTTTAGATGTACCAACATACCTGTAATGGGAGTCCCAGAGAGAAAAGAGAAAAAATGGGCAGAAAAAAATTTGAAGAAAGAATGGATGAAAATGTCCCATTAAATTAAAAACTATCTATGCATCTAAGAACTTAATTAATTCCAAGTAAGATAAACTCAAAAAAGTCCATAATTATACATATCATAGTCAAATTATTAAAAGTCAAAGACCAGGGGAAAATCTGACAGCAGCAAGATAAAAATAGCTCATTTTGTGCAAGGGAATCTTTCCAAGATTAACAGCTTCTCATCAGATATCAGAGACCGTAAGACATCAGAAGGACTTATCACAAGTGCTGTAAGAAAAAGAGTATCAACTGAATTTCCTATATCCAAAAAAACTATCCTTTAAAGATGAAGAATACAGTAAGACATTCCTAGATAAACAAAACTGAGAATTCATCACCAGAATACCCAAGAATAAAATATAAAGGGTAAAATGAAAGGATGATAGAGTGCAAATCAAATATATATGAATAAAGAATACTATACAGGGAATTATAAAAGATAGTTTAATTTCTGTTATCCTTCTTTTGTTTCTAAAGCTTTTTAACCTATCTGATTTAAAACACAGGTTAATAAGGTAATAATTATAAGATGTGTTTTGGGCACACAATGTATAAAGATGTAATTTGTGTGACAATAATATAGCACAAAGGAGGAGGAGGAATTGAAGTTATAAAAGCAAAGTTTTTGTTCAACACCCAAAAAATAAATAATCCAGTTAAGAAATCGGCAGAAGACATGAACAGACACTTCTCCAAAGAAGACATACAAATGGTTAACAGACACATGAAAAAGTGCTCAGCATCACTCATCATCAGGAAAATACAAATCAAAACCACAATGAGATAATACCTTACACCTGTCAGAATGGCTAAAATTAAGAACTCAGGAAACAACAGATATCGGTGAGGATGTGGAGAAAGGGGAACCATCTTACACTGTTGGTGGGAATGCAAACTGATGCACCCACTCTGGAAAACAATATGAAGGTTCCTTCAAAGTCAAAAATAGAACTACCCTACAACCCAGCAATTGCGTTGCTAGATATTTATCCAAAGTATATGAAAATACTGATCCAAAGGGGCACATGCACCCAAATGGTAATAGCAGCAAGTCCACTATAGCCAAAATGTGGAAAGAGCCCAGATGTTCATTGACAGATGAATGGATAAAGAAGATGTGATATCTACATAGAGTGGAATATTACTCAACTATCAAAGGAATGAAATCTTGTCATTTGCAACAATAGGAATGGAACTATAGTATATTATGCTAAGTGAAATAAGTCAGTCAGAAAAAGACAAATACCATACAATCTTCTTCATATGTGGAATTTAAGAAACAAAACAGATAGACATAGGGGAAGGGAAGGAAAAAGAAAATAAGATAAAAAGAGAGAGGGAGGCAAACCTTAAGAGACTTTAAACTATAGGGAACAAACTGAGGGCTGCTGAAGGGGAGTTGGGTAGGGGGTTGGGCTAAATGGGTGATGGGCATTAAGGAGGGCATGTGTAATGAGCACTGGGTGTTACATGTAAGTGATGAATCATTAAAGTCTACTCCTCAAACCAATACTACACTGTATGTTAACTAATTTAATTTAAGTAAAATCTTGGAAGAAAGAAAATAAAGATGATCCAAGAAAAAGAAAGGTGCAAAGTTTTTGTATACTATTATAACTTATTGGTATTAATTTGAACCACATTGTTATGAATTAAGATGTTAATTGCATTGCTAGGGCAACCACTGAGAAAATGACTAAAAAATATGGTAAAGAATGGCAACAGAGTTGAAAGACTTAATTATAATTATAAATATACATACACAAAAGAGCCCCCAAATAACAAAAATAAAAGAACAAATCTGACAGAACTGGAGGGAGAAATAAACATTCTAACAAAAATATTTGAAGAGGTCAATACTCCACTTTCAAAAATGGATAGAACAATTAAGCAAATGATCAACAAAGAAACAGGAGGCTTGAACAACACTGTTAACCAATTGGACATAAAAACATCTACATAACCCTCCATCCAACAATAGCAGAGGGCACATTCTATTTTTTTTTTTAAGATTTTATTTATTTATTAGACAGAGAGAGACACAGTGAGAGAGGGAGCACAAGCAGGGGGAGTGGGAGAGAAAGAAACAGGCTTCCTCCTGAGCCCAATGTGGGGCTCGATTCCAGGACCCTGGAATCATGACCAGAGCCAAATGCAGACGCTTAAGGACTGAGCCACCCAGGTGCCCCAAGAGTGCACATTCTTGAGTGCAAATGGAACATTCTGTAGCCTATGTTAGCTCTTAAAATAGCACAGGGTTTTATATGCAACTGATGAATTACTGAACTTTACATTGGAAACTAAGGATGTAGTATTTGTTCGTTAATTGAATCTAAAGAAAAAAAAAGAAGATTGGATAAGTGAAAATAATTTGTTATACAAAATAGGTTCTTTAGCTACAATGGAATTGAATTACCTCTCATTAAAGAAGGAAATTTTGAAATTCATAAATATGTGGAATTAACACACTTCTAAATAATCATCAGGTCAAAAAGGAATCCCAAGGGAAATTAGAAAACACTTTGAGATAAATGAAACTGAAAACAAAGGAAACCAAGACTTATGGAAAGTAACTCAAGCAGTGTTAATAGGAATTTTCTTTAAAGTGGTAAATGCCTATATTAAAAAATAAGAAAGATTTCAATTTTATAACCTAACTTCTATACCTAGAAAGTAGAAAAGAAGATCAAATTAAACCTAAAGCAAAGAGAAGGAAGGAAATAATAAAAATGAAAGCATAAATAAATGAAATGGAGACTACAAAGATAATAGACAATTTTTATATAATGTTAGGTTTTGGAAAAACCCAACAAAATTGGTAAACTTTTAGCTAAATTGATAAGAATACAGAAGAGAAGACTCAAACTACTAAAATCAAGAATGACAGAGGAATAGTATTACTAACCTTAGAGAAATTTTAAAAAAAAGATTGTAATTAAGTACTATGAATAATGTACATGAGAAATTATTTAACAAAACATTTCTAGAAAGACATAAACTGTTGAGAATGACTCAAGAAGAAATCATCTGAATACATTTTTAACAAGTCAAAGAGATTAAATTAGTAATCAAAATCTTCTAGCAAAGAAAAACCCAGACTCAGTAGATTTCATTAGTGAATTCTTTCAGACACTTAAAAAAAAAAAAAAAAAAAAAGCTTTATCACCAATCCTTCACAAACTCTTACAAAAAATAGAAGAGATGGGAACATTTCCCAACTAATTCTACGAGGACATATAGGAAGCATTATACACCGTGATCATGAAGGATTTATCTAAGGAAAATGAGTTGGTTAACATCAATCAAAATCAATCAGTGTAATACACCATATTATTAGAATAAAAGATAAGCACCACACAGCCATCCCAGCAGATGTAGAAATGCATTTGACCTGAGTCAACACTGTTTCATGATAAAATACTTAGCCAACTGGGAATAGAAGAGAATATCCTCAACCTGATAAAGAGTATGTACAAAAACCCACAGCTCAAATCATGTTTAAAGGTGAAACACTGAATGCTTTGCTACTAGGATTAAGAATAAGACAAGAATGTCTTCTTTCACCACTGCTATTCATCATTGTGCTGAAGATTCTAGCAAGAGCAATTAGGGAAGAAAAAAGTTATCCAGATTGGAAAGGGAGACATAAAGCTATCTTTATTTGTAGATGATATGATTTTGTACACAAAAAACTCTATGGAATCCAAAAATAAATGATTAGAGCTAATTAATAAGTTCAGGAAGCTTGTAGGATACAAAATTAATACATAAGAATTAATGCGTACCTGTATAATAACAATGAGGAACCCAAAAATAAAATTAAAGAAATAATTCTAATTATAATAGCATCAAAAAATAAACTATTAGAATAAATTTCACACAACAGATAAAAGATGTGTACACTAAATACTATAAATCATTGTTGACAGTAAAGAAAGTCTACGTGAGTGGAAAGATACCCCAGTTCATGGATTCGAAGACAATACTATGAAGAAAACAATGCTCTCCAACTTGATAAACAGAGTCAATGCAATGCCTGTCAAAATTTCATCAGCTTTAAATATTGAAATCAATAAGCTGAATCTAAAATTCATATGGAAATACAAGGTACCCAGAGTAGCCAAAAATTTTTTTGAAAAAGATCAAAGTTGGGCAACTCACAATTTCCAATTTCAAAATTTACTAAGAAGCCACAATAATAATGAAAGTGCACTACTGGCATGAGGAAGAACATGTCTCAGCATAAGGGCTGAGAATCTAGAAATAAAGTCTTACATTTTTGGGTCAATTGATTTTTCACAAGGATGCCCAGGCAGTTCAATGAGGGAAAGAGCAGTGTTTTCAACCAATGGTGTTTGAACAGCTGGATATCTCTAGTCAAAAGAATGATGTTGAACACCAACCTCATACTATCTATGTAAAAAATTATCTCAAAATGGATTACAGACCTACATGTGAGAGTTAAATAAAGCTACAAAACTCTTAGAAGAAAATAGAAAAGTAAATCTTTATAATCTTAGTTTAAGCAGTAGTTTCTTTCTTTCTTTTTTTTTTTTTAAGATTTTATTTATTTATTTGACAGACGGAGATCACAAGTAGGCAGAGAGGCAAGCAGAGAGAGAGGGGGGGAAGCAGGGTCCCTCCTGAGCAGAGAGCCCGATGTGGGGCTCTATCCCAGGACTCTGGGATCATGCCCTGAGCTGAAGGCAGAGGCTTTAACCCACTGAGCCACCCAGGTGCCCCTAAGCAGTAGTTTCTTATGACACCACAAACACAGTTAACACCATAAACAAATACATAGATTGAACTTCATCATAATTAAAACTTTTCTGATTTAAATAATACCATCAAGCAGAGTGAAAAGACAACTCACAGATGGAGAAAATATTTGCAAATCATATATTTGATAAGGGACTGGTATCCAAAATGTATCAAGAACATTTACAACTCTGCAATAACAAGACAAATGACCTAATTAAAAAAATGAGTGAAGAATTTTTTTTGTTCTGTTTTTACTTAAAATTATTTCCAGTTTTACTGAGATATAACTGATATATAATATTGTGGAAGTTTAAAGTACAATGTGTTGGTTTGATGCACTTGTATATTGCAAAATGATTATCACAGTAGCGTTAGGTAACACCTCCATCACTTCATATAATGATTTCTTTTTTGTGAAAGCACTTAAGATCAGCTACACTTTCAAGTGTATAATACAGTATTGTTATCTATAATCACCATGTTGTATATTAGATCTCCAGAACTTATTCATCTTATAACTGGAAATCTCTACCTTTTCACTAGCATCTCTCCATTTCTTAGTTCCTGGTAACCACTATTTTACTCACTCCTTCTATTAGTTTGGCTGTTTTTAGATTCCATAGATAAGGGATATCACATGGTATTTGCCTTTCTCTGTCTGACTTATTTCATTTAGCATAATATCCTCAGTGTTCATCCATGTTGTCACAAATGACAGGATTTCCTTCTTTCTCATGTTTGAATAGTATTCCATTGTTGATATACCACCTCTTCTTTGTCCATTCATGTGTACATGGGCACTTAGGTTGTTTCAACGTCTTAGCTATTGTGAATAACATTCTCCTCAAGATCCTGATCTCATTTCCTTCGAATATATCCCCAGAAGTGGTAGTCCTGGATCATATGGTAGTTCTATTTTTAATTTTCCATTGTTTTTTGAGATAGTGACATATAGCATTGTATTAGCTCAAAATGTACAACATAATGATTTGATATATGCATATATTGTGAAATGATTACTGCAATATGTTCAGTTAACATCCGTCATCTCACATAGTAACAGTTTTTTTTCTTGTGATGAGAATTTTTAACATCCACTCCCTTATCAACCTGCAAGTATACAATTCAGTACTGTTAACTACAGTCACCATGCTGTACATTTCATCCCCGGGACTTACTATCTTATAATGGGAAATTTGTTCCTTTTGAACACCTTCACCCATTTTGTCCACTTTCCCACACCCCACCTTTGGCAACTACCAATCTCTTCTCTGTATCTATGTGTTCATTTTTGTTTAGATTTCACATGTAAGTTAGATTGTATACTATTTCTTTTTCTCTGTCTGACTTATTTCCCTTAGCATAATATCCTCAAGGTCTATCCACATTGTCACAAATGGCAGGATTTCCTCCTTTAATATATACAAATATGTATTTATAGAAATACATTTCCT
The DNA here is from genome assembly GCF_963455335.1 of Martes martes. Taxonomy (NCBI): domain Eukaryota; kingdom Metazoa; phylum Chordata; class Mammalia; order Carnivora; family Mustelidae; genus Martes; species Martes martes. The sequence goes on along the minus strand of NC_137896.1, from coordinate 75,985,906 downwards.
TCCTATATCTATATGTATAGATAAATATAATTATAGGTATAGATAATAGATACATATAAATACATATAGATACAGATATACTTTTGATGTCTTCTTATCCATTCATCATTGATGGACACATGTTGTTTCCATGTCTTAGCTATTGTAAATAGTGCTTCAGTGAACATGGGGAGTTACAGATATCTTTTTTAAGAAAATTTATTTATTTATTGAGAGAGAGCAGGGGAAGGGGTAGGGGGAGAGGGAGAGAGAGAAACTCAGACTCCCCACTTGGCATGGGGCCTAATGAGAGGCTTGATCCCATGACCTTGAGATCATGACCTGGGCAGAAATCAAGAGTCAGACACTTAACTGACTGAGCCACCCCAGTGTTCCCAGGTATCTTTTTGAAATAGTGATTTTATTTCCTTCAGGTATATATCCAGAAATGGAATTGCTAAATAAAATGGTAGTTCCATTTTTTTTAATATTTGGGGAATCTCTGCACTGTTTTTCATAGTGGCTACACTAATTTACATTCCCACCAACAACACACAAGTGTACCCTTTCCTCCACATTCTTTTTAACACTTTTTCTTGTCCTTTGGGTGATAGCCAATACAAAAGGTATGAGGTGATATCTTGTGGTTTTGATTTGCATTTCCCTGATGATCAGTTATTTGAGCATCTTTTCATGTACCTGTTAACCATTTGGATGTCTTCTTTGGAAAAACGGCTATTCAGATTCTTTGCCTAGTTTTTTGATCAAAATGTTTATGTTTTTTGCTAGTGAGTTGTAGGATTCCTTATGTGTTTTGAATATCAGCTCCTTATTAGATATATGATTTGCAAATATTTTCTCTCATTCCATAGGTTGCCTTTTCATTTTGTTGATCGTTTCTTTTGCGGTGCAGAGGCTATTTAATTTGATGTAGTCTTACTTGTTGATTTTTGCTTTTGTCGCTTGCATTTTTGGTGTCATATTAAAAAAAATCATTGCTAAAACCATTATCAAGAGAGGTGCTTTTCCTGTCCTTTTTTATTCTAGGAATTTTACAGTTTCAGGTCTTATGTTTAAATCTTAACTCCATTTTGTTTATCTTTTGAGTAGTGCAAGATAGGGATCCAGCTTCCTTTTTTCAACATGTGAATTTCTGGTTATCCCAGCATCATTTACTGAAAAGAGTATCATTTCTCCATTGAGAATTCTTTGCTCCCTTGTCACATATTAGTTGACCATATATGTGAGGGTTTATTTTTGGACTCTTGATTCTGTTTTATTGGTCTATGTGTCCTTTTTTTGCCAGTACCATACTCTTTTGATTGCTATAGCTTTGCAGTATAATTTGAAATAAGGAAATAGGATGCCTCAAGCTCTGTTCTTCTTTCTCAAAAAAATCTGTGATTTTTTTGTGGTTCCGTACAGATTTTCTAATTGGTTTGTTTGTTTTTATTTCTGTGAAAAAATGTCATTAGAATTTGATAGGGATTTGGTTTTTCCACATATACTGAGTACTTTGCAAAGATTATGTCATAGAACTCTTAATCTGCTTGTACATGCCTACAAAGCTTAACCTTACACACCTCAAAATTTAAGAAGCTCATCTGATATTCTAAATGGTTGGTAACCAAGTGAATATACAGCTAACCACTATACCCAATCTGGACCTAAATACACCTCAAAGTTTCCATAGCAGTTGAAACATGTGAGATTGACAGGGACCGGAAGTAAGACCATCACTAACAGCACCATCATCCTCATTCTTCTGATTTGCCACCCACAGAGGACTTTACTCACATGAGGTCCCAATTTTTAAGGATTTCTAGGAAAAATAATGCCCAAATCGCTTCCCGTAATCTGTAAAATAAGTAGGCTAAAGTTATGCTGCATTTCACAGAAGTTTTGGGGTCTTTGAGGTGAGGATCACCCAGCAGAATCATGTTTCACTCAGAGCTTATTTCAGAGAGAATAAAACTCCTCCGAGCAACTCCTTAAAAGTTTTTTTTCTTCACCTAGAGCTCTGTACGAACTTTAAATATCCATGACCTACCAAATGAAAATATCATTTTGGGGGGAGGAGTCAAGATGGCAGAGAAGTAGCAGGCTGAGACGACATCGGGTAGCAGGAGATCAGCTAGATAGCTTATCTAACCATTGTGAACACCTACAAATCCAACGGGAAGTCGAAGAGAAGAAGAGCAACAATTCCAGAAACAGAAAATCGATCACTTTCTGAAAGGTAGGACCTGCGGAGAAGTGAATCCAAAGCGACGGGAAGATAGACCCCGGGGGGAGGGGCCGGCACCCGGCAAGCGGCGGAGCGACGGAGCACAAAACCGGGACTTTTAAAAGTCGGCTCCACTGGGAGACATCGCTCCAGAGGCTAAACCGGGGGGAAACCCAGGCGGGGTCAGCATAACCCCAGGTCCCGCGGGGTCACAGAAGGACTGGGGGTGTCTGAGTGCCGCAGAGCTCGCAGGTATTAGAGCGGGGAAGCCGGCTACAGTGACAAAGCCGAGGAGTGAGCTCTAAGCCCGGGGTTACCTTGTGCCGGTCGCAGGCTGGGTGGGCTCGGAGCGCGGCTGGAGGCCACGGAGACAAAAGCGACCCGGCGCTTTTCTCCAGCTCCAGCAATTGACTGCTTTCCTCGAGGCACGACCGCAAGCCAGGGAGGCGGGGCTGTTGGGCGCTTTGCTCTGAGAGCACACTGAGGAGCGGAACCCCAAGCTCTCGGCTCCTCAGGGCCGAGAGATTGGGAGGCCGCCATCTTCATTCCCGTCCTCCGGAACTCTACGGAAAGCGCTCAGGGAACAAAAGCTCCCGAAAGCAAACCCTAGCGGATTCCTTAGCCCGGCCCCTGGCAAGGGCGGTGCAATTCCGCCTGCGGCAAAGACACTTGAGAATCACTACAACAGGCCCCTCCCCCAGAAGATCAACAAGAAACCCATCCAAAACCAGCTTCAGTCACCAAGAACAGCAGAATTCCACAGCAGGAGAAAGCAAATCTTATCTGGACAAAATGACAAGGCGGAAAAACTCACCTCAAAAAAAAAGAACAAGAGGCCGTACCGAAGGCTGGAGACCTAATCAATACAGACATAGGTAACATGACAGATCTAGAGTTCAGAATGACAATTCTCAAGGTTCTAGCCGGGCTTGAAAAAGGCATAGAAGATATTAGAGAAACCCTCTCTGGAGAGATAAAAGCCCTTTCTGGAGAAATAAAAGAACTAAAATCTAACCAAGTTGAAATCAAAAAAGCTATTCATGAGGTGCAATCAAAAATGGAAGCTCTCACTGCCAGGATAAATGAGGCAGAAGAAAGAATTAGTGACATAGAAGACCAAATGATAGAGAATAAAGAAGCTGAGCAAAAGAGAGACAAACAAATACTGGACCACGAGGAGAGAATTCAAGAGATAAGTGACACCATAAGATGACACAACATTAGAATAATTGGGATTCCAGAAGAAGAAGAAAGAGAGAGGGGAGCAGAAGGTATATTGGAGACAATTATTGGAGAGAATTTCCCTAATATGGCAAAGGGAACAAACATCAAAATCCAGGAAATGCTAAGAACGCCCCTCAAAATCAATAAAAATAGGTCCACACCTCGTCACCTGATAGTAAAATTTACAAGTCTTAGCGACAAAGAGAAAATCCTGAAAGCAGCCCGGGAAAAGAAGTCCGTAACATACAAGGGTAAAAACATTAGATTGGCAGCGGACCTATCTACAGAGACCTGGCAGGCCAGAAAGAACTGGCATGATATATTCAGAGCACTAAACGAGAAAAACATGCAGCCAAGAATACTATATCCGGCTAGGCTATCATTGAAAATAGAAGGAGAGATAAAGAGCTTCCAGGACAAACAAAAGCTGAAAGAATTTGCAAACACCAAACCAGCTCTACAGGAAATATTGAAAGGGTTCCTCTAAGCAAAGAGAGACCCTAAAAGTAGTAGATCAGAAAGAAACAGAGACAATATACAGTAACAGTCACCTTACAGGCAATACAATGGCACTAAATTCATATCTCTCAGTAGTTACCCTGAATGTTAATGGGCTAAATGCCCCAATCAAAAGACACAGGGTATCAGAATGGATAAAAACACAAAACCCATCAATATGCTGCCTACAAGAAACTCATTTTAGACCCGAAGACACCTCCAGATTTAAAGTGAGGGGGTGGAAAACAATGTACCATGCTAATGGACATCAGAAGAAAGCTGGGGTGGCAATCCTTATATCAGATCAATTAGATTTTAAGCCAAAGACTATAATAAGAGATGAGGAAGGACACTATATCATACTCAAAGGGTCTGTCCAACAAGAAGATCTAACAATCTTAAATATCTATGCCCCTAACATGGGAGCAGCCAACTATATAAACCAATTAATAATAAAATCAAAGAAATACATCAACAGTAATACAATAATAGCAGGGGACTTTAACACTCCCCTCACTGAAATGGAAAAATCATCTAAGCAAAAGATCAACAAGGAAATAAAGGCCTTAAATGACACACTGGACCAGATGGACATCACAGATATATTCAGAACATTCCATCCCAAAGCAACAGAATATACATTCTTCTCTAGTGCACATGGAACATTCTCCAGAATAGACCACATCCTGGGTCATAAATCAGGTCTCAATCGGTACCAAAAGATCGAGATCATTCCCTGCATATTTTCAGACCACAATGCTCTGAAGCTCGAACTCAATCACAAGAGGAAATTTGGAAAGAATGCAAATACATGGAGACTAAACAGCATCCTTCTAAAAAATGAATGGGTCAACCAGGAAATTAAAGAAGAATTGAAAAAATTCATGGAAACAAATGATAATGAAAACACAACAGTTCAAAATCTGTGGGACACAACAAAGGCAGTCCTGAGAGGAAAATATATAGCGGTGCAAGCCTTTCTCAAGAAACAAGAAAGGTCTCAAATACACAACCTAACCCTACACCTAAAGGAGCTGGAGAGAGAACAACAAAGAAAGCCTAAACCCAGCAGGAGAAGAGAAATCATAAAGATCAGAGCAGAAATCAATGAAATAGAAACTAAAAAAACAATAGAACAAATCAACAAAACTAGGAGCTGGTTCTTTGAAAGAATTAATAAGATTGATAAGCCCCTGGCCAGACTTATCAAAAAGAAAAGAGAAAGGACGCAAATAAATAAAATCATGAATGAAAGAGGAGAGATCACAACCAACACCAAAGAAATAAAAACAATTATAAGAACATACTACGAGCAACTCTATGGCAACAAATTTGACAATCTGGAAGAAATGGATACATTTCTAGAGATGTATAAACTACCACAACTGAACCAGGAAGAAATAGATAACCTGAACAGACCCATAACCAGTAAAGAGATTGAAACAGTCATCAAAAATCTCCAAACAAACAAAAGTCCAGGACCAGACGGCTTCCCAGGGGAATTCTACCAAACATTTAAAGAAGAATTAATTCCTATTCTCCTGAAACTGTTCCAAAAAATAGAAATGGAAGGAAAACTTCCAAACTCATTCTATGAGGCCAGCATCACCTTGATCCCAAAACCAGACAAGGATCCCACCAAAAAAGAGAATTACAGACCAATATCCTTGATGAACACAGATGCGAAAATTCTCACCAAAATACTGGCCAATAGGATCCAACAGTACATTAAAAGGATTATTCACCACGACCAAGTGGGATTTATTCCAGGGCTGCAAGCTTGGTTCAACATCCGCAAATCCATCAATGTGATACAATACATTAATAAAAGAAAGAGTAAGAACCATATGATACTCTCAATAGATGCTGAAAAAGCATTTGACAAAGTGCAGCATCCCTTCCTGATTAAAACTCTTCAAAGTGTAGGGATAGAAGGCACATACCTCAATATTATCAAAGCCATATATGAAAAACCCACCGCAAATATCATTCTCAATGGAGAAAAACTGAAAGCTTCTCCGCTAAGGTCAGGAACACGGCAGGGATGTCCGTTATCACCACTGCTGTTCAATATAGTACTAGAAGTCCTAGCCTCAGCAATCAGACAACAAAAAGAAATTAAAGGCATCCAAATCGGCAAAGAAGAAGTCAAACTATCACTCTTTGCAGATGATATGATACTATATGTGGAAAACCCAAAAGGCTCCACTCCAAAACTGCTAGAACTTATACAGGAATTCAGTAAAGTGTCAGGATATAAAGTCAATGCACAGAAATCAGTCGCATTTCTTTACAGTAACAACAAGACAGAAGAAAGAGAAATTGAGGAGTCAGTTCCGTTTACAATCGTACCCAAAACCATAAGATACCTAGGAATAAATCTAACCAAAGAGGCAAAGAATCTATACTCAGAAAACTATAAAGTACTCATGAAAGAAATTGAGGAAGACACAAAGAAATGGAAAAATATTCCATGCTCATGGATTGGAAGAACAAATATTGTGAAAATGTCTATTCTACCTAAAGCAATCTACACATTTAATGCAATCCCTATCAAAATCCCATCCATTTTTTTAAAGAAATAGAACAAATAATCCTAAAATTTATATGGAACCAGAAAAGACCTCGAATAGCCAAAGGAATATTGAAAAAGAAAGCCAAAGTCGGTGGCATCACAATTCCAGACTTCAAGCTCTATTACAAAGCTGTCATCATCAAGACAGTATGGTACTGGCACAAAAACAGACATATAGACCAATGGAACAGAATAGAGAGCCCAGAAATAGACCCTCAACTCTACGGTCAACTAATCTTCGACAAAGCAGGAAAGAATATCCAATGGAAAAAAGACAGCCTCTTCAACAAATGGTGCTGGGAAAATTGGACAGCCACATGCAGAAAAATGAAATTGGACTATTTCCTTACACCACACACGAAAATAGACTCAAAATGGATGAAGGACCTCAATGTGCGAAAGGAATCTATCAAAATCCTTGAGGACAATGCAGGCAGCAACCTCTTTGACCTCAACCGCAGCAACTTCTTCCTAGGAACATCGCCAAAGGCAACAGAAGCAAGGGCAAAAATGAACTATTGGGATTTCATCAAGATCAAAAGCTTTTGCACAGCAAAGGAAACAGTTAACAAAACCAAAAGACAACTGACAGAATGGGAGAAGATATTTGCAAACGACATATCAGATAAAGGGCTAGTATCCAAAATCTATAAAGAGCTTAGCAAACTCAATACCCAAAGAACAAATAATCCAGTCAAGAAATGGGCAGAGGACATGAACAGACATTTCTGCAAAGAAGACATCCAGATGGCCAACAGACACATGAAAAAATGCTCCACATCACTCGGCATCAGGGAAATACAAATCAAAACCACAATGAGATACCACCTCACACCAGTCAGAATGGCTAAAATTAACAAGTCAAGAAATGACAGATGCTGGCGAGGATGTGGAGAGAGGGGAACCCTCCTACACTGCTGGTGGGAATGCAAGCTGGTGCAACCACTCTGGAAAACAGTGTGGAGGTTCCTCAAAAAACTGAAAATAGAGCTACCCTACGACCCAGCAATTGCACTCCTGGGTATATATCCTAAAGATACAAACATGGTGCTCCGAAGGGGCACGTGCACCCGAATGTTTATAGCAGCAATGTCCACAATAGCCAAACTGTGCAAAGAGCCTAGATGTCCATCAACAGATGAATGGATAAAGAAGATGTGGTATATATACACAATGGAATACTATGCAGCCATCAAAAGACATGAAATCTTGCCATTTCCGACGACGTGGATGGAACTAGAGGGTATCATGCTTAGCGAAATAAGTCAATCGGAGAAAGACAACTATCATATGATCTCTTTGATATGAGGAAGTGGAGATGCAAGGCGGGGGGGGGTTGGGGGGAGGTAGGAAAAGAAAAAATGAAAAGATGGAATTGGGAGGGAGACAAACCATAAAAGACTCAATCTCAAGAAACAGACTGAGGGTTGTGGGGGGGAGGGGAGACAGGAGAGGGTGGTGGGGAAATGGACATTGGGGAGGGTATGGGCTATGATGAGTGCTGTGAAATGTGTAAACCTGACGATTCACAGACCTGTACCCCTGGGGATAAAAATACATTATATGTTTATTAAAATAAAAAAATTTATAAAAAAAATATCATTTTGAAGTGATCTTCCTACCAAATAGATAATTGCTTAATGTTAAAACTCAGTATTTCTAGGTACACATCTTCATGCTTTCCAAGCCTGTTAAATTCCTAACAACCTTGCACCCGGAGATGTCCATTTTTATGATAATGAACATCCTACTTTATATTTATATGGGTCTCTCTCTGAATTTTTATGTCTTTCCACCTGTATGTCTTTCACAGTGACTATGAAGGAAAGATTCATTATCCACATTTTACTTTATTTATCCCTATTTTAGAAATTTGGAAAGTGGGACTTAGTGAAGGTTATTTCTAATTATCCCAAAAGAGAAACCCAGGTCTTATGAATTTTATTCCTATACTTGTTCACTCCTGTTGAGTGAACACTCAACACTCCTGTTCACCTCTTAATGAATGGGATGGTTTTGAACTCCAAAGACATATTTGGGTATTTATTTTCTATGAAGAACTACATCTGTCTTGGGAGCAGATATAGTGTGTGGACCCTCCTTAAGCCAACTCTGAATTCTCCAGTCATGTAAGCGAAAGTTCTTAGCCATCTTTAGTAAAATGTTTACTACATTTTAATATATGTTGTATTTTACACAAAAATATGGTAGTGGAGATGGCAAGATAGTCTTATAAAGCAAGTGGTTTCTATGAACCATAAATCCAGTTAAATGACCTCTAGATAAATGGGGTTATAAATATATATCAGGGGTTAGAATTTTCATGTGATTAGGTTAACACAAGCTAAACTTGGGTATTATTCTATGAGTTTGCAGCTTAATATTTAATAATTTGTATTTAAAACCAGTTAAAACCAGCAAGTCCCAGATTCTCTCCAAACTTTGAACACTTTGAAGGGAATACAGTCACTCTGCTTCACTTTGCTGATCTTATTGATCTATTTGCCCCTTTGATGTTTGATTTATACTTTTTATTCAACTACTTCATGTTTTTGAGCTAAAGGTAAAGTTTTACTATTTTTGTTATAGACATGTAGAAAAGTTCACATAATTCTTAGTAGTTGAAATGGCACCCTGAACTTGAAAAACAGAAAACTAATAGGTGTCCACTTTTGTCTAAAACTCCATGCTATCCAAAAAGAAAGACAAGCTGAGCTCTACTCATTTTGTTTTGTTGAAAATGACCTTTATGCCCATTTTTTTGTGGTTTAATTATCACTACACTTTCTTCCTGGAAGTATGTGAAATAAGTTGTCTTCAAAAATAAAAACAAAACAGAACATTCTGGGTGTCTTAAATGTATGTTCCATGAGGGCAGGGCAATGGGTACTTTAAACTCATTTATTCGCAGTGGCTGACCTGCAGGAATTATTCAGGACTTATTTGCTAAGTGAACAAATGTTCAAGTGAACAAATGCTTCCTGATATTACACAGGCCAAATGTGAGAATGGGAATTGGAGACTGAGTACAGGGGGAATGTGAATCATTTAAAAAGTCATTTTGATTAATTCTATGAGATACCATGTAATTAGGCAAGTCTGAAGATTTTGCTTGATTTTAGCAATGCAATTATTTCTGAACTTCTGCTTACTGCCTGCAGTGTACAAATGGCATGAGTTAATTTCTTTCTGTCACAAGATTTCTCAGTATGGTTCATAGCTGTACCAGTCATTTTTCTATAATACTTTCTAGAGTATCACATTATCTTTTGACAGACTGGTAATTAACCTATGTCTTCATTAGATAAAGAAGAAGATATATGGGTTTTAAGCATTCTTAATAATGAGATGATGTATTTCTAATCAAATTGGGATCTAATATATTAGTGATGAGTATTATAGAGCTTATTAATTTCATTTACATTCATTTATCTAACAAACATTATTCATAGTTCCAGGAACCTTATTATAGGCCAAATAGTGTTTATTGAAGTATTCTAGTTACCCTCAGAAACATTGCGATTTCTTGATCTATTGGAAATAATGTTGAATTTGGATTAAAATAACTGTGTCTATGCTTGCTATTTGCCTGTTAGGAGAGGCATTTAGAATTTTTCAACATCTATCTTTGTTAGATAATAAGTTAGTTATTGACAGATAGCTTTTAATTGATGGATAGATACCTTCTATCTAATATATTTAATAAATTGCATTAGAAAGGATGAGCTATGTTATGCTGAGGAAACAAACTCCATAGTTTAAAGTAATGTGGTAGATTATATTATTGTTTCCAATTATTTACTTTCCTTCTTATCACAATATCATGCAGCCCTGTTGGTTTCCATGTGACACGCAGTGCCTCCTTGTGGGATAATGTACACCCCTACTTTGTTGACATGAGACTAGGCCATTTGTCTTGCTTTTGCCAATGACGTGTGAACGAGTATGATGTCTATACCACATTCAGACAGAGAGTTTAGTAGCCATTGTAGGATTCTACTTCTACTCTCATTCTTTTTTCCACAGCATTGGTTCAAGACATGGGTGCTTTCTAGGTCTGCCTACTGGGTTGGGGAATACACATAGAATAGAGATTCAGAGCTGTGGCTGACCCCTGGCCATGATGTAACCTGAGAGAGATATAAGCATTTGTTATTGTAAACCACTACTGTGTGGGGGTTGTTTGTTCCTACAACCTTACCTAACAAGAGCTGACTAATACAAACCGAAGTTATGTCTCCCTTATTCTACACATTCTACACATTCTACACATCCATTCTACATGCTTTAGGTAGGGTTTTTCATTATCCTCCCTCAGAGACCCAGTCTCAATGATGTTTCACCACCAGAAGCATTGCCAGTCGATGTGGCGGAGGGGAAGCAGCATGATAAATCATGATTCAGCAGTTGAAGTCTTCTTCTTGGAAGGGACTTATATCAAATTTGTTCATGTTTCAATGACTAAAGCAAGTCACATGGCTTAGCTTAATTCTAATAAAGCTTCAGTAACTGATGACTAAGGAAAGCATTCAAAATGTTCCATGCTTTCATGGCTCTTTAGGGCATCTTTTCTCAGCAGGAAGAAACCCTCAGGAGCCCTCACGATCTGGCAGACACGACAGAGTGAGTGCTCACCTGGCCTTTTAAAGTAATCCAAGGCAGATGCTCCCAGTGCACATGAATAAATTGGATTCTCCAACATCTTCTTGCTCCATTTACCTCGATCCTTTGATCTCATTTTGTTTTCCTATTTTTCATCCCTGACACCTGTTTCTGAGTCATGACTCTGAGGCTGGGCTTACCACCACAGGTCTAAGCTTGTTCTGTTCAGGCTCCTTCCCCTCAATGTCTGAGAACCTCATCTGGAAACTCTACCTGCAGTTTCTCTCTGACTGCATAGCTTCTTTCTTCATTCAAACTGGCCTTTGTAATTCATGAGTTTTTGTAATGCCCAATGTCACATGGTTTACAAGAAAAATTCCCTGGGTCTCTCTATTTATTTTAGTTGATTTAGTAGATTTGCTAAAATCTAAATAAAATAAAATAAATAAAATAAAGGGGTTTTATTCTCATAGAGAACAGTAAGTGATATTAATTGAAAGGCTTATATTTTTTTAAATTTATTTATTTATTTATTTATTTATTTATTTATTTAAAAGATTTTACTTATTTACTTGACAGACACAAGTAGGCAGAGAAGCAGGTGGAAATAGAGGAGGAAGAAGGCTCCCTGCCGAGCAGAGAGCCAGATGTGGGGCTCGATCCCAGGACCCTGAGATCATGACCTGAGCCAAAGGCAGAGGCTTTAACCCACTGAGCCACCTAGGCACCCCTGAAAGGCTTATATTTATGTTCAAAAATTTAAGTGTTTCTCATTTCTAAGAAGAGAAATTTTCCCTAATTTTACATGGTAGTAATTGATGGAATGTGCATTCAAAAGGACTTCTGTATTATTGTAAATACCCTGATCTTTCCGCTACATTGTTTTCGTAAAACATATTTATTTAAGAAACAAATTCTAACCTACAATAAATGTTAAAAAGGAAAAAAAGGAAGGCTCTGAATACCTTAAAATCTTGTATCAGAGAGCTAAAACTGGTACTAAAGTCTTAAAATTAAATTCTGCTTTTAATGTTCCAGGAAGGAGCCTTTGGCATTACATCATTATTCTTTCCAAATTTAACTAATTTAAAGGTGACATGAATAAAATATTCATTAAAACTACAGTAGCCATTTATCTATGACCTTTAACAAAGCTGCTATTAACTTTCAATTGACTCACAGTTGTAGATTGAACCTTACCTAATAAAGTATCCATTCTATTCTAAACCTTCCTGGTAGAGTTTTGATTTACATCCAAAAACTGTCTATAAATACTCCACCTTACCCAGCTGCGTGCCTCCTACTTCTTATTTCTTAAATCACAGTAATGCTTCGAGCCAATATTATTCCTAGTATTTCAGTAAAGAACATCTCTATTAAGTACATCTGAAGCTCTCTACTTTAATCACTGATTCCTTTAATCTAGATTTCCTTATAGGGAATAGCAATGCCAAATGGTTTTTAAAGGATTCAAAATGTTCCCAGGTGAACTAATTATGCTTTTTTATTTCCATAACGATTATAGTAGAACCTTCTGAGGAATATTTCTGATAGATCTGTATCCCTTGCCTCTCTTCCAAAACTCATTCCTGAGATCTTACCCACACAAAATACGCATTTATCTTACTGTAAGGTTAAATACTGATCATCTATGTGAATCTAATCTGCCTAAAGTTCCAAAGTCTAATTGATTTGAAATTATATTTTAGTGCATAATAGTCAAACCTGAAGAAAAGCCAACAAAGTAAATCTATGGTAACAAAGGTAGAATTTCAAATCGCTTTTGCCGTAGGGATTTCCCTCTTGCCAACATCTCTACCCTATTTCGCTCTATCCAGAAAGAGACTGATCTGTATGGACTATAAACAGTGGCTTCCTGTGCTCTGGACATCTGGTTGGGTTTGGTCAGTAGGAGCCTGGAAAGAGAAAAGGGGACTGAGGTGAGAGTATTTGGGGTATTTTTTTCTCTGTAGGGAAAACCCTGTCCTTACAGAGTGTCTTTGGGTTTATTGTGACCCTTCAGCTAAGATCATTGTTCCTCTCAAGGTGGCCTTCTCTGTATGCTTATCATCTGGTTCTGGTAATGGTTTCTTTGTTTCTTCACATCTAGGAATTACAATTATTTTACTGCTGCTAATCACAGGTCACTGCACTATCCCATCTGGTTTGCCTGGACCCCAAAGCAGTGCCTTTATAAATAACTGGTCCTTGATTTATTATAACTTAAGTACACCATTTATTTCCTACTGGGAGCTTGACCATTACATATACTTCCGAAGCCTAGGGGAAAAAAAAAAATTTTAACTATATATAATTGTACTTTTCTGGAACTTAGGAACCATGATTTGGTCACTATGTACAGTACTAAATTTGCTCCAGATTTAAGAACATCAAGTAGTTTCAAAGTGCTCCTTTGGTTAATTCTATACTTCCAAATTCATATTTCTTATGTTACCATGATGCCTTATTCCTGAAATATACTTACATATTTCAGAAATAACATCTTTTTATTTAAACACATTTAAAACTCTCAATTTTATTCAACATCTTTTATAGCTAGTCTTTATTTTGGGCATTCCTGAAAAAAATTAAATAAGGTGTTTTATTCATTTAATTTTATTTTTAAACTAACATTACTTTTTTTTTTAAGATTGTATTTATTTATTTGACAGGCAGAGATCACAAGTGGGCAGAGAGGCAGGCAGAGAGAGAGGTAGAAGCAGGCTCCCTGCTGAGCAGAGAGCCGGATGCAGGGCTCCATTCCAGGAACCTGGGATCATGACCTGAGCCAAAGGCAGAGGCTTTGACCCACTGAGCCATCCAGACACCCATTAAACTAACATTACTTTTTAATGAATTGCAAATATTCATTAGTTATAGTACGACACAGGAATTAAACATAAAATGGGAACCCCCATCGTAGCTTCTGAGTTGTCATAATGTGAATTTTCTGCTGATTCAAGAATTACTGTAGGTTCCCCAAGGGCTCTGTTTTGTTGTGTTGTTTTGTTTTCAAGTTCTTATTTAAATTCCAGTTAGTTAACATACAGTGAATTTTAGTTTCCTTGTAGAATTTAGTGATTCTCTCTTTATGCTCTCTCTGTCACAAGTGGAAGGCTCTGTTTTTAAAGTAAGCACATGATGATGACTCTGGGGACTTCTGCTTCAGAAACACTCATGCTTGTGGCGGACAATGCTCCTGTTGAAAAGAGTTAAAGAAGTTAGATGAAATATGGCAACTGTCTACTTGGAAATGGTGAGGAGCAGTTCAGGTTAAGATGTTGGAGAAGAGGAATCACAGAGAGAAATGTTGGAAGCCAGGAGACAAACAATTAGCACAGTGTTTCAGCCAGAAACAGACTCACACAAATATACCAATCACTTTATGATAAACGTTCTATGGCTGAGGAGTAGGGAAAAGAATGACCTTCTAAATAGATGGTTCCAGATAAATTTGATAATTATATGAGAAAAAATTAACCTTGACCCATACTTCACACCATAAACAAATATTTATTCTGATTGACTCACCAGTTTAAATATGAAGGATAAATCAATAAACCTTCTAAAATAAAACCTAGTAGAGCATCTTCATGACCTCAGGGTCTACAAGGTTTTGTGAAATGGGATGAAAAAATACTAGCTGTAGAAAAATTAATTGTACTACATTAAAAATTAAGACCTTCTGTTTATTAAGTGGTATCATTGAAATAGTGGAAATAGATGTCATACAGATAGAATAAAGGACTGGTATTTAGAAAAAATTAACTTGAACAAATCAACAAAAAAAATTACCCAATAGAAAAATGGTCAAAAGACTTCAACAGACAATTTACAAAGAAATATATCTACATAGCCAATAAACATATAAATAATGGATCATTCTCATTAATCATCAGGAAAGCGAAAATTTAAATGGCAAAAAATACCACTACCTCCAAAACAACATCCAAATGAAAGGATTAAGAATAGCAAATATTGGTTGAGGTGTAGAGTAACTGGGATTTTCTTACAATGCTCATGGTGTATAAACATTAAAAACAGTCTTGAGATCTGTTCTGCAGTATATACCAAAGTTGATCGTGTGCACACTTTGACATGTTAATTCTACTTCTGCATATATGCCCAAAGGAAATATGTATATTTTTTTGTCATAAGACATTTAAAGAATGTTCACAGAAGTATTATTCACAATAGGTAATTATGGGAAGTGACCCAAAGGTCAATCAGCAGTATAATGGACTAAACACATTTTGTGTATTCTTACAGTGGATTATTCTAAAGTACTGAGAATGCAGGATATATTGCTACACAAATAACATGAGTTGAATGCTATCAGCTAGGACAGTTATTGCAGGAGTACTGACAGAGAGAGCATAAAGTAGTAGATACTGGTAGTATTCTTTTTTTTTTTTTTTTTCAATTTAAAGCTGGTCACAATAGTTGTATAGTTACTGAGCCAAAAGCTTTACCTAAAAAGAAAAAAGGTGGTGTATTATGCTAAGCAAAATAAGTCAATCAGAGAAAGACAATTATATGTTTTCACTCATATGGGGAATATAAGAAAAGGTGAAGAGGATCATAGGAGAAGGGAGGGAAAACTGAATGGGAAGAAATCAGAGTGGGAGACAAACCAGGAGAGACTCTAACTATAGGAAACAAACTGAGGGTTGCTGGAGGGAGGGTGAGTGGGGGGATGGGGTAACTGGGTGAATAACATTAAGGAGGGTACGTGATGTGATGAGCACTGGGTGTTATAGGCAACTGATGAATTATTGAACACTACATTTGAAACTAGTGGACTCTATGTTGGCTAATTGAAATTAAATTTTAAAAAGAAAAGAAAAACATGGTATCCCTTTTTCCAGGAAAATGCCAGCAATCTGACTCCTCTGTTTAGTAGAAAAACAAAAACAAAACAAATAGTGCACTATATATATTCCAAGGTTCCAGTCATCATGGCTAAGCTAGATATATTTAGGAGTTATCAACAGCTTCCGGTAATTAAAAGACCAGGACTTGAGTGGAATCTTTTAATCAAACACCGTTGATACTTGAGATAGCAGTGTCAAGAGGAAGAATTTCTTTAGTTCTTTGAATTGGTTTCTCCAATCTCTAGAGGCTTTGGAATTTTTCAGAACACAGTTATTTTTCAATTTCTTCCACCTTTTCTCCATTTCTCTTTACCCGAAGGAGCCGTTCAGGGAGAAGAACATGAGAACCTTGGAGGTTACTTCAGAAACTAGTCTCCTTCATTTTCCCTTCAGCTCTAATCTACATCTCATGAAAGTTTGAGTGTTTCCTTTGGGAGTTTTGGGACAAAATGTAGCATTGACATACTTTAAAATTCCATCAGGAGTAAATATACATTTAAAACAACTATTTTGTAATCCAAAGTTTAGCACCCGACTAAGGCCCACTAACAATAACAGATGATAACAGATGAACTGTTATCAATACCTTGAAAAGAGAAATGTGAGCATTTCTCAGCCATCCTTGGCCAAAGATTTCATGGAGGTGAGCCATTGCTGTGAAAGTTCCGTTTTCAGGCAACTCTGCCCAAAGTCATATAATCTTCTCAAACTGCCTCATTTGTGAATAATTGGAAGATCGAGAAATTCTGATTCTCAATTCTCAATTCAGCTGGAGAACTTTCAGTAACAACTGCAAAAAGGGTCTTTTATAGTTTCCACTCGTTCTCTACCATAGTCTGCTCTTAATGCAGTAGGCAGAGACATTTTACTGCCATGTATACAACTCTCCAGTAATTTCCTATCTAATTTATAATCTCAATACGTTCCATGACTATAAAACCCTAGTGCTCTAGACAGTGGTATGTAGGCAAATATTTAACAAGCAGATCTCTTGGGGGAAGGGAATCTTGGCTATGCAGCATTTGCTGATTTCCATGTAAATGCTGTCTCCATGCTGGATTTTAAGGTGCCAATGGTTCAACAGTGGGGTCACAAAATTCCTGAAATTTTTATAAAAAGCTTGTATAACTGGTTTCAACACACCACCAGATCTAGGCTATCTCTCTGACCTCGTTTCCTTCCATTTCCCTCTTTTTCACCCAACTTCAGGCTTCTAGCTATTCTCCTGTTACTCTCTAGTCCTTACCCTACTTTTTTCTTCTTATAATTTTTCACTCTATGATGCTAGAATATCAGGTTTGTGGAAGCCGGGATTATATCCCCCAAACCTAAAGAGTACTAAACTCCTAAAAGATGTTTAATCAATGCTGACTGAATAAAGGAATAAGTGTCATATTCATTAACATCCCTTTATCCACATTTAGGAAAGTATTTAGTTGTCATATTGAAAGGCAAATAATTATAGTAATTATAAGAGTCATAGAGTAGGTTTGCATCGCCATGATTATCAAAGTCAAGTTGGACAGATACTAGATGCATATGTCTGTTATTAAGCTCAATATATCCGTAGGTTCTCAGAAAATGGCTTTACTGGAAATACTTGGTGCTGCCAAAGTAGCCAATAGGATGTCACCATCATTTAGCAGTGGGAAAAAATTGGGGGAGAGGGCAAAAATTTCAAGCATATTAAGATTCTCAGAAGCAGAATTACAAAAAGTAATACAGAATTACAAAAAGTAATAGGCTTAAGGAATACTATCTGAAGTTGTGGGCCAACAATGTGTTTTCACATATGATCAGCAAGGAAGAGACACTGTGTCACGTATTACGCTTTCCAGTCACATGTCACTGGGAGAGAAAACTCCAACACAATATTAATGAATAGGGGAGATTAATTTTTGCCAAGGTTTTGCAGCATACCACCCACATTATAATCCTAAAGAATGAACAGCTGTGAAATACTTCTGACTCCTAACTGAGCCTAAGTTGTTAAAAACTAATCAGAGATATATGAACGAGGAGAAGAGGTAATCAATGGTTAACCAAAATAAAGGAGAAGAAGATATTTTGACTCTGGCCTGAGGTAGGTTATCCTCTTACCCAGCAAATTCCTGATTTCATGCCGTTAGTTTGGCTGTGAGCATTGCTGAAACATTGACAAGGAAAAAAAGGCTGACCATAGAGCTATGAGTTGCCCATGGAAGTGTTCATCTGTGGTTAGAAGAATGCCCCTTGGTGATGTATTTGTTCTATTACTATCAAAGTGTATTTGATCAAGGCAGGGAGGAAGGGCACATGTGTCTCCTCTCAGAGGGCACATATTAGAGAAATAAGGAGAGAGAGAGAAATTCTGTCCTGGTATGTTTAGAAGCATTTATACATTGGCAAACTTATTATGGAATATGAAGTTAACCCTTCAGAAATTATGTAATCTCTTTAAGGGATACAGATACTCCATTTTTAGCTTCAGCTGTGTGGGAAATGCTCAGTGGCTTAGAACAAAAATTGCCTTTATCCCTCCACCTCTTAGGATATGAGAGCCATTAAAAATTAGTTCCAGAAGCTGGCAAAAATGATACAAAGTAGATACGAATTAGGAAAAACAATATTCTCAGAGCACCTCTCTTCATACCTGCAGGTGGATAGATGATCAAACAGCGCCTCCATACCCATCTCTCAGTGGGATATCCAGACTATAAGTGAGGTTTATCTTTTCTTCACCAGATCCCAGTGCTGAGCCTTGAAAATGAGCAATGTATGCTTGTGTGCAAAATGGGAGGTTCTCACTTCATCCCCAAACACTTACAAAAAGCTAAAATGGAGAAATTGATCTAATCCGAGCAAATATATTCTCATTCTCAGGAGCTCCCTGCTTTCCAATTTTCCTGCCTTCTGTTGAGGTCCCTGGAAGGCAATAAGACATAGATAAACTGCTAGTGTTACATCACCCTACCACTAAGAAAGGGGAGGGCGATATCTTATATGTCCTCAGCCTAGAGAAAATAGTATCTTCCATCCTTCTTTCCTCTCCTGCTCTTATTCCCAATTTTCCTATAGTCTCAATTTCTGTCCAGCCAATAGTGTACACAAAGTGACCATTTCTCTTTTTTGTCTCTTTGTTCTGTGCATTACAACCTGGAGAGTCAGGGATTAGTGTCTATGCTGTGTGCAATTTGAAAACAGGGTTCTCAGAAGTGTATCAGTTGTTATAATTTCTATGTTACAGTCTCATATGAAGCTTCTTGCAGTAGACATCTGGCTTTTAATACCATGTGGGCTTGGCTATATCCAACCTGATTAAATCCTGGAAGGAGGTCCTCATCCTGTCCGATTTCCATCTCATACTGAACAAACAGTTTAGGAGAGAATTACATAGGTAGAAAGATGCTACATGGGCCAGAAATAATTCCATCTAATCATTCTTCTGATTCCCCACACGTTGTCTTCTTCCCCAAGAAGCCCTGGTACTGAGCTGGTTGGAACCACCAGGACCACACTGATCAGTATTGCTTTATGGCTCCTCCAGCAATTCCTGTGGGACATTTCTCAGCCCTCCCTCACTCCCCTAGAAAGGGAAAACATGTCTTACCTATTGCCCATGGTTTATTTTTCCAGCCTGTTGGACTTCAGAACCACTTACTTTCCTTTGCCTCTGATTCCCTTGGTGGCTGATTTCTAAAGCAAATGGCACCCAGAGGAATGCATTCCCTTTTTAGCCCATCTGATCGGAGTCAGAATCAACAGTCTGCTCAGTTGTTCGTTATGTTCGTTAGCGTCGCAGCTTAGTCCATGTAGTAGCCATATGGCCTCCATGATATTATACTGCATCTCATTTACTAGTAAACCATATTTTCCTCATCTCGGTCTCCTCTGGGACCTCTTCAGAGTCTCTGTTTCCTCTCAAGAGGACATGAAACTCTCATTTGTATAAAACAAAAGTAATAGATATGTCTTAATCTTAATTAATGACCACTTTCTGGCTCAAATGATCAGTTCTGTCCACTTCGAGATTTGCTTTGATGACTCCTAATCCCCAATTTAAAAACGGAAGGCTGCAACTGTTAGTACTTTAAATGTATCCCAATAGACAATATTTCAATGTTAGAAAAGTTAAATACTATTAAAATATAATAGTGCTGGTAATGTTATAATGAAACGGATAAATTTATTCTCTGCTGGTGACAGTGGAAATGAATACAAATTATCTCAATGAGATTTGTGATGTACATCGTACCTTGTAAACATTTAATTTTTCAATGCAAGATTAGACCTTCATCTATCCTAATGAGATCATTAGACTTGCTTGCCTGATTGATGGAAAATTCTATTGACAGTTTTGTTTAAAATCTCAAAAAGCTGGAAACAAATAAAACAAATAAATAAAAGCTCAAAAAGCTGGAAACAAATAAGATATAAAAGCTAGAAAACTTTATCATAATGATATTATAGAACCAATTAAACGTACTTATAAATGTTGTCTTATAAACAATATAAGGGGGCATCTGGGTGGCTCAGTTGGTTAAATATCTGCCTTTGGCTCAGGTCATGATCTCAGGGTCCTGGGATCAAGCCCCTGCTTGAGCGTTGGGCTCCCTGCTCAGCAGGGAGCCTGCTTCTCCCTCTCCTCCCTGTTCCTGCTCTTTCTCTCACTATCTCTGTTGCTATTTCTATCTCTCTCTCAAATAAAGAGATCTTTGAAAAAAAACAATGTAAGTATGAATTAGCATAAATGGGTGACCTACATGCAGTTAAGGCCACTGTATCCCTCAGAAATCCAGTTAAACCTGACATAAGCCTTCTGTCATGTCTCTGTGAGAGTCCAGAAGCCTTCCGCATGCTTTCTGTGAGATTGTGCACCTTACTTCCTCGTACTGTCTTCCACTGAACCCCCCTTTTGTCCTGAACCTCTTGGACTTAAATTGCATTACTTTCATTGACTTCCACAAGACACTCATTCACAGCAAATATTTGTGTTTTCTGAATCTGTGTTGAAGACAGGTGGGCAAGGAGCCTTGGGGAGGATAGATTACAGGGAGGGTTACATATTGTAACCTGAAGTTGTGTCATCTCCTGGATCCACCTTTACCTTCTCTTCCTTTCATTTCTCCCCCAACCACTGGCAGGTGGGGGAGGTGGGAAAGGCAAAAGAGAAGAAAATCCTTCCTTAGTCCCATGCAGTCTTAAACCAGCTATTCCCAAGCCTTTTTACCCCAGCTGGGTATGAGAAGGGCTTTCTTCTCTGTAGATAGTCTGTTCCTGCAAACTTTTTTGGTCTAAACACTTTTCTCCATTGAATTTCTAGTAGATTGGTCCCTAATAGATAGTTACTAATAGGTTGATTAATTCTAAGCAATAGACAAAGTTATTGATATTTAACTCTCTAGCTGTTTACTCCTCGTTTTCTGAGACTCCCTGTGCTCTCACTTGTAAGCACTTTTGTAGTTGATCTAACCTTTCCTTTCCTGCTGTTTCATTTGTATTCACTCCCTCTAGAAAGATGATATCCATATAAAATAAGACTGTTCTTTGATTAATGGCATAGAGATTGTTGTAAACCCATGTCAGAGACTCCCAAATATTTTAGAATTCCATTTGAAGGAAAAACTAAGTTATATATACATAAACTGAAGACTGTAAGGGAAACACATCAAGAGAGTAACAGTGGCTATAGCTGATTAATATGATCATTAGTGATTTTTGTTTTATTTCTTATATTTTTCAAATATATATGTGTGGTATATATATATATATCACACTTTCAATTAAAGAGAATTAAACTATTAACTACATAAAACGAAGGATGTTTTGTCATAGGATTACACACATAGTGTTAGACCATTGATGGATTCATATTCTGATGGTTATTTAGAGTGATTGTGTATTCTGCTTTAAATTCAGAAGTATGCTTACTCAGAAATAAGTATTTATTCTCTTGAAACCTAAGAACTTCCAATAAACAAGACATAAAAAACTTAAGTTCCAAACCTTGGCATGTTCCAAGATGGAATGCAAATAGCAAAGTAAGTTCTAAGGTAATTTTCACATTCTCAAGTAAATGTATTATTTTCTTGATCTTTTCGTTATGAAATCTTTCTGTAGCTGAATATCTTATGGAATTATGCTAAGCTTTCAGCTGCTCTGCTCTTGTTGCATAATGTTTGCAAGTCTTTTCTAAGCCAAACCACCTAAATTATGCTGTATCACTACACATTAGGTGTCATTAAATATCTATTCCATTTATCACAAATTTCAACATGTCTGCTGTAAATCGAAGACCTGGTTTAAAATTGCTCAATATGGGGCTGTCACTTAGTATTAGACCAGGGAAAAGGCGATATGCTGGCATGTAAAGACCTTAAGAAACAATTTTCATCTGTTGTTAAGAAAACAAAAATTGGCTTTCATGTTGTGAATTTTAATGAAAAGAAGAAAAAAGAAATTATGTGGACCTTGTTTTGAAAAGGCATTTATGGAACTAGGGAGTTCATTCCACTTTTTCCTCCATGCTGTCATTTGTCATCTCTCGATATCAATCTAAGAAGAATTTTGCAAGGGGTATAAGTGGTAAATAAATCAGGTGTGAAAACCCCATATAACTTCTTACACAAGATACTTGCAGGAAGTAAGGAGGTCATGTGATAAAAGAATAGAATTAGATGCATCTTGTTTAAATTCTGCATGCCCTTGTTCTGAAACAATGGTCATAAATGGTTAAAAAGGTTTGTGTAAATTTTTCTGCAAGTATATCAGGTTGATAACTAGAGGAATATTATGAATACCTGAATTGTAATTATTAATCTTTTTTCTCTTTGATTATCCCCACCCTAATTTCTGCCAGTTCTTCTTCAATTATATATTCCAAAAAAAAAAAAAAAGAATGTTTCATTGTGACCTCTATACATTAAGCTAGGAGTTTAAATTCAAGTAGGAGCACTACACAAAAACACTTCCCTCACTCTATTTCACTTAAGAAAATCTCGTTATATTTTAGTACCTAAATCAAGCCCCATTATTTACAGGATATCATCCCCATCCTCAGATGATGCTCTGATTTTTCTATCACCAAGCCTATTCCCCTGGGTGTCCACATACAAACATGTATGTGTACATATGTGTATATATATTAATGTGTACATATACATACACATGGACGGTGCGTGTGTGTAAGTGTTTTTGATTTAAAAACATGTTTAGTCTTTTTGATGGTAGGGATTATACCATATGTCTTTGGTATTTCTGCAGTACCCTTTAAAACTGGAAATGGTATGGATAATACCTAACCACTGATTCAGCATAGGCCTGGACCTGTCAGACAGAGTCTTGCTACTAGTACCCGGTATCCATGCTATGTGAACAAATAAAATATCAGCTTTGCTCTAAGATACTTATATGTGTGCAGTGGGTTAAGCCTCTGCCTTCGGCTCAGGTCATGATCCCAGGATCCTGGGATCGAGCCCCGCATTGGGCTCTCTCTGCTCAGCAGGGAGCCTGCTTCCCCCTCTCTTTTTGCCTGCCTCTCTGCCTACTTGTGATCTCTCTCTCTCTCTCTGTCAAATAAATAAATAAAATCTTAAAAAAAAATAAAACAACGAATAAAGTAAAAGTACTTTTCATGAATATGTGCTATTGGACCATAATTTAATAGACTTTTAATGTCTAATAAAGTTTCCAAGACATGGACCATATGGTTACTTTCTAACATAGAAGGCATGGTCAAGTTCCCTGAGAGGCAAACGATCTCCATACAACTGTTTGAAAGCTGAACTGGCATCTCTGGTATTAGCATAAATCGGAAGCAGTCAATATGTATTTGAATTATCAACAATAACAACACAAGGGAAATATTTATTCTATGTCTACTTTGTGTTCGGGACAGTGCAGGAGGGATATGTGATGTGTACTCTGTGATTCACGATATTATGGAAATTCTTACAGGTCATATGATACAGTTTGAGGCAGGCAGCCCAAAAGAAAGCCTTGAGCTGAGGGATCCTAGTTTGGCAATAAATACCTCACGAGCAATTATATTAGCAAACCAAGTCATAGTACAAATTGTTTTGGTAACTCGCTTCTCGTTCTTTCTCACACAAAAGTACAAAAGTTAAACTTGTGCTGTTGGTTCTTTCTCTGTTCTCTCTCTCTTTAACTTTGCAGCAGTGACAATTTATGGATTCAATAATTTCTCACATTCTGCTTGAGAAATGTTTCTTTATCCAAAGGTTAACTCCTTCAGGAGTACAAACCTCTAAATTTTCTCTGTTGCTTTATTAGTCGGTACAACTAGATTCACTAGACACATAAATCTATCAATTTTCTAGTCTATAACAGTGTAATCCCTGAAATCTCATAGATATAAATGGAATTGCTAATTTTCAATAAATCTACAGAAACAGGTAATAGTGTCATGGGCCTCCAGTTGCAATCATTTTAGCTATAATAAATGATACCATGGGGACTCACTTTGGGTCATAAAATTTACTGATCAGGATACAGATTTTAACCCCTAAAGTATTTTATAACTTTTCCCTTTTTTGCTACTTTAACGTATGAATTCTAGGAATGATTTCTCATTGAAAACCGATTGTAGGTAGAGAAGATAAAAATGAATTAGGAGTCTTTCCAAGTTAGTACTTGCTTTTGAAAGGATACAACACTTAAGTAATATTGAAGTTATTTTAAATATGCACATTAGTATAAATATTGGTTACTTGACATGTAAACATTTGGAAAAGAAGGAAATTACATCTCTTTTTTTAAATTTAATTTTATTTTTTCAGTGTTCCAAGATTCATTGTTTATGCACCACACCCAGTGCTCCATACAATACGTGCCCTCCTTAATACCTACCACCAGCCTCACCCATCCCCCACTCTCTCCTGTCCAAAACCCTCAGTTTGCTTCTCAGAGTCCACAGTCTCTGATGGTTTGTCTCCCCCTTCATTTTCCCCCAATTCACTTCTCCTCTCTTTCACCCAATGTTCTCTGTGTTATTCCTTATGCTCCACAAGCAGGAAAAAAATATACAGTGGAAAAAAGACACTCTCTTCAATAAATGGTGCTGGGAAAATTGGAAATTACTATTTCTATTTTCATTTTTTATAAAAAATGCACATTTTATAACAGAAATGTACTTTTCTAATGAATGATAAACATACGCTTTTAAACATTCTCTGAATATACAATTAAATATCTTAATTTATTTAAATAATTACAAAATATGTTTGTATTGTTCTTTAAAAACAGAGTAATACACTTTTTTTGATATTTTTATTCTCTCTTTGTGAGAGTTTTATCAATATGTTTAAAATACTGGAGCGCCTGGGTGCCTCAGTGGGTTAAGCCTCTGCCTTTGGCTGAGGTCATGATCTCAGGGTCCTGGCATCCAGCCCCGCATCAGGCTCTTTGCTCAGCGGGGAGCCTGTTTTCCCCTCCCTCTCTGCCTGCCTCTCTGCCTACTTGTGATCTCTGTCTGTCAAATAAATAAATAAAATCTTAAGAAAAAATGTTTAAAATAATTATCACTTTTCCCTGATAACTATCATTCACCCATATATTAAGATGAATTGAAGATATTGCTTTAGATGTATCTCAAAGAATTTTTTCCAGCTCTGAAGTTGTATATAGAATGACCTCTGAAAAAATATGACTATAATTACCTTTTAAAGAAACTTAAGGAATTGGTTAAAAAATGAAATTATCAAGAGTACTGTAACGTAACATTTCAATAAAATAATTTTGAAAGATATGAGTCGAAATTCATTCTGAATGAATGCTTACCATGTAGTATTGAAATCTTTAAAGTCTCTGAGTTTCACTGGATGAATTTTGGGATTTCCTGGGCTAAGCTCAAAGTGGGTATGTGACAGAAGGAATGGATTAGCTGAGTTCTTTGCTATATTTTTATAATCAAAGCCAGAATGAATAGAGCTGTTGAAATGTTAAATCAGTATTCCTTCATTTATCTACTCTTACCAGAAATGAACACACAAATCAGGTACTGGTCAGCAAAATACATTCCTTTTTCTTTTGTGAACAGCTATGGTAATATTCAGACCGCCTCTCTATTTTTATAATGTACATTTTCCTCCTTTCTATGTGGCCAAGTTGAGTTGGTAATAGATGCTAAATAAGCCATATGAAAGAAGTGCAGTACACAGTTACTTAGAAATAGGTCTTACATGACTGGTTCTAGTAGAAATAAATAGTATGAAAGAGAGCTCTGTGACAGTTGGGATTCTCAAAGAGAAATCCTTAAAAAAGTAAACATTTATTATTTTTTGAAAAAAAGGTTCTAGTAATCTTGACAAGAAGATTGGTTTCACTGGTCAGGTCAGTACCCTTATGAAAATTAAATGCTCTGTTATACAACAGAATCTATGCTGAAACTACGAGATGGAACACAACATGTGGAGAAATACGTGAATATCCTCTTATACTCTCCATAAATATTTATTAAGAGCACACATGATTTTGAGAAATATATTCTGAACAACAACTCATATATGTCATACTCAAGACATTGAAGAGGGGTATATGCCTTCCTCTGATTAACTCATTGAAAACAGGATTGAAATTTCTAGGGTCAAGATCATTACCACCACCTCTGACTTTGCCACTAATGAAGGGGGGGCAAGAGCTATTAGAATTTGGCAGACTGAGTAGTATCATACTGACCTTTGGAGAAATAAAATATTATTCACTAGTATGGTACTGACACTATATTTGGATACAGGGATGTCTTTTTCACTTAGCAGAGCCATGTGTGTGAATATCGCTGCCTGAACCTTTCATGCATATGAATTATTCATTTGTTTATTGTTATCCAGTCATTTATCTATTTATGTCTTCCCGTAACCTTATTTTGCAAGACATTTGAACAGCATATAGGCAATATGGTTTGAATTCTGTCTTGGAACTTGGCAAAATGATTCCACTATGGCCTGCTTTTAAAAAGGTCCCTTAGACGATGTCGTGGAAAGGCGAGCGGTTTTAGCTGTGCAGATGTTTTATTGCAGTGATGTCAAATGCCTACTAGGAAGCTAAAACAGCTGGATGCTTGAATTCAAATTTTCTCTTTTCAGCAGATTTTTGTTGTTTGGACAGACATTGTGTCAATGAAAAGCCTTTGGCTTTTTGTTTAATCTCCTGGAATATCTGAATGCAGATATGTGAGGCCAAATTGACAGGCATCTGATTTAAATCAGTGTTCCTGTCCTGACCCCTTTTAAAAATGATAAAACTCTTCCTCCCAAATCATAGGAAATGTATTCAATTGGATGAACCAACATAAAGAGAATTTATTCTAAAGGACCTAATTCTCAGGACTTAATTTTCAGGTTTCTCTTTTCCAGACAGGTTATTTTCTTTGAATTATCATTTTAATTCATGGATTAGTGACAAAAAGACTATAGTATATGAAAAGATAGTCTAGTAATTATAGGCTTCCCTACAGACCGAAGCAGTGTATCACATTGTACACATAAAAACAGGAAAATGTTTGAGATATTATTATTTTATATTGAGAAACAATTTAATTATTTAGAAAGTGGTTTTATTTTTTCATATGCAGCCAATCATATTCTATTATTAAAAACAGTTGCCATGGTTTCCAGTTTGGAAAATTATATTTATGGTATTATGGCAACATTGTGGAGGTTTTGCTTTCACATTAAAAAGAAAAAAAGATCAAATAAAATTAGTTTCCCAATAAATTAAATTGTGCCACAGAAATGTATTTATAATTACAGCTTATTAGAAATATCCTATATCAATCTAGTTTGCATTTTGAAAATTCTCAAGTTAGAAAAATATCAGCCCCTTTTATTTCATCTTTTCTCAAATGAGGTCTGCTTCATTTTTTACATTTAAATGTTTAGGGATAATGTGAAAACATTCCATGTGGGATTGTGATATAAGATCTGCAGGGACAGAGGGGGCTTGGCTATGCTCTACTTAAAATAAAGGGAGGAGGGGCACCTGGGTGGCTCATTTGGTTGGGTGGCTGCCTTTGGCTCAGGTCATGATCCCAGGGTCGTGGGATCAAGCCCCATATTCGGCTCTTTGCTCAGCAGGGAGCCTGCTTCTCCCTCTCCCTCTCCCTGCTATTCTGCCTGCTTGTGCTCTCTCTCTCTGTGTCAAATAAATAAATAAAATTTATTTTTTTTTAAAAGGGAGGAAAGTATGCAAACCAGAAGTGTACCCTAGAATGCAATACCTGATTAATAAGTTGGGGTATTTTAATTTTCTTCAGCATTTGCTTTCTGTGCCATCAGGCCTTATTGCTTTCCTATACACCTTCCTTTGCACCCTTCTTTCTAGCAAATGTAGAGTAATGTAGAGTAATAGTATACAATTGCATTCTACTTAAATGACTACCTAGTTCACGTTTGATCCTCGGAACAACCCTATGTATGAGGCACGTTTTATGGATCCATTTCAGGATCTAGGATCTTCCGTTCTAAGGGAAGCTGAAGCAATTGCCCACATCAGGGCTGGTGGTGGTGGAGCCATGACTGGATTTCAACACTGCGGGCTCCATTTCCAGTGTCCTGACCATTTTGTCATATGCTTGTTCTTCCACAATATGCTCTCATTCAGCAATACTGGGCTTACATTGTATGGACAACTAGTTTAAGCATGATTTTAATCTTTTATCTAACCAGCTTTTGAATCTTCTGTTATTTTCCTTATATTTTAGAAACATGTGCTTTTAAATCAGGAAATTCCTGATGCTTAGGGCTGACCATGGCTGACACTGAGGACAGACCCAAGAGTGAATGACAGTCCCAAATATGGCAGAGGCACTCAAAGCCAGAAAAGAAATAAAGAAGGCTGTCAATTCTTTCGTTGTACTATGCTTCTAAAGGCGGGGTTATTAAAAACTAAAACTAGGGGCGTCTCGGTGGCTCAGTTGGTTAAATGTCTGCTTTCAGCTCAGGTCATGATTCTGGGGTCCCAGGACCGAGCCTTACGTTGGGTTTCCTGCTCAGTGGGGAGTCTGCTTCTCCTCTCCCTCTACCCCTCCCCCCACTTGTGCTTGCTTTCTCTCACTCACTCTGCCTCTGTCTCAAATAATAAAATCTCAAAAAGTTTTTTCAAAAAACTAAATAAAAACTAAAGCAAAACTACAGGATTGATTTTTCAAAATAGGTAGCTGAAATATAGAGCAAAATGTTACATATTTCTATCTTGAGTCTCACCATTGCTCCAGAAAGCAGGCAGGGAAATCACCTTTCTTGAGTGCTTACTACATATCTCAGTCACTATGCCAAGTATTTAACAACCTTTAGCTTGTTCATTCAATCTACAGAAAGATATATAAAATTGACATTATTATCCCCACTTTACTGATAAAAAGAGACCAAGAGGCTCAGAGAGGTTAGTGTTGTTTTTGGAAATTAATAACAGATAAGACTTTATAAGCATTGACTGTGAATCATGTATCATACTAATAGGGATTAACTCATTTATTCTTTATCACAACTTTAAAAATGAAGTAGTATTAATTTCTCCATTTTTAGATTAAAAAAAAAATCCAAAGTTTAGTGCTGTTAAGTATCTTCCCAAGCTGAAATGGGAGAAATTGATTTTGTCAATTCAATCATATTGTCTTTCAAGGAACACAAAATATAAGTAGGTAGGACTGCGTAAAACCATTTACCTGCATGGGGAACGTCAGGGGAAGAGTAACCAGCTGCTTGGTGGAACCAGGACTCCTAGAGAATGAAATTGTCTGGAGCCCTCACGGCACCTTCTCTTTTTAGAGATATAGCTAGTACTGAGCAAATTGATTCCACAGGATGCCTTACCAGGCTCAAAACACCTTCACTTTATGAATTACCTCCATGTTCACTCTAAGATTTGTGGTAAATTCTGGAAGGAATTTCCCAGCCTGATGCAATAGCTCTTAGCCTACGTCACTAAGCTTCTCGACTGCTTTTCTAGCACCTCAGGTAAAGAGTTAGCAGAGAGAGCGAAAGGCTCAGATCAGGTGATGTATTATTTAAAAAATGCATTTTAGAAGAGTAGTTGCTAGAAAAAGACTTAACATCTTTTGAATTTCCTATAATTTTAAATTATTGTTTGGAATTTTAATGATTCATAAATTACAAATATATCCAGATTTACCCTGCATTTGAATATCTAAAAAAAAAATTAAAAAAGAAAAAAAATCAAGTAAATTGGAAATATTGCCAGATTTCTCCTCAAGGTCAAATACACATATTTAAACACACACATACACATACACACACACACACACACACACACACACACATATATAATACATATGATTTATGTATATATATAATTTAAAAATATCTAAATATTTCCTAGCATATGAACATACTGATTGGCAAGCAAGCTATGGGTTTTCATAAAAAATGAGAGTATAATATTTGAAATGCAAATATATTATTTTGCCATGTCTAAAAGGACAACCTAGACAATTATTCCCTGAGTAACTGAATGAACTACATTAAAATATTAAAACATGAAAAACACACAATGAAGACAAAATAGATATAAGAAAAACTCATTAATCCAGCAACATTTTGAAAAATCCATTCCAACACCGAGCAAAAGAAATAATACCAACATCGTCTTTAAAATTTATTACGCTCTCCATAGAAGTACATTTTCTAACTATACCAATCCTATTTGCATGGCAAGGTGAAGAGAGCAAAATACAATTAGAGCCTGAAATCTGTGTAGTTAAATGGAATGAAAAAGATGAATACAATTGTAAGTTTTCAAAGATGTGTTTTAATGAGAGCACCAAAAACCATGAGGATGTAATTGAGCTCAACCATGGGAATGTACAAGTTTCTGTTACATTTATGGATCCTCAATTTAACAAAACATAAAAGTATTTTCCCTGCAGTGATTATGTTTCTTGAGTATCCTTTGGGTTAGCTTTTTTGCAATATTTCAACTTGCTTTGGCTTCTTTCAGAAGGTAATCATTCATAGCTCAGGTGTATTAGGTCCCATGTCATAAGCCAAGTGCTGTCTCAAGAGGTGGGTGTGAAATATGATCTTGCAGAATGATCCTGCAATTAAGGCTCTCTTCTCATTTAAAAACATTGACGATACCGGTCTTCTGAACAGCAAAGTGATATGATTTATAGAATGCTTGGAAACATGTTTGGTGCCCATTTTCAAAGTTTACCTTTTATATACACCTTGATGAATTTAGGATGTGAATTTTCATCAAATTCATAATTTTGCATTTAAGGGCAAACAAGGTCAAAGAGTTTCATAACCAAATGGAAACCCCGAAATCTTAGAAAATAATTTAAATCCCTTGTGTCATGGGGGTTTTGAATTTTAGGATAAAGTAGTTGAATTTAATATTAAAAACGTAATTTTTAGTGCCTACCTCTTATCGTTCAGGTGGAGATTGCTTAAGTACTGCTATTGGGAGAAAAGATTTTAAGCGAATGCACGAGAGCATTTCATCCCTGAAATAAAGATACAGTTATTCAAAGTCATCAGAGGAAAATGCTTTTTTCAATCTTTCACCTTCACTATATGCTGTTTCTACATTTGAAAATATTTTACACATTGAGTTTCACTTCTTCAACTGTTGTTATGGCTCCTTGATCCTTTTCTCAGCATGGAACCTGACTCAATCTCAGAGATAATATCTTTCAGATGGAAATATTCCTCTCACTGATATCAAATAAATTTCCAATGTGAAATTGACACCCCAAGTTTTATTTAAAGAAGGAAGAAACTGCACTAACATATCCAAAAAGAATTGGCACAGGTATGTGACTTTATAATAAGAGGAAAGTCAATGAATGAGAAGTCTCCTTCTGTTCATTTGCAAGCAAGGCATTATTTTCATTGGAGGAAGCATGTTAAAGATTGGGAAAAAGAAAATATGCCTTTGTCAACTATGAATTTTAGCTGCTATTTTTTTTTTTTCTGCAAGCCCCCTGTAGGGCAGGAGTAACCTCAAAGCTCTCTGGAGAGATGAGG
Source organism: Martes martes (assembly GCF_963455335.1). Lineage (NCBI taxonomy): Eukaryota > Metazoa > Chordata > Mammalia > Carnivora > Mustelidae > Martes > Martes martes. The sequence continues at coordinate 75,953,944 of NC_137896.1, read as the reverse complement.
TATGAACAAATTGTACATTGAGATAAATTTGAATATAGAACATTTACAAAAATAAAGTGAATTGAACACCTTAAAAATTCTCAGTGTAATGCTTAATGGTACATTCGAGGAAAAGACAGCTTGCAAATGTGGCATGAAATAAACAGATCATCACTTAGAAACATAACACTCACTAACCCTAGAGACACAATTGAAGTTCATCCCAAGTACAGGGCCTGGGAGTTTGGCCAAGAAAATTATCTCATGGGGTCTAGGGCTTGATTTGTATTTCACATAATATGAAGTGACATTCATTACCTTGTAATCGATATGCAGATAAGAAGAAATTATTTATGGCACAATTAACTGGGAAGGAAAGGGTACCATATATGTACATATGGGAAAACTGAGGGTTTTTGACAGGACCATAAACTATAAAGAGACTTTGACAGTGATCAGACTTCTGAGATAAGCTGCTGCCTTGGAAATTCATCCAGCTTTATGCACTCTAATATATCTGTAATCATCATTTAGTGTCGTGCTTCAAGTCTAAAATGGATGTTTAGGAAATTTCCCTCCCCTACAAAAAATATTTAAAGTTGTTTTGATTTTTTGAAACACTAGAAAAGTATTTCCAAAATGATCTCCTTAGAATAAAACTTCTATGAGATGTTAATAATCAGTTTGGGAGATGCTGGGTTGAAAAAGGAAATAGGATTCGTCAGTCTTTAATATTCTAGTATATATTGTGACTCTCCAAGAAGAGGATAAATTATACAGTATTTAGTATTTCTTATCTTATTTAATTATTGAATTGCAAAACCATCTTCTTTGGCATGCCTCTTTGAGAAATAACCTGGGGAAAAAAAAAAAGGAAAAGGGGAATGACATTTTTTAGAACTTCACCAATATACTCTGCAATGGGTCTGCCTCCTGCAACAAACCAAGTGATTTCCATAAGAGGCCTTCTTTAATTTATTTCATTTTGCTTAGCAAGAAGGGGAGTCCTTCATCCTTGGCCAGGGTCCTTTCAAGGGTGGGATCTCCTGTTTGGTAGGGTAGCCGGTTTGATGAGCTTCTTCCCCAATGAGTCAATTGACACCAGCTCTGCCTTACCCTGCAGATCTCACTAAGCTCAGTTACCCAATAAGCATCAGAGCATCAGGGTCGGCTTCGGACTTACAGGTCTCCCAGCTCTGGTTTTGCCCATATAACCGATAACTGGAAATTCAGAGTCATCTGTTCTGAGGCACGAACTGCAAAGATAAAAATACTTCTAGACTGAAGGATCACTGTTAAAAACTGTTGACAACATCTCATTAACTCTTGACATGCTCCTTTTTAGTGTGTCTTTACCCACGTAGATTTCCCCACCTGGGAGGCCAATCCTTTCCACATTTGTTTTCCAAACACCTTTTCTATTTTTAATAGCAGTAATAGAAATGCCTGGAAGATATGAAATGTTTGTTATATATATTAAGAATTGTGCAAAACACTCTAAGGAAGTATCTTTTTTTCAAATTAATTTCTAAAAGTATAGTAAAATTTTATTTTGAGATGTTTTAAAACATTTAAAAGCACAACCACCAGCAAATCCATTATCCAGGATTTATAGATCTTAAAAAATGACATCAGTTTTCTTTCATTTTTTAAAGAAAATAAATAAAATATTTTAGCTAAATATGAAGTATTTTTTTATCCTCCTTCTTATATCTTATTCACCTCCCCCATTCCTAGAAGCAAAAACTATCATGAATTTATTGTATTTCCTTACATTTATATTTATAGATTCTTATGCCTGAGTATGATTTCAGGGAAAATATATGGTATTATTTCATGTGATTTTCATAAAAACCCATACAAATCATATCGTATTGTATATACATCATTTTGACATGAGCTGTTTTCTCTCACTGTTGTTTATAACCTCTTAATCATAACCACACAGTTCAGTGATTCTTAACCTTTGTTGCACCACAGGCCCTTTTGGTAGCCTGTTGAAGGTAACAGACTCCTTTTCAGACTAAATTAAAAAAATTTTTTTTCCTTAGTGAAATACATAGGATCACAAGGAACTCAGTTATATGAAACTATAGCTAGTAAAATATTTTAAAAAAATAAATTGTGATAAAGTAACACATGTCTTTCTTTATTAATACATTAAATAGCAAGATCTAATGCATATTCTATACTACTATAATTTGGAGGAAGTGATGAGTATAAACTCTTTCTAGATTGCTGCAACAACTATAATGTTACATAAAAAAAATTCATGAACTCTAAGTTTGACAGTCTCAGGTATAACTCATGCCACACTGGTTTGTAGCCTGCATTTGTTATAGAAGAAAATGCTAAACTTTCAGTTAAAGCTTAGTGATAATAAAAATGTAATTTTATTTACATTCAGGCTCTTAGGCCTCCTGAGTTATTTATATATTCTTGCTTCTGATTTTTTCACTTCTATTAATTGGTGAATCTTTTTGATTAAAAAAAAACATTTATAGAGTCTTAGGCTCAAGAAGTTAAATTGTTTAATTCAGTAAAAAAATATATACATATATATATATTACTTTGATGACTTTGCCTTTTGTGTCTTGTTTAAAGAATATTTTCTTATATTTTATTTCAGTAATATAAGATGGTATTTTTTGCTCTACATTTCTTATATTTTACATTACATTTTAAAGATGTATCTTGTAAGGAAGGGACTTAATTTTCTTTTCCACAGTGTCTTATTTAATCCTTAAAATAAAGCTAACATTTTGGAAATATTATTATCTTCTTTCAAGGAGCAGATTAATCTTTACAATGACATTGATGCTGAACAATGCTCCCTCTAGAAGTTATCTTCATTTTTTTGAATATTCCATTTGCATTCATTGTTATGGTTTTATATATGGTTTTATTCTTCTTATTTCTTGTGAACTCATTTGTTGCTTCCAAAGATTGCGAGCATTTCGAAGACTGAGATAATGTGCTTTTTGTTTGTTTGCTTCTTAATTTTCAAACGTGACTAGCAGAGTGGTGGGCCAAATGGTTGAAATTAATATATTAAAATGTGTTTTGTTTCAAAATTCTTTCCAATTTTAATAGAAATTTAGGAAAAATTATATAGTTCAAGAAGAATTTATTTTTTGAAATAAAGGAAGGGTTCCCCCCCTTTTTTTTTTGTATTAAAGATTTTATTTATTTGGGAGAGAGATAATGAGTGGGGGGAGGGGCAGAAGGAAAGGTAGAAGCATACTACCTGCTGAGAAGGAAGCCCAACCTGGGGCTCAATCCTAGGACCCTGAGATCATGACCTGAGCCAAAGGCAGATGCTTAATCAACTGAGCTACCCAGGCACTCCTGGTTTTTTCCTTTTCTAGTTAGTTTTTCAGCATATGCTGCATTCTCACTTTCTGTTTTCCTTCCTCCAACATTAAAATATCCTCTAAAATAAGGACAGTCATTTCTACAAGCCACACCCAGACACCAGGTCTTTCTCTGGGCACAAGAAAATACAATTTCTCTTCTACAGGGAAAGGGAAGGGGAAGGAGCCCTTTGGCTTCTGAAGTCCAGCCTGCCTCCTGCTGCTCCATATCTGGTTGGTCTTCATGAGGTCAGGAGATGCACAGAGTATCTGGCTGTGAGGACCCCTGGGGAGACAAGAGGTGTCCATTCTGGCGTGATCCTATCATGCCCTCCTCTTCTTTGACTCGGTTACATTTTTTTCCGCTTTCTTAGGTTAAAACCTGGGAGTATGAGAAAATCAAAGGAAGTATTTCTACCAAGAAACAATACAACAGACAGCAGTTCTTCTCCTTTTCAGTTTCTGGAAATTCTATGCTATTATAACCCAAGAATGTTGTCACTAAAAAGGAAAAAAAAATTGGGTTTCTATTTTGCTTAGTTAGAAAACTATGATTTTTCTTCTTTCAAGCACGTTTTTTCACTTTTTATTTTGAATTAATGTTAGATTTATAGAAAAGTTGCAAAAATGGTATAGAGAATTCCTGCATAAACTTTACCGGTTTTCCACTAATTTTAGTATTTTCTATAACTATAGCACAATGATCAAACACAAGAAACTGTCATTGTAATGATACCATTAACTTAAAAAAAGACCCTATTCATATTTCACCAGTTTTTCCATTATATCTCTTTTCTATTTCAGGATACAATACAGGATCCTACATTACATTTATTTGTTGTGTCTCCTTAGTATCCTCCAATCTGTGACAGTTCATCTGTCTTTCTTTGTCTTTCATGACCTCGGCATTTTTTGAAGAGTATTTGTTACTTATTTTGTAGACTATAACTCATGTTGGGTCGGTCTGATATTTTCTCATGATTAGATTGAGGCTGCATTTTTAGCAAGAATACCACAGAGGTGGCATGACCTTCTCAGTGTATCTTAACAAAGGGGTAAATGATGTCCATATGTCTTTTTACTGGGGATGTTAACCTTGAACACTTGGTTAAGGTGGTATCTGCTGGGTTTCTCCACTGTTACTATTTTTTCACTTGAAATTAATAAATATCTTAGGGGAGATACTTTGAGACTCTGCCAATATGCTGTTTCTCCTCAGATTCTTACTAATTTCTGCAGCCATTCTTGGGTGTTTTTTCCTGCAACAATGTTATTGTGGTATTTTTTTTTTTTTAAGATTTTATTTATTTATTTGACAGAGAGATCACAAGTAGGCAGAGAGGCAGGCAGAGAGAGAGAGAGCAGGAAGCAGGCTGCCTGCTGAGCAGAGAGCCAGATGCGGGGCTCGATCCCAGGACCCTGGGATCACGACCTGAGCCGAAGGCAGAGGCTTTAACCCACTGAGCCACCCAGGCGCCCCTATTGTGGTATTTTAATGGTGATTTTCTATGTCTCTTGTTTCTCTGAGTTTCATTTATTTGTATAAGTATAGACTTATTCGTGACTTTAACATTTTTTCTATGGGTTATAATCCAATACTATCATTACTTTTTATGCCTCAAATTGTTCCAGATTTGGCCACTGAGAACTTTTTCAGGTTGGCTCCTGTCTGTTTTGGATATGGCCCCATCTTTTTTGGAGCACCTCCTTAACTACTGTCCCCATCGAATGCTCCAGGCTCATCTTGTGTCTTCCCTGCTACAATCCTTGAATCAACCACTTCTCCAAGGATCACTGTCTCTTTATTTTTTTTTTTTTAAGATTTTATTTATTTGTTTGAGAGAGAGAGAATGAGAGAGAGAGAGAGAAAGCAGGAGAGGGGAGAGGTCAGCGGGAGATGCAGACTCCCTGCTGAGCAGGGAGCCTGATGTGGGACTTGATCCCGGGACTCCAGGATCATGACCTGAGCAGAAGGCAGTCGCTTAACCAACTGAACCTCCCAGGCACCCTCACTGTCTCTTTATATTGGTGGATGATATTTAAACAATAACAGCTAAGCTTTTAGCTATATTATATATACATATATATATATATTTTTTTATATGTGTGGTGGTTCCTATCTTGCTCTAGAAAGGGGACCATTACATTTTATAAACGACTAGATTGCAAATAGTTTTGCAGACCACGCAGGTCTCTGTTACAGCTGGGCCACTCGGTTTTCGTAGCACAACGTCAGCTCAACTAACAGGTGTGGCTAGGTGCCAATAAAACATTATTTAAAAAAATAGACAGTGGGCTGGGCTTGGGTCACAGGACTTATAGTTTGCCAACCCCTGCCTGAGAATGACGAGCCATGTAAAAACAATGCCAAACCTAGTATGTTTTCATTTTCGCTTATGAGGAAGATACTGGCGCATATATTACAAACTATAAGTTTGTAAATGGAATTAGCTGTAGTATTTTTACTTTTTAAAATTTTTGAGACATATTATTGTTCTCAAAATATGAAAAAATGATCATTGTTATTTCCCATCGGCTTGCAGTAGTTGGACATGAGCATGGTGCAGCATTCATTTATTCTCAGATGAATCAATCAATAAAAATGTAAAGTAATACATAGAATATGAAAGATAACTGAGTACAAAATTAACAGTAGAGAAGGAGAAGGAAACATTGGTTCCCACCTTGTTCTAGAAAAGAAGTTGGCAGATCACAAATATGCTTTTACAGACCTTACAGTCTCTGTTCCAACTACTTGCAAGATAGAACCTTCTGGAAAGTTTCTTGGAGGAAGTGAGGATTGACATTGATGCCAAAGAATGGGCAGGACTTGAATAGCTTACAAAAGGAGAATTAAAGTTGATAATTCAAAGATAATTTGAACAAAAAAAAAAATGAGAGAGAATTAGGATGAGAGTTTGCAGAGATAATGAGCAGCAAAAAATAGTCATAACAATCTGTAAAGGGCCAAAGGAGCCAAACCTAAGTCTACTAGCATCTCTGTTTTTCATGCGGATGAATGCTTGTGGCTATCTTTCAAATCACATTGCATTATTAAAGTCAACTGAAACTAAGCTTTGTATGTTTAAATGGTCATACAGAATTTTAAAAAGATCTTTAAATGGATTAAAGATATTTTATATATGACATTATATTAGTTTCAGGTGTGCAACATAATGATTTAATATTTGCATGTATTGCAAAATGACCATAGCAATAAGTCCAGTTAACATCCATCACCATACATAGTTATAAAAAAATTCTTGTGATGAAGACTTTTAAGATACTTTCTTAACAACCCGCATAGATGCAATACAGTATTATTAACTATAGTCACCATGCTGTACATCACATACCCACTTATTTATTCTATAACTGGAAGTTTGTACCTTTTGATCCCTTTCACCCATTTTGTCCACCCCATCCCTTATTCCCCATCCACCCCTGCAAAACCACTTATCTGTTTTCTGTATCTATGAACTTGTCTTTCTGTTTGTCTGTTTTGGTTTTGGTTTTAAAGATTTTATTTTTTTATTAGAAAGAGAGAGAGAGCACGAGTGGGGGGGGGGCAGAGGGAGAGGGCAGATTCCTCACTGAACAGGGACCCTGATGTGGGGCTCTATCCCAGGACTCTGAGATCACTATCTGAGCCGAAGGCAGATATTTAACCAACTGAGCCACCCAGGCACCCCTTGTTTGTTTTCTTTTAAGTTCCATATATAAATGAGATCTTTCTCTGTCTGCCCTACTTCAGTTAGCATAAAGTCCTTGAGGTTCATTCATGTTGTTGGAATGGCAAGAGTTCATTCTTTTGATGGCTAAATAATATTCCATTGTATTTATATACCGCATTTTCTTTAGCCAATTATGCATGGATGGACACTTAGATTGTTTCCATATCTTGGCTGTTATAAATAATGCTGCAACAAACATGGGGGTGCATATGTCTTTTCAAATTAGTGTATTTGGTTTTTTGATATTTTTTGTGTATTTGTTTTTTTTTTTTTTTTAATTTTGTGTATTAGTGTATTTGGTTTTTTGGTATTTGGTATTTGGAGTTTGGGGATCACATCGTAGCTCTATTTTTAATTTTTTGAGTAACCTCCATATTCTTTTTTGTAGTGACTGTGAACCAATTTACATTCCCAGCAATAGCCCACTAATGTTACCTTTTCTCTACTGTCTCATGAACACTTGTTATTTCTTGTCTTTTTTATAGTAGTTGCTCTAACATGTGTGAGGTGATATCTCCTTATGGTTTGATTTTCATCCCCCTGATGAGTAATGATATTGAGCATCTTTTCAAATACCTGTTGACCAGATGTATATCTTTAAAAAAAGTCTATTCAGACCTTCTGCCCATTTTGTAATCAGATATTTTTTTTTGCTATTGAATTGTATGATCTTTTAAAAACTTTTGATTAAGTAGGCTCCATGCCCAGCATGGAGCAAAACACAGGGCTAGAACTCATGACCCTGAAATTAACACCTCAACTGAGATCTAGAGTCAGATACTTAACTAACTGAGCCACCATATGGTGGCTCCTGTGCTCCTGTTTGAATTCTTTATATATTTTAGATATTAACACCTTATCAGATACATGATTTGTAAATATTTTCTCCCATTCAGTAGGCCATCTTTTCATTTTATCAATAATTTCCTTTGTTGTGCAGAAGCTTTTGAGTTTGAGTAGCCCCATTTATTTATTTTTGTTTTTCTGGCCTTTGCTTTTGGATTCATATCTAAAAAGTTATTGTCAAGAGTGAGGTCTGGAAGCTTACCCTTTATGTTTTTTTCTAGGAGTTTCATGATGTCAGGTTTTATACTCAAGTCGTATTAAAAGCATATTTAAATGGTCCTGCAGAATTTTTAAGAGATCTTTAAATGGGTTAAATATTTTAAATATTATTGTTTTGGGTTAATATATTAATAAGAATTTTTTGCCATTATTTGCAAGCTTTTCAGTTTAATTTTGTAATAAGCAGATATTGTCAAGAAGACATAAAACACAAGAATATTTACAATTGTATTCAGTTTCTATGATAGACTTTTTGACTCTTAAGTGAGCCCATAATGAGCCAAAAAACTAATTCTTTAAAGTTTGACTCTAATTCCACTTCCCTGTGGAGTCAAGTATCTTCTGCCTCATTTGAACACAACCCTAATTCCATACACAGGTCATTTTATTGCCTTTGGCACCAGTAGTTTCTTTGCTGGCTCCTGAGTGAGATGATAGTTCAGATGAACAAAAGAAGTGTCAGAGAATTTATTTTGAAAATATCTATGGTTCTTTAGTTTTATTTTTTTCCCTAAGAATTAATTTACCATTAATGGTTTTTAATGAAATCTGAGTCCGTGAGGTAAAATCAAACTCTTCATGGAAAGTATACTGCAGAAATTTTTCTTATCCGATGGCTGCAAATGTTCTCATTTAGAGATCACTAAATCCATCATTAATTGTGTTATAAAGATTAATAAAAAATGACTAAAAAATTAAATTTAGCTTTACATTCCGCTTTTTGTGTAAAAGCTGATAAGTATTGAACTAAATAGATATTTGATTCCAATATTTCTGATGATTAACATTGCTTTGATAGAAAATAATATACTATACTATTATAATCAAACATGCTGAAACCAAGCCTTTCTCATATGGAATTCAGTGGGTGTAAACCTAATATTTTCCGCATGAACTGCCACATGTCAAAGAAAGCTAATTTCAGCATACAACCTACTCACACTTGCATATCTATCTTGTGTATCTAAACTTCTTAAGGTCTGGTTGGTGTTCTCTCCTTTATTCTCATAATCTTTCTGCCCTTTTCATTATGGTCTGGGCACCTTTAGCCAACTTTGTTGCCTGCTTTCATATATACTGCCTCACATTCTGTGGTGGGCACTGCACACTACAGCTCCTTCAGGAAGCAGTTTCAAGCTTCCCAAATCATAAACACAGACCTCTCTTCATTTTTATTTTATTTGGAGCTCCTAGAGAGGGGGTATATATGTGTGTGTGTGTATATATATATATATATATATATATATATATATGTTTTTTTTTTTTTTTTTAATGTTCTCAGATCCCAAGGACCACGCCCTATGGACTATCCCAAGAATGACTCCAGTCTTCCTTGAATATGGCAGGTAAATTCCCTTCTCCTGCTTGGCTCCAATCTTCTTGAAATGACTTTTTTTTTTTTTTTTTTTAAATCAACTCTGAAAGTCCTACCTTGCTTCAAGACTCAGGCTGAATATCATTATCATCCAGCTTGGCACATGCCTCTAGAGTTTTCCATTGACTCTCGCTGAGATCTTTGTGGACTCCGGCTCCACCATAGGCTCTTAATGGCTTCTGTTTCCTGTGGATTCCTGCAAATCTTAAAAGAGCCTTCCCAAATACTGGTTGTCACTGTTATCTCCCTCTCTGCACATTCCCATCTCCCCCAGCACATTGCGAACCCCACCCAGAAAGGAAACATGTCCTGTGCCTCCCCACATGGTAATCATAGCATAACAATGTGTCCTTCCAAAGTAGACCTTCAGTATGTATTTGTAAGGAGGTACAGTGGCGTTCATTAAGCCCTTATCTTTATCAAGGAAGGGTATTAAAGAAGCTTCTATACTCCACCAAATTATCTGAAATAAGTTTACTATTCCCAAAGAGTCAAGTCTGTTGAAAACCAAATCACTTCAGAGCTCTAGATATCCATGTGAGGATTTATAAACAAATAAGTTCAATTGTAACAAACCGGTACTCCATTTTTCTTTTCCTTCCTTCCCTCCCTCCCTCCTTCCTTCCTTCCTTCCTTCCTTCCTTCCTTCCTTCCTTTCTTTCTTTCTTTTTCTCTCTTCTTTCTCTTGCAATACAATATTCTATAATGTAGAAAGGAAGGTCAAGGAGACGTTCCCCCCTCAGTCTAGGATGATTGCTGAGGGAGTGAGCATTAACTGAGAGGTCAGACTTCTGTAATTTCAAGTTTAGCAGAAAGCCACATAAACCGAAGTTCTCTTATACCCCAAACTTTCAGAACCCTAACAGATTTCTATGTATGGAATGTTTTACAGAGTTCAGTAGAGATTTACCAAGTCCAATCGCATTGGTGTTTAACATTTGGAGCCTGCAATGGTAAGTCCCATGCTCTTAAAAGAAAAAGTGATATACGGCAATGTACAGTGTAACCATGCACACACAGTCCCAGGAATTCAGTGAGTTTCATCTCTGGAGTAAAGGTATTACATAACTAAAAGACATGTGGATTATATTATATTATCACCTTTTAAAGGTGAAATACAGTCTTTGTGACTCTTTTCCAGATGTTTTAGCTCTTAGCAGGATCTGGCAAGACAACCGATTGGTATCAAGCCAGCTTCCGTAAGATTGCTAAGCTAGGTTCAAATCTCTGAGTGTGGCAACAAACTGGGGTGGTTTCTATCAGAACCTTGTACACATGTGTGTCTGGAGTTTACTTACTTCATATTAACTAATTTCGGACTTAAGCAATCTAGATAAATTATCATAAAGCCAAAAAGGACATTCCTTTCATCATGAAGTTATTTCTTTATGATGCAAAGATATTTCTATTTTTAGCCCATTGATAAGTTCTTAATAGCAAGCAGCTCACAGATAACAAAGGTCTTGGGCTTTATGCTTAAGACTTTCACTTGTCTATGTTTGTCACTAAAATTTTTAGACATTTGAGGAAAGAAAGGAGGCTCCATTTTGATGCATAAAATAAAAATAGACCAGACAATAAGATATCTATATCAAGCTAATGAAATCTCTATTAAATACAATGTCAAATCCCCGGGAATCATTTTCTTAATCTTCTCCTAAAGAATAATTTTATTTGAAAAAAATCTCTGTGTATATGTGTATATATTTGTGTGTGTGTGTGTGTATATCTCTTTTCACCTTCTCCATACCTGTTAAATAAACTTGTCATTTTTACAGCCAATTCAGGAAAAGAGATCCTCACTCTTCTCTTTAGAGACCTACACATAACCCGTCCGGTCTCTGGGGTCGACCCTGTCTCTTCTGAAAGTTAGGTTGCACAATTTGAGGGTCACAGCTGTCATTATCATCTAGCTTGGCACATGCCTCTAGAGTTTTGCATTGAGCAAGGGTCTGAACGAGACACCCCATGCTTCCTCATGCCAATTATAACTTCCATGCAGTTTTCTAAGAGGAAGAAGAAATGACCAACATCATTCCCAGTCTTGTAATGAGGAAGCAATTTTCCCTTATTATAACTGGCTAAACATGTGCAGGCTGACCTCGAGCACCCCTCCTCACCCTCTTCCTGTCCCTCTGGAAATCTTGGCCAAGACTCAGTTTTCATTTCAGATTTCCTGGATTCTCTCCTTGTTTCACTTATTTCTCTCAATCCTGCACTCGTTCCATCTTTATCTTGCTGTGCTGAATGCCTTTTCTCCCTCTGTGCTCCCATTACCTCTTTCTCATGTGCTGTTCCTTAGGGCCTGACTTCTGTCTCTCATTTCTTGCTTTCCTGTCACTGGACTTCCTTACCACGAATTTACTGTGTGGGCATTAAAGGAGAAGGATCCTTGAGCCATGAAAATGACCCATCAGATTTCACTCTCCCTTCCTTTTGTCACTTCTAAGACCTCTGTGTGTATTATACCTCCTTTTTGTTCAAAGAATTTATATTGTGTGTGTTTGTGTTAGCCAAAAACAGTGACATCTGTTGGCTGTGAGCAATCAAAGTATTAGTTACACTGATGAAAAAAACAGGTATTTATAATCATTTTTGTACCTTTCTACTTCTAGGTAGAGGTAATTTAGAGACATTACACAAATAAGTCAGTGTCCCCTAAATTAGAGTGTAAGGAAGCATCTCTGAGAATTTGATGATGAACTAAGAAAGACATTCTAGAAAAGTGATTTTGGACACTTATATATCTGTGGCTTCTCCTTCTTGACCTATAACCCCTTGGAATAGTCCCAACTTAATAAAAAAGCACTAGACTGAGAACTTTTCATGCTGATGAAAGTTTATGTGCTTAGGATTTTGATTTGGGCTTAGGAAAGAGACTGATATCTATCTAAACTAATACTCTATTCTTCCCTTTTTTTTTTCCCCTTAGGAATTTAACGACCAGCTTTTAGCTAGTCATATGTCAAGCTGGATAAAGACTACATTTCTCAGTCTCGTATAAAATTAGCCAGGTGCACCTTCTGCCAAATGATATGTAGGTAGAAATATTTTGTGTGGGCTTCTAAGAGATCGTCTTAGAGTTGGTGCATGCACATTGACACTTCTTCACTCTATTCTCTGACCTGGACCGTGAGCCAAGGGCTGCATCTCTAATAATCATATAGGATTGTGAGGTCAAGGACCATGTCCTAGGGCTGGTGAAATAGTGAACTGGAAAAAACCTGAGTCTGGAAACTTCATGGAGTAGAAATATCACACCAGGCATGAAAAAGTTTTTATGTGAGAAAATGAGAATAAACTCTATTGTTTAAATCATCACTGTTTTTATTCAGCTGTCACTGGTAGCCACATAGCATTCTAAATGAGTCAGGAGACTTGGTGGTGAGTTGGAGAGATGGGAGAGAAATATTAGGGGATTATGACTATACTCTTTGCTTACAGAAGGCATGGAATCAGAAATTATCTGGCTGGGTCTAGGTTATGGCCACATACTAATCAGACTCCCACAGGTGCATATAGATCCCTAGGGACATAAAGTAGTTCTCTGATAACACAGCATTTCCATTAAAGGAAGTTTTTCCTAGAGTGGGACCTGACAGGGAGGCAAAAGTGTATGTTCATACATGTTGACTGTATATGTTATCTGTAACAGAAAACAATTTTAAGTAATTTATTTATTGGGAGAAAATATGTTAAATAAAAGTGGCCTGGGTTTGTGGGAGCCCATAAGTTCCTGGTGCCATGGAAGAGCTAGGAGGGGGCCACAGCCACCACCTGGGGTCTGGTGCCAGCAGGCATCGGAATCAGAATAGGCTAGGGGCTTGGGTTCTTAGAAGTCTACCAGGAGTCACCTATAGCCACGGGAGCACCAGTCCTGGTGCTGGGGAGGGCCAGTGCTGGGTTCTTCAATAGTTGGGTACTCACTTTACTCACCTTGTGGGAAATCATAAGTGATTTTGGACATTATTCTAAGTTCAGTGATTTTCTAAAAACAAAAATAAGATCAGGTCACTCCCCTGCTTTAAAAAACGAACAGACAAAAACAAAACAAAACAAAGCAAAACTATTCTACATCTTGGAATTAACTGTTCTGCTTCTGCCACATGATCTTCCTTCTCTTCCTTGATCATCCCAACCTTTTTACTGCCTCAGGGCCTTTGCCCTTGATGCTCTCTTCTCCTGGACAGCATGCCAGTCTTATCTACATAGCTATATACATATCATTCTGTCTTAGTCTGTTTGGGCTACTACAACAAACTGTCATAAACTTATAAGCAACAGCACATTATTTCTCGTAGCTCAGGAGGCTGGATGTCTGAGATCAAGGTACCAGCATAGTTGGGTTCCAATGAGGGCCCTCTTCTGAGTTGCAGATAACTGACATTTTATATCATAAGGTGGAGAGCAGAAAGGAAGCAAGCTCTCTCTTGACTCTTACAGGCCATTAATCCCATTCACGACAGCTCCACCTTATTTAATCCTAATGAACTCCCAAATGCCTCCTGTACTAATACCATCACAGAGAAGGGTAGGATTTTTATGAATTTGGGGCAGGAGATACACAAAACATTTAGTCTGCCATCCATTCCATTTTCAATTCAAGTGCCACTTCTGAGAGGAGCTCCAACCACCCCAACACTCTCTCATATTAATCCACTTATAGTCCTCAACACTTTGATTATAAGGGGAACTTGGCTTGTTCACTTATTTGATTGTAGTTTTCTGTCTCATGCAATTAGAATATAAGTTCTATGAAAGCAAGGATCTTACTTGTCTTATTCATTCTTGAAACATGACTAATTTAATAGTCCCTGGCAATTACTAGGAATTCTACACAGTTCTGGTAAATAAATGCATGGAAAATTCAAAATAATATCCTGACAAAGAATCTTGGGACACGCCAATACGGTTTTGTATCCTCTAAGAAGTGCCCCAGCATGCACACTCTGTATGCTGTTTCTTACTTTCAACCCAAGATCATATTCTCATTCCTGTTGCCTATATCTCTCAAATTCCTCAAAACTTCTCTATCTTTTCTTGAGTGTTTAGCTACCTGATCTGTGCTATTTTAACTTCTTTTGCTCACTATTCATTTACTGTAATTTTTTCACTACAGTATCAGTTTCCCCTGCACAATGTGTGAGCAGTTTACTCATTATGGAAAATTGATTCCATTTGGTCAAATTCTATATTATTATTATTATTTTTAAAGATTTTATTTATTTGACACACAGAGAGAGATCACAAGCAGGCAGAGAGAGAGAGGAGGAAGCAGGCTCCCTGCTGAGCAGAGAGCCCGATGCGGGCCTTGATCCCAGGACCCTGAGATCACGACCTGAGCTGAAGGCAGAGGCTTTAACCCACTGAGCCACCCAGGCGCCCCTCAAATTCTATATTAGATCTTAGCTTATTTAAAGACTTAATTTTTTCCTTCTTTATCTCATACCCATTAACCAACCATGTAAATCTTTTCCCCATATCTTGCTTATTAGTACATTCATAGTACTGAACTTAACAGTCATCCCATCGTTTGTGTCCACATGATCACTTCCTTTCTCTGAAAATCATTTTTTTCCAAATATAATTATATTTCAGAATTCCAGTATGAATGTGTATATACATTTCCTTCTGTGTTACATCTATTTTTATAAATTCTGTCTTTATTTTTGCAGTTCCTATCTCTTTAATAATACTTTCTTAGCATGATTTAAATAATAAAAACAGGGTTTATAAAATAACTGATAATTATAACTACATAAAATTTGTGAACATTTTTGTGGGAAGAAAAGTAACATAAAATGAAAAAATAATGTACTTGGAAAGATTATTGCAAAAAATATGATGGAAAAATGTTAATTTTTTTAATGCATAGAGAGAGCTCAGACAAATTAACAATAAAGAACCAACAATCCAAAATAAAGGGAAGGACAAATGTTTTAAAGAGAAGTCCAACAGAAAAAAAAAAGAAATATAAATCAATTATAAACTTAAGAATATATCCAATATTACTCATAATGTAAAAGACACTATTAAAAGAGTGAAATAGTGCTTATTTTTCATGTATAAGATTGGAAAAATTGAACTAGAAATACACAGCATCGGTGATGATGTGAAAAAATGGGCAATCTCTCACACATTGGTTTGGGAAGATCATGGCACACATTTTGCAAGACTATGCTATAGTTATCTATCAAATTTACAATAATTATCAAGTTTAATATATATATATATACCCTATCAATTTTTAGAAGTTTATCCTAAATGAAATATATACAATGTGTGAAAAGTTGTATTTATAATAATGATTATTACAGCATCAATTTTAGTGAGCATAAAATTGTTTTTCAGTAGGAGACCACAACTGGTTAAACCCATTATGCAGCTGGGTCTCTTAATATTCCCAGGCCTGGAACAGGGTACATGGAGTTCCAATACTATATAACTAAATATAAGAGAGTTACAATAAAATAAAATATAGTTCATTTTCCTTCACTGACAAAGACGCTTTCATAACTACTTGAGCTAACAAGATAATAGCAAAGTAAAAATGACCTAATGTGGCATTCCAGCCTTTACACAATGGGATTCTACAAATCTGTGTAGAGGTATCTACCACCACTCCTCACTCAAAACTAGCTCAATGTAGTATATTATCCAGTCACAGAACTCATCTCCATTCCGGAATGTTTTGTGTTCTTTCTTCATGCATGCTGTAATTCTTCCAAGCTCAGGTTAAATGTCATCTTCTTTGTAGTTACAAGGTCTGATTTCCAAAAAGAACTAATTGTTTTCTCCTCTGTGGTCCTTTAGCTTTTTGCTATAACATTTAAAAATAATCTGTTACAGATTATAGAAGATTGTGACATAATTTATTCTCCACCAATTCACGATCTACTTTAGTTCATGGAGTTTATCGTATTCATTTTGTACATGCATGATGCACCTGTGTCTTATAACCAATAGAGAGAGAATAATATGATCAGACAGATTCAACAACTAAAAATTCATGCCCAAACTTGTTTTGTCTATACCCTCCCCATTTTCAACCACCCCTGATCTTATTCTCAAATTATTTTGAAGAAACACTATACTTTTACCTGTAAATATTTCTACGTGTATTTCTAAAATAAGGAGTCCTTTTTCAAAGCATGGCCACAAAACCATTGTCACAACAAACATTTACCAGTTGTTCCTTAAAACATCAAGTTTCTAACTTGATTTTCTAACTGAAAATTCCCTTGATTGCCTAATACTTTTTGTTTGAGTCGGGATCCAGATAAAAACCCACATATTAATATTGACTTATTTAGATTTTAGATCACTTGTAACCTACAAATTCATTCTCTCCCCCATTTCCTCTCTTCCAAACAATTCTTCCCTGCAGCTGAAAGGCATGTATATTTCTGATGACAGATCTGAGCAGTAGAGTACCATTCCCGCCTCCATCCCCTTATCCATGGTTTTGCTTTTCATAGTTTCGCTTACCCACAGTCAGCCACGGTCTGGAAGATTCTCCTCCTGACATATCATCAGAAGGCCAATAGTAGCCCAAATACTACATCACAATACCTATATCCTTCACCTCATTTCATCTCATCACTTGAGCATTTTATCATCTCACATTACTAGCACAAGTAGGGTGAGTATGATACAATAGGATATCTTGAGAGAGATAACACATTCATGTAACTTTGACTGCAGTATATTGTTATAAATATTCTATTATTGGTTATTGTTGTTAACCTCTTAGTGTGCCTAGTTTATAAATTAAAAACTTTCGTTGGTAGGTATGCGTAGGAATAATCATGGTATATTTGGATTTGGTACTATCTGCAGTTTCAGGCATCCATTGGGGTCTTGGAACATATCCTCTGTGGATAAGAGGGGACTACTGTATACCTCATGGCTGCCACTTGATTTAATAGTTTTTTTTTCTTAATTATTGCCTAGATCCAGTATTTCATTAGCAGTTACAAAATGGTGACTTTATCTTGTAACTTTTTCTTCACTTATTAGATAAAATAATTTTTTAGGGTGACTCCATCCCTTGGGAATTATTTGGCTATTGAAAAGTACACATTATATAGGAAAGATAGACTATATGATTGATATATTCCCTTTATTTACCAATTAAAAGAATAATTTGTTTCCTTTAAATAGACCAAAGAAGATCACTACTTTTTTAAATGAATGAATGGTATTTAAACATATTTGATGTATTTCAAAATATTGCAGTTATTGTTTTTATTTGTACTTAAATTATTTTATCTTTGTCCAGTAGAAACCTGGTCAAATTGTCTCCTGTGTCCTTTTGACATGACACTAATAATCCTTGTTAGCTTTCATACTGTCTATGACAAAATTCTATAGATTTTTCTTACAAATTTCTGGTGCCAGCAGATCTAACCATACAGAAGGCCCTTATTTCCTATTGTGGGATATAGTACTTAGAAACTATAATTTGAACACTAGGAATTTTTGTTTCCCTTGGGTTAGTTCTCTAGACTTTTTTGGCTTTTAGAGCTAAGAAATATTTATTTTAAAAATAAGAAATATATGTGTATACTCATTATTATTTAATATATTAATAATTAATTCAAATAATTCATGTAATTAATCAAACTCAAGAGTATAAGGCTTTTATTTAACCTCTTTGATCTTATCTTTTTCTCATTTTATTTCAAAATTACTGAAGCAATTATTAATTCACAATACAGACACAACAGCCTCAATATAATAACATCAACATTATCACCAACATTGTAATTACTGAAGACAATTTCAGATTTTAATTTTCCTTCATTTTTGTCCTCCAGAAATATTACAGTAAGGGTATTCAGTTAAGCTGCTCTGTTTCATCATTACCTCAGATTTTCCTCTGTGTGTGATTATACTCTCAAGTTAGTACAGAGTTTGGTGTATATAACTAATTTTGCTTCATATTTAGCAGTTGTGCCTTTAAATTTTAATTTTGTATTATAATTATTAAAATATTTACATAGATTAAAATAAAATGTATCAAATATGTTATATCCAAAGAAGTGTATTTTTCTATTCCTTTCCCTCCAAGGCATTTCCTCCATCCCGTTAACTATAAGGATAGACATACATTGAGGGGCACCTGGATGGCTCAGTGGGTTAAAGCCTCTGCCTTTGGCTCAGGTCATGATCTCAGGGTTCTGGGATCAAGCCCCGCATGGGGGTCTCTGCTTGGCAGGGTGCCTGCTTCCCCCCCACCGGCCTGCCTCTCTGCCTACCTGTGATCTCTCTGTCAAATAAATAAATAAAATCTTAAAAAAAAAAAGGATATACATACCTTGAGCCACATATGGTTTATCTTTTTAAATAAACATATACACACATTCAATATTCAACAATACTGAATGATAGCTGGATGGAAACTTAACAGCAATTTGTGGGGAATTAAATTTTTACATAAACAAATGATTATAAATTATTTAAAAATATAATATATGGTATCTCAACTGGGTTGCATTGTATTGACCTCTATTTTCTCAATTCTATTGTCTTGTAATTTGGATAAAATTGATGTCATAATATGTGCCATCATTATTTTCTTTTAATAAGGATGCTGTTGCCAAGTCATGTCCTTACACATTTACTCATTTGTAGACTTTCATTAAGCACGCATGTTGCATTCAGTCCCCCTTGAACAACACTAAGAATAGACAAGAATTACATCCTTAGTGGCTGTGTTGTATAGCAGTTGTTAGCATTAAGCTAACCATTTTATTATAAAGAATCAATTCAGTACTAAATACTGGTAGCTTAATGCTTTAGCCAACATAACTAGTCAGAATTTGTGCTTTAAGATCCATGATAGTGTGCTTGTCTAATCAAATCCTTTGTATCAGTTTGAATTATGTTTGACCACATGTGACAGAAACCTAATGACAATAGTACCACCAAATAGGGATTCATTTTTCTCATTTTAGGGGAAGTCTGCAGGCAATTAATGCAGGA
This sequence comes from Martes martes, assembly GCF_963455335.1. Lineage (NCBI taxonomy): Eukaryota > Metazoa > Chordata > Mammalia > Carnivora > Mustelidae > Martes > Martes martes. The sequence continues at coordinate 75,934,451 of NC_137896.1, read as the reverse complement.
TTTGTACAGCCACTCAGGGAAGGTCCACGATCTTTTAAATACCTACCCTATTATCTTTTTCATCTGGCATTTATTTTTTGATAGTTTCAAAAATGGTTTTTCTGTCTCCTTGTATTGTGTTCACATTCCAGAAAGCTTGAGAGAGGGGAGGGTAAAGAGCAAAATAGTCTGTCAGCCGAGCCTATTCTCTTTATACTGGGAAGAGAACAGATCTTCTGTAAAGTCCACCTCATTGATTTACTTTTGATTTTATTTGTCAGAACTGGATCACATCCAGCTCCTAGTTAAAATAGTGTCACACTACTGCTCTGAAAACAACTGGAATTCCATAAGTAAATAGGTTAAGAATGGAAAAGTACAGATAAGGAACCAAGAATTTCTGGTTTATCCCTTGAATCCTTGTCAGTGAAGTGTTTTAAGGTAGTTTTTCTCAAACCAAACATGTTGTATGCTTGTGCTACCCAGATATCTAAATATGAACCAAGTCTGCTTCTCTGAACACCAGAAGTTGAAGAAAGTTAGAAATCTGTGATGAAGGTGTCAGCAGGGTTGGTGCCTTTTGAGGCCTCTCTCTTGGGCATATATATGGCCATCTTCTCACTGGGCGTCCGCATGGTCCTTCCTTTTGTATCTCAGTGTCCTGATCTCTTCTTAGGAGGACACCAGTCATATTTGTTTAGGGCCCCCCATATAACCTAATTTTAACTCAGTTACCTCTTTAGAAAACCTGCTTCTAAACACAGTCACATTCTGAGGTACTGGGGACTTCGAAATATGAATTTTTGAAAGGGCACAGCCCATAATATTGCTGAAACATTGAAGAAACCATAATAAAACAAAACGAAACAAAAACAAAACAGAAGAGCTGACAAGACAACATTTCAGGGGTCATGCATTTCAAAGTTTAAATTGTGTCAGCGTTTCCAGTCTCACCTCACCAGTACCATTTGAAAATGGTGATCAGAAAATAATTACTTAAAAAATAGAATTACTTAGCCAAATATAAAACTAACATTGCCAAATGATTTCCAATCCCTATGATCTATAGATTCTATTTAATAGCTTAATAAATAAATTTGTTTAGCTGGAAGAGTTGAGTCATATGTAATTGCAGTTATTCACGCATTAAACCGCAAGGAAACAGCAAATCCAATTATATTAAATCCAAACACATCTCTCTGGGATTTGTGGAAGACACTTAAGCAAAGAGACATGCTACTTTCATAGTCCAATTTGCTTGTACCTGTCTTCTTAAATTTATTGTGATTTGTCCTTGGTCTGTATGTGTTTATTTGTAGATAACAATCAGTTGCAGATGCAACAGACAGCGGTGTAACTTAGGAATATTTTTGTTAATTAACTTGGGTTCAAATTCTAATAACATGTGTGAATTATGACTAGGCTATTAATGGAGTGTGGAAAATAGATGCTGCTGCTCTTACCTAGTTTATTTTTGGGGTATTTTATATTACATACACTGTCTCCTAGGCTGTTGAAAACAAAACAAACACAGGCAATGATGATGAAAGGTTACAATCCAAACAAATGTAAGTTTGTATTGATTTTAAATAATTAATGACTATTTGAGAGTCAATCAATATAAAAAATGTCTCATTCATTAAATAATTATGGTAATTATAGGTTGCAAATTAGATCTTAGGAGGAAGGAATTGAGAGTTAGTCTGGCAGTGTGAGCTGGAGGTTATTATTATGGACACTGAAGGACTTGATAAATACCATCAAGCTGAACTATCCAAGGGGAGCATCTTCATTTGAAACGAGGCATTTGAAACAACACCCATTGAAAACAAAGAGGCCAGTTCAATGCCAAGGAGATAATTACTGCATGAGATGATCCTCGTGAATTAAATCCTGATGATGTTTGTTCTTTTACCTCTTCTACAGAGTTCTCTTTCAATAATGTGAAAATTGGGATGAGCAATAAACCCACTACTCAATGCTTGTGTGAGTTTCTAAAATAGATCCATCTGTCTCAAAATATTCTATTTTAATTCATTTAATTAAATAAATTTAAAACAATAAAAAATATAGACCTTTCATTAGATGCCTTGCCCAGACTAGGTACCTGAGATACAATGATAAGCTATTATGTGGGTTACAAGATCGTACGTACCAAGGGGAAAAAAAAGTAAAATAGGGCATATGTTGACACAATAATGCTATGCAATAATCACAAAACCTCAGGGGCATACAATACACAATAATAGCTGCTGTGTCTGTGAATCAGTGATTTAGGCTTAGTCAGTCACATGGTTGTCTCTGCCACATCCCAGCAGTCAAAACAACTCACAAAGCCAATCCATATTCAAACGAAAGGAAAATCAATTCTATGTCTTTGGCTAGAAGAACCACAAAATTACTTGGCAAATATATGCATACAGAGAGGAAAAAAGAAGTGGAGGTATTAATAAAATCAATTTATCATACTCTACCTGATGGAGGACATAATTATTCATATCCCTCTCAAATATGAACCACATTCCCTCCCTCCCATGATAATCAAAAGGAAGATCCAATCACAGCATGAAATTTAGAGTCTATGATTTTATTATCTGTATTGGTCTGGATGTGGCCCCTCTTGGTTCAGAGACCTATAACCAAAAAGACAAATTATGTGTCCCAAAACACCCAGTATACAATGAAGAAACAGGATAAGTTTTATTTATGAAAATGAAGAGAATGAGAAACACACAGTAGCCCCTGGTTCATAGAAATTCTGAAATTCCATTGAGTAAATGTTCTAGGTTCCCATCTGGTTTTGGAGTGTTCCTTCATTTAAGCCTAGTTCTGCTCCCTAGAAATGGATCCTCTGTCAATTCTTTTCTATGACTTTTTGGTTTTTCCCTCTGAGATGTCCCTTCTTTTTTATCCATTCTGGTCATTTTTGAGGAAATGGTCCCATTAGGTGAGTAATCTTCTCAGTCTCCAAGAAGTTAGAGGTCCAGAGTCTTTCTTTCTCAGTCATGCACCCTTTTAGTGCAGACTAACAGTGCTTTCGGCACAGTAGCTCTCTTAAAGACTTGTGAATTTTCTTCATTTCAATTGATATATAATTGCCATGTCATATTGTGTTAGTTTTAGGTGTACAACATAATTATTTGATACATGTATTTATTGCAAAATGATTACCACAGAAAGTTTAGTTAATATCCATCACCATATATAGTAACACATTTCTTTTCTTCTGATGAGAACTTCTAAGATACACTGTCTCAGCAACTTTCAAGTATACAATACAGTTTTGTCATGTATAGCCATCATGCTGTACATTACATAGCCCAGGACTTACTTATAACTGGAAGTGTGTACGTTTTGACCACCTTCACTTGTTTTCCCCACCCCCATCCCCTACCTCTGGCAAGCACCAGTCCGTTCTCTATATATGAGTTCTTTTTTGTTTGTTTGTTTTATATTCCATATATTAGTGAGATCATACACTATTTATCTTTCTCAGTCTAAATTATTCCATTTAGTATAATGTCCCCAAGAATCATCATGTTGTCACAAATAGCAGGATTTCCTTTTTTATGGCTGAATAATATTCCATTGTGTGTATATGTGTATGATATATGTATTTCATTGTGCATATATACATATGTATATGATTTATATGTGAGATATTTAGAGAGCTATATATCACACTTTTAATCTATTATCTCTTGATATTCACTCAGATTATTTCCATCTCTTATTATTATAAATAATGCTGTAATGAACATGGACATGCATATATCTTTTCAAGTTAGAGATTTTATTTTCTTCAAATAAATACCTAAAGGTGGAATTGCTGGATCATATGGTAGTCCTTTTTTTTGAATTTTTCAAAACATTCCATGGTGTTTTTGATAGTGGCTGTACCAACTTTTATTTCCGCTAATAATACACTAGAGTTCCCTTTTCTCCTCCTTGTCATCAGTACTTGTCATTTCTTGTATTTTTGATACATAGCCATCCTAATAGGTGTGAGATCATATTTTGTTGTAGTTTTGATTTGCGTTTCCCTAATGATATGAATTTTCTAAGTATTGGAAACAAAATCCCAGTTTATTGATTCAGTTATGGGAATTTACAAAATGTAAATATATGTGAATGTATACAAAGATCTATATGAAAGCATATTTATTACACAATTTTATTAACAAATGAACAGTTGTATACATTATTTCTGGAAGGCACTAGTTATATTATTTTAATAGAACACTTTAGCAAAAATGTTCATTCAGTATGATCCATCAATCCTTTTTCTAGACTTTTACCCAAAATGATATATCTATGCAGATATGGAAACATTTAAATACAACTGTGTTCACAGAGCATAATTTAAAATATTAAAAGGTTAGGAATACTATACCATGATATGATATATAGTATATTTTGTTCTTTTCTGACTTTTCTATTTCATATATAATTAATTTACTTAAATAATGTGTTAATTTTATAATTTACAAAATATAAACTTTTTAAATATGAAAAATAAACATCTTGTTTTCTTTACCTGTTGACTAACATTTAGCAGTAAGTTTGAACTCTTTCGTTTATCTTCAGAAAGCATATAAGAACAGAAAAACTTAAAATGGCTAAAGATATGTTAAAATAGAGTTCACGGTGGTGTCATTTCCTAAAATAACAAAGTTAACAAAAGTTATTTGATTTGGGACTTTTTCCATTTAAGGTGCCTTTGAAAGCTACCATGCGGAATGTTCAGGAAGTATTTGGAAAGATATGACAGGTACAAAAATAGTCAGATGTAGGCAGGTATGTTCAGGAGTTAGAAATGTGGGAAATAATTAACCCTCTAAGTAAAAAAAGTATTTAGAGATAAGCAGTCTAAGGACAACAAATTCGTGAAAGTATAAATTTAATGTTGGGAGAAGTGAATGGACCTAACGAAATAAAAAAGGCCTAGAAAACATAATTAGAGACCTAGAGCATGAAGACAACACTGAGTAACAGAGGTCAAGGGAGGAGTACGTCAAAGGGAGTGCGCAAAACTCAGAAGCTTCAAGGAAAAGTCCACTAGAATACATCCATATTTAAAACAACAACAACAAAAAAACATTGCACTTGGTAATGAGATGGCTGATGAAAACTTTTGAGTGAACAGTTTGAATAGAAAAAGGTATTGCAGACAATTGAGGAGTAAATAAGTAAAAGAAAGTGAAAACTAAATAAAGTGACATTCCAAATGTCTTGAGGTGAATCCAGTTACAGAGATAAAAGAGCAATCAAGAGAGGTCTATGAAACTGTTAGCAACAATCCAGATTTCCTGCCAGGTTCTACACCAAGACTATATTATGGAAGAGAAGTTCTCAGAAGTTTTTGCCTTTGGCCTATTTTAAGGACACAGAAAAAAAAATCTTTTTTTATGGCAGAACTTTGGAAGGAATTTCTGGAAGAAGATCTTAGCTTCTGTGCTTTGAAATCCCCAACTGCTCCTATGGCTGTTTCCACAATGACCGAGCATGACGGGGACAGTAATGCATGCACGTTCCTGGAACACAGTGACTTTGGCTCCAGGACTGCCTGGGACATAAAGCTTGCTGAGTGACCCCTCCTTACCTCCTTAGACATAAAGCTTGCTAAAGTGCTTCCACCTAACTATCCCACCGTCTCTCCTTGGCTGGGGTCAGACTAACACAGCAAATGGTGTGATGACTCACCCAGCCTCTCCAGGTCGTGTCCCACTTTCTCTCACAAGGCATTTCCCCCCATGAAATCCTTGAACATTTAACCCCAACTTAACATCTGCTTCTCAGAGGACCCGGACTAATACACACACCAGACACACATGTAATAGGAATTCTCAGATGTTCTTTGAAGTTGTGAGCTGCTTAAACCATATGCTACTTATTGGAGATGCTAGCTTACATTTATCACACAGTCTCTCTTGATGTTTAAAAAGCAGATGCTGGGGCGCCTGGGTGCTCAGTGTGTTAAATCCTCTGCCTTCGGCTCAGGTCATGGTTCCAGGGTCCTGGGATCGAACCCCACATCGGGCTCTCTGCTGTCTGTCAAATAAATAAATAAATAAATAAATAATCTTTAAAAAAAAATGAAAATAAAAAGCAGACACTACTTAGGTTTTTCTAATTTTACAGTGGAGGCAGTCCATCTTTGCCCACATTTCCCTTTTCATTGTCTGCTATACAGTGTTTATCAAATTTTGAATATCCCGCATTTGAAAAATCGTGAATGGTGCAATCCAGTAATATCTGGCATTCCTTTCTATTCTTAAATATGTTTATAGCCTCCTTTTGTGAGTATGGTGAAAATGGCAGGCAAGAGCAAAGTTTCTTTACTATTCCTTTATCCTGTAGTATTTATGTTATTTGATATTTGTCCAATTTGTGGAATGATGGATACTGGTTGACAAGGAAGGCACAATATAAACCAAAGTAATAACCTTAGTACTAGAGTGAAGGAAGCTTCTAGTGCTCATTAACATGTACTCTACATCACAGGTTGTAGAGCAAAGGAGAAGAAAATATCACTGAGTGAAAAAATACCTCTAAATTACAGATAAAATTTGTTCTTCTAGTATTTTCTCATCCTATTCTGTTCCTCTTCTGGGATAAATGTGATGTTCGTGACCAAATTAAGGGTGTGGGTGTTGCTGTATGATGATAACTGAATTCGATCTGAATTTTATGAATTATTTTTTCCAATGTGGCTGCCCCAAATCAGGCAAGCATATTGATCTCTATTGTGTCTGTGTCATTCTGGGGATCACAGAATGGGGAGGAATTTGGTAGTGGTAGCATATACACCATCATTATAAAATAGAGACCTTCAGAACTATATGCATGTTCTTTCTGCAAGAGAATCCGAGCTCATCCAGTTTGAAGGAGAGGGAACCTCTTGAGAATGCAGCTTTATATAAAGGTTCATATGAAATGATACTTGATCCTATTTAAGTGAAGGCATGTGAAATGTGCAGAGTGGGTATAATTATTTTGATTAGTGAACTCTAATGCAGACACCATCACATTTCCATACCACAGTTAACATTTAGCAGAATAGGCGGCCTCAGATCATTAACAATGGGCCATAAGAAATCCTGGCATTTCCCAGGAAACCTATAATTGGAGACCATGAGTTGAGGAGAGGCAGCTATTTCCTTAAAATTGATTACTTTGTTCAAGTCAGAGAAAATAAAGTTACAGGATAGTCCATGATAAATTGTCATTATCCAGTGTATTGAGAAACTAGAGCAGTGCTCTAAGAAATACTTCCAGGAGATGGGAATTAAAAAGTTTATGCATAAAGCAAAATACACAAAGTCACAAAATCCTTTCTTGCCCCTATGGCTCAAAGACTCACCAACATTATAAAGACACAAATTCTTGAATATTAAAACATTCAGTGTAGCATTGGAGTAAATATTTGCCTTTATTTTGGTGGATCAGAATCCAAACTTCCTTTCCATTTTGGTAGAATGCCTTATCCTCATTATTTAGTTGAAGAGGTACACATTGTTTTTTCTCTACCCTTTAGTATCTAGGGTATAAGTACTTGATTCTGACTTTGTCAGAATGATGCTTCAGCCAGAGCTTAAACTCCCAAGAGAGTGATGCAAAGAAGAAGGGACAGAATTTATTTATAAGAGCTTTACAGAATTCTGAAAGATATGCATAGCAACAAGGTTGGCATATGGCCTTGGTATTAAGTATTTGTGACAGCTGGGTTCAGCAGGATAGATGGCTGTGATACCAAACAAAACATTCTCATCAGACTAGACCTTTGGGATGAACTTGGTAGTGGTTGTCATTGCTTATACTTCTTTGGTTCCTACCCACTTTTCCAAGCTTGTTTCTCCAGGTTCCAATCCGTGAACTACCAAATAACTAATTTCTTCTATGTTAGTTAGAAGTGTAGCTGGTTCATGTAGCCAAGAACACCAAATAATGTGCCATCTTATTTAAACGTAGAAATGATTGTAAGTAACTCCATTAGGTAATATTTTTCATCTATAACTTTTCTAGAATTATAACCAGCAAATATTGAAAGAAACCAAGAGAAAATACTTTAAACAACCTATGATACCCTACAACATTTCTGATTAGTGGATATCTGGCCTTCACTTGAATACCTTCAGTGACAGAAAACTTACAACTTTTCAAGGCTGATTATTCCATTTCAAGACAACTCAAATTTTTCTTTGTTATGTCTTTTAACTAGCTTTCTTTAAATGTAAGTTTGTAATAACTTATGCAGCAGCCTTATCTAAGTTTTAGCTCATACTAGGATTGCAAAATATTTATGTCTGTTTTGAGTAGTTATAGACTTAGTTTCATTAAAGCTTATAAAATTAAAAATACCTTGAAAAAATGAATATGGCACAAACATAGGCTCCGAAGAACTCCCTTTGGGAAACTTCACTGCTCCACATTCATAATATTTCTAGCTCAGATTTAGTCTTGGATCCCTGAATTTGACATAAGTTTGAGTCTTGTTAGCTTATCCCCATTGGAGAATGCCTACAGAGTCTCATTGTCCTCTCCAAACTGCCTGATTTAGAATCATATTTAGGCTCAGTAATAAGTGGAAAAAGTCTTTAGATCAATTTGAATGTTTGATTGTCTCAACTTCCTTCGACAAAGAAGAGGAAAAGTGTCATGTATATGAACATTACGACAAATGTTTTTGAAAATAATAATCTGCCAAAGTGAGTGAATGAGATGCAGGTAATTCAAAGTTCAAAAACTCTCAGAGTGAGTAATAGTCTCCACTTGGCCTAAAACATGTGGCTAATTGCTGTTTATTAGCAATATGCTTTCCTCTTTCACAGCAGCTACAATAAATCAACTATTGAATTCCCCTGATGAGCTATTTCATGGGCCAGATCGAGGATTTGAATTTGGGCTGCAGAAAATGTATCTTCATTGATCAAAATCACATAGGTGAAGAATAAAGACACACTTGCTTATGTATATTTCAGAATTTATATCAGGAGTGGAGACCCGTGAAAATATTTGCCAAAAAAAGACACCTAATTAAAACAACCCTTCAAATCTCTAGCGGCTTTACCACTTTATGTTTAGTGATGTCTGTTTTAATCAACAGGGAAATCCAGGGAAATAGAATGTATTGTGAAATAATACACTAATTTGCATTAGTATGTGAATTTGTTATTTATTTATTTATTCATTTATTTAATATTCTCTTGAATAACGAATAGTTTGTGACTTGGTACCTATAACTGAAGACGGCCTTCAATATTTATATGTATAAAGCTTGTATGACTACTATGCACAGTTGTCATTCATACGTATGGAAGGTTGTGACATTGGAAATGAATCCTTGGGAGACCTCTAGCTATTTTCTGTTGAAACTTCCCCTATCCCCTACCATTGCCTAAATCCCCTTGAGCAATGTGGCAGATAGAGGTGCAGAGATAAAGACAGAATTTCTGGATGACCACTTCTGCTGTCACAGGCTGGGCAACCTAAATATCCATCCAGCTGTTAAAGTGTATTTGCAAAGTGTACAGAGTTTAAAGTTCAAAAACTCTCAACATATTTAAAGCTCTATACTGTCGCAAAGACCATGCCCTGTGTGGAAGATCCTTCCCATCATAGACTTCTTAGTTAATTATATTTACTCTTCAATTATTTACTCAGTCATATCTTCCTCTGGTAAGTCTTCCCTGAAATCAGTGCATAAGTATTTTATTCACTCTTTTGGAAAAATGTACTTTTCTCCTTGCATGATAATATATAAGTGGTTATTTCATTAATAGTCCTCTCAACTCTTGCAAATCCTAAGCAACTCGAGAGCAGGAGCCTTATCTTTTTTTACTCACCATTGTATTTCTAGCACCTTTCACAGTGCATGGCAATTAGTAGGCACTTGATAAACATTGGTCAAATAGGTAACACATTTAACACTCTTTCAAAAGATGACTTCTCGCAAACCTGTACCATTTTCCTGCCTCTTTGCTATGGAAAGAAAAAAAAAAAGAAGGTGCCTGGGTGGCTCAGTCAGTTAAATGTCCAAATGTTGATTTCATGATCTCAGGGTTGTGAGATCAAGCCCCTGCATCTGGCTCCACACTGTGCTTGGAGCCCGCTGAGGATTCTCTCTCTCCCTCTTCCTCTGTCTCGCACCCCCCACTCTTTCCCTCTCTTAAAAAAAAATATAGATAGATAGATAGATAGATAGGTATGAGGTTCCTCCTCTTATCAAGGCAAAAAGGCAAATCCTTTCCTTGTGTTTTGGATCACCTACCCTTTAGACTGCATTAGCCTCTCGTTCAACAATCCCTGATTTCTCTTATATCTTCGACCTTTCCCTCTTTCCTTTTAGAATGAACATTATGCTCAGGTTTCTTCCACTTTAGCAAACAAATAAAAACAACAACTAGAAAAGGTCAAAATAAAATAAATTAAATAAATTTAAAAATAAATAAAAATAAATAATAAAAAATATAAATAAATAAATAAATAAAATCAAAATCAAATCAAATCAAATCCTTCCAAACAACCATTTAATTATTTCACTTATTAGATACATATTGTAGAACACCTGCCATTTTCATCAGTTATTTACCCATATTTTAGGCTGCATAGGTCAACAACAGAGACGTAAAACCTATGCTCAAAAAAGTGAGAGTCTAGCTACTCTTCTGTCTCTCTCCTTTATCCAAGAGCCCAGTTTCTAGTTTCTTTAAAATGTTATTTTCCCTTGTGTTTTCCACTTCTACACTTCCTATTCACTGTTCTCCTCCTGAAGTCTGAGTTCTTCTATACTGCTCTGTATGGAACTAGTAACCAGTAAAAGGTTAGTCCTCTGTCCTTATCAATTTGACATCATTGTAGCCTCTTTCCTCTGTTGATTGCCCAACACTTGTCTTTCCTGGTTCTCTTACTCCCTGAAAGATTTTTCTTCTTGTAAATGACCTTTTCTTTCTCTATTTAGGTTTCATTTGGTATTCCTTGTGGTTAGTTTTAAATAATTCTTTTCTCAAGCATTTCCTGAGTGATCTAATTTAATCTATTGGCTTAAACTATTATATGCAGGTCTCCATATATCTTGCAAAGATCTTGTAACCAAATACAAAGGGCTTGCCACTTGGGGTGCATTAAATTGAATATGACCCATGTTGAAAGCAAAGGACTTTTCATTACTTGCTACAAGTAAGAAGACACTTACTTCCCAGGCACTGTCTTCCTAGGAATTAGTACAGGAAGCTTTTATTCAGTGTATTAGGGCGTAGGGCCAGGGAGCCTGAATATACATTAAAGAACTTGTCTATATTCTATTGCTTAGGCATTTTGGTTCAGTTTTGCAGGCCTAACATGTCAGCTAGCTAGTACATACATCATATGTTCAAAAAATGGTGGAAAACCCTGCCCATAAGAGGAGAGCTTAGTATTTTAATGAGCTAAAGATAACTTCAGGACAACTTAGGAAGGCTTCTGCATAGGTGCTCAGCTTCATTCTGGCTCAAACTGGCTCATGTAAGAGGCTATCAGGCAAATACCTATCAAGGGGTTATGGGATCAAAGACCCGGCCTCAGGTCTCGGTGGTGGGAACTGCTGGTTCTGCAAAACAAAACACATTCCTTCCCTTCTTTGGTCCCTTCCCCTCCTCTCTTCTACTGATAGCTTTCAGCCCTCTGGTCTAAGGCACTCCTCACTGCATTATCGCTACCAGGGGCAGGGGTCTCCTGAGAAGGTAGACAGTATTGATTAGGCCCATGAGGTCATGGTGTTCTGGTGCTGCTTCATTGGTCTTTTCTATCTCAAGACTTGGAATCTAAAAATATCTTTATTCTTCATGTTAGAGATTTCAGCAGGTACATTTGGTGATTATATCTCTAGGGTAGCACTGGTTAACTACTTGTCCTATAGGTTCCTTTGAATGATAAGCAAGTATTCCTATCCCTTGAGCCTAAGCCTATGTGTTCCTTGTTTGGTCCAGCCATGCCTGGGGACAGTATGACTTCTAATGCTCTAAACTGCCAAGAGGGATGTCTGGATTCTGGCTTCAATCTCTGTTTTGATTTCCAAACTTATGTGTCTAAAAATTGACAGTTTTCTTCATCCAGATAACCCACAGATCATTTCTGAAACAAATTCATTGTCATATGCTTCACAGATCTTCATATTACCAAATTTTAGTTTATTTATTATTCTTATTCTTTTTTTTTCCTTTCTCTCTCTCAAAAATGCCACCCTTCTCCCAGTTATTTGAATCAGAGCCTTGCTTTTTGCTTCTGGATTTCTGTCCCCTTATTTCCATCACTTATGGTATGATTGTATATCATCAAGCAACAGTGATTTCACTTGCTTAAAATTCTTTAACTTTTATCCTCTTTCTTCCACATTCACTGCAACTGATTTTTTTTTTTTTAGGATTTGTCTTTTTTTATCCACACTATTATGATAGTTTTCTAAGTGGTTTCCGTAATAAATCCAGTTTCAACATTCTGGCCAGCATTTTTCTAAGATGCTATGTTGTTTTAATGCTAAGCATTCTTCAGTGGATCATCAGACTGTCAGGTCAATGTCAGCCTTTTCAGCATGTCATATAAGGCTTCTCGTGCCTCAAGCTTTCATAGTTTCCATCCTCTGTGTGTGCCTCTTTCAAATCCCATATTTCAGTCTTATTATTATATTTCAATTTCCTATAAGGAGCCATGTTCTCTCCCACTTCCAGGATTTAGTACATGATTCTCTTGCTTCTATTAGTCTTCCTTGATCTTCCCAGTATAGAGCCCAGGGGCTCATTCTTTGTCCTTCGATGATAAAACCCCATGGTTGTCTTTATTATATATCTGTCCAATCTAGAGGATAAAATTCATTCAAAAGTTTAAACTACAGGTATCCTTTTTCAACCATCACCCTTCACACTCCACCCCCCACACACATAATTATGATATAAGAGAAAGGGAGTGGAGAATCTGATTTGAGTTCCTACTAGGAATTCATGTTAAAAGATCACACCATGAAGGTGGCACTTTCTTCTATCTTCTTTACCTTTTAAATTTATTTCAACTATACAAATAAAATAGTCCATAGCTTTTTTTTTTTTTTTTCCCCAGCCTGGGGAAATTTTCTTTTCTTTTAGGTGCTTCTCTCTTTTCATCTATCCTCTATAGGATTAAGTATGCATTCGCCTAAGGCTTTCTCCTTGGATACCCATAGCCAACTCTTATGTCTGCTTCTTCTTTCTTGTGGATCCAACTGTGAAAATTCTAAAATCATGTCTCAAATATACAGAAAAAATCAGCCCTCTCTGTCTTCTTATATTAATCATCAGGTATTCTTACCAGTTTGATTTTTTATTCATTTGTTTGGTTTGAAAAGGAGATCTTGAGATATGGATTTAGGTTCATGAAAAGAAAGAATCCTTTCTGTACTTACTGATATCATTCAGGTTCAGCCTGTTATCTTTTTTCATGAGAACACCTTCACAGCCTCTTGTTCTTGCTCCTTTCCCAATCCATTCCCAATCTAGCACTCATAGTATTATTTTTAAAATGTCTGTCTCCTGATTAAAATAGCTTCCCGTTTAATCATGTCTATCTCTGGCTTAAAATGGTTTCCCATTACACGGAGAATAAAATGTAAACACTGTCAAATGGTAAAGACGGTTTCTCCCACCTCCCTCCCACCTCCCTCCCACCTCCCTCCCATCTCCCTCCTGAAACTCATTCTTCTCCACCTTGCTCACAACTCTTCCACTACCCTGGACTTACTTCAGTTCTTTGAATCTGTAAAGATCCTTCCAACATCAGAGTCTTTGTACCTTGTCTTTTCTGCCTCAATATTCTCCTCCCGAACTCCCATTCTTTATCTGGCTCTTTGTGCCCCTCTTTTAGGTCTCAGGTTACATATCACAGCCTCATACAACTCTTCCTTGATTTCTTATTTTATAGTGAACCCCTCCTGTCATTCTCACACTGGACCTCATTATGATGCCTCATAGAATTATCATAACTTATAATCATAATCTGTCTCCTCCAGTTTGCTATAAGGTCCATGAGTCTGAGACCACATATGTTTTGTTCACCCTGTATAATATGCCAGACATCTACACATGCTCAGATACCTTTACTGAATATGTAATAATATGACACTTTGGGAAAAAAGAACCTAACTGCTTTCATTGCTTGCCTTTTGGAGAGAGTGGAGGTAGAGGCTGCTAACCTTTGCATTCTCCATTCATGTTCTTTTCAATCCATTGGTTCTCTTGGTGCATTTCAATTCCTTGAGCGTTTTCATTCCCAGCAGCCAGCTTCTCCATCTTTTTGTCAAGGTTGCTTTCAGTGCAGTAGAGACCCCTAGGACCTGAATGTGGGCATTTACATCCCTCTGGGGTCCAAAAACTTAACCAAGATCTGATGAGTTTTGGGGGAGGAAGTATGAATACTCCATCTCTCTTGTCCCTGATGAAAACTACAATGTTTTGACTTCAGTGTTCCTGTGTGGAATTGAGCCCTTATTACTGTGCATTGTGGTACTTTGCTGAGTTCTCTACACTCCTGCGTAACTTCCATCTATCTCTTCATTATCTCCCTTCCTCACCAGCCTACTAGTTTTTCTAACATATCACTTTTGCACAAGTCCCTGACTCAGAATCTGTGTCTGGGGAACTCTACTTGAGATATCCAACTTCACAGGAGAGACTTTTAAATGTTTCTCATGTCTTTACTACATGATGTTGACCTAGGTTGTCAGTCAAATCCTAAATTATTTCTTATTTAAACAGGCACAGATGGAGAATGTGCTAGAAAGGCCTTAGTGATCCACCCATCCAATGGCTTTGTTTTATTGATGAGGGACTGAGCCGCAGAGGGGTATGCGCTCTGCACAAGGTCACAGCCTTCATGAGCTGCAGGGTGGCAACCAGGACTAGAATCCTGATGTTCTTGACACCCAGGCTCATGCTTTACATCAAGAAATTTTCATAAATTTAAATTGGATGATTTAAAAAGGATGAGAAGAAACCAAACACTATTAAAGTAAAACAAATTGGCCTGCAGATAAAAATAATTCATAGGGGTATTAAAAACCACTAAAATATAACCTGAGGAGAAACTGAACTGACAGCAACTTAGTGTCCTTTACTATGTTTTATTCGGCAGTTTTGTATAAATGTCATTTCCTCTAATGCCTCCTTCAGAGTAAATTCAGGTAAGTATGTAGCTGGAAGTTATGTGTATTGCATGTGTGTGTCTATATATATCTATATATCACATAGCACTGAGTTAAATGAATCTTCTTAAAAACAAAAATTTGAAATATTTACAAAATTACCATTAAAAGCCATAGTATAGCTGCTTTACAGATTGTGATGAGTAATAGCTTCATACATCTTACTTGAGAGGCCTCAAAGTGCCTTAAGTGTATTGTACTTGTGACTTATGAGGTTCCCAGACAAGACATAAACCCATAATTTTCTGTAGTCACTGTTACTCAAAATGATGGACTCAACCTACCATGGAATTGATTTATTAGATTTTTTTATTCAGATGATGAAGCTAACGTATAACTCTAAATTCTTTGATTAATGAAAAGGTTCTAATATCAGAGCTAGCACATCATCATGATTTGGTCTCTAAACCTAATTTAAGCCACGTTGTAAATACCACTCAATAAAAAACACCTAGTCCGAGTATGTGTTTGTGTGTATGTGTGTGTGTGCTAATGCATACAGGCACATGCAATTTTATGGGAGATGGAGAGGTCTCTTCTCATGACATCAATTTCATTACTACCAAAGGGTTAGAGAACTATTACGATGGTTTTGCTGGGAGGGGCAGGATTGGAAATGTAAGTATGTTGCCTTGAAGCCCATTTCTGATAGTTTAGCATTATTTCAACTGAGATTAAATACACAAAGTGCCATACTTTTCAATAGGTAGAGTGAGAAGGGATTTAATTATCACTCAAACTTCCACACCATGCAGGGATGTCCTAAATATCATTTCTTAGAAGTGATGTTTGAGTACTGTCAGAGATAAACATTTTAATACTTACAGTTTTAGACAACTGTAAGTTTAAAAAAAATTAACTTACATTCAGATTAAGTATATGTCCTTACAAATCCAAAGCCATTGTCAGAAACCTGCCCTGTGGTAATGTGGAGAATTGTGTGGTCTTTCTTGCATGGGACACTTTTTCAGATTTTGAAGATAGACAGCTGCTATGTGTCCATCACTCTTTGCCTTTCTAGATGGAAATTGGAGACTTTGTAATGCTTTAAGTATTTCTCAGGCTATATGGTTTCTCTGTTTTTCATAGTCCCGCCATAGGTTAATTGATGAAATTCTCTCTTCAAATGTGTATCCTGTTGAGAATACGATACTTTTGCTGCTCTTGATTTGTTCATTCAACAAATATTTAGTGTCTATTTTGTATGAGGAATTATTCTAGGTATTGATTGAGGAACACAAGAGGAAGGAAAGGGTCCCTGTCTTCATGATGTTTCTGTGTATGCTCAATAGTGCACATTTTCCTCCCACTTCATTAGCATAACAAAGCCAGCTCTTATCACTCAGGAAATTCCTAGGATTTTTTAAAAATTTCATTTTTATTTTTATATTTTATATTATTATATTCAGTTAGCCAACATACAGGATATCATTAGTTTCAGGGGTAGTGTTAATAATTCATCAGCTGTGTATAACACCCAGTGCTCATCACAACGCGTGCCCTCCTTTTTTCTCTTTTTTTTAGTATATGTGCTGCCAAAGCGAGCACAACACGTGCCCTCCTTAATACTCATCACCCTGTTATCCCATTCCCCACCCCCACCTCCCTCCCTTCTGTAACCCTCAGTTTGTTTCCCGGAGTCCCAAGTCTCTCGTGGTTTGCCTCCCTCTCTGATTCCTTCCCATTCAGGTTTCCCTCCCTTTCCCTATGGTCCTCCATGCTATTCCTTATGTTCCACATATGAGTGAAACCATATGATAATTGTCTTTCTTTGCTTATTTCACTTAGCATAATCCCCTCCAGTTCCATTCATGATGATGCAAATGGTAAGTATTCATCTTTTTTGATGGCTTAGCAATATTCCATTATATATATGAACCATATCATCTTTCTCCATTCTCTGTTGAATAGATACAGTTTGACTATTATGGACAGTGCTAGTATGAATATTGGGGTGGATGTGCCCTTCTTTTCACTACATCTGTATCTTCAGGACAAATACCTAGTAGTGCAATTGCTGACTCATAGGGTAGCCCTATTTTTAACATCTTGGGGAACCTCCACACTGTTTTGCAGAGTGGCAATACCAGCTTATTCCCAGCATAATGTAAGAGGGTTCCCCTTTCTCCACATCCTCACCAACATTTGTTTTTTTCCTGTCTTGTTAATTTTTGCCATTCTAAGTGGTTTAAGGTGGTATCTCTTTGTGATTTTGATTTGTATTTTCCCAATGGCTGGTGATGTTGAACATTTTTCATGTTTCTGTTAGCCATTTGTATGTCTTCCTTGGAGGAGTGCTGGTTCATATCTTCTGCCCATTTCTTGACTGGATTATTTGTTTTTTGGGGTAGTTGAGTTTGAGAAGATCTTTATAGATCTTGGATATCAGCCCTTTATCTGAAATGTCATTTGCAATTATCTTTCCCCATTCCGTGAGTTGCCTCTTAATTTTGTTGATTGTTTCCTTTGCTGTGCAGAAGCTTTTTATCTTGATGAAGTCTCAAAACTTCTTTTTGCTTTTGTTTCCATTACCTTTAGAGACATATCTTGAAAGAAGTTGCTGTGGTTGATGTTGAAGAGGTTACTATGTTCTCCTCCAGAATTTTGATGGATTCCTGTCTCACATTTAGGTCTTTCATCCATTTTGAGTCTATTTTTGTGTATGGTATAAGGAAATGGTCCAGTTTTATTCTTTGGCATATGGCTGTCCAGTTCTCCCAGCACCATTTATTGAAGAGACTGTCTTTTTTCCATAGGGTATTCTTTCCTGATTTGTTGAAAGTTAGTTGACCATAGAGTTGAGGGTCCCTTCCTGGAGTCTCTATTCTGTTCCATTGATCTATGTGTCTGTTTTTGTGCCAATACCAAGCTGTCTTGATGATCACAGCTTTGTACTATAACTTAAAGTCAGGCATTGTGATGCCCCAGCTTTGTTTTTCTTTTTCCATATTCCCCTAGTGATTTGGGGTCTTTTCTGGTTCCATACAAATTTTAGGATGGTTTGTTCCAGCTCTGTAAAAAAAATACCAAAGTTATTTTGATAGGGATTGCATTAAAAGTGTAGATTGCATAGACAATTTAACAATGTCTAGTCTTCCAATCCATGAGCATGGAATGTTTTTTCATTTCTTTGTGTCTGCCTCAATTTCTTTCATAAGTGTTCTGTAGTTTCTAGAGTGTAGATCCTTTACATCTTTGGCTAGGTTTCTTCTTAGTATCTTAATAGTTTTTGGTGTTATTGTAAATGGAATCAATTCCTTAATTTCTCTTTCTTCAGTTACATTGTTAGTGTACAGAAATGCAACTGATTCTGTGCATTGATTTTGTATCCTGCCACACTGCTGAGTTGTTATATGAGTTCTAGTAATTTAGGGGTGGAGTCTTTTAGGTTTTCCACATAAAGGATCACGTCATCTGCAAGGGGGAGAATTTGACTTCTTCTTCGCCAACTTGAATGCCCTTTATTTCTTTTTGTTGTCTGATTGCTGAAGCCAGTACTTCTAGTACTATGTTGAACAAAAGTGGTAAGAGTAGGGATCCCTATTATGTTCCTGACCTTAAGGGAAAAGCTCTCAGTTTTTCCCCGTTGAGGATGATATTCGCCGTGGGCTTTTCATAGATGGGTTTTATGATATCGAGGTATGTTCCCTCTATCCCCATACTTTGAAGAGCTTTAATCAGGAAAGGATGCTGTGTGTTGTCAAATGGTTTTCCCGCATCAGTTGGGAGGATCATATGGTTCTTGTCTTTTCTTTTATTAATGTGCTCTATTATGTTGATTGACTTCCAAATGTTGAACCACCTTTGTATCCCAGGAATAAATCCCACCTGATGTAATCCTTTTAATGTACTGTTGGATCCTATTGGCTAGGATCTTGGTGAGTATTTTGGCATCCATGTCCATCAGGGATATTGGTCTGTAATTCTCCTTTTTGATGGGGTTTTCATCTGGCTTTAGGATCGTGGTAATAATAGTGCACATTTAAAAAAGTGATCTACCTCCCTAGAACCAAATACTCTTTTCACATCAATAGTTTAAAATTTTATTAGAAATTTTAAATTAGCAAGTAAATCATGATATTTCTTCATATTTAACTAGTCATTAATCAAAATAATTAGAGTTTTCCACAAGACCATGGCACAATCTCCCATTGTAATTTCTATCTTTAATCATTTCTAAAATTAATACATTTATTGTCTTCTTAAAAACTTAATCTCATCATCCAATGTGGAACAGTCTTTATAATTTAATCTTCTAACCCGTGAATTGGCCATTCTGGTTTTGGGCCAAGAAAAAAATGAATAAAGATATTTTTTGTGAATTTATTAAGCTCTGGTAAAAATGTTTTTTAGGAAAGGAGTCAAGTACAGGATCTCATGATCTCATAGATACTTACATTACTCTTGGTTTCAAGATGGTAGTGCCACTTAAAACAAAGTCATGATTTTATTTTATCAAGTTTTTAATTTTAATTCTCATACAGTTTATAGTGTTGTCTTAGTTTGAGGTGTATAATATAGTGATTCAACAATTCTATATATTACTCATTGCTCTCATGATAACTGTCTCTTAATCCCCTTCATCTATTTCACCCATCCCCCTACCCACTTCCCCTCTGGTAACTATCAGTTTTATTCTCTATAGTTAAGAGTCTATTTTTTGGTTTGTCTCTTTTTTTGTTTGTTTGGTTTCTTAAATTCCTCATATGAGTGAAATCATATGATATTTTTCTTTCTCTGATTGACTTATTTCACTTAGCATTATACTCTCTAGCTCCATCCATGTTGTTGCAAATGGCAAAATTTCATCCTTTTTTATGGCTGAGTAATATTCAATTACACACACACACACACACACACACACACACACACACACCCTACCTCTTCTTTATCCATTCACCTATTTTTTAAAAAGATTTTATTTATTTTTTGACACAGAGAGAGAAACAGCGAGAGAGGGAACACAAGCAGGGGCAGAGGGAGAGGGAGAAGCAGGTTTCCCACTAAGCAGGGAGCCCAATGCAGGGCTCAATCCCAGGACCCTTGGATCATGACCTGAGCCAAAGGCAGACACTTAATGACTGAGCCACCTAGGTGCCCCTACCCATTCATCTATTGATGGACATAGGCTGCTTAGTTTGGCTATTGTAAATAATGCTACAATAAGCATAGGGGTACATATATCTTTTCGAATTAGTCTTTTCATATTGTTTGAGTAAATACCCAGTAGTGGAATTACTGGATCATATGGTAATTCTATTTTTAATTTTTTGAGTAATCTTCATACTGTTTTCCACAGTGGCTGCATTCCCTTCGGAAGTGTACAAGTGTTCCTTTTACTCCATATCCTTACCAATGCTTGTTGTTTTTTATGTTTGTGATACTAGCCATTCTGACAGGCATAAGGTGATATCTCACTGTGGTTTTGATTTGCATTTCCTTAAGGATTAGTTTTATTGAGCATCTTTTCATGTGACTCTTGACCATTTGTGTGGCTTCTTTGGAAAAATGTCTGTTCATGTCTTCTACCCATTTTTTAATTGGATTATTTGGATTTTTTGGTGTTGAGTTGCTTAAGTTCTTTATATATTTTGGATACTAAACCTTTATTAGATATGTCATTTGCAAATGTCCTCTCCCACTCGACAGGTTCTCCTTTTATATTATTTACTTTGCTGTGCAGAAGGTTTTTATTTTGATATAGTTCCAATAGTTTATTTTTGCTTTTGTTTCCCCTGCCTCAGGAGACATATCTAGAAAAATGTTGCTATGGGCAATGTCAAAGAAATTACTGCCTGTGCTCTCTTCTAGAATTTTTATGGTTTCAGATCTCACATTTAGGCTTTTAATCCATTTTGAGTTTATTTTTGTGTATGGTGTAAGAAAGTGGTCTAGTTTCATTCTTCTGCATGTAGCTGTCCCGTTTTCCTAACACCATTTGTTAAAGAGACTGTCTTTTTTCCCATTGCATAGTCTTGCCTCCTTTGTTGAAGATTAATTGACCATATAATTGTGGGTTTATTTCTGGACTTTCTATTCTATTCCATCAAATACCATGCTTTAAAAAAAAAAAAATACTGTTCAGTGAAACCAGATTTCCCAGAAATTCTACTCCCAAGGATAACTATGATTAACAACTTATTGTTTGCCTTTCCAGAATTATAATGCACATATTTTATATAACTGGTATCACTCTATATACTTATGTTTTTAAACTTACATATCATACATATATTTCTATTTTAAAATGCAATACTCATGTCTCTTTTAATGTATGGATTTTATTCTACTATATAGGTGTACTGTAATTTGTTTAATTTATTCATAATTCATTGACACTTAAGCTATTTTCAGAATTTTTCCATTATTATCAACTTGGCACATACCTTCATGTACTTACACTGGCCTCACCTTAAGATAAAATTTCAGAAGGGAATTAAATTATATACAGATTAAAATTTAAAATACATTACTAGATTGCCCTTTAGAAAGCATGAAAAATTTACACAGCCACCTCCAGTATATTAGAGTTCTCACTTGTTTATATCTTTGCTAACAAAGTAATTTGAAAATCTTTCTAATCATTGTCCATCTGATATTTCTATTTTAATTTTTATTTACATGTCTAGTAATAACTTTCTTATATACTAACTTGTCACTTGTCCAGTTTTGTATTTGGGAGATTTAATCTGTCTCTTGATTTACAAGAAGATACCTTGGGTTTTTTTTTAACATATTGCACAAATTTGTCTTTTAATATCAATCTTTTGCAGACAGTGTATATAAAACGTGTGCTGTCATACCTAAAAAAATCATCTACTATTGATTTCACCTTTAATCAGATCTTTTTAGATCCAGTTGAACAACAGATGATTAAAACAGCATTCTCATATCACAATGGAACTTGGAGAGACCTGAAGAGTTTAATGAAAACAATCCTGGCAGATAATTTCATGTAATATCACACAAAGACAATCTCTCCAAAACCTCGATTTCCATATTTGAAAAGAAAGAAAGAAAGAAAGGAAGGAAGGAAGGAAGGAAGGAAGAAAGAAAGGAAGAAAAGTACTGGGAATAAAAATGTCTTGTATAGAGGGATCTTGTGATGATGGGTTAATGTATATGCTAGAAATTTCTTACTACGTGAGGTACAATTCAAGTAATGTGTTTTCATCCTCTTTTTATCTACTCCAATTATAGAAACCCAACATGTTATGGCATCTAGTCCTCTAATCTGTATTGCAGAACCAATATCTTTATTTCTTTTCAGAATGTACTTCATATTCACTCTTATGGGACTCCTGCCATTTTCCATGATTCTTAAACATCACTGGCAACATTTCGGACAATCATAAATGCAAGTTGTGTCGGTGCTTAAGATTCAGTTCATCTTTGTCTAGAGACAAAAATACATGTAAGGTCTCTGGGGGCACTCTTGCTACTTCCTTACCTCATCTGAGTTTTCAATTCCCTCTTAAACACTTTTGTTATCTCTTTTGCAGTTTGGAAATTATTCTCCTTGAAGAAAAAGACAGTAGTTTTGTTTTCCTCCTTATCACTACTTTCTAGCAGCACGATTTCTATTCCTGCTTTTCCTTTGAATATAGCTCAAGACATCCTGTGGTTATGTTGATGATTTTTTCAAGCTCTCTCCTATGTGGGGTTTAACTTTCTTAAATAATTTCTTATGTCTTTTTCCCCTCAATCTTTTCTGTATTTGTTCTAGGATATGTCCCATTTCCCAATCTATCAAGATATTATGATTAGGGAAACTGGTTGGGCCAGGTACATTTTGCTAGAGACCACAGAATTTTCTCACCCAAAATCTTGGGAAATGCCAAAGCCAAGGAAGAAGTTGTGAGAAGACAAAAATCAAAAAAGTAATCTGGAGGTGTATAACCAATAGACTAAAAGACATTGCAAAGCCAGCAACCAGAGAGATTAGATCAAATGAAAATGGAACTGAGAAAATTAATCACAAGGAGCCTGCTAAAGCCAAGAGGAGCTATGTTTGTTGCTTGCTTTTAAGGATTGGCTGGAGGGTGGTTTAAAAACAAATATTCTTACACTCTTGTTCACATGCAGGCCCAAGATTCTCCTAAATACAAAAGTGGCTACGCTTTTGATTCCAGTTATTATCCTCTCTGATATGGACACGGCTGTTCACAGATCAGTGGTTCAGCTTTGTGAAAATTTAGGTCTTGTATAGTTGGCTCGTAAGATTGGGAATCAATAGAAAGTTAGCAGTCCTTTGAATTGGCACACATTAGTTCTGTCACAGGTCATTGGGAGTGTGAAAGGAGATTTGTTCAGTTGTAAAGTGCTCTGGTCCTTTGCTGGGAAGATGAAGTCTCCCCAAATGTTGGTGTAAAAATAATGGTGGAAGAACTCAACTGAAGGCTGGAAAAATCAAATATGCTGGAGTGGCAGGTGACAGGAAACTACTATTTGTCAGGCTTTTATTGCAATCTGGTTCCTGTACAACAATATAGAGAGAACCGATCTCTTGACAATCATGAGTGTTCTAATTCATGAGTGTGGTGTATAAGCACTTTCACTTAGATCTTCTTTAATTTCTCTCAATAATGTTTATATAGGTTTACATGTTTTTCAGTAAATTTATACTTAGGGACTTGATGTAATGATGCTATTGTAAATTATGTCTTTTAAAATTGTGTTTGTTAATTGTAACCAACAAATAGAAATAAATTATCCAATGACTTTGCTAAATGCACTTATTGTTTTTCCTGTAGTTTAGTTTTATTATACATACAATTATCATCTGTGTAAGATAGACTTTTAGATTTTTTTTTTTTTTTTTTTAGATAAAACCTACATTTTGTAGATAAACTTTTTGGGAAGAGGAATGCTATGTACTGGAAGTAGAACAAATAAAATGTCATCTGTTTCTAGGTGCTTGGTAAGGACCAAAAGGAAGCATGGGTATTGTATGAGAAATTACACCAGGTTTTCAGAAATGTCACCATGTGAAGTTTGATGAGGGGATCTCATATATCCCTTCATCCCCCGTATAGGAACAGATTCCATTCAATAAAGTTGTAATAGTTAGCATTTCTAAGCATTCAATATGTGCCAAACATAATATGCTTTAAATTTTAACTCATTTCAATTTCCAAAGAATCCAGTGTGATATAAACTATTATTCCCATTTTCCAGATGAGAAAACATAGGCACAGAGGGGTTAAATAACTTTCTTACGATAATACAGTAAGAGAATGAAAGTGATACAAATTGAGATTCTGTTTCTAAAACTTGTGCTCTTAACCACTGTTACCCTATTTTGAGTTGACCTTTTAGGTCATAGCTTCTTTAGAAAAGCTATTACATATCTCTTCATCTAGTCTGAGGAAGAGAAACCCTGTGAATGATCAAATAAAATTCAATTTACCACTTAACAGCTAAAGCCAGGGCACCGTGGGTATTTAGGACAAATTCCAATACTTGTCCCTCTAATGGCAGGCTACTAACTTTTCCATTGGTGGTTGTGGTATTGTTTGGGCCAGTATCATGCACATGACTTGCATTGTTACACTAAGGAGGAGACCAACAGCAAACCCAATGGCAGGAATCAGCAGCCTCAGCGGCCAGTAAGTTTCGAAATACAGCTTCATGAATTTCCAGCACGCCTTGACTTAAAGACTGTATTCCCCATAGTGGCAAAGCATGACCAGATCCCTTAGTCAGATATGGTTCTTTACACAATCTAGGAGCTACTAGGAGTCTGCAAACTCACACACAAATCAAACATTACTTAGAGATGGATACTTGTAACTACCGAAGCTACGTTATCACTCAGCAGCTCCCACAAGGGTCCTCTAAATTAAATTCATACCGCTAAATCAATCTAATCCAGATCGTTCCATGTTGACTTATTTACCCTTATCTTGGAAGTCCAGGAATTAAGGGTTTGCAGCATTTTAGTTTGGAGAGTTTTCAAACATAGTAGGAAGTTCGGAAGTAATATTTAGTTTCAGGCCAGATATCTCACTAGTCCTTGCAGTTTGGTGTGCTGGGAAGCCTGCTCTAATTATAAAAGAAGGATTAGTTACTTTTATAAAAATGTTGGCCATTTTCAAATAGGACTAATATTTCCCATATCCAGCTGTATGATGACAAATGGTCTACATCTAGCAACCAACATTCATAAATGAGTAAAGCAATGAACCGATAGGCAGCCCAAGATGTTCAAATACAATCTATTAAAAATTTTGAAACAGACAGGTCTTCTCAGAGACCATGAAAATGGTACTCAAGGCCATAGTCACAGCACGGTCTATGGGGACTTAGAGAAGAAAGTGAAAAATGAAATATATCGTTTTTCAGAATATAGGTGTAACACATCTTACTGTAATGTGTTTATTTGCCAATGAATTGTCTATTTGCAAACTACACATAGACCATTCTACCCAGATTTTTCAAAAGTGAACTCCAGAGAGTGAATGAGTTGAGAGAGCTAATGGTCACGTATCCAAGTTAAGTATTTTGAAAAGATTAAGCTATAATGCATTGGCACGCTCCAATGATAAGAAAACAGATATGATAAATGATGACAGTAAGCTTTCTCTTGTTACCTGAAAGCTAAGTCAGGTAATAAGAGAGGTGTTAAGTCAGGGGAAAATACCTATAAAATCGCATAAGAACAACATCTTTGAGAAGAATCAGCTGAAAGGGTTTCTGCTCCCCACAAAGTAAATAAATAAATAAAGGGGAAAAAGCAACTATACTATTTACCGTGAAATAGCCAGTAAACATAGAACCCCAGCCTGGATTTAAAAGACAGGACTACACATAAGAAACATCCTATAATCCCAGGAGAATATGGAACACCTGTCAAGAAGCAGCAACCTGTGATTGAAACGACCACCTCTGTTTCCCCTAGAAAGTGGCAAATAATCCAGAGTGAGTAGGGTCATGCTCTCCTACAGATTAAAGAAATAGAAAATTTGAGGGCGATATAAGGGCAAGATCTCTGGATTTTAAAGGAGAAAGGCAGGTGAGTCTGGAAGGCATTTGAGTCAAGAAGGGAGAGTATCCATTGGTTTGTGGTTTGTTTTGTTGTTGTTTTGTGGGGTTATTTTGCTTCATTTTAGCTTTGTGTTTGCAATGTTCTTATACTGAGGCTGCCAGTGTGGTAGGAACCAAACATCCATTTTCTCATTTAAGACCAAGTTAACTTGGCGAGACACACATTTTCACTCCCATTTCACAGATCAGTAAACAAATGTTCTGTCACATTAAGTCCCTAGATGGAGATGAACAATTTAATTATTCAGTGAAGGAGCCAGAATTCAAACCCATGTTTCCTAGGCTACACATGCCAGAAACTTCCTTTCACTGCATATCGGATGTACAAAGTTGAACACCTTCAATTTCTTCACCAACACAGGAGGACAGTAACACAGGTTTGAAATGGTTGTTATGAGAAATATTTGGGGATGATCCACAGGAAGAACTCAGGACAGGGCTTGTCAGAAAGCGGGGCTCAGGAACTGGTGGTGGAAAGGTTGGAGCAGTGGAGTGCAGTCAAAGACTGGGGCAAAGCCTGAGGTGGGTGCTTTACTAAGAGGTGGGGCCCCAACAGAGAGGGGGACATGGAAAAAAGCAATTTTGAAGGAGGAAGATAGAGACATTTTTAAAATGCAGATCCACTTTGAGGAAACATCTAGATAGCTTATCTAAATGAGATCCACAGGCGAACAGAAGGCAGGATGAAGGAACTGAGCCCTCAGGAGAGCCAGGGTCAAAACAGAGGAGGGCAAGCACATTGATCCTATGGAAAAATAAATAAATTTTTATTTTTGCTTTGTATTTTCCCCTCAACCATAGACAATGTCCCTACTTCCCAGCAGTCATCCTGAAAATGTATTTGGAATTACCCATGTGAGGAAGAGTACAAGAGAATGTGGAGAGAATAGTGGAAAATCCACTTTGTTACTGGAAAAGCAGTGCAGACTACTTCCCTGATTTGGTTCAGTGCCATTGTTCCACACAGAGTATGTTATTAGAGCACAGATCCCCCAGCGATGTTATACAACCAGATTATTTACAGCTACTATCCAGCACCACCTACTGGTAAATCAGCAGAAATTAGAACTCGAACGATACACAGCTAACACTGAGCAAACTGGTTGTAAAAAGTTAATTTGTCATAAGGAAATGATGAAAGGAGACACCGTACATCCACATAATACAACATTGCATAGACCTGTTGTAATAGGGAGCACGTGCAGAAACATGGGTTTTGGAATAGTGAGTCAAAATTCGATTGCCATATTCTAAACAAATACATGAACATGGCTTTAAGGGATTTAGAAGTGAGAGAAAGAGGAAATGCACCTTGTTTGATCAATTAAAAAGTTTCTCTTTCAAGTTTTTTTTTTTTGTGCATTGACCACAAACATCCTTCAAAAGTAATCTGTAAGAGATTTGCAACTTTATCCAAATATGTATTAAATAATTATTAGAGGGAAAAAGAAAAGTAAGTGGTCATGTATTTTGGGGTGCATTATTTTTTTCTCTTACACTCTATAATTTAATTTTAAAAATTAAATCCTTGTTTAAATTAAAGGGCTAATATATGCACATAATAAATGAAAACTCCGAATGGGTATGTAGTGGAAAGTAAAGCTCCCTGAACCCCAGAACCAGTCCCTTGCCCAGAAATTGATCAGATTTATGAGTTCTTATTTATTTTTCTAAAATGTTTCTGTGCATATACATGTGTGTGTGTGTGTGTGTGTGTGTGTGTACGTGCACCTGCGAGTGCTGCATGTTCTGGTCTGGAGCCTCTGGGACATCCCCTGATTCTATAAAATAATTAGAGCCTTGGCTAAAAAATTGGCTGGTACAACTGATGACAATAAAATAATTTGAACTTAGGCAACAGAGCTATATTTAATATTTGTTTGTAGCTTTACAGGATTCATGTCAAAAGGATTGGTGAATTCCTTAAACTTGACTTTATTTTTCTCAAAGATGTGCTTGCATGGAGTGAAAGACATCCAATTTCTACAAGGCTCACAGCCAAGATCAACAGTCCTTTTTATTGTACTTTGCACCTCACACAAATTCCCATTCCTCAGAAGAAACCATGTTTTACTTGTTAAAACCTAACTATGTTAGTTACCTTATTTCCATAGAGGATATTTATGGACAAATTTCTTATTTAGTTAACTTTATATAACACCTACTTCTTTTCTACTCTGCAAGATGAGGATTTAGCTTCTTTAAACTATCCCCCTAAATATACAGGTACATATGGTCTTTCCTACCCAGCCAGGACAGTTATTTTGTATTTGGCTTGCTGAATACTCTGTGTCCACCATTATGATTGTGTAACTATTATTTGCAGATGAGTTATATTTATGGTTTGGGAATATCTGGACGTTATACTCGTTTATTTCTTCTTTTTCAAAGACTTTATTTACTTATTTGACAGAAGGAGAGAGAACACAAGCGGAAGGAGGGAAGTGGCAGGTAGAGGGAGAAGCAGGCTCTCCTCTGAGCAAGGAGCCCCATGCCGGACTTGATCCCAGGATGCTGGGATCATGACCTGAGCCAAAGGCAGACGCATAACCGACTGAGCTATCCCGGTGCCCTATTTTATTTCTTGTACACATTTTGCTTTTCCTGGACTTAATATATGTCTTCTTTTAAACTTTGCTTAGATTTCTGTGTACATATTGGTCTTTCCTAAAGTCTCAGATATCTGAAAATTCCCTCTCAGTCTATTCAAACACAAGAGATTTTCTGTTTCATTTCCTTTTCTTTTAAGCAATCCCTGTTCTCCCACTCAAATTTGGGTGGGTAGCCCTCTGGGCCTGCTGCCCAGCTGTCATCCTGGATATTTTCTACACTTTTCTGTGTTGTATCCCCAGGATACAAATGCCTTCATTTGGGGAATAATTTGCTTAGAACCTTCCAAAGAAAAGTTACTTGGGTGTTTTGTTTGTTTGGAGTTTGATAACCTGGATAAAGAAAGAATTTCTAGATGGAAAGTAATTTTTCCTCAAAACTTTGAAAGTATTATTTTTTTGTTTACTGGTTTCAGTGTAAATGTTTATTTTTGTTTCTTTGTTTCTGTTTGTTTCTGTTTTGTTTGGAGAAATCTAACACAATTCTAACTCATGATATTCTATATATAACCTGTGGTTTTCTCTTGAAGTACTTGGGGCTCATCTCTTTGTACCCAGGGTTCTGAAGTTTTGTAATTATGTTTTGATGTAGTTCATTCCTCATTCATTTTGCAAAGAATACAGTGGATCTTTTTAAAAAATAATTTCTTCAACAATTGTGTCTCTAAATTTTGTCCTATTCCCTGCTCGCTTTTCTAGAACTTATTTTATTAGTAATCAGACTTTCTGGGTCAGTTTTGGAATTCTCTTCTCTTGAAGTTTCTATTTCTCTGTACTTTGAGTCTCTGGGGATTTGCTCACTTTTGCTTTCCAAAACTTTTGAATTTTCCCTTTCTTTTGTCATCTTATTTTTTGAGAGCACTTTAGTTCTCTAAATTCTCTACTTTTTTTTTTTTTTTGGTAACTATCTCTTTTTTCACAGAAACAGTAATTTCATTTATCTCTCAGCCTAAAAGAGCTTCCCCACTCTCTAATTCTATTAAACCTTCCACACTGTTTCTTTTTCCAAGTCTCTTCTTTCCCCCTATTTGTTGATTTTGATCTTTGTCTTTCATATTAAGGACTTTCCTTAAGGATCTGGTGATTCATGACTCTATATAATAGCACACATGGGAAAGAGGGAGGGGGCTGGGGAGAGAGAGAGAGAGAGAGGTTTATTTAGGGACTCCTGTCAGTATGTGTAGGTCTC
This sequence comes from Martes martes, assembly GCF_963455335.1. Taxonomy (NCBI): domain Eukaryota; kingdom Metazoa; phylum Chordata; class Mammalia; order Carnivora; family Mustelidae; genus Martes; species Martes martes. The sequence goes on along the minus strand of NC_137896.1, from coordinate 75,904,423 downwards.
TCCTGTTAGGATTGTTTTCCCAGAGAAAAATCCTCAATTATTGTTCCCACTGAATGTAAGCTGTGTTAGGGTTCTGGGGCCAAGCAGAAGAGACTGGGGATCCCATTATTCAAAATGCTGTATTCAGACTCCTGTCTCTACCTCTACCCTCTGCTGTGTCTGGTGTTTCTAAATCCAGACTTCCTCTTTCCTACTCCCCAGTAATGAAACTTATTATCCCATCATGTTGCAAGGGTCTAGTTTCTCTTTCTGCAGACTTGAGTTCATTAATCTATTTCTTCAGTAAATATTTACTGAATGCCTCCTACATGCCAAACACTGTTTTATATGGTATGGAAATGTATGTCTATGAGGCAAGCAAAATTCCCTGCCCCGGTGTGGGGCGTTCGTTCCCAACCAAATCCTCACTTCCAGAACCCATTTACGTCTCCAAATTCTAAACTTCAGTGTTCTGTAGTGCGCACTGGCTTGCTTCTTCTTTAGCTCTTTGCACACTCTGTTTGGTCTGCTCAGTAAGGAATCACTCATCCTTTGCCTGCCAGTTCCAAAATTGGGTAGCTTTCACGATCTCTTCGGTTCTTTCTGTACTTTGAGATTGATTTTGTACTCTTGGTTGTTTCATGGAATTTAGGAAGGAGAGGGAGGTAACTTTGTTTCCAATATACCACCTTGGCTAGAGGCAGCTGTGAGTAATTTCACCCAAAGAGCCCAGCACCTGAGCGTTTGGCGACCTGTGATGCACTGGGCTGTTGGGTAGCCCCACAGTCTCAACAGTTGGGAATCTGGACCTTCTTCTGCTAAGAGTCATTTCTGTTGTAAGCTGACCCTGCAGAGTATGCATCCAGTCCGTACTACTCTTCTTAGGGTTGCGGCGTCCTCAGACAGGACTGCTATTTCTTTTCTGGCCAGTCCACAAGGGACCCAGATTTCAGAGGACGTGTGGCTATCAGAACAATGCCGACCCCCCAACCTTACCCCAGCATCATCTATTGCCTGGAACTGAGAGAACTTCTACAACTTCAATGTTTTTTTTTTTCCACTAAGCCTCCTCATATTTTTCCCCTTCTGGATTTTTGTATGCTTCAAGGAGGCAGCATGTACATTTGTGTTTTTATCACTATTCTGTGCATCTGTGTTTTGGTGGGGGGGGGAGGAAATAGTCATTTGTGTCAAAAAGGAAGGGCCTTGTCCCTTCTCACCTGGAACAAGAAAATTCCTCCTTCACGCTTCTCCAATCTTCCAAGTAAAAGAATGTAGATATACTACACCCTCCAGGAATTCTTCACGGTGGCAGGTCTAGGAGTTGAGGGACGTGGAATCCACTCTGCCGTGGGTGACATGCCTTGGCCCAGTGTCAGTTTTGTTCCAAGAGATCAAAACTGCACATTCTTACATAAAATCTTTATTTTCAGAGTATTGCTTCATGTCTTTCCGTATGATCAGAAACTTTGAATTCCCGCACTTTTCAAAACAGAGCCTGGTTCCAGAGGTTACAGATCATGAGGTCTCCCAGGATTCCAGCCTTGGGTGCTCCCTTTTATTTGGGCATTAAAGCTAGAAAATGCCTTTTAGACTGTGTTAAAGGGATTTGGAGGAAGGGTGAAGGATATACTCATGAAAACTACTGGGCTACTAAGCTCATTTGTGAATTCCATACCTGCGGCTGGAAAGGAATGAAGAAACCTAGTGCTTCTGAACTTCTTGTTCCTAAAAAGAGCTGTTTTGTGTGAATCTCACAACCCTGAAAGAAAAACCTTTTGAAGGGAACTAAAGAAAATGTCAGAGGATTTTCAAACTATAAAAATTAATTATGCAAAAACTAATATTAGAACTGTGAACATTGACAAAGTATAGCATTATCTGTAACAACTCTCTGGCATATATTTATATTTCTTTCAAAATGCTTTGCAAATTGACTAGCACTTTAGAAATTATTTTCAGCAAGTAAGAAACCCTCATCTATACTTGTTTGAAAACTTTTATACCATCTACAGCACACCTAGGACATTGTAAATAGTTATGAATATTTCTTAAGTTGACCTTTTATTTTCACCCAAGATAAAGAGCAAAGACATCTGCTCTGAAAGGCACATAGAAACATACAAATTAGTTAATCACTTTGTTGAAGTGTCTTTGTTGCATGCCAAACCATGTGTCAGATATTATGATAAGTTTTAGGAGTGTAGGAGTAAATTAGAAGGATGTGGCAATGTATTTCCCAGGTTACAATAGAGTGGTAAAAGGCAGATGATTAAACAAACACAAAATATGGGATCAGTGACGTAGTGGCAGAATTGTAAAGCATTTAGATGACATTATAACAAGGGGTTCTATCCTATTACGGAGGTGAAATGAATCTCAGATAAAGCTGTTACTTGATTGACGAATAAATAGGAGCTTTTTAGAAAAAGAAGGGAAACTGGTTTTCCAAGACGGAGAGACTAGCATATGTAAATACTCAGAAATGGGAAAGGAATAAGTTTTACTGCAGGTAGAACAGAGACATGTGAGATGGAGACTGGTAAGAGTAAGGTAGGCGGGTGGGAAAAGATCATATTCTTCAGGGACTTTAAAGGCACATTAGGTGCATATATTTCATTATAAACACAATACGGCCATGTAATAATTTTTAGAGTGGTAATGACATGATTGGAGTTGGACTTAAGGCCGATTATTTTGGCTTCATATGAAAAGTGGATCAAAAGGAAACAAAATACTGGAGGCAGGACTTCTTGATCTAGTCTTGTTGGAGAACCTGGCATTCAATTTTTCACCTAAACAACTATAAAACTAGAACAATTTTGTGAAGCAAATATGTTTAGGCAATGGACACCAGTCAGTGGAAAGTTGAGATCCTTGAGGGGAAAACAACAACAACAACAACAACAACATAAAATTAGCTTTTTATTCTCCCTGACTTTCTGCCCAGCCAATGTCCAGTGCATGAAAGCAGAAAGGGGAATTCTCACTGATTAGAGTAAAGCAGAGTTTGGTGTCTGGGGACTGCTAATGTGATTGGAATTAGTGGGGCAGTTGACAAGGTGGAGGTAGGCAATAGTGAAAGAGCCCTGGAGATTTACAAAAGGGTTCTTCTCTGATTCATGGTTTGCAAGGGGAAATTCTCCAGGACATGGTAATACTATGGAACTCTGATGAGGGGCTGACATCTCAGTAGAAATTTCTGATCATGCAAAGATCACAGAATGCTGGGAAGATGTTGGAGTTCTGACCCAACTAAAGTCTGGACACCTTAATAATTAAACCAGGCATTCTGCTGAGACCCTCAAATAATAAAGATCACACTATTTAAAAGTAAAGATCACACTCAAGGACTCCTTTATGCTTACTTAATAACTTCTTTGCCCTAGACCTAAGGGTAAAATTGAAATAAATTCACCCTTAAAAAACAAAACAAAAAAAAACCTGAAAACAAAACAAAACAAAAAACCCAAAAAACAGAAAACAAAAAACAAAACAAAAAAAAAAAAAAACCAAAACCCCAAATCCCAAGTTTAAAACAGGAGAAAATGGTCCACTTGTAATTTAATTGCCCCCAATGCAGGATAGTAGCATAATTCATAGTCTCCCAAACATACTTTCTACAATATCCATTATAATAGAAAGTCAAACAAAAAGTAGGAAAGCAATACCCATTACAGTTTCTGAAAGATAAAAATCCTATAGAAGCCAACCCACAGATGAACCACATATTGGAATTTAGATAATGATATTAAAATACCTATTACAAATAAGGAATTTAGAGATGAACAACTAAATAATAGGCAGAGGGTACTTTCTCAGAAAAAGAAACTTACTTTTAAAATGAAATTTCTTCAAATATTTAAGAGAGGAAATTCCAGTCTTATACAATATATTTCAGAAAGTAGAGGGAGGAAAAAAATACCCAAATTTATTTTAACCCTGACAAAGACATTGAAAGAAAAAATTACAAACCATTATGCTTCATTCCAAAAATGCTTAATAAATATTAGCAAACTAAATCTAGCAATATATTTAAAAGATCATCATGATAACTAAGTTTTATCCTAGAAAAGCAGGGTTATTTTGACATAACCTCTAATTCATTTTTTGACATAATCTCATTCCCTCTAATATGTTGAAGGGGAGAAGAGTACACTTTCAACACCACATTGTCCTGAAGGTCCTAGCTAGTATAGCTGGGGAAAAAGAAAAGGAGAGAGAGGAAAAAGAGAGAGAGAAAGAAAGGGAATATATAAATAAAAGCATAATAAAATGATATTTATGTTTAGAATGGCATAATTGTATCAGAATTGCAAAGCAGAGATATCTATAAAGAAATTGCTAGAAGGGTACCTGTGTGGCTCAGTCAGTTAAGTGTCTTCTTACTTCTCAGGTCATGATCTCAGTCCTGGGATTGAGCCCATGTTGGGCTTCCCACTAGGCAGGGAGTCTGCTTGTCCCTCTCTCTCTCCCTCTGCCCCTCCCCGCTCATGCTCTGTCTCTCTCTCAAATAAAATCTTTTAAAAATTACTAAAAATAACAAATTAATTTAACAAAATTATTGGATTAAAAAGTCAATATACAAACATGAATAGAATTTCTGTAATATACCCTGAAAAAGGTTGTTGTTGTTGTTGTTTTGGTGCTCTATATATTACAGAAATTCCATTTGTGTTTGTGTTTTCAGAGAAAGCCAATTATCATATGGTTTCACTCATCTATAGAACATAAGGAATAGCACAGAAGATCATAGGGGAAGGGAGGAAAACTTAATGGGAAGAAATCAGAGAGAGAGAGACAAACCATGAGAGACTCTGGACTTCAGGAAACAAACTGAGGGCTACAGAAAGGGAGGTGGGTGGGGGGATGGGGTAACTGTGTGATGGACATTAAGGAGGGCACATGATGTGATGAGCATTGGGTGTTGTATGCAACTGATGAATCATTGGACACTACATCAAAAACTAATGATGTGCTATGTGTTGGTTGATTGAATTAAAAAAAAGTTTATTTATAATAGTTTCAAAAATCAGAAATGAATAAATTTAACACACATTTTAGAAGTCCACACTGAAAACTATACAATATTGCTAACAGAAATTGAAATTCAAAATAAATTGAAAAATATGCTGATGAATGGATGGGAAAACTTAATTTTTAAGAAGTTATTTCTCCTAAATGAATTCAAACTTTTAATGCAATTCCAATAAAAAATTAGCAAAATTTTCTATGGAAATTGATACATAGATTCTAAAGTTTATGCAGAATTGAAATCCTTATTACTTACATCTTTTTTTTTTTTACGATTTTATTTATTTATTTGACATACAGAGATCACAAGTAGGCGGAGAGGCAGGCAGAGAGAGGGGAGGAGGAGAAGCAGACTCCCTGCTGAGCAGAGAGCCCGATTCAGGGCTCGATCCCAGGGGTCGGGATCATGACCTGAGATCATGACCTGAGCTGAAGGCAGAGGCTTTAACCCACTGAGTCACCCAGGCACCCCATATTACGTACATCTTGACTAGTCAAAACAATCTCAAAGAAGAAATACCCATTTGGAGGATTTTTTTTACCAGATTTCAATACATATTGTAAAACTACAATAATTAAGACATGATCATATTGGAATTAGGATTAAAAAATATTAGTGGCACAAAATAGGCATTCTAAGTCTAGATTTAAAAATATGCCAATTCATTGGTTTTTGTCAAAGGAGTCAGATTCAATCTGAGAAAGGAAATTCATTTAAGGAAATAGTGCTGAAAAAAATAGGTAATCATATGAAAAAATAAACATTGATCTTTCCTCATACACATAAACAGTAATTGAAGTTGGTTCACAGACCAAAATGTATAATTTTAATTCATACACCTAGAAGAAAATATGACAATATTTTTCAAGTGTAGAATTGGGCAAAGACTTCTTAGACTCAAGAAGCACTAAATATAAAAGAAAAAATGGTAAATTAGATTTAATTAAAAATGAAAATGTTTGCTTGTCAAAAAAAGCATTAAGAAAGTGGAAATCAAGCCAAAGTATAGGAGAAAATATTCTCAAAATATATATCTAACAAAGGACAAATTTTTTTTTAATATTTTATTTATTTATTTGACAGAGATCACAAGTAGTCAGAGAGGCAGGCAGAGAGAGAGAGGGGGAAGTAGGCTCCGTGCTGAGCAGAGAGCCCGATGTGGGGCTCGATCCCAGGACCCTGAGATCATGACCTGAGCTGAAGGCAGAGGCTTAACCCACTGAGCCACCCAGGTGCCCCTAACAAAGGACAAATATTAAGTTTATATGAAGAATACCTACAACTTAAGAATGAAAGGAAAAATAATATAATTAAAAGATGGAAGAAAAGAGCTGAACAGATATTTCACCAAATTTTACATAAGAATATCCACAGAGCTTATGAAAACCTGCTGGGTACTACTGGATCACTGGGAAAATACATGGAGATATACATTCAGTATTTGTATATTTCACTGCAGGCAAATTATATGTCAGTAAAGTACTCTTGGCATTTTTAAAGAAGGAAGAAAAATTAGTTATCAGGATACAGCTGAAAACCAGGAGAAAGATGATGGTGGCCTGTACCATTGTGGAGGTAATGGGAATGCAAAAATATACAGAGATTTAAGAAATAGTCAGGGGGTGTCTGGGTGGCTCAGTGGGTTAAAGCCTCTACTTTCTGCTCAGGTCATGATCCCAGGGTCTTGGGATCGAGCCCCACATCAGGCTCTCTGCTCAGCAGGGAACCTGCTTCCCCTCTCTCTTTGCCTGCTGTTCTGCATACTTGTGACCTCTCTCTGTCTGTCAAATAAATTAAAAAAATCTTAAAAAAATATTCAGAAGTAGTATTGATAAGAATTTATGATTAATTTGATGCTAATGTTTAAGATGGCATATCCAGGGATTTTTCTTATAACCAAACAAAGTAGATGCAAATGAAATGTTTCATTAGAACCAATGACGAATTCCAGAGCTAGAAAAACCAATCATTTCTCTGCTCTGTACAGACATCAGGAAGTTCCCAAAAAGAGGCTGGAGATGAGGTTGGAGAAAGCTGCAAGCAGAAGGAAGGAGATAGGGGAAAAGTGGGCGGTCACTGTAGGACTGAACACCAACTTGTAGTCCAGCCTACTTAGACGTTTCTGTTTGCGTGAACTCAAGTCCATGCCATGTTTGTTTATTTGTTATAGTCCTTTGTTTAGGAATGGGAGCCTATCTTTTAAACCAGGATTCTGCCATTTATTAAGCCTTGCTTGCTCCCTCCACCAAATGTAAAACAAACAGCTGGTAAATCCTCTTTCTCATCTCAGTTTCTGCCAGAACTTGTCCTACTTGAAAGAAAGGATGATGTTATGTCATTTTACAAAGAAGGCTTACATCACTGACTACCTAAAAAGTGGGGCCATTCTTCTGCTATGGTGAGAAGGGGAGGCTCTTGGGACCCCTTGCAGAAATGCAACCATGTAAACATGCTCTTTCTTGAAACTTCAAACCAGTTTGCTCTTACTTGTATGAGCAAAGATGAGGACTTGCCTCATTTGTAAATGATTCTTGTGCTTTTAGTGATTAAAAAAAAAATCCCTCGTCATGAATTATATAACCTTTAGGTTTTAATGGATTCATCTCATGGTTCTTCAGTTGAATCTCATTTATCTTATCTTTTTTCCACCTCTGTATAGGACTTACATATTCCTTAACTGATGTTCCCATAGGGCTTTCATTCCATTTTATGTGTGGCATCATAAAAAAATAAAGAAAAATATAAGTTACTTAATGATTGGTTATCTGACCATTGCTATATTGAAAAAAAATTTTTATGGCTTAAGTTTTAGATATAAATTAAGAATAACATTTCTAAAAAGATTAACTTTAAAATAGATTTGTCATTAAAAAGTGCATCATTGATGATTAGGTTTTTATTTTTCATTACCTAAGTAATGAAAAATGATTACCTAAGTGGGAAAACTCATAATTTTAGGATACCGTGAATCTTTGTTCAAGGGTACCAAACTTATTTTTAGCATGGAATAGGATAGAAACTAATGACAAGCATCACTGAATATTGAAGATCCACAGAAACTGAAAATCACCATGCATAGGAAATAAAAGTCTTCACTATAAAGTAAATAATATAAAGCATCTTACACAAAGAAAACCACTTGTGAATTAAAATAATGATTCCTGGCATGTAAAATAACTGCTTGTCTGCATAACCAGATCTTAACTATGAGTCATGAGAAGACATTATAATAAGAAAATTTCTATATACTTGGCAAGCTTTTGTTAGCCACTGTATCAATCATTGTGACAATCCCTTACACCAGCCAGATTCTTCTTATTTCTGTCCCCTTCATTATTCTTGGTGGAGAGTCTAATGAGCAGTGAAACGTCCAAAATGTAGGAAGCAGGAAAAAGTGAAAGTCCTTAATAAGTCAGCATGGGAAAGTAAGTTCCTCCTAACGTTTCCTGAAACAAACCAAAAGAGCCAATTATAGGAAAGAGACAATTTTTATCACAATGGTTTATAAGGATTCACTATAATTTAATTTACAGCTTTTTCTAGAAATGCCCTACGCTAAATAAAAATCATGTAACCTCTTAAACTAAATTTACCTTAAGTAAAATTGCCAATTAATTTTTTTTTTTTAAGACAAACAGCATCTGCATTGTTACTGCTATCATGGGGGATCTGGATAACTTAAATCAAGGAAAGAAAACCAAACAACTGGAGGATTAAAAATTTATCTGGGTAGGAACCATCTCTGGAGATTTAATGATAAAACCCTTGCTTGAGACTCAGACAATATCACAGTTCTTCTGATGCAGATGTAGAAGCTCTCATTATTATTATATTTGGAGCTTTTAAGCTTTTAAAAGCTCCAAATATAATAAGAGCATAGATTGTCTCCCCAACCAAGTTCACCTTCCATACCTAAGGCAATTCATATAATAAGAAGGGGCACGAAGAGACATTCCTTATTACACTATCTTTTTCCAGGGATCTTCTTCCCTTTGGTAGGCCATGATAGGAAATTCAGTGTCCCCACATCATATATTCCAAGTTCTAAAATAGATCCTATACATATCAGACATGTGATGTAATAACCCTAGCCTCTTTTCCATATGTACTTCTGTTTACAGACTTTATCACAGGTCCCAGCTAAATTGTTTCCAGGCTTGAAGGGGAATGTTCTAAAGAAAATCTTTAGGGGAAAAAAAAAGAATAAAAGACCAGAGTCATTATACAAATGTAAGGTCATTCAAAGCTTTCCTGCAGGGAAGAGATAAGGTATGAAAATGAGAGAAGGAAGACATTTAAACTTTTCTAGCACATCTCAGACTAGTTTAGTTTTCCTTGATAATGCCAATGCATAACTATTTTTTAATTTTTTAAACTTAATTTTAATTAAAAATTTTTAACCAATGTATAATTATTACTCTTTCCCTATATTCACATACAATGCTCAACATATATCCCCTTTGCCAAATCAAAAAGCCTTCCGTTTTTTGCTCTGTACCTATATTTATTTGTATTTCTTCTGGATAATTTCAGATATCTAGGCTGTCATCTCTAGCCTAAAGAAGCATACAATCTTTTTTCTTTTTTCTTTTTTTCTTTTTTTTTTTTTTGCTGCTTCAATGATTTAATAAATGGTGAAATAGCTAGATTAAGAGTACTAGAGGTTTTTCTCCAAAATGCCTCCCCACCTCTCTAGTACCCTCCTCATTTGAGTAAAATCTTATGACATTTCAAAATATTTCATAGTCTGATTTTGTGGAGCACATTTGATTCCCAACCAGCAAAATTAGAAAATAAACAGAAGTTCTGAGAGCTCTAAAAAGACATGGTATATATCTTAGCAAATTTAAAAAAGAGAACTCACACAAATTATGTTCTTAGACCATCACAGTAAGGCAGCTAGAAAATCCCAAAATATTTGGAGATTAAAAAGCATACTTTTAAATAACACATGGCTCAGAAATTCTCAAGAGAAATTTTAAAATATTTTGAGCTAAATGAAAATACAACTTATTAAAATTTATGAGATAAAGCAAAAAAAAATAGAGGGAAATTTTTAGCATTAAATGCAATCATTGGAAAAGAAGGAAAATCTAAAATCAATAACTTAACCTTCAGTGTTAAGAACTAGAATAGAAAAGCAAATTAAACCAAAGTAACAGAAGAAATAAATAATAACAATTAGCTGAAATCAATACAATTGAGAATAAGGAATTATTAGAGAAAAACCATTGAAAGCAAAGACTGCTTCTTTTTTTTTTAATTAACATATAATGTATTATTTGCCCCAGGGATACAGGTCTGTGAGTCATCAATATTATACATTTCACAACACTCACCATAGCACAATATCCTCCCCAATGTCCATAACCCAGCCAATATATTCTTACCACCCCCCCCACACCCCAGCAACCCTCAGTTTGTTTCGTGAGACTAAGAGTCTCTTAGGTTTGCAAAGGCTGCTTCTTTAAAAAAGATCAATAAAGTTGACAAACTTCTAGCTGACTAATTAAGAAAAAAAGTGAAAAGCCATAAATCATAAATGTCAGAAATTAAAAAGAGGCAATCATTACTGATCTCATGGACATGAAAAAATAATAAATAATATTATGAAGAATTCTGTTCACACAAACTTGATAACTTAGATGAAATAGATCAATTCAAAGATGAAATTTATCAAAATTCACACAAGAAGCAATAGGTAATATGAATAGGTATTTATCTATTAAAGAAATTGAATCAACAATTAATCTTCCAAAACAGAAATCACCAGGCTAAGATGGGTTCGCTGGTAAATTCTACCAAAAATTTAAGGAAGAGATTATACCAAGTGTCTCCAATCTCCCCCAAAATAGAAGCAGAAGTACTTTCCAGCTTGCATTACATAGCATTACATAAATATGAAAACCCGGAAAAAAAATTACAAGGAAGGAATATTATAGACCAGTATCTATGGTGAACATAGATGCAAAAATCCTCAACAAAATATTAGCAACAATATAGTAAAAAATTATACACCATAACAAAGTGAGATGTATTCCAGGTATGCAAGACTGGGCCAACATTAAAAATCAATTAATATAATTTATCATATCAAAAAGCTAAAGAAGAGAAATCATATGATTTATATCAATAGATGCAAAAAAGCATTTAACAGAATCCAGCACCTATTCTTGATAAAAACCCTCAGAAACCAGGAAGAGAATGGAATTTTTCAGGGTAATGAAGAACATATGTTAAAAAAAACTTCCAATAAAAAAATAAATAAATGAAATAAAAATAAAAATTAAAAAACCTCCAGTAGCTAACATCACACTTAATGGTGAAAAGTAGATGCTTTCTCCCTAAGACTGGCAACAAGATAAGGATGTTCTCTCTTTACTCCTATTCAACATTGTATTTCAAGTCCTAGCTAAGGCAATAAGCAAAAAAAAAAAAAAAAAAAGAGAGAGAGAGAAGAAGAAGAAAAGAAATCAATTGTATACATATTGAGAAAGAAGAAACGAAACTATCTTTGTAGATATGACTGTCTATGTAGCAAATTCCAAAGACACAAGAAAAAACTGGAACTAATTAGGAAAGTTGCATCATGCAAGGTTAATATAGAAAAGTTGATTGCTTTCCTATAAACCAGTAATGAGAAATTGTAACTTGAAGTAAAAAACAATACCATTAACATAGCACAAATAAATTATCTATTACAAATAAATCTAACAAAATAGGTACACAATCTATATAAGAAAAAACACAATATTCTGATGAAAGAAATCAAAGGTCTAAATTAATAGACCTAAATGAAATATACAAAACTATAAAGCTTCTAGAAGACAACAGGTGAAATCTAAGTGACCTTGGGTTTGATGATGATTTTTTAGATACAATACAAAAAGCACAATCCAAGGAAAAAAGCTGCTAAGTTCATTAAGGTTAGAAACTTCTCTGGGACACCTGGGTGGGCTCAATTGGTTGAGCGGCTGCCTTAGGCTCAGGTCATGATCTCAGAGTCCTGGGATCGAGTCCCATATTGGGCTCCCTGCTCAGTGGGGAGCCTGCTTCTCCCTCTCCCTCTGCCTGCTGCTCCCCTGTTTGTGCTGTCTCTCTCTGACAAATAAATAAATAAAATCTTAAAAAAAAAAAAAAAAAGAAACTTCTTCTCTGCTAAAGACATTAATAAGGGAAAAGACTGACCACAGACTGAGAGAAAATATTTTCCAAATACATATTTGGTAAAGTACTTGTATCCAAAATATATAAGGAACTCTTGAATCTCAACAATCAGAAACAACTAATTATGGACAACATCTAAGAAGACATACCTATGGCAAATAAGGAGATGAAAAGATATTTGCTGTATGACATCACCAGACTGCAAATTTAAGCAGTTATGCCATACCACAGCACACCTATTAGAGGACTAACGTTCAAAACACTGTTAACGTCAAATGCTGATGGGGTGTAGAATATCAGGAACTCTCATTCATTGCTGGTGGGAATGCAAAATGGTACAACCACTCCGGAAGACAGTTTTCAGGTTCTTACAAGGCAGTCACACTCTAAATACTTGAGACGGGTTGAAAACTTATGTCCACGTAAAAACCTGCACACCAGTATTTATAACAGCTTTATTCATAGTTGTGAAAAATTGGAAGCAAGCAAATTATATTTCAATAGCTGAATGGATAAGCAAATTGTGGTACATCTATACAATGAAGTATTCTTCATAAATGAAAAAAATGAGCTATCCTCCCACAGGATTACATAGAAGAACCTTAAATGCATATTGCTACATGAAAGAAACTAGTCTACCAAGAGTACATAATATATGATTCCAACTATAAGACCTTCTGGAAAAAGCAAAACTACGGAGAGAGTGAGATCAATGGTTGCCAGAATAAAAGTGCTCTAAAAAATAAAGCCCCCCCCTTTTTAATGTGGTAATTGGCTTAACATTACTCAAGCACTTAAGGAAGTATTTGCTCATGTGATAATATGGTTGTGTTTAAAATAAACATTGAAATGATGAATGTCCTCAAGTAGCTGCCTTTGGAAGGAACACACCACCATGTGTCCATTGCTCTAAGATTTTACACAGAAGGAAAGGTGCTTAACTTTTGCGGGGAGGTGAGGTAGATCTCTTTCATTTGTTCTAGATCCATTCTCTACCTTTCCCCACATTGCCCTGAAGGTTGTTGTGAGAATCGCATTAGCAGACTCTCTTGTCCAATAACGTGCTCTGGCTGGTGGTCAAGTCCAGCGAGTGTTGAGCAAAGGCAGGGACCAGAGGAAAGATAGAGATTGAGACTGCGTTTACATTCTGTTTTTTCATGTGAGGTCATCTTTGTCTGGCTGGGTCCCTTAAAGTGTCTTACCAGCTAGATGGCACAATTTTTCCTTTTCCTTTCCTTTCCTTTACTTCTTCCTTTCTTTTCTTTTTTTGGAGATTTTATGTATTTATTTGAGAGTGTGAAAGAGAGAGAGCACGAGCAGGCGAGAGAGGCAGAAGCAGTCTCCCCACTGAGCAGAGAGCCCAGTGTGGGCTGGATCCCAGGACCCTGGGATCATGATCTGAGCCAAAGGCAGACACCTAACGGACTGTCCCTACTTTCTATGTCTCTATGTTTCTCTCTTGGTCTCCAGGTTCCAGTTACCACTTCATCCCCCTACTCTTTCAGGCTAAAAACCTAGGTGTTTCCCGGCTGTTCCAAGCTGAACTATTCCTTATAGTCTCCATGCTGCCACAACTTTCCAAGCTATCTTTTTAAGCAAACATCATAGTACTATCATTTTCCTACTAGCAGCATCCTTTCTGATATAGGATTAATAAAAGAAATTATCAGCCTAAGCCTTAGATGAATATTAAGTAATTTAAAGACATTCATCAAATCATTAGGTAAATAAACCCTTTGCCTCCAATGATAGTGTGAATTAATTTATTGATATTTGCTAACTTACCCATACTTCTTTCCTAATATATTTATTTTTTATTCCTATAATGCTGTATATGTTGTACTGCACAATAAATACAAATGAATTTAATATCCCTTCTCTAACCCAAAGAAACCAATGTACTTTTCTTAAAATGGAATTTTTCTATATTTAGGAAGAAATTAGGCAAATGAAAAACTATGCCTGTGTGTGTTGGGGTGTGTGTGTGTGTGTGTGTGTGTGTGTGTGTTGTGTTGTGTTTCTTAAGAAACTGGTCAGTTAAGGAGCAAGGAATCTTGCTTAATGGATATAGTAATGATTTTAATAAATCAGTTGTTATTATTGATATTTTCTATATAATATTGGCTTTAAAACAATTATAGATTTGAGCTCTCGTGAAAACAAAGTCACTTCCTTAAAAAAGCATTGCTTATTTTCTAACAGCCAAATCATCTGATATTTTATGCCTTGCCTCTTAGAAATAATATAAATGTATCTATCTATATACACCAACTTTTTGAATTTTAGTGGTTTCTTTTTTCTTAATTTTTGACAAAATTTAGGCTTTCCACTAGAATTCTGTAACAGCAATTTGAAAGACTCACCAAGAGCTTATTTTATTCAGATCATCTTTTGACCTTACTTTAGAAAAGTAAGCCAGCCTAATTACTCTTATGACTATGTCATTATTATAATTATATTTTAAATTGGTACAGTGCTTTGCCATTTTCAAAATGCTTTCACATACACTGTTTATTCTTACAATGGTTTACAGAGAGCTTGAAATGATTTTTTTTTTCTGGATTACAGATGGGAAATAAAAGCCCAGCTAAATAAATTAAATGAATTTCCTAAGAACAGAGAGTTCTCTAGGGAGAAATTGAATTTGGGTAAAATCTGAATCTTCTAATCTTTTTTAAAAAGATTTTTATTTATTTATGAGAGAGAGAGTGCGTGAGCACAAGCAGAGGGAGAGGCAGAGAAAGAGGGAGAAGCAGCAGCTTCATCCCCAGGACCTGGTTATCATGACCTAAGCCGAAGGTAGACACCCTACTGACTGAGCCACCCAGGCATGCCTGAATCTTCTAATCTTAATTCTAGTGCTCATTTCCATCAGTCTCGTTTAAAAAGTAGCAGCCATATGAAACAATCGAATCAAAATAAAAATATTTTTTCTAAAATCTAAAATTGCCCAGTTAAAACTAAACAAACACACAAGTGAGCAACCTTCGTTTTAAGAATCCGGGTTCAGGTTGTAGTGGCTTGTATATGCTGACAGAAGGATATTTACCCCAAGGATACTAGCCTAATGACCTTCGGTGAGGCCTTTAACCCTCTGTATCTCAGATGCTTCCTCTAAGAATAATAATTTCTCAGAGTAGGTTTGTCAAGGAGAAAGCATTCCATAAATGGTAGTGGAAGCCGTCATTACCATTTTCACTGCTCTTTTTCCATCTAAATCTGGACTGTCATTTTATGCAGAGAGCCAGTATCGTGCTATTTGTTCTTTGCCCTGAAATTTCAAAAGGTAAGAAATGACATCGTCTGTCTACCTGGATTCATTGGCTTTCTTACTGAGGATGCTTTTATTAGCTCAGCTAATTTACTTAAATATTTTAGGGATTTCTTTACTAAGCTATAAAATGGGAATTCCGTTAGTATGTATTGATGAGAATTCAATGGTAATGTATGTAAAAATTACTTTGGAAATTGCACCTATTATCAGTCCATATGGTAGTTTTGATGAAGAATCATAATGTGAGCTAAATAGTTATTATCCATTTGAAGCCTTATACCACTGTTTTGATGCATTCATAATCAAAATATGTGTTGTAGATAATATATTGGGAATCAAATATGACAAATAATTTGCAGTTGGTAAATACTGTAACATGGACACAGCAGAAAATGTCGAAAGTCCTCTGTTCCCATAATATACACAGGGTGCATTTTTGCTAACGAGCTTCAGAATCTGTACCCTTGCCTTAACCTTGCTCAAGGCCAAACATAACATTGTCCCTTATTCTGCCGTCTTTGAAGCTTTCAAATTAATAAAGTCATTTTCAGTCTGAAATTGTATTGGCAGATAAACATTTATCTGAAAGTGGACCAGCGAATTTCAGTTGCTGTAAATCCTCTTGATTTTCTGTGTCTATGTAATTAGACTTCTTTTTTCTTTTTCCGATGATAGTGAATTCTGACACCAGTACCCATGATAGTGATACCTTCTATCCACTAGATGTCACTATTTTCATAGTAATAAAATGGAATTTGTCCCGTGATGTAATCCGAAAGCTGGATCTTCCATTTGCTTTTTCCAATCTCTTTCTCTACCCCACCCTTTCTCTTCCTCCATCCCTCTCCCTGTGTCTCTTATTCTTTTCCCCTTTCAACATGTGAATTTTGCCTTAAAAATAAATAAAAGTCGGTTTCTAAGGACCATTTAGAAAGTAAAGAAAATTGATATGCCCAAACCTTATATATCATCCTTTGATACTGAAGATTATCATCCTGAAATTTCATGGAGTGGAAGAAAAAAAAATACAGAACTAGAGCAAAATAAGTAGGATGTTGCCAAGCATTCCTGAGCATCTCCTAAATAATCATAAACCATTTGCTAAGAGAATGACTGAGAGACAACGGAAGTTGTGTTAGCATGAAAGAAAAATTTCCCAGTTCCTTTTTTTTTGTATGATAATTTAGAGAAAATTCAGCCTCTGCATTTGTATAAATAAAAGAACTCACAGATAGATATGATTCCATTCTGGAAGAGATTCAGTAAACAGAGACAGTCAGCATTAGAACAGAACTCATAAAATCCTACCTTAGGGCAAGAGAAAAATAATGGTCTGTAGCTGTTCATTGGCTAGAAGAGTAACATTTTTCAATAGTGTTTTTCGAGGAAAGTAAGCTTGGAGAAACATATATTTAAACTGGTTAATATACAATGGAAGGTATACTTTATGCAATTTTTATATTCTTATTTCTGATTCTCTGTATTTTCCAAAGAACAAGCACTGCTTTCTTGTTTGAAAAAATATATAAACTGCACAATAAGCTCTTATAAAAAATTAATAACATCTCCATCCTCTCTCTGGAATATTAGCAACCGAGAACTCATCGTGCTACAGTGTTAAGCTCTGGACCCGTGGAGCTCACCAACCATTAACCTGGTAGAAGAATGAACAAACTGTAATGTCGGGAGAAACATCAAACATATTTTACTCACTTCACCTTTCTTTCAACTTCGCCTGTTTTTACTTTCAAGCCCAGGAGGCATCTGGGAAGCTGTATTCGATTATCCAGCAAGAAGAGTTACTTGTCAACAAACTTCCGTGATTTTCTATCCCTAACGTTTAGTAAGAAAGAGAAAAAGACACGAGCTGTATTAACAGAAAGCAATAAGGAACTCAGAGACATCAACTGTACAAAAACAGAGTCTCTGAAAAGGAGTTACTGTAGCTCAATTGTGGCCGCATTCTTTCACCAGGATTCACATGGTTACTTGACTCACTCGCTTGAGCATGATAAACTTTAGGCAGGTTGTGAAGTGAATGCCCTACCTGGTTTGCTGCTGCTTCATCATTTTACTATACTTCCTGTCCCCCTCTCAAAGGAAATTCAAAAATGTACTGGTCAGAAAAATGAAGTTACGTTATTATAATTTCATGACAAAATTCCCTTTTTGCTGAATAGGTTAGAGCTAAGGTTAGTCTATATTTTTCACTGCTTGTGGAGGAAATGAGGTAACAATTTTCTTCAAGTGTTAAAAATCAAACAAGTCTCTTTAAATAATGATTCATTCGTTCATTTACCAAATGTTTATTGAGCAACTTACTGTGTCTTGGTGTTATTCTATGGACCTGGGATAGAGCAGTGACTGATAGAAGAAAATACTCGGTGCCTTCATGGAGCTTATATTATAGTACAGGAAATGAAAGGGAAAACATGTAATTGTCTACTTTTCTTATTTTTTAATTTAACCTAATTTGGTTAAGATATTTTTTATAAAAATCCTCCTACTAACACTCTCCTATTCATTAACTATTTTAATATCTATAACTAGCACTTCTTTAAAAATATCTATATGTTAATATGAAACCATGAAATATTTATAGTCTTTGTAGTAGTGTTTTACCATCCCAAAGCAGTTATTTTTATTTTGTTTAAGAGCTATATTGTCATCAAAAGAGGATATATATCTTTATATATCTATATAGATATACATCTGTTTTTTATATATATATATATACATATACATATATACACACATATACATGAAAATAAATGTAAAGAAAGCCAAATTATTTGATTTCTTGATAATATTTGTCATTGGTAAATTATCTAGAAACTATTCTCTATGTCAAGCTATTTTGATATCTACAAAGATGATATATTGTTAGTGTGTTTTCAATAGAAGTATAGCTACTTTTTCTCTTTTTTAAATTTCATTTTACCTTTAAGTCCCCTTCACCCACATCTCCCACTCTCCACTCCCTGCCTCTTGCCACCAACAATCTGTTCTCTGTTATCTATGAGCTTGCCTTTTCCCCCCTAGATTCCACATGTAAGAGGAATTATATGGTCCTTGTCTTTCTTGGTATGACTTATTTCACTTAGCGTAACACCCTCGAGATCTATGCATGTTGTCACAAATGGCAAGATTTTATTTGTTTTATGGCTGAATAATATTCCATTGTGTATGTATATACATACATATATATATATATATATACACAGACACATATATATACGAACATATGTATGTGTGTGTGTGTTTGTACATGTGTATGTGTGTGTGTGTGTGTGTGTATATATATATATATATATATATATCTCACAACTTCTTTGTACATTCATTTGTCAACAGATTGTTTCCATACCTTGGCTATTATAAATAGTGTGCAGTGAACGTGGAGTTGCATCTATCTTTCCAGTTTGTTTTTGTTTTCTTCAGACAAATACCCCAAAGTGGTACTGCTAGATCATGTGGTAGTTCTTTCTTTTTTTTTTTTCTAAAGGATGTAATCAACCTATCAATACAAAAAAGATTTCTGTTGTATCTATTGAAATTGAGGATTTTTTGTAATTAACCTATCCAGTGGTATCGCCTCAGGGTTTTTTTGAGGGTTTTGTTTTTACATTTTACTGTGATATTAGTAATGAATAATCTTTGATTGGTATTATATATCTTTAAATGTACTTACCAAAATTAAGGCATAAGTGCAAGAAGTGAAGAATAGAATTATCAGAAAAATAAGCCTTCATGTCAAGAGAAATTTTACAATCTTAGAACTACTTTTTTTTTTTCTGCCTGCATTATTAAGGCCATTTCTTTTTTCTTTCTTTTTTTTTTTAAATTTTATTTATTTATTTGACAGACAGAGACCACAAGTAGGCAGAGAGGCAGGCAGAGAGAGGAAGGGAAGCAGGTTCCCTGCCCAGCAGAGAGCCTGATGTGGGGCTTGATCCCAGGACGCTGGGATCATGACCTGAGCTGAAGGCAGAGGCTTTAACCCACTGAGCCACCCACGTGCCCCATTAAGGGCATTTCTTATTTTACTTCTTATTATGGCCCTTCTGTTTTGCTTTTCCTCAAATATTGGAGATATTTGACCTAGGATCCTGACCCGAGCTGAAGGCAGACGTTTACCAGGCTGAGCCACCCAGATGCCACTGACTATTTGTATTTATTAATGAATAAATACACCATTTAACTGGTGAAGGTTTCCTTGGCATGTGATAGGTTTCTTGACTACAGCTTCTCATTTCCGAATGTGAGGGATAAGCAAGGTTTTAGGTAAATGCACAGTTTTTCTCTTCAGCAGAATTTCCTCTAAGATGAGAGCTCAGGACTTCCAGATTGCCAAGTTGATGGTGCTTTTTAAGTAGGATTGCTGAATTCAGTAAATAAAAACACAAAATGCCTTGTTAAATGTTAGTTTTGAATTAACAATGAATAATGTAATGTGAGTGTGTTACACGCAGTAGTTGGGAAATACTTATTCTAAAAATATTTTTTGTTGTTTATCTGAAGCTCCCACATACTTTCTGTATTTTATGTGGCAACCCCATTACCAGGTGTTTGTGGAAACTGAGCTATATCTTCAGTTCTGCCTTTCATCTCCCTTCATTGCAGTCATCCATTTCATTGTTCCACAGAACTACAGAGATAAATCTTCTACAGTGATTAGTGAAAGGGGTTGGGGACACCAGCCATGAATGTAGATAGTCATTTCCTTATCCATCCAGTTTGCTGCCCCTGCAACTCCTGCTTGTAGTTACTCATGGTCACTCTGCTCAGAGCTACCCTGTGAAAATTAGTGCCTTTGTGCTGCTTTTGTGACCTTCATTTTGTCTTCCAGAAATGGTCAAAACACCTGCCCTGAAAATGACATAGTTTTATATTTTTCACACTGCTGTGCATCTAACTGCTTGGTATATTTTTATAGTCTTTTGCAAGGGATCTTGGAGAGGCAGAGAGACTATATGAATAGCAAGAGCCATTATCTTTCAATGTGTATCCATACCTCTCATTTAGAATTGTTCATCCAACCTCTGGAAAACAACAACAACAACAACAACAAAAAAACCCACAAAAACACATATTTGAAGAATTATTTCAGAGAATTCATAAGTTCTGACTATACTTCTTTCAGCTGCTAATATATTTTTCTGCTGCAGTTTTCAACAAAACCCTTCAAAAGAATTGTTCATATTTTTCTGAACCTCCCTGCCATTCCATTGTGAAACAACTCAAATCAGGCTTGCATCCACAACCATCCCATCTTACCATTGAGCAGAGAACTACCTTCATAGAGTATTCCTTCTGGTTGGTAGTTGTCATTATTCAAATCTGTTGTGGCTTCAAATATAGTCTTAATTCAACAGCAACGTATATGACCAAAAGAGGGAAAGCCGTTCCTCATTTCACAATTTTTCCCAAATAAATATAAGATGATTTAACTAATTACATAAAAAGTAAAAGTATTAGAAGAAAATGCAATTGAATGTTCAAAAAAATTTTGGAGTAAAGAAAATGTTCTCATCCATGGGGAAAAATATTGATAGATTAAATAACCAAGAAAATGAATACTTTTGTGAGTCAAGAGAGAACATGTGAATCAAAAGAGAACCAGCTGCTGTGTAACACTCGTATTATAGACTTGGTGGCTTAAATAACAAACCATGATCATTCAGTTCCCTCCTCACTATCCGTCAGTGTGCCTCTCTCAGTCTACCCACAACCGATGTTGTGGCTGGACTGGCTCTTGTGGTTTTTATTATGATTGCAATGTGCCCTTCGGCAATAAACATCAGGAAACTTAGAGAAAAACAGAAACGCTTCTTACTTACAAGTTTTGGAAATTACATGGCACACTTGTGGCCACACAGCAAATTGGGGTGGGGGGGTGGAGGGAGAGAAAGGATGAGTAAGCACTGGGCCTGGGGTTTTGCTTTTATTGGGGTTGAGGATGAGAGCCTAGAGTTTTGTGGGGTCACTCTTTATTCGTGAATTTGAAACATACAAGTGGATATTTAAAATGAGGGAAGAGAAAAAAAGAAAAAAAAAAAACCAACAACACCCAAGCAGCCCAAATGTCCAGTTACGGAAATCAACCAAGATCTCTAAAACAAAGGAGCCTCAAGGTAGGGAGGAGGCCTGGCTCTCTATCTAGTTTGTAGCTGGCAACTTGTTGATACAGAGATCCATGTTTGAAGTGGATGCCTCTTCGAAGTGGATGCCTGGGCAGTCAAGGCTTTCCAGGCCCTTGCTTTACAAAAAAGAGAAAACCCAACTGTCAGGGCTTACACTACAATGCTAGAAAATGTCCAAGCTGCTGAACATATAACATCTACAAATCTTTATGATCTGAAGCCTGGGTACCTGTCTGAGCTCATCCCTTATCATCATGCTCCTTAATTCCCTTTTGTGTTAGTTTGCCAGGGCTGCCATAACAAATTACCACAAACTTGGCAGCTTAACAGTGGAGAAATGTATCCTTTCACACTTCTGGAGGCCAGAAGTCCAAAATTAAGGTGTTGGCTGAGCTGGTTCTCTTTGGAGACTCTCAGGGAGAACACTCACACCACTCTCCCGGCTTTTGATGGCTGCCAGCAACCTTCGGCATTACTTGGTTGAAGGCTAATAATGCTAATATAATGCTAATATAATATAATATAATATAATATAATATAATAGCCTTATAATATAAGGCTAATAATGCTAATCCTTGCATTCATTTTTACATGGCCTTCTTTTTCTTTCTCTGGGTGTCATCTCCCTGTTCTTTCTTTTATAAGAATCCCAGTCATTGGACTTAGGGCCCATCTTAAATTCAGGATGATCTCATCTGAAGAACCCTAATTGCATCTCCCAAGGCCATATTTCCAGATAGGGTCACATTTGTCTATGCTGGGGGTTAGGACTTGGCTGTATCTTTTTGGAGGACACAGTTCAATCCCCTAGACCCTGATTTCTTGTGCTGTAGTATTACTGGAATTCATGAAGCTCCCATACCAGTCCTTTTCCTTTATACACGTTGCAGATAGGATTCCTTATGCTTAGAATTTTATTCCTCATGTGTGTTGTCCAACTTTCCATTCACTTTGCTAATTGTATCTCAAGGGCTAATTTGTACAAGACTTTTGTAACTCTAACATTAAGATTTAGAAGCTTCTATCATGCTTCTAATGACCTGACAGCTAGTACATCAAAGCACAGCATTAAGTTACTTTTCCCCATGAGTCTCTACTGAACCATGACTCCTTATAGACAAGGACCGTCCATTTTAACCCTTGTATTCCTAGGTTTTTGTGATTAGTCAATAAGCTTCTTTTGGCATAACTTTGTAGCAGACAGTGTGCCATACGATGCTGAAAACCCATGCAACAGATATTATTGAACACTGATTCCTCTATATGACATGCTTCCCAGGACCGAAGGAACTGACAGAGGAATGGAAAACATAGCTTTGACCTTTAGCATTTTCTTATAGAGTAAAAGCAAACTTTGAAAGGACTAAGTAATGAATTGGGACTAGCATATAATTACATAACAAAAGAAATGAAATGAATCATCACCATGAATTGGTAGATTTCACAGAAGATGCAAATTTGGTTGAACCTCAAAGAAAGGGGGGGATTTGGAGGACACTTCAAAACATCCTTTAGTCGATCAGATCATGGGAGGAAGTAGTTTATGCAAATAACCAAATCTTCAGTTAGTTCTGTTCATTTGATAGCTCCATCCATGAAGACCTCCCATGAGAAGGAAAATGTCATATTGGACTGTGCTTTGAATTTCCTTGTACTACTTCCTAACAATGTGACACTCTGAGTCTACATTCTTATCCATAAACTGGGGGTAGGAAATCTTGCCTCTTCTGATGATCACGTGGGTTAAAATGATAGTACATATGGAAGGTGCCGATTTGTAAATGTTAATAAAAGTGGGGAATGGGGTCTCCATTTAGTTGTTATGGTACCGAGGTCAATTTAAGATAGTGACAATATGTCTGTCCAGATGACCAGATGATTTGGAAACAGAACACTGAAAGCTTTTTGATTCAGCTAAAGAGAACACTGACTGACAATCTGGACACTCAGTGCTGGACCTAGGCTTGGGGAGGTCATGATAACCAGGCTTTGCCACTGAGGAGACAATAGAGAGAGCATCAATCACCCACCTTCCCAGCAGGGATAAAGGAAGGGGGAGGGCAGGGTGTTTGCTCAGAGTTTAGAGCTTCTCTGTATGAAGAGGTCAGATTTGTACTGAGTTGGTATCTGGCTGGGATTAAGAGCCTGCTGTAGGTTGGTTTCTGACTTTTCTTGCTCTGAATTTACAGAAACCTGGGTAGGCAGAAAAACGAAAGGAATCTTCAAGTTGTGGAATTTCTCTAGCAGGACAGCTATTTATTGTTTTTTTTTTGCTGTGCTGGTGGGATGCTACTACACAAATAAGTGTGCACCAGACTGCCCTAGAGGGCTTTTAAGCCTGGATTCCTGGGTGCTCACTCCAGAGTTTCTGGCTTAGGAGGTCTGAGGTGAGATCTGATTATTTGCATTTCTAAGAAGTTCAGAGATGATGCTGCTCATCCAAGGATTATGCTTTGAGAACCACTTATTTGGAGAAACAACACTTAATCTCATGAAAGGGCTTTGTCTTTAGTAATAAGCTTTAAGTGATTAGCATGTAACTAGAATATGTTCTTTTTGCAGTATCAGGTAGGAAGCATAGGAACTGCTTTACTTTACTCTTAAAGAAAAGACACTACCAGCACCTCAAGTTTTTAGACATGAATACCTTCTCTAAAACCCACTTGCCCTCTTTTTTCTGCACTTGGGATGCCTATATGGTTTATGTAACAGTCAAACTCCAACAGATTGACAAGAGTTACCTGAAGTGCTGTCTTAAGATGGAGTCTGATATAGGGTTGCCAGATGAAATTTAAGATGTTAAATTTGGATTTCCAAAACACAATAGACACTTAAAAATTTTTTTTTAAAGATTTTATTCATTTATTTGAGAAAGAGAGAGAGAGAGCATGAGTGTGTGGGGATGGGGGGAGGGAGGGAGGGAGAGGGAGAAGAAGACCCCACTCTGAGCAGAGAGCCCAACAAGGGTCTCTATCCCAGGACCATGAGATC
Source organism: Martes martes (assembly GCF_963455335.1). Taxonomy (NCBI): domain Eukaryota; kingdom Metazoa; phylum Chordata; class Mammalia; order Carnivora; family Mustelidae; genus Martes; species Martes martes. Next base: position 75,879,834 of record NC_137896.1, on the reverse strand, counting down.
ATGACCTGAGCTGAAGGCAGACCCTTAACTGAGCCACCTAGGTGCCCTTAGACACTTTTTAATATAAGACTGTCTTGTGCTATATTCAGGATACACATATTTAAAAATTATTTGTTGTTCATTTGAATTTTTTTTTTTTTTTGACAGACAGAGATCACAAGTAGGCAGAGAGGCAGGCAGAGAGAGAGGAGGAAGCAGACTCCCAGCTGAGCAGAGAGCCCGATACGGGGCTCGATACGGGGCTCGATCCCAGGACCCTGGGATCATGACTGAGCCGAAAGCACAGGCTTTAACCCACTGAGCCACCCAGATGGCCCTCATTTGAATTTTTAAATTTACCTGGGTGTTTGGTACTTTCTTGGAAAGAATTTTATTTATTGAAGAGAGAGAGAGCAAGAGAGAGAGCACAAGCAAGGGGAGCAGCAGAGGAAGGGGGAGAAGGAGGCTCTGTGCTGAGCAGGGACCCGCATGCAGAGCTCTGTCCCAGGACCCTGGGCTCATGATCTGAGCTGAAGCCAGATGCTTAAGGGGACTGAGACACCAGGTGCCCCTATTTGACTTTTCATTTGTTAAACCTGGCCATCCTAATGATCCTATACCCAGGCTAACAGGGAATATGTGGCGATTGATTTGCTTAGTCTGCTGGTGAAATGGGAGTGGGGGTAAATGGCTGCATACACAAAGAATGGAACAATCCTTGTATTGGAACTGGAATTGTCTATCAGCTCTTCACTCATATTCAATGTGGGGAGGCTTCTTATCAGTAGGGGAATAAAGGGACATGTTTTCTGTCATAATATATCAACCACTTCACTGCAAACAATTTGACATTCACTACCTGGAATTCACATGGCATGGGACGTGAGATGAGGAGAACGTTGGCAGCAGCTGCTGTGATAAGTGTTGCATCATTTTGTGCTAATGGCACTTAACAGTGGAAGCCGTCAACTGCTTTAAAATTAGGGCAGCTACAACTCTGCATCAAGTGACTGTCACTACACTGGCCTCGGTCTCACAAACACAGCAGCTCCGGAGAGGGCTGAGTGATGCATTTGCGCTTAATCTATGGGTTTGACCAAATACTGCTGGTATTTTATAGCCAAGATATCCTTTATCCCCCCAGCTCTGAGTCAGTGTTTGAAGAGGACCCCTGAAATTTTCTCCATACTGAGTATGTTCCTAAGTGAAACTATGTTTTCTCATAATTCTGAAATAAAAGTGTAAGTAGTAAGGGATATTCTTACAGTGAAATGCTCTTTATCAGTGAAAAATAGCTCGTAAGATCCATCAACATCAATGTTGGTGACGGGGACTCAGATCTTTGGTGAAGGGAGTGTTGTTTCCACTCGAATGTAGAACACATCCTCCTCCCAAAAATGTGTATTCTAGGGGTGCCTGGGTGGCTCAGTGGGCTCAATCCTCTGCCTTTGGCTCAGGTCATGATCCCAGGGTCCTGGGATCCAGCCCCGAATTGGGCTCTCTGCTCAGTGGGGAGCCTGCTTCCCTCCCCCCCTCCCCCGCCCCGCCTGCCTCTTTGCCTACTCGTGATCTCTGTCTGTCAAATAAATAAATAAAATCTTTTAAAAATTTGTATTCTAAGGAAAAATTTGTCTTTGAATTTTTAAAAATTGAGGCAATATGGACTTGTGCTTCTAAGATGAAGGAGACATACTTTTCTCTACTCCTCCTGCTTTGTCCAAGTGTAAAAAAAAAAAAAAAATTCCCTGATATTGTATATAAAACAAATGTAAGATTTTGAAAGACAGAGAGAAGGGAGACAGACTATGGATGCTGAGACCAAAAGAACAACACAGTGTGAGTTTCCTGGATTTCTTTTTGCCTCATATATCCCAGATTTGAAGCAGAGAGAGGTGGCAACTTGAAAATACCATCAGGCATTGAAGAAAAAGAAACCCTAACAAAAGCTTTCTGTTTCTAGTCAAAGGGACAGGGAGAAGAGGCAGCAGTAATGGGGCATCGCCGGCTCTCCCCACTGGGGTGATATCAGAGGAAACCTTGTGGGGATGGAGGACTCTTGACAACACCCACTAGATGAAATCACTCCTCCCCACTACCCATGGGGAAGACCATGTGGGGAGCAATGAGGCACTCCTGTCTATATCAGACACATCAAGCCTGGCCCCTGAGCTCTGGGAAAGAAAGAAATATAGCAGCCTAAGCTTTGGACTAGCTGAGCTCCAAGTCAGTGCTTGGTACCTATGCAGCTTTGGTCAGTACTTGCTACCTATGTGGCTTTGGTCAAATCACTTCATTTCTCTGAGCATCAGTGGAGGCCTAGTGGGGAGGAGGAAATCAAGCAATACAATGAACTAAAAGAAAGAAAATACAACGTATTATAATTTCGGGTACACAGCTAAAGCAGTACCGAGATGGATGTGATAACATTAAATGCACACATTAGAAAAGAAGAAAAGTTGCAAGTCTATAATTTAAGCTCCTATCTCAAGAACCTAGAAAAAGAAGACCAAAATAAATCTAAAGCAAGCAGAAGGAAAAATAATAATAAAAATAAACCCAGAAACCAATAAAATTAAAAATGGAAAAACAATACAGGAAAGTCAATAAAACCAAGAAGTTAGTTGTTTGAAGACATCGATAAAATTGACAAACTTGGGGCGCCTGGGTGGCTCAGTGGGTTAAAGCCTCTGCCTTCGGCCCAGGTCATGATCCCAGAGTCCTGGGATCGAGCCCTGCATCGGGCTCTCTGCTCAGCGGGGAGCCTGCTTCCTCCTCCCTCTCTGCCTGCCTCTCTGACTACTTGTAATCTCTATCAAATAAATAAATAAAACCTTTAAAAAAAATTAACAAACTTGTGACAAGACTGATAAAGAAAAAAAAAGAGAGAAGACATAAATTATCAGTATCAGAAATTAAACAGGGGAAATCACAACAGCCCTTTAGATATTAAAAGGATAATAAAGGGAATATTATATACAACTCTATGCACATAAATTTGACAACTTAGATGAAATGAAAAACGCCAATTACTTGAAAAACACAAAATACTACTCTTGCACAATATGAAATAGATCAGTTTAATAACTTTATAGCTATTAAGGGAATTTAATTTGTAATTTAGAATCTCCCTAAAACAATTCTCAGGACCCAGGGGGTTTCACTAGAACATTCTGGCAAATGTTTAAAGAAGAATTAACACCAATTATACACAATCTCTTCTAGAAAACAGAAGAGGAAGTACCACTTTCTATTTCATTATATGATGCTAGTATTACCCTAATGCCAAACCAGACCAAAAAAAAGTACAAAATCACAGAAACAGTAGGCCATTATGTCTTATTAATATAGATGCAAACATCCTTAACAAAATATTAACAAATAAAATTCAGCAATGTATGAAAAGAATTATGTGCCATGGCCAAGTGAGGTTCCTTCCAAGGATGCAACACTGGTTCAGTACTCAAAAATCAATCAGTGTAAACCATTATACTAACAGATTAAAGAATCCGAAAAATCATGTGATTGTATCGATTGATGTTGAAAAGGGATTTAAGAAAATCCAATACCTATTTGTAATAAGAAGTATCAGAAAAACAGAAAGAGAGGGGGAGTTCTGTTGCTTGTTAAAGAACATCTACAGAGAAGTTGCAACTAACATCTTACTTAATGGTAGATCACTGAATGATTTCCTCTGAGAAACAAGAATAAAGCAAGGATATCTGTTGTCACCATTTTAATTTAATGTAATGATGGAAAGTCTAGCCAGTGCAATAGGTAAAAATGGTAAATAAAAAGGCATAAAGATCAGAAATAAGGGAATAAAACAGTCCCTATTTGAAAATGACATGATTCTCTATAGAAAATCCCAAGGAATCGGGGGAAAAAAACCCCACAAAACTCCCAGAACTAACAGGTAAGTTTGGCAAGGTTGCCGAATACAAACCAACAAACAAAACCCAAATTAGTTATATTTTGATATACTAGCAATGAACATATAGATACCAAAGTTAAAAATACATTTCTAATTGCTCATGAAATGAAACAACTTAGGTATAAATCTAGTGAAAACTACAGAATTTACATGTTGAAAACTACAAAATCCTGATGAAATAAATCAAGATAGATCTAAATAAATGGAGAGACATAGGTGTTCATAAACTGGAACAATCAATATAATAAAGATGCCAGTTCTCCTCAAATTGATATATAAGGTTTAGTTCTGATAAAACCTCCAGCAAAAATTTGTGTATATATAGACAGGATTTTTCTAATATTTTTATGGAAAATAAAGGAGACAGAATAGATAAAACAAATTTGAAAAAGAAAAACAAAGTTGGAGGAATAAGTTTACCTGATATCTAGGATTATTATATTGTTATTGTAGTCCATACTCTGCAGTGTTGGTGGAGAGACAGATATATACTGAAGGAACAGAATAGAGAATCTGGAAAAAAATCTACAAAATTCTGCTCCACTGACTTTTTTTTATTAAATGTGCAAAAAAAAGTTCAGTAGAGGAAAGACAACATTTTCAACAAATAGCACTGGCACAACTTGACACCCATTACAATAAAGAGAACAGTGACTTACTTTATACTTTATAAAGTCATACTTTATACAAAAATTAATTCCAAATGGATCAGGGGCTTAAATGTAAAGTGAAAAACTATAAAGCAAAAAAAAAAAAGAAAGAAATTTGACAAAGAGTATTGAAACTTGACAATAAAAGCATGGTCCATAATAGGAAAAATTGATAAACTGATGTCACCAAAATTAAAAACTTTTCCCCATGAAATATCTCAGAAGATGAATACATAGCTATGAGAAGAAGAAAACATTTGTAAACGGTATATCCAACAAAGGACTAGTATCTATAATATATAAAGGACTCACACAACTCAAAAATAATCCAATTAGAAAGTCAGCAAAAGATACAATGAAATATTTCTCCCATAAAGGAAATACAGATGACTAATAAGCTTATGGAAAGATGTTCAATATCATTAGCTTTTTGGGAAAGACAAATTAAGATCACCATATCACTATGTACCTCTCAGAATGGCTTTAAAAATGTGACATCAGGCCTGTCTCTCTGCCTACTTGTGATCTCTGTCAAATAAATAAAATCTTAAAAAAAAAAAAAGACATCAGCAAATGCTGGCAAGGATGAAGAGAAACTAGATTATTTATACATTGTTGGTAGGCATGTAAAATCATACAATGACTCTGGAAAATAGTTTCACAGTTTCTTAAAAATAAATGCAACTATAATATGTCCCATGCTCCCAAATTTGCACCTCTGGGCACTTATCCCAGAGAAAAAAATTATGTGCACTCAGAAATATGGGCATAAATATTTATGCGGCTTTATTCATTATAGCCCCAAACTAGAAACAACTTAAATGTTCTTCAATGGGTAAATTATTAAATAAACTGAGACACCCATAACACAAAACACCACTCGACAAGAAAATGGAATGAACTGTTGATATACACATAACCTAGATGAATCTCAAGAGAATTTGGCTGAGTGAAAAAGGTTATCTCCCAAAGTTACATAAATTATGAATCCACTTATGTAAGACTCTTGAAATGATAAATTTATAGAAATGGAAAACATTAATATTTGTCATGGATTAAGGAAGGGCTGAGGGGTGAAAGGGAAATAAGTGTGGTTATAAAAAGGCACCATGAAGGATCCTTGTGTGATGGGAATATTTTGTATCTCAAAGGAATCAATGTCAGTATCATTGTTGTTACATTATACTACAGTGTTGTAAGATGTTATCATTAGGGGAAACTGGGTAAATGTAAATCTTTCTGTGAGCCTAAAATTATCTCAAAATAAAAAGTTGAAAAATTCCCTAATATTCAGACTCAAGCAATCCTGAAGTAAGGATTTTCAGTCATTGTCCTATTTAATTTTCATAGCAAAAAGTAGGTAATTAATACTTTACTCTTAACAATAATAACATTGGCACTCTGACAAATTACATGATTTTTCTAAGGTTATATTTTTGTAAAAGGGGTATTTAAAATTTTTATGGGAAATAAAAGTCACAGCCAAATTTAAATCAGGATCTTCTCATGTCACATTTTAAATTCACTTCTTTCTTCTTTTGTATGATTTAAGTAGTAAATATGAAGTCCAAACCACTGGAGCTTGTGTCACTTACTTGTCACTGGTGTTCAGTTTTGAAACAGGATCACCCTGTCCATTCTACTATGAAGTATATATCCAGCCTGCTTCTTCCTTCACAGAATAACCTCAGCCAAGGTCATCATTTTCTATAAACTTCAGCCCTGTAACAAACTCTTACTTGGTTTTCCCATTTTTCGATTTTTGTGTCTTTTAATTTCTTCTTCATCCTAAAATCTTTCAAAAATATATATTGAATGTTTTCGCTCATCTGCTCTGTGGTACATTATTGTTCAACAATAATTTCTGCCTTATCTACTAGGGTCTCCCTGTGGGAGGATTTTGTTTTGGACTGTGCTGTGGTCAGGCTTAGCCATGTGAATTATTTTGGACTATGAAATGTGAGTAGAAGTGAAATGTGTCACTTTGGAAGAAACATTTAAGGGTTTTTGAAGGACTTTGTCATTACTCTTTTTCCCTTGGTCATACAGCTTACATGCCTTCTCTTTCAGCTCTGATCCTAGAGTAAGGAGATACAGAGCAGAGGCCCTGTGAAGCCATACAGACAATTCATATGAACAAAAAATATACCATTGTTTTGATAACCATGAGCACTTTGGGATTTGTTTGTTTGGAATGTCTGATAAATGGGCTACATTCTCTGATAGCTCCCCTGTTCACTTACCGGAGAGTCCATAGCAGCCTTTAAGATAATCTAAGTCTCAGCCCACTCTTAACTCCAACCACATTTCTAACACCTAAAAGTTCTCCAAATGCATGAAATGAATTTCTGTTTATTTAATACATTTACCATGCTGCTGCTGCAAGAAACACTTTTTTCCTTCACTATAAGTAAATTTTTTTTTAAAAGATTTTATTTATTTATTTGACAGAGAGAGATCACAAGTAGGGAGAACAGCAGGCAGAGAGAGCGGGGGAAGCTGAGCAGAGAGCCTGATGCGGGGCTCGATCCCAGGACCCTGGGATCATGACCTGAGCTGAAGGCAGAGGCTTTAACCCACTGAGCCACCCAGGTGCCCCAATATAAGTAAAATTTTTGATTCAAGTTTAGTATCATTTTCTCAGAAAGTACTCCAGAACTATCTGCGATCTAAATTATGTCTCTCTTTTACACAATCACAATTCTCTATTGTTGAGGGTATTTTTAAAATTTAAAAAAAATTTTTAAAGACTTTATTTATTTATTTGACAGACAGAGATCACAAGTAGGCAGAGGCAGGCAGAGAGAGAGGGGAGGAAGCAGGCTCCCTGCTGAGCAGAGAGCCCAATGCCGAACTTGATCTCAGGACCCTGATATCATGACCTGAGCCAAAGGCAGAGGCTTAAACCACTGAGCCACCCAGGAGCCCCATAATTTTTTTTTAAATTTTTAATTGAAGTATAGCTGACATGATATTACATAAGTTTCAGTGTACATAGAGTGACTCAACAATTACATTATGAAATGCTTATCATAAGTGTAGTTTCCATCTGTCACCATACAAAGTTATTATGATATTATTGACTATATTCTGTATGCTGTGTTTTCATCAAATAACTTTTCTTCTACAAAATAAGTGTACTCATTTTGAGGCAGTTGTGATGCTATTTTCACTATTCTAAAGAGAAAAACCAGGGAACAGTATGTGATGAGGAATTCACTGAGATTTAGTTCCCCAAATTTATCAGACTATATTTCTGAGAAAATATGCACATTGAGTTAAAGATTTCTATATTATATGCGTGAAGTCTAATTAATAAATATTAAATACAATTAATTTTGCACTAGTAATTTATCAGGTTTTAAAAATTGAACATTGAATTTCTAAGAAATTACATATAAATAATTAAATGCAATCTTTGTGCAGTAGAAATATGATGAGTTCCATACTCCAGAATCCATATTGCTATAAAAAAGACCCAAGTTAACCAAGTCTTAGACTTTTGGATGTAAAATATCTACAGATTCTAGGGCAGGTAGAGTCATAGAAACATAGGATTCGTAATGATAACATTTACATTTGTCTACTTAATATCATAATCTGTTTTTCCCCACTTGAGAGCAAATTCAGCTGAGGCCAGGGTTGTATCATTATATCCATAGTGCCAAGGATTATAGCTGACACAATGTAGAGGTTTGAATAATAGCACAGTAAAAATTTCTTTTTTTTTTTTTAAGATGTATTTATTTACTTGAGAGAAAGAGAGAGTGTGTAAAGAGGGAGGGGTGGGGGAGAGAGAAAATCTCAAGCAGACTCCACACTGAGTGGGGATCATGATGCAGCGCTCGATCTCACAACCCTGAGATCATGACCTGAGCCAAAATCAAGAGTTAAATCCTTAACCAACTGAGCCACCCAGGCACCCAAAAGATTTTTTTTTTGTTAAAATATAGCATAGTAAGGATTTCTTTTGTAGAGATATGCAGTCCCCCTGAATTATCATGTATAATCAAGTAGTAGTGACATTTCTGCAAATATAGTGAATACTCAAAAATAGTTCTTCCTATGGATCCTAAAACCACAGGATGTTTGGTGTTTGTTTAGGAAAATAATACTCCATGATTTTTATAAAGGTTATTCTCTGTTGATATTTTGTTTGAGCCAAAAATAACTATTTATTGTACACATTCTATGTCAGCACTATTGAAAAGTATAATATATTCTATACTATTTAATTTTTACAACAATCCTGCAGCATAATTTGTTTTCATTTGAAAGACAGAAATTTAAAATCTGATGTTGAGAAATTAAGTGATTCGTCTAAAGCCACATTGGTAGCAAGTGGTACAGATTGGACAGGAACTCAGCTCTATCTAAGTCAGTATCCTTGACTCTACACTACCTGCTTCCCTACAACTCCAAGGCCAACATTTTCATGTCTGGTATAGATTTCTGACTGCTTTTGGAAAGTTACAGGTTACTTATTCTTACCTCCTTCAATGCTAAATTGAAATAAGAGATTACATCTGCTTTTTATTTTAATTCCACCACACAATGATAAAAACAGAAATTTAATGATGTTGAAAATGCTAATATTTCATGATAAGGAATCTATATGGACAGTTTAGTTGATAACTTAATTGATGCTTTTATCTACTGTGAATATAAAACAGCCAACTTCATTATGTAAACTACCTTCTTCTGTATAACTTGACAGGATCAATACTCTGAGATTCTAAGTTTCAAAGAAAACTAAACAATGGGAAGTTGATAAGTGAGGTGCACTGTTATCATTGAGAAGCTCACATCTTTTCAGGTCCTTTTTCTTAAAAAATGTAGATGGGACATTTTTAAAGGAGTAACACAAGGTACCTTGGGATCAGTCAGTAAATGAAAAACAGACCTACATGGAGTGATATGGAACCCCAAACTCCCATTAGTACTTTCTCCTCCTCTCCTAGGAATCCTGTCTAATTTTAGAGACATTTTTTCAAGTACTTATGTTAGCATTCTTATAAAATGCTTTTACTTGCAATTTATTTTAAAAACATTCCCCCCAAAAATACCATTGCCAGAATACCAAATTCCCAGTCCCATGTTCTGTGTAAGGATGGTAAGAGCCTTCCAGAAGTGTCACTCACTCTACAACAATCTACAGAACTTCATGTTATTCATCTTAGTACTGAGAGGGTTGGGTGAATTTATTAAGCTGTGGTAAAAAAAATTTTTTTAAGAAAGGAATCAAGTATGGGATCTCATGAGCCCATAGATACTTATATTACCCTTGGTTTCAATATGGTAGTGTCACTTAAAACAAATGTCATGATTTTTTAAAATTTTATCAGGTTTTTAATTTTAATTCCCATATAGTTTATAGTGTTATCTTGGTTTGAGGTGTACAACATAAGGATTCAACAGTTCTCTATATTACTAATTGTCCATCATGATAACTGTACTCTTAATCTCCTTCATCTATTTCACCCATCCCCTACCCACTTCCCCTCTGGTAACTATCTGTTTGTTCTTCACAGTTAAGAGTCCGATTTTTGGTTTGTCTCTTTTTTTGTTTGTTTGGTTTCTTAAATTCCTCATATGAGTGAACTCATATGACATTTGTCTTTCTCTGATTGACTTATTTCACTTGGCATTATGCTTTCTAGCTCCATCCATGTTGTTGCACATGGCAAAATTTCATTCTTTTTAGTGGCTGAGTAATATTCCATTTTACACACACACACACACACACACACACACACACACACACACACACACATCTCTTACCAGACATGCAAGGGATTATTCCCAAATCAAAAGGTAACCAGAATTCCTGAGGTGCTACTAGATATACAGATTCCTAGGAGGCATCTTGAGAGTTTCTGATATAATAGTTTTGGATAAGGCCTGGAACAAAGCATCTCAGCAAGCATTCTAGGAGTTTCTGATCAGCCAATTCAGGGTAACTTCCAGGATGTATAGAGAAATGTAATGGAATTCTACCTTCTAGATGATTTGACTATTGTAAAAATTATGAGCCACTGGCAATGGGAATATACAATTTGAATATATTTTGCCTCTATAATTCCACCCCTAGTAGACTTTAATAAATTCTCGTTTAATTAGAGAGTAAATTCTTTTTTTTTTCTTGATAATTATTTCCTGTGTTTTTAAAGATGAGAGGAACACAAACAGGGGCTTTGAATGACACAATGGACTAGATGTTCTTCCCAGATATATTCAGAGCATTTCATCCTAAAGCAATAGACTACACATTCTTCTTGAGTGCACATGGAGCATTCTCCAGAATAGATCACATTCTGGGTCACAAATCAGGTCTCAATTGGTACTAAAAGATTGGGATCATTCCCTGCATATTTTCAGACCACAGTGCTTTGAAACTTGAACTCAATCACAAGAGGAAATTTGGAAAGAACTTAAATACATGGAGGCTAAAGAACATCCTACTAAAGAATGAATGGGTCAACCAAAAAATTAAAGAATTAAAAAAATTCATGGAAACAAATGAAAATGAAAACACAACTGTTCAAAATCTTTGGGACACAGCAAAGGCAGTCCTGAGAGGAAATATGTAGCAATATAATCCTTTCTCAAGAAACAAGAAAGGTCTCAAGTACACAACCTAACCCAACACCTAAAGGAGCTGGAGAAAGAACAGCTAAGAAAGCCTAAACCCAGCAGGAGAAGAGAAATAATAAAGATTAGGGCAGAAATCAATGAAATAGAAACAAAAAGAACAGTAGAAAGCATCAACCAAACTAGGAGCTGATTCCTTGAAAGAAATAAAAGATCAATAAACACCTGGCCAGACTTATCAAAAAGAAAAGGGAAATGATCCAAATAAATAAAATCATGAATGGAAGAGGAGAGATCACACTGAACACTGAAAAAATACAAACAATTATAAGAACATATTATGAGCAACTATATGGCAACAAATTAGGCAATCTGGAAGACGTGGATATATTCCTAGAGATGTATAAACTACCAAAACTGAAATAGGAAGAAATAGAAAACCTGAACAGACCTGTAACCAGCAAGGAAATTGAAGCAGTAATCAAAAATCTCCAAAAAAACAAGAGCCCAGGGCCAGACGGCTTCTCAGGGGGAATTCTACCAAACATTTAAAGAAGAAATAATACCTATTTTTCTGAAGCTGTTTCAGAATATAGAAATGGAAGGAAAACTTCCAAATTCTTTTTATGAGGCCAGCATTACCTTGATCGCCAAACCAGACAAAACCCCACCAAAAAGGAGACTTACAGACCCATATCCCTGATGAACCTGGATGCCAAAATTCTCACCAAGATACTAACCAATAGGATCCAACTGTACATTAAAAGGATTATTCACCACAACCAAGTGGGACTTAATCCTGACCCTCAAGGTTGGTTCAACATTCACAAATTAATCAGAGTGATACGCTACATTAATAGACAAAAACCATATGATCCTCTCAATAGATGCAGAAAAAGCATTTGACAAAGTACAGCTTCTTTTCTTAACTAAAACTCTTCATAATGTAGGGATAGAGGGAACATACCTCAACATCATAAAAACCATGTACTAAAAGGCCATAGTGAATATCATTCTCAATGGGAAAAACATTGAGAGCTTTTCACCTAAGGTCAGGAACATGGCAGGGATGTCCACTATCACCACTGTTGTTCAACATAGAACTAGAACTCCTAGCCTCAGCAATCAGACAATAAAAAGAAAATAAAATGCATCTGAATTGGCAGAGAAAAAGTCAAACTCTCAGTCTTCTTAGATGACATGATACTCTATGTGGAAAGTCCAAAAGACTTCACCCCAAAATTGCAAGAATTCATACAGAATTCAGCAACTGGCAGGATATAAAATCAATGCACAGAAATCAGTTGCATTTCTATTCAATGACAATAAGACAGAAGAAAGAGAAATTAAAGAGTGGATCTCCATTTGCAATTGCACCCCAAACCAAGGAATAAACGTAGCCAAAGAGGCAAAGGATTTCTACTCAGAAAACTATAGAACACTCATGAAGGAAATTGAGAAAGACACAAAGAAATGGAAAAACATTTCATGCTCATGGATTGGAAGAACAAATATTGTTAAAAAGTCTATGCTTCCTGGAGCAATCCATACATTCAATGCAATCTCTATCAAAATACCATCAACTTTTTTCACAGAGCTGGAACAAACAATCCTAAAATTTGTATGGAACCAGAAAAGACCTTGAATAGCCAGGGGAATGTGTAAAAAGGAAACCAAAGCTGGTGGCATCACAATACTTAACTTCAAGCTGTATTACACAGCTGTAAGCATCAAGACAGTACAGAACTGACACAAAAACAGACACATAGATCAATGGAACAGAATAAAGAACCCAGAAATGAACCCTCAACTCTATGGTCAACTAATCTTTGGCAAAGCAGGAAAGAATATCCAATGGAAAAAAAGACAATCTTTTCAACAAATTGTGCTGAGAGAATTGGACAGCCACATGCAAAAGAATGAAACTGTACATTTTCTTACACCATACACAAAAATAGACTCAAAATGGATGAAAGACCTAAATGTGAGACAGAAATCCCTCAAAATCCTAGAGGAGAACAAAGACAACAACCTCTGTGACCCTGACCACAGCAACTTCTTACTAGACATGTCTCCAAAGGCAAGGAAAACAAAGGCAAAAATGAACTATTGGGATTTCATCAAGACAAAAAGCTTTTGCACAGCAGAGGAAACAGTCAACAAAACCAAAAGAGAACCTACAGAATGGGAGAAGATATTTGCAAATGACATTTCAGATAGAGGGCTAGTATCCAATATCTATAAAGAACTTATCAAACTCAACATCCAAATAACAAATAATCCAATCAAGAAATGGGCAGAACACTGAAAAGAAATAAAATAAAATAAAGTAAAATAAAATGGGGGAAAAAATGGGCAGAAGACATTTCTCCAAAGAAGACATCCAAATGGCCAAAAGCCACATGCAAAAATGCTCAACATCACTCATCATCAGGGAAATACAAATCAAAACCACAATGAGATACTATGTCACACCAGTCAGAATGGCTAACATTAACCACTCAGGAAAAGACAGATATTGGTGAGGATGTGGAGAAAGGGAAACCCTCTTACACTATTGGTGGGAATGCAAGCTGATGCAGCCACTCTGGAAAGTAGTATGGAGGTTCCTCAAAAAGTTAAAAATGGAGCTACCCTATGACCCATCAATTGCACTATGAGGGGCTTACCCCAAAGATGCAATGGAACACCACTCAGCCATTAAAAAAAATAAAATCTTACCATTTGCCAGGATGTGGATGGAACTAGAGCGTATTATGCTAAGTGAAATAAGTGAATCAGAGAAAGACATTATATGATTATATGATCTCACTCATATGTGGAATTTAAGAAACAAAACAGGATCATAGGGGAAGAGAGGGAAAAATAAAATAAGACAAAATCAGAGAGGGAGAAAAACCATAAGAGGTTATAATCATAGGAAACAAACTGAGGATTGCTGGTGGGTCAGGGGAGGAGTGAGAATATAACAGGATGATGGACATTAAGGAGGGCACATGGTATATTGAGCACTGGGTACTATAAAAGACTGGTGATAATCACTGACCCCTACCTCTGAAACTCATAATAAATTATATGCTGATTAATTGAATTAAAAAATTAAATTCTAAAATATCCAAGTTCTTTATGTAAATTTTAACCTATTTAAACATATGTTAAGTGGCTATATGGAATGCCCATTGCATAATTCCTAGAGTGAATGCTCTCATAGGGTTAGGTGGAAAAAGTTCTGTTTTTATGGGGTCTTTTAAGTGTCTTTATTCATTTGTTTTTTTAATTTTATTTGATGTCTACATATTCATCTGCTATGGATTCCTGAGGTACTCTTGTTATCCATATGTATTATGAAATTAATAGTTAATACCTATTTTAACTTCCTATGGACCAGTCACTTGTTTTAAGCACTTTACTTCAGCACTTTGAATATATCATATCACTCTCTTCTGGCCTGCAAAATTTCTGGTGAAAAGTCAGCTGATAGCCTTATGGGGTTTCACTCATATGTAACAGTTTTATTTTCTCTTGGTGCTTTTAAGATCCTTTATCATCAATTTTTGCCATTTTAATTACTATGTAGCTTGGTGTGGAACTTCTTGGGTTGATTTTGTTGGGGGCTCTCTGTGTATCTTGGATCTGGATTTCTGTTTCCTTTTCCAGATTTGGGAAGTTTTCGGCTATTATTTCTTCAAACACATGTTCCACTCCCCTTTCTCTCTCTTCTTCTTCTTCTGGGGTCCCTATAATGCAAATGTTATTATGTTTGATGTTATTATGTTATTATGTTTGATAAATGTTATTATGTTTGAGTTCCTTTAGTCTATATTCATTTTGTATTATTTTTCTCTCTTTCCTGTTCAGCTTGATTACTTTCCATTACTCTGTTGCCCATGTCACTGATCTGTTCTTCTGTTTCATCTGTTCTACGATTTATTCCTCCAATGTATTTTTAATTTCAGTTATTGAATTCTTCATCTCCGATTGGTTCTTTTTTGCGATCTATTTCTTTGTTACTTTTTGTTAAGGGTCTCACTAAAGTCTTCCCATCTTTTCTCAGGTCTAGTGAATATCTTTATGGCTGTTAGTTTAAATTCCCAATCAGGCATATTATTTATCTCCATTTCTGTTTTGTTTAGGACTCTTGCTGTGACTTTGTCCTGTCCAGAGTACATATTATGCTGTTTCCTCATTTTGTCTAACCCTCTGTGTCTGTTTCTATGTGTTAGGAAAGTCAGCTATCTCTCCTGCTCTTGAAAGTAATGACTTTATGAAGAAGAGGTCCTGTAGTGCTCCATAGTGCATTGTCCCAGTTCACTAGAACCTGTTGCTGTTGCTTCAGGGGTGTCTCCTATGTGTATTGCATGTGCCCTGCTGTTGTGGCTGAGCCATGTTTACTTTCAGTCCAGTCATCTGCAATGTATCTCTTTGCCTCTTCAGTCTCTGTGTTGTTAGTATGCCAATCTGGGGCCACCTTGGACTTGCTGAGTCAGACCAGGTATTTGCCAGAGATGCAGTAGCACTGAATTGCAGGGTGATGCTTTCCCTGTGTTGTCCCCTGAGAAGCTTTAGGGGCCTGCAGTCAGACCAAATGTGCAATCCCAACCCACTGCTGGGGCCACAGTCTGACTAGTATGTGTGGTTATCTTCCTCTCTGCCCATGGCAGGAGTCACTTTGGAGTGGTGCTGGACCCTGCTGGGGCTGCTTTCACACTGCCAAGCTTGTGACAATGCTTTGGATGGGCTCCAGCCAAGGGTGGGTTGGAGGGGGAAGGTCTACAGGGGAAGTCAAGGCAGGGCACATAGTATTGGCAAGGTTTGCACAGGTCTTCTGTGGGAGGGGACCTCGAGTTGAGGTCTGGCTGGAGGGGAAATGTCTGCAGGAGAACATGGGAGTGTTAGGGTAGATTTGGTTCCCACAAGATTTGGTTCCATGTTTAAGCTGGGAGGCATGGAAGGAAATGGTACCGGCCAGCAACTTTGTTCCTGAAATCCCCCAATGATCCCTGCCCCTCTAGCACACTCTGTGACATAAACAAATTTCCCTCCTATGTACCTTAGGCATTTTTCAAACTGCTGCTTCTATGTTATGTTGCTGCAAGGCTGTTTGCTGTACTGTCTTTTTAAGGGCAGAGACTCAGTTTTCTACTGCCTTCCTAACTCTGAGCCTGCTGATTTTTAAAGGTCTAGGTATTATTCCTCACTAATTTTAAGATCTCACAAAATTATGCCGTTCTGGTTTTTAATGCTGAATGTTATGGGGATTTGTTTTTCCTCTGTGGGTCCACTGTACCTGGAATGCCTGGTGTGAGGGTTTGTTTTTTCTTCTTTCCAAGTCCACCGCGTCCCTCCCTCCCATAGACAGCCCTGTGGGTTTGTTTAGCTCCCCATCCCATCCTTGCCCTTCCCTCTTCCTGGGTGTGGACTACAGTTAGCTGTGGAAAGTCTGTTCTGCCAGTCTTCAGGTTATTCTCTGGGTTATTTACACGGATGTGGGTGTTATATGGTTGTATCTGTGGGATGAGGTGAACATAAGGTCCTTCTACTCTGCCATCTTCCCCAGAAATCTGTTTTAAGCATTTTAATTATATTAATCCATTTAATCCTCAAAACATCTCTTTGTGGTAGTTTCTATTACTACGATTCCCATTTTATGTGTGAGGACACCAAGACACAGAATTGCCAAGCACATACCAGTGATCTCTTACAATTTTAAAAATTACAGTATCCACATATGTAAGAAGAATAATGAAGTCTCCTTTTTCAACCTGGGGACATTAATTTTCTAGGTTCTTCAGCACTGTTTTCCAACCGAGGAAATTATTTGTTTGTTGAGCTGCATTACAACTCCTGGAACTTAGCTCCCATAAAGCAGTGGTTCAATGTTCTGCATTATTTACTTATTAATGTGGGCATTGTGTAAGGTTCATTTTCGCGTGGAAAAGGCAACATTTAGTATTTACAGTGAATTAAGCAAATTAGCAACATGCATAAAATCAAGAAATTCCCAGTTGAATTTTCTTCTCATCAAGGTATTTATACACTGTGACTCACATTGTTTTCCTTGTGGATTTTTATTTACAATAAATATGCATCTAAACATGGATGTTTGTATGATAATTATTGCTACACCTAACATTTACAGAGCAGTTTCTATGTGTTAGTTACTGTGTAAATATTTCTCATGGATTATTCCAATTAATTCTTGCGATTATCTTGGTAGGTAATTTCTTTATTCCAATTTTACAGATTAAAATAACAGTTCTGGAGGTGTAACATGTATAAGGTCTAATAAAAGGCAGAGTTGGTGGTTGAGTGTAGACATTGAACTTCAGAGACTGCCTTTTCAGTGACCATGCTCAGACTAAAACCAAGTTATGCATATGAATCCAAACATTGAATATTGGCAGTTGTTGGATGACCACCTTCTCCGTCCCCCAAAGAAATCACCTATATAACTATAGGAATGAGAGATTTCACTTTATACTAGTTTAAGTGAAAACATAATAGGTCTTATTTTTGGTCAACCACAAGGATAACTGCAACATTTTTAAAAGCTCCTGTAACTTTAAACTGTGCTGATATTTGAATTTAATTCACAAAACATTTTTAATTAATTAATTTTTTAAATTTATTTTTATTAACATGTAATGTATTATTTGCCCCCGGGGTACAGGTCTGTGAATCATCAGGCTTACACATTTTGTAACACTCACCATAGCACATACCCTCCTCAATGTCCATAAATTTCACAAAACGTTTTTTAAAAAGGATTTTATTTATTAATTTAACAGAGAGACAGCACAAGCAGGGGGAGCAGCAGGCAGAGGGAGAGGGAGAAGCAGCTCCCCTTGAAGCAGGGAGCCCCATGCCGGATTGGATCCCAGGATCACCAATCCTTGCACCCTGGGATTGTGACCTGAGCCAGAGGCAGACGCTTAACTGACTGAGCCACCAGGTGCCCACAGAAAACATTTTTAAGCATCCACCACATATGTAGCACTGTGCTTAGTGCTAGATTTACAAAGGTTTATAAGATGGACTCACAGCTTCAGGGAACTTAGAGTCCTACAGGGCTGAGAAAATCTGTCTGAAGCTTGGACACAAAATAATATGTCCTATAACAGAGTCAACAAATGCTATATGAATCTCAAGATGAGAATCATTACTTCTGCTGCATTGGAGAAGAACCTGGGACCATTTCAGAGTGGAGATATTCAGAGGGGAGTTTTAGAGCTGGGTAGTAGCATTTCTCTAGGCTGAAGGGCAAATGTGGAGGAAGAAACATGTGCAGTATAATGGAGAACAGTTCATCTGATGGCGCAGTGAATGAGGCTGGAGAGTAGATTGGGTCCTCCAGAGTGCCCTGCCAAAGAGCTTGGATTTTATTCTGTAGACAGTAAAAACTTACTTTAAGCAGGGGGTTATCACTATCAGGTGTGCGTATCAGACATACTTAGGGCAGTAAATGATGGAGCCAGAGGAAACAGTTACAGAGCTGACACAACAGACCTTTATCCAAAGCACTGAACACAGAAGGAGAGTAAGTTTGCGGGGAAATCGTTTGATTTTATATTATGGAGTCTATAGACCACCCAGGTGACAGATGTTTGGTGAGCAGTATGACGTGCAGGTGAGAGGCTGGAGCAACAGATCTGGAGAGCAGAAGAGAGCTCCTCAGCTGTCCCTTTGTGTGAGTTAGAAGTCTGGATGCCTGGGAAGCAGCGTCCCGGGGCTGCTTTGCATTGTCTAGATTACAGCTGGATTAAATTTTCAGTTCTACCCGTCACCTTTTTAGAAGAACACTGGAACATTCCCCAAGGGCAGCTAGATGATGAGGAATCTAGACCTACCTTTTCTGAGATGTACCCTTAGTCTGAAAATGCAAGGAAGATATGGTAAATGTCTTCAGCTGTTGGCAGGGCTTCTTGGAGACAAACATCTCAGCAGAAGAATGCAGCTCGAAGTCAATGGCTCCCTCTCAGTAGTAGTTTGCAGAGGGAGCTGCAGCCTAGGAAACAGTAAGTGAACTGGTCATCTGGGCTCTTGGGCAGTGGGAGAGAAGTCAAATGGAAAACAAACAAAACAAACAAAATCATTACATTTGGGTGTGGGGAAGACAGCTACCACCAGAGGGCAGCCACACCTTGAGATGCCCAGCAGGCCAAACAAAGCAGCTAGACCTGAGGTTTTGACGTGGGGTTCATGCTACAAGGGAAATGCTGCACAACATGGTCACCAGGCTTCAACACATGGTGGGGCAGGAGGCTGAGGCAGAATTTGGAGCCTACACATTCCCAGGCTGGCAGGTAATTTGATCCCCTTTACCTGGACATTGAGAATTAGCTGGTTACTTTCTCTATGTGAGAAACTGCCTTATTTCCTTTCTCTAATAAGGGAAGCTTCCCACTCCTTCCAGAACAGGGAGCACTTGATGAACTAGATTTAGGTAGTAACTGCCTTTGTATCTTAAGAAAAGGTTGTGTTCTCAGTCACTGACCACTTACGAGTTTAAGAAAATAGTAGAGAATAAAGGTAGAGGCAGAAAGGATGATGTAGCCTCACCTAACACAGAAATATTTGTGGGTTTTAGCCACAGCTAGCCTTTCTGCAGTGTGAAGAAAGCTAAGGGGGTTTTCTCTTTCAATCATCCTACAACGATCCTGCAAACTATGCTGCGTTACTTTATTGAACAGATGCGTGAACCTCAGTGCGTGTGTCTACCAAACCCAGGGGGTCACAACCAGAAATAGGAGGGCTGAGATTTGAGCCCAGATACGTTTTGATCCAAAGCCCCTGTTCTTTATTCTCAAATTTTCTACTTTGCATTCAAGATGTTTCCCAATAACAGCAGGAAGGAGGGAGGAAGAAGGTGTGAAGATACATCCAGGAAAGTATTAGGGATGTCCTGATGTCCTCCAGAGCAATGAACTCCCCGCCCCCGCCCCGGGCAGGGACACAATGGCACCATGCTCTGACCTTTTAATAGATAGAATTTGTGCCATGGCTGATATTTAGGGGCTGTCATTGTTCATCTTAATCTGTTTGGCAATTAAACCACATACTTTATCAGCCGTTTTGCAGGTGATCTTTAATGAACCTAGTCATCTCCAGGGAGGAGAAGAGGGAGGGGTCTGGAAGTCAGCGCTAAGGAATATGCTATGGAGGAAAAAATAGATTAAATCCGGCTCTTGGTTTGCCAGAGGAGGGAAGATGGAGCGGAAGCCATGCTCTGCCCTAGATGGGTTTGAAAACCCATGACCCAGTTTGAGACGGAGACAGAAAGTGTGTGTCCCTTTTGAGGACTTGAGAGGCTGAACTGCACTGGAGTCAGAAGATGACACTGGAACTCTTTGTTTTTCAATTTGAAAGCCACTCTCTAGTAATAATAATATTATAATGTATATCATAATAATTATAATATTTTATAATATAATAATAATGATTCCAACAATAATAGGCACCATCTCAAAGTTAAACACAAAGAACATATGCTTTCTTTCCACAATATTGAACTAATGGTAAAGGCGTGATGCCCTCGCCTGAAAGCAACAATTTTAAGCAGCAATAATAACAGCGAAATAAGCTGAGATTCTCCTTTCCCACCCTGTTGGGTGCCCCTGCTCGGTGCTGTTTCAGTACATCGAGCACACCAGCATATGCAGCTCTTCACTCCGGATAAATGTTTTGGAAGCTGGCGTTGCTAAGCTATGGCTAATTTCAAATGCAAAAATACACTTCTCCTGAAAAAATATGCTTGCTACAACCTTCATGCCACCTTCAACTATTTGTGTAACTCCTAAGTGGAATATGTTTGGTTTATGCAAAGCTGAGGGAAAGGAAAATGGAACAAATAACCAAAAACACATTGCTTTTTCTTCTTTCCGTGCTTTCAAACAATCCCGCATTTACTCGTAAGAGATGCTGAGCAAGGTCATCACATTTAGAGGACACCAGGTTTTCTGAGTTGATATACTGATCATCATTTCCATCACAGAATCTGAATTTTTTGCAAAGCAAGAATTTATGTATTCCTTATTTAAGTTCCATATGCATGGCTATAATTTACTTGTATTTCTATTATTTCTTTCCTAATTTTGTTAATTAGTTCACATATCACAATTATGTATGGAGGGTCTTTTCTATGTCAGGCCCAGGGGTGACCAACAGAAAGTTTGCCCTTGGACTCTCAAGCTTGAACAATAGTGCAGTTTCACTGTTCACACTTAGAAGTTTATGATATCTTCCTTGGACGCTTTCTTTTGACTCGTTACTAGTTTTCTATTCCTTCTGTAACAAATTTCAACGAAGTTCATGCCTTAAAACAACACAAACTTATTATCTTACAATCATGCAGGTCAGAAGTCTTAAAATCAAGGTGTCAGCAAAAGTGTGTTTCCATCTAGAGGTTCCAGGGGAGAATTTATTATCTTGCATTTTCTTAGTTTTTGGTCCCTCCTCCATCTTCAAAGCCAACAGCCAGTCTCCTTCTCTCTCTCTCTCTCTCACCTCTTCTGTCTTCACATCTTCTCTGACTGTCCTGCCTCCTCCTTATAGTTATGATTACAGTGGGCCCACCCAGATGATACAGGATAATCTTGTCATCTCCAGTTCCTTAACAGAGTCACATCTGCAAAGTCCTTGCGAGCATATGTGGGAACATATATACAGGTTCTGGGGATTAGGGTGTGGACTTCTATGTGTATGTGGGGGCATTAATTCACCTACCATGCTCACATAAGTACACTCTTTATGTTAAAGAGTTAAAATTTCTCTGCATACACTGTTTTGTGTATTCCTGAAGCATCTTCTTAAAAAGGAAGTGTTTTTGAAGCATTTTCCCCAAAATAACATGAACAAATTTACAACTTTGGGGTCTGTGCATGGAATTCAGCATCAATCCTCTGGACACAGAGGCAAATCTTTTAAGTAGTAGTTTATTTCTAGCCGTTGCAGGAGGAGGCTGTTCACGAGTCCAAATTTTCTCAGCACAGACTCCAAAGAGTTTAGTTTTTCTAGTAAAGGTGAAGGCTCTTTGAATTCTACTGGATGGCACTCCAGGGAATATTTTTTTGTGTTGAACACAATTAAAACTGTAATTCTGTTATTGCATATATGCATATTAAAATAGAAAATCAACTTAATATTTTGAATCTTAATGAGTTTTCCCCCAAAGGAAATCATTACTCACAGTTCACGCAGTGTGAAAACCATGAATTTTTGCCTTTGGCAGACTGGGACTTAACTGTGACTCTATTTCCATATTGAATACAAATTCATTTAAAACGTATTCATTAGCTCTGGTGCCTGGCTGGCTCAGTCAGTGGAGCATGTGACTTTTGATCTTGGGGTGGTGAGTTCGAGCCCACGTTGGGTGTAGAGATTGCTTAAAAATAAAATCTATGGAAAAATGTATTCATTCTCGTATTCCCCCTGCACTCAAGTTTATGAATGAATAAATGCGGGTTGAACAATTCTAAGGATATTGGGTCAAGGTCATATGGACTTGTGCCTGCTAGAAGGATCCTTAGACGCAAGAGAGGTTAATTAATTTATTTCATGTTGTCTAAGCTGAGAGAGAAGCCAGAGGGCCACATTCTGAGCTCAGAATTTTTAGAACTTTTCTTTCCCCAGACTCATGAAGTATTTGCTTTCTGAGACTGCTCTCTCTTAAGCTACCCGATGAGGAGGAAGAGAGAAGTGGTGCCCAGTCTTGAGTGAAAAGGAGGAGTGGATAAGAAGGCATGGGGGATTTAGGTCCATGTTTCCTAGACCCAACGCTAACCTGGTTTCATCTGAAGATGGGGACAGTGTAGCATGGACAGCTGAAGTAGGATCTTGTTCTCTTTAGAAGGTATGTTCTGCAAAGTTTTAGATGAGTTGTGAGCTAGTTGGAAGAAACAGCACACACACACACACACACACACACACACACACACACACATTTAGTTTAAGTTCATATTTTAAGTAATCAATGACACAATGTCTTACTGTGAATACAGTGGCCTAGAGTATGAATGGATGGAGTGAGGCAGAAGTTTCCTGAGCCCCAGAGTCTCTGATAGGGACCCATAACTGTTAATACTACTGTCTTTGCAAGAAAGGGGTTCATGTGCTCAAGAAAACTTGTTTTTTTGCTACAGTTAAACTTAAATCATCATTGAGGGGGAATATATCTTCCATTTGACTGAAGGTTTTCAAATATCACGACTTCCGTGTCCTTAATATGAATTCTGTGACAGCAAAGAGTAAGAGGTTTGTGTCTTCATCAGTTTACAACACATTTCATATTAGCTTATCCTTTTGGACAACATCATGAACTTAAGTTCTTTCACTGATTCACTGTTGTTAATTGGCAGCGACCTGTGTTTGTTTGTTATGATGTTCCACTTGTCATAGTTGAGCTTGAGTAGCTTTTCAAATGAACTTTTTTTTTGCCACTCACACTTCCTACTTTGTGCAATGCATTTTGGCATCTTTTGCCAGTTTGCCTTTTGGGTTACCTGTCTTTTCTCTTTCTCTCTCTCTTTTTAAGATTTTATTTGACATAAAGAGAGAGAGAGCGTACGCACAAGCGAGGGGGAGGGGCAGAGGGAGAAGCAGATTCCGGTGCTGAGCAGTGAGCCCAGGACAAGGCTCCTCCCCAGGACTGTGAGATCATGGCCTGAGCTGAAGGCAGATGCTCAACTGACTGAGCCAACTGAGCATGCCTGTCTATTTCTTATTAATTATTCTTAACTGTCTGTGGATGTCTCCAGTGGAGACTTCCAGTACTTTGCAAAATATCTAAACTGCTTAAAGTGCTCTAGAATTGCCACCCTATTACCAGACCCTGTCTTGTGTTGTCTTGTCTCCAAAGGCCTCCATCCTCCTTAGGTGAAAAGTCCAGGAGGTCTAGGCCCTCCCTTCCACTTGTCTTGGGGAAGAATTTAGCAGATATCTTTTATCAGGGATTGAATATTCTTACAAATCCCTAATCTCAACCTAGAATCTCTTTCCTGACTCTCTAGATCCTCTTTCATTTCCAGCAGAGTGGGGAGAACCTTATTCTTGACAAGGACTTGTTTGATTCTCATCCACCTCTCTCTCTTGTTGTCTCTTTCAGATTAGCAAGGTTTGTTCCAGGCACTGTGACTCTTCCTAGTGCAGGTTGTGCGGACATGCCTCTAGCTGTTGGTCACTCGTGGCTCTAGTTCTGAGTGTAAAGCTGCTTTCAACTCTGCTCTTCTCCCATATGCCTTGTACTGCTTATTTCCTGTGAAGTTGTTAAAAATCATGGGCAGTCTCATCCTTCTCAACTCCCCTTTCATTAATACTAACATTTTACTAAATTTGCTGATTTCACATATTCTTGCTGATTAACCTAATAGTCATACTCTTCTAATAGAGTCTACTTCCCCTCTGTAAAACTCTAAAATGACCCAAAAGTGAAAGGGGAAAGGACTTCCTCTGATACATAGCCTTGTCATCAGCCATTCACTTTATGTCACTGACTTCAATCCAATAAGTGTTTCTCTTCTCCTAAATAAAATCCAGTTCAAAATATAATAGTTATTTAAGACTTTGGGATCATTCTTGAAATGATAAAGTTCTCTGTGTTCATCCACTGAGTCAAATACTTTTGGCCAAATTCCTATTCATTTGTTTCAAGCAGAAGTTTAAAAGAGATATGAATACACCATAATCAATGAAAATATTTAAGGAAACTGTGAAATTTCTGGCCACCATCTGTATTTTGTACAAACCACTATATAGCAAGGCCAAACTTTTCTTTAGGGGAAAGCTTAGGTCCTCCTTTATTGTAGAATGTAATTTACAGTTAAAATTTTTTTATTGGAAAGTCTCCTGGGCCACTCTTGTAGGAAAGATAAATAGAAACAGATTTTTCCTTAAATTAAAACTACCCATGTGACATCAAAACTTTGACATTTATTTAACTTTCCTTGTTTTGTAGTCCCCTCCTACTCCCCCTTTCTCTAACTTAGCCTTTCTCCAGCAAATTCAGTTAGTACTCTGCACGTACCTTTCTACAGCCATCCAATTTTTGCCTGGAATGTTGCCTACTGACAGTCTAAGAGAGTCTTGAGAGAGTCCTCAGAGCTTCCCTTAATTCCCTTGCATTTCCAGCTCTCTTTCAAGATCCTCAAGTGTCCTCTCTGTCTTAGCTAACCAGGGTAGGAAAAGCCAGGACATAGGAATTTGGGTTGACCTGTCTTCATGGGTCACTGGGTCAAACTTTCAGAGGTGCAGAAAGAAGGATGAAGCCCTTTGGTATAGCTCTTTCTTTGGAAACAACTACCCAACGTTTTCCTTCTCTGGCTTATTGAGTCTCCACTTGAACATATTTACCTCATGGTTTTCTTCTTCGTTTTCCCTGTGCTCAGACCCATCACCCCCCACCCAATATCTGAAAATGTCTTCACTTAATCTCACATCTGACAAATATCAAAGGCCTTTCAGTGGTTTAGTTAAAAACAGAAGCAGATCTACAATCTTAGAATACTTTCCCTTGTCTCTTGATTCCAAAAAAGATTGAAAGGGTGCAAAGCATCCAGTGACAGTGACCCAAGAGTCTTAGTTTTGGAAAAGCAATTCTTCTTTGTTCCTGTTATACTTGAGGCTTACATAAAGTATCTCAAAAGAACACAAACATTCCATGATATTTAGTTCAAAGACATATTTACAAACATTGGTCTTTCTAGTGTCCTGAGACAAATAAACAGAAATGTAATCTCACCTGGAAAGAAAAAGCAGAGACAGTAACTGTGAATGCCACAATAATTTCTGTGTCTTGTTTTCCAGCTTTTTGGATAGTCCATTTTCTTATAGTTGGTTTCCTAATTCTTACTAGATGTCTTTTCACTTGATTGATTCTGAGACTGAGTTTAGTCTTATAACAATGGCCAACAGGCACTTAACATACATTTCCCTATGTTCCCTTGGAGACTTCAATAGATAGGCATATTATCTCTTAATTGGATATAGTAGCTCACATTTATTGAATGTTATCTATGTGCCAGGCTGGGGAGTGAGTGCTCCAGAAGTGCTATCTCAGGAAGTAACTTAACCACCTCTACCCAGGTATGATATGATAGAGCCAAGACTAAGCCCAGGTGAGCTTGGTGCTTGAACACTAGCTCTTAAACACTGTTCTCCACTGGATACATTTTACCATAAATGATCTACTGTAACTTCCTTAAGAGGAAGTACTTTGCCTCATGGAGAATCCTTGCTTTGAATGCTTCATGTCTTGACCCTCTGCTTACAGTAGCACTTGGTATATCATGTTCCACCTCCACTGTGGCTGCCACATCCTCAGCAGACACCCTCTCTATGTGTCAGAGGGGGTCCCAGCAGTTACATTGGCCTGGTCATGATTTATATTTATCACTGTTTTAAGATGTAGTCTCATGGCACTGCTTGATTTTTCACATAATAGAAGCCTCTGAAGTATTTGCTGGATGAAAAATACTTCAGCTTAATCCAAAAAGCAAATAATTTCTAGAAATAGAATCACAGTATTTTTTTAGCCTCTCATTACTGTTCAGTTCACCTGTCTGCTTTGCTTCACTGATTACTAAAAGAAGAAGACAGAAAAGGCAGCTTTTTTTTTTCTTTGAAATTGAAAGAAATGCAGAAAAACAAAAACAAGATAAATGGAGGCTTACTCAATAGTTACACAGACCCTTATCCATACAGGGTGGAAGATGTGATTGACAACAGAAATATTAGTGAGCTATAGAAACAGGAAACTCACATGCATTCTAGAAAGAAAAAAAAAATGAAATGAGAGAGAGAGAAAAACTAGGAAATAGAAAAGCAGCAACACAGGGAAGAAAAATGATCATGTCAGAAATAGAGAGAGCTAAAATGAACAGTTAATGAAAGAATTTCTAAGGGAAGGACTGAAACATCACACAAGGAAAGATAAATAACATCAAGGGCTCCTACTCACGGCAAATCAGACTGAGATGCCTGGGTCCTTTTGTTTGGATGTTATGCTGGAGCATAAGACTGGGTACTAACCCTCATTTTAGACCCCACTAAAGTATATTAGGGTTGGCTTACAGTATCAGGGATGCTTTAAAGCAATACTGTTAGATCTTTCCATTTTTCCCTAAAACCTCATTATAGGCCCTAAAGAATGTTTTTAGACAATATATTTTATATCAAAGACTGACCCAGAGAGAAATATAAATAGCCACAAAAAAGTGCAAAAGAAAATTTAATTATTTTTCTCTATAAAACTATGGAATTTTCTGCAAATATAACCTTCAAATAAGTAGATACCATAGCCATGTTTCCATTTTCAGAAAAAGATACATGTAATGCACATGCAGATAGAAGCATGCACATGCACACACACACACACACACCCATACTTCATTGCTCTTATTGACCCTAGAGAAGAAAAATGGGGCAGAAAGAGAAGAAAAGAGAAATGGGAAAATGTAAAACAGATGGAAGTGAAACAGATACAAACAGTCTGAAAGACCCATTGTCTTTCTACTGAAAACTTGCCATATTCTGGCTCATTCCCATACCTCTAGTTTTACACCCTCCAAGACACCATCTACACTAATGTTAGTATCATTTTCGTACACAAATCTGATTCCATAATTTTCTTGTCTCATTAATTTCAATGACTCCTTATAGTTTCTTGAATAAAGGCAAAATTCCTTAGCTTGACATTTCTGAAAACCTGCTTTTCTCTTTTTCCCCCTTTTTTCTTTTTCTCTTTTCTTTTTTTAACTATCACTACATTCTACCATCCAGCTACAATGGGAGTAGTACATAGCTACTTTCCATTTCTTTCAAGCATGCTATACTTCTGTGCATACTATTCTTATTTTTTTTTCTTTAACTGAGTTATGCATGAACGTAAAGAGCGAAACGCTTCACTTATTGAGGCCAAAGTTTTCTGCCTCTTTCCCTGCTCCCACTCCAGAGACAACCCAATTTTATCTATTTTTTTTTTTTAATTTTAACATATAATGTATTATTGGTTTCAGGGGTACAGGTCTGTGATTCTCATATCTGTTTATTAATTGCTTTGGTGTTGATCTTAGTTTCTCAATAAAATGTTTATATTGTAGCATCTTGATTTTTTTTTTCTAGCCTTGTTATTAGCTGATCTTTCCCTTTACCTAAGAATTTAGATGTTTTTAGTTTCCCTTTGCTATCCCCACCACACATGGATGCTCTTCCTATCCCCTTGCCAATATTACCATGTAGGAACTTTTATAAGATATTATTCAGTATTTACATTATTATGGTGGTGTAAACACAATTCACAGGTGAACCAGTACACAAACTATAATTGGTTTTCCCTTTGGAACATCTTTTTATTTTACTGGGAGCTAATCATTGTCATGATTTTTATGTACTCATCAGTGGTAAACTCTTTACTGATTTTCTGAATGTCTTCTGAGAACATTTCGTTATCTCACATATGCTATCCATTTCATCTTCTTGCATAGGAGCCTCTTCTAACCTGATCTGGTTGCCCTGTATATTTGAAGCTCAGATGTCATGCTGGACTTTCCCTTCACACATATTCAAGGATTCCCTCTACTTCTATTCTATGTTTGATTTCCTGTTTCCTGTTATCCCATGTCTACCTTTTTCTTGGTTTATGTCTTCATCTTGGTGGAGCACATCCTTTCATAACTTCCTATGAATATATACCTGGGAAGTAATTTTTTGAGACTTTGTATGTTTGAAATTATTTTTCTTATATCTCTTCCTGTTTCATAATGCATGTTTAGAAATTTATAGAACTCTAGGTTGGAAAGAATTTCTCTTCTTAATTTTGGATGAACTTATACAGTTAAACACACCTGGGAGAAGACACAAAATCAAACTGACTAGTCTCACTTAACATTCATGGCCATGAACCTCAAATGACCAGAGAATCACACTGTAGTTCCAAAATCCATTTATTCTCCCACTCTCCTGAATGCTTATTCCACACCCCTTCTTTTACCTCCCTTCTCTCTCCAGCTGATGGCCTACTGACAGCTCCTCTGAGAAAACTGAAACAATCAGCAGAAATACCAATTTCTCACAACTATGCCTACCCACCTACTGAGTACCCAACTACAGGGCCTTCCTGCCTTGTCCCACACGTAGACTGATAAGCCATTTGTGCTCTGGTCTAAAGACTTTCCCTTCACTTGTGCACTAGATCCAATTTTCTCTACCATAATCAAGAATATCTTTAAAGAATTTCCCCCATCCACTACATAATCAAATTCCCTCTCAATAATTTTGTCTTGTCAGCATAGAAACATGTTATTTCTCTTATTTTGAAAAAAAAGAGAAAGAAATTTTCTCTTGATCCCATTGCTAATTTGAGCTCTACTCTTGTTGCTCTCCTTTAGAGCTAAACTAGAAAGATTCCCTACGTACACTGTCTTCTATTTCTCTCCTCACATCATTATATGATCCCCTTTCCAATTAGGCTTTATCCTTTACCCACACCTTAAAGTTCCTTTTTTTCAATATAAATTATAATCTCCGTGTTGCTAAATCCACTTGTCAATCCTCAGGTCTCGTCTTTCTCATCTTACTTGACGCATCACTCCTTCTTCCTTGATGGTATGTTTTCTCTTGTTTTCAAAGACACCACATGCTCTTGATTTTCTTCATTCAATCAAATACAGTAGCTTCAATCTCCTTTGTGATTTTTAACCTTTTGTTCAACCTCTTGATGTTGAGGTCCATCTTCTTTTCTTCTCTAGTTACACTTTTCCAACTCAGTTAGTGACAACTCTGACTTTTCTGTGGATTCGGCTAAAAGCTTTGGTTTCAATCTTGACCCTTTTCCTTGTATAATCCATATCAAATATAACCAGGAATATCATCAACCATCCTTTAAGATAGACACAAAATGTGAATATTACTCAACACCTCATTGCCACTACCTGCTCTGAGACACAATCATCTCTAGCCTAGATTATGAGAAGTCTTCTAATTGGTCTTCTTGATTCTTGCTGTTCTTTGAGTTGTATTATATTCTAAACACAGTGTAGAATTAATAATGAAAGTCAAATCATGTTACTCTTTCACTCAAAATGGTTACCATTTCATTTATATAAACCCCTGAGCCCTTAGGAGGCTCAATAGGAACTTTGTACCACCCCTACCATTGTTACACACTGGCACTCCACTAGCCCCCACTTTAGTCTTGGCACTGGATGCTTTCTGTATCTCACATGCTTTCACTGCATCTCCTTCAAAACCTTGTTAAAATGTCACTTTCACAGTGAAGTCGACCATTGCCATCTGACTTCCTGTTGCTCTCAGTCTATCTCCCCATCATGGCAAGTACCCCTGAATGCCACTATATAACTCTTTTGTTGTTCTTGTTGTGACATTCATCCCTTCTAAGATATAATATAAACATTGTTTTATTAAGGCTGTTGTGTGTCTTCTGCCTGTTATAATATTAGCTCCATGAGCATAGGATTCTTCAGATGTTTATCACAAATGTGTTCCAAACTCATACAATGATGTTTGGTACATATTGAGGGTCAATATATATTTTTTGTTTCTTAAATGAAGGTACTGTTCCACTGCCTTCCATTTCTAGTATTGATACTCAGTCAAAAGCCATTCTGATTCTCAATGGTATAAAAAGATGGAGACTGGAGATAGGAGAATGGCTGACCTCAGGTTCAAGTAATAAGGGGTGCATTGATTATAGAGTATTTAAAAACAGAAATATAAAAACCTACAAGTTAGCCTTTTAAAAAAAATTGGCACTATAAAAAGACAATTCTAAA
Source organism: Martes martes (assembly GCF_963455335.1). Lineage (NCBI taxonomy): Eukaryota > Metazoa > Chordata > Mammalia > Carnivora > Mustelidae > Martes > Martes martes. The sequence continues at coordinate 75,848,902 of NC_137896.1, read as the reverse complement.
CAACATTGGTTAAAATAATTTCCTTCCTTCCAGGATGGATCGTTTTCATTGCTGTTTCTCCTCACCCTTGGTACACCCTTGATGGTTCTTGATTAGTTTTATTTCTTGCTTTTTATTTTTTGTGGTTTGTTTGTTTTTAGCTCTGTACTTTTAAGGACTGTTTTAAAAAAAATTTTTATTATGAAACAAGACGAAACCAGAGAGGGAGACAAACCATAAGAGACTCTGAATCTCAATACTCAAACTAAGGGTTACTGGAGGGGAGGTTGGGTGGAAGAGATGGGGTGGCTGGGTGATGGACATTGGGAACGGTATGTGCTATGATGAGTACTGTGAATTGTGTAAGGCTGATAAATCACAGACCTGTACCACTGAAGGAAGTAATACATTATATGTTAATTTAAAAATGTAGGAAAAAAAGATTTTTATTCATTTATTTTAGGGGGATGGAAGGGCAAAGAGAAAGTCTTCAAGCAGAGTCTCTGCTGAGCACAGAGCCGGATGCTAGACTTGATCTCACCACCCATGAGATCATGACCTGAGCTGAAACAAAGAGTTGGACGTTTAACCCACTGAACCACTCAGGCTCCCCCTTTTAAGGACTTCTAGAACTTCATCATGTTGTGTTTGATCTGAATCTATTTTCAACAATTAGGTTAGGATGACACTTCAGATTTTCAATTTCTTGACCTTCAAGTTCTGGAGATTTTTAAAAAATTATCTCCTTGATAATTTCCCTTCCTCCATATTTTCCTATTCTCTCTTATATGAACTCTTATTTTTCAAGTATTGGATCTCTTGGTTGATCTCTCCAAATTTTTTTTATCATTTCTCTTCTACTTCTTTTTTTTTCAGTTTTCCTTTTGGTCTACTTTCTGTGAGATTTCTTAACATTTACCTGCCAACCCTGCTATTTTGTTATTATGCCATCATATTTAAAATGATATTTTTAAGAGCTTTTTCTCCCCCTCTGTATTATCCTCTTCTAAGTTTGTGGTTGCAATTAATTCTCTCTTCCCTTTGGTGATATTAATGATAAGTTTCAGTTTTTAATTTTTAAAAATTAATTTCTTTTTTCCCAAGTGTTCCTTCTGAAGAGGTTCTGTTTTTACAAGGCTGCCTTTATTTTCTTTTTCTATTTCATTTTTTGATCTTCATATTTCTTTGGAAATCCACTAATCCTTGGCTGGCTACATGTGTTTTAGATTTATGGGGCTAAACATTGTGGTTAATAGTTCTGAACATGTTTATCACTCAAGAAAAATATCCTCTTCCATTTAAGTAGGAAACCTCAACACCTCCATCGTGAGGTCATTCCATTTGAGCCATGTTCTCTAAGACCCTGAATCTCTATTTTGGTTAGTTGCCAATATTCTTGTAACAAAGTGAAAAAACAGGGCTGAGAACCTCAGCAACCATTATGCACATTTTTTTTTTTTAATTCCTCTGTTTTAAGTACACTACACCCACTCTCAATTTGGTCTGTTCATCTCCCAGCCCAGAAAATCTCTGTCTTATCTATTTCAGCAAATAAAACATCCTTCTTGCAACATTTGGGGAATAGCTTGCAGAGCGGAGAAGAAGATACAAGAATTTGTTCATTAAATAGACTGTAAACAAATCCTCATTTATGTCAGCCTCTCCATTTTTGTCCTTTGTCCTTCAGGCAGCCCAGACAGGGAAAAATACCACAAACGAGGTTTACTTTGCTCTCTCAGGTTTGAGAGAGAAAACTGGGATCTGGGTTGCCACTTCCTCCAGACCAAGACCTTGGCACACTAACAAGAGTGTGCAGCAAGGGCAAGAAAATGGACTGCATATTCATAACTTTCTGAAGGTTGCTTTTCCTTGATTTGCCATTTGCTTTATTGCTGTAAGCCTTTGATTGTTTCCCGGAGCTTCTGTGTAGTTAATTCAGCCAACTTCTTGTTGTTTCTGTAGTGCAACAGGAACTTGGAGCTTCCTGGTTCACCATTTTGCTGATGTTCTGCAAATTCAACTCTCTGTCCATTATAATAGTTTTCAAATCTCTTACCAAAATATTTTTTTTAATTTCTTGTATCTATTTACTGTAATTATTTTAATGTCAGAGTCTAATGAGTCATTTTTTTAAAAAAGATTTATTTACCCATTTTAGAGAGGGAGAGAGAGAGAATGTGATGGGAAGGGGCAGAGAGAGAGGGAGAGAGAGAGAATATTAAGCAGACTCCCTATTGAGCACAGAGCCTGACAAAGGGCTCGATTTCACAACCCTGGGATCATGACCTCAGCAGAAATTAAGAGTTGGACCCTTAACTGACTGTGCCACCCAGGAGCCCCTGAGTCTAATGAATCATTATGTATGGCTCCTGTAGTCTTTCTCCACTATCTTTTTTTTCCTCTTGATACCTATCAAAACTTGTCTCCCTAAAAAATTGGATTCTAGATTGTATATAAAATGTGTCAATATAATTTGAATCCTAGACTGCTATATTTATTCATTGAGGATTTTAACTTTCTTTGCTTTTCTTCTGACAGGCACCTAAACTAGAGACAAATCTAATCAAGAATCAAGATAATAATGAGGGTTTTATGAGGTTTATTCTATTTCCTTGCAGGTAGGGTGAAGAACTTCGGGGGTCCCACTAAAAGCCTAAAATATTTGTGAGTGATCTATTTTTGTTTTTAGCAGCCCTGGAACTGCAGTTTTTGTGTCTCTAGCCCCAAGAGGCCTGAAAGTGCTTAATTTCTCACCCTCTTCAGCAGCCATTGTGATAATTTGTGAAACAAAAAACCCCAAAACATACAGGGCCCATCTCTCCAGGTTTCCTGTCTCTGGGATCATGTCCTTGAAAATTGTATTTGATATCTTCAGAAACACATTTTTACTTTATTTTATTTGTAAAAAAATTTTCTATCTTTTCTAGTTTTTCTCAGTGGGAAGATTGGACCTTCATAGCAGATAAGAAGCTAATCTGTGACTGTCTGAAGCAGGACCCTTGATTTTTGAAAGCTTTGGAAAATTGGATTAGAAAGGTCATTTAGCTAGTCACAAGAATCTCCAGAATATACAGAATTCCTAAAGTCCTAGATTGTTTTGAAAATTTTAAAATAAGTCACTTGTATTTTTATAATGAAATCCTATCCATAAGGATTCTGAAATCTGACTAATGAAAAAATCTCCATAACAGAGCCAGTTGAGTCACAGAATAATTATTAATATTGAGCTTTTTCACTGTAAAAATTATCCCAGTATGGCTAAAAAAAGTATGTGGTCATCTTATAAATAAATAAACCGATTTCACTTAATAACTTTATACTGCCTGAAATGGAAATATTTAATTATGAGTATACAGATATATTTTGAAATAAGTGTTTTTAATTTATGGGTAGCAAATACATCACTTTTTTTGCTTATGATGAAGTGTGTATCTATTCATCTTTCAATGTTTTTCTAGCTACCTTCAATCACAAGGAAAACTAGTAAGTGTAAGTTTTCATAGCCCTTTTAAACAAGATATAAATAACATTATATACTTATAATAAGTAAGCGAAATGTTTAGTTTTTATGTCGTGTGTGTGTGTACAACCAAGATGTTGGGGTAAAGTGTCACAGGTAATTATGTTATAATATGATTTTACTGAATTAAGTTTTATTTGGGGGCATAGATTTATCTTGTATTACATTTTATTAGAATTCAACCATTTCCTAAAATAGAACAAAAAGCATATGTGGACAAATTCTATGAAGAGCTGTGTAAATAAAGATGGATCCGTTTCCCAAAAATCATAAATACTTCATAAGCCAAATGGGTCAAGTGATTGGTATTTCTTGCAGGGTAAAATAGTTCAGTTCAAGCTTTTTTAATGCACTTGAAAAAAATTTGCATTCTAAGTCAGTGCCTCTCAATCCTGGTTTTACATCAGGAATCTGCAAATGTGTGTGTGTGTGTGTATCAGACTCTGTAGGTGTGCTACTGAGGCATGTGTAGTTTTTAAAGTTTACGGTTTTTGACCAATGTGCATCCAGAGATGGAAGCCTCTGTTGCACGAGTCCATCAGGTTCAACTCCTCTATTGAGGAAAGTGGACACAGGTGAGAAACCACGTTTGGGTCAAATGTACCTTCCTCTCTGAATACAGAGATTGGTCCAGTAGATAAGGGGATCATCTAACATCTATATCACTAAAACCAGGTGCCCAAGAGAAGTAGTCTAATTTGAGAACTCCCAAGAAGAGAAATCTCTCTTTAGGAAATATGAAGGTAAACTTACAAGAATACATACATATATATAAATACACAGAGGTAGAAAGTTGAATCTAGCTCAGTGACCAGAAAAGCAGAATACAACAGGAGAAGCAAAACTTCAAAGAGAGGAGTTGGAAAGAAAGATATATGAGCAGTCTTAGCCATAATTCAGAAAGCATCAAATACCCACATCTCATTGGACGACGTGATAACCACATCTCCAGATCTGCACTTGGGTCAGGAAAGTTGCAGTTTTAACAAGGAAAGAAGTAGTTGTTATTCTAGGTCTTTATAAAACCTGTGTGAAGCTCCTTGACTAGCTTGGTGCATATATATATATTTTTATCCTTCTGTATTTTTATGTGACCTTAAATAACCTGGGTATATCTCTATTTTTGCAACTTGCATGACACTAATTAACAGAGTTATGAATGAATATGTCTTTAAAATTAGAAAAAGAGTGTTATGTGGGAAGAGCAAGAGGCAGCAGATGTGAAAATACCAAAAGGAAGCAATATTTAAATGAGATATTTTACATTTTGTAGAGAATCTGTCTTAATTTAGCATAGAAAAATTTCATATTGCTTTGTAATAAATCACTGGGTCATAATTTTAATAGACAAAATATGACAATTCTGCCTCAAAAATATGTCCTCAATGTCACTGCTATTTTCCACTTACTCTTTGCCATCCTGGTACAGATTACATAGTCAATTGCAGCCGACTTCTAGCTAATCTTATGCTTCCTCTCTTTCCCCCACAGTCTATTGTCCCTATGAGAATAAGAGTGATGCTTTGAATTTACTTATCAGATTATATTACTCCCAGATGTAATACCTTTTTAGGTGCTTGATGTTCACCTTGGAACAACCTACAGAGTTCTGGCCATAGTCTGAAATGTACTCCCTAAACCAGCACCTGTCTTCCTTTATGAACTGAACTCATACAATTATCCCCTTCTTCTTTACATTCCAGCCTTACTGATTGTTCTTTCTATTTCTTTAAGTAAGCTCTACACTGAACATGGGCCTTGAATTCATGACCCTGAGATCAAGAGTCACATGCTCTACTAACTGAGCCAGCCAGGAACCTCTGTTCTTTCTATTTTTAGCATATGCCAACCTGACTACTGCCTTAAAGGCTTTGCTTCAGCTTTTCTATCCTCCTGCATTATTCTTTCTTTACATCATAGCATGGCTGGTTTCTTCTCATCATTCCATCTCCCTGGAGAAACCTTCCTGACCATGACAGTTTGACAATTAAGGTGCCATCCATCCCTTCTGTCCCATTACTCTTGTTGTGTATTCATAGTGTTTATTACTATTTGAATTTATTGCACTTATTTTTTATGTGTTTATGTATTTTTCCTCCTCTAGAATATATACTTTAATTGAGTAGGAACCTTGTCTATCTTCTTCACTGATATAATCACTTATCTAGAATTATAACCACATAATTGAAGTTTAATGAAGGTTTCTAAAATGAAAAATATGTCAGATATTAGTTTTCTTATATTTGTGTCTGGAATTTCTAGTATAGCTTTGTTGTCTCCCCTGTATTTCTAATTACACTCTCTTTTTTTGTTTATAGAAAACACATTTGCCCTCTTCATGACTCTAAGATATTCTAGTATATTGAAAAATGTAATTTATTGTGTGCAAGCTCTTTCTAAAGTTTCTTTCCCACAGAACACTCTATTTTAAATTGGATATATTGCTTTCTAGGTTGATGTACAGATGTTGACTTGGAACATTTTTTTCATTATTGTCCTGGGTTTAAGTCACTGCTTCTTATTTTCCAAACTTTTTTATTTTGTAGATTACTATTCTTCTTTTAAAAACAGAGTCTCAAACAAATACTATAAAATTTTATTTACTTATTCACATGATTGGGAAGTATAATTGAAATTGGAAATCAAGTAAACAACCTATTCATAATAATATTGCCTGTCAGAAAAGTTCAGTCCCATTTGTATTAAGGAGAACTTTTCGTGATAGCTTTAACAATCTGCTCAATACTTTCCCTTCTATTTTCATAAGATTATTCATTCACTAAATGCTATGGCAGTGTTCTTCATAATTAACAAGCTCTTCTTTGGGAAAACACATGTTCTTTGCCCGGGCCCCCAGAGTCCTATAGGTACTGTTTTTTGCCGAGTTCTTTGAATTTGGCAAATGTGAATCCAACTCTGAAACTCTAAAATTGCAGTTCTATCTAGCTTTTAACCTGTAGTAAATCTCCATGCTCAATGCTTCTATTCCTTTCTGTACTTCTTCACCACTGTCAGAATTTTGTGCTTTTATTGTAATTACTTATTCTGCATCACCATCTAAAAATCTCCCTCAAAATTTAAGTTCTATAAGGGCAGGTACTGGGTCAGTTGTACTATCTTCAGCGCTGAACATAGGCTTCTGGAACATAGTAAACGTACACACAAAATATCTACTAAATGATTGGAAGTGCAATGGATCGATAGGTAAACTCTTGCGGTTTTTCTATTTTGGTATTTATGACTTAAACCAGCATCTCAGAGACATCTTCCTGGTGAGATATTTAACAGTTTAAAGAAAATGTTAGCTATGGACAAAGTGTAAATCCAAAGGTAAGAATTCAGTAATTATTAAAAGCAGCATTAAGCCCATTACTGCTAAAGCAGAAAATAATTATCTTCTGATGCCTACAATATCACTAATGTGAAAATGTGGAGAGTGCTAAAGCATACAGAAAAATTCATAGAAATATAATTTACTAGTAATCCTGTTACTATTTTATATGAGGACTTGTATTATAACCTATTTAGCTCCAAGAGGATGCATTCAGGGCATGTTCTTCTGAATCAAAGTTCACCTAACAGGGAGCCCAAACCTCCTGTATAACATATTTTCTGTAGGTGGTATTAATGAGGATGGTCTTCTCTTCCACTTCCCATTCTTCCATATGGAAGGCCGTTCATAGATAGGTTTTTGTAAGGTAGTTTCTGGTCTCCAATGAGCACTCAGCATAAGAGACATTTTCAAGAGGATCATTTCATCTTTAGCTGCTTATAGGAGGCCCCTAATGAGTTAGCTGACTCAAAGAATTGGGAAAACAAACTTACCTTGCCAGCAAATGGGATCAGATCTGTCCACAATACCAAATTGCCCCACATGCTGCCGCACCTGCTACAGTAAAAGAAGATATAATATAATTGCAGTTGGGAGGAGATGCCCAACCAGGGACTGCAGCCAGAGCTTCAACAGCTGTTGGTAATGGAAATCTGTCATCTTCTATCTGTGCTCAGTGCTTGGAGACAGTTACACAAATGACATTCTCTTTGGCTGTCTCATAGAATTAGCAGAGCTTTCCTTTGGAAACTTTACCAACATGTCTCTATAAGGGGGCATATTGAGGAAGTTCAATAAAACTGCTATAATGCTAGGAAGCTTCTAAAAAGTAATTGATAGTTTGGTTTTTCAGTAACCAGTTAAGAACTAGTCTGCAATATGCAATACTAAGTTTTAATTCAGCTTTTCATATGCTTATATCAAATTCCCGTCACTAGCTCACAATCAACTTCAAGGTAGGGTGTGTCTGATCCATCTATGTGTCCACCTACAGCATCTGGCCTTTCAAGTAGTGTATGCTCAATAGATATATGTTAATTAGATTTTTGGCATAAATAGAATGTACACTACAATATTCATTTATGTAATTATAACACCCATTTTTGTTTTTGTTTTTGTTTTTGTTTTTGTTTTTGTTTAAGGCATGCAATCTGATTGTCAGTATATCTGATACCAAACTTTATGTAAAATTGATCCCTTCCCACGGTTAGAATGCAATAGTATATTTGTAAAGAGGAACCACATGATTTGCTAAATTTGACTATTAAGCTAATATCTAAAATCAGGAGATGTCATTTTAAGGGATATTTTAAATAAATGCTATGGCCCCGATCCAGCTGCCTGAGAACATAGTTATAATACACTGATGAAAGAATTTAATTATGGGGGCGCCTGGGTGGCTCAGTGGGTTAAAGCCGCTGCCTTTGGCTCAGGTCATGATCCCAGCGTCCTGGGATCGAGCCCCGCATCGGGCTCTCTGCTCAGCAGGGAGCCTGCTTCCTCCCTTCTCTCTCTGCCTGCCTCTCTGCCTACTTGTGATCTGTCTGTCAAATAAATAAATAAAATCTTAAAAAAAAAGAATTTAATTATGCCAAATCTATAATATGTTTCATTTTCCATTTCCCATATAAGCAGGTGAGTTTTAAGATAGAATACAAAGTCATTAAAAGTCACATAGTGGAAATAGATCTCAGTCATCCCCTCCACCACTGCTGGATAGGATTCTGATAGATTTCTTTGCTGTACTTGTCTTGCTAGCTTATGGCAGGTCTGTCACTACACATCTAGGTTTCTTACCTAATGCTGTTAGCAAATAATCTTTTCTCTAGCAAGAAAATAAATCAAGCATTTATCTGTGATATGATGGGAGACATTTGTATCTGAACTGTCCACCAATAGCAGAAAAATCACATACACCAAGCACATCCTAATTCTCCTGTTAACAGAAAAATAATATAATAAATACCAGACTTTTCAAAAGGCAGGAAACTTGTTCACTCTGAATAAATTAAAGACACCTGAAGTGTAGAAAAGGTTAGTTGGAGAAATGCCTAGATTAGATTTCTCTTTTTCTTTCCTTGATTTGAAATAAATCATCATCCACAGGGTTTTTTATTTGTTCTGAGATCAAGCATTAACTGGATGCCAACCTTTCAAAAGATCACCACTCCTCAGTTGTCTCATGTCTAGGAAGATTTTAGGGATTCAGAACAGCAGCTGCAATGAGAGCTCAACAAGTACTCAATCTTCAAAATAAATGGATTTTCTTTGTTCTTCAGTTCTTCTTGCAAAGTGCTCTGGTCCCTTGCCCACTGCTTGTCTCTGGCGCTGTGGTACCATCGACGTCTGCTCTGTCACTGGTCACCACAGTAGGTAAATGCTCCTATGCACATGACCTTCTACCTTGGTGTCGAGCATGGCCCTAAATATTTAATTTAAAATATTCAAACAGCCTTTCCTCCTATAGAATGTAAATTCTTTGATATTGGGACTTGTTTTATTTATCCTTGTATCTCCAGCATTTCAAATAGTTCCTGGGATGGAATAGGTGCTCAAAAATAGTTATTGAATAAGTCGATTTATACATGCATGAATGAATGGATAAATGGATGGCTGGATGATTTCTGTTAAGTTGGAGTGAAGATAGCTGTAATATTGTGGATATTCGAAAAAAGGATGTGACTTAGGAATACAGGTATCTGTTCAGGCAATTAAGCTTTTTGTTTGGGTTCTCCGCAGCAAGTCTAGGAATACTTAAATTGCCTTTACCCTATCTCAAAAAGATATCAAAAGCAGGAGAAAAAGACTTTGTCCTTAGAATTTAAAAAAACCTGATTTTTTGGGTGTGTGTGTTTCTTCAACCATTTTAAGCTTCTGAAGGACAAAGAGTTTGGTGTGTGTATAGGATGCGATGGGCAAACTGGATAAAATATTCAGCCTTGAGTTGTAGAAAGAAATTTTATGATTTTATTAATATTTAAATTTGTGAGTTTCATAGATGACTTTGGAAGTATATTCCAAATTAATTTATTTTGAATTATAGTGGTGGAACTTACAGTTTAAAAAAGGAACCAAAAATGATGGGAGTAAATTTCTAGGAAACATCTAAATTGTTCAGGTCCTCATTTCATTTATACACAAAATATAACCTGCCAGCAATGAAAAGATTCCAGTGACTGATATCAAACCACCAGACTGACTATTTAGATCCCGTTTATACAATGGCTCTTTTGTGACTTGGTTCACCCAGTCTTAACTTCCTACAGGGCTTTGTCCTAACCCTGCCTTCTTTGACTAGGTGACACTGACTACTACTTACTGGGTGAGGTTGCTGAGGTTTTGATTAATTTTCCACAATACTAAATGTAAAACAACAGTTAAGTCTTCACATTTAGAGGCACTTTAAGTAAATTGAACATGCAATTGATTAGATCTATGATCTAAGTACACTTACCATCCCTTGCTTTTCTATTTCTTTTTAATCCTTAACAGATGGTACAGAATTCATTATGGCTCAGCCAGAATTATAGAGAATTTTTCCTTGTCACCAGAACAACATGCTTAATTCCTTAGAGAGTGAGTTAACTTTTGAAGTCTCTTAGAAAAGACCTAACTTTGAAGAAGGTGGTCATCAAAAGATGCACCTAAGCTTATTCAACATTTCCTTCTCATTCTGCCAATCTAGAGGCAAGGAATAAATAAATTAAAAGTTCTGTTAGCCAACAGTGATTTATTGAGCATCTATAATGTGCTTGGCACTGTGCTAAAGCATAGATATATTAAAAAAGAAATAACAAGTTTTTCCGTGAGATACAAATATACTAACATATACTTAAAATATAGAGGGTGCCTGGGTGACTCAGTTAAGTGACCATCTCTGAACTTCAGCTCAGTTCATGACCTCATGGTCCCAGCACTCAGTCCCAAGTGGAGCTCTGTGCTCAGCGGAGAGTCTGCTTGAGATTCTCTCTCCCTCCCCTTCTGCCCCTCTCCACTGTTCTCTCTCTCAAATAAACCTGAAAAAAAGAAGAAAATACATTGTACTAAAAGCTACGATAAAAATAAGAACAAGGACTTTGGAAGAGTGACTAATTCCCCTTGTGGCAGGGTGAAGCCGAAAGAATCCCATCTATTAACTTTTTTCAGTATTATTTGTCAAAAATCGAAGTGTTGTGCTCCAAAATTGCTTAGTTGCTCTCTGTCTCTATTGCGAAAGAGGATAAGATTCCTCTTCATAATAAGTTACTTAATGACTTAAAAATACCATGGTTTATTTTCCCCCTTAAAAAAAAAATGTATTTGATCTACACATTAGGTAACTCATTAAGAAAATAAGATGTCTGAAGACATTCCTGCAAAGTGAAGAAAGAGCACAGGATTAAAAATACCAACGTTGAAAGTGCATTTGATAAAATTCAGCAACAGATTTCTTATCTAAGAAAATAACTGCAACAGAGAAATAGAACCTATTTATCTGTAAGAAAGACTGTTCACCAACAATAGAAGCAAATATTATAACAAAAAAAAAGACTCTAGATTCACTTCAATTAAAATCAGAAATTGGGCCAAGATGTCAGAATCACAATTATTTGACATATATTGGAATAAATATAAAAAATTAAATAATATCCCTAACTGAAAAACTTACTTAAAAATTTTTTTTTAAGATTTTATTTATTTATTTGACAGACAGAGATCACAAGTAGGCAGAGAAGCAGGCAGGGGTAGGGGGGAGCAGGCTTCCCACTGAGAGGAGAGCCCAATGTGGGGCTTGATCCCAGGACCCTGGGACCATGACCTGAGCTGAAGGCGGAGGCTTTAACCCACTGAGCCACCAGACACACCTTATTTTAAATTTTATCAGAAAAAATAAATACCTAATATTTGATGGGATGGAAAAAAGTAACAATGTATTTAAAGAACATTGTATGTTAGCTTATAATATAAAGTTACATTAAAAAAACAATATGGTGTTGGTGTAAATTAGCAATAGATATGTTGTTCAGTGGAGTCCAGCTGTGTTCAGAAATCGATGCCAGTATATATACGTAAGAACCATTTTGATTTCTTTTTTCAGTGGAGGAATGTGCAGTTTATTTAGTAAATAGTAGTAACATGGGGGGGGCATTTCTTAGAAAGAAAACAATTTCAAAAACAAATTCCAGTTTCATTAAATCATGTCTGATACCAAAAGCATTTTATAAATTATAAAGATAGGAAGAAATAACCCAGTAGAATGATGGAAGGGGAGGACATTGAGACAATTTGGGAAAGAGCAAATGACCAACATCCGAATGGAAAGATCATCTAGCCAATTGTCTGAAAAATGCAAATGAATGTTATCATGTCATGATACTTTATATCCATCAACAAACATATTGATGAAAGTAAAGAAAAAAGAGTACTCTTGGTAGCAAATATTCATTGGAGGATGTGGAGAAATATATGTTCTTTCATTTAACTGATGGAATTGCAAATTGTACATTTTTAGGGTGATTTATTCAAATTCAAATTTGAACTTATATATAGATTTATTAAAATTCAAACATATATATATCTTTTAATCTATTTTATATATATATATACATATATGTGTGTGTATATATATATATATTTTTTTTTTAACCTATTAATATCCCTCTGAGAGCCCAGCCCCTGGAAAGAAAACTACTAATATTTAAGGTCATAGGCACAGTGATGATTGTTTCAACATTTCCAATGATACTTTCCAATGATACAAATGTGGCAACAAAGTGGTCATCAAATACAGAAATTCTTAAATACATTATGGTATAGCTACCTGATAGACTATTAAATCAATGACGAAAAGAATGAGTTACAAGTATGGTCACTTACTAGGGGAATTTTCTAAAAATATTTGTGAGAGTGAAAATCAAGATGCAGAAAAATGCACATAGTGTGATATCATTTCTTATAAACAAAAAATGACAACAAAATGTATATGTATATACATATGTGTATATGGTTGATTATACTGATTATATATTTTGTGTGTATGTGTGAGAGAAATAGTTTCAGAGAATGTCTGTGTGTGTATATACATAGATATGCTTTTGGAGAAAAATGGGATATATTGGCTTAGAGGTATGGGGTTGAGGTGGAGTGGTGAGCTGATGTAGAATGAGGGAAGAAGGGAAAAAGTGTAAACAAGTAGAAAATTTTTTTAAAACTATAAAATATCCAAGATATGTTATTTTTATGCATTTATAAAAATTACATATGTATATATGCATAAATATTTTAAACTAAATTCTTAAAATGATTACAGATTAGAAAACAACTATATCACATGGATTTGCAATTAAATTCTCTCTGTGAATAGACTTTGAGGAAACAAATATTGGTAGGCAATAAGGACCATGATTTGTATAATCACTAGGGGATATTTCAGTTTGCAAAGTGCCAAGGAATATAGACCCTCCCATTAAATGAAGCTCATATATGAATGAAATAGTCTGTTGAATTGCTATCCCAATGTTTGGCAGTTTATAGGCATGTAGTAAATGATAGTATTTTTGGGGGGAACTTAATCTCTGAGCATGGATTTTGGCATCTGATAAAGTTCAGTTCACATCCTCCTAGTTTATTTAGCACCTTACACCTCTATCAACAAGAGTAAGATATTAGAACTCTTTAAAACTTCCATTTCGAGGCACCTGGGTGGCTCAGTGGGTTAAAGCCTCTGCCTTTGGCTCAGGTCGTGATCTCAGGGTCCTGGGATCAAGCCCTGCATCTCTGCTGAGCAGAGAGCCTGCTTCTCCCTTTCTCTCTGCCTGCCTCTCTGCCTACTTGTGATCTCTCTCTCTGTCAAATAAATAAATAAAATCTTAAAAAAAATACAAACAAACAAAAAAACCCTCTTCCATTTCTGGAATGGAAGAAAACTTCCATTTCCTTATGATGCTTAGTCCTTCTATTTGTGAGGATTCAATAAGATAACAGTTCCTAGTAGAGGTCTTGGTATAGAATAAGTGCTTAATAAATACTCCTATAAATAAAGTCTCACAATACTGAGTGGTGATACAGTGATATAGTGGTGAAAAGCACTTTCCAATATCTGATGAAATGTAGCAAGCCAGAGAAGACTGACAGGTGGTATATATGAATGAATTTTAAGGTATGATTTTTGTTGCATTGAAACTAGTGAAAGATAGCAGTGAACCTCTCTTTCAAATGCTCCTCAGTAGAAATTCACTTATCACTAAGGAACACCTCATTTTAGTTAGGCCTTCAACAGAATCAAGTCTGAAAGGTATTTGCTTTAACAGGATATTACAGTTATTACTGGGATGTCAGAACACTCTGAATTGGAAAAACTCTAGATCTATAAGTGAATGCAGGAAAAAAAAAAATCTCGTGTATTTTTCCCTTTTTTGGGCTTTCATTCAATTTCTTTTCATCCAATCCTGACATGAAATATGACACACTGTGATAACATATCTTATTATGAGAGAGAGAGAGAGAAAGAGACAGAGAGAGAGAGAGAAAAAGAGATCTGACTATGTTCACTTACAGTCTTTTTCAGACACCGAGAATGTCTATGTTGTTGGCACGGTGCCTCAGCTCATTTTCACATGCATTGGCAAATCTCTGTTAATCTTTTATTCTGTACAGTCTGTGTAAATGATGGTTTAAAAGAGCTATGTATGACTCTTATATTACCAGTAAACTGTACATTCCTTGAACAGGGAGAGCATAAACAACATGGCGAAAGGTAGTGGACTAGAAGTAACTTCTGATTTCTCATATCAGAAACTAATTAGCTCTATAGCCTTAAGGACTATTGACTATAGTCAAGACTTTTTGAATATTTTTTCTCATTTCATTCCCACAATTACACTTCAAGGGAGATGTTATAATCCCCATTTTACAAATAAGGAAACTAAGGCTTGGATGAGCTGTTATTTGTTCCAAGTCATGTAATCTCCAAGTGGCAAAGATAGTATTTCTACCTATGACTGTCTTAAGGCCACAGCTCTGTCTTTTCTTGATAAACTTGCTTTCCTCTCCCATCAACTCAATCCCATCTTAATTTAAGAAAAAAAAAGTAGCTTATATGATCTTTAACTCCCTTTTTGACTATAATTCTATTCATCTCCAAAGAATTTGGTTATACCAAGTGTTGAGTGCCTCAGAATAAAGGGTTTTATAAAACAAGAGATGAATAAAAGAGAAAATCTTGAACATTTAAAATTTACTACTACATCATAAAGCAAGCTATTTTTCAGGATGGATATTTATCTTTTATTTTTGAACGATTGGGCATTGCAACAGAATTAAAATCTCATATAGAAGTTTCATTTTCCTTTTGGCATAAAGCAATTGTTCTTAGGGGAAGGAGGATATTATAATAACCTACTTTGGTACATGTTTATCCTAAATGTGTATTCACATGTTAAGTACCCTCCTATATCATGGTCTTAAAAAAGTTAAAAGAAATATAGAAACCAGGAAAAATTAGTGACCAAAAATAGGACTTCTCTAATGAAAAGAACAGGAAATGGTTATTTTAAGATTGAAGCTAGAGCACACAATTCAGTTTCTAAACTTGATTAGATTTCTTTACACAGCCTGAGAAAAACGAGCCTCAAATCGAGGCAATTATAGAATACAGAATAAAACTATTCTTTAAAAAAAACTGTCTTTTATGTAAGGAAAGGTCTGAAAGGGCACCATCAAACTGTAAGATACTTGGTTGCCCATAGTAATCCCAAAAGAAATAGAACTTGAATTGGGATAAGGAAAAAAAAATTGAAAAATAGCATTATCTTACTAAAATGCCCTGTACAATAAGGGAACATTTTGTAAAAGGAATCACAGCTGTAATCACAAATTACCTAAGACACTTCATTTCTTTATTCTGTCATATACCTATAAAATAGTTGTAAGAAGTGGCCTTTATCCTAATGCTTCAAAGAAAAAAATATTGCCTTATCATTCTTTGTCATTTCTCCTCGTTGTCTATTTCAGGTACAAGTCTACTGATGACTACATGTAAACCCTCACACGATAGAGTGGTATATGTTGTCCCATATTTCTTTGTCAAATCGACATTCAGCACCCCTATCTCTACACAGGAAAATGAAGAACCAACTGAGCAGATTTGGTTAATTGAATTACTCTTCATACTTCCTATACCCATACCTCAATGTTTTATCCCTCCTGTATGCAAGTCCTTTGCCATATACTTTGCAGCCCTGACCCTAAAAGTGGTGAAGTTTAGTTCCCTACCCATTAATGTTGAGTTTAGCGCTCAGACTCTCTTTTCAATAAAATGAGGCAGAAGTAACAGTGTACTGTCACGGAGCTCAGGCCTCCAGAGTTCATGTGGGCTTCTGTTTGTGTGACCTCACTTCTGGTTTTGCCATGAGAAAAACATTCATTAGACCTTTGGCTCCAGGAGGACGAGAAACATGAGGTACAGAGCTACCCCAGCCAAGCCCAACCTAGATCAGCCAATCCCAGGGAACCCAAGATAAGTGAGAATTTATGACTTCTCTTTTAAGTCACTAACTTTCAAGTAATTTTTTACACAGTGGTTTTTGCCAGTAGATTAAATGGTGCAGCAGATATATGTGAGATTTGATATTGGAGATGACCCACACACATCTACATACACTCAGCAAGTACCGTGTTTTCATGTCAGCAGGGTTTTTACTTGAGCTTTCAGAGATTTTTCAACTCAACTACTTAAGACGTATTGACACTATGAAACCAGATATGAAATAAAGTCAAGTTTTTGTTTACTTTCCTCTAAGTAACAGGAGTGCTTGTTATATAATAATAAGGTCTGTTGTACACAGTCTATTGTAGTCTCTCAAATATCCTGTAAATCCCCTTCTTGACATATATTGCATTTATAATACATTACTAATTTTGTTTAAATTTTTGCTGTCCCATTAAGATGAATAATGACCGCAAAGCATGGTGGCCTTTTGTAGTCACACAATGTTATAAGGAGCTCTTAACATCACCACTTGAGATGAAGAAACTGAGATCCAGGGAAGCTAAGTAAATTTCCCAACATCACACAGCTGGGGAGTAGAAACATTCAAGTTCAAATCCAAGCAGCTTGGTTCCAGAACCCTTGCTCTAAGTATTGGCAGATAGCACACAATGACACAGGCCATTATTCTGCCCCTAACATCTTGCGCAGCACATGACACGTGGACATGGAACAGTTGTTGAACAGTGTGACTGAGCATGCCTGAGCTAAGGTAGCATGTGTACTATGGAAAGAGGAAAGCTAATATCATGTTGACACCAATTATTTTATTTCATTAACATTTTTGAGTATAACCAAAGCTGTGACACGTGCTGATGATTTACAACCAGGCAAAATTTGACAGACATGATCCCTGCTGTGCTGGTGCATACATTCTAATTGCTGGATGTAGAAATAAACAAACAAGAAGTGATAATTATGAAATATGAAAGTGCTGAGAAGGAGACAAACGTGATGAAGATAGAAAATAAATGGATATATGAGCAAGAAACATTTTATCTTCTTAGTGGTCAGGGAAGGTCTCCATGTAAGAGGACACGTTTCATCTGGGAGCTGAAAAGTGGACCTTGAACCTTTAATCCTGGAGCAGGGGAGGTGGTCATTCCAGGCAGAACACATAAGCGTCCTGAAGCAGGAAAGCCCTACCATCCTTCTTTGTCTACATCACTGCTAAAATCTTCCAATGCTTTGTCCGCATTTACTCTATGCACTTCTCGATATATTCTCCACATTGTAGCCACAGTGATCTTGTTCAACTTGCTCTCTGTTGTTTTAAAGAAGGCCTGCAAGTTTGGCTCAGGGCTTTTTCCCAAAAATCATCTTGTCCTGTTTTGCTTTGTTATCCTTTGTCCTTCCATCTCTGTGCCCCTGTTATGTCTTGTCATACTTTAAATCTGCACACTTACATGCCTCATTTTCTGCCTGAGTCTCTCTTTTTTAGATAATTCGTGCTAGAGAATTAGTATCTCAACATTCCTTGTTTGTTTCCAGCTATATAAAATTCCTATTTGAAGATATTCATAGCACTGTTAATTACTCCTCTGTATATTTGCCACATTAACAGTTTATGGGGGGGGGGTGTGTGTATGTGTGTGTGTGTGAATATTGGATAAGTATAAATTAAACCAAGTTAGGAACCATGTCTTTTTGTAATTACCATTACATCCCAATGCTGTGAACAATGCTTGATACAAGATAGATGGTTAATACATATTTATTTAGTGTATTGAGTAAAAGTTGTTAAAGAATTTTAGACAGGGGAGTTACATAATACAATGTATTTGAAAATGATCACTTTCCCAATCTTGAGAATGAATGGGTGAGGGACAAAAGTGAAGGAGGAAGCAGTTCACAGGCTGCTGCTGTGGGCTGGGTGAGACAGAATTGTGGGTGGGTATGGAAGTGATGGCAGAGCAGATCTCAAAAAGTGGTTGGATTTCAGATGATTTGTGGGAAAGAGTTTGCAAGTTTTACCAATATTGGCTGAGAAGGATAAAGGAAAAAAATGAATTAAGCATAATTCTTAGGTTTCTGAAAGCAGAGTGATATTTCTGGAGATGAGGAAAATTCATATGGATGGAGCAGTTCTGTAATTGGGGACATTAGGACTGATTCTAGCTATGTTAAGTTTAAGATGTCTTTTATTTATTTATTTTTAAAGATTTTACTTATTTATTTATTTGTCAGAGAGAGAGAGAGAGAAAGAAAGCACAGGTAGGGAGAGTGGCAGGCAGAGGGAGAAGCCTAGATGATGAGCAGGGAGCCTGATGCAGGATTTGATCCCAGGATGCTGGGATCATGACCTGAGGCGAAGGCAGACGCTTAACCAACTGAGTCACCAGGCATCCCTAAGATATCTTCTAAACGCTCAACGGGCAATGTCAAATAGACAGCTGAAATGAATTATCTGGAGGCCAAGCGGAGAGTGTCCAAATGCCAATATACACGTGGGCATCATCAGAATTTCAATTTCATTGAAAGTCATGGGAAAGGCAAAACCGTGTAAGAAGAAAGCATAATAAAAAAGGCTAATAATTAAGGCTAATAATTAAGACTAAAAATTAAGGCTAATAATTCCTGAAGAATATCTACATTTAGAAAAAAGAAATAAGAGTTTTAGGAAGGACAGAGTAGGAAATATTTCAAACAAAGAATGCTGAAATATCTGGATAACCATATTGCAAAAAATAAAACAGGAACTTTGATCTCTACCTCTCTTTATATAAAAATTAATTCAAATTGGATCATGGACCAAAAGAAAAAGCTAAAGCTCTAGATGATATGGAATAAAACACAAGAATGTATTTTTACAACTTTGGGTTAGGTAAGTTTGTGTTTTGTTTTTTGTTTTGTTTTGTCTTGTTTGGCTAGGATCCAAACTACACTAGACTTAAAAGGAAAAGAAACTGATAAATTAGACTTAAGACTGAGAGTATTTATTCTTCAAAAGACATTATTAACAAACTGAATAGACAAAAAACAGACTGGAAGAAAACTTTCAGAATTTATATACTTGACAAAGAACGTGCAGAATCTAAAGGCATTTCTATAATTCAATAATAAGGCAAATGACCCAACTTAAAGTATTAGCAAAATGCTTGACCAAAAAAAAAAAAAAAAAAAATACGAAACACTTATCTGTAAAAGATCTACCTGGTGGGACTTTTGCCTGTTTCTCTGACCTCATCCTCTCACTCACTATGTCCCAGCCACCCTGCACATTTTCCCATTATTTGAAATACTCTTTCCTGCTTCCACAACTTTGTCCTTGCTGATCCCTCTGCCTGGAAACATTTCCCCCCTTTTTTCTTCACAGCATGTAGTTTCTTTTCATCTCTCAAGCCTCAGTTTTAAAGTAATTGCTCCTGAGAAGACGTGGTGACCCAGCCCAGCAAAAGCTGTTCACCCTCTGAACACTATCTACTGCTAATCCCGCTTCATTTGCTTAGAGCACAAATCACCTATCAAAATTCTCTTATCCCATTGTTTCTATGTTATCTCTTTCCTCTGTAGGACTCGAGTTTCAAGAGCAGAGAATATATCTGATTGTATTGTTCTGGTGTCCTCCGCTCAGAATATGTGTACAATAAATATTTGTTGAATAACTGAATGACAGAAAAAACAGGATTAGTGAAATGAAATGAAGATACAATGGTGTGTGTTGGATTTCTAGTTCCTCCAGTTGGACAACTTAGAGCAGATTTCTTTCCCTCCCTGGGAAAAAAACAAACAACAAAACAACAACAACAACAAACGGGGTGAAAATACCAACCCAGCATGTCTGTGGCGAAGATTTCTTGAAAAGCCTCATGAAATGAGCCCAGAACAGTGACTAGAAATTAAGAGTATCTCAAACACAAAAAAGCTTAGAATTGGAATGAAGGGCTGAGAATCTGGGGCCAGACCACTTGCGTTTTATTTCTGACTCTACTACTTCCTGGCTTTATGAGTTTAGACAAGTTCTTTAAGCTCTTTGTACCTCGGTCTGCCCTACCGTAAATATCTGTACTTACCTTATAGAGTTACCCTTGGGATTATATGTGACCCTGGGGATTAGATGCGTTAGCACATGTGTAGGTCTTGGGAAAATGACTGGCAACGGTAAATGGTCTAGAAGTGTTTGTTAAATCTGTATTGGTCTTCCTTGAAGAATTTTTACCTGGAGGGTATCAGCCTGGACTAGTTACCGGCAACCCCTGGCATTATTGGTTCTGATGTTAGCCCACCTATCCCATGCCCTACGTTGCTTAATTAAGTAGATGTGCAGAGTGAATGCAGCCTTGAGATGGTTTTCTCTGAACTCAGACTTCTAAATTTCTGTCCCATCCCCCGCTGGGTAAGCAACTTCCGTGTTCCCCGCCCCTGCGCGCATGCTCCCTTATAACAGAGCCGCTGGGAAGCTCTGCAAAGCTACCTGCAGCCAAATTGGACCAAGGAGACCCGTTGGGGTCCACA
Source organism: Martes martes (assembly GCF_963455335.1). Taxonomy (NCBI): domain Eukaryota; kingdom Metazoa; phylum Chordata; class Mammalia; order Carnivora; family Mustelidae; genus Martes; species Martes martes. Next base: position 75,828,091 of record NC_137896.1, on the reverse strand, counting down.
CAGGTACTCTAGTGTTTTATTATGAAAGAATCAGCCTTACATAAAAGTTGGAAGTATTTTTGCCTTGAAAACTCATGCATCCACTAGCTAGATTCTTCTATTAACATTTCTATACATACCACATACTCGGTTCATCTAGCCATTCATCCATCATTCATCTTGTTTTACATATATTTCAAAGCAAGCTGCAGACACCAGCACTCTTCACTCCTAAACACTTCAGCATGAATATCATTAACTTCATGTCAGTATCTGATTAGCATTTTTAAATTTTTATTCTTTTGATGTAAAATTTTCCTACAAAGAAACACAAAAATTATAAATATGCTGTTCAATGAGTTTTGACAGTCGCATACAACTATGTAACTCAGACCCCTATCAATATATAAAATATTAACACCACTACAGAAAGTTCCCTAAGGTTTTTCCCACTCAACCTTTAACTCCACTCCCTAATAACAATCATTGTTCGACACCCATAGGTTACTTCTCTTGTTCTGGAACTTCAAATAAATGGCATAATTTGGACAAGACTTCTTTTACTCAGCACGAGTTTTGAGTTTCATTCGTGTTTTTGCATGTGTCAGTAGTTGCTCATTTTTATTGCTGTGTGATGTTTCATTATATGAATATAGCACAGGTTATTTTTATCTCTTCACCAGTGGATGGACTTATGTATTTTTTCCAGTTTTACACCATTACAAATAAAGCGACTTTGAACTTTCTTATACAGTGTATTTATTTATTTATTTATTTGTGGATATATGTTTTTGTTTCTCTTTGTCTACACCTAGGATTCGAATTGCTAAGTTACAGAGCAGTTATATATTTAACTTTATAAGGAAATATATGACTTTCTCCAAAGTGATTATAATACTCATAACCCCATTGTGCCAGAATTCCAGTTTTTTGTACCTCCTCTCCAACATCAGATGTACAACATCTCATTGATTTTGCCCATTCTGTGTCATCTGTCCCAAATGTTCTTTCCTCAGATATCTATGCGGATTGTGCCCTCACATACTTCCAGTCTTTGCCTGGTGACAGATGGTAACTGAACTTGTTGTGGTGATCACTTCATAAATGTTGAGTGACTAGGTTGTACACCCGAAACTAATACAATATATGTCGATGATAACTTTCATTTTAAAAAAAAGTCATTTTGTCAGTGCAGCCTTTCTTTTCCATCATATTTTAAATTGCACTCAGCATCCACCTTACCAACCATCAACAACATCATCTTCCTTATTTCCTTGATTTTCCCAGAGAGTTTATGTACTTGTCAGTTTATCTGTTCCCTGTAATGGTTTGTGAGTTCCATAAATAGCAGGGAATGTTTGCTGTTTCTTCCATACATATTTAAAAAGAAAGTGTATTCTGATACTGTAGGGTGGATTGTTCTATAATGTAAAATGTAAATTCCTGGCTCACAGTAGCACTTAATATGTATTTATTGAATGAATGAATGCCTGGAAACACTTGTGGAATGGACAAAACACAGCACGAGTCTGCTTGAAAAAGTGTATTTGTAGTCAAAAGTCTTCTAGGGACAAATTTGAAATACTTGAGTTAAACCTGGTCACCTGGTTGCCAATTAGAATGTGTTATTCTTTTCCTTTGCTTGAACCTAAAAAGGGACAACAGATGTGATAGTAATTCATCACGACCGATAGTAGATGTTTTGATGCCTAGCAATGAAGGAGTATCTTTGTCAAAGCCAACAACTAAAACTTTTAAGAGAAGAAGTAGATAGTGTTCAAAACTAATTTTAACATCTCCTAAAATGTCTGGAAGACTTGCATGGTAAAAATAAAAATCTGTGAAATGTTTGCAGCCCTTACCTCATTATGTATTGTGTATCACTCATACAGAAGAAACACATATGGCAGCTTAATTGTATATTGTTTCTGGAAATTGTTTTAAGATCTTCTTATCTTCCCAGCATTCTCTGCCTCGTTAATGAGGTTCTCATTTGAATATATTGAGGAAAGTTTCAGAATTGGTACAGCTGTTCAGTGAAACACTGTTAAACTTTTACATCTATCTTTTTCCTTTCTGAGTATTTTCTCTTGGGTATATTATAACTTTGACTCTTTTTCATTAGAATAAGGCCACAAATTCTCAAGGTAGCCTTAATTGGGATATATAATACATATTGTGTTTGCTTTAAAAATGGTTACATTATTGAACACAGAAGTCTTTCTACTTCCAAGTGGTTAAGTTCTAAAAGGCAGTTTGAGAATACATTTATTTCTAAGTCCACAGAGTGTTCAAGGCAGGGGAAATGGGGAGTTAAGCTTGCAGTCCATGAATGTAACTACTGACAGGAAGTTCATTGTCTCCTTAAAGCTTTAAAAATATAGCTTTTTAAATATTTTAAAAATTCTTTTCTTCCTTGATGATATAACAGCACTGACATTTTAAAATCACTAATGTGATTTTCTTACTTGCCTTTGTGAACTTATAACCTTGGCCCTTTTCTGCTTGAGACATCCATGACTTCTGGAGAAAGTGAAGATTTAGAAAAGAAAGAAATAGAGCTTATTAAGGAAAGAATGTATAGAACAATATTTAAAAATATAAATTGTGGCATTATTGTCCTTGAGTAGATTTTCCAAATTCTTTTCCTTTTTCCCTCTCCTTTTTAAGATATCTAGGATCAATTAGTTAAAGTCCATGTCATAGTTTGAGGCACAATGCAGACAAGATACCCATTTGTCTATGATATCAAGACTGTTTCTCCCATAGAAGGAAATCATAGCTTAGGAAAATTAAAAGGGAAAGCCAATTTCCATTCCTGAGAATTATGGGGAGATGGAAGGAGAGAGAAGCAGGGGATGAAATAGGTATCCTTTGCTTATTCTTAGGAAACATCCTAAAAAAAAAAAAAAAAAAAAAGTGTAAGTCCCGTGAGAAGACTGGCATTTCGTGTAATGTGGATAAGAACTAGATGAAATTTCAAGCACAATTTATTATAAGTAGGTCTTCAAGGAGAAAGTTAGACCAAAGATTTAAATATCTCTTAAAGAACAAAAGGAGCCATACTGGGCATGTGGGCAAGTGGGTGCTTGTGAGTAGTCTTTCGATTACTGCAAGGCTCGTGAGCCCATTTCAAGTTTGTATGAGCAAATTCAGTTTTCTGAAATAGATATGATTGGCAGGCTTGGGGGCTACCACATGTCTTGCAGTTAAGATTACATTTTAGAAGATTAAAAAATGTCTTGCTATTAAACTGCTAAATGGCTTGAAGACACTTTGCCCTTTTCTTTTTGAATGAAAGAATATATAAGGAACTATAATCACAATAAAATGAAATGGAGCATGCTTCACTTCAATTTTAAATAAAGTATTTTCTTTAGCAGTAACCTTTGTTCTCCATGCTTCTGGGATCACCAGATAGTTTATACTGTAAAACTCTGTTGTAACTTTCATAGCAGGAACTTAGATTAGGCAATATTGTCATTGCTTCTGTCCCCTGCCAACTCTGAGAATGAAGATTGGAAACAGGCTAATGTTCTTATTTTGGGGAGTAAGATGCGGGGAAGGAGAGTAAAACAGGCTCTGTCTTGCCGAAGAGAGAGCTCCAGAATTCTCCATGGCCATCAATAAGAACACCGAGGCCACCCCCAGACGCATCAGACAGATGATCTGCAAGAACAAATACGGATGGGCACATGGTCTCATAGGCAGAGCCAGTGCCATCCTGTGCAGCCAGAAGCCTGTATTGGTGAAAAGGAAGTGAGCCACCCACCAAGAGATCTTGAACAACCCCTACCCCTACCCCCAAGCAATAAAGATGTCAGCCAACTTTTCTTTAAAAAAAAAAAAAAAAAAAGTGCCACTGAGTCATGCTAAGCTGCAGCTAGAACAAAGATGTATTTGGATTATGAAGGACCTCCAGAATACCAGGTCAACTAGCCGTACAGGTTTGCCATAGTGATTTCATTAATTTCCAAATAATGCAATTCTACATCTTCGTATTTTTGGACTCTGCTTATTGTGGTCTGGCAACCTTCTCTTTCCTATCTCACAGAAAAGGACAATAATTAGCTCAGTACTTGTATTAAGAAAGTTTATATTAGGAACAAGATTATTTCCACTTCAATGTCTTTTCAACAAACAGTGCTGTGATCTATAATTTCCTTTAATTTAAAAAAAGAATATTTACATTTTAAAGCTTATGCTATAGATTGTAAAGACTGGAGTGGGAGAGGCGTATCTTACAAATGAGGGTTTTCTTGCCTTCTCATTTGGAAGTCTGGGAAATGGTTTCCTTGAAAAGCTGCCCAGGGGCTCTGTTTCATTAAATCAAATGTGTTAGTGCCAAAGAGGAGCTGTGAGGTTCAGCTTTCTCAGCTACCCTTGGTTTCTAAGTGGCAATGATCCAGAAGTAACTGGTATCTTAATGGAGAACTTGCTAAGGGGGCCCATTAAACAGTAAGATGACTCTGGGTTGAAGGTTACAGAAGAATCTCCCTGAGCAAAGCCAAGAGGAGCCATAACAGGAGCACAGAGGAGTCCGGACTACCAAATGAAGTGGTTGAGGTCCTGTGGTAGTAAATTGAAAAAGGTAAGAAAAAGGGAAAGTCTCTGAGTTATACCAGCTGCCCACTTCTAAGAATGTGGTCTCACAGCTGTACACACTACATCATCCCGTGATTAGAAGACCTACGTTTCTCCCTGAAAAAGTCACCTACACGCCACCCTTCCCCCTGTGTATGCAGTCACCTGTGGAGGAAGAGAAGCAGAGAAAGGGGGAAGTTACCGAGGAATTAAGAACTCTTCTCCAGAGAGCATTCCTTCTCCCACTGCCTCTGTATCATGTATCTTGGATTTATTAAGTACATCAAAATTCCTTTATATGCCTTTGTTTTTAATATGGTTTTGAGATCCATGGGGCATCTGGGGGGCTCAGTTGTTTAAGTGTATGACTTCAGCTCAGATCATGATCTCGGGGTCCTGGGATGGAGCCCTATGTTGGGCTCTGCACTCAGCGGGGAGTCAGTCTGCTTCTCCCTCTCCCTTTACCCTCCCCCCACTCATGTTATCTCTCTCTCTCTCCCCAAAATAAATAAAAATAAAATCTCTAAAAAATATATTGTTGTGAGATCCTTGAGGGTGAACACTGTGCCTCGGTATACTTGTTAAAATGCCTGATGAGGGCTCCTGGGAGGCTCAGTTATTGAGTGACTGCCTTCAGCTCAGGTCATGAACCTGGAATCCCAGGATCTTGTCCCACAGAGGGCTTCCTGCTCAGTAGTGGAGTCTGCTTCTCCCTCTGACCTTCCCCCTCTCATGCTCGCTTTCTCTCATTTTCTCTCTCTCTCAAATAAATAAATAAAGTCTTTAAAATAAATAAATAAATAAATAAATAAATAAAATGCCTAGTGAGAAAAGACACATCTAAAGAGGTTGAATTGCACAGGAAAACATGGTAGGAAGAAAAAAAAAGAGACATGTGCCAAAGGCATCCATAGCTAGGATCAATCTTCTCTTTCTTTTATCCAAAATTCATAGAAAATTCTAGAACATGTAAGCAAGCAAAAATCAATTAAAAATGAAAAATCACCTGTAATTCCATTGTTCAAACATGTTTCCTGTTAAATTTTTGTTACCCGTGCCGCCACCCCTCTATGGAATTATATGAGGTATATAATGGTTATACTCTTGATTTTCAGTTATAGGTATAACCTAAACAATCTTCTTTGGCAATAAACCGAAATATACATCTATTCTTAAAGGCAGAGCATGATTCTTTGCTTTAAAGGTTTTACAGATTATATTAGCCATTTAAATAAATTTTTATTTTTTATTATTTTAAAAAATGATATAATGAGAAGCCATGTATATACATAATAGGTTGCACAGTGTTTATTGTTTCCTTTTATGAGATCATGCTTCATTATTTTTTAACTCTACTTCATGTATTTTCCTACATGAATGCATATGTATTTGTAAAGATTTTCTCCAGACCCTCATTTGTATTAATTCGGAAATATTCAAACTCTTCAGCGTGTTGTATTCATTTAATAAACAAATTGGAAACTCCTGTTTGGTTGGCACAAATGAAGGTAACAAATATGGCTTTATAGTGTAGTGGAAAGAGTCATAGGAAAACAGGTAATTAGAAGAATAAATAAATGATTTATATTTGCAATGAGAGTTATGAGATAGTTAATCCAGTGGATAGCCAGAAAAGGCATCTTCATGAATGGAAATTTAAGCTGAGACATGATATGTGCCAAGTGTAGGAGGAAGAGCATTAGAAGAAACAGTTTGTACAAAGGTCCTAAGGCTACACATTTTTGAAGACCTGAAATATTGGCATGATTAGACCATAATGAGCAAGGGAAACAATCATACAAGATGAGCTGGGAGAGATAAGGAGGCATCGTGTAGGCTTTGGTAAGGACTTCAAATGCTGGGGGTTGCATTATGCAACTATTAAAACTGTAGTCATCTATGAAACATATTTGTAATTTGCCTGAGGAATATTTGAAATCACCTCATGTTTATTAAGAAATACGCAGCCATGTCATTTTCCACTGCGAAACAGTTCTAATTAATTAAGATTTAAGACAATGGGGATAATTAGAGGTACACCATTTAAAGAGGCAGTGATTCAGTCAGATTTACGTTCTAAGCACATATTTGGGTTTGTCTGTTTTTTGTTTGTTTATTTGTTTGTTTACCTGTATGTAGTGGAAGCTTGCATCTTCTAGATGCTGTCATTTAAGTTCATCTTTATTTTTAACCCTGAGTCTTATCAGTTTTGGATTAGCAGAGTGTGGCTCAACAAGAGCTGGGGTAGAGCCAGGCCCTAACCGGGTCCTGTCAGCGGGTGAAGACCCGGGCCCACAGGAAGCTATCACAGGATGTGATTTTACAGAGACACTTCCTTCTGTGCCAGGCTAGATTTTGAGAACTACACAGAAAACGAGAAAACTAATTTTGAAAATTTGAAAATTTTGAAACTCCAAACTGACCAATTCTTACACAAATACTTAGGAGTATTTCATTTAGGAGTGTTTTTCCTGAATTGAATTATAACATACTGCTTTCTTTCATTCTTCCTTCGGTGGCTTTAACCAGTGAGTTACATAACGACATACCAAAAATAGAATTGCAGAGCTCTGTATCTATCATAAAACAAACACAGAACCATGGATTGAAAGTTTATGACAACACTCCTCTTCGAATGTATTATGGATGCTATTTAAGTAATTCCTACTCTATTAGACACTGTGTTTCATGCTTCCTGTGGATTATTAGCTCCATTTGTCATATCAGCTCTGCAAGACAGGAATTGATATTTCCATTTTCTACGTGAGGAAACTGAAGGTGCATCACCTTCTCAAAGTCACAGTACCTTAAGCGGCAGAGGTAAAGTTCAAACTGCATCTGTTTTTTTATACCAAGATAGCAGTAACTTTTCTATTACACAATTTTCTTTGAAGGAAATTCCTCTAACATCATGTCTCATCATCAGGGACTCTACTAGCCCATATGGCATCATTTTTATGCAAATTTAAGAGATCACCTCCCATATGTATTCTGTGCAGCCTAGTGCCAAAATACAGGACTTGGCAAACAGCACACACTGAACTTCAGTCTCCACTCCCTCTCTCAACCAGGATCCTAGGGATCTGAACATGTACACAATTGCAAGTGAGGACTTCAAACGTGATGAAAGTATATTATATCCATAAGTGATCTAAACTGAAATAAGTCTACTTATATTTGAAAACCAATTAACAAGTTGAACTGGAATAAAACAAAAATAAGTCTTTAGTGTTTTTGGTGAATTTGGTTGTTCTGAATATTAAATTTTATCCCCAGGCATAATTCAGAGTACAGCTTTCTGTTATACCCTGACAAATTCTATACAACCTTGTTAATTGTGTGCCTTGTATCTGTTTCATAATGAGATTTAAGCTTGCTTTTCCAACTTCCTTTTCTAAATTATTAAATTTAGGTGAAGTAAAATGCCCAATTAAATTTCACTTTATAATATATATTTATTAATTAAAAAGTTAACTATGGAAAATTATAGACACTGAAAGAGTAACATAAGCCTTAGGCAACTATATTTACCAAGAATCAAAACACTGGCTTCATTTGTCTATTAAATAAAAAACATCTTTATTTGCCTAGCACTTTTTGATAGTGGGATATGGAGTGGGTATGAGGAGTCTAGTGTAGGTAGGTGGGGTTAGAATGTCATTTTAAAGTGAGATCTGGGTGTGTGACTTCGGAGACTAGTTCAGAAATGTAACACAGTTTCCATCAGTCTTTTTCTCTCATGAGACATCTACCCTTGGAATCCAGGTGCCATGCTGTGTCAAAGTCCCAGCCACGTGAAGAAACCATGCGTAGGAGTTCTGGATAACTCCCAGTAAGATCCTAGCTCACAGCAAGTATCAACCACCAAACACTTAACTGAGGTGGCCTTTGAGATGACTTCAGCTCCCAGGTGCTGTCAGCTTGCAACTGCATAACAGACCCCATGGGTCAACTGTCTAGCTAAGGCCAGTCACCCCAGAATGATGAGACATAGAATAATAACTAATTGTTACGGTTTTTGCCAGTAAGTTTAGAATAAGATAATCAAAGCCTTTCTACTTGATAGCTAGAATAACATATATGCACATAAGCATCAGAGAACAATAACAGCATTTACAAAAACAAAAGATGTCAGAGGCAGGTGAGATTAATGTAGGTCATCTGGAAAAAGCTTCATGGAGAAAGTGGCATATTAGCTAGATATTGAAGGTGGAATAAGTATAAAAGCCATTCAGCAAAACTCTATCAATTAATAAAATCAAGTAACATGGTATAGAAAGTGGATTAGCATTTTGCCAAATAGAAAATGTATTTTAATGATTTTTTTGGAGGAGATTAAAATTTAAAGAATCATAAATACAGAAGTTAGTAAACAGCTTTAACATTGTTGTTCTGTATTTGGAATCATCATTTTACCTTGTATCATATCAGACCACATTGTCCTAATGCCAGGGACAAAGAGATTGTACTTGGACCATGCAGAAGGGCCAAACATTTGATCTACAATGAGAGATAAAAATATGTACCTTAATGCATTTATAAGCTAGAGAATTTAAGTACATTTGAATTAACAAATATCCTAATGTGGATGACATTTTTAGGAAAATAATCTGATGAAAAAGAATTTTAGATTGATAGACAATGTATGATAACCTCTGTGATTTTATTCATTTTGTATTTTGACAATGAAAAGTTTGCCAAACCATCTCTTAATTAAGAACATTATGCATTATTTTTACTGATTCTATGATAAATTTCACTTTAAATTTCCAAGAAAAGAGATCACTATATAGTATGACACTGTTTTCTGTACCCAGATAAAGCATAAGTCCTTGACTAGACGAAGTATCCAGTGGTATCATTTCCTCTCAGATTTATTGAATGTTGGTCACTAACGCAGAATCTATCATTTTATCTTCCTCTATCCACATTGTGATAGCTTGGTTTATGGTTCTTCAAATATTCACTCTCTTTTCTCCATGGAAGGTATCCTCATGGGCTTAGAATTTGGCCATACGATTGGCTGTGGACAGTGAATATGAACAGCAGTGACAGTGTGCCAGTTCTGAGCTGAGACAGTAGATGAGCACACCCCATGTAGCCGTTACTCTTTTAGTTTGAATCCTGGGATGACTATATGTGAAGTACACATGAACTGAATCCAAAGCTCATAATGTTGTTCAGCCTATTTAAGCTCAGACAAAATAAATTGAATGGTAGTCAACCAGTAGACATTATGAATATGAAATCCATGTCTAGTATTGTAAGCCATCATAGTAGGGTTTTTGCTATACAGTATTATCACAGCAAAACCTTAGTATGTATGTCTACCAAAATCAAAGACAGTTTTATTCCTTTAGGTTTTCAACTTTCCTGAGACTGTAAGAATAAAATTTGCCAAAGAAAAGAGTTATCAATTTATTCTAACATATTTGTTTTTTCCAAATACAAAAGGATTCACAGATCATTTCCTAAAATAATATTTTCCCCAAATTTTATTTTGCTGATGAAATTTTAATCACTCCTATAATCTACAAGTGAAATTCTTTTGTATGTATTCTACCTCCATCTAGATAAGTCTGAAGGATGCTGATGTCTTCTTAAAGAATCAAACACAATCAGCATGGTGGCAGATAGCTTCTGTGAAACCGTCTTTTAGTATATGAGGTAATGTGAGGTGTGAATACATTTTTCTTTGGAAAAAACGTATTCTTTAGTGAATAAGTGAAATTCTACAGATAAATAAGTTTTCTTATAGTGCTATACTTTATAACCAAAAAAGAAGACAAAAGTCAAAATCAAAAAAGAGTCAACCGATAGAGAAAAGAAATTATTATGTTATATAGACATATCACTGATATATACCTCAGACAATTTTCTTATTAATCAATCCATAATTTCTCCTCACTTAATTTTAGTTTATAGTAATTCCTAAAATTTACTCAACCACCCTCTGGATTGGTTACCAGGTTTTGATTGCCTCACACATACTTCTTTGCATAGGGAAATTGTGTTGGGAAGTTCAGCCATTACCTCCCTAGACTTTTTCTTATTATATAGAGTAAGATCTTTTTGATGAATATACGGTAAAACTACCACTTAAAATGTAAATAAATATTTCAGTTTCCATTCCATGTCCCACTCTGCTTTATAATTTTGGTTCTGATTTACAGTCTAACTGAAGCTTAATTTTGAACCAAGTTAATCTGCAGACTATGTATTTTCTTTAATCCTTCAAAGAACATGTGCTACTTATGTTTATCTTTTTAGGTCATAAAACAGTATTCAGTTATTCTAGAGATACATGAATCTGGTGTGCAAAATGAAAACCCAAGGGGCCCACTCTTATGAAATTTGAACAAAATTCTCAAGTTAAATAAATAGATAATAATTTGAGTTGGATCACTTAAATATTCACTTGCTTTAAAAAGGGAAATGGGTCATTTGGGGGGGCAATCAGTTAAGCATTTTTGAGTAATATTTTTTATTTCTTTAAGATTTCTTAAGCTACTGTGGTACTTGATTCTTCCAATAACCCTATGAAAAAACAAGGAGTACATCCCAAAACATAATAATCTGATAAATGGTAACTGCTGAAATACTTGGTAAGTAACCAGATCCATTTGAAAAATAAAAGAAAATCAGATTTCTGCCTTACTATTTTTACTTTATATAGTTTTTTCAATTGGATGAAATATTTATTGTTAAATAAAACTATAACTGTACTAAAAGGAGTACAGATGATTATTTATTTATTTTTTAACGATTTTATTTATTTGGCAGAGAGAGAGAGATTGAGAGAAAGAACATGAGCAGGGGTGGGAGAAGCAGGCTCCTAGCTGAGCAGAAAGCCCAACATGGGGCTCCACCACAGGACTCTGGGATCATGACCTAAGCCAAAGGCAGGTGCTTAGCTGCCTGACCCACCCAGGTGCCCCACAGATGAATATTCAAACAACATTAAGTGGGGGCACCTGCGTGACACAGTCAGTTAAGCAACAGACTCTTGATTTTGTCTCAGGTTGTAATCTCATGGTTGTGAGATAAGTCTCCATGTGGGCTCTGTGCTCAGCACAGAATCTGCTTGAGATTCTCTCTCCCTTTCTCTCTGCACCTCTGCCTGTTCTTTCTTTCTCTCTCTCTCATAATGAATAAATAAATCTTTTAAAAAATGACATCAGGATAAAGTGGCTTTCTAAGCATTAATACAAAAGTTGAAATTGAGGGAGTCTTGGGTGGCTCAGTCAGTAAAGCTGCTGCCTTCAGCTCAGGTGATCCCAGGGTCCTGGGGTTGAGTCCTGCATCTGCCTCCTTGCTCAGTGGGGAGCCTGCTTCTCTCTCCAACTCTGCCTGCTTGTGTGCATGCGTGCTCTCTCTCTGATAAATAAATAAAATCTTTTTTATAAAAAAAGTTGAGGGGCGCCTGGGTGGCTCAGTGGGTTAAAGCCTCTGCCTTCAGCTCTGGTCATGATCTCAGGATCCTGGGATCGGGCCCTGCATCGGACTCTCTGCTCAGTGGGGAGCCTGCTTCCCTCTCACTCTCTGCCTGCCTCTCTGCCTACTTGTGGTCTCTGTCGGTCAAATAAATAAATAAAATCTTAAAAAGAAAATAAGTTGAAATTGCAAGAAAAATGATGTTTGATGCAAATACATTAAGAACATTTTATCACAAGTGCATCAAATACCAGTAAAAATATTAAGAAATTCCCAATTAGAGATATATTTGTAACATACATTACAGAATCAGTTGGGTTTCTCTGTAAGAAACAGATGATATTCATAGATGGGTGATAGAGGAGGTTTTGATAAAATAACTTCTTATGAATATGTGAGCAGAATTAAGAAGACTCCTGAGTAAAGAAACAGTTGATTGGAAGTTATTAACTTCACTAGACCCAAAGATGCAAATAGAGCTAGTAATTATCAGAAACTGTTGAGACCAGTAGCTGCAGGAGACAGCTAACAGGAGCTGTGGGCTATGGTACTGATAATTGACTGCCCAGCAGAGATAGAGTTGATTTTGATTCCTTCTGATTTCTCTCTGAGCTTCTGCCTCTTACTGGCCCACACCAATCAGAAGTCAGAGGACAAGGTAACCGAGTTTATGTGGCCCATAGGGATTAGCATTCTGAGGCACAGTGGGTGGGAGAGTGAATTTGTAAGGACAAATGGAGAGTGTACCAGCATAGTCTATCATACCTTTGACATATCCACTTTTTCCTTCTAACCAAATGGAAAGCTTTATCTGAAGTTGGAGGGCATACAAGTCCTATCAGTTGTTATATAATCATAATGTGTCCCAGTTTCATAATACTGTCACCTAAAACTTAAACTATTAACCCTTATCAGTGTTCTTAGTATCAAGTAATTGATGGGAAAAAAGCAATGTAAAGCCTAGCTGATACAGGCCTGCTTCTATGGATTAGAACCCATTAGGCTTGTATTGATAGTTATATCTTTCTTCTTTCACATACTGTTCCAATTTTTATTCAATTGCTTTCAGCATCTTACTGAATGAGTTTCATTATTTGAAAGGCTGACCCAGATGTTTATTTCCACATAATCTGAGTATTTGGTGATCTTTTGAGCAAAGAACTATTAAGAATCTTCGTGAATTCCTTTGGTTCCAGTTACATACCTTACTGCTTCAGTTGGCTTGGAGTAATCTAATCACCTTGTCCCGTATAGCACCATTACCTGCCATTTGCTTCAGCAGCACAGCATCAGAGACTATAATGGATGAGAAATAGTTTTAGCTTCCAAATTACCAAATTTGATTGTGTTTCTTAGCAGAACATTTTTTCTTGGGCTTTAAAAACCTAAAATCTGCTGAGTTAGCTGCAAGGGTAGGAAGGTGAAATTCCTCAAGTAGGTTATTGGGTGAAAAAGTTAGAGGAGCCATTCTCACCCTGCCCCTTTATTCTTGAACACATGCATTCTAATGTTGAGAAAGATGGCACCACATATTGGCTGCTGTTTTAAGGCACGTAGCATATCTCAAAAGACAGCATTCCAGTCTCACACTGTATTATCTCCCCATTGGTACTATAACAGAGTCTTCAGCAGCCATTATACTGTTGTATCAAGCTATCTGTGTCTGGGTGATGGGATACACCCTAAAATTTATGAATCCTACCAAAGACAGTCGATTGCCATACTATCATCATATTGTGATATCGGGGGGGGGGTATCTATTTGTTTGTTTTGTTTTAATCAGAAGCAATGCTGAGTGTCATATGGTGATGAGTAAGTCATTCTGAAAGCCTGGGGTGGCATAGGCAGAGAAGACAATCCTTATCTAGAATATATTTCTCTTCCATAGAAGAAAAACTGCTGCCTCTACCATGAACTTGTCACTACATGGTGGTGGTGTCCTGGTCTCATCAGATGGTGGCTTATTGCAGGCAGGACATTGGCGTCTGCTATTGGCAGATGGACACTCACCTGTGCTATTAGTAAATCAGCCTTGGAATAAGAAGTTCATGATATTGGTCCTCTGTGCACTTTGGGAGAGCAGTAGAGTGGTTCCCATCCAAAGAATGGGAAATTTCTTCCACTTAATTATTGAGAGACTCTCCCACAGTCGATTGATTGGGATCGTGACCTGAAGGAGTAACACAAATGTTTATTTCCATGTGATCTGAGTAGGCATGTATTTGGATATAAACATCTTCATACTCTGCAGTCATTTTGGCATTTTGTCCATCTACCTCTCCCTTCAAATTCCTAGTTCTAAGTCTACTGATGCCATTTTTTTTTTCCTATTCTGAGCTGCCAATTATTAGGCACTGCCCATAAATTGATATAGCTTTGTGTTTCAGGATTTCTCCCCTATGTGATGTGGATAAGCAGATGTATCAACTGACCTTATTCTAAATACTGGGAGGATTTCATCAAGAATAGCCCTGGGGATGACTGTAATTCTGTAAATCTGCTTCTAACTGGCACCATTGCACCAACAGACTCATCTAAGAACAGGTCCATATTACTTCATCTGTTAACTAATTATAGAGAACTTTCCACAAGGCTATAAAGTTTGGTGGAGGTAGAGGCAGCAAAGCAGTAGGAACAGAAACCATGGGAGTCTCAGCCATCTCCTCATGCAGCTTCCTAGTGCCTTCCAGAATTGTTCAGGCTTCTATATACTGTTTTCATTTTTCAATGTAAGACTGCTCTGCATACCAGTTTCTGTAATTTGAGGAATCCTATAAAGCTCAAATCATAGTAGGCATTGTGGGTCACATAAACATTTGCTGTTTCATGGTCAGTGCTAAGTGTCTACCAGGGCCCAGTTGCTTTTCAAATAGAGGAAATGTTTTTAAGCATAGGAAGGCATGACCTCACGCCAAAACTTGTGCTGTGATTTTCATAGCGTAGTTTTCTATGGATTCTATATAACACCTGAGTTTGTCACAGACACTTTGAATACCATTTTGTCATTTAATTATAATGCCTGAAGATATAATGTAATGGCATATATGTGTGATACCTTGCATCTGAGCTTGGGAACTGCTGCAGAGTATTTTATACTCTGAATCTTATTCAAAATGGGTAGCCAGGTAAATGGGCCAAAGCATCACACCCAAAGGTGGCAAATACTACCTTCCAAATCCAAAAAGGCCCAACAAGCATCATGTCTCTTCTTTCTTTTTTTTTTTTTCCCTTTTTTTTTAAATTTATTTTCAGCATAACAGTATTCATTGTTTTTTCACCACACCCAGTGCTCCATGCAATCTGTGCCCTCCCTAATACCCACCACCTGGTTCCCCCAACCTCCCACCCCCCGCCCCTTCAAAACCCTCAGGTTGTTTTTCAGAGTCCGTAGTCTCTCATGGTTTACCTCTCCTTCCAATTTCTCTTCTTTCTTGCGGGTTGTGCTAAACTACATAATTATCAAATTGAATAAAAGATGACAATGGACTGTAAAAGACTGCTTATCTTTAAAGTATGCCTCTATTTTTCATTGACTTTGCATGAAAAGAGAACAAAAATATCCCTGATATCTATATCTGTATCATTGATATCTGTGTTTATATTATCTATGTATTCATATGTATATACTTATACACTTGACCCTTGGGCAACATGGATTTGAACTCTGTAGGTCCATTTACACGTGGATTTTTGTTTTTAAAGATTTTATTTGAGAAAGAGAGAGAGAGAGCAGGGGCAGGAGCAGAGGGAGAGGGAGAAGCAGATTCCCCACTGAACAGGGTGCCTGACGTGGGGCTCCATCCCAGGACCCAAGGATCATGACCTGAGCCAAAATGCTGGAATATCTTTTTGCAATTTTCTATGACTTTAGTTAGTACAGAAAATAAACAGGGAAATGGAAACTTGCCATTTAATAAGTATAATTTTTATTAGTCAACAATTTAAAAAGCAAACTACTTTGCAAGAATAATAAAAAATGAAAAAAAAGAAATAATAAAAAATGACCCTATTACTATTCATATATGCCCCAAATAAACAAACATTTAAAACTAATCAGGATGTGGTAAGAACCCAAAATGGAATATAAATACTAACAATTGAAACTAGCTGTATTACAAATGAAGCTAACTGTATTATAAATGAGTAACACATCTAAACTAAATGGAGTGGGGAAATCAAGAACTGATATAAGTAACTGTGGAAAAGAGTATCATGATTGGATAATGTCAGGCTAAAGACAAAAAATGAATTCTAGTCCTTAAAATGTTTTTCATGGGGGTATGATTAGCAATTCTAAAACTATTTTATGTGTATGTTAAAATTGAACAAATTAGAAAATATAGTGTGAATGCAATGAGAGCCAGATTTCTCATTTGAGGGAAATTACAAATAAGGAAAGGAATAAGGCTAGAAGGAGCCAGGTGGTGTCAGATTTGAATTGGAGGCATCTGTATAAACTCATGGTTTTTGATGGATAAATAGAAAAATATCTGTGGGATATACATACATTTAAGCTCATATGGGGCTAGTACACAAACATTTATTTCTTAGTTTTATCTGTGGACATGGCCTAGAAGCCATGACATCCTGGTAACAATGAGCACACCTAGCTCCCAGATCTTTGTTTATAAACACCATTCTCCAATAAAAGAACTAGAGCTCCTTAAAGGAATGCTTGATTCCAGAACTATGGCAAGAAAATATGAGTAGTCTGAAACTTCTGGTCCCAGAGAGTAAGAAAATTTAAAAAAGGAAGGAAGGAAGGAAGGGAGGGGAAAGAAAGGAATGTGGGAAAAAAACAACCTGAAAGAGCCTCTAATGGTCAAAGCTGGAACAACTTTTCAATAGAATTAATAATTTGAACATTGGAATGTAACTCGTAGAATAAAATAAATGTTCATGGAAACTTACTGATACAAATAATCAGATTAATGAAGAAATGGAGGAGACATGACAGGTCTTCTTTTCAGTAAAATTCTAAAGAATATGTATGGGGAGGAATAAGAGAAATAAAGGATATTTATAAGTCAGTCGATATAGCAATAATTGTTGCAGAGAAGATCACCTGATGTATACTAAAATTAGGGAAAATTAGGAGAAAATTTTGATGAGGAAAAGATTTGCATAGTCTCAAACATGTCCTCCAAGACACTGACAAACTTCTAAAGGAAAGAGTGACTTTCCTGTGGGGAAATCCAGCAGACACCATCTTAACCAAGTGATCAAGGTAAACATCACCAGGAATAACACATATCAACATCATGAACTCCTTCTCAGGACATCATATTTTTTTTGTGGTACTTTCGACAAGAAGTACCTAAACATTCAAGCTAAACATGAGGAAACATCCAGTCCCCAGTTCAGGGTCATGCTACAAAATTACTGATCAAAGACTGAGGTACTGCCATAGATTGTATAACGGGTACAAGTAACAACTGAATGTAATGAGGGACACTGTGTAGAATCTTGTAAAAGAAAAAGAGCATGGAAATTTGGTAAAATTTAAATAAGATTTATGGTTTAATTAATCTTGTACTGCTGTTACTTTTCTGTTCTTGATAATTTTATTATGGTTATGCAAGGTATTAACATTAGAGGAAGCATGAGAGCTATAAGGAAACTCTTTGTACTATTCTTGAACACTTATGTAAGTCTAAAATTAGATTAAAAAGATTTTGAATAAGTTTTTAAAAGGGACTTTGAAGTAGAAATGTGGGGGCCATGATGTCTTCAACTTCCTCATTTTGTACATTATAGGCTCCAAAATATTAAAGGACTTGCCTATAGCACAGAGCTTGGGAATAGCCAAGATGAGAACTTAAAGCATTGCCAAGTTTTCAGTATTATTTTTCTGTGGTCCATTGTATAAAAATAGGAGCTTCATTCCTCAGAAGTTGGTAACTGTTGGGCATCCTGTCTGAATTAGACCTTTTCTAGGAAGTTTCACCTTCCTTGGTGTTTACATAATGTGGAGATGAATGTCAAAATTCTTTTACGTATCTTTTGTCATATTGTCAGTATGCATTACATTGTATAAATTACATTGAATAAATACAGCAGGGACAAATATGCTCCATCTTAGAGAGCCTTGCTTGTCTACACTGAAGATTAGTAAAGCTGCCAGATGTTACTAATTTAAGGGGAAAAAATCAAAATTTGTAAACAAGACATTTAATTATATTTATTTACATTTTTTAAAGTTCTCAACTTTTGAAATGTGAATATCAAGATGCCTTAATTAATTTGGGAAGAAATGTTTGATTCACAAATTAGTAAGTTATACAAGCTAGAAGCACATTTATTTCAAAAACATTTTTCTTGGGTGCCTGGGTGGCTCAGTGGGTTGAAGCCTCTGCCTTTGGCTCAGGTCATGATCTCGGGGTCCTGGGATCAAGCCCCACATCGGGCTCTCTGCTCAGCAGGGAGCCTGCTTCCTCCTCTCTCTCTCTGCCTGCCTGTGTACCTGTGATCTCTGTCTGTCAAATAAATAAATTAAAAAAAAATCTTAAAAAAAAACATTTTTCTTTAATTTCAAGACATCAGTTATAACTTAAAGAATTTGTATTTGTTTTTAGAACAGAGACAAGAACTATTTAATTAACAAAGCTGTCTCATTTCTTTATTCATTAACTGTCCAATTTGGCATTCAGTCAATAAATGTTATCTTTAGACCTGATAATAATTTTCCCAAATTTCTTTTTTGAAAGGTATTCTTCTCATGTCCATCAAAGTAAAAACAACAAAACTATATAAAATGTTAATGATGGAAGCAAAAAAAAGCGGGGGGAGGGATCACCTCTTACTTGGATTCATGTTATTTATAGATACAAGTCGTTGGACATATATTTCCAAGCTGAGAGCCTTAGAAGCTTGGTAAGCACCGGAACTACTCTTTAGAGTTACTTATGTGGTATGAGGTGAGTTAAGCTGGTCAGAGTTGCCTGTTCCCACATATTTCCACTGCTGAATTGCCCATAACCTAGGACTCCAACATTAGTGTTCCACAGATAATACATATCTATGATGAGAGGAGAAAAAGCTTATCAGAGAGACTTGGATCTGGGATTGTAGAATGTTTTACCAATAATTACTTTTTTTGTCTTAGACATATCACTTTATATCTCTTGTTCTCCATTTCCCTCCTGAAAAAGATTCTTCAATTTTATCATTCTATCCCTAGTATTAAAGAAGATGCCACTTCAAGTTCATAGAACCACTGTGCCTGGACCTTGCCTGACTCTCTATCATGATGTTTTCTATCTTCCTTGCTACAAATATAATTCATATACCAAATTTAAAACTATTTTTAAATATTTGTATATATTTTTTTTTCTTTTTTTTTAATTTAAATTCAATTAATTTTCATATAGTGTATCATTAGTTTCAGAGGTAGAATTCAGTGATTCATCAGTTGTATATAACACCCAGTGCTCATTTTATCACATGCCCTCCTTAATGCACACTACCCTGTTACCCCATCTCCCCACTCCCATCCTCTCCAGCAACCCTCAGTTTGTTTCCTATGGTTAAGAACCTCTTATGGTCTCTTTCCCTCTCTGTTTACATCTTGTTTTATTTGTCTCTCCCTTCTCCTATTTTCATCTGTTTTTTTCTTAAATTCCATATATGCATGCAATCTCTGATTGACTTATTTCACTCTACATAGTATCTTCTAGTTCCATCCAGGTCCTTGCAAATGGCAAGATTTAATTTTTGATGGCAGAGTTATTTGTAACTTTGGAGTATATACCTAATAGTACATTGCTGGGTTGTAGGGTAGCTTTATTGTTTAACTTTTTTTGTGGAAACTCCATACTGTTTTTCAGAGTGGCTGCACCAATTTGAATTCCCACCAACAGTGTAAGAGGGTTCCCCTTCCTCCGCATCCTTGCCAGCATTTGTTGTTTCCTGAGTGGTTAATTTTAGCCATTCTGACTGGTGTGAGGTGGTGTCCCATTGTAGTTTTGATTGTATTTTCCTGATGCCGAGTGATGTGGAGCATTTTTTCATGTGTCTGTTGGCCATCTGGATGTCTTCTTTGGAGAAATGTCTGTTCATGTCCTCTGCCTATTTCTTGATTGGATTATTTGTTCTTTGGATGTTGAGTTTGATAAGTTCTTTATAGATCTTGGGTACTAGCTTTTTATCTGAAATGTCATTTGCAAATATCTTCTCCCATTCTGTTGGTTGTCTTTTGGTTTTGTTGACCATTTCCTCTGCTGTGCAGAAGCTTTTTATCTTGAAGTCTCAATAGCTCATTTTTACCTTTGTTTTCCTTGCCTTTGGAGACATGTCTAGAAAGAAGCTATTGCGGCCAGGGTCACAGATGTTGTTGTCTTTGTTCTTCTCAAGGATTTTGAGGCATTCCTGTCTCACATTTAGGTCTTTCATCCATTTTGAGTCTATTTTTGTGTATGGTATAAGAAAATGGTCCAGTTTCATTCTTCTGCATGTGGCTGTCTAATTTTCCCAACACCATTTGTTGAAGAGACTATCTTTTTTCCATTGAATATTCTTTCCTGCTTTGTTGAAAATTAGTTGACCATAGAGTTGAAGTCCATTTCTGGGCTTTCTATTCTGTTCCACTGATCTATACGTCTGTTATTGTGCCACTACCATACTGTCTTGATGCTTACAGCTTTGTAATAGAGCCTGAAGTTAGGCATTGTGATGCCACCAGCTTTGGTTTCCTTTTTCCACATTCCCTTGGCTATTCAAGGTCTTTTCTGGTTCCACACAAAATTTAGGATTGTTTGTTCCAGCTCTTGGAAAAATGTTGACAGTGTTTTCATGGGGATTCCACTGAATGTATAGATTGCTTTAAATAGCATAGACGTTTTAACAATATTTGTTCTTCCAATTCCTGACCATGAAATGTTTTTCCATTTTTTTGTGTCTTTCACTATTTTTTTCATGAGTATTTTATAGTTTTCAGAGTACAGATCCTTCACCTCTTTGGTTTATTCTTAAGTGTAGTGAAGAGGGAATGAGGTTCTGGGACAAAACTCTCTTATCAAAAACATACATTTGTCAGAGATAGTAAATGTTACTTCCAATTAATGTGTTTAAGTTTCAAAAAAAGTTTTACACATATCACTTAATCTTCTAAATAGCCCTAAAAATAGATATTATGATGATTTTATGGAAGTTGGATCTGGAGCTAAGAGAATGGATGCCCTGGATCATCCATTAGTCCGTGAAAATTGGAGCATGTCCAGCTACCCTACTTACTCAAACATACTGTCTTGTGGACACACAATTTAGCATAAGTTATTTGGAAGACAGAAAGCTCTGGAACCATATACTGACTCTGGTGTCTTTGCTTAAAGACTGTGCTTAATAACAGTTAATATATCTGTGTTTAATATCTGTGCTTAATAATATCTGTGCTTAATATCTGTGCTTAATATTAAGTTGGTGAAAGGAAAAGAGGAAGACAAATGTGATTTGACATTTTATTTTGTTTTATCCTGTGCAGAAGGTGCCTCCTTTGGGCATTTCTCCCTACCATCTCCTCATTGCATTCACACGGAATTAGAAGCAGTAGTTTGGGAAATTCTTTTATAGGAATACCTCTCTTGACTTTGAGGTATAGAAAGAGAGAACTTTGAATGAATATACTTGAAAGTGAACACTGCATTATATGAGACTTGAAATACATCAAACTTAAAGAGCCTTACTTCTGAGCCTGTTCTTGAAAGGGCCTGAGAAGGCAGAATGAGTCATATATATGATCGAAATTAAAGAAAAACTGTCCAAAATTCTCATTGACTGCTACATTTCTGAAGTTAGGAAAAGTGAAAAATGTGATTGTACAGCAAGTTTCATCCTGATATCCTTGAAAATGACAGTTCTTAGGAAGGTAGGGAGGGGGCAAGAGAGGAAGACAGGTATACAGAACAAAGAAAATTAAAGTAAAAATTCTTAGAGCTTAGAAAATGTTAATTTTAGGCAAGAGAATAAATGAAATCTTTACTCAGGGAATCAGCAATAATAAGGTTAATTAGTCAATTTAAAAACCTTTGCTTTTAGAATCATGATTACATAGATATGGGCAAAATCCTAGCTTGTGGTTCTGGGTAGCTCCTTAATTACTATATGTATGTACCTTATAGTTAAGTATGATATCTGCAATACAAAAAATTTTGCTCTGGAGAATCTGAAATGGATACCACATACCTTCACTACTTCCTTTTTTGCTGTCCCTTTAACGAATACACACCTAGTGCAGAGTTTGGGTAATGACTGTTTAGTTTCTATTCTGACGTCACTTACCTACCTACAGACCTTTGGCCAGCGTAATACCTGGGAGAATCCAGGACGCTTAGTGCAGTGCTAAGGCCAAACTTATTCTGATTGGTTAGTATCTGTACAATACTGATTTTTTAATATGACTGATAATACTCCCAGAATCAAGCATTAAAACATTTCATAAACATATACAAAACTGGTAACTGTAGTTACTACTAGGGATAGAACTTAGATGAAGGAGGGAGGAGGAATTTCTTTTCACCATAGATGGTCTAGTTAAGTTTGTATCATGAGTATATATTGTCTCATCAAAGCAGTAATTTTTTTTCTTAAATTGAGCAAACTTAAATAAATGTAGATCTAAGGAATCTATAAAATAATTAATTGAAATAAGCATTTCTATGATTCCCCTTAGAGAAGCAATATATAGGAATTAATGGCCTCCTATATGCAATATTTTTTTTTAAGATTTTATTTATTTATCTGAGAGAGAGAGAATGAGAAAGAGAGAGCATGAGAAGTGTGAGGGTCAGAGGGAGAAGCAGACTCCCTGGTGAGCAGAGAGCCTGACGAGGAACTCAATCCCAGGACACCAGGATCATGACCTGAGCTGAAGGCAGTCGCTTAACCAACTGAGCCACCCAGGCGTCCTGCAATATTTGTTTTTCATTAGTGTCTGAACTGAAAGCCTCTCATCCAATTTAGTACAAGTCAGTATTTGAAAGTATTCTGTAAAATCATTCTTTTTTCACTTTTACTTATGTGCAATAATTCTGAGAGGCCGTGCCTTTACTGCTGCATTTTATAGACAAGTATAGTGGACTACAAAGGTTTTTTTTTAAGGTTTTATTTATTTATTTGAGATAGAGAAAGAGAGAGCAAGAGAGAGAGCATGAACAGAGGGGGAGGGGTGGAAGAAGAAGGAGAAGGAAGGAGCCTGACTCAGGGGGTGCAGGGATTGATTCCAGGACCCCAAAATCATGACCTGAGCCAAAGGCAGATGCTTAACCGACTGAGCCAGCCAGGGACTCCTGGACAAGGATATTAATGAGCTTGCTTAAAACCACACAGGATGTGAAAGATGGGAGTAAAATTTTTCTTTACTTTTTAAAAATTTTATTGTTGTTATTTTTAAAACAGATTTTATTTTTAGGAACAGATTTAGGTTCATAGCAAAATTAAGCAGACGGTATGGAGATTTCCCATATAGCTTGTCCCCACACAAGCATTGCTTACCCCGTTAGCATCCTTCAGCAGCATGATACATTTCTTATAACTGATGAACCCACATTAACATCTTATAATTGCCCTAAGCCCATAGTTTAGATTAGGATTCATTCTTGGTGTTTTATATTCTATGGGTTTTGCCAAGTATATAATGACATGTATCCATTATTATGGTATCATACGCAAGAATTTTCAATGCCTTAAAAATTCTCTGTACCTCATCTATTCACCCCTCTCTTCCCCCTAAGTTGTGGCAACTACTGATATTTTTACTGTTTCATGGTTTTGTCTTTCCTGAATGTTATATAGTTGGACTCATACAATAATTAACCTTTTCTGACTGGCTTCTTTCACTGAATAATATGCATTTAAGTTACCTGTATGTCTTTTAATAGCTTGCTAGCTCATTTCTTATTATCACTAAATAACACTCCATTACCTGGACGCATCACAGTTTATCCATTCGCCTACTGATGGACATCGTGGTTGTTTCCATGTTTGGGCAATTATGAACAAAGCTGCTGTAAACACACATGTGCAGGTTTTGGTGTGGATATGCATTTTCAGCTCTTTGGGTAGATACCAAGGAACATGATTGCTGGATCATATGGTAAGAGGCTATGTTTAGTTTTGTGGGAAACCTCCAAACTGTGTTTCAAAATGACTCTATCATTTTGCATTCCCACCAGAAATGAATGAGAATTCCTGATGCTTCACACTTCATCAGCATTTGGTGGTGTCTGCTCTGGAGTTTAGCCGCTCTGACAAGTGTGTAGTGGTATCTTGTTGTTGTTTTAATTTGCATTTCTCTAATGACATATCCTGTGAAGCGTCTTTTCATATGTGTATTTGCCATCTGTAAATTTCAAAAATTTGGGCCACAAATCTGTGCACATTTTAAAACATTTACCAGCAGATGTGGAAGGGGTCAACCTCTAGAATTAGAAGTGAGCGGTGGCTGATATCTGAGGGCTGAGGGGCTGTGTGTGGAACAGGCTGAGACAGATACCAGAGGACTTGGATCCCAGCTAAATGACAGTATTCCAGTTACGAAACTTACAATTAGTGGACATTTTGAAAGTCGTGATTTTCTTTGGAAAGCCTTTTCTTATGTGAAAAATTAACTTTTCCCCAGTCATTCTCTTGAATTATCAGGAGGAAAAAGCCACAACACTTTGCAGCTTGTTAGGTACTGAATTGTACCCCCTAAATTCATATATTAAAGCCCTAATTCTCAGTGTGACAGCATTTGGAGATAGGGCCTTTATTGAGGTGATTAATGTGAAATGAGGTCATAAGGGTGGGACCATAATTTCATCAATGTCCTCATAAGAAGCAGAAGAAACACCAGAGATTTGCATGTGCAAAGGCCACGTGAGGACACAGAGAGAAGGCAGCTGTCTGAGCCAAGGACAGAGAACTTGGGAGAAACCAACCCTGCCAATATTTTGATTTTGGACTTCCTGCTCTTGCACTGTGGAAGAATAAATGTCTGTTGTTTAAGGCACCCAGTCTGTGGTGTCTGTTTTGTTATGGCGGCCCTAGTTGACAAAAATACAGCTCAACCAAAATGAAATGAATTTATCCACATTAAGGCACACCCGGGGTATATGTGCTCTATGAAAATTACAAGTTACAAATGGATTCAAGGCAATGCAGTGTATTCAGTATCTTCCACTTTTTCCTGGCTCAGATCTCTCACTGGATATTCTGAGTAGTAATGATGAAATGACTGATTTTTAAAGATATTTTGAATGACCCATAACAAAATGAAGGAATGGGAGAACCCCACATGATGGTAGAACATAAACCTGGTTTACTATAATGCAGTTGTATGATTCCTGAAAATAGAAGAGTTGCATCTTGTTCATAGTTGTCTTTTTACTATAATTTGATGTACACAACATTAAAAGTACTGACATATAGAAGTTTTTACCCCCAACAAAGTAAATTTGGCTCCTGCGAAAACCTCTCTACCAACAGAATATGTGCTAAAAGCATGAAGCCTCCAGTATAACATTTTGTCTGATTTAAAATGATTCAAAACATTTAGCAAATGACCTGACAACTAAAGGAACACAGTTGGATTTTCCTGCTTCAAAAACTTTACTTGAATATTTTATATCATGTTGATATATTCTTACATTTATTTTTAGTTTATTGTAGAAAAACTCAGCTATATCTAGAAATAGAAAGAAAAGCATAATAAAATCCTTCACCATTACCTATCATCAACAATTACCAACACCTGGCACATCTTGTGTTATTTACACTCCTACCTATCTCCTTTTTTTTTTTTTTTTTAACCTATCTCCTCTTTTTAAGCCATTTCTGAGGAAATCTAAGATGTTGTATTATTTCATCTGTAAATGCCTCAGTATGTTTCTTTGAATATATAGTCCTTTTTTTAAGATACCATGTTTTCATTATTATTCCAAAAATTTAACAATAAATTCCTAATATTGGAAAAGATCCAATCATTGTTTAAATTTTCAAATTTTCTCACAAATGCCACAATTGTTTTTACAATTTTTTTTTAAATCAGGAATCAACTAAGTACCAAACATTGCAATTAGTTCAAATATCCCTTAATTCCCTTTTAGTATATAAGTCTTCTGTCATCTCTCTCTCTTTTATTTTAATTACTTGCAACTTATTTATTGAATTAGAACTAAGAACCTTTGTCCAGTAGTTTCCTACAGTTGGTTCTTTGCTGATTGCATCCCTCATGTGGCTTTTAACATGTTCTTCTCTCTTTTTCAGTAGAGGTCATGGAGAGAACATGACTGCCAGTTGACGTTCAAGCTGGACCTGGGCAATCAGAGATTCCTTGCCCTTGTAATGTAGTTCTACCCTCCATTCCAATAGTGAGAACCATTTTCAAGGGCTTAGCCTTGAAAGAAAGTAATGTGTTATTGAGATCATCTGAAAGGTATACATGACTGAACCCAGTTAAGGCCTCTGCACAACTTTTAAGATTCTGGTGGACAGGTGTGGAGATCTACTCATCTGGTGGCCACCCAAGACAAATCTCATAAGTAAGTTTTCTTGCTTATTAAACCTGCCACCGACCAATCTGAAATGGTTTACCTCTTTCTTTGGTCTCTCCTTGACCTCTGTGTATGAGGCCAGTTTCGGATTTCACCTGGGAAATTCCATAGTTTGTGAGCTAATGTTCTTGCGTATTTTTCTGTAGATTAGAACTGGAGGCATGATAGGATTCACATTTATCAATATTTTAGCAATTTTTTAGTAATACTGTTTCATTCATAGAGGTCTCAAATGAGGTGCATGATGTGTGTTTGTCTTGTTTTCTGATCTTAACAGTAGCTGTTGATCAGTAGCTAGATTAATATATTTGAGTATATAAAATGATATTATAATTCTATCTATTACATTATTTTGTTATTTGAAGTTCTCCCTTAAAAGTATACTTCTCATCTGCTGTGTGATTATCCAAAAGAACAGTTATTAAAGAAAATAGTAGGGTACATGTTTAATTTTTACATTTGTTTCACAGCATAATGAGTCTATTTACCAGCATTGAAGATAATAATGAGTAATTATTATTTTTTAGTATCATGATAAACTCATATATTTAAATGTATTTTAGGTGTTCAAATTATCTTGCTTTCAATGCTTAAATTTTCTTATCTTCACTGAGTGTAAGACTCTTCAATTACTACTAAGTCTTTTAACATGACCCTCACAGTATATTTGAGATATTTTTTGCTATCTAAGCTAAAATGTTTCCATGCAGACTTTGAATGTTTCCTTCTATTTCTTTCAAGGAGCCTTGGTTTGTTTTGTATGAAAATTATATGTTAAGACCACAATGTGGGCAATGAGAATGTTCTTTGCTACCAGGTTGTCACTGTTTTAAGAATTTTCAGAGAGAGTCAATTATCATATGGCTTTGCTTATTTGTGGAGCATAAGAAATAACATGGAGGACATGGGGAGATGGAGAGGAGAAGGGAGTTGGGGAAATTGGAGGGGGAGACGAACCATGAGAGACTCTGGACTCTGAAAAACAATCTGAGAGTTTTGGATGGGCTGGGGGTGGGAGGTTGGGTGAGCCTGGTGGTGGGTATTATGAAGAGCACATATTGCATGGAGCACTGGGTGTGGTGCATAAACAATGAATTCTGGAACACTGAAAATAAATTTAAAAAATAAAGAAAAATTAAAAGAAAATAAAAGAATTTTCCAATGACTGTGGATAGGAAAATCACTTTCTAAATTTTATATTTAGTGACTGTTTTTCAATTTAATTATATTTTATAATTGTTAATATATTTTATAATTACAAACTCAAACTTACGAAACTACATATACAAGTTATATATATATATATATCCCTATCAACAGCAACTTAATTCCTAACTCTCTTGAGTGACCAACCAGGAGTAGTTTTTTTATTTGTTTTATTTTATATTCTCTCTCTCTCTCCTCCCCCACCCCTGCTTCCAAAGCAGGAAAGTTAGAAAATGTATTATATCAGTATAGTTGAAAAACAATGGACCAGTGTTGTAGCAGGTGTTGAAAAGATTTGGAAGGTAGAGCCAACAGCATTTGATGACAGATTGTATGGGAAGAGTGAAGGAATGAGGGAAAAGAAGTAACTCTCAAGTTTTTGGCATAAGCAAGAGGGTAAATGGAGATGACACTTACAGAGCTAGGAAAGACTGGAGGAGAAATATATTTGAAGGGGAGGAAGATTGAGAATTATTTGGATTTTTCAGGTTTGGTAAGCCTAGCAGACATCCAAGATTGGATTCAAGTACAGTTGGATATAGTCCCCAACCAGAATGTAAGCTCCAAGAGAACAGCTACTTTTGTGCATTTGGTTCACTGCTATAGCTTCAGAACTTAAAAGAGACATGTAGCAGGTGTTCAATAAATGGTCATTCAGAGAATAAGCAAATGAATAAGCATTAAAATATATCTTAGAATGTAGCAAATATGTCTCTTCTTATTCCAAATGTACACCTCTCCAGTCCCTATAAATTTTAATCTTCTAGTTAATCTGTACATAGTTTCAGTTTACAGTAATCATGATACAAGGACCATTTAGTTCCTAAAAGAAGAAATAAAAAAGTAACAGACAGATGAAACTTATCAGTCAATCAACTACTTAGGTTTGAGTCCTTTGTTATCTTTACATCTGGTAATTTATCATCAATTTCTTTTTTTTTTTTTTTTCACTTTCTGAGGTAAAATTTGAAACACAAAGAGTACCAATGGATTCTCAGCGCGGTCTTGAATACAGTTGAATCTCAGTCCCAGTGTTTCACAGTATGTCACTAGAGCATAGTAACACAAAGTAGCTTTCCTACCTGCTCAGATATCTCTAGACTTGGTCTATCAGTATAAGATGATTTTCCATATACTATACCCTATTTTAAGCTTTCATGAGGCTTTTATACTTGCTTTGCCAATATTTTCTGAGGTGACTACAAAAATGATATATTTATTGTTGGTTAACATTGGTCTTCTTTTGGCCTCAGAATTTCAGAGAGAGATGCCTTATTTTCTCTATTTTCTCACCAAAGCAAATATTGGAAAAAATGCCATTGGCATTTATTCTAGATCACACATAACATCATCACTTAAAACTGGATTAGCCCTTATAGACCTAGCCATGACACCAAGTCATTATTTTTAAATTGTGCCATGAGTGGTCAGGGATAGTGACACTCAGGTATGCATGAACAAAGAATCTCATACAGGAGGAGAATGTGAATTACTTGTTTTTATTTAACACATGTTTTCTAGTGCTTTTCTATACTATGCTATGAGTCTGAGATCCTAGGCTTCGTTTCAATTGTTGTCAACATAAGTTGCTGTGATATAGACTGATTTGTAATTAGTTTCATCAAGGTTTGTATAGAATCCTGCAGAATTTTGTCTAGGTACAACTGAATGTAAATTTCACAATCATGACTGAAGTGCTAAAATAATATTATACCACTATGACTGTATTTGTAATTTAAGGGCTTACATTTGAGTATGATCAATACGTTTGAGCTTGAATTAAATAGAAAGTTTTTTTTAAACTGTCTATTCTCTAATATAGTATAGTTTGAATCTCAAATGTGCAAGTTAATTCAGTAGTAATAAATCCACTATAAGGAAGTTTAAATAGCTGCTAAATAAAAGTTTCAGGAATCTTTTCCATATTTATGCTCCTATCCCACATTTCAGAATATGCT
Source organism: Martes martes (assembly GCF_963455335.1). NCBI lineage: Eukaryota > Metazoa > Chordata > Mammalia > Carnivora > Mustelidae > Martes > Martes martes. The sequence continues at coordinate 75,798,402 of NC_137896.1, read as the reverse complement.
CAATTAATATACAAGGTTATAGATTGATTTTTCTCAGTACTATAAAGCTGTTGGGAATATAAATTTTGGAATACTTTTCTCATTCTATAAAGGCATAATTTGAAATTATTTGTTAACTATAAGCCGTAGTCTATCGTTCTAGAAATAAATTTTTAGCTTTTTGTAGACCCGAGGGCAAATGCCTCTCATACGTCTTGAATTCCTAAGATCATTATATTACATTCTAAAATTAACTTAGTAATGTACTCGTTAATTTTATAACATTTTAAAGACTTTTCTTGTGAGCTCAGACCCTTTTACAATGCAGAAAGGTGCAACATTGTATAACTTTAGGTAGATGCATTAGCTTGATGAGAATGCCCCTGGGGTGAGAGGAAAAATAAGTCAATGTTGAGACCTAGAGAAATCTGCCTGATTTGGCAGAATAACTCCCACTTGACTGAGTAGAAGTTATAAGAAAGGGAATAGTAAAACAGAAAAATTCCAAGAGGAGACATAAAACGATGAATATGCTTAAGTTGATCTTTGAAGGTGAAGGCAAGAATCATATCCGTTGTGGTTCTCAGTAGAACATGGATTCTGGTTTTTATAGTGCAGAATAGTCTTACTTTTTTTCCTGGTAATGAAGATCAGCCTATGTACATTAGGGGAAACTGGGAATGTACAAACATAAATTTGCTTATTTACCCTATCTCCTTTCTCTTCATATTGTTATAAAGAACTAAACTGGGTATGTATAACATCCCATTTTATTTCTTTTATCTACCTTCAGAGTAATTTCTAATGAAGACTAAAGTGTTTTAAATACCACGTTTTGCTTGAAATAAATATGATTTTAGAGAATTATTGTATTTGTAGTTTGCAAATACATACTATTTTCTAAATTTTTACACTCCTGCGATGTGTTAGGTGCTTTTGCATGTCTTATTATTGTTTTAGATTTTAGGCCTTAAGCCAAAGAAACAAAAACAGAATTATAGTCATGGATGAAGTTATAAAATTGCTAGTATCCTATGTTTGTGATGAAAAGAAGCACAACTTACTCTTTTTCAAATGTTTATTACACTTAGGAAATATAAAAAAGGAAATATAAAACACAGAGAAAGGTGAAGAAACTGGATATACTTAGTTGATTCTTCAGTGAAAGCTAACTTAACTGTTAAAATTTAAGTACAAATGCACATTTTTACACAGAAGTATTTATGAAACATTTTGAAGTTTTACACAGAAATATGTATGAAACATCTTCTTTAGAAAATGGAGTTGACCGGAAAGAAAAGATGAAAAAGAAGTAACAGTTAAGTAAATTAAGTAACTGCTTTAAAAATGGTTTTGAATATGGTTACTGACCTTCTTCCTACCATGAGCAATGATTAAACTGGAGATGTTAAAAATATCACCTTTGAAATTATTTTATTGCCTTGATACGTCCTTAGAAGGGAGCAGAATGATTAAAAACAGGAATTTCAACTGCACAATTTTAGAATCACATAATTATTTACAGAGACACTGAAGGTGACCCTTCACTATGGGGATGAACTACTCTCTGATATTAATAAGAATAAGTAATTTAACCTGCCAAACAAACTTGATGAAAGAACTTCAGAATCTGTAGCTTTTTAAATCCTTCAAGGTTTATTAGTTTCTGTACCTTGACAGAACAAGAAGCTAATAGCTATAATGGATTAACTTCCAGTGAAGAAAGTATTTAAAGTCCAGGCAGCCGCAAAAATAGCTTACAAGATGTTAGGAGGATGAGAATTTTTATAGTACAGTATCTCTAAAAAGTAAATCAAATATTGCTCATAAGTTCTAATCCTATACCTAAAATGGAAACTGAATCAGTCAGGTTATGAAGTTAGTGCTGATTTCAATAGAGTGCTAGACCAAAGAACTCTCATTTTTGGAAATGACATTCATCCTGATGCAGTAGTAATGTGAAGGAAGACCCTTGGGAAAACAATTAGACTATGATATTTTACACTATGATATTTTAGAGTAAGTTTTGCTGACTTAAAATATAACCATTTCATTAGACATCTAGACATTCATCAAGACATAGCAGTAGAAGAGTGAGTCACTGTTCAGTTGATGGAGGGACCTAACTGCAAACACAGCAGTAGGGAGATTAACCTCTTAGACTTATCAGAGGCTCTGTGTGGTTCAGATGGTTCCAGAGCTATCCCTGAACTCTGAGGGAGGAGGCAGAGAGCAATTTGCACCTTGCTCCAATTCTCAGCACAGTTCTACGGAAGTAGGGGACAGACTGAGGGGAGAGGTATAACACAGTGGGTATTCATTTTGGAGAGAATTTAACTTGTCTCCTTACTGGGGGTAAGAGTGCTAAGGGATCAAAGCGTATGACTTGCCTATGAACCCCTACCTTCTTTAATACCGTTCCCCAATCGCACGATTTTTTCTTTCATTTTCTGACCCCAAGTTTCTCTCATCATCAAAAACTAAATGTGTTTACAATAAGTGGAAGAAAAGAGTGAGGCTAGAGTAATCCTTGGTTTCTCACTCAAATTTCCCAGAAAATATTAATTAATAATTATTCTGAAGATAACGAAAATTACGAGCTAGGTAACATTCTTAGCACTTTATCTATACTAACTCACTTAAACCTCTCAATAACTCAATAGAAGAGCAAACTAAGGAATGGAGTGAGTAAAATTTGCCTCAAGCCACAAAGCAGCAAATCCAGCATTTCGAACCTAGTAGGCTGATCCCATGTCTGCAGCCTTTAATCACTGTTTTACACTGTTATGCAAGAACCAACCTCAGTTCACCTACCTTAGCTCAAAAATTCAAAAATATAACTCCTTAGAGCTTTCTCAGAGTTGGCATTCTGTATATGTATCTTCATTGCAGTGGAACTTGGAAATACATTAAGGCTTTAAGATGGCTGCCAAGGAAAAAACATATCAGCTCCATTATGTTTCTTTGAGCTCTAATCCTATGAAATGGACTGTGAAAATGTTCAGAAACATTTTCAGGTCACATCTTTCTGTATATTAAAAGCTTGTACAATGTTGTGCAAAACCCAGTTGCTCACACTTCATTTGAAAAGAGACTACCCCCTACTTTTTGGAGGATACCTCATAAGCCCTGGAGAAACTGATTTCCCCAGAAACATCAGTTGAGAAATAAACACTGACTTCTGGAAATAGATCAGATGTTGAGTGGCCCACAGTAGCCTAGTACGAAGTCAAAGTACTGGGAAAGGATGGAGAATGACTCCCACTCTGTCAGAATCAGACCTCAATGCACTGATACTATTTTAAACACTTTTCCTAAACTTCTGTATTTGCCCGTGCACCTTGTTTTTACTAGAAATATTTGGGTGCTTGCTTTTAATTTCCTCTGTGTCTCATTCCATTAACAGAGGGAGAGCCATTAGAGAGCTGGAAAACACTTTGCTTTAACATACATCTTCAGTTAAATCTGGGCACTGCTGTTTCTTTTAATCTGTAACAATACCAGTTGTAGAATGGAACCAAGAAATACAATATAAAAGGTCATTTGGCTCTGGATCTTTTCCTTCAACTATGAATACAGAACACAAATCAATTTAAGGATTAGAGCAATGATTTGCAGTTTTATTTTACCATTATTTGCCACCCAAAGTTATCTAAGGTGGTGGAACACTTCTAAATGTTTTTCTTTTTTCTTTTTGCCTGGAAAACTTTGCCTTCCAAAAGCTAGTTTTAAGAAAACTAGCAATTAATTACTTCATTGGAATTCTAAGCCTTACTGTATAGTGGCTGAAATTACAACATCTGGTACATGGAAATAAAACTCACCCAAATGAGAAGAGAGGATACTCATTCATCTCTTGCTATAGCAAAGGATTCAGCTACCATCACTAGTATTTGGAAGAGACTCAAAGTCAGGCAGGGAAGTGGGGAAGTTTTATAGTAAAAAAGGGAAGGCTTCAGGAATACTCTGATTGGAGGCTGTTGTCAAAGGGAAGCTGAAGGTGGACTAAGTGAAAGTGGGATAGCCTAAGTGATTGGCTTGGGAGCATATTGGCTTTCTCTTGTTGGTCAAATTTGGACACAGATGGGAGTGAGGAGAATAGGGAAGCTGGCAGTCATTAAAACCAGGAGACTTACTTTATAAGGCATTGTGAGGGCAAAATGAAATTTAAAAAGAAATCACTGTATGCTTTGAACATAACAATCATTCCACCGGTGAAAGTTCCTGTTCTTATTGTTAAATAAGGCTCCAGCCTCTCAGATCATGCCCAGTCAGTCCACACTCCAAAGCCAAGCAAAAGACAAGAAGAAGGGAGCTCTGGGGCCAGTCTCATTGGATCCTTGTCACAACCTTCTGCTTCCTTTTGGTTGGGCCTGGGGCTTGACTACAGGAATGACAGGGTACTCTTTCTCCAAACGATAAGGTTTCTTGAAACTTCCTTATTAAAGGGCCTCATGATTCATGCTGTCTTTCCAGAAAAAACTGTCCAGTGATTCATATCCTGACTCCAGCCAATCTCTTAGCCTTTCAGTTACATAGTTATGGAAGAACTCGGCTGGACCAGTATCTCTGGTGGTTTAGCTGATAATCACATTCATAAGAGTTCTGGTGTTATTTTTCTATCTATTTTTCTAGATTTTGTTAATGTACTATTTTATCTCTTCAATACATAAAATAGCTTATGATCTAAAAAAAAAAAAAAGCTCTTGTTACTGTTATCATGATAGTATGTCCTTCTAAAGTTCATTTTGAGTAGCTTTAATGAGAAGATTCTCCTTTCCAAATTGCTGCACTCAAAAACAGAAGGTCATTGTCTCTAAAGTTTTGACAAAGTTTATGCATACTGATAAAGTAGCCTTAAATACATCTCCCAATATCTCTTCTCTGACCCACTCAGATGCGAGGAATGAAACAACCTTTTCTTTCTTTGAGAAATTTGAGTGAAACTCCTATGTCTTCCTAATTCTGTTTTAGTTTTTTTTTTGTTTCTAGTCATCTGGTCTATATTTAACTCATTTCATTAATCTCTCCACAGAGAGGTTTATAATGTAAAGTATTCTTATTTATTTGTTTTATAGCTATAATTCATTCTTCTGTGATTTACTAATGCATGATTATGAAAGTTACCCAAGAAATAAGCAATGTCAAGTATACTGATACTGTATTTTTCCTTGCCATGGAAGCAGTGTGCTGGAATTACATTGATTTATCTACATTTTAAATACTCTAATTCAATGTAAAATGAACTAAGCATCAAGTTGAAATAAATTCTTCTCCTTTTATATTACCTTATTATATTCTAGAATATTCTCATTTTTTTCTCAACCTCTCAACTGCACTAATTTTTCTGTGGAATATTATTTTTCCTATGCAGAGATCTCTCTTTTTGAATCCTCAACCCTCTGTCAAATCTCAGCTCATGGAACCTAAGCCTGTGGCAGAGTTATGATCCCTGGATAACTCCCACCACACTGTTCTTCAAAGATATAAACTCTGCTTCTTTTCTATTATTCTTTCTTTGATTTGCATCCTTAAGTAATTTATTAATATAAAAGAGGTACCTTTGCATGTCTGAAAATATTACCATTTTGTCATTGTACTGGTTGTGATTTTTAATGAATATGAAGATGAGTTGAAACTTTAGGATGACAATAATTTAATTCAGCAACTGGGAGGCATTCAAGCTTATAGCTTTCAACATCGGATGTTGCTAATGAAAATTCTGAGGTAGTTGATTCTTGTTTTTCTCTTTCCATTTTCCCTTATTTAGGAAACATGTAGGCTTTTCTCCTTATAATGTGGATTTTCTCCCCCTGCTCATTTCTCTATACAGTTGAAGAGTCCTTTCAAACTGAAGATATATTCTCTTTTTCGGTTGTGAGATTTTCTCCTATTATTTCTTTGATTATTCCATCTTTCTCTGCTTTCCCATTCTTCATGAAACTATTTTCAGTCACATTTTTGACTCTCTTGCTTGATCACTAAATCAGGTGTTGGCAAGCATTTTAGGTAAAGTAACAGATTGTGAATATTTTAGATTTTATTAGGGAAGTGGCAGAATCAAAGATATTGAGTGGTGCTTACCGACTAAGAGAAAAAAATCCTGCACTACCCACTCCCATTTTCCTGTGATGGACCCCATGAAATAAGAGGCATGCTTCGCACCCAGTTGCTATCTGCTAGAGACCCTTTGGGGATGAAAGACAAAGAGCCACCACCCAGAAGGAGAGGAATGTTGAGGATGAGGTAGGTGAGGGGTGGGACAGGAAGGCACCTTCATCAGTTTCATTCACTGCCTTGGTGACACCTGATCAAGTTGTGCCATTCTCTCCCTCATGAGAAGCCAGTGGTTTCAGTTTGGACACCTAGCTGGAAATGAGGAAATTTTCTCAGTCTCTGAAAGCTGACTGATATTCTACCTTGTATGCCTGCTAATTGCCAACTGCAGAGATGCCCACATGCAGGGGGTAACCAGTCCAAAGATTGAGCACTGCTGTTTCGGCCAGTGAGGAGGCAGGCAGGAGCTAGGAGTGAAGCAGGAATGGGACAGAGGGAGATGCTCCAACTTGGTTTCTGGGACTTACAGTGCTAACATTCTTGAGCAGTGTTCACAGGCAAACCAGAAATAACAGCAAACCAGATTTGACCCATGTACCGTAGTGTGCCAGCCCCTGCACTAGATGTTCATTTTCTTCCTCATATTTACAATTCGTTGTCCTATTCTGGAAGAATTTCTTTCTTGTATTCATTTGCCTTTTATTCAACTTTTTATTTTCAATTTCAATTACATTTTCAAGATGACTTTCTTATTCTGTGATTGTTTATTTACTTTTTCAATGCCATCTTTTTGGGATTTATGAATTGTCTGTCTTAACAAATCTCTCTAAGAATAGTAGCTTTCTTGTGGCTAGGATTGTCAGGTTGATTAAAAAAATAAAATAAATAAATGAAGAAAATTTTTTAAAAATACAGAATATCCCATATTGCATGGGACATATTTATACTAATAAAACTTATTTTTTATCTGCAATTAAATTTAACTAGGCATCCTGTGTTTTACCTGGCAACCCTTCCTCTCACCCTGGAGATATTTCAGTTTCCTTTCTTCAACCTACTTTTTACAAAATGTATTGAAGTATCCACAGAAAGCTGTCTTCGGATTGCCTCTATTTTTGTAGGTTTATGTTTTATTTTTATCCCGTTTATGTATGTATTTACTTATTTATCTATTTAGAGGGAGAGAGAGCACGAGCAGGGAGAGACAGAGGGAGAAGGAGAGAGAGAATCTTTAACCAGGCTCTATACTCAGTGCACCTGTGGTGGGGCTCGGTCTCGGGACCTGAGCCATCAAGAGTCGGATGCTTCACTGACTGAGCCTTCCAGGTGCCCCCCTTTATTATCCTCTAAATGAAATTTCAGGGAAAGAGAAAACAAATGTGAGTGTGAAAACTTTAATGTTGAAACAGAAATACTGTCAAAAAGTCCTAAAAAGTAGGGGCACCTGGGTGGCTCAGTTGGTTAAGTGTCTGCCTTTGGCTCAGGTCATGATCTCAGAGTCCTAGGATCAAGGATCCTAGGATCAAGCCCCATGACTGGCTCCCTGCTCGGTGGGGAGCCTGCTTCTCCCTCTTCCTCTGCTGCTCCCCTGCTTGTGCTCTCTGTCTCTTGAATAAATATTTTTTTAAAAGTTTTAAAAAATATAGAGTGGGACCATTCACACTACAAACACTTTTTAAATATTTGAAGCTTACATAATTTCTAATAATCATTTTATAATTTTGACACTGGTGAAAATCTTGGATATTTTTATATTCTCTTTCTATACTGTTGGAATACTGACTATTTGTTATCTGAATTTACTCATATCTGTAATCATCTTGTCCAAAGAATGCTATTAGCACTAATTTATAATATTAGCACGCTGTTTTCCAGGAGTACCTAAAGCTATAAGCTCATTGGAACGTTATCTGCCTCTCAAGTTACTATAGGTGAGAGTTTTATCAAGTCTTTTGTAACTGCCTATCAGTAATTACTGTCCTTCCACTCTCTAAAAGAAGCTCTTGTTTTGCTATCCACTATTTGTTGTAATGGCAACACCCCACCTCTTGAGCCCACTGCATATCAATCAAGATAGGTTCAGTTAAATTTCTGGTAATGAATGAGTAGTTGCCAAATCTCAGGAGCTTAAAATAACAAAGTTTATTTTTCACTTGTTATCTTTACATATCAGCAAAAGGGACTCTGATCCTTATGGTCATGTGGGGTGCCCCCCAAAGTGGGAAAAAATTAAGTTGGAAATTCTGCGCTTTTGCCCAGAAAAAAAAAAAAAAACAAGAAAAATCATATGTTTTATTTCTGTTCATCTTGTCTTGGACAACCCAAGTTACATTACTCTACTTTATTTCAAGTCAGTGACAAAGTAGAATCCTACCATGTGCAAAAGGCAAAGAATCAGAATATTTGGTGAATAGCTCAAATGACTACTACAATGGTGAAACTAATTCTTTTTTTTTTTTTTTAAGATTTTATTTATTTATTTGACAGACAGAGATCACAGGTAGGCGGAGAAGCAGCCAGAGAGAGAGGAAGGGAAGTAGGCTCCCTGCTGAGCAGAGAGCCCCACGCGGGCTCGATCCCAGGACCCTGGGATCATGACCTGAGCCGAAGGCAGAGGCTTTAACCCACTGAGCCACCCAGGTGCCCAGTGACACTAATTCTTAATCAGATTTTAAACCTCAGTCAAAATCCCATAAAGTTTTAAAAAGGGCAATTTAACATCAAGAAACACATAACTGAATTAAGAAAAAAGTGAAAGGAACAATGAAAGGAAACAAGATTAAGAAGGAAATTCAGAAACCATTTTTTTTCTTCCTGTATTCTTTTAAATTATACTGTCAATCTTGATATACTAGTGCAGGCATCATCAAACTTTTTCTGTATAGGACCAGATAGTAAATATTTTAGGCTTTGTGTGCCATATGGCTTCTTTCTTAGCTCTCAACCCTGCATTAAAATGCAAAATCAGCCATAGATAACGTTAATGAATGGGTGTGGCTGTGTGCCTATAAAACTTTATTTACAAAAACAAACGGTCCACAGGCAGTATTTGCTGAGCTCTGCAATAAGAATTCATATGTCTGCACATATTTTGACAAATGAGATATCCGCTAATGGCCAAACATAGACCAGTAGAATCTTTAGGCTCTGAATGTGAACAAGGCCTACACTGGAGCCTTAATGGCATTACTGAAGAAAAGAGTAATATGTAAGTTTGTGGATAAAAAATGAAATTTTGAGGTAGTGAATACGTGTGTACATCATTTTTTGCACTCCCTCTTGAAGATATTATTAATCTGACAGTGAACTTTCAAATTAAAAGAGTTTTGTAATCAAGTAACCATACTGTTGATATATACAAGTAATATTCAGAGAAACATAATTTGAGCATGTAATAATATAAGAAGAGACAAAAAAACAAATTCATAGATCTCTGAAAGAATCTGTGAAGATAAGTTCTGCTCTTCCATAATCTCTCCCTGCAAATGACAGATGTCCATGTGAAAAATCTCTTTGCTGGTGGGGATCTTCCTTCAGTGTGAAAATCCATAAACAAAATTATGGTCTTTTAGAAATATAAAAAAATTCACTCTGTTCTGCTTTATAGAGACCAGATGTCTACATGTCCATGGAAAAGAAATGTGATTGAAGCATCGAGACATACTTGGAAATCTAATTTAGCTGTCTATGTTATCAGAATCAATTGCTATAACTGGATAAATTGGGCAGTGAGTCATAGTTGTAAAAGAATGCCATAATGATCAAATTAACCATGCATTGATTTTTAGAATCATGTCTAATTATGCAGTACTTCTTCCTAATAGAATTTTGATTTGGGAATAGCATAAGTGATAAAGAGTGATAAGGAATGAGTTCTGTTTTAGTGATTTATTTGTGCCCTCTAGACTAAGAATAAAGACAGAGGAGCTGGCTTGAGAAATTAGGAGGTGAGACAGCAAATCATGAAATCATTGTTTCGGTGTTGGCACTTTCTGGTAAATTGGAGCATGCAGATAACTTACAACCTAGGAGTTCTCCCTAGAAAAACTCTTGTGTTTGTTTAGAAGACACATAGAGGAATGATTTTAATAGTATTGTATGTATTAGCATAAGTTTAATAACTAAATGTCCATAAACAGCAGAGTAGATAAGTAAATAATATATTCATGTAAGAAAATAACCCATTTCAATAAAAATGAAAAAAACTACAACTGTTGTATTAATATGAATTAGAAAAATATGTTATTCAAGCCCCACATTGGGTGTAGAGATTACTTTAAAAAAATGTTGAGCTAAAGATGTTACTCATACAAGAGTATTTACAATATGAGTTCATTAATTTAAATTTTATATGCATTACAAATTAAACAAAATATTGATTAGAGTGCATATACAGGTGGATAACTATAAAATACAGTAAGGAAATAACTGACACTGAGGTGTGGATACTGCTTAACACAGAGTGGGTAGGTAAGGGGAGGAGATCTGGAAGAATATAGGGAGCATATAAAGAATATAATTTTCTATGTTTTTACTTGTAAAGGAATAGGGGTGTTCTTAAAATTATTTGTATAGTGTTTATGGACTTTTTGTGGATATTTCACATGAAGAAATGAAAATAGTTACTGATCCTCTATGCTGAATACATTAAGGGCAACTTTCTTTTCACAGATTAGTTGCAAGGAACAACAGACATGTGAGCCTTATCTTCCTCACTACCTCTTCCACATACACACACGCGCAAGCACACCAAACCTGCATTTAGTCCCTGGTACTAAATGCAATTTTCAACAATCAACAATACCATTTTTTATTGGTTTTTACTCTGTCGTGGGTCTCACCATAAGCGATCAACTGACCTAATTGATTAAAATCATATTTTCTCTAGCTAAAATGGTCTGTTCTCCTGTATAAGCCCGAGGGAGTAACCATAGTAAATCTTGTGTTATAAAATTGGTGAGGCAGGTATAATATGTGCAAAATTTATGGAACCTAGCTTAGAAACTTATGTTTCTAACATAGTTAGAAACTATATTTTAAGCTTAAGAGCAGCTTGGATTGACTTAGGGAGAGAAGAATAGTCAGAAAAAAGAAAACCCCCAAGAAGCCAAATCCCCTGAGAAGCAAGATGAAAAGGGGGTATGACTCGATTTACTTGCTCAAAAGCACTTACGTATCTATTATATTCCAGGAAACGTGCTAGTTTTAAGGTAAAGATATGGGAAGATGGTGATCTGATACTTGACTAGGAATAAAAATCAGAATAAATGGCTATTTTCCCCCCAAAATTAACCCTAGAGAAATTGTAAAAGGTAACAGAACTCAGAAAATAGCATCACCACCAACAGAAGTGTTTGCAGGGAGAGAAATCTCTTTCAGACTAGGGGTTGAATGATCCAGTCACGTGTAGAAGGTTGATCAGAAGATAAGGAGAACTAAACTACGGGAAAGCTGCTTATGTTCAGTTATCATTCTTCTCCAATATGCCATGAGACATTCTTCCTCTTCCACTTCATTGCAGAAATTTGCTCAATAGCCAACATTGTTGGGAAAATTCTGCTGTAGTACAGAGTTTGGGTAAACACTTAGGACTGAGCGTCCCTCTCTCTGCCCCAACAGCGAGGGTTGGTAAAGTTCAATCTAAGAAGACTTTCTTTTCTCAGATCCTGAATCCCTCTAACACTTTGAAGAAAGGGGATATGTTGGAAGCAGAAACACCAGAATATATAGATCAAGAATTAAAAATAAGTATAATAAACAGGCAAAATAATTATATTACAGGAGATAGAAAAACATTGACAATATGAAACAAAAATGTGGTCAGGTGGAAATATTGGAATGAAAATTGAATAGTGGGAATGATAATAAAGTAGATTCAGAAATAGAAGGATGCATGCACTTGTATTTGTAATAATAAGACTAGATTGAAGAATTGTTCCAGAAGGAAACAAGGAAGTAAAAGAACATTGAAAAATCTAAGTGAGGGGCGCCTGGGTGGCTCAGTGGGTTAAAGCCTCTGCCTTCGGCTCAGGTCATGATCCCAGAGTCCTGGGATCGAGCCCCACATCGGGCTCTCTGCTCAGCGGGGAGCCTGCCTCCTCCTCTCTCTGCCTGCCTTTCTGCCTACTTGTGATCTCTGTCTGTCAAATAAATAAATAAAATATTTAAAAAAAAAAAAAAAAAAAAAAAAAAGAAAAATCTAAGTGAAAAGATTAAAAATTCCCCAGAAAGTGAAAAAAATTTTAAAAATTCATGGGAAAAATATTTTGAGAAACACAAAGTAAGCTTTCCTGGAGTTGAAGAAGAGAGAAGGACCTCAGCATGAAAGGGTGAATAGAATGTCAAAGGAGAGAGAAAGGAACATTGTAAAAGAGAGCCCCATAGAGATGACAGAAGTGAAAAGCCAGTACATTAAATAAAATTAATAAAATGGAAAAAAGAAAGGGTTAGTGAGCTTAAAGCAGATGAAAAAACTGTGCAATGTGCAAAAAAAAAAAAAAAAGGAAAAAATAAACAGAGCTTCTGTAACTCCTGGGATGGTATCAATTAGGAAACATACTTATACTTAGAATCCATTTAAAAAAAGTAGAGAAAAAAATGAGCCCAAAGAAATATTTGAAGAAATAAAAGAATGTCTAACACTTTCTCAAATTTGGTAAAAAATATAAACATAAGAATCCAAGGTACCCCAGAAATCCTTATCAGTGTAAATAAAAACATAACACTTCAACATATCACAGGCAAATTGCTGAAAGCTGGGAGAGAGAGAGTGGAAGAGAGAGAAATTGAAACCTACCACCATAAAAAGACACATCACTCAACAGGGTGAAAATGTTGGCTGGCTTCTCATTAGTAACAATAGGAGCTGGAAGACAATGGAATGACATCTTTAAAAGGGATGAAAGGGATAAAAACCTGTCAAAGAAGAATTTTTACCCAGTGAACATACCTTACAAAATTGAAAGCCCAAATAAAGACACTTTCAGATAAATGAAAGGTAAAAACTACTACTAGCAGATCTGCACATAAGCAATGATAGAGAAAAATTTTCAGTATCTTCGAAAAATGTTTAAAAGAAAACTAGCTTTCCACTGCAAAGTATTTATCAAAACAGCACAAAAACTGAGGAGTAAGTGGAGTAATAATGATTTAAGATTTTTAGATTTTATATACTATGGTAAAATATTAACTATAAAAAGGCTATGATGATTTAAGGATTAATATTGTAATGTCTAGACCAACCACTAAGAAAAACAGCAATGAATGAGTGTAGCTAAAAGATAAATTGATGAAATAACATGAAATACTAAATGAATGCTAATATTCAATCCTCCAGAAAGAAGTCAAGGAAAGAGGAAGACAGGAACAAAAATCAGAGAGACAAACAGAAATAAATAGCTAAATGATAGGCCAACAGACTCATATATCGGTAAGTAAATAAGTAGTATAAATATGCCAAACATTCCAATTAAAAAGCAGAGATTATCGGACTAGATAAGAGACACCCAACTCCACCTCTGAAAAGCACATACTTTAACATAAAACCAAAGATAGATTGAATAATAAAGGGATAGAAAAAGATACAACACATGCACTTCACATAAAAGACAACTGCTATGTCTATGTTAATAACAGGAACACGTGCCTCCAAATGTGTCTTTCCAGAGATAAAAAGGGACACATTTTCAATTCTTTAGGAAACAATAACCACATATGTGTATGACCTTACTGAGATTCAAAATGCATTTAGAAAAAACAGACATAGATAAACAGAAAATTACACGAATACACAAAGATACTGGGAGATTTTTAACAACTGCATCTGTTAATTTTCCAAGATGCCGACAGTGAGATGGAGTTAGAAGAACAAAAGGTAAAAAAAAAAAGAAGAAGTAGAAGAAGAAGAAGAAGAAGAACAACAACAACAACAACAAAATATATAAATATACCTAGAAAATATATAACATATATAAATATAGGTATATATAAATATGCCTAGAAAATGAAAACAGGAGAACCAAACCAATATCTGGCAAGAGGAGATCTCAAGTTGTGATGCAAACTTGTCTTTCCAGGCAAACAAGAACTCCCCAGCAAAGGTGATGTATTAGAAAAATTTCTCCATAGAAAACTACACAAATTATTACTGGAGAAATTAAAGACGGCTTAAGTAAATAGAGATATGCCATGTTTGTGAATCGGAGAAGGTAGTCTCCATAAGCTGATCTACACATTCAACACAATCTTAATAAAAATCCCAACAGGCTTTTTAAAAATAGAAATTGATAAATTGTTTCTGGAATTTATATGAAAGAGAAAAGAGAAAAGAAAGGAAAGAGAAATCAGAAAATTTTGTAAGAGAAGTTGAAAACTATTAATGTTGGAGAGCTTACACGATAAAGGTAAATTTATTCAATGTGCTGTTGGTATAAGGATAGACAAAATGATGAATGGAACAGAAGATCAACACATGTCCTGTTGATTTTTTTCTACTTAGGTGCCAAACTAATTGAAAGAGGAAGGATCCTCTTTTCAACAGATGTGGATGGAAAAATTAGATAAATGTAAGGGGAAAGAAAAATGAACCTTGATCCATCATCACATCACAAAATTTAATTACAGATGTATTATAGATATAAACACAAATTAAATCTAAAACTCCTGGAAGAAAGCGTAGGAGATTATCTTTGTGACCAAGGTTTCTTAGAATGCAAAAAGTACTGCTTAAAATATATATATACATAAATATATTTAGGGCATAAACACCTTCTATCTGAAGACTTTTTGTTAAGGATATGAAAAAGCAAGTTAGAGACTAGAGAAATATTTGCAATATTTATATTTGACTAAGTATGCATATATTTCTCCCTGTTTAATAAATAATGAAAACATAAACAACTCAATTATAACTAATGTAAGACTTGTGGTCCCAAAGCATGCAAAAAGGTGCTTAACATGTCTAGTCTTCATAGACATACAAATTAAATTTTAAAATGAGAAATAATTTCACATCAAGTAGAATAGTTAAAATGTAAAAACTTGCAACACAAAATGTTGGCAAGGACATGTGTTAATTAGAACTCCGTCTTTGCTGGTAGGAATATAAATTAGTACAACTACTTAGCCAACCTTTTTGGCTATTTTTCATAGTGTTAAATATATACCTACCCCATGACCCAATTCTAAAATAAACTGAAGCATGTCCAAAAAAATGCGTAAGAAAATTCACAGAAGCTTTAAAGAAAAAAAAAAAGCTCCCCACTGGAAACAGAGTGTCCATCAATTGGAGAATGGATAAACAAATTGTAATAGGAAATATTGATTACCCCCAACGGTATGCATGAATCTTAGAAGCCTTATGCTCAGTAAAAGTGGCCAAATACTGAATGCATACTGTATGATTTCATACATGTGAAATTCTGGAATATTCCATATAAATCTATGGTGATAGCAATAAGAACTGTGGTTGCCTATGGAGAAAGGGAGATTGCTCTTAAGGGGAATCAAGAACACTTTTTAGGTTGATGGAATTATATATGTGGTGATTGAGGTGGTAGTTACATGGATATAGACATGTATCAAAATTTATTGAATAGTACATTTAACACCCCCCATGCACATTCCAGTTTATTAGATGAATATCTGACAGCAAATCCTGATATCTTATTTCATTTCCTCTCTGTGTTTTTTTTTTAATGAAAATTAAAATAAATTGAAATGCAAATCTCTTCCCAAATGTGCCATATTAGTGAGTCTTATCCCTTTTTCTGGTCTAATTGAAGCTTCACACAGTTCGTACCCTTTTGGAGTGACTGATCCATAATTATGCTCCAAACTTCATGCATTTCAACTGAATGGCATTATTTATTTCTTAATCATTTTGGCCGGATGTACAGGGCTCTTCACAAGGTTCTCTATTATGTTCTGTTTACCACATACTCACTTAGCTATGGGGCATATTGAACCCCACCTGTGTACGGTTGTAGCTTCCTCTACTTCTCTCCTCCCCTGCAATTTTGCCTGATTAGTAATTCCAGCTAGTTCACAGCCATTTCCTTTCTCTAGATCATTTATAAAGATTAAAATCAGCAGAAGTCCAAGGACTAATTTCAGCAGGACGCCAGAGAAGTATGTTCTCAATATATAAGTGTTTGTTAACAAGGAAATAAGGTAAAGGAAATTATCTACTTGAATAACTGTTGGTAGGTAGGAGAGAGTTAGGTTCAAAAGTTGACAAAATGTTGCATGTCCAGAATCCATAGCAACAAAGAAACTTTGCTTTTGGAAGCCTAGGTTAAAAAGGGAGCTGTTTGGAGAAGATAATAACCAGGCTAGAACATTCAGGCACCTACAAGAGGGAGAGAGTGTGATCACCCCACAGGCAAGCATTTTATTAAAGATGTGGGGAGTCAGGCTTCCAGGGAGAAAAAGGTGTTAACGGAGTTATTAGGAAGATTTTAAGATGCTACCAAAGATCTTGGAGAGCAGGTGCAATGGACAGCGAGGCATATCTGATACGGATCAGTTTCTCTTGCAAACTCAGCACAAAGATATCCACTGTCTTTAATACTCTTAAGAAAGTGGAAAAGGGCTGTGCGTTTGAAACAACCTCTTATATGATTTTCAGCCTGAGCCACACAGGCACTTATGTATCAGAGCAAGGTGTGATTTATTAAACCATATTTCTATTTGTGAAATATATTCAATCATGCAAACAGCACTCTTCTTTCTACATTTTACACCCATTTCCAAAATGTCTGACTCTTCCCTTAGATACTTCTTGGATCCTTTCCTCACCAACCCCACCACCACTATCTTTGTTTAGAACCTACTTCTGTCTAATATGATATATTGAAATAATTCAGAATTTGTCTTCTTCTGCCTAATGTAACTTAGCTAATTCCCAGAACTTCCATTGCTGAAGAAGATGAAGGTAATGCTAGAGTTGCTACTACCTCTTTTACCTATTATTTATTTAACCATAGGCACAGAACTTTCTACACATTATTTCAATTTTCCTTGAGGACAAATGGGATAATATTATCGCTTATTATAATTGGATAAATAGAAAGTTGAGTGACTTACCACTCAATATATATATGGGATCAATATATATATGGGATCATATATTGTATTAACTTCCTCTTGCTAATGTAACAAATTACCACAAACTTAGTGACTTAAAAAAATACCATCTGTATTATTTTAAAGTTTTGGAAGCTAGAAGTCCAAGATGGGTCTCAGTGGGCTCCGTGGCTGAGGCTTTCTGAAGGCTGTGAGGTAGAATCCATTTTATTGCTTTTTCAAGCCTTTGGAGGCTGGCCTCATCCCTTGGCTCAGGGCCCCCTTCTATTTTCAAAGACTGCAATGGCCAGTCAAGACTTGCTTACACTGCATTCATTCTGACACTAACTCTTCTGATTCTCTCTTCCACATTTAAAGGACCCTAGTAATTACATCAGGCCCATCTAGTAATACAGAATAATCTCCTTATGTTCAGATCAGCTAATTAGCAATCTTAATTACCTCTTGCCATGCAGCCTAACATAGTCACAGGTTCCAGGGATTAGAACACACACATGTCTGGGGGACTGTTATTCTGTCAAGTGCAGATGTAAAAGGAGGTCTCTGAGACTCTGTATTACTATTCACTACCCAATGTTAGCAGTACCATTTTAACAATGAAATGGGATTGTGTTGTACTCCCAGTCAATGTTTCTCTTAAGATGAAGAATTAACTCAGTACGTGAGGTCCTTTATAAGTCAGACTCAACGTATCTTCCTACGGTGGGTTTTCCCTACTTCCCGCCACGTTATTATGGATGGCCACACTGACACGGGTGCTTCTCATTGAAAGCACTGTTTTTTCTCCTACCCCCTTAAATGTACACAATCTAATCTGGGAATCTGTCATATTATCTGTTCTTTTTCCACCTAGAAACTTATTGAGGATAGAATTCAAGTACCAATCTTTTTAAAAATTTTAATTCCAGCATATTTAACATACCATGTTATACTAGTTTCACATATACAATATAGTGACTCAGCAATTCCATATGTCACCTGGTACTCATCAAAAGTGCCCTCCTTAATCCCCATCATCTATTTCACCCATCCCCCACCCGTCTCCCCTCTGCTAACCATCAGTTTTTTCTCTGGAGTTAAGAATCTGTTTCTTAGTTTCTCTGTCTCTCCTTTTTTCTTTGCTCACTTGTTTTGTTTCTTCAATTCCACATATGAGTGAAATCATACGGTATTTGTCTTTGTCTGACTGACTTAGCATTATACTCCCTAGCTCCATCCATGTCACTGTAATTGGTGATTTCATTCCTCTTTATGGCCGAATAATATTCCATTGTAAATATATATGCCACATCTTTCTTTTTTTTTCTTTTTTTTTAAAGATTTTATTTATTTATTTGGCAGACAGAGATCACAAGTAGGCAGAGAGGCAGGCAGAGAGAGAAGAGGAAGCAGGCTCCCTGCTGAGCAAAGAGCCCGATGTGGGGCTCGATCCCAGGACCCTGGGATCATGACCTGAGCCGAAGGCAGAGGCCTTAACCCGCTGAGCCACCCAGGCGCCCCGCCACATCTTTCTTATCCATTCATCAATAGATGGAAACTTGGGCTGCTTCCATATTTTGGTTACTATAAATAAAATTGGGATGCATGTATCCCTTTGAATTAGTGTTTTTGTATTCTTTGTGTAAATACCATAGAGTGATTGTTGGATCATAGGGTAGTTGTATTTTTAACTTTTTGAGGAACCTCCATACTGTTCTCCATGGTGCTACACCAGATTACATTCCCACCAGCAGTGCAAGAGGGTTCCTTTTCCTCCACAGCCTTGTCAAGACTTGTTGTTTCTTGTGTATTTTATCTTAGCCATTCTAACTGGTGTGAAGTGATACCTCATTTGGTTTTGATTTGCATTTCCCTGATGAGTGATGCTGAGCATCTTTTCATGTGTCTGTTGGACATCTGGGTGTCTTCCTTTTTTTTTTTTTTTAAAGGTTTTATTTATATTTGACAGATAGGTCATACGTAGGCAGAGAGAGAGGAGCAGGCAGAGAGAGAGGGGGAGGCAGGTTCCCTGCTGAGCAGAGAGCCCGACGTGGGGCTCGATTCCAGGATCCTGAGATCATGACCTGAGTTGAAGGCAGAGACTTAACCCACTGAGCCACCCGGGCACCCCCATCCGAATACCTTCTTTGGAGAAAGGTCTGTTCATGTCTTCTGCCATTTTTTAATTGGATTATTTGTTTTGGGGGTGTTGAGTTATACAAGTTATTTATATATTTTGGATACTAACTCCTTATCAAATATGTCATTTGCAAATATCTTCTCCCATTCCACAGGTTGCCTTTTACTTTTGTTGATTGTTTCCTTTACTGTGCAGAACATTTTAATTTTGATGTGATCCCAATAATTTATTTTTGCTTTTGTTTTCCTAGCCTCGGGGGACGTATCTAGGAATGCGGTCCTATGGTGAATGTCAGAGACATCATTGTCTTTGCTCTCTTCTAGGGTTTTTATGGTGTCTGGTCCCATATTTAAGTCCTATATCCATTTTGAATTTGTTTTTGTGTATGGTGTAAGAAATTGGTCCAGTTCATTCTTCTGCATGTAGCTGTGCAGTTTTTCCAGCACCATTTCTTAGAGACTGCCTTTTTCTAATGGATATTCTTTTATGCTTTGTTGAAGATTAATTGCCTATTTAATTGTGAATTTAATTTCTGAGCTTTCTATTCTTTTTCAGTGATTGCTGTGTCTATTTTTTGCCAATACCATACTGTTTTGATCATTACAATTTTGTAATATAACTTGCTGTACTATAAGTTGCTGTCTGGAATGGTGATACCAGCAGCTTTGCTTTTCTTTCAAGTACCAATCTTTCTATGAAGCCACCTTTGATGCTTTGGGAGAGAGTGTATTTTCCTTCAATGTGCTTCTTTAGAACTGTGTGTTCTTCCTTTTTATACATTATAGATTTTTATTACATATATAGAATCCCCATTGGAATCTGGCAATATCAAGTTCAGGGCTATGTCCTTTTGCCCTTCTATGTAGAAACATGCGGAGTTCCTAGAAAATGGTGGAAAATTATAAAGACTTTTGAACAAACAAACTTATGAAAGTAAGAACAGATTATGGTCCTAAACTTGCTTTTTATAAAGTTTTAAATTTTGTTTCTACTTGTCATTTTTGTAAATGCTTACAAAGTTAAGAAAAGCTAAATAAAATTTGAAAAAGCAGTCCATGAACTAATACAGCAACTTTTACCAAATGACCATTTAGTACAGAGATATGTGCATAAAAATACATATATCATTATTAAATTAACTGGTAAGAAGAGTCCAGTGTGTGATTTTTGCATGAATAACAATATTTGCAGAAAAGTATACAATTGTGGGATGCTTGGGTGCCTCAGTCGGTTAAGGGTCTGCCTTCGGCTCAGGTCATGATTCCAGGGTCCTGGGATGGAGTCCTGTTTTGAGCTCCTTGCTCATGGGGGAGCCTGCTTCTCCCTCTGCTTGCCACTCCCCATGCTTATGCTCTTGCTCTCTCTCTCTGACAAATAAATAAAATCTTTTTTTAAAAATATTTTTATTTATTTATTTGACAGAGATCACAAGTAGGCAGAGAGGCAGGCAGAGAGAGAGAGGGAAGCAGGCTCCCCGCTGAGCAGAGAGCCTGACTCGGGGCTCGATCCCAGGACCCCGGGATCATGACCCGAGCTGAAGGCAGAGGCTTCAACCCACTGAGCCACCCAGGTGCCCCAAATCTTTTTTTTTTTTTTAAAGAAAAGTATATAATTCTAACAGTTAAAATACTATAAATGTTATGTAATACATTTCCCTAAGAAGTCCATTCAAAGGTTTAACTCTTGCTTTTTGTATCTTTTTCCAGATACAGGTTTACAGTGCCAAAGACAATTTTCATCCTGTTTAAATTTTGAAATTTGAGATAAAGGTATTATGCAAATAAATGAAGTCCACTTAAGTGAGGAGAAGCTGAGGCTATTTTTTCAGAGCTTAGCTATAGCAAGGAAGTCAGCCACCACCACTTGTGTCTGACAGAGGCTCCAAAGTTAGGCTGGAGAGTTGGCAAACTTTACAGTGCAAAAAGGGAAGGACTCAGGTGTGCTCTGAAGATTGCTGCCTTGGGGAAGCTGGAAGTATTTTATGTAGAGATAAGAAAGCCATTTGATAGGATTGGTTTGGTGAGCATAATCAGCTTTTCTGCTTGGTCCCAAAATAGAGGCAGGGTCAGAAATCAGGGTAGTTTGGACTTTTACTAAATCCTGACCAATAGGAGCCAGATGTGTGCTCTGGCTTCGTAGACTGTTCGCTGTAGTAATTGTGGTTCAGAGCTCTGTTTTTCATATATGATCTGGAAATTTTCCATTTGTATGTTTAGTCTCTCAATACCTCTTTTGGTCATCCTTTAGTCTGGGAGAAGTTGAGCAATCAGTATAGGGAAGGCCAGTGATACAGATCTTCCCTGCTCAGAGATTGTTCAGCAATCTCCAGTCAGCTCTGCTGTATGATCTTGACCTTTCTGTTGTTGCATTATCCTAATGATCATCTGAGGAGAAGGCAACTGTGAAGACACATGTAGGACTCTATCTAGAATTCACTGGACCAGCATCACGAACAATTTGAAAAAAATAAACAAATTCATAGTCCTTATAAGATGCCTCAGAATCAGAAGCCTCAACACCCTAAACCAAGCAGAGAAAACAAAACCCACAGGCCCAAAAGACAGACCCTAGAGAACTAAGTAGATTTTCCTTAAGATGATTCATAGCCTCTTCTACCTTGTCTTTTCTATTGATCTAAGTACTGCAAGTAGTAGTACAATGACACAGAAGCCATCATGACTGGCTAACAAAAAAATCCAGAGCAATGTGATTGTAGCAATGAGTTGAGACTGGTCATTTTTCCAGGTAGGAGAGAGGTGGTTTCACTAATAACTTCCCCCGGAGTGACTGATGCATTTCTTACAGACTTTTCAGTTTGAAAGCATGCTACTGATGGGAAGACTGTTCTGATTCCTAACATAAAAAATAGGTCAGTAATTCCCCCAGGTAGACTCCCTGAATAATCAAGGTGGCCTCATTGTGGAGCTTGCTTCTGAGTTGGTATTTCTAGACTTTGTGATTTATAAAACTAGGGTCTTAGTGTATGGACAAGTCTTAGAATATTATTGCTAATGTTCATGAGGTATTATAATGAGGTAAGTGGGATAGATGACACGGCCTCCAAGGAAATTGTATTTAGTAGGAGCACATGGAGATTTGGGGGAAAAAGAATTGTTTACAATGTAAAATCAGAGCCAAGGCCTTACATAAACTAGGTTACATATATAGACTTCCATTAATATTTCTTAGGTGGGAAATATTTGCCCATTGTTCTATGAAGATTGTTGAATTCAAATTTAAAATTCCTTATGGTCTGATCAATAGATTCTAATAGTTGGTTCTTTTTCTGGGACACAGAGACACTAGCGAAGCAATGGGTTGATTTGTTTACTGTCATTTGTCCATGTAAATAAAGGTAGAAATGCCATTGGCTATAATTCTTTATGGTCTCATTTGAGGTGTCTAGCATTGCCCAGAGGATTTTATAAAAATATCACCGAGATCTTGTGATGGATGAGGATGTTCTACATTAACAATTATAGTAAGAAGGGAAGAAAACAGGAAAAAGGTTACTATGGGTGGATGACAACCAGGGCTCTATAGAAAATGAGAATGATTATAAGAAAGCATATCAAAGACAAAACGGGAGTTAACTATGAATGTTGTTTCTACATCTTGGGCAGAAGCTGTTTACTATTTGAAGTCATTCACTTATTCTAAAGGTCTTGAATGAACTGTCTGCTTTCAAAGATCAGCTGCTTCTAGGGGATCTCAGAGAATTTTCAATTTGAGGTTCTGTATTGGCGTAGTCTTACAGTTTGCATAGAATTCTAAATTTCTTCTTTGTTCTGAAATACAAACCCAAGGTTTGATTCCCTGGAGTTTGTTTGGAATTTGTTCTTCACAATACCTACTAAAGTCTCTCCTGACAAAGTTCAAGAGCATCTTTTCTCTGATCTCTCCTCCAATAGATTAAATGTCTTGGCTGACAATCATGAAGGGTCTGTTTAGGAAGATGTTGTGGGAAGGCAACCTTAATGTGTGTAGTGCATGGATATAGTACACGGGTATCTTTCCATATTTTGCCATATCTGCATGCAGTATAGCAAAGCCTTGTATCAGAGATAAATTCCCTAATGACATGGGCCTTCAGTTCCCAGTTCATAGATAGATAACTTACATGTCCCTGAGGCAGTGGCCCAAATGACCATCACGGGTAGTTGTGAGAGTACCATTGGCCAATGGAGCTCAAGCATTTCTGAAAATTTTGCCAATTTTAATTTAAGGATGTCATTGGTCATATCAACCTTTCCAGGATATATTGTGTGTGTGGCGGGGGAGAGGGGAGCGGAGGGTAATAAAGTACATTTTTTGAGTGAAGGGTTACACTTTGTGTGTGTGTGTGTCTTTGTATATGGTCTAAGAGAGAATGCTTTTCCCTCCCTAGTTGTGTCATTCCCTGACTAGTGAACTGTGTTTTGGCAAACTTGTTATTTTTGTTTTGGAACTTTATGTCCCTTTTCTGCTAAGGCTGAGGAAAAAAGTGGAATGTTTTTGTAGGCTAGTTCTCTGAACAAACTAGAATATCTACATCTCATATCAGAACTGAATAACAAAGGAAAATTTATATCTTTTAAGTCTGGATCAAGGACTTGGAGAAAATAGAAGGGGCAGCCATATTCTATTCTGTGACTCTGAGCAGGGATAAGTTGCTTCCTTTTATTTAGGGTTGGTATGAATATTCCAAAAGGGGAGTTTCATCATAGCAAACAAAGGGGGTATGCAGGTATACTTAGAAAGCATGCCCAGGGTGCCTGGGTGGCTCAATTGGTTGAGCGTCCCACTCTTGATTTCAGCTCAGGTCAAGATCTCAGGACTCTGAGGTGGAGCCCCACATCATTCCACATGGACACTTTATCATTGTAATGAAAACAGGTAACTCAGAAAAGGAGGAGGAGCCATGGGCATGCTCCAAGAGTCAGTGTAAACTGGATGGGGTCTCGGGATCCTTATCTTGGGTCAGGTCAGGAATGCAGAGCCTTGCTTACTTTTGAAACAGCCTTGGGAGTGGGTAGGCTATTTCCAGGCCTTATAAAGATGAGAGGTTTTGCATTTCCTTTTTTCCCTTAAAATCCTTAACTACTCATCTGATGTTTTTGCATTTCTTTGTAATTCTGACACCTCCTAGGAAGTTCTGCAAGAAGTGTGTTAGGGCAAGTAGAGCCAACAGCTGGGTGCCTATAATGACCTCTTTGTTTT
Organism: Martes martes; assembly: GCF_963455335.1. NCBI lineage: Eukaryota > Metazoa > Chordata > Mammalia > Carnivora > Mustelidae > Martes > Martes martes. The sequence continues at coordinate 75,773,963 of NC_137896.1, read as the reverse complement.
ACTGGGGACCCCCCTAACTCTTTCTGCTTACAATATGAGGGGTTTTTTTGGGAGTGGTGAGATGTTCTAAAACTGATGAGGTAACAGTTGGACAACTCTGTGGATAAGCTAAAAGCCATTTATAGTATACTTTAAATGGGTGAATTGTATGTTATGCAAATTATATCTCAGTAGAGCTATTAACAAAAAAACCCCACAGATTTATAGTCCTATAATCAGACAAACAAAAGAGAATTAACTACATTAATAGAAATTGAACTTGAAATTGCGTCAGTAGAAGCCATCCAGTTTAAAGAAGGATAAAGTGATTTTTAAAAAAATGGACAGAGACTCAGTGACTTGTGGGAGAATTTTAACATACAAGTAATTGTTATTCCAAAAGCAGAGGAAAGAAGAAAAATTATTTGAAGAAATAATAATATAAAACTTAACAAATTAGGTGAAATATATAAATTTTAAAAATTTACAAATTCTGAGGCTCCTGGGTGGCTCAGTTGGTTAAACATCTGCCTTTAATTCAGGTTGTGATCCCAGGGACCTGGGTTTGAGCCCCACGAAGGACTCCCTGCTCAGTGGGGACTCTGCTTTCTCCCTTTTCCTCTGCTGCTCCCCCTACTTGTGCGCTCTCTTTATCTCAAATAAATAAAGACTTCAAAAAAAATTTACAGATTCAAGAAATTCAGTGATGGTGCCCTCAAACAGGATAAAGTCTAAGAAAACAATGCTCGCATACAACATCATCAAATTATAACTTTAAAAATAAATAAAGGAAAAAATTGAAAGCATCTAGGTAATGTAAGGACCTATTTTATATTTTTATATTTTAGCAAGAAGCTTTCATTGAGGTTAAACAAAACCTTGTTTAACCCTTAAACTGTCCCCGCTCCCCTTCCCCCAGGGGATTCACTTAAAAAACAAGTCCTGGAAATCAGCTCCAGGTAACAAAGCTCAGATACAAGGGTGGGTCAGGCAGGTGGAGACATTGATCAGTGGGGGGTTGCATACTGTCTCCCTAGCTACCAAGGAGTATGGGCCCCGCCCTTTGGGAGCCTTTTTGGCGCCAATATAGGCTGGTTCAAATGTCTACTAGGGTAAATTGTAATTCAATTGGTCACCTAGCATCACTGTGGAGTTTCCTGTGTGTGTTACAATCTCATTGGTCACCTGTGCGTGGCCAGGCCCGACCGCATGGCCTTTGCCCTTAAAAGCTAGACTGTGAAAGAGAGAAGGGTCGCCCTCTCTTGTAAGAGGTATGTCCCCGAACGTTCGGTTAGATTCTTGATGCTTGGTGCGAAATAAAGCTTTGCTTGACCTTCGCTTTATATCAGTCTCGCTCCTTTAATCACAGACCCATTATTGGGGCATAACAGGTAAAAATGATATCTGAATTATAGGGGTGCAAAAAATTCAAATAAGCAGAGACATCACATCAGAAATTATAGAAGCAAAAGAAATGGATTTTAAAACACCAGGAGACTTTCAAAGCATGGGGAAAAAATGTCAACTAAATATCTTCTGATTATTAGGCAAAATATAAATAATTTTAAAGTTAACGAATGAGAATATATTATCAGCAGACCTACATGCCAAGACATAGGTTTTTTTTTTGTTTTTTTTTTTTTTTTAGTTGAAAGAAAAATAATACTGATGTGGGAAACAAAGGCAAAAGATTAAATATCCTTACTGCTTACAGGCCATTGACAAGTCCTTGAAACAGGTAGAGTGACCCCTCTCTGGGATCTCAGTTGCCTTGATGTTGACCCTTTGCTAATGGAAAAGGAAATCTTGGCTTAACATTATTCTGACACCCCCAGGATCCTATGAGTCTACTTTAACATATGAAAATTCCTTTGAAAACTTCCTTTATCTCTACTCTCCAAGATAGATGTTAGTAATCATCCTCTAAGCATTTGGCCCACTGATAAACATCTGAAGGGTCTTGTGGACTGAGTTTTTACTAAACAATAATACATGGCCTTTTCCTAACAATAGCTAGCCCCCTCAGGGTCCTGGAAACATTGTTTCCAAAATACCTTGGAGGCTTGTGCTGTCCTTAACCCCCTCCCACTTGAAAGTATATAATCAGTCACCCACCACAACCCCAGTGCAGCTTTCTGCCCACGGGACCTGTCCCGGTACTTTAATAAAGCCACCTTTTTGCACTTAAGACACGACTCAAGAATGCTTTCTTGGCCATCAGCTCCAAACCCCAACATTTCTACATCAATACTATAGGAAAACAGATTTCAAGCATGAATAAAAAAACACCAGAAATTAAATATTATGGTAAATATAAAGTAATATCTCTCTTAATTTCTTTAAAGTACATATGACTATTTAAAGCAAAAATTATGACACTGAAGGAGAGCAGACACTTGCATTTATAAGGGGAATTCCATTTGTAAGGGCATCTCCCTCTCTTTTAGGAAGAGAGGGACTAAAATGCTAGACACTCATATCAAGGGAAAGGCAATGACTTAAATCTGCATAACAGCCTTACCCTTGTATGTGAGCTTTTCCTGATAGCCTCCCATAACTGCCCTACCAACATCTCCTTTGGTCTTTAGCTGGAGATATTGTTACTTGTAAGAGGTGATGGCTTGAGCCCTTTTGGGGAGTTACTGAGTTTTCCTGTACACAAGAGGTATGCATGTTTTTAAAATTGTTTGTTTTTCTCCTGTTAATCTACCTTCTTATTACACGGTAGGGGGGTGGACCTCAGCCAACCTTTAACCTAGAAGGGTAAAGGAAAATCATTTTTTCTCCCCCACATAGTTCTTGTGAGGTTTATAATATATGCTAATGTAATGCATATGAAATGTATGGCATAAAGGAGAGCAGAGAATGGTTAATGGACCTATAAATTCACAGTTTTTGTATGTATTAAATAAATTATTGAACATTAACTCTAATTAGACTGAAAAGTTAAGGATGCACTTGTAATCCCTAAAGCAACTATAGAAAATGAAATACAAAAAGGTTTAGCTAAAAAATTTAAACACTACTTAAAATGGAATTTTAAAACATTCAAATATCATGAATAAAAGCATAAAATGGGAAACAGAAGAACAGAGAAACATAGAATATAAAACCATACCTTTGCTCCAGACTGAAGGTAATGTCTCCGTATGAGGTACCTGAATGAGGTAACTGCTTTATACATCTGGCGACTCTGGGGACATCCACAGTGACATCCTGGGGGATGTCGACAGGGCAAACTCTATGTCCCAGGAGGTGCAGCCCTTGACCCAGATCTCTTCTGCTGGCACCCTTGAGACCTTTCCTTGACCTCTTCTTGTGGAGATAATGCCACACTGGCAGCTTACCTAGAGGTATAGCAATCTCAAAAACACTGATTTCTTTTCCCAGAAATCTATAACTTCTGGGTCTAGACAATTTAGTTTAGGATTATCAGCTGACCAGTTTCACAGGTGCACCTGGGAGTTGGGCGCTCTTTTCTCATGTATCTATCTGCATTATCTGACTCTTTTCCATCTGCTTCTTTGCCTGAATTTTTATTTTTTCCTTAAAGAAGGGGATGGAGAGAGCATAACAGACCGGATTAAAAAAAAAAAAAACAAAAAGGAAGAAGAAGCATCAAAAATCACTTAGCTAATTGATCGCAACTAAAATTTTGTTTATGGAATTAAAAATGAACTACAAGGAATCCTCCATTCAGTAACAGTCCCCAATACTGGGGGTCTGGAGGGAGCAGCAGGGTGGCCCCGGGTGCTTGGAGAGTAACTTGGTAAGAGATGAGAGAAGTGTGCTACAGGAATATGGAGTCTCCAACGGCTGACATTTGTAATAAGCATCTACACCACAGAATTGTGTTTGTTTCATTTTTTTTTTCCGCTTCCACTCACTAATTTGTCCTAGATGTGGATGTTGACTAGAAACCAAGAAAGATCTCAGTAGGTTAAATGAGATTATACAGAACTCCTGTTCTGGATTTCGTTATCTTTCTTTCTGGCTGTGAAGGTTTATTGTCTTTTGACTGTCTTGGGCAGAGGGAAATAAAGGGGTCACACTCAGGCTCTTCAACAGGATCTCAAAGATGTCCTGAAACTGATTTCTTCCAGGTGCTCCTCCCCCTGAGATCTGAAGGCTTATTCATGATTTCTATCAGTGCTGCTGTCCTTCTGCCTCGGCCATCCTTCCACACAGCCGAGTTGAGGCAGTTTACCTCAGTTTAGAACTTGACCAAATCAGTAGAAGAAGGTTTCCATAGAGAGTGCCCATGCTGTGATCCCTTTCACACATTACTTCTGGTTGCTCCCTCCATCTAGGGCACAAAAAATCTAATTCTAGAGGCTCTGGGGAGTTACTTTCTAAGATGTCGTGGTTTTCACTGTTGTCTTTGTTGTTAAAATCTGAAGGCACATTTGGAACTTCCTGAGGAAAAGAGAAACAAAAATATTGAAAAGACTGACAACAATTATCAAATAGCACCCAAAGACAGGATTTTTTAAATAATATATCACTCAAAATCTGCTATTCAAATAATAACATATTTATGAAGTAAACCCATTCTTGGTTTTTGAGTATCCTTCTTAATAAGATGAAAATAATATTGCAAGACAAAAGCTATTTCAAAAGATGTCTTCATTTGTGCACTAGATTTATAGTTTTACTACTTACATTTTATAGTCTAAATGCCAACTTTGCTGCTTTTGATAAACTACATATTTTATTATTTCTGAGAGGGTTGAATGCAAATCTGGACAATTTATAGATTTGTGGAAAATTGATGCATATTTATATGATGTAAAAGACATAAAACATATAAAAATATAATTTAAGAGCAATAGAATGAAATATATACTCCCCTTCAGGTTATTAAAAGCAATCACATTTAATTTAATATTCTATTCATTTAAACCTAAGGAAAATGCTGTTATAAATTAGTAATAAATTATAATATCTTAAAAGCAATTGTCCAATACTTTTGTGATTTTTCAAGACCTAGTGAGCACACAAAATCAAAATATTTTAAATTGACTATATATGTGTATTGTTGGGGAAGAAATTTTCCCTTACCCTCAGAGAATTAAACTGACATGAGACAGATGAAGAGAAGAAAGTCTAATTTAATTTTGTATGCACAGGAACCCCACACATATGAGAGGTTCAAAGACAGAAAGGTAAAATGAGGTATATATGCCATCCTGAGCTAAGGAATGAGATGTGGGCCTGGGGCTTCAAAGGAGAGGAGGGTCCTTCACAGGGCAATAAGAGCACATTTTTGGTAATTAGATGTTTGCCCTCCCATACAGATGGTTAACGCAGATGAATTTTATCTCTAGTTATAAATCTTATTCTGGGAAAGACCTCCAATTTAGATTTTTCTAGGTTGTTAAGGGAGGGATAAAAGTTTCTCTTTAGCCAAAAGGGTCTTGATTGCTGTTAACTCAAAACAGTACACGTGCCAGTTCATTTGCACACTTGTTTGACTCCAAAATTCATGCTCCAAGTCTAAAGTCATTTTCTACACCTAACTGCCTTAAGGTTCTTTTTTTCTTTTTCTTTCTTTCTTTCTTTTTTTTTTTTTTTTTTTTTTTTACTTTTTTATTTGACACAGAGAGAGAGAGAGAGAGAGAGCACAAGCAAGGGGAGAGGCAGAGGGAGAAGCAGGCTCCCTGCTCAGCAGGAAGCCCCGCATGGAGCTGGATCCCAGGGCTCTGGGATCATGACCTGAGCTGAAGGCAGACACTTAACCAACTGAGCCACCCAGGTGCCCTTGCTTTAAAGTTCTAATTAACTAACAATCATGGATAGAGTGTAAGAAAAATCTCTTCCTTGCTTTCCCGACTTAAGGTAAATTCTTTATTTCAGCAGCGTTCCAATGTACTTGAAAAATTGTATCTTGAAAATGGATATGTTCTATTTGAAGCAGTTTTGATTTTGAAGTTTTAATGGTCCCAACTGTGGGAGGGTCAAAACCTATTGTTGACTCTGCTGCCATATCACACCTCACGAAGGTCGGTAAGTGAAGTAATTTTCTTTTGAAGTACTGGAGCTCTCTGGATTAGTAAGGGAATCAGAAAGGAATAGAGGAAAGTAGAACTGGCAGCTGCAAATAAGGCTACCATAGCCCCCTTGAGACTGAGAGCTGTTCCCAAATGCCTTGCTAAAAAAGGTGTTATTTTTTAAAAGTCTTATGGCTTTGTGTTTCCGTTCTCCTTCACTTGAAATGCCTCAAGTAGTTGCTCAGTTCAGTTGGGAAAATCATATGCCTCTTTATTCTCTGGAGTTTCCGTCAGCTTCTTGGAGATTGCTCCTCTGTTATTGACAAAAACAGCCATGATACCAAATGTGTGGCACTTTGTAAGCACAGGGCTCAGTATTCTATCTGTCTCAATAAAGAGGTGGGTTCAGCAGGGGCAAAATGTTCTAAGAAAAGGCGCAGGAGAGAGAGGAGGTAGGGCTGCGAAAACCAGTTTCAATAAGGACTATTTTAATTCCTGGAATGGAGATTTAAAAGACTGTGCTGATTTTCATCCTTATGTAACTCTTTGTTTCTTTGGATTTTGAAAGAATGGTTGAAATTGGTTTTATAAATAAGATTTTCATAGAAAAAATGAAGTTTACCTTCCTATAGAATATCTTACTGCAGTGTAGTAAGTGGCACGGTTTCTAAATAGCTAGTAATTACCACAGTTAGAAAGTTATATCCTCCTGTTCCCTGAAAGAAAAGGCTAGAGTTCACATTTTTGTGTTTGCAAAATTTTAATCATAATGGTATGTATTACAGAGGGGTGTTGTAAGGTTAAGCAAGTTAGTAAATGTAAACGGTGGTATTATTATCTGATAGAAGTAAGTCATGGAATAACATCAGAAAATCAATAATTCAATTAAGACACTTAATGACAATAATCAGGGTATAAGGGTCTATAAATAAAATTCAGAAAGCCAAATCACACATTTTATGCAAAGAAATCTGATTAAACATAAATCATTTCAAGCACGTGCTTTAAATTTCTCTAGATATCACCTTAATATCTCTATTTGGAATAAAATGTAATAAACATTTAAAATACATTTTGTATTTCACATTGTTAAAAGGTAAACTGAGGCATATTAAAAAATTTAACAGTTTGAGTAAAAATCGACTCCATTAGGCAGTATTAGACCAGAAGGGGTTAGGAGTGCTCTGAGGACAGGAACCAGGTGCAAGACTTATATAGAGGAAGTGCGGAAGAAAAAAGGGGAGGGAGGGGAAGAAGCTATATGGGCTATTGCTTAAAGCCTCATTGGCTGTTTGTAATTGGTTGTCCTTAGCATTTTGATTCTGTAACCTTGAAGGATCCCCAGGTTTAGATTTGGGTTTGCTTATACAGACATAGGCAGCATTACAGCCACTTCAATCTAATGGCCTCCTTGTTTAATTCACTTCACAATTCTTGTCAAACAATAAATTTATCTAAATTGAATACTTGAAGATTTCTAGAACAGCAGACTTCTTTCTCTTCCTGTTTGGTGAAATGCCTATAGCAATTTATTCTTTAGAGAAGTGTAAGGACTTCTAGCCAATTAATGTCAAATATAGAAGCTACTCAAGGCTTTAAGTAAAGAATTTGTCTTGCAGTTTTGGGGAATCGTTTTCATGAAAAACTCCCCAGTAGCTGATGCTCAGAACCTAGAAGCCTCCATGTATGCAAGTGTGTAAATTTCTCTAAGTCAACTTCCTAAGTTTTTTTTTTTTTTTTTTAATTTTTTTATTTATTTGTTAGAGAGAGAGCGAGCAAGCACAGGCAGACAGAGTGGTAGGCAGAGGCAGAGGGAGAAGCAGGCTCCCCACGGAGCAAGGAGCCTGATGTGGGACTCGATCCCAGGACGCTGGGATCATGACCTGAGCCGAAGGCAGCTGCTTAACCAACTGAGCCACCCAGGTGTCCCTCAACTTCCTAAGTTTTTAAGGAGGTCCAATGTTATTCTTCCAATCCTGTTTTTGGTGCTTCATCACATTTTTCCTGTCTATCACTCTCACATCCTCTTGTGTGCTGGGCCAGCATTAGTCACCTGGAAAATCTGCGTTCCACCAGGAATTCCTTTTGCAACTATATCCCATTGCACTTTGCACATTGTCTTCTGAGTTGCCAAGATAGTTTCTATATTTGTTTTCACACACATTTTTCTATTTGACTATTAGTTACTTGGTGAAAGGAAGGGACTCCATTTAAATATTTTATATCTTCAGAAACTAGCCAAACTCTTCCATATATTAATATAGAAGCTTGAGGGGCCCCTGGCAGGCTCCATCTGTAGGGTATGCGTCTCTTAATCTCAGGCTCATTAGTTCAAGCCCTACATTGGGTGTGGAGCCTACTTAAAATAAAATTTAGGAGAAGAAATTTGAAGGAAAGACAGCTGTAACGTGCCAAATATCCATTTTCTTTTCCAGACTCCAAATTTTACCATGAGCCATTGCTGTTAGAAGTAAAGGCTACATTCCCAATCTCCAAAGAAGCAAGATGTGATCAAGTAAATATAAGTGTTGGGAATGAACTCTGGGAAGGGTCTTTCAAAGAATCTGGGTCAATTGAGAGAAACATCATTCTTTATCCTTCTGTTCTTTCTTTTTCATTAGATTGACAACTCAGATGTGTTCAACAGAACTTTAGGAGCCATCTTGACCTTAAGAATGGAAGCCACATGGTTAGTCAGTAAAATAGGCTGTTAGATGAAAAAGCCAGATCCAAGAGGCCATAAAGATAATGTAGCAGATTGGAGAGGGCTACATTCATTTTTTAAATTTTTTTTAACATGAGAAATTAAATCCTTGAATGTTTATGTCACAATATCTTGGTGTTCTATTACTCTCAGTCAAATGCAATCTATAACTGACACACAGCTAAATTAAAAAAAAAAAGAGAGAGAGAGAGAGAGAGAGAAGAAAGAAAACAAAAATGTTGTTAAATGCAACATTCATTTTTGTGTGTGTGCAAGATAAAAGAAAAAGGGGATGATGACAGTAAAGGGATTTTTATTTAGTACATGATCCTCACCTGGTTGGCCAAATAACAAAAAATTAACAAAACATCCATGAAAGTACCATTGTGGCAACATTGTGATACACGAGCTGTCATTTGACAAGAGTTGACTGAATTTTTGGAAATGATCTCTTTTGGCTTTTAGAACACTGTCTTCAGCAGTGACAACTTCTGATCTTGTGACTTTTTCTTTGTGTTCCTGTTCACCTCCTTTTCCTCCACAAGCTTTCAAACACTACAGCTCCTTAGGGTTTTATTCTTGACCTTGTCTCTTCTCATTTGTTAATACTGTTTCTCAGTGAGCTCCTCAGCTGATTGAATATCAGCTACTGGGATTATGGGTTTATGGGTCAAGACCTAGACCTCTATGTCTAAGTCTCTAGTGAACATCCTTTAGGGATTCAGAAACACCTGGGGTACTTTCATTCTCCGTCCCAGCCAGAGATCTCAGACTTCTCCTCCTAGAGTATCCCCCTTTTAGGTTAATTCGTACCACTGTTCTTACCTAAGCTAAAATCTTAACTCCAACTTTCTCTCTCAGATTCATGACTAATCATTCATTCATTGCTTACCTTCGTAATAAAGGATGGCTTTTTTGCTTCCTGTCTAGAGGCTTTTGAATTAGATTGTTTGCCACTGAAATAGCCTCAGTACCAACTTCCTGCCCCTGATTTGTTCTTCTCATAGCTCATTCTGCACTCATAGCTCATGGCACCACTGTCAATTATCTTTAAAAAAAGAAAAAAAAAACAATAAATTCAAAATGTGGCCATGTGTATTGGCTGCTCATTGCCTACAAACCAACGTTCAGATCCTTTGTCATGTGATGAAAAGTTCATCATGTTCTATCTTCAATGATAGTTTTCATGCCTCAGCCAAGCTGAACTTTTTCAAATCCTTTCATGCTTTTTGAACCCTTCTTTTGCCTCTCCCTGGCAGTTCTTTTCCCCCTTTTCTTTGTCTATTGTGTTCTTTTTCATAGTTCCAAATTCATATTAAAAGCTGCTTTCCCTGCACTGCCTTAGAGTTCACCTAGAGAGTTGGTTGTTTTCTTATCTGTGGTATCGTAAACTTCAGGATAGCACTTACAACACTACTGTGTATAGTTTATTACCTGTGAATTTATGAGTTTGTCGTCCATACTGAACTTGAGATTCTTGAGGACTTGGGCATTTTTTAAAGTATTATTCATCATATTTTTCTGAGATTTAAAAGAAGATGCTCAGCATAATAATTAAAAAGATCTCTATTTCTTTCTCTCTTTCTTTTCCTTTTTCCTACACGAAGGACAAAACAGAAATGTGGTCAGTCTCTAGATTTACAAGACAGGCACTCAGCAATGATGCACAGGGTTGTAAATTTTCCTTTAAAACAGATTTTAGAAGATTTTTACTGGGCAAATATGACATAGAAAGGACGCATATTCATGATGTTTTGCAACTTCTGAATGGACCTGTAGAAACTATCTACAGCCTTTATTAAAGTAAAACTCATTTAATTTATCTCAGTTTAAAGACTGCATGATTAAGCTCTTAAAATAAAACTGTCAAAGAAAGCCATACCTATAGGTCAATTTCATGATTAGTATGACGTTTCACTGTCCATGGAATTTAAAATGGGTCTTTTCATCTTAGTTTCAAAGTTTGAAGAGGCTGATCTGTGAGTTTTACTTTTGTCTGCACTGATTGTATTGCTTCTTTTGAAAAAGACTGCATCTTCAGCTTTGAAGTCTAGAATCCTGATTTAGTCAAAAAAGAGGATAAGAGAAACAGCTTCAGTTGGGTTTTCATTTACAGAACAACCTGACCTGATTTTGGAGCTGAGTGAGGGGGATGGAGCTAATTTTCAATCTCTGTTAATACCATTTGGATGAGTAGGGCACTGTCTCCCAAAAAATGGGACCAACACATATTTCAAAAAAGCGAATAGCAATCATCCACAGTTATCTTTTTAATCATTCCAAACCTCTGACATATATTCGAAGGAAAAAAAAAGCGCCAGTCATTAGTAAATTCTTATGACTCCTCCTCAAATCAGTTGGTTCCTCTATAAACTAGTGATTTCCTCAGTAACAACCCCTGCCATTTGTGCTCTAAGGAAAGTTTGAAACATCAAAATGAAATCAAGAAAGGAATCAAAATGGGCAACAATTCTTTATCAGATATGAAGTCATACTTGTTTTTTAGCTTGATAATAATAGGAGTTATTTCAAGGAACATCCCGTTTTACAAATAGACAGCTTTGGCCCCTAAAAAATAGCATTTTATTACACCAGAATTTTCTGTTTCTCTTCTAACAAAAGTTACTAGTTTTGTATCAACGGAAGTATATCACCACCTATATTATAGTAGCTGAGGGATAAATGATCATTTGTCAAACAGCGATTTATAATATCTAATATCATAGATTTTTTGCCCCATGAATTGAAATATTGAAGGTAAAAGGAAAAAAGAAAACAATGTTTGAGAGATATAATACCAATGTATTATATTATTATATTATATTATTATTATATTGCATTTTCCAGCCTGAATTACAATGCTCAGGGATGAAAATATATATTAATAAAACTTTATGTTCAATCATATTGCATGTGCATTATGAGTGTGAAAAATATCTTGAGCTGTATGTTTTAAGAATCAGAATTTTGGAAACCCATGTATTGTTATAGCTTAGAAATTGTGCTTATATATACATGCAGATAAGTGATAACCTTTAGCAAATGCTAAAAAATAACAAAATGCATACAGTTATATCATTTTTTAAAAAAATATTTTATTTATTTGTTTGACAGAGAGGGAGAGATCACAAGTAGGCAGAGAAGCAGGCAGAAAGAGAGGGGGAAGCAGGCTCCCTGCTGAGTAGAGAGCCCATGTGGGATTCCATCTCAGGACCCTGAGAACATGACCTGAGCCAAAGGCAGAGGCTTAACCCACTGAGCCACCTAGGCACCTCACATACAGTTATATCTTAATTTAGATTTTATTCTATTAATATAAAGTCATGCTTCTTGTCACTTGAAGTATCTATTGCATTACATGTCATCTTAAGTGAATAGTGTAAATATTCCTTAATGAATAAACTTTTTAGACTGATGTACTGAACAGACAAATGGGCAGTGGTCAGACCATATATGAAAACAGAACTCTGACCCACAACCTTCAGCAGCCAGGCCACAAAGCTGAACCACTGTGTGTAGTGGCCAGTCCAGGAAGCCAAACAATAATCTTATAATGAGTGCTCCCAAGTGGCCAAGACTTGATGAATAACTGATAGCTTCCCTAAGTTTTGCCCATACCTTAGATTTAGGACCAACTGGGAAAAAACAATTATGCTCCCCTGACCAATGACATGGATGTTAATTTTAGTTAGCCTGGCTCCAGCTTCCCCGTGCCAAGAGTTTCCAATCAGAACATTCCTGAAGCTTTCTCCCTCCGTCTCTCTTGTTCTCTTTTTATAACTGTGAATCTTCCCACTCCTCTGTCTTCCTTTGAGTCTTTGCCAAATGCAACTGATGGCGACTGACTTCCTTTCTATAGCAAGGTCATTGGTTGTCTTCATTTATTTACATAGAATCATTAAAATCTCTTATTTCTTGCTCTGTTTCACCATTGTTAAATAACTATTGTAATAAATATATTGTTTGTGATTTTCAGAAATGCTTTTTAGTGTTTCACATTATATGTGTATATCTGTGAATATATTGCTTGGCAGGTTTTAAAAAGTCATATATTTATTATCATACAACAATCCTTAATTTTTTCAATTCATACGATTTACAAACTCCTCATATTAGTAAATGTAGTTGATTTTAACTACAGTATAATATTCAAGCCTAAGAACATCTGGAGTCCATTATTCTTTTAAGGGGAATTTAGGTTTTTTTCTACTTTTGGATATTATCAAGAATACCTCAGTAAATTTCCTTGTACATTTCTTCTTGTCCACATTTCACTTGCGGGAAATTTCTCTAGTATCCATACCTGTGGTAAAATTGCTGGGCCGTTGAATGTGGGCTTTTCCACCTAAATTAATATTGTAAAATTACTCTTAAAGTAATTGTATCTGCTTACCCTGAAATCATGTGTGTATTCTTTTTTTTTTTTTTAAAGATTTTATTTATTTATTTGACAGACAGAGATCACAAGTAAGGCAGAGAGGCAGGCAGAGAGAGGGGGAAGCAGACTCCCTGCTGAGCAGAGAGCCTGATGCGGGACTTGATCCCAGGACCCTGGGATCATGACCTGAGCCGAAAGCAGAGGCTTTAACCCACTGAGCCACCCAGGTTCCCTGTGTATTCTTTATATCCTTAGGCTTTGTAAATTTTGCTAATCTGATAGTTGTTAAATTCTATGCCACTGATATTTTAATTTGCATTTCTCTAGTGAAACTGAGCATCATTTCATATACTTATTAGCAATACACACTCTCTCTGGAAGAAATCATTTGACCACTTCCTAGTGCACATTTATTCTTTTTTATATTGGTTTATAAATGAGAAATTTCACTGGACAACATAAGCTAGCAAGGAAGACTTTTTGCATGAGTATTGCATTAGGGGAAAGAGATTGATTTTAACCCCACTGAAACAAAATAGGCAAGTTTTTAAGCCTTGGGATGAGTTAGTGGAAAAATACAAGAGGACATGATAGGGGGGTTGATCAATGTACTAAGGTCATCAGTGTTTACTAACTGGAGCTTAGGGAAGTCAGTTTCCTACCTTCCCACAGGGACTGGGAAATAGAGGAGGTGCTCTTTCCTTGGATGATTACATTTCAAGGGGATGTCTCTCTGTCTTTGAGAAAGATATCCCTTGGTTCTAGAACTGGAAGAGGGTGGGGAAGATTTATATCTCAAAATTCTGAGAAAGAATTTATAACGGCAAGTTTTCTAAAGTAATGTTCTAAGAAAAAAAGAGGCCAGGGGCCTATAATCAGGAAGAAACCAATCATAAGTTTAGTTGAACTGAGGGGACTATTAGGCCCTCTTGTTCATTATTTAGAGGAGTTAAAATTCTATGTACATTTCAGTGGGCAGAAGATATGAACAGACATTCTTCCAAAGAAGACATACAGTGGCTCAACATTACGGATCATCAGGGAAATACAAATCAAAACCACAATGAGATACTACCTCTCACCAGTCAGAATGGCTTAAATTAGCAGCACAGGAGGCAACACATGTTGGCGAAGATGTGGAGAGAGGGGAACCCTTTTACACTCTTCCTGGGAATGCAAACTAGTGCAGCCACTCTGGAAGACAGTGTGGAGATTCCTCAAAAAGTTAGAAATAGAATTACCCTATGACCCAGCAATTGCACTGCTAGCCATTTACCCGAAGGATACAAAATTACAGGTTCGAAGGTGCACGCCCCCATGTTTATAGTGGCACTATCAAGAATAGCCAAATAATGGAAAGAGTTCAAACATCCATCAACTGCTGAATTGATAAAGAAGTAGTGTGTGCGTGTGTGTGTGTGTGCATATATATATTTTTTTTCACTCTTAATATCACTTTTATTTAATATGCACTACATGCACATGATGCAGGCTGGGAAAAGAGTCCATGCATTAAAGACAAGACAGACTGGTACAATTGCCAAACATGCACTGAGTCAATTAGGATGTTGCTCAAAGTTCTTTATACTTAGTGGTTTCCATGAAAATAAGTGCAGAAGCAGAAATATGTATACATCCCAAAGCATCTTCTTCATTTGGTTTCCTGTGCTTTCTTTGCATTCTGTTTTTCTTTTGCCATTTCTACTAGTGGTATTAACTGTTGGTGTTCTGCTAAAGTCTTTAATAATTCCATAATGAAAGGCTGGTAATTATGCTTCCTTCTGATATTTTCAATCTTGTATCTTTTTTAGTTTCTGTACTTCTTCAACAAGCATCCCGTTTTTGGCATTCTGACTGAATAGCACTTAACATATTATTACCCTGGTCTGTATCCATGGGTTCCTCAGCAAGTTGTCTTTGTAACTCTGCTATCTTCTGTTCATATACCATTTTTCTGTCAGACACAATGGCCATTAAGTTAAATCAAATTTTGCCTTCACTGTACTTTTTTATCCTTTTTGTTATGACTGGCCTCACTGCGCTGATCCCATCATCTTGATTGCATGCACCTGAATCAATTATAAATATAATTATAAATAAATACACACACACACACACACACACACACACACACACACACACACATGATGGAATATTACTCAGCCATTAAAAAGAATGCAATCTTGCCATTTGCCATGATGTGGGTGGAGCTAGAGTGTATTATGCTACGTGATAAAAGTCAGTCAGGGAAAGATATACCATTTGGTTTCACTCATATGTATAATTTAAGAATCAAAACAGATGAACATATGGGAAAAAAAAAGGGAAGCAAACCACAAGAAATTCTTAATTATAGAGAATAGACTGAGGGTTGATGGAGGGAGGAAATGGGGGGATGGGTTAAGTGGGTGATGGGTATTAAGGAGGGCACTTATGATGGGCATGGGTGTTATATGTAAATGAAGAATCATTAAATCCTGAAACCAATATTACATTATCTTTTAACTAACTGGGATTTGAACAAAAACTGAAAAGGAATGGGAGAATTGTTACAAAATTGATTTTCATGGTAATTAATTCCCTATATGTGTTATGCCCCAATAACGGGTCCGTGATTAAAGGAGCGAGACTGATATAAAGCGAAGGTCAAGCAAAGCTTTATTTCGCGCCAAGCATCAAGAATCTAACCGAACGTTCGGGGACATACCTCTTACAAGAGAGGGCGACACTTCTCTGTTTCACAGACTAGTTTTTAAGGGCAAAGGCCATGCGGTCGGGCCTGGCCACGCACAGGTGACCAATGAGATTGTAACACACACAGGAAACTCCACAGTGATGCTAGGCGACCAACTGAGTTACAATTTACCCTAGTAGACATTTGACCCAGCCTATCACCTTGGTTAGAATTGGCGCCCAAAAGGCTCCCAAAGGACGGGGCCCAGACTCCTTGGTAACCAGGGAGACAGTATGCATCCCCCCCACTGATCGGATGTCTCCACCTGGCCTGACCCACCCTTGTATCTGGGCTTTGTTACTTGGAGCTGATTTCCGGGACTTGTTTTTAACTGAATCCCCTGGGGGAAGGGGAACAGGGACAGTTTAACTTTAATGAAAGTCTCTTGCTAAGTAGGTCCTTACATATGTTTTATTTATAACTTTGAGACCAAAGTATACATACTGTACAAATAAAAAAATCTATATACAAATCCTTTTCTGATTATCTTTTAATCTTTTTTATGACATCTTTTTTATTACTGCAGTTTCAAGTTTTAATGGATTAGATTTTTGTCAACATTTTCCCCCATGGTTTGTGTTTCTTGTTAATTCAGCAGTAGAGATGCTTTTCGGTAGCTTTACCTTGGAAAGGATTTCAGGTTTACACAAACAGAATAGTCATGGGAGGTAAATTAAAAACTGAAAGAAAATATATACAGCATTGTTATTCCTGGACTTAACGCTAATGGGTACTTCTGTGTATCCAGGTGGCTTGTTGATTCACTGTAAATACACTAAATGTTACATGCATCAGGTTTACTCTGCTTTTTCACCTGGGAGCTCTGATTACCTGGGAGGAAATTCCAGTACTGTGACAAAAGTAGAGCTCTCTCTCAGAGTTATTCTTTTTTAATGTAATAGGAATGATGACTTAATACTCCCTTAATTGCTTATCTTGCTGCTTTTTGCTGCCAAAGGAATGGGGCTTGTTTTGTTCATAAAAATGGGTTATGAGACAGGACTCACTATCAAAAACACGCTGTGCTTCCGCAAGCCTGAAGCAGTTCTGTGGCCCCGCACTTCTTTGGCCTCCTTTAAGTTGTTAAGCATTGTGCGTGTGAAGAGTGACACTAACTGGCCCTGAAGAAACCCAACCCCAAAGCTACCACTCCATAAAACGGCCCTGCAAAGGGCTTACTGCTTAGTGGGACTTCCTATTGCATCAGAGACTACCAGCACCCGCACACTTGGAAATGACATCCTTACCGCCAACCTGCAATATTTACAGTTTTCTGAGCTCCTGTGACCCACCACTATTCCCTTTTAATTCTGCCAAATTATGGCAAGTTACTGCTGCTTTCCCAACCATTCTTCATCCTTAGCACTCATCCCTCCAAATCCTTGGAGTCTGTCTGGTGTAAAATACCCTTCGATTTTTTTTTTTTTTTTTCTAAAAGACTAGGTACACTTCTTGACAAATTTTTTTTTTGACAAAATTTTTTTTTATAAATTGTTTAATCTCATTGAATCTGCACTACATGGAGCAAAAAATGCCCCAAAGTTTGTGCATTTTGATGTTTCTGTTCAGTGGCATCTAGCACTCACGCAAGGTTTCACCTATCTTTAAAATCCCTTATATTTTTTCAAACAGAATAGGAGCTGAATGAATTTACATGGGTTTAAAGACGTCCACATTTTTCCCCACAAGCAAGACCAGCCTAATTTTTGTTCTTTGAGGCACCTACGTTATTTGTTTGGTTGCTTCTTTTTTTGTTTCCCCTCAGATAGGTATTAACATCTACATTTATATTCATGATGTAAAATCACCCGTAAGGGCACCTGGGTGGCTCAGGTGGTTAAGCATCAGACTCTTGATTTTGGCTCAGGTCCTCATCTCAGGGAGTGCGATTGAGCCCAGCCTCAGGCTTGGTGCTCAGCACGCTGAATCTTACACAAACCTATCTGAAACACTCTTTGACAAGTAAATGCCTGACTGCAGTCACCCTATCCCATTGTCATTCCCCTTTTATCTCACTGCCTTTTAGTTGTCAGGAAGTACTGACTGTCATTATCTAGTTTCAATAGGCCTTCTACTCAATAGGTAAAAGGTGGAGAAAGAACATATCAATGAAAACAGCTTAAAAGAGCTCAGGGTCTACTGCTCAAAACAAGGCTCTCCAACAGGATTTCCTGGGTACTTTAGAGGTCTTTGTAGCTGAATTTTTTTAAAAAGACAATAGTATTCACACATGAAAAACTCTCCATATCCCACTTTATCCAGTGAACATGAAATTTTTTTTAATGACAGAACTTGTTTGTGATATTTCACCCAGTGAAGGGTTTAAAGGCTCAAACTCAGTCACATTTTCATGGGGGTGGGGGGCCTGGAGGGGAGGTTAGCTATTCAAGGCGCCCCTGCAGTAGATACTTTGATTAAACTTCCTCCAGAGTTCACTTTGCCAGAGAAGCAGAGAGAAAGAAAAAATTAGTATCTAAGACATGAAGTTGTTCAAAGTTTCCATTATGGAAATACTTAATATTAAATGAACCATCTTAGAAGTGAATGCTCAATGTTATCAACTATAAAGAATTATATATCATTTCCTGGTTAGAAAGGTATTTTATATACCTTAGTAATATTGGTTAAAATATCATTTTGGTTTTTTGCAACTGTTGTATATTTATACAGATATTTTATCTAAACATATAAGGCATCCAAAAAAAACCCCAAATGCTATTTTAATCATCATTAAGGTATATAATACACATACAATATTTGTTTTAAGTATATAGTTTAATGAGTTTTGACAAAAGTGACACCCCTATAACCACCACCCCAATCAGGATATAGAATATTTTTGTCACCTCAGGAAATTTTCCTGTGCTCTCTTGCTGCCAGTGTCCCCCAAGCACCACTTTTTTTTTTTTTTAAGATTTTATTTATTTATCTGACAGAGAGAGAGATCACAAGTAGGCAGAGAGACGGGGGTGGGGGGTGGGGAGCAGGCTCCCCGTGGAGCAGAGAGCCCGATGCGGGGCTCGATCCCAGGACCCTGAGATCATGACCTGAGCCGAAGGCAGAGGCTTTACCCACTGAACCACCCAGGTGCCCCCAAGCACTACTTTTTACCCTGCTCCTCCACCACTGGCCTACTAGCAATCACCAACCTGCTTTGTATCACTATACACTTAATTTTTTCCCTTTCATACAAATGAAATGTTACATTATGGACCCTTTTGCTTCCGGCTTTTGTTAGAATAATATTTTAGTGGATATGCATATGTAAGTTATATCCTGTTATTTTTAATTCCTGACTTGAATACCATTATAGGGATATACCACGATTTGTTTATCCATTCACTAACCCATAGACATCTTATTTATGTATAGGAGTTTCCATAAATAGAGGTTTTTATTTTTCTTGAGTAAATACTGTAAGGTTTTATAGGCGAGATAAACACGACACCAGGGGAGGTAGGCACAAGGCAAGATTTATAAAAGGCTTCTCCGGTGAAGTTTCAGTGCTCAGGAGAAGGGGAACCAGGAAAGTCCTGCCGGGAGGTGGTGGGCACCCTTGGGCGAGGTTCCACGACCCTGGAAAGAGGAGTCGGGGAAGTTGCACTGGGAGGGAGTTGGCGGGGGGGTCTTTTATTGGGCCAAGGTAGGGCATGGGCTCACATCCATATTTGGTGATCGGAAGGTATGGCTTGAGGGCTCCTGATACTCCTGTTTCCTGCAGAGGTATCAGGTTACCTATGGAGACCTGACCTGGGCGTACACCCTTTTGGCGGGAAAGTCTAGGGTTAAGGAAAGTGGGGGGAGGGGACTGGAAGATGGCGGTCCCGGCGGTCATCTCTATTGTTCCTCCTGCATTCCCGGAACCACCGACCCAACAAATACCTATGAGCTGAACTACAGTGTCTTGTGGTGAATGTATAATTTTAGCCAGTATAGTGGGTATATAGTAATTTTAATTTACATTTTCCTAATTGTAATGATGGTGAACATCTTCTTGTTATTGGCTTACATATCTATTTTTTGGAAGTACCTATTCAAATGTTTTGGCCAGTTTAAATACAGTAAAATTTACTTGCTCTGTTACAAGTTCAATGAATTTTTAAAGAGATTTTATTTTTTTATTTGAGAGAGAAAGGGAGAGTGAAAGAGCTTGGGGGAGGCATAGAAGGGAGAAGGAGAGGGAGAAGCAGACTCCCCACTGAGCTGAGCTGGGATCCTGACAGGGCCATGACCTGAGCTGAAAGCAGTCCCTTAACCAACTGAGTCACCCAGCTGCCCCAAGTTCAAAGAATTTTGACAAAAACTTGTGATTATATTACTAATTCCAGAATCAACATCTAAAACAATTATATCACTGTAAAAATATATTCAAGATGAAAATAGTTTACACATATAAAAATAGCCCTTATGATATCCCTTGGTTGTCTTTTTGAACATTTTTAATTAGGTTGTTTGCTTCCTTAATTTTGAGTTATGAAAGATTATATATATTCTTGGATACTAGTTTTTCAGCTGAAATAAATATTCTAAATAGTAGCCTTTTAATTTCTTTAATAGTGACTTCTAAAGAGCAGAAGTTTAAATTTTGATATTTAATTTAATGGGGTTTTCATCTTTTATGATTTACATACCATTTAAGAATATTTGCCTAATGAGATTTTGCAAAATAATATCCTATGTTTTCCAATAAAGTTTTTATAGTTTTAACTAAGTGTTTTAAAATATGGTTTAGAGGGTCTTTTGCTTTTGTTTTTGTTTTGGGGGGGCATAGGGTCTGACATGAGATCAAGATAATTTTTTTTTTTTTTTTTTTCTAATGGATAACCAATAGAATTGCCATGTTCTCAGTCACAGAGGAAAAGCTTTCACTATTTTATCATTAAGTAGATGCTGGCTATTTTTCCTTGGTTGATGTCTTTTGTTTTTCTCAGTTTTCTGAGACTTTTTTCATAAATGGGTTTATAATTTTGATAACTGTTTTCTCTACATTAATTGAAATTATGATATGACTTTTCTTCTTTATTCTGTTAATGTGGTAAGTTAAATTGATTTGGTTTTCTAAGTGTCAAAATGACCTTTCATTGCATGGATAAATTCCACTTGGCTAGATTCAATTTGCTACTATTTTGCTAGAGATATTTGAGTCTATATTCATGAGGTAGTTTATAATTTTCTTTTCTTACACTTTTTTTGTTTGTTTTTGGTGTTAATACAATGCTGGCCTAATTAAGTTAGAGAATGTTCTCTTTTTTCTGAAAAATTTTTTGGTGGGATTGGTTTATCTCTTCTTTGATCTTTGGTAGGGTGTTATAGCAAAGGTGTCTGAGTTTGAGATTAGCTTTTTTTTTTTTTTTAAATGATTTCACCTATTTATTTGAGAGAGAGAAAGAGAGAGCATTGCGGAGGGGCACTTGAGGGAGAAGCAGACTCCCCGCTGAGCAGGCAGCCAGGCACTGGAGCTTGATCCCAGATCCTGGGATCTAGACCTGAGCCAAAGACAGATGCTTAACCAACTTAGGCACCCAGGGGCTCCAAGTTTGGGGTTAACTTTTCGTCTAGGCTTATTCATTGTGAATATCCTTAATATATTTATAGGCAATTGAGATGTGCATTTATTTTTGAATGAGCCTTAGTAATATAATCTTTCAAAAAATGTCTATATTTCATATAGGTTGTTAAATCTCAATGAATTAGACCATATTTATTTAATGAAATTCCTGATATGTTTGCTTTAAGCATGTCATCTTGCAATTGTTTTCCTTGTTTCCCAATATTCTTTATTACTTATATTTTATTTTTATTCTTTCTTTTTATTTTTAAAATATCTCTTTTTACTATGGAATTGTCTCAATATTCTCTAATTACTCTTTTGTCACCATTATAATTTGCAGTGATGTTTCCTCTTTAATCTTGATATGGTCATTTGAATCCTCTCTATTTTATTTTGTTTACCATAGATAAATGTATATAAATATTTTTGAACTTTTCAAAAAAGATATTATAGTTTCATTGGTTTTCTCTTTTGTCTACTTTCTATTTTAATGATTTCCACTTTTAAGTATATTATTTCATTTCTTCTACTAGCTAAAGTTTTATTTGCTCTTCATTGATTTAGTCTTTTATGATTCTCAATATATTTTGAGTTATAAATATCCCTTTAAGTACTGTGTTCATTGTATCTCACACATTTTAGTATCTTGTGTTTAAGTTTCATTCTGTTTCAACCTATTTTCTAATATTCCTAGCATTTTCTTCTTTGATGCATGGGCTTTCTTACAAGTGCTTGTCCTATTCCAAATATTCAGGGATTTTCTAGGTGCCTTTTTATTATGAATTATAATTATAGTTTAACTCCATTTTTGTCTAACTTTATTGAGATTTGTTTCATGAACTGGCATATAATATATCCTAGTGAATGTTACATGTTCACCTGAAAGAATGTATATCTGCTGCAGTTGAGTGTTGTAATCTACAAATATTAACTAAGTCAGTTTGTTTGATAGTGATATTCAGATCTAGTATTCTCCTAAGTTTGTATATATAAAAATTGTATGTATATGTTGTATATGTACTATATATACACTAATATATATAAAATTGTATATATTGTATATATATATAAAATTCTTAGGAGAAGAATTTTGTGATTTTTTTAAAATTTTATTTGTTTATTTGACAGACAGAAATCACAAGTAGGCAGAGAGGCAGGCAGAGAGGGTAGTGGGGGAAGCAGGCTCCCCGCTGAGTAGAGAGCCCGATGCTGGGCTCGATCCCAGGACCCTGAGATCATGACCTGAGCCGAAGGCAGAGGCTTTAACCCACTGAGCCACCCAGGCGCCCCGAATTTTGTGATTTTCAATAACAACTTCAGCTTTATTTATTCTTTAGCTCTGTTAGTTTTGCTCATGTACTTTGATACACAATTATCGAGGGCGTGCACATTTATAATTATTAATTTATGAATAATAAATGCTTAAACATTGTAAAATATTTCTTTCTCCTTAGTAACATTCCTTTCTCTGAGTTCTAGAGTGATATTTATGAAGCCATACCAGCTTTATCATGGTCAGTGTTTGTATCATATATTACTTTATAATCTTTTAATTTTAACTCATATATTTTTCTAATTCAAAGGATGTTTCCTGTAATAGCAGATAGTGGTCTTGCTTTTTAAGAAAATACAGTCCAATAAGCATTTTTATTTGCAATATTTGTACCATTTTTATTTAATGTAATTATCAATGTATTGGGTTTGAAGTCCACTGTCTTACTATTCATTTTCTATATATTCCATCTATTCCTTGTTCTTTTTTTTTTCTTGTCTTCTTTTGAGTATTATTTTTAGTATTCAATTTTGCCTTCAGTATGGGACTATTAGCAGTCTTCTTTGTTTTCACTTTAGCAATTTTTTAAATTGAAATATATTTGACATATAACAATGTATAAATTTAGATGTAATTTAGTGATTTAGCAGTTCTCATGCTTACAATAAATATTTTTGAATAATCCAAAATACTTTTGAATTATAATAATATAATTATTATTATATAATAAATAATATTATTCTGCAATATTCCATGTTTTATTTAGAGGATATTATTTGGAGGATACTGTGACAAAATTTTAGCCACATTCTTTTACTACCCTCTTCCATTTTTTGTGCTATTGTCATACTTTTTACCTCTCTATATGTTACAAAACATGTTATATTGTTATTTTTCCTTTAAAGAGTTAACTGTCTTTTAAAGAAATTGAAGAAACAATTATCTTCTGTTTTTCATGCATTTATCAGAACTCTTTATTACTTGTATAGAACCAGTTTGCATTTACTATTTTTTGCTTCCCATTTGAACTTCTTTTAATGGTTCTTATAGTATGGGTCTGCTGAAGACACATTTTCTTTATTTTACCTTCGAAAGATTTTCAGAAGATTAATGGACCCTTTAGAAAAGGTTTGTTGAGCTTGTATTGGCATAGTTTCTTATCATGTTAAAAGTGTTTTATCATTGACTTCTGCTTGCTTTGTTCCCAACAAGAAGTTTGCAGTCATTCTGTATTTTTCCTTGTTTGTGTCTTTTTTTCCCTCTTTCTATTTTCTAAATGTTCTCCTTGTCATGTACTTTTATCTATTTGATTTTTTTCTTTTCATATTTTGTCATTTTTCTTGGCATAATGTGTTGATATTATTATAATAACAGAATAAAAGTACTCCCTTCATTTTTAAAAATACTCCGACATTATAGCATAACCTTGAATTCTTCAAAGAAAATTGATCTCCATTTACCCTTTCTCAGGGGAATTATCTGCTACAATGGCCATTTCAACAAGAGTGAGAGAGCCCAGCCAGAAAATAGCTTTTCATTTTTTGGAAATAAATTCCTTTAACTACTTTGACTCTGGTTAATGACAATCATCAGCTGGATAGCCAGTGTTTTTCATTGATTCAAAAATCATTGAACTTTCTTAAAATGCATGGAATATTTTGGTTGGAAAATAGAATGAATACTATTATTTCAATAAATATACTTCCAATGGCTCAGAATATTTTGAATCTTCTCTTTGTACAACATGTAACATAAGTAGTATTATTTGAAAGGTCTCACAAAACCACTTTGCTTAAATGACAGTTTTAGTAGTAGTAGCTTGTCACTATATACTGAGTATATCAATGACACCCATATTTCTTATTCATGGTGCTCCAGATAACTCATGACATACACAGTATGTGTCTACTTTTATTACTTTGGGTTAAATAGGTGGAAAACAGCCTCCTTCACGGTACAGCAGAGAGGAAAATTTGCACTCCCTATTAATGAATCATTCATTTTTAAGCAGCCCATTGGGTTAGAAAAAATTGGAAGTCAACTGGCTAAAGGTTGCCTATAGCCCTAGACTGAGGAGGAATTATATAGTTTGGGAAAAGGATCCTATTTCAGAGAGAAGAGAGAAACGCTGTATGTGATACTTTCCTCTTGCTATTGTCACTTTTAGTGGCTTAAAACAACAGAAATTTACTCTTTTGCAGTTTGGGAGGTCAGAAATCTGAAGTCATTTCCACTGCGATAAAGTCAAGGTATCAGTAGGACAGGTTTCTTCTGGAGGCTCTGAGGAAAGAATCTGTTTCCTTCCTTTCTCTAGCTTCTGGAGGACTCCTGCATGCTGGGGCTCATGACCTCTTCCTCACTCCATACCAATCTCCTCTCCAGCCATCGTATCTCCTACACCTCACAATCAAACACCCTCTTCATTCTTTTATAGACACTTATGGCCCAATCAGATAATCCATGAGAATCTTCACAAGATCCTTAACTTAACCATATCTGCAAAGTTCCTATTGCTATGTAAGGTAACATTCACAAGTTCCAAGGTTTAAAACCTAGATATCTTTGGAGGCCATGATTCGGTTTACCACAGTAGAGTTCTATCTTTGTCTAAATATGCTAAGATATTTCTCCCATCAAGAAAAACTTCTTTATATACTATGACTTGTGATAATTTAGTAGTTAAAATAAGTATGATCTCCAAAACGCTTTTAAAGATGTGCAATCTATAATTAAAGAGTAGTTAAGTCATGCTTTCACTAAAACATGATCTTAATTTATCAAAGTGAAACTGACATTTTACTGACATGTCTCTTCTCACCTCTTGATTAAGTAGTTGTCCCACTTTTCTGTGTCATTCCAAATTGAAACCAATTATATTGGATCAAGGGACCCACCTTACTCCAGTAATGGTCTCATCCTAATACAACTAATTGTATCTGCCAGGGACTTATTTCCAAGTAAGATCACATTCTGAGGTAATGTGGGTTAGGACTGTAATATATTAATTTGGGGGGATGCAATTCAACCCACAACAAACTGTGAAGTGGAAAACCATTGACTTAAATAATTCCTCTCTTTCATAGATGATAGAGTGGAGCCCAGACAGGTTCAGGGTCCTGGCAAAGATCACACAGTGAGTGATAAAGATCTAGCTGAGATAACAATTCCAGACTCCTAATTCCCATTCTAGGGTTCTTCCCATGTTATTTGAACTGATTCTGTTTTGGATAATTAGGGATAGAAATGTAACATTTCTTGGCTGATTTCAGTTGAATGTGTAATCTAGATATGCATGTTTTAAATAAGTAGCAAAGACTGAGTTTAACATTTTCTGACAAGATTTTCTGCCCAAGAGAACATTCGTGAGATTGCTTCTTAAACCGCATCTTGGCAGCTCAGCCCATCACAATTGTAACTCTGAAGAAATTGCCCGTCAATTTCATATATGCCCTCATTTGTGCCAAACAACTTCACCATGACAGAGGCAACAACAATGATTAATTTACATATACTGTACTCATTAAGTCATCAGGGGAGGCTCTTACCCTTCCCTGCCTTTACAGTAATTCTGGAATATGCCTACATCACTAATACTTTCCCAGGTGCCATGAAATTTCTATAATAACAATTTAGCAGCTTACATGCATAATCCTGAGAGCTATTCTTCAGAAATCATCAGGAAACTTGGCACAGAATTTAGACAGTTAATGAAGACTTAAAAATTTTTTCATGTGACTTGATACTATTTTGAAATGCCAAGAAAGTGGCATCGACATTATTTAGATTCCTTCCAATGTCACTTTTCTTTCAATGACAACCAGAAAACCAAGCGATTTATTTATGTAGCTCAAAGTTTGTGTTGCTTTGTGATCTACAATGCTCAATGTGAAACTAGTTAATTCTAAACAGAACAAATGGGATTGTGCTGCCTGGAGCTATTAAGTCCTTTCCATAGAAACTACACAGGTCTGAGCAAAGTGAAAAAATTTCAGTTGGTGATGAGACTGTAAAATTATCTCCTGATCCTCAGACTGGTTTCCTCCTCACCTCGTATTCATTACATATGGAACCAGGAGCATGGATAATACCTTTCATTGCTCAGTACTATTGGGAACCTTCATTGCTCAGTACTATTGGGAACCAAGGATGTAGTGGGATTCAGGCTAATTAAAGTGTTTACTTTTTTCCCTCTAGAGTAGCCAAATTTTTCTTACCAAACTGTGAAATTAGATTTGATTCCTTATCATAAATTAGATAACTGGGGAATGTTAACAAACCTGGTACAACTGCAGAAATCTCCATCATTACAGGTTTAATTTTATGATAACCTCCTAGGAATCCATTTACATCAGTCACTGCAGAATCTGTATTAAATATATTTACTTTCTGTTTTTAAGAGATGATAAAATTATAAACACAGGATGGACTGCTCATTAAAAATGAAATAAAGATATTACTTTTCAAGTCAGAAAAATGAGATTTTTTTAAAAAGTTAAGTACAAGTGTTCCCTTAATATCTTGAACCTTTAAGTCCTAAAAAGAATTACATATTTAAAACCAAATTCTGATGAATCTTAGTTTTGTTAATATAGAAAATTGACATTTTTCACAAAAATGATATGTAAGTAGTATTTGATGCTTAGGAGGAATAATATGACAAACTAAAATATATTAATCAGAGAATATAGAAATGCTTACCCTCAAACACTCTCAAGTCAATTAAATATCATAAAAACAAGTAACATTAAAAAATAACATCTTACATTTTTAGAATATCTGAGATTAAATTATGAAAATGTAGAAAGACAAATCTTTATATACCTAAAACTTCATTCTTTTATCATTCTTTTTTTTGTCCACAATAAGAATTTTACTCTTTCTTTTCTATTCTTTTTTTTAAACTTTCATAGAATACCAAATAGGTGTGAATTCTAAAATGTTAACTATGCTTGCCAATAATTCACATTTTCGAAATATGTTGGAGATGTTCGTTTTCCTCTGAAAGTCCTTTAACTGTCTTGTATTCTAGGAAACCTTTTTTCTACTATTGACTCCAAATGGGAAATAACCAAGAAACCTGCCAGACTATTTCCTAAGGAAGTTTCTTTGTGTATATAGTTTGTATAAGCAAAAGTGTGAATGCTGTAAAAGAAGTAAAATGCTACTGAATAGTATTCCATAGATATTTTCTAAAAGATTTAAAACTGTAAGAGAGGCAAAGATCACTCAGAATCAGATTCTTACAAATATGTGGAAGCTAAGTTTCTTTCCAAAACTCATGAATTTAAAATTTCCCTTGATGATTTTTGAGAAATGCAAATACTATATGGGAGAAATAGACTAGATTTGTGGAGTGGGAAAACAGGGAATTTACTAAGTCTGCTGAGTGTGACCTTGACTGAGTATATTCACATAAAAGGAGTTAATTTCCTTAACTACACTATAGTTGTTTTCTTTCTACCAACTTAGGAAGTAATATAATCTGAATCATTTTTAAATTTTTTTTAAATTTTTCTATTAACATATAATGTATTATTAGCCCCAGGGGTACAGGTCTGTGAATCGCCAGGTTTACACACTTCACAGCACTCACCATAGCACATACTCTCCCCAATGTTCATAACCCAACCACCCTCTCCTGACCCTCCTCCCCGCAGCAACCCTCAGTTTGTTTTGTGAGATTAAGAGTCTCTTATGGTTTGTCTCCCTCCTGATCCTATCTTGTTTCATTTATTTTTTTCCTACCCCCCCAAACCCCCCATGTTGCATCTTCCAATCATTTTTAACCTAGAGATTTGAACTGCCTCATTAATGTCTCCTTAGACATTACAGGGTCAGGATCCTATAATCACCTCTCTCATCCCATCCTTGTTTTTGGCCTGGAGGTGGTAGACTCAATGTCAGTGTAAACCATCATTGCCATAATCATTTTGAGATAAGTAGCATTATAATTCTTCAAAAATATTCAATTTTCCATTGTCAAATGTGGTTCATTTTTAAAAAACAATCACAAGACACATTTTATTTTTTTTGTTTCCAATGTATTTTCAGGGAGCCTTACATCTTAGAAAATTTTTATATTTGTTTCTTAGTAAGTTACTTCTTTCAATATTAATATGCAGAGAGGCTTGCTGAAGACAATAATGTTTTATTTACTTTGCTCCCATTACTTGAAACTCAGACATTCATGTAAATGTTGGTACTTGGCAAGGTGCATGTAGAGTGAAGAAGGGAAGTGATAAGGAAAATAAGAGAAAATGAGATTAAAAAAGAAGAAAATTGTTTCCTTCAACACTGAATGCCCTTGAAGATGTTGGAACTGTTATCAAATTGAGTAGGTGATTTCTTAAACTTCTATTTTTGACTTCATCTTACCTTAAAGAATGAAAAAAGTGAAAGTTTATGTCATTCTATACACTGAGAATTTTCTTTATATGTTAATTGACGTTATTTGATTGCAAGTACCAAAGCTCATGTGAAATAATTTAAACTTAGTAGGGAAATCCATTTAAAGATATAGGGGATGTCTCACTGAACCAAAATACAGAGATATAATTGCGCTTTCTCTTACATTTAAGTAATTTTCATTAATTTAACACTGTATTCTGGAGATCACTCCCTATCGGATGATGTGGCTCTTTCCACTTATTTTCACGACTGCATAATTCTTCATTGTGTGATATCAGTCAGAGTGCTTGTACTGAGTCTCCTGGGGATGAGCATTAATATTTTTCCAAAATTTGCTTTTACATGTAATATCATTGCAAGTAACCTTGCGCATATGTGATTTCATAGTGTGGAGTATATACTTAGGATGAGTTTTTAGGAATAAGAAAGGGTATTAATGGCCCAATTCCCTTCCACAGGTGTAGTCCAAATCTGCACTTTAACAGGATGAATCAGACTCTTGCTTTGCTCATAGCCTTGCGGACAGTTTGTTGTGTAGCTTTAAATTTTTTGAAAGCTTGAGAGAAATGGTACCTGTGTCTAATTTTATTCTGTGCATTTTACTATGAGCAAAGTTGAATGTGTTTTTACATGTTAATGACTATAAATCTTACTTTGTGAACTGAATCTTCACTATTTTGTGTGTCTGGGGATAGGCTTTTTCCACAGAATTATTGATTTGGGGCTGGGTTTCTTTCTTTCTTTTTTTTTTTTTTTTTCCTCTTTAAAAATCTCATTATATATTAGGTGAAATAGCCTTTCATCTACTTTTTATGTTATATTGGCTGGAAGTATTTTTTTCTCTCAGTTTTGTTTTGACTTTGCCTATGGCTTTTTTTCCTTATGGAAAAGACTTTGTTTTAACTGTTTAAATTAACCATCTGTTCTTTTATTGCTTCTAGATTTTAACAAAATATTAAAATACCTTCCCCTGCCCAGGTTATAAATTACTGGTTTTTTTGCTTTACATTTTTAAAAATTATATTTGACCATAGTAAGAACACAACTTGAGGTCTACGATCTCAATAAAATTTAAAATGTACATTACAGTATTTTTTTACAATACAGTATTTTTAACTATAACTTAAAAATTATTATATAGCACATACATCTCTAGAGCTTATTCATCTTGCTTAATTGAATCTGTATGCCATCTTTGATTAGTAACCTTCCATCTACCCCTCCCTCTGGTCCTAGGTAACCAGTCTTCCACTTCTTTGATTCTGTGAATTTGACTATTTTAAATATCTCATATAAGTAGAATCATGCTTTGCTTTTATGTCTCAGATACATTTGGAAATTACTCTCGGGAATGGTGCCTGATGTGGATTCATTCTTATCTTTGTCCAAATCGTTCCCTGATTTTCCAAACTTTACATATTTTAAAAATTACTAAATTCCTAACTTAGGTGAGATGCCTCCTTTATTGTGTATTCAAATGCCATATAAACATTGATCTGTATTTTGGATTTCTAGTCTATTCCATTTGCCCATCTGTATACGTATGCACTACTATGTTCTTTCAATTATAAAGGATTTATGTTATATTAGTTATCTTGTAATAACCCTTTATTACTCCTCTTTCTCTGAATTTTTGTAGATATTCTTGGAGGCTTGTATTTCCATGTAAACTTATTTTCCTTATAAACCACTTACCACAGTCACAGGTCTATGAGTCAGTTATTTAGGCTTGACTCTGCTGGGCAATTCTGGTCATGGCTGCAATCACTGATAGATCTGTAGCTGGCTTGTCAGGTAAGTATCTCTGCTTCTGGGGACTGGCCAGAAGTTAGCTACACTAAAATAGGAGTTTGTGAATAACATGTCACTCATGCAACACACTCAACTAGGGTTTTCGCATGGTAACTCCGAAGAGGTCCAAAAGTGTAAACAAAAGCGAGCAAGGTATGTTGAGACCTGGCTTCAGAACTGACACAATGTTGTTTCCCTACATTCTATTTTACTTGCCAAAGGAAATAAAAAGGTCAGTCTAGTTTAAGGGATGAAGAAATAGTTTCCATCTTTTGATGGAAATAGCTTAAAAAATGGCATTGCAAATTGCAAAGAGGCATGATTTAGGGAAGGGAATTATTTATGGCCCTTTTTACCAATCTATTATAGTCTGCCCACCTGCCATGGTTCTTTACATTCCTCTTACATGTGAAATGTACTTCTCTGTACTCAAGGACTCCTAAAAGACTCATCTAATTATGACGTCAGGTACAGAGTCTGGAATTATATGACCTATATTATGTCCAGATAAAGCTCTGTATGTTCTGGAGATCTATCAACTAAAAAGACTAGTTATCTGCCCCTTCTGCACCCCATCCTACATGCAGTGGGGAGACAGGAATCGCATACCAGAAAAGATACTCTCATTGTCAAAGGGCATGAGAGGCATGCGCAGTCACTGCTGTGTTGCAATTCTGAAATTCTGCTAGACAAACATTGCTGCCCTGATCATGGAGAAGAAATGCCCCTTGATTAGTGCCTAGTTCTGCTTTGTGGAAATGGTTCCTTGGTCCATTGTTTCCTACTACTCCCTGCAGGTAACTCACTATGCCTTTGTTCCCCAGTGCTCTTGACTTCCTCTAGAGTCTTCATTTTAGTTTGTGTAGTGTCCTTCCTTTTCCATAAAAGATGGCCTATTTTGGCAGCTAAGCAGCTTTCTACATATAGAAATATGGAAACTTAAAAAATATCTTGCAATTTGAAAAATCTCAATTAATTTTGGTATAAGCTACAACATATTCCGTAGTACATCTTTTGAAAATTTTGCAGTTTCCTATGACTCCAACCACATTCAACAAAAGCCAGACTCAAAGTTAATTAAAATATGTTTGTTTTTCTAGACTTACTCAGTGCTGTTCTAGATTTATCAGAATGCTATGTGACAATATTTTTATGATTCTTACAACATTTTTGTCAAGATGAGAAGGTCCACTAGGTACCATTCTAAATCACTCTGCAGTCAACAAAATAAATCACATCCATGATTTGTCATAGACCCCTAATTCACCCTTTTGGTTTTTTTTTAATTGGATGTTATTTGGAGAACCAGACATTAGACTACAGGGATTCATCAAATGAATGCCATACTTTGGGATCTTTCTAGGTGATCAGTTGGCCTTTGGAAGATGATTCATCAGCATTACCCTGTGAAGTAAGGTTTTTAAAAATATCTCTACTTCTGTATATCTATAAGTTAGAGTTGTGGGAGTGGGACTTGGTTGTTTGAATGAAAAAGCTCAAAGATACAGGGAAAGCAGTACTTCAATGTAGCAAGCAAAAAATAAACTAGGGACTGGCAGAAATAAAATGTTCTAATTTCGTTTATCTAATAGATAATTCTGTACAACTTTAAATTGACTGAAAGTGAGGAATCAGATATAAATAGGAATAGGATATAAATAAATAAGAAAAAGAGTGTGCAGGATAAAGAAGAAAAGGCACTGGTAATTTTATACAAATGGGATTAGCATTTATTTACTTTTTTTTTTTTAACCTTTTCATTTAGCTCCTATCTTTGAAACATTTCCCATTTTCTTTATTACATAAATCATGTTGTGATGGGGCAGGAATAAATTTAGTTAGGAAGTTATGTTAGGGTGAAATTTGGATTGCCATTCTGCAAAACAGAAGTGAGCCTTACTTTTAAATATAATGTACGTTTTCTTAAGGGGGTGGAAATGTTGACAACGCATGGCATAAAAAGGCCAGGATAATTCAATGCAGAGTCCACTATTATGATAAATGCATAGCCAAATATTTAAGGAAAGAGAGAAAACTTACTCTATTAAAAGAGTTAGGTGAAAAAGAATAACTTGCTATTTGTCAAAAGTGGTAAGAGAAATAAGGCAACTAACCACAAAATAAATAACTTCAGAGAATAAAGATAATACAAATACTGATTAATTTAAGAAAAGCTTAAAACTTGGAAGTGAGAATTACAACTCCAATAATGTAAGAAGAAGCAAAAACTTTGAATGATTTATAGACCAAGTAGCCAATACTGAGTTTCTATGGAACTTCCAGAGGAAATCTTGTAGTATATGACAGAATAAAAATTCCATTATTCAAAAAAGTTCAGAACCGTTACAGAATACATTCTCTGAATACCACATTATAAATTAAGGCACAAAGAAAACAAGATAGGTTCAAAATTTCATCATGTGGATGGCTGAATGTAGTTCAGTTCAACAAACATTTTGTAGGTATTTGTCATATGCTAGAGACTGTGGTAAGTGCTGGAGATTCAAAGAAAATTGACAAATAAATATTTAAAGATGAAGTAAAGGCTAATCTGTTGTACATAAAAACAGTGAACTAATATGATGTACTCTGAAGGATTCACAGTAATTCTATAATAGGAAATTGATTACAGTTAGGATTGAGGATTATGTACTAGGTAGCCAAAAAGGAAATACCAACACAAGTCTTTGCTTTTAACAATTTAACATCTACAGGTCATCTTCCATGTAAGCCCTTCTAAAAATGTCTCCTGTATACAGGATAGCCACTATGGATGCAGCTTAAAAGGTGGTTATCCACTCTGCAAAGGGAGGAAATCCCATCTGCCACCTGAGAGCAGCCCTTCTTTCTCTAGTTCTACCCCAACCTTGCAAGTATTTTTAAATATGTGGACTAAAATGAATTTTCTTCACCCTTCCTTTATCTTTAAGTATATACTTATAAATAGGTAGCTATTATCGATTAGATTGAGGGGAAAAGGAATAAGGAAATAAAAGAACTAGTTAAAACAACTAGATGTTTGCAAATTCCAGCAAGGAAATAAATATAGGGATAGGCTACTTCTGCTTATTTCTCAAAATGTTTATAGCAGTGGTATTCTGTAAGTGGCCTGTATGTGGCCTTCTTTGGGAATTTATGATTACCCTCCTGGAATATTTATTTGGTATTTTGTTAGCATTTGCCTAGCACCCCAGTTTTTTGAGGGTTCTTTACTCATCATGGTAAGTTGAATCTTTATTAGTCAGAGATCTGAGCCTTTATTTATCTTCAATACTGAATATAGACTTTCAAGGTAAAGTTACAAGGAGTGGCCCTCCCTTCCTTTATTCTCCCATTTTCTCTCTGAAACTCTGTTTCATCTTTCTAGCAGTGATAATTACTACAAACCAACACAAAAACTCCCTTTCTTGCTTGGTTTTTTTTTTTTTTTTTAAGATTTTATTTATTTATTTGAGAGAGACAGCGAGAGAACACAAGCAGGAGGAGTGGCAGAGGGAAAGGGTGAAGAAGCCGCCCCACTGAGAGGGATCACAACTTGGGACTTGATCCCAGGACTCTGAGATCATGACCTCAGCCTAAGGCAGATGCTTCACTAACTGAGCCATCCAGACGCCCCTAGAAACTCCCTTTCTAACTGTTTCACCCACTGTCATGCAGTCTTAAGAACAAAAAAATATTAGATGAAGATCTCAACTTTCAATTCAGTGTTGCTACTTTGTCCTCTGGTAGAATTCCTTTAAAAAAAAATCTTTTTTTTTTCTTTCTTTTCTTTTCTTTTTTTTTTTTAAATACTAACTCCTGTAAATGAGTACAGCTCAGAGTAAAAGATGACAAAGAAAATTTTTGTGAATAAATAATTATGTGATTAATAATAGCTGCTCCTCATGCTTCCATCCCTGATTTGTGATTTGACTATGGAAGGCAAAGCTGCTAGATAACACATATTACATCCATGCTCCAACCTTGAAAAGTCTTGCCTTTACACGTAGCACCATAATGGAGTGTTCATATCTGATTTGGGATGATGGGGTAAGTGGTAGGAAGAAAGCGTACTATGTGGATCTTTGATATATTCTGAAAAGTGATTCCTTTGGTTAGAAGAAATATTTTATGAAATACAATGATGATATATATATTTAGTAATCTTACAATCCTCTTGAGTCATGATAGCATAGCTCAAGTTTAGTATCTACTACTGCTATCATTGGGTTGTCATCAGAAGCATTAGATATTTCAACTTGGTGTTGGCAAAGGCCAATGTTGTAGAGCCCATGCAAGGTTGGCCTGACTTGCCAAATGGCCTTGTATTTATGAGTCCACTGATTGAGCAGAGATGTAAATAGTAAAGAAAAATGTCACATATATATAGAAGAGACCATTTTGTTTTCTAGATTAGAGGAAACATCCTCTGAAATGAGGCTCTTTTAAGACCACTCACAGAGGGTACAAATGTTCTTATCCTCTGGTTCATTTGTAGTGCTCTATACTCATCCTTTATGCATTCTTTCCCCAAATCTCTTCATCACACTGCTTCCAAGTCCCTATTCTGGTCCCAGTAAATGCCTATTAACTTAGCCATTGTCCATTAATAAGTATAGGTGCTTACCTCAGGCTATCTTGCTTCCCCCTAAAATGACACATACTGCTTAGTTATTCCCAGAGGTAGGATTTCTCTTCTTCAATTTTCTTCAGAGCATTTGTGTTTATAAAATAATGCTAAAAAGATCCACTTTTTGCTGGTGCTTGCATATTGTGCAGCATTATCTGTAAACAAGAATTAAAGTATTTTTCTTACCAGTTAACACTGCTTAGGGAATTCTCAGTGAAGGGATAAAGAGGCCCAGTTGTAGGATAGCTGTTATCATGCTAAAAATATTGAACACTTCCGGGGCATCTGGGTGGCTCAGTGGGTAAAGCTTCTGCTTTCAGCTCAGGTCATGATCTCAGGGTCTTGGGATCCAGCTCCACATCAGGCTCTCTGCTCAGTGGGGAGCCTGCTTCTCTCTCTCTCTTTCTGCCTGTCTCTCTGCCTACTTGTGTTCTCTGTCTGTCAAATAAATAAATAAAATCTTAAAAAAATATATGGAACACTTCCTTGTGCCATTCTGGGCCTGCTCAAATTTTTCAGGGACAAGCACAAGAAATGCCTCTGGGTATCTTCAGTGATATGGCAGATGGATCTGCTAATGCCCAATTTACAGGAAAGACTTGGATTGCCTAGTCAGTTGGTACCCCATGGTCAGACATTTGGAGTTCATTGTTTCCCAGTGTAAAGATATTTTTTGATTTTCAGAGGGTGATAATTTACTTATCGAAGAGGACATAGCTTTGCTACAAAATGTTAGATGACTTCAAACCAGGTGTCTTTTGAGGGATTATGAAGATATAAATCATTTCAATCTGATACTTTGAATATCAATGGGATAAAATATCATTGGAACAAGAGTCTGACACACTTGTAATGTGGCCATGTAACCCTTTCCATGCATGAGTCGTGCTATAATCTAGAAATTTTCAAAGATTATTTTTCAAAATATTACTTTCTGCTAAAGACACATCTTTAGAGGAGTGTTATCCAAAATATGCAAAGAAAACTCTTAAAACTCAATAATAAAAATAACAACCCACCTTAAAAACGGGCAAAGACTATAAAACAGATACATCACCAAAGACGATGTATAGGTGACAAATAACCATATTAAGAGATAATCGTTTTAGTTTTGTTGATTGTTTCCATTCCTGTAGAAAAGCTTGTGAGTTTGATAATGTCCCAATCATTTATTTTTGCCTTTGTTTCTCTTGTCTTAGGGGACATAGCTAGAAGGAAGTTGCTGTACAGCCAGTTTCAAAGAGTTTACTGCTAACATTCTTCTCTAGGATTTTTGTGGTTTGGGGGCTCATATTTATGTCTTTAATCCACTTTGAATTTGTTTTTGTGTGTGGTGTAAGTAAGTGGTCCAGTTTCATTCTGTTGCATGTAGCTGTCTAGTTTTCCCAACACAATCCGTTGAAGAGATTGTCTTTTCTCTGTTGTATGTTCTTGCCTCCTTTGTTGAAGATTAATTGACCGTATAATTGTGGGTTCAGTTCTTGGTTTTCTATTCTGTTTCATTGATCTTTGTGTCTATTTTTTGGACTGTACCATACTGTCTTGATCACTTCAGCCTTGTAATATAACTTGAAGTCTGGAATTGTAATGCCTCCAGCTCTGTTTTCTTTTTCAAGTTTCCTTTGGTTATTCGTGGTCTTTTGGGGTTCCATACATATTTTAGGATTATTTTTTCTAGCTACAAACTGGAATTTAAATAAAAACAAAAAAGATACTCCTGACTATATATCATCAGTAAATTAAAACAATGAGATACCACTACACACCCATCAAAATGGCCAAAATCCAGACCACTGATAACACCAAATGCTGATGAGGATATGGAGCAACAGGAACTCTAATTCCTTGCTGGTGGGAATGCAAAATGGTACAGCATATTGGAAGACAGTATGTAGGTTTCTTACAAAACTACACACGCTCTTAAGAAATGAACCAGCAATCACAAACCTTATGAAGACTTATGCCCATGGAAAAACCTGCATATGAATGTTTATAGAGTTTTATTCATAACTCCCCAAACTTGGAAGTAATAAAGATCTCTTTCACTAGGTGAATGGATTAAAAAAAAATGTGGTACCTCCAGAAAATGGAATATTATTGTGCACTACAAAGAAATGGGCTATCAAACCATGAAAACACATGAAGAAAACTTAAGTGCATATTAGTACGTGAAGAAAGTCTACATATGTGTGATTCTAACTGTATGACATTCTTGAAAGGCAAAACTATCAAGACAGCAAAAGGATTTTGTGGTTGCCAGGGGTTGGGTGGAGTGGGAGGATTGAATAGATTAAGTATGGAGGATTTTTAAGACAGCAAATATACTATATGTAATAGTTTAATAATGGATACATGTCATTATATATTTCTTCAAATCCATAGAATGTACAACTCACCCCAGGAGTAAACTAATATAAACTATAGGCTTTGGGTGATTATGATGTGTCAACGTTGGTACTAAATGTACTACTCTGATGTGAGGGGAAAGATTGATAATAGGAAAACCTTTGCATATATGGGGGCTGGGGATATATGGGAAATCTCTGTACTTTTCTTTTAATTTTGTTGTGAACTAAAACTTCTTTGAAAAAATAAAGTCTGAAGAAATAAAACATAAAAGTTCTATTTTTGACTTATAATAAAGTGCACGTAAGTGTACACCTCTGTAGCCATCACTCAGAGCAAGACTTAAAACATTTTAATCTCTTCGGAAGACTTCCTGATGCCCTTTCACGGTTTATTCTCTCCCACTCCCGTACCAAGAAATAATCACTTTGCTTGACTTCAAGTCACATAATTTAAAATAGTTTTGGCTATTCTTGAACTTTATATGAATGGAATCATATAATATGTAGTCTTTTTTCTGACTTAATTTTGCTCATCACAGTTTCACTGAGGTTCATCTATATTGTTGCATGTAGCAAACATTTTTTTTAAATATTTTTTTTATTTATTTGACAGACAGAGATCACAAGTAGGCAGAGAGGCAGACAGAGAGAGGAGGAAGCAGGCCCCCTGCTGAGCAGAGAGCCAGATGCGGGGCTCGATCCCAGGACCCTGAGATCATGACCTGAGCTGAAGGCAGAGGCTTTAACCCACTGAGCCACCCAGGTGCCCCCGTATGTAGCAAACATTTGATAATTTTTATTGCTAAGTAGTATTTCATTGAATGAATATGCATTTCTATACTTATCCATTCAACTCTTGACAGGTATTTGAGCAAGGTGCAGTTTTTGACTGTGGTGATCAATACTTCCATGAACATTCTTGCATAGGTGTTTTCTGCTACACACTGTTCTCACTTACCTTGAGTATGCACTTAAAAGTGGAACTGGTGAATCTTACGGAAGTCACATATTTAGCTTTATATTTGAAATGTATTGAGTGTTTTCCAAACAGGTTTTACCAATTTACATTCTCACCAGCAATACATAGACCTCCAGTTGCTACATATTTTCTCCATATACATTAGAGAGTGTGTGGTAGTACCTAAATGCAGTGTTATTTTGAATTTAGCAAAGGCTTGATATCGTTTTGATAATCACCTGCTATTTCAATCTATTCTTTTGTGAAATGCCTGCCAAAGTCTTTTCTCCATTTTTTGTTGTTTTCCTTCTTTTTATTTTTGATTGAGAGGAGGTTGTTTTTTTATTCTGAATATGAACCTTTTGTTGTGTATGTTATATACATGCCTTTCACCAGTTTAATGATGTAAAGCTTTGAAAATGACAGCAAATGTTCTGATCATAGGTTTCTTTTGGATTTACAGAACAAAATAACTATATATGTCACTTCCTTGAAAATTACTATATAGCACATTTTAAAGTGGTTACTGTTAGCCATGGGGGATATGAAATAGCCTCGTCGTCCCTTCCAAGAGGGATGAGTTGCAGGTCTCATTGTATTTTTATGTCCAAGTTCTTTGCCTCCTATTTTTGGACTTACAACCCAAGATTAGGCTTGAGATCCAAGGACATTTTCTTGAAATTCATTTGAATAATTGAAACTTCATGTAACTTTTAGTTCTGTAGTTCATTTTCTCCTTCACTTAAGGGTTAAGCATGTTAAACTTTTATGTGGATTCAATATTCATAATCTATTCTCTGCTAAAAGCTTAATATAACTAAATAGATCAAGAATTATAATTTTTTCAAATATCATATTACTTACTAATTTTCAGTTGTGAAGAATAAAAATACATTTCAGTATAATTAAAAAATCATCACTCACCATGATTTGGGGAAGGGATTCCTTTTTTGTTCATATGTACGACGGACCCTTTGGTCAGTCTTACAAGTGGCAGAGGCGTGAAAGGGGCCAGTAGCAGTAAAGAGCAGGAAGAGCAGATTGAACTATTTTGAATAATATTTTAGAGTTTCATAAAAATTTCTGATAGGGAACATCAATTGCCCCTCAATATTTCTAGGCAATTCTATGATATTTCTATAAGTGACTCTCTCAAGTGATATGTAAAACTTTTGTCCATTCTTCTTAATCCATCAACTTCCCAACACTCTAAAGACCCCCCCAGAGTCAATTTTAATACCTATCAGCTCAGAGGGGAGTAAAATCAATGTAAAAAGTGCCCAGAATGGCCTTTTTCTGATCTTTCCTCTCCCCCTCTACCTTGACTCTAGAGAGATCTGGAGGTAAGTGGGCAGGGATTTGGAAGAGGTGAAGATACACAAGACAGATCTCCAACAGAAGCCATCTGTGTGTGAGTCATTATTCCTTGTAGTCATAAGACAGAGAGAAGACCTCACGGTACGTCAAGTCCGAAACTTGATTACTACATTACTACAAAGAACTGGGCATTCTGGTAAACAAACTGTGACTTTTTGTGCCTTTATTTTGTGAATTGAGAGAACTGCAAGTGTGTTAGTCAACCTGGGCTGCTCAAAAAAATTACTGTAGGCTGAGTGGCTAATAAACAACAGAAATTTATTTCTCACAGTTTCTGAAGGCTGGGAAGAGATTAGGATGCCAGAGTGGTTGGGTTCTGGTGATGATAGCTCTTGTCAAGTTTGCAGACTGCCAGCTTCTTGTTGTATCCTCACAGGGCAGAAAGAGAGTGAGCTGGCTCTCTGTCTTCTCCTTATAAAGGCCCTGATCCCGTTCGTGAGGGTGCAGCACTCTCCAAATACTGCAACAATAGGGATTATATTTCAACATATGCTCTTGTGTGTGTATGTGGCGGGGGAGGGGGGAATGACACAAAGATTCAGTCTATAATGATAATCTTAATATAGGAGTCAAAGAGAAAATTGCTGAAATAATCTCTTTTTTTACCTAAATGAAGATGCAAATATTCCCCTAATAAATAAATTTTAATGAATCAGCAGGAGATAAAAGTTGCATTTTGATTTTGTCATGAGATGAACTTGTT
The DNA here is from genome assembly GCF_963455335.1 of Martes martes. Taxonomy (NCBI): domain Eukaryota; kingdom Metazoa; phylum Chordata; class Mammalia; order Carnivora; family Mustelidae; genus Martes; species Martes martes. The sequence continues at coordinate 75,733,160 of NC_137896.1, read as the reverse complement.
CAACAAAGTAATTAAAAGTGATACACTCCAATTTCCCCCCAAATCACTTAATTGGAGGGGGAGACAAAACACGAAAGACTGTGGACTCTGAGAAACAAACTGAGGGTTTTGGAAGGGAGGTGTGGGGGATTGGGTGAGCCTGGTGGTGGGTATTAAGGAGTGCACATATTGCATGGAGCACTGGGTGTGGTGCATAAACAATGAATGCTGGAACATTGAAAAGAAATAAAATAAAATGGGAAAAAAAAGTGATACACTATTCTTCTTCCCCTTCTTTTTTGTTTCTCTTCCCTCTCTTACTAAATAATTCAGTCCTCAAGCCATTAGGCAGGGGAAACTACACTGGGGGATGACGGGCCATGGTAGCCCAGAAGAAGTATGAGAGTCGGAGCTGGTGTCAGAGAGCCTGAGAAGAATAAGAAAGATATCTACACAAAGAGGTAGCCTTGCCTAAAAGTATTGCACCCAAGTGGAGGAAGAGGAATCTATGAGGTGGAGAGGTGGGGGTAGGGGGAGGCAGTCAGCCTGGGTATAGGAGGGCAGAGCCCAAGCAGAGTGAGGAGAGCATCCATCCAAAGCTTTGTCTACCCATGGGCTTCACCATCAGGTGATTGGGTGGGTACCTGACAGTTGAAACCGTGAAGTCAATTGCTAGAAGTCTGATGGTGAGCTGTTATCCAGAGACTTCTGGGAGCTGTTAGTGAAAGGGGATTTGGGGAACTGAGAGATGGAAAATAGAGCAGAGTCTCTCCATTCATTTTATTAATGTCCTTGTATTCAGCTCCATGCATTTATCTTCATCCTCCCCTGGATTTGGTGCTGCCAAATCAAGGCCATCCTCTTGCTGGAATTCAAGGGTCTAAGAAAAAAAACAAAAAACAAAAAACAAACAAACAAAAAAAAACAAGAAGTGATATGTTTGATGGTTTGGCTACTGGTATTGCTTTGGAATAAGATGAACCTTTCTTTAAATCCTAGGTATGCATGCCCACGTGTGTGCGCACACACACACACACACACACACACAGAGAACAGTAGTGGCAATGGATGGGAAAGCAGAGCCTGCAGAAATTTGCCAGATTGTACTTTGACCCAAAGTAGTTCTAAAGCACACTTAGGTGTAAGTCTCAGAATATGAAAACACACAAGAGAATATGAACTTAAAATTCAGGTTTTAAATTCATTCAAATAGAAATATTTGGCATTTTTTGCAGGACGAGATATTTTATACATTTAAACGTAAAATTTTTTTAATCTGCATCTGGCATACTCATCAGTATAGAGTATCAATTTAATGGTTTAGTTGTATTAAACCAGAACAGACAAACAAAACTCACCCCCTATATGTTAGACATTGTACTCATTTGGTCATTGTACCGTTGTCTTAAAATGCAACCCAGGATTTCGTCATCCCTTCACTCTGAGCTAAACTAAGATTGCTGCTTTTCATTCAAAAGCTCTAAAAATTTATTAAGAAATAACAAAAAGCTCTTCAAAATTATAAAAAAATAATTAACATTCTAAACTTATTTGTGACAGGAGTAATTGGCTAAATAATGCAGAGGTCATCCTAACGTTGTGTTTCATACACAGTGGGAATTTTCAGGCATTGTGCTTCTGAAATAAAACAACAAAAGCTTAAAATATAACAAGAGAATTCTATTTTTTTAAAAGATTTTATTTATATATTATTTGACAGAGTGAGAGAGAGCACAAGTAGGCAGAGAGGCAGGCAGAGGGAGAGTGAGAAACAGGCTCCACACTGAGCAAGGAGCCCAATGCGGGGCTCAATCCCAGGACTCTGGGATCATGACCTGAGCCAAAGGCAGATGTTTAATGACTAAGCCACTCAGGCACCCCTAACAAGAATATTCTAGAGGGATGAAATGCAGAAAGTAACTCACTTTTCAGAAATAAATAATTCGGTTTTATCTATTTCTCCCCTCCCACTTCTAAAATCCCCTCAACTTCCACCACCATTGAATGATGGTAAGAGGGAAGATGAACTGCTAACAGGAGAATTCTTAGTGTAAACTGTATAGTTTAAAATCATTGCTGAAACTTCAACTTGCCAGACTTCAAATTTGCATTTATTAAATATATATTGTTCTTCCTTCTTTTAAAAAGCATTATTTAAGGTGCATAGTTTGTATATATTTCCATTTTCTTCTAGATTACACGTATAAAGTCTTTTCCCTGGAAATAGATGCTCTCAATCATGAGAGAATCTTAATGTTCAGAATTCCTGAAGCATATTTTTTGAGCTTTCATGTCTTTAAATACATTTAATTTATTTCCATATTTATGATGAGGAAACAGGGTAGATATATGCACAAGTCCATGATGGGAACAAATCATATAGATAGTTTCTGAATTCTGCCTTTAATTTGGCAAAAGCCTATAAATATGGAAAAGGCTTTTTATATGTAAGTGTTAAACAACCAAACAGAAGTTCTTTTATTTCCACACAGCAAAGATTTAGGAAGAAATACCAGTTTAGTAAAATGGTACTTCAGACAGATGGTCTTTAGCCAATGTTTTAAGGCAGATTAAACCAATGTTTTAAGATATAATTGATCTGTCCAACATATATGATACCTACCTTTTTGAGAGTGACCCACTGTCACAGCAGTAATTTATTCATTGGAGATAAACTTAAGGTTGTGGAGATAATTTTCCATTTGCATTTAACGTACTTCACAAAAAGTTGGTTTAGGTCACTGAAGTGATGTTTCCATCAGTCTCATGCTGCTTTTCAAGGCTTTTTCAAGAATGAGATAATAGGGATCTGGGGAATACACGTGGGGAACAATGAGTCACTCATGTTTCACATTTCTTCACTTCTTAGTAGACCTTTTTTCCTATTGAATGGCTGGGTTGACTGAATGTATTTTTAAACTATGAAGATTTTTTTCACCAATGAAAACAAATCGTGAAATATGCTACATCCATATCCTTTTTGGAAATTTTTTATTATTTTAGTGTATTATATAAAGGGAAAAGATTAGAAGTAGTCTTGAGAAGCATTTTATGAATACTTCTCATGCAGGGAGAAGGAATTAATGCCCAGAGATAAACTCCCTAACGTATTTCTTAAGCATGGACCACAAAATAATACTCCTTTGACTGCCTTTCAGATTGGTTTTTAAAGCTATTTTGAGCAGAATTTTTATGAAATATTTCTACAGACCAAAACCATTTGCTTCATTAGAACAATATTCTTTTTGATACATGGATTCCAATTACTTGATTTGTAAGGTAATGCTATAGGGTAAGGAGAGTTTGGGAGACAAAAATCTTTCCTTAGTTGGCTATGTGCGTACACATGTGCATGCGCCCACATGTGCACACACAACCACACACACATACACACATATACATAAACAGTGGTAGTGTATTTGCATTGTAGAACAAAGGAAATTATAGACAACATTAAAAATAAGAAAATCAAAACCTGACATTGCCCTTACCAGAGATCACCATAGTTAACACCTTAGTGCATAACCAAAGGATTGCTGAAACTGGTTCCTACTGTCTCTTAGACCTAATTGGGCACACCTTTTTTTCTACTTGTATATTCAGGGACATTGTATTGGTATTGTGTTGATTGCCAAATGGCTGATTGCCATAGTGGGAGTATTTACACCATGAAAATCAGTAAGTGCTATATATTAAACCTTCTTCCTCCAAGTGGGTTTACCAGCATATTACTATAAATACCCTTCTAGAACTTTCTCTGTACATACATGTACATATATATTTAGTTTTACCAAAATTAGATCATAATTATGTGTTCTGTCTCTCAACCTGTTGGTTCTGGTTAATAATTTCCATTATTCCATTTAAATAAAATATCATATCATCAACCAAACTGTATATGTATATTGATTTATATATAAATATATAAGACATCTTTTTACAACTGATTTGACCTAAAAACCATATGTAGTGTGATAATTTTTTACTACTCCTTCAAAGGATTTTGTTTCTGATTTTAAAATGTCAATACTAGAACAACTTTTACCAGAGCACAACCAGATTTGATTTCATTGTTCTCTTCCAGATATTTTGGACTCTGATATAGGTTTTTTTTTTTTAATTTTTTATTTCTTTTCAGCGTAACAGTATTCATTGTTTTTTCACCACACCCAGTGCTCCATGCAATCCGTGCCCTCCCTAATACCCACCACCTGGTTCCCCCAACCTCCCACCCCCGCCCCTTCAAAACCCTCAGGTTGTTTTTCAGAGTCCATAGTCTCTCATGGTTCACCTCCCCTTCCAATTTCCCTCAACTCCCTTCTCCTCTCCATCTACCCTTTTAAATTATGTTCTTTTTGTATCCAAGACAGTGTAAGGTCGTGGGTAATGTTTGAGGACCCTGAAGCTAGGCTGCAGCTCTGCCACTCCCCAGCTCCCTGAATATCAGGCAAGTTCTATAACCCTACTGTTCCTTATATAGTTACTTTACATGTAAAATGGGAATGATGAATACCATCACTAATCGTAAAAGACATATTTTACTTTCCAGTGTCTTTGCTGTATCTTAAAATCAATGTAATGATTTATGGGTCAGCTTTGTTTTCTTTCTTAGTGGCAAATAGAAATGGTATGTCTTACTTCTTTCAATCTATGGTGCAATGGTGTGTTAGATCAAGTAAGTTATGATACAGTTATGTACTTTATAGAATGTCATTATGTTTATGTATATAAATATATTTAAACATATGAGGCTTGAACACAGTAAATAATTGACTAGCTTTAACTATTTTTATTATTGATAATACTGATGTGGAGGAAAATGAAAGTTCTTTTTCACAGAAATTTTCTCAATAAACTGATCATTAAAATCTTACGGTCTGTTAAAACTCCATTAAAATTTTAACAGAGCTATTAAATCTAAATTAAAGGAATTTTGGAGAAAGATCTACTATTCTCTTTTGATTCATTGAATGAACCATTTTAAAGAAATAAATAATTCCTCTGCAGATTTTTAAAAATTAGGGAAAAGGGTCAGCAGAGACAAATCCCTTACCAAGAGAACACTGTGGGCATTCTTACAGTATCTCTAAAGAATTCAATCTCTAATTAGTAGCACTAATGAAGATTTAAAATTGTAAACTAGGCACTGTTAATGAAGGTGCTTACTAAATATAGCTGTAGTCTACTTAAGAAGCATTTTAAAATGAAATACCATTTTTAAATTTTAATACTGACTCAATAATAAAATATCCTTTTGGCTATAAATTTAAGCATGCTTTATTGACCTTGACACCATGATTAATAATACAATTACTTTATCTTTTCATTTTTAAATTGAAAAATGGAACCCCAATATCAGGAGTCCCACACTCAAGGGAGTGAGTCAGCCAGGTGTCCCAACAGTAAAAGAATTTCAACTATAATGTAAATAATTGGATCTAAAGATCCAAGGTACCTAAGTGAATCTATGGACTAGCCATCTACACAAGTTTGATGAACCCTTACCAAAATATTCAACTAATTTCAAGAAACTCATGACAGTGTATACAGGAAGTTAAGCCAGATCATTTTTTAAAAACTTTTATTTATTTATTTGACAGAGAGAGAGAGCGAGCACACAAGTGGGGGGGGGGGGCAGCAGGCAGAGAGAGAGGGAGTAGCCTGATGCTACCCAGGGCTTTGAGATCCCTGAGATACCCTGAGATCATTACCTGAGCCCAAGAGACACGCTTAACCAATTGAGCCACCCAGGCACCCCCATTTTCAAGATCTTAAAAATAAATGTGAATTTACTTTAGAAACCCAAAAATGTTGATCTTGATATGTTTTATACATTTAGAGCATTATATATTTATCTTTAAAATTATGGATAACCCTATGAGGCAGTTGACTTAAAAAAAAAAAAAAGCACAATCAAATTAGTACCTTGGGATCATGCTCATGTTAGGTAAAACAGAAAAAGGATTAGATCCACCCACAGTATAGTTGACTTGTTTCAAGTTTTTGGCATCCTCTGGGTATGTATCCTCTTGCTGGAATTACTATCCTTGTGAAATATAAGTTTCCCAAATGATTTTAACAGTAAAATAATTTTTTAAGACTATTTTATTTTGTCTTTTTTAAGATTTTATTTATTTATTTGACAGAGAGAGAGAGCATAAGGTGGGGGGGAGTGGCAGGCAGAGGGAGAGGGAGAAGCAGGCTCCTTGCAGAGCAGGGGAAGCCCAATATGGGACTCGATCCCAGGACTCTGGGATCATGACCTGAGTCGAAGGCAGTGGCTTAACCAATTGAGCCACCCAGACCCCCTTAAGACTTTATTTTTAATCTCTCTACCCAATGTGGGGCTCAAATTCACAAACCCTGAGATCAAGAGTCCCACACTCAAGGCAGTGACTCAGACTGGTGTCCCAACAGTAAAAGAATTTCCATTACAATTTAAATAATTGGATCTAAAGATCCAAGGTACCTAAGTGAATCTATTGACTAGCCATCTACGCACAACAATGAGTTTTATGGAGCAGATTCAAAGTAAGAAAAAAAAGCTGTCATGTGAATAGCAATAAAATCTATGACCTTTCAGAAATTCCTGGATTCACTAAGTCTCCTGAGCAGCTCCTGGGTGTCACAGACAATGCACTTTAATGCACTCATCAGGAAAAGGTCACCGAAAATGGAAAAGCACATTCAATTGCACAGGTCCTCATGTTAACTTATAAATTCCGTGACTTTCTTTTTAGACTAATTAAGAAAAGGAAACATATCAAAGGTCAAATATACGAAAGAAAAATAGAAACAGACAATTACATTCTTACATCAGTATCTGAATGGACGCAACAAAGCACTGGTAGAGAAAATCTGCTTTCCTTTGATTAGCCAGGAGTGTTACTCGAACAAAGGCTCATCACACTACAGTTTGCAGTTTATATTTCCATCACCATGTTATTTCTCTCTCACTGATCTCTTATTAATTTGGAACAGTGTCTCAAGAACACTTGAAAACATACAGTTGGAAAGCACTGCTGGTGCAATGCTTTTATTTTACACGTGAAGTAATAAAGGTACAGGAGGTGAAATTACTTTCATGGGATCACAATAATTCTCAGTTGTAAAGGCAGAACAGGCATATGACTTTCCTGAATTCAAGTTCACTGATATTTTTGCTATGCGATTTTGCCACCTAAGGATACAAATTATACTTCTTAGCTGGAAGATATTTCCATTCAGTTAAGAAACTTCAAAAAATTTTAGAGGAGTGATACCAAAGAAATATGTTGTAACCCTACTCAGAAAGAATTGTTTCAATAAATTTGATGCTGGTCTTTTTATCATAAAACTTAACCATGTTGAGTGCCAGACTTCTCACCTAAATAAAAAGATTATTTTGAAAGCCCACTGAAGTATAACATTTTAGGATTCATATCATTTTCTCAAGTCTACTGAAAGAGATCAGGGATTCTTGGGACTGTAACCTTATCGTTTATGTTCTGTCTATATGCCCTTTGGCAAACCAGCTGTAATCCTGCCTGACAGTACTCTCAGACAAAGAATAAAGGTCTGTGAAACAATACCGTTATTATGTAGTTTGTTCATGCAATAAATTATAGTTTTAAAAGAAAAAAACCTTCAGATTTAGATGATTAAATCAATATGTGTTACATTAAAGAATCCATAGCTAGAAATCTAAGCAAATAATCATCTTTGGTTCAATATTCAATAAAGCATATTGCCATGAAGTTCCAAAATCCCACAGTTTTGTTGACTAAATATATATATTTAAATCTGCGTCAAGATATTTACCCATCCTAAAACTTAATTTCTTTTTTCTTAAAATCAAGAGAATAATCATGCAGTTAACACATTTTATGAGGCATCAATCTTTCTCTGGGAATCGGGGTTGAAACTGCAAGATTTACAGAAATGGCAACTTGTCTCTGGACTTGATACATGTAAATTCCAGCTCTGTGGGATAAACTTAGTCTACAGTTTGTTAGAAGTGTTGGGGACTCTGGGGAAAAAAAAAAGTGTTGGGGAAATATAATTAAAAGCAAAATCTCTGGTCAAACCAGAAAACTGCTCCAAAAAGTAGCACAGGAAGAGGACAATTTTATTATTGAATCAGCATTAAGCCAGAATGTTATGCTCACTTTAGGCAATCCACTAAAGAGATGGCAAAGACAGAAGGAAATCTTACTATTTTATACAGACAAACAGATACAACTCACTGCATACATTTTTCAAAATAAACAATTAGTCCTCAAATGAAAGGTCTCAACAACATTATTTGTCATACATACTTTATCCTAAATTCACCTGGTAATGGGAGGAGCCACCTGTGTTTGCTAATTGTCTTTCTTCAAAGGAAAAATAAATTTCTACATGTATGAAAGGAGGGGGGTTTGGAGCCAGGTACCAGCTGAAATTAGGCTCCTCCCCTCCTATAGAAACTGAGAGATAGGGGTACCATCTTCACTGATGATTACATTTTAAAGACATTTTTTTCCAAATTCTAGAGGAAAATATCCCTTGGTGTAAATCTGGTAAGAGGCTTATTTAGCTTTAAAAAGATACACAGATGGGGTGCCTGGGTGGCTCAGTTGGTTAAGCATCTGTCCTCAGCTCAGGTCATGATCTCAGGGTCCTGGGATCCAGCCCCGCATTGAGCCCCACACCAAGGCCTGAATCAGGCTCCCTGCTTAGTGGGGAGCCTGCTTCTCCCTCTCTCTTTGCTCCTCCCCCACCCCTACCCCTGCTCATGCTCACACTGGCTCTCTCTCTCTCAAATAAATAAATAAATACAATCTTTAAAAATAAATAAATAAAAGCACTTTGAACAATAACATTAAAACTGGACTAAGAAACATTTTGATTAAAGTCAAAGAAGTATTTTCCTTTGTGTTAATTCTTACATTTCTTTATTTTTAATAGATTTATTTTTTTAAGGATTTTATTTATTTATTTGTTATTTATTTATTTATTTATTTATTATTATTTATTTATTTGTTAGAGAGAGAGAGGAGTGGGAGAGGGAGAAGCAGCCTTCCTGCTGAGCGAGGAGCCTGATGCAGGACTCCATCCCAGGCCCTGGGATCATGACCAGAGCCAAAAGCAGATGCTTAACTGACTGTGCTACCCAGGAGTCCCAATTCTTATATTTCTTAAAATAAAATATGATGCAAGGAGACAAAATTACATAAACAATCATTGTAAATCCATCATCATATTTCTGGAGAAAAGAGGATGATTAATCCTTTAAAAGCCACCAGACTCTGGGTCCCATTTCAAAAAGCACAAAAATAAAATCGTGTCCTTGGGAAGGGAACATCTGGAGGCAGGCAACTAAGAAACTGAAGGGGAAAGGGAAGAGAGAAGAAAAGGTAACCATTTATTATTATTATTATTATTGTTATTACTATTATTATCATCATCATCATTGTTACTATTCATAAAGTGCACAGAGTTTAGGTATACAGTTTGATAATCCTTGAGAAATCCAAATACTTGTGTCACTCAGAAAGCTATCAAGATATAGAGTATTTCTATAACTCAAAAAAGTAACCTCCTACCCCTTCAATTTATATCCTACACTTTTGGAAGCAACAACTGTTCACATTTCTACTATAGATCAGTTTTATCTGTTCTAGAACTTTATATAAATATATCAAACAGTATGTACTCTTTTGCATCTGGCTTTTTTTTTTGGTATTTAAAAAAATTAAATTCAATTAATTAACATATAGTATATTGTTAGTTTCAGACATAGAGCTCAGTAATTCATCAGTCTTATATAACACCCAGTGCTCATTACATCAAGTGCCCTCCTTAATATCCACCTGTATCTGGCTTTTTAGATTCAGCATAATATCTGTGATATTATATCATATATTTTATTACTTATTGATAGTGATTAGTTTATTCTTCTTTGTTCCATACATTGTTAAGTAGTATGTCATCATTTGAATATACGACAATGTGTTTATACATTTTCTAGTTGATGGACTATTTCCAGTTTAAGTCTACGAGAAATAGAACTGCTATGATGATTTTTCTAAAAGTCTTTTTATGGAGTATATTTTCACTTAATTTCTTAGCTTAATATCTGGTAATGAAATTGCTGCATCATAGGTATAGGGTGGGCATACGTTTAAATTTATGAGACACTATCAAGCTGTGTTCCCAAATTCTGACAATGCTTTACACTCCCACAAGAAACATCTCAGTTTACTTTGTTCCATATCTCTGTTAGCATTTAGTCCTGTCCCTCTCTATATTTTAGGCATTCTGGTGCAAATGACATGTATCTTTCTTTTTCTTTCTTCCCTTCCTATCCCTTCCCTTCCCTTCCCTTGTCTGATATATATATTGAAAACACTTTTTTGCCCCCAGCCTATGTTTTTTATTTTCATTTTCTTAGTGGTGTCTTTGGTGTGAAGAAGCTTTGAATTTTAATGAAGTCAAATTTATCAATAGTTTTTCTTACTGGTATTTCTTTGTCCTTTAAAAAAAATGTCTCTCTACCTGTTACTTTTCCCTAGAAGTTTTACAGTCAGCTGTTACATTTAAGTCTATGAGCTAAATGAAATTGGTTTTTTCACATAGTGTAAAATAGGCAGGGGTAGGTCTTTGACTCATGGGTTATTTATGTGTGTTACTTAATTCCAAGTGTTGGGGGATTTTTCAGGTACCTTATTTTTTATTGGTTTCAAACTCAATTCCATTTTTTTCTTAAAGGGCATTCACTGTATATTTTCTTTTCTTCAAAATGTATTCAAAATTGATTTATAGATCAGCATATGACCTATCTTGGTGAACAGTGTATGTGCACTGCAGAACGTGCATTCTGTCATTTAGGTCTAATGTTCTATAAAGGGCGATTACATTAAGATGTTGATAATGCTAATCCAAACTTCTATATACATATATATGCTATTTATATATATGTGTATTTATAATTTATAATTAAAATACATAAATATATACATATATACACACTATATATTACATTTTACAAAAGTAACTCAATTACTGAGGGGACACATTAAAATTTACCATGATTATTGTGGTTTTGTTGAATTCTCCCTTTAGTTTTCCAGTTTTTTCATTACATAACTTAATCCTTTGATATTAAGTTCTAAATGGAGAGTTAGATCCTCTTGATTAATTGATACTTTTATCATTTTATGAAATGTCTTTATCTATAGCACTTCTTTTTGCCTTAAAATACACATAGTTTGATATTATTTTGGCCAATTATCTTATTAGAACTTGCATAATATATCTCCTTCTTTTTATTTTTAAAGATTTTATTTATTAATTTATTTGAAAAAGAGAGAATGAGAGAGACAGCACGAGATGGGGAAGGGTCAGAGGGAGAAGCAGACTCCCTGCTGAGCAGTGAACCTGTTTTGGGACTCTATCTCAGGACTCCAGGATCATGATCTGAGACAAAGTCTGTCGCTTAACCAATTGAGCCATCCAGGCGCCCCCTGTTCGTTTTTATCTAAACTATTTGGCTCTGATAGTTAGAGTCATTTCCTGTAAACAGCATATAGTTGGGTCTTAACCTTTTTATCTTTTCTTTTTTTTTTTTTTGGAGGGGAAATTTTTAGTTCATTTATATTTCATACAGTTATTGATATTATTGGTTTGTGCATTATATTCTTGTTTTATTTGTTCTTGTGTTCTCTGGTTTTTCTGTTAAATATTTTTTGTCTTCTTTTTTACTAATCAAATATTTTTACAATTCTATCTCCTTTATTCACATTGTAGCCAAATCTGTTTTATACATTTATTTTTAGCATAAAACATTATTAATATATATCATTAATTTATCACTAATTTCAAGTTGTTATAACACTTGATGTAAAATTTAAGAATCTTACAACTGTATACATTCATGTATTCAACCCCCAACTTTTGTTGTATTATTGTCACATATTTTACTTCAATACATGCTATAAACCCTATAATGCACTATCATCATTTTGCCATAAACAACCAACAGTCTTTTAAATAAATTAAGAGGAAAATTTATTAGGTGTCAATTTGTTTGACATTACTAGTGTTCTTTGCATTATGTAAGTTTATGTTTCCATCAAATATAATTTTCCATCAGCCTTAATAAGATCCTTTAATATTTCTTGGAGGGCAGGTCTTTTGGCAATAACTTCTCTCAGTTATTGTTCATTTTAAATCCTTTTTTCATTATCATTTTTGAAAGATAGTTTTGCTGGATATGTAGAATTCTAATTGACATGGAATTTTTCGTCTTTCAGCTTTTTAAAGGTGCCATTCCTTTTCTTTTATGGTTTGTGGCATTTCTGATGAGAAGTTGACAGTTACTCGTATCCACTGATCTCATGTATATCTAAACCCATATCATGTTTCATTTTCTCTCCTTTTATAATTTTCTTTTTATGTTTGGTTTTCAGCAGTTTGACTCTGATGTGCCTGCTTGTATTTGTCTGTACATGTGTGTCTATGTATTTATCTTGCTTGGGATTTGTTGAGCATTTTAAAAAAATGGGTTCATACTGCTCATCAAACTTATAAATCCTCTTTTTTTTTCATGTCTTAACCCCTTTTCTCTTTTGGGAACTCCAGTTATGTATATTCAATGAGGATATGTTGATTTCTTTAAAATATTTTTCCTCTCCCTGTTACAGTCAGGATAGTCTTTATTGTCCTGTACTCAGGTTAATTGACACCATATAATCTGATGTTAAGATAACTGGTGGAGGGGCGCCTGGGTGGCTCAGTGGGTTAAAGCCTCTGCCTTCGGCTCAGGTCATGATCCCAGTGTCCTGGGATCGAGCCCCACATCCGGCTCTCTGCTCAGCAGGGAGCCTGCTTCCTCCCTTCTCTCTGTCTGCCTACTTGTGATCTGTCTGTCAAATAAATAAATAAATAAAATCTTTAAAAAAAAAAAAAAGATAACTGGTGGATTTTTATTTTATATATTATATGTTGTCATGTATAGTTTCTTTGACTTTGGTATAGCTTCCATGTTTCTTCATATGTTCAATGATTTATGTCCATTTTTTGTTGAGTTTCTTGTAGATATTTGTAATCATTGCTTAAATCCTTTGCCTGCTAATTCTAACATGTCTGTTATCTTTGGGTCTTCTTCAACTTCAAATCAACTTTATATATTCAAAATTAGTTCCACTCTCTCAGTCACTCTTGTCAAAACTCCAAAGTCTCTTGTCTTTTTGCAACCTCTGCAGTCTCTGCTTACCTCTAGTCTTTCTGGTGTGTTCTCTACTCTAGACCCTTGCTCTATTAGATTAGAATTTGGCCAAAGAGTACACACACACACACACACACACACACACCCCTCGAACTCTTCTTTGTGAACATCCCTCCATTTTAAAACCTTGAGCTCCAAATTCCAGCCATCTCAGCAATCATGAACAATGATTTCCTCCAACTAGTGCAACTGTTCTTTGTTTGGGTTCTTCCTTCTCTGGGCTCAGGTTTGGAAAATTCCCCAGATGGAAAATTGGGGTAAATATATAACTCTCCTAATGTATTTCACTTCTTTGAATGATCAAAGTACTACATGGCGTATTGTCCAATGCTTGAGAAACATTGTTTTCATATATCTTTATATGTTGTTGCTTCACATATCTTGTCCAATTTAATAAATTTTTATAGAATAAAGCTAAATTTGATACTCCTCACCCCATTATGACAAAAATTGGAATTCCAAGTAATCATACTTTAAGCATTTACTACATGAAGGTGGTTTTTTTCAGTGGTTTGGAACCATAAATTCATTCTGTATCCTCTCAAAATATGGATTGCAGATTGCTTTCCCCACTTTACAGCTGAAGATCTTGAGTGTTTATAGGCTTAGGCCATCCAACATATATAGTGAATAGATATTGAGCTAAGGTTTTTTTTCTTAAATTTTTATTTAAATTTCAGTGAGTTCACATACAGTGTAATATTAGTTACAGGTGTATAATATAGTGACTTCAAACTTCTGTACAATACCAGGTATTCATCACAAGTGCACTTATTAATCCCCATCACCTATTGAATTCATCCCACCATGCACCTACTGCTGGTTAGCCATCATTTTTTCTCTATAGCTAAGAGTGTGTTTCCTGGTTTACCTCTCTCTCTCTTTTTCCCCTTTTACTCATTTTTTTTTTTTGTTTCATGCATTCCACATATGAGTGAAATCATATGGTATTTATCTTTCTCTGACTTATTTTGCTTATCATAATACTCTCTGGTTCCTTCCATGTCCTTGTAAATGGTAAGATTTCATTCTTTTATATGGCTGAATAGTATTCCATTGTGTTTATATACAACATTTTCCTTATTCATTCATCAGTTGATGGACACTTGGACTGTTTCCATAATTTGCTATTGCAGATAATGCTGTTATAAACTTCGGGGTGCATGTATCCCTTTGAATTAGTATTTTGTATTCTTTGGGTAAATACCTATAGTGCAATTGCAGGATCAAAGGGTAGTTTTATTTTTAACCCTTTGGGGATCCTCCATACTGGTTTCCACAGTGGTTGCCTCAGTTTGCATTCCCACCAACAGTGCAGTAGGGTTCCCCTTTCCACACACCTCACCAAGACCTGTTGTTTCTTGTGTTGTTGATTTTAGCCATTCTGACAGGTATAAGATGATATCTCCAGCAGCACTTGAGGTAAAGAGGCAGGGCCCATAGCCACACACATTCTGGCTTTTGGCCACATTCCCACCAACCCACTCCTGGTTAATGAACCCTAGATACTCTTTATTATAGTTTGAAATCACTGCACTACATTGTATAGCTTATGACTAATCATTTAAATTACCGTGGATGTTTTAACTACAGAAGAAAGAACTAAGTGAGGACACAGTAGCTATTTAGACAAGTTTTTAAAAGCCAAGAAGAGGCTGGATGATTATTTTGGGGGGTTTTGAGGTCTGCAGTTCTGAAGTCAAATTCATGCCCAAGCCGCAGAACATGAAGCTGAGTGTGATACAAGAAGCAAGTCCCCCACTGATTTAAAATCAAAGCCATGCAGAGAGTCCAAATAAAATATCATCCTGAAAAGAGCTGGTAAAAATGAACAATTTATATGTGTTTCACAGAATGGGAATGAATAAGACCAGATGAAAGCAAGAGGCTATATATTAGGGAAGTAGGAGATAGATAATTCCAAACATCTGGGGCAGATACCCAAATAAAAGGTAATCTGAAAGACAAGGGTAGGTACATAGAGCTTATATAGATGAAAGCCATCTTGAAGAATTGTATAGAAGGGAATTTTGTATTGAATGAAAAATCAGATTAACTTCTGTAAGATTCTCAGAGATATATTTTATAATATTTGAAATTCATATTGAGCTCTTTTGTAAGATATTATTTATCTTACTAATATCCTGGGGAAATTGGGAATTTTCAAATATGAAATTAAATTTAAAAGGCTTGTGTTCTGCTAAGATATTATCAATCAGGCATATTTTAAGCAAGGACCAAGGAATGTATAGTCTTAATTACCACCCAGAAGATGTTTCAATGCTAGGCCTGATTATCTTATAAACTTCTGAGTCCCCATAAAATTCAGAACACTTTTGCTTTTTTTAATGTGGCTCTGTGATTACTTTGTAAAATATTTAATCTCATGTAGGAATCTAAAAATAGTTTTGATCTTGGAGGAAAGCAGAAAGTTCAGTATTAGCCATTTGGGCTGTAAGCAAATAGGCAAAACAACTGAAGATTTATAGTCCTATACTATGACGAATGAGTAGATGAAGAAAGGAGCTTGTCTGTCAGCTTTTTCTGTGCTGTAGGAAAAGAAACCTTGAAGATTTGGAAGAGTAGGCTATTGTTTATTATTTGTTTACACACACATACTCACACATCAGCTAAGATACAGGTTCCAGGAACTGCAGGAGTTCAGGAAATCATAATTTCAAGAGAGGTTTTCCTTAACTTAGATGTTGGTAAATCAAATACATTTGCAACTCTCAAACTACCATGAAGCTAGTTTCATTAAGATCTAGAAATTTCCAGCTCAAGTTGAAAAGAGATTAAACCTATGTTTCATTAATGGGCAAAATCTTACTTTGTTGTGTTCTTTCTTCCAGTGTTGAGTTTGAAGTTTCATCCTTAGTATTTCAATCAACTAGCAGCCCTGAAATAGACCTACAGCTGCTCCTGATAACTCTTCTTCAAAAACTCTGGTTGTTAGATATGTTGACCTCATTAGGCAATGAAAGGGGAGCCATGTGCTTTCATTTCTATCCACCCATTATTATAGGGCATGCAGGAACCTAAGAAAGTTCAGTAGGTGTGGGATCAGAGTTGTATTTCAGAAGATCCTCAAGGTGGTAAGATTTTGATTAGAGTTTGGAGTACATCAAATACATAGAAAGATTTTTTAAATTATACCTTCTTATACACAGTGTGTGTGAGACAGAGAGAAAGAGTTGAGCGAGAAAAACTGTTAGTTAAAACATGGTTTCCTAATTATATAAATGAAAACTTGCAAATATAAGAAGTCATCATCCATCACCAAATGTTATTAAAATATTATTGAGTATATATCTTATGCTGTATTTCTCATCTATATGACTTTTTTATAACTGGAAGTTTGTAACTCTTCATCCCTTTTATCTATTTCACCCATTTCCTCTCCCATTCCCCGCAAACCTCCTCTCTGGCAAACATGTTTGTTCTATGTATTTAAGAATCTGTTTGTTTATATGTTTTGTTTTTTAGATTCCATATATAAGTGAAATCATATGGTATTTTTTTTCTCTGTCTGACTTAATTCACTTAGCATAATACACTCTAGATCTATCCATATTTCATATATGGTAAAAAAATCTTTCTTTTTTATGGCTGATACACACACACACACACACACACACGCACACATCCCACATAGTCTACCCATTCATCTATAGATAGACATTTGGGTTGCTTCCATATTTTGGCTATTGTAAATAACATTGCAGTGAACATAGTGGTCCATATATCTTTCAAATTGGTATTTTGTTTTCTTTAGGTATATACTGCATAGTGTATTTTTAAAGAGTTATTTACTTATTTTAGAGAGAGAGAGAAAGAGCATGCACATGTAAATGGGGAGAGGCAGAAGGAGAGGAAGGGTCTTAAGCAGACTCCCCACTAAGTATGGAGCCTGATGTGAGGGTTGACCTCATGACCCTGAGATCATAACTTGAGCTGAAATCAAGAGTCAGATGCTTGACTCAACCACTCAGATGCCCCGTTGAGTAGTGTATTTACTGGATCATATAGTAATTCTATTTTAAATTTTTTGAGGAAATTCCATACTGTTTTCCACAGTGGCTGCACCAGTTTACATTCCCACCAACAGTGCACTAGGGTTCCTTTTCCTTCACATTCTTGCCAACATTTGTTATTTCCTGCCTTTTTGATTCTAGCTATTCTGACAGGTATAAGGTGATGTCTCATTGTGGTTTTGCATTTCCCTTAGGATTAATGATGTTGATCATCTTTTTATGCATCTGCCATCTCTATGTCTTATTTGGAAAAATGTTTATTCAGGTCTTTTGCCCATTTTTTATCAGATTATTATTATTTTTTTGCTGTTGAGTTGTATAAGTTCTTTATATATTTTGGGTATTAACCACTTACTGGAAATACCATTTGCAAGTATCTTTTCCCATTCAGTGGGTTGTCTTTCTGTTTTGTTCATGGTTTTCTTCACTGTGCAAAAGTATTTTATTTTAATGTAGTCCCAATAGTTTATTTTTGCTTTTGCTTCCCTTGCCTGAGGAAATATATCTAGACAAATGTTACTATGACTGATGTCAAAAAATTACCTAGGCTTATGTTTACTTCTAAGAGTTTTATGGTTTCAGATCTCATATTTAGGTCTTTGATCCATTTTGGGTTTATTTTCGTGTATGGTTTAAGAAAGTGGTCCAGTTTTGTTCTTTAGCATGCAGTTGTCCAGTTATCCCAGCATCATTTGCCAAGGAGACTATCTTTTCTTCATTGTATATTCTTGCTTCCTTTGTCATAGACTAATTAACCATATAAGCATGGTTTTATTTCTGGACTCTCTATTTGGTTCTATTGATCTATGTGTCTATTTTGTGTTTGTACCATACTGCTTTGATTATTACAGATTTGTGGTATATCTTGAAATCTGGGATTGTGGTACTTCCAGCTTTGTTCTTCTTTCTCAAGATTGTTTTGGCTATTTGGGGTCTTTTGGGTTATATATAAATTTTAAAATTTTGTGTTCTAGTTCTGTGAAAATGATATTGGTATTTTGACAGGTATTGCACTGAATCTGTAGATGGTTTTGGGTAGGACAGTCTTTTTATTTTTAGTCTTTCTAGTGGGTTTTTAGTGTTGTATCTTCATATGTAAATGATTGCAAAGCATTCTTTTCAAGTGCACAACAAACATTTACAAAAATTGATGAAGTTGACACACTTGAAAATAAATGCCTTTCTTTTTTCTGGTAATACTTCATCTCATGAGATCTATCTAATATCTGCATCAGCTTTCTTAGGTTTACTATTTGCATGGTAAATATATTTCAAAACTTTTACTTCTGTATGTGTCAGTTTTCTAAATTTTAACATTAAAATTAAATTTTTAATTTTAAATTTACAGAAAATTTGCAAAAAAAGTGCAGAAATTTTCCCTCTAGTCTACATTCAACCTTCCCTAATGCTAACATGTTGCATAAAAATATTATTATTAGTATATCCAACAAATTAATTTTCTTATACTACTATTATTAAACTATATACTATATTCAGATTTCACCAGCTTTGCCGTTAAAGCTCTTCTCTTTGCCAGGATCAAGATCTTTTTTTTTTTTTTTTTTTTTTAAAGATTTTATTTATTCATTTGACAGAGAGATCACAAGTAGGCAGAGAGGCAGGCAGAGAGAGAGGAGGAAGCAGGCCCCTACTGAGCAGAGAGCCTGATGCGGGGCTCAAACCCAGGACCCTGAGACCATGACCTGAGCCAAAGGCAGAGGCTTAATCCACTGAGCCACCCAGGCGCCCCAGGATCAGGATCTTATAATGCATTTATTTGTCATGTGTCCTTAGTCTCCTCCAACCTACAACCCTTCCTAAATCTTTCTTTGTCTTACAGACCTTGAAATTTTAAGAGTAGTGGTCAATTATATTGTAGCCTATCCTCCAACTTGTGTTGTCTATTGTTTTCTCACCATGAGGTTGAAGTTATGCATTTTTGAAAAGAAAACCTATAAAGAGATATGTCCTTCTCGATGCTTCATATCAGGAGTTACATGATGCATTATACCATTACTAATAATGTTAATCCTGATCACCTGGTTAGATAACAGCTTCTAGGTTCTTCAGCGTAAAGTTATTTTCTCCATTACTAGTAATAAATATCTCTAGGGAGAAATAGAGATGATGAAAATACCTTGTTTTTCCTCTAACTTTGCCCAATAATTTCAGAATTCAGACTGGATGTAGACTGCAAAAGTTATTACATTGGTATTTGAGTGGTGATTTTCTATACCCCAACTTCTTTATACATTTATTAATTGGAATTCTTCTGGAAGGAAAAGCCATTGATTCACATCTATTGTTTTTTTACAATTATTTATTTATATTAGTATGAGCTCATTTATATTTTGTCTCCTAACCATACTATTACTTTTTTTTTTTTCAAAATTCTCTAGTTTTAGCTTTTGGGAATTTTTTGGGATTTTTTTGGTGCCATTTCAACATGCTGCCATACCTTTATGGGTATTTCCTTATTTTCAGGCACTGCAACGTGCTCCAGACTCATCTTGGAATCTACCACTTCTTTAAGAATCTTTGATTCCTTTTGTTAGATAATGAATGGCTTGTCTTTTCATTCACGTAACATGGTGACAGCCACTTATTTATGCAAAAAATTTTCTAATTTTATCAATATTTTTCTTTTATGGATTGTGCTGTTTGTATGGCATAAAACAAAACTTTTGTTTAACCCAAGACGAATTTTTTCCTATATATATTCTTTTTGATGGGTTAAAAGTTCTAAATTTTAGATTTCAGTTTGTGCTTCTTATTGACTTAATAATTTGTCTAAGTTTTGAAGTATATATTGAAGTCCACTTGGCCCACCATCATTTCTTGAATAGATTTTTCTCACCTTAATTGCCTTCACATTTTTACAAATAAACGGATGGTTATATTTTGTGTGTTTATTTCTCTGCTTTCTAATTGGTACTACTCATGCATATATTTTTTTCTTTTCCTTATAACATAATATCTTGATTAGAGCAAATTTTTTAGTGAATCTTGAAATCAGGAAGTATGAATTTTCCAAGTTTGTTTTTATTTTTCCCATTAGTTTTGGTAATTTCAGCTACTGTTTCTTTCTATATAAATTCAACACAAGCTTATCAATATTACAAAAATATTCTATAAAAAATTAGACTGGGTTTGCATTCACTCTATAGATCAATTTGTAGAGTACTGGTATCAATAAATGTTACTAATTATCCTAATTCACTCAATATATTAGGACAATCTTAATTTTTTATTCAGTGTTCAAAATTATTAACGTGCAGATCCTATGTGTAGTTTGTTAACTTTATATTTAAATATTTCATTTTTTAAAATATTTCATTTTCTTGATGCTATTGCAAATGTTACTTTAAAAATTCAATTTGCAATTTTCACAGCCATTATTCATAAATACAATTGAATTTTTCATAATGACTTAGTATCCTGGGGTATATCTATATTTATCCATCAGATTTAAGGGTTTTTATAAATTCTTTGAGAATGTAATACATGTAAATATTATGTCCTATGTCCATAGAGATTTATTTAATCATTTTCATTCTGTATTTTTTTTTCTTGTTTTATTTCACTGACTAGGCTTTTCAAAATCAGTGAGAAAGGTCATTCTTGCCTTTTTTCCTGTTATTAGGGGAAACGCTTACTGTTTCTTTACTGAGATGTGTTGAACCTACTGATGAGCTAGCTTGTTGAATACATACTTCATTGCTTTTAATGAAGTGTTTTTCATTTCTACCATTTCATTAGGATTTTGCTAATAGTTTGCATCAGCCTGCTGGAAATTATATATCTGACTTTGCATGTTGTTAACCTTTTTCCATAGTGGTTTTTAACATAATAATCATAAGTATTTAAAAGTCCCAGTGAAATATGTGTGTTACATTTTTTGTGTGCTTTGTAATTTTTGTTGAAAATTGGATATTTTTTGTAAGATCATAGAGGCTGAGGTAAATTATTTTTATTACAAGAAATGTGGAATCTTTTCTCTGGACCAGGGCCATACTATATTCAGATAGAAATTTATATACATTATAATGATAGAAGAAAATAATGTATGAGAATTTCTGCAAAATGTTAGTTGCCTCTTGGATGCCATGAGCAATCGTATAAACTTGTCTTCCTTTAACTATTTCGATTAGAGCCCAGAGGAAGCTCACAAATCTAAGCAGTAAAATGTAATGTTAAGTACTATGTTGTTAAGAAAAAAAAAGCACTACATTGTTTACTAATTTAATTCTGGAACTTAGCTTAGGGCTATTGTAATTGGTGAATAAGCGTAGCTAAATTAACACATGAATGAGTGAATGCATAAATACATGAACACATAAAAGGAATAGATTGTTGCAAGTTTTGAAGGCATATGAATGACAGATTAATGAATCAGAAATATTTGACACCTTTAATGTAAAAGTATTAAACCATATAGAATAACATGAAATTCTCATTTTATAAGCTATTTTATACTATTAGGGAAACACATTAATTATATTTGTTTAAATATTGTTAGTCAAAGCATATCACTGTGAAACCATTCCTTGTGACTTTCTTGGAAAGGACTAAGAATGATTTCATAATATGCAATATTTAGGAGACTATTTGTAATGCATTTAACTGGGTAGTTTCTTTATTTTAACCAAAAGAAATGTTTTAATATTAAAGTGCTCCATGTATGAAGATGTAAGTACAAAGAATATAATTTTATTTCTCATGGAAAGACTTATTGGGGAATTTGGCAATTGGAAAAAAGATCAAAAAACTAAACTGAACAAATAAAACTATTAGGCAGAGGTCAACTCAAGGGTAAAGATAATAAGGATAAGCATGAATTATAAGCAGGATCTTGTGATACCTCTAACTTTATTAACAGGAAACAGATGAAATTTTATTTTCCTCAAGCCTGTAAACTAAGGGGGAAAAGGGTTGTCTATTAATTGAGGGAGAGAATATGGGAAAAGACCTCAGACATGTGAACTGAATTTCATATCTTTGCCAAGGTAGAAATACTGGAAAGCCTCTACATTATCATACACAATTTCTGGGCTTATTTCAGAAGCAGAATGTCAATTTCTGAAAGACAAAGCATTTCCCCAAAAGCAAATAAAATCATGCACTAAATTAAATGAATAGTAAATAGTAATATTCATTTCCCGTGTCCTTCTACTTTTTTAACTTAAAATAATTGCACAGTTTCTTTATTAACATCTACTCAATCATTCAGAAAATTCTTGTTGGTCCCCTTCAGTGTGTCAGGTACTGATATAGGAATGTTTGATAATTCTGTACATTACATTCAGTAATGACTTATTACTAAATTAAGTTTTATAGTGAAAGATAATAAAGCAAGTGATTAATTTAAAAAGGATATTCTAATTAGATTCATGGGCCCAATTTTGGAGAGATGTCAGATAGCCACCAGTTATTTAGCTTATTAAACAATCTTGTATATATTTTTCCAGAAAACAGAAGCTGTGACACAAAAAAATGTTTCAAGCAAAATAATTTTTTTAAAAGATTTTATTTATTTATTTGAGAGACAGACATCACAAGTAGGCAGAGAGACAGGCAGAGAGAGAGGAGGAAGCAGGCTCTCTGCTGAGCAGAGAGCCCAATGCAGGGTTTGATCCCAGGACCCTGGGATCATAACCTGAGCCAAAGGCAGAGGCTTTAACCCACTGATCCACCCAGGTGCCCCGGTGAAATGATTTTGATTGATACACATGGAGATCTCTTGTCTCCAAATTTGTATTAAATGTTTATAAAGGAAGGAAAAATGTTTGCATTGCCACAACACATATTTATGCTTAATACTTGAATAAATTCATTTATTAAAATCTATTAGAGTCTAATTTCCTTATGTGCAGGCATCTTCTATTATTATCACTGTATACCAAATGGTGTGAGTTCAATTCATCTTTGAATTCAAATAGATATTCAAATAGATATGAATAGAATTCAAATAGATATGAAGGAATTGAAAACACAATTGGCTCAAAATCATCATTTGTAACATAGTAGGTTTTCTATGATAGTGCTTGTTAAAAAGTAACAATAAAACTTTTGTTGTTGTTGTTCTCTACAGTGCTTGTGTTTCTTAGAAAAAGAGGGTATGTCAATGACAATATAGGTTATCTCAGAACTTCCTAGAAAATTGCATATTTGTTGATTGGTATTTTCAAACTAGAAAATTTTATATATATATATATATATATATATATATATGTATGTGTGTATATATATAGTATATTGTTGGTTACATTTATATGTTTATTATATATATTATATATTATATATATTATGTTTATTATATATATTATATACATTTATTATATTTATACATTTATATATATACTATATATATATATAGTATATATATATAGTATATTGTTGGTTACATTTCCGGAGATGAAATTGTTGAGTCATGAAATAACCTATGTTCAACTTTATTATATATTGCTAATTATATTTCCAAAGTGGTTGTATCTATTTACATATCTCCAAATAGTCCATGGAAGTATTAGTTTTACTACTTTTAAAAATACCATTTGAGGGGCGCCTGGGTAGCTCAGTGGGTTAAAGCCTCTGCCTTAAGCTCAGGTCATGATCCCAGGGTCCTGGGATCAAGTCCTGCATCAGGCTCTCTGCTCAGCGGGGAGCCTGCTTCCTCCTTGCTCTCTGCCTGCCTCTCTGCCTACTTGTGATCTCTGCCTGTCAAATAAATAAATAAAATCTTAAAAAAAAATACCATTTGATATTGCTGTTCTTTTGCATTTTTGATAATGTAGTGGTTGTGTAGTGATATCTCACTGTAGTTATCAATCACATTTTAATGGTGAATTTAAAAGTTGAGCAACTTTTTGAACTATATTGGTCATTTAAGTTTTTTGAAGTTCCCATTAAACATTTTTGCCATTCTCTAAATTGGGCTTATTGTTTTAGATGGATTTTTATTTATTCTTTGAGTTCTTGGTGAGATAAATATATTTCAAAAACATTTCTCCCACCTTATAGCTGGCCTTTTTTATTGATAAAAACAAACAAACAAACAAACAAACAACAAAAAAAAACTTTTGAAGAACAAAAGATTTAAATTTTAATATAGTTCAATTTCTTTTTCTTTTACTTTATGATTTTGTTTACTCTTCAAGAAATATATACCTACCCTGGGACGATGACTATAGTTTCCTTTATTTTCTTCTAGAAATTGTTTCCCCCTTTTTGACATGTAGGTTACATGTCACAATTACAATTCACCTATAATTAATTTTTTTGTGCAGTGTGAGCTATTATTTTTTTCCATATGGGTATCCAAATGTCATAGCACAATTTCCAGGATAAAAAAAAAAACAAAAACCCACTCATCATCTCTCTATTTTAATTCAGTGTCACTCATGTCAAAGCCTTTATATGTTGTTCTGTTTCTAGTCTATGCTATCCCATTTTTCTATTCATTTGTCCTTACACCAGTGTTATATCATGTTAACAACTGTAGTCTCATGATGATCCTTGATATTTGGTGTATAAATCCTTCAAATTTTTTTTTTTTTGTTCTTCAAGATTGTCTCAGCTATTATTGACATTTTGTATTTCCAAATAAGTTTTAGAATCAGCTTAGCAATTTATAACACTCACGCTTACCCACCCTCTATCACAGACATACAGGGTGCCAACACTTTTATTGTGAACTTACCGAATCTATAATAAATTTGTTAACAATTGAAACATGTTTTATTATTATTATCTCTTTATTTGACAGAGAGGGATAGTGAGAGAGAGAGAGAGAGAGAGAGGGCACAAGCAGAGGGAGAGGCAGGCAGAGGGAGAGGGAAAAGCAAGATCCTTGCTCAGCAAGGAGCCTTATGCAGGGCTTGATCTCAGGACACTGGGATCATGACCTGAGCAGAAGGCCAATGCTTAATCAACAGAGCCACCTAGGCACCCCCTCCATTCCTTTTTTAAAAAGATACATTTCTTTTCTTTTTTTTTTTTTAAAGATTTTATTTATTTATTTGACAGACAAAGATCACAAGTAGGCAGAGAGGCAGGCAGAGAGAGAGAGAGTAGGAGGAAGTAGGCTCCCTACTGAGCAAAGAGCCCGATGTGGGGTTTGATCCCAGGACCCTGGAATCATGACCTGAGCTGAAGGCAGAGGCTTTAACCCACTGAGCAACCCAGGCGCCCCTAAAAGGTATATTTCTTTACTTGAGAGAGAGTGAGAGTAAGCGTGAGTGGGGGGGGGGGGTAGGAGGAGGGAGAAAGATAATCTCAAGCAGACTTCCTGCTAAGTGGGGAGCCTGACACAAGGCTCAGTCTCATGACCCTGAGATCACGACCTGAGCTGAAATTAAGAGTCAGAGCCAACCAAGCACTCCTAGTCCATTTGTTTTTTAAGGGAAATTTTACATTTACTAGCATAAACCACAATCCTAACAAAATACAGAATATTTTTATCATCCCAGAAATTTACTCCCTGCCTCTTTCCAGTTAATCATCCCCCTAAGGTAAACACTTTTCATTTTTTTAACTATAGATTGATAGATATAAATAGAATCATACATTCAACACTTAACAATATATACAGATGGCCATATTTATTCATGTCATCATGTGTACTAATAGCTTTTTTTATTGCTTAGTAATATTCCATCATTATCATATACCATACAGTGTTTATCCAGTCTTCTGATCATGCACATTTTGAGACATTTCTAGCTTTGTGCTATTATAAATTAAGTTGCTATGAAGGCTCTAGTCCAAGTCTTTGTGTGGGATATAAATTTTCATTTTTGTCAGGTAAGTATTTAGAAGTGAGTTTATGAGAGAATAGGAAAAGGGTACCTGGTGGTTCAGTTGGTTAAGCGTCTGACTCTCTATTTTGGTTTAGGTCATGAGCTCAGTGTCATGATCTCAGGGTGGTAAGATCAGGTCCTGCACTGGGCTCTGCACTCACCCAAGAGTCTGCCTGAGATTTTCTCTCTCCCTTTCCTTCTGCCCCTCTACTCCCACCTCCTCCTGTCCCATCCTCGCTCTCTAAGTAAACAAATCTTTTAAAAAAATAAGGAAATATGAAAGATGACTGTTTAGGTTACAAGGAATTGCCAAAACTATTTCCAGATTAGTTCTAACACTTGATTCTTTGATTACCAGCAACATGTAAGAGTTCCGCTTGTTCCATAGCCTCACAAACATTTGATGTTCACTTGTTTTAAAATCTAATGAGTACATAGTATTATTTTGTCGTGGTTTTGCATTTAGTAATTTTATGGGGTGCCTGGGTAACTCGGGCAAGTGTCCAACTCTTGAACTCAGCTCAGGTCTTGATCTGAGGGTCATGAGTTTGGGCCACTCTGGGTGTGGAGCCTACTTAAAAATAGTAATAATTTTTGAAGCTGCATAAGTGGTAGCATTTATATGCCATTTTCAAATTTTTTGTTGCTAGTTTACAGTCAATAGAGTTGATATATTTTGGTACACTGGCACTGTATCCCACAACTTTGCTAAATTATCTTCTTAATTATAAGAAAATAATGCATCTGTAGATACTCTGGGGTTTTTAATATATAATACCACATCATCTGCAAATAATGATGCATTTATATTTCATTTCAAATTCATATACATTTTATCAAGTTTTCTTCATTGATGGATTGCAGCATTTGATACACCAGCTAGGAAAAATAGTGTGTTTTACAATTTATTTTCTCCTTTCATTATTTCTGTATCAGCATGGTAGCATTTCTTAAAGCAAAACACATTTAAAATGGAAAGAAAAAGAGTAGTTGGTAACGAGGAAATCTATCTTATGAAGGCCTGAGGAAGGCATCCAATGTATAGTTTTTGTGTCCTTAGTAAAAAGGAGACTGAAGCCACAAGAGCCTGAGGTCTTCATCTTGAGCTCTGGGCTTCAGGGGAATCCAAGGGTTTCCCCTTAAAGAAGATCTAATGAGGACTGATTGACCAAGAGGGCACAGGGTTAAAAGAGCAACAGTCCAAAAACCTGAGAGCTGTATTCAGAGGCTATGAGCTGTCTAGGCTTCCTGAAAGAAACCCACTTCATTTATTCCCCTGAATCAGAGCCTGTCAGAGAAAATTTGCACAGTTATTATAAGGAAAGACTGAACCATTGGGAATATTTGTGGGTACGGGTTTTATCTCAGACATTTTGTAAATCCACAGAAAAATTACTGGCCAAAGCATGCACATTTGACTGTACCTGTTTTTGTTGTTTGTACAGTCTAGAGGCTATATCTTTGAGCAACGAGTCTGACTATTCTACTAAATTACCGTGAGTTTTATAGCAAGAGGTTTGCACTGAATTAAGGAGAGCAGCTATCCGTGCAAGCAGACAGTAGCCAAAGAGATGCTCTTTTCAGTTCCCAGAGATGAGCTCTTTCTTCCTACAGCTATTGATTACAAGATGTCTATAAGACATTGCTTTGAGATACTGTTCACCTTCACTGTTCAGAAGTAGTGGACAGAAAATCTCCACATGTACATTACATCTAAGAGGCCCTGACCATTATTCTGACCTTAGTTGTGTTAGATTACAACCAATGCATACCCATTTTTTAAAAAAGTATTGTTTACCACGTTCACTTTATTCAACACAAATGAGACATCAAATTATGCACATAGTTGAGTAGTTGCCACAACAAATAACATGTATATCTATAGTAAATAACATGTATATCTGTAGTAAATAACACAGGTTATTTGCTTATAATTTTGCGGGTAGTCTAGAATCAGCCTAGTATTACAGTAATATTTTTGCTGGTCTTTCCTGGGGTCTTCTGTAAATCTACTGTCATCTGGTAGCTTGACTGGGGCTGGGTTGTCCAAAAGAATCTCACTCACATGCCTGTTGGTTAGCTGTGCCTGTTGTCTGGGGTGCCTCATCCTGCTCCACTTGGACACTTCAGCAGAATAACCTGCTGGAGCAAATGGCAGTCATGGCATCCTAAGAGGACAAATACCAATGTTCAAGCACTCATCAAGCCTCTGCTTGCCTCATGCTTGCTGATTTGTGATTGGCTAAGACAAATCACAAGATCCATGTCTGAGTCAATGTGTGAAGGTGTGAATACTAAGAGACATGATTTATTGGAGGCCATTAATTTAATGATCTATAATGATGCTCCAGGGTAAATAAAATCATAGCTTATTGGTCTCACTTATTTTCTTGGTTTCATACACCATAATATTTTTTTTATGACTTTAGACTTAAGACAGAAGCAAAAAAAAAAAAAAAAAAAAAAGTACAGAGAGTTCCCATATATTTTCACCCTTTTCCCCTAATGTTGACATTTTATAAACCATAGTACAACTGAAAAAACTAAGAATTAACTATTAGTGAAGTATTATGAACTAACATACAGGCTTTATTCAGGATTCATTGATTTTCTTATTAATATTATTTTTCTCTTTCAGGACCCAGTCCAAGATCCTTATTATTGCATTAGTTTTCTCCATTCTGTGACAGTTGTATAATCCTTCTTTGTCTATCATGACCTTGACACTCTGAAGAGTGTTGGACAGTTACTTTGTGAAATGTCTCCAGATCTGGATTTATCTGATGCTGTTTCATGATTGGATTAAGCATATGTTTTTTTTGGCAAGTATACCACAGAAGTAATGCTGTGTCCTTCTCAATGCCTCTAATTAAGAAGTACATGATGTCAATAAGTAGTGATGTGCTGATGAAGTTAAACTTGATCGCTTGATTAAGATAGTGTCTGCCAGGTTTCTCCACTGAAAATATGTATTTTTTTCCTAAACACAGCTCTGGAATCAATCAATTCTCCATCAGAAGGGAAGAATGAGTGAAAATTACCATTAATCTTTTCCTTCTGAATTACTTAGTGTAGTCTCACAAAACACAGGGTAATATAGTTCATTTTCTCCGAATATCTTTCTAGTTCTAGCCGGGAATACTGCTTTACTATATTTTTGTTGTATTTGACTATTTCTACTAGAAATAGTTTGTCCCTTACCTTAAATTTCAATGAACTTTTCTCCTACCCATCTTTAAGATTTTCTATAACTCTTAGCTTCCATCTCTATGTATTTTTAAACAGCTGTTAAGATACTATCAAAACTCACCATTAAAAAGTATAAGGCATTTACTTAGGAGAAACAGGACTCTTCAGTTCTGTGACACGACAGTCCCTTGCAGGCTCTCATCAAAGAGAGGAGAAAGTGACTCACCAAAATGCCATTAGTATGGTTTTTGATGTTTTGCGTTTCAGCATGTGTGTCTTGCAGCACAGGCGTTGATTTTCTTTTTGGTTCTTGAAAAGTTCTACTTTTCAAGCATGTTTTCATAATAAACAATCTTGGCTGATAGAAATAGTGTCAGGCATGCTAACTGATCACTTACAGATTTATGTTGTAAGCTCAGGGTTCCTTTCCTGTAATGTAACCCACTACATGTGCAGGAGTCATTTGGCTCTCTTTGCATTTCCCAGTAGGAAGGTGGGCCAAGGGAAATGATAAAGAAAATACTAATACACTTGCTATTGCTCTTGTTAGTAATAAGTCCTTTGTCTCTGACCAGGAATATCATGGCTTCAAGTAAGGAAATCTCAGACTCTGCACAGGTCTTGATACCTGCCTGTCACTTTCCTTCCTGACTCCCTGTACTCTCTTAAACTGAAGAACATACACAGGAAATTAGTGCCAGATGGAAGTGCCAAACTGTGGGGGAAACAGGTTAAAATAAATGGGTAGTATATTAAAAAGTTGGAGATGAAACATTTGGATTTGGGGGAAAAAGATGCTCAAAAGTGTGTATCTGCACCGAGAAAGCAATAAAAACTCAGCTACCTCCCAATTAATCTGTGATTGTATTCTCTATGAGACTATATTGCAACTTTACCTGCATTATTTTTTTGCATTATTTTAATTAATCAAATAATGTAATAATAAATGCTAGTGAATAAAAGTAAATAATACAAGACTTGGTACTGGAAAGAGTTATAGAATGACTTCATTCTCTCTCAACCACCTAACCCTTCAGCAGCAAACACTGCTAATGATACAATGTTTTCTTATGCATGAAAATCAAATGCAGCATATGTGAATATATACAATTTTATTTAACATTTGTAATATAACCAGGGTTATGCTTTATAGGCTTGTTATTTTTTATTTCTAACTTAACAAGTATTTGGAGAATCTTTTATACTTGTGTATTTGGCATTATCTCGTACTTATAACTGCTACTAAATATTGATCAGTGTATTTAACTATCCCCCAACTTTATAATCATTTTATTTTTCACTCTTAGCAATGGTGATACTATGAATATCATCATATTCATTATTTTTGAGCAGCTCATACTGTGTGTCAGTATTGTTCTGGGTCATTTGAATTGGTCATCCAAGGCTTCTATTGAGCCTGTAAGGAACTTGTTGCCAACATGGCATGTTGTAGTTCAGAGATTTGCATTTCAAAAGTTAAGAGTTAACTGGATCAGAGTTTATTGCTTATACTGCAGACTAGTTCCTCAGATTCCAATTTTACAATTTTAGGAGCTTACATGGATAAGCTCCTAAACTTTAGGATTATAAACTTTCATATTCCATGTGGAGGTCACAAACAACTCCTCTATAGGCATTCTTTGACAGAACTAATTTTGGCATCCATATTGGCTCAAAACAAGACCCCAGACAATGAGCATATAGTAGTACATGTCACTAATATAAATAGAACAGCTTTTTATATCAGTTCTGTTCACCAAACAAAAGGAAGAGAAATCTTGAAATAAAATCATCAGGACCAAAGAAAGAAATATTTCAGATTATCTTCACATGTGTGCAAATGTCACCAGTCCTATTTAAGTGGATGTTTGCAGAATCTATTTCTGTTTTCAAATTCAGGTATTAAGAATGTGGATTCTTGGAAATAGAGGGCCACCTTAAGAGAACATGCCATGTGAAATTCAGCCCTATTATCTAGTTTATTCATTCTTGAGTGGTATTTAAATAAGCATTTTAGTATTATTTTTTATTAAATATTATTATGTCATATATTACATATCATATATTTTTTATTTGAGAAATTCTGTTTTATTCTTTAACAAAATTTTATCATTTTTAATAGTTTCTTACTTGTTGGTCATCACTTCTTTCATCTGTGTTTCTTCAAACATACTAAAGGTAATTTTTCCCCTTTATAAATGGAAGTTATTGTATCCGAAATACTTTCATAGTTGCTGCTTAATGCCTCAATTTTGGGGATTTTTTTTAGTTCATATTTTATAGAATTCATTTGTGGGAGCACTAGGAAGTCAGAGTTCAAGGATACCTTCCTGCAAAGAGGTTCTGTATTTGTTTTTGCCAGGAGTTATGGGACATATTTGTCCATAGTTGGGATCATATTTTTATATAACTTTTGTTAGTTATTATTAATTTCACCATAAGTACTTTCTCATAACTACTTTTGCATAAACATAATTTTCAAAGGTTGCTTAACATTCATATATGAGTATAACAATTTAATTAAGCATTCTCTTCTTGGACATTTTGATTGTTTTCAGTATTACAAATAACTTCACAACAGATGCCTTTATTCATGAAGTTGTATTTAGAGTTACTTCCTCATGTTGGATGTAAAATTACTGGGGCAAAGATAATGAAGCATTCTTATGTCTTTGATTGTCAAATTGCTATTCAGAAGGGTTATAGCAATTTACACTCCTTTAAGCAGTGTATCAAAATGCCCATCTCAGTCCACCTTTACTCTGATTGCTCATTTGTGGGTGAAAGAGGGCATCTCATTGTGTTTTAATTTTTTTTTTCAGTTTCTAGTGATGTTGAGCGTTTTTCACATATGGTATCCATTATGTTTTTCTTTTGCTGAAGAATCCTTGTTAAATTGTTATCTTATTTTAGCTTTTATTTTTTGTTTCCTTGTTTATTAACCTCATCTTTTCTCAGATTCTGATGACAAGCTCTGGAAAAACCAGTTTAAGAATTTAGGCAACCCTGGGACTCTTCTTTATTCCATCTGTGTACACGATCTACTTACAATTTTAGGATTTTGGACTTCTGGTTTGCATTATATTTAGTTTTATATAGGTCAAAGACTATACACCTAAATCAACATATACCCCATGGTTAAATGGTAGGCTAACTGTCTTCTCATGAAAAAAATATTGCAATCAAAGTAATCATCCCAATTTTATGATGACTAAATCCAACTTTGTTAAATTTGGTACTTTCTTCGTCTGTCAGTATTGAATCTAAAATTAACATGATACTTAAGAAATGACTATTTTTGCATTTGCATACTTTTAAATTTTAGACTCTATTTTCCCCAGTTCAGGGGTGAAAAAGAATAACGAGATAATCAGTTTCCATCTCTTCAATGGTAATAGTTGCCTAATATCCAATAAACTGGTTCAATAACATACATAATAAGATACCTAATAATAAGATACATAAACACAAATGTTAAGCTGGTTTATTAACTGTGTGTGTGTTGTACATGTATGTGTCTTTGTATGTATGTAGCATATAAAATGGGTGCCTATGTATATGGAATGGCATTAATATTTATATGTAATAGCATATACACATATGTGCACGTATTCATATGTTTAGCTGGAAGCTAACTGTTGATTTTCCTGTTTCTCAGAATTTCAGATTTTCTAAATGCTTGAATTTCAGGTGCTAAATTATCTACTTATTTCATGACAACAAACTGTAAATCAAGCTTTGTAGCATGTGGTTTATTCTATCCTTCTGGGTGCTTCTAGGGCCATGATGCTAGGTCAGGAGAGGGTTAGAAAGGGCTTATTTCAACCAAGTCAAGGGAAGAGGAGTTCAGAAGGAGAGGTCAGGGGCCTGCCACTCATGGTCTAATGTGGCTCCCAGTTATCTTGGGAGAGAGTCTATCCAAAAAAGCACTTGCTAGCAGGAAACAGAATGTCTGGGTCTGGTGGGCTGTGGAAACCTAGGGATTGAGGGAAATCATAATTGTCTGCTGGAGGGCACCTGAAGCACATAAAAGATCTATAGGCTGAGGTCCCAATCTGAAAAATCTCAGAGAAGAGAAAAAGTCTTCATTTGCTATTTGCCACTTGAGTGGGTATCAGTGCCCATGAAAAACCCACCAGTCAAGTGAGAGGATTCCTCTCAGAGATACAGCCTGCCTTAATGCAGACAGCACCTAGGCCCTCCTTGAGTCACTTAGTCTGAGCTGCTTGTTTTCGGGGAAGATTTTGCCTGCACAGATTTTAAAAATCATGGAAGTCATAGGTGGGGGGGAGGTAAAGAAATAAAATAACAAAATCAGAAATAGAAATAAAATGCATTTACCCTTCATTTTAAATTATATTTCTCACCATGTTGTGACCACTTTGAGAAATACATGCTTTGTTCCCTCTCTCCACTCGCCCCCTCCCGCATCCTCTCATTTATACAGAGTCAAGGTAAAAATACACTCTGTTCAAGGTACATTATGACTTTCAATTCCCAGAAGGCTCATTTCTGCTAATTTTCAAACACCGAGGTCTTTTTGGATTTTAGTCGTTCTTATTCATTTCTAGCTTAATTTCCAAGAGGTCAGTAAATACGTTCGGCATTCATTCAGAACTTTGAAATGCATTGGAACTGCTTTATGGCACAGCAATATATGATTAATCTTCATAAATTCTCCACATGAGTATGAAATAAAGATGTTCTGTCCAAAATTTACAGATGCAGCATTCTAGATACTTATTTTTATCTGACTTTTCTATCAATTACTGAGAAGTGTGTGTTAAAATTTCCCAGTATAATTATTAATTTTTATCTTTTCCAGTAATTCTTAATTTTTTTCATTTTGAGATCATATAGAGACATAAAAATTCAAAATATTTTGTTTTCCTGATGAAACAAATCTTTCATCATTATAGGATGACCTTACACATCTGTACAAATGTTTTTTGTCCAGAGGTCATTTTGCAATTATTACTGTAATATATGCATGTCACATCTTTATTAGGTCTTCTACTTTTAAGTGTATTAGCTGGATTTATTATAAAAAGTTAGATTTTAGAAATCTAATCTGATGATCTTTATCTTTTGATCAGATCATTTAGAACACTTACACAGGGTGAAATTATCAAAATATTTGGTTATAACTTTATAATACCATCTGTAATTTTCAGGTGCCCTTACCTGTCTTATACTTCCTTTTTTCATTTCTTGACTCATTTCAGAGTGTTTCAGTAATTACACTTTTAAGCCTTCATTTGCATTACATACTACATTTTTATTATTGCATGGCTATATATAAAAATATAAGAGGTATACTTATCAAATCTGAGTTTCTTGAAAATATTGTGCTCTTTTTTATATCAAACTAAGTTTTCCTTCAAAATGGAAAGCTATGAAAAATCAGTTTTGGACATCCAGTACTAAGTAATTTTGTACTAATGAGCCCTTCTTTAATAATCTTGTTAACATCAAACTTCATTCACCCTGGAGGCTA
Source organism: Martes martes (assembly GCF_963455335.1). Taxonomy (NCBI): domain Eukaryota; kingdom Metazoa; phylum Chordata; class Mammalia; order Carnivora; family Mustelidae; genus Martes; species Martes martes. Next base: position 75,698,414 of record NC_137896.1, on the reverse strand, counting down.
ACAGGGATATTTAGGAAACCAGTTGCTTTAAAATGTTGGACAAATTTAACTACAAATCTAAAATTTAACAAAGGTAGGTATAAAAGAGTAAGAACAATATACACATAGTACATGCTCTGACAAAATCGAAATAACATAACTTAAGAAGGGGGAAGAGAAAGGCACCTGGAGGGCTCAGTGAATTAAACGTCCCACTCTTGATTTCAGCTCAGGTCATGATCTTGGAGTCCCAGGATTAAGTCCCCAGTTAGACTCTGTGCTCAGCAGAGCATCTGCTGAAGATTCTCTCTCCCTTTCCCTCTGTCCCTCCCCCCATTTGCACACATATGCTCTCTCTCTCTCTAAAATAAATAAATCTTTTTTTTTTTTTTTTTAATGGGAGGAGAGAGGAAAGTGTAGGGAAATATAAAATTGCACTGTTGATTATCACACAAGTGAGAAACAAGAGCAATGCATAATATTTTAAGTGGACACACTGTCAGTAAGGTCCTAGGTCGGCCAGGTTGGGAACAAGGAAATTACATGAAGATAATAGTGTAAGCATGCCCACTGGACCAACAACAAAACCATAAATACCAAAAGAAATACAAAACAAGGGGCACCTGGGTGGCTCAGTGGGTTAAAGCCTCTGCCTTCAGCTCAGGTCATGATCCCAGGGTCCTGGGATCGAGCCCCACATTGGGCTCTCTGCTCAGCAGGGAGCCTGCTTCCCCTCCTCTCTCTTCCTGCTTCCCCTCCTCTCTCTGCCTGCTTCTCTGCCTCCTTGTGATCTCTATCTCTCAAATAAATAAATAAAATCTTAAAAAAAAAAGATATACAAAACAATAGAAATTTCAATTCAAAGAAAGTGGACCACATGGTGGAAGACAAATAGAAAATATAACTTAACACAAAGCATGAAATAATCTGACAGGACAGGAACTAAAGAAATCCATTTTACTGGAACATTTGACTGTACTTATCTCACCTTTTAAAAGAGAAAAGATGTAAGGGTGCCTGGGTGGCTCAGTCAGTTAAGCATCCAAATCTTTTTTGTTTCAGCTCAGGTCATGATCTCATGGGTCATGAGATGGAGCGCCACACTGGACTCTGCACTCAGCAGAGTCTGCTTGAAGACTCTCTCTCTCTGCCCCTCCCCCACCCTCACACCTCTCTAAGATAAATAAATTAATAAATCTTTAAAAAAGAAAAGATATTCTGATGACATAGAATGCAAAACCCAGCTGTCTGCTATATAAGAGGGGTACACCTAAAACAAAAACATTAACAAAGGCTAAAATGACAAGATGATAAAGAAGTACCAGGCAAATGCAACAACCACAACAAAAAAACGGGGTGACAAACATAATTTCTTGACAAGCCTGAATTTAAATAAAGTAAAGCATCATGAAACAAGACAAAGAAGTAGTTTATAAATGTAAAGACTAAAATTTACAATGAAGATATAAGATATAAGATATAAGAGTTATGGTAATGAGGGATTTAGTTATGGTAATGAGGGATTTTAGAATACACATTTATGCATAGTATCCAAAATCTATAAAGAACTTATAAACTCAACACCCAAAGAACAAATAATCCAATCAAGAAATGGACAGAAGACATAAACAGACATTTCTGCAAAGAAGACATCAGACACAGGAGAAAGTGTCTGATGTCAAGAAATGGCCATCAGACACAGGAGAAAGTGCTCTACATCATTCGGCATTAGGGAAATACAAATCAAAACCACAATGAGATACCACCCCACACCGGTCAGAATGGCTATAATTAACAAGTCAGGAAATGACAGATGTTGGCAAGGATGCAGAGAAAGGGGAACCCTCCTACACTGCTGGTGGGAATACAAGCTGGTGCAGACACTCTGGAAAACAGTATGGACGTTCCTCAAAAAGTTAAAAATATCGCACTACTGGGTATTTACCCTCTATCGCACTACTGGGTATTTACCCTAAAGATACAAATGTAGTGACCTGAAGGGGCACATGCATCTGAATGTTTATAGCAGCAATGTCCACAGTAGCCAAACTATGGAAAAAACCTAGATGTCCATCAACAGATGAATGGATAAAGAAGATGTGGTGTATATATATACACACACCACATCTTTTTTATATATATGTATACACACACACACACACACACACACTGGAATACTGTGCAGCCATCAAAAATCCACAAAATCTTGCCATTTGCAATGACGTGGATGGAACTAGAGGGTATTATGCTAAATGAAATAAGTCAATCAGAGAAAGACAATTATCATATGATCTCCCTGATATGAGGAGTTCGAGAGCAGGTCAGGGGGTCGTGGGGGGCAGAGAGGGAAAAAATGAAACAAGATGGAACTGGGGAGGAAGACAAAACATAAGAGACTATCTCAGGAAACAAACTGAGGGTTGCTAGGGCGGGGGATGGAGGGATAGGGTGGCTGGGTTATTGATCGACACTAGGGAGGGTATGTGCTATGGTGAGTACTGTGAATTGTGTAAGACTGATGATTCACAGACCTGTACCTCTGAAGCAAATAATACATTATATGTTCATTCAAAATAAATAAATAAATAAATAGCCTAAGGAGTCCTAAATGACTTAATTTAAAGGAACATATTAAAGATACATAATAGATATCCCACATTGTGCATCAATTCTAGAAAATAAAGTTTCTTTTTAAAAGTACATGGAACTTTTATGAAAACAGACTATGTATTTATGCAAAAAAGAAACTTTAATACATTTTCCAAAGCAGCTGGAACCTCTAAGTGTGTGAGGAGTTAACTCCCTAGAAGTAAATGTTTGATCAATAAGAGATAGAGAAGCTCCAGTACATAAATCCTCACTTTGGAAGACAGTTTTGTCTGATGTTTCTAGTGTTCTGTCAAAAAAAAGAAATACATATGTATATATGAGCTGTGAAATACAAATTGCATAATTTTAGTGATTCCACATAGGAGTTAAATAGACTGGTCATACATTTGCGTTTAAAATGGTGATTGCACGATACAAAGATGAATGGAAAAATTCTTCCAAAAATTTAAAATTTTAATTTTTCTTTATTTTGAATGACATTAAGTAGCAAAATAAACACCATCACAAGTAGAGAGCTAGACCGTAGGCAATAAGAAAAAGTCATATATTTTAGTATCTTTAGTGGTACTCTTTCCCTGCTTTTTGAATAAGGTGCCCAGCATTTTCATCTGGCACAGGGTATTGCAAATTATGCAGCTGGCCCTAACTGCAGTATATCTGTTCCTTTCCTTTTATTTTTTAAGATTAATTTATTATTTGAGAGCGAGAGAGAGAGAGTGAGCAAGGGGGAGGGGCAGAGAGAGTGGAAGAGAGAGAATCTCAAGCAGACTTCCTGCTGGGTTTAGAGTCCAATGGGAGGATGGATCCCCATCCCTGAGATCATGACCTAAGCCACAACCAAGTGTCTGCAACTGTTTAAGCAACCGAGCCACCCAGGCACCTCATATCTGTTCTTTATATATATGCATCTTACGGAAGTGTAAGAATTTTTTGGAACCCCTTACCCCACCACCAAGAACGAAATTTTGGCCCCTTAGGGGTGCTATCACATCCACTGAAATGCATGTTTTATTTATTTTTTAAAAGATTTTATTTATTTGAGAGAGAGAGACAGAGAGCATGAGCTGAAGGAGAGGGAGAAGCAGACTCCCCACTGAGCAGGGAGCCTGCCACCGGGCTCCATCCCAGTTCCTGGGAGCATGACGAGCCGAAGGCAGACACTAAAGCAACTGAACCACACAGGAGCCCCTGAAAATGCATGTTTTAATCCTTCCATCAATATCTGCAGCCATTTGACAAACTCTGAAAGAAAACATTTTGAGGGCTGTTCGATATGGGGTCTGAGCTGACATTGATATCAGACATAAAATGCCACTTTTGTCCTCTGAGTAGAGGAGCTTGTGGAGGGGAAGTTCTATGCCAGTATGGGCAGCATGGTAGGGCATCACACTGTATTTGCTTCCTACAATTCACTGCCTCAATTCCTCTGACCCTCAGTCACACTACATGGGGATTACACATTATAGTAGTTTTAGATCATAAGTTTTGCCCCAAAGTCTGTTTTCTAGAGGGCTCTGTTATATATTACTTAGTCTCTTGTTTGTTTTCCATAGAGCTTGAAATTTCACTGGTGACTCATTAGCTTCCAAATTCACCTCATACTTCATGATTTTCAGCTTTTGTGACCAAAAATATCACCTCTAGGAAGGTGCTGAACCCTGTGACCTAGCTTCTCTTTTTGGTGTTTAGGAAATGAGGTGACTGAAAATCTCCAGTACAGATTGCTGTTTGTTTCAAACCATGGAGGATAGAGAAGAGCAAATTCTCAGGTGTGGACAGCTCACCTACACTTGTCATGGCACTGCTGGGATCCAGGGAAGCCCTGATGTTTCATTGCCAAACTGGCTGTGCCCTCTGGCTTGTGGTATTCTTAACCTGTGATTGGGCAATGATAGGGGCAAGGTTAACAAAACAATGGAGAGGAAATGAAAGTGTTTTTAATCCCCTTTCCCATCAGTGACATCTTCTCCCTTTCTAAGCTACCACTTATCTTCCGCACATTCTGCTTCCTAAGGGGATCCTGCCATCTTTCTTTCTAATTGTTAGATTTGGGGAAACAAGAGATTTCCTCTTCTGTAGCATCACCAGGATAGGGCTATAGAGGAGGGTCCACACTAGTTTTCAAAATGAAATGCTATTGAATTTTAAATTTGTAAATATTAAAGAGGCAAGGCAAGATAATTTGTAAGACTATGTTATTTCACATTTTGCTTTAAAAAATGATTCATATTAAAATGAGCTTACTTTTTACTTAGTTTTTGAATTAGATGCTTCATGGTTAATCATTAACCTATCAGTTCTGTTAAAACATGACATTATAATATAATTGATAGCAACTAAAGGAAGGATTGTTTGATGAATGCTTAGAAAGTGAATACTTGCTATTTCAATATAATATTGTCTCAGGAAAGTGAAATGCCAGAGGTTAAGTTCAATTCCACTTCAATGTAAAATAACTAATTAAGAAGTAATTATTAATTGTATAATAGCAATGATTGAGAGCAGAAAACCAAAACACAAGTATCTCTTTTAAAAATTCCCAAATCCTAGCATTAATATCTGTTATAAACTCATTATATAGAGAGAAGCTATAATAAATCAATGCAGTCTTCATTTATAATGATAATAGCTAAACTTTAAAAATGATATTGTGAAAAAGCTGATATAATAAATAGGGAAACATGAAATATTAACTATGGAAGATTTGAGACACTCTACTTAAAAATGTCCTCAGTATGAATCATTTTCTAACCAAGGATAAAACATATGCGGGAATGATGACATTCTGTCTAAGATTAACATCCTTACAGAATCTCAGTGCCATTCCTATCAGTCAAAATCTTATATTAGAGGTATTTTACATCTACAAATATAAACTTAACATGATAATAAAATTATTATGGTTATTATTATGATAGTTTTTGTTCTAAATTAACTTTTCCTTTCTATGTAGTCAGGCATTTTTTACATATTTCCAGTAAGCACTCAACTATCATGTTATGTTATGTGATTAGAAATTAAATTTTCATCTTAGTACTGCTATACAGAAGCAAAAGGGAAAGGCAAGTTGGAGTTGAAAATTTTTGAACAGTTTCAAAGACGCCTACATAGTTTATTTATTTCTTCATTTAACCAATCATATGTCAGGCATTGTGGTACTAAAGATAGAGTGGTAAAAACAGATAGGGCCTTTGTCCTCACAATTATGGTCTGCAGCTGACTCAATTAGTAAACAGGTTACTAAATGCTTTTTGATTGCACTAGCAACTCAAAAATCACTCCAGTGCTGAGAATGTAGTAAAACAGATGTGTGCTTCTTCTTCTTTTTCTTTTTAAAGTAGGCTCCACACCAGCATGGAGCCCAGTGAAGGGCTTGAACTCAGGACCCTGAGATCAAGACCTAAGCTGAGATCAAGAGTTGGACATTTAACCAACTGAGGCACCCAGACACCCGCTTTCACATTGAGCTTTTGTATTAATACCTGACCAGAAGAAGCAGCAAAGTGACTTCAGGATTAACAGGAAAATGATTTGATCTTGGTAAAAATAAAAATCATAAGAATAGAAGAGTAAAATACTTGACACCAATTATAAAATGATGAAAAATTTATGTAGGGTCATTTCAAGGATTATATACAACAGAAGCAAGAACAAGTAAAAACAAACTTTCTAGGGGCTAAAAAGAAAATCAATTCAACTGAAAAATTATTTTTGAAAAATAAATTTGTTTGAAATGAATTGTAAGCTATGCTACTGTTAAAAATTATGATACCCCCCAAAATTATGATACCCAAGAAAATATGCAAACAAAATAAGCAAAGTCACCTTAAAAGGCTTTTATTATTATATGGGATTATATTTTACATATTACTTTCAAGCTTGCTTTCTCCATTAACAAGAAACCCTTTCTATAGATTCCATTTTTTTTTCTATTATAACAGCAATTTAATGTAACTATTTATTATCCAAATAAAACATTTTGGGAGTATTTTCTACTTTTAAAATATTATACTTGATACTCAATTGGCAATCATTAATGCACTCATCTTCTATTCTTGTGAGAATTTCTACACAATAAATTAGTCCTTTAGGAGAACATTAGTTATCAGTTTGCTAGGGCTTTCAGAACAAGGAACCACAGACTAGATAGCAGAAACAAATGTATTTTGCACAAATCTGGAGGCCAGAAATTGAAGATCAAGATGTTGCCAGGGTTGATTTCTTCTAAGGCCTCTCTCCTGGGCTTGTAGATAGATAGCCATCTTTTCCCTATCTTCACATGGTCTTCCTTCATGTGGTCTAATCTCCTCCTTTTGTAGTACCTGCCATACTGGGTTGGGTCCACCCTAAAGACTTCATTTTAACGTATCTCTTTAAAGACCCTATCCAGAAATATAGTGTGAGATAGTGGAAGTTAGTACTTCAATGTGTGAATTTGGGGGAGGGGGACACAATTCAGTCTATAACAATTTTGGTCGAACGCTTTGCACATTGGATTACTTGCTAAATTTTGCCTATTATGCTTCAAAACTATGGGGCAAATTTTCATTCCAACCAGAAGTTTTTCTACTCCTCATCTCTGGTTTCTTAGTAGTCATTTACTTTTCCTTTTATGTTACTTGAACATTTGAATCTTTATCTGCTACCAAGTGAAAATAATTAGACTTTATGCTGGAGGTAATACAGATCCATAGAACATCATTGACCACTAAAGTTACTGCATTGGGGAGACTACTGTGGCAGTGTGTTCAGAGTGGATTGCATTAAGAAATTGGAAATATATAGAATCTAGTTGAATAGCAATTGTCACCATCCACTTTTTAGGTGATGATGGCCTAAAAGAGGTAGTAGCAGTAGGACTGTTAAGGGGCTAACATGCAAGGTACTGGAAAGAAAAACAATAATGCTGGGACAGACTATATGGAAATGATAATGTTGTCTCTTAAAACAATTTTGGAACACATGATCAACATGAGTTTTAAGAGAGCCAAGGGCTGGGCGCCTGGGTGGCTCAGTGGGTTAAGCCTCTGCCTTCAGCTCAGATCATGATCTCAGGGTCCTGGAATCGAGTCCCGCATCAGGCTCTCTGCTAGGCAGGGAGCCTGCTTCCTCCTCTCTTTCTCTGCCTGCCTCTTTGCCTACTTGTGTTCTCTCTCTGTCAAATAAGTAAATAAAATATGTTTAAAAAAAAAGAGAGAGAGAGCCAAGGGCTGCTGATCACTAATTATAAATCACTGAACTTGAGTTCTGACACATCTTACAAACTCTAGTTAGGAGTCCTAAGAAAAGGGCATCACTGGTATTGAGTGGAAAATAAATTGGCGAAGGATGTGAAATGTGAAAGAAGCATATCAAGCAAAAGTGATATATCTGTTGGGCATGGGAAAAGATTGGGAAGATGTTTTGTAGTGTTCCTCTCAGAGTGACATTATATTTTTCAAAAAATATCAGGAATATTATCAGGCATAGTAAGGGAACTATGAAATAAAAAGTGGAGAAACCAGAAGACTCAGCTCTTAATGACAGTTATATAAAGAGGAATTAGAGGGGCGCCTGGGTGGCTCAGTGGGTTAAATCCTCTGCCTTCAGCTCAGGTCATGGTCCCAGGGTCCTGGGATCAACCCCCACATCGGGCTCTCTGCTCAGCAGGGAGCCTGCTTCCTCCTCTCTCTCTGCCTGCCTCTCTGCCTACTTGTGATCTCTCTCTGTCAAATAAATAAATAAAATCTTAAAAAAAAAAAAAAAGAGGAATTAGAGTCCAGATTCTACAGTTTATTAACTGTGTGAATTTAGGTAGCTTATTTTCATCTTGTTGAGCTCTGGTTTATAAAATGGGAATTATAACATATACTTAAATATGTTATTGCATTATATTAAATATTCTTTGGGAAATATTTAAAGTGTACCACATAAATGATAATTTACATTATTAATATTATTGTTATAGGCACTGTCCTTTTTCTTACTAATCATGATATATATATCTTGTTTCTCTAGCTTTCATAAAAACTCCTTCAGAGCAGTCTACTCACTTTAAATCAGTGTGTACTCTAGCCCAACCACAGAGCTCTGTGCATGCTTGCTTTGGAAATGATTATCTTGGAAGTATCACATGTAGGCTGAATGTAGACACATGGTCTATGTTTAGAATGCAGGGAATACAGAAGAAAATCCTGTAACTAAGAACCCAGTACAACTGGAGAAATTATTTTTAAAAAAGTAACTTTCTATTTTTGAAATGAATTGTAAGTTATCGTAGTGTTAACAACTATAATAACTGCTCATACACTTCAACAGTTCCTACTTGCTGCTACTGAAACATTTTTCCCCAAGATTCATCATTTCGAATGCCGGATCTCATCTGAATTATATCACTTCCTAACTGACTGACAGTCATTATAGTTCTACCAGGTGTAACTGAAGATAGCAAACATTTTAATATCTGTATATTAATATTAATATAAATTTCCAGGGGTGTTCATACATCAAAGAAGGTAATCCCAAAAGCTCATATATTTAATTCTAGGGCACTCTGAAATGGTATGGTAGATTTTTTTCAATTCTATGCCTTTGGAACATTTCCATAAATGTCATGGGATGTGACGTGTGTATGTGTGCACATGTGTACCATGAAGATATAGGGATATATATATATACATATATCTCAACTAAGTTAGGGTCATTTATTTCAAGAAAAAATAAGTACTTAAATAGAATAATAAGAATTTTATTAATTGTGAGTAATTTCTCTCATTAATTCTTGATTAATGCTGATATTAATTAAGGCTAAGGAACAACTAAATCCTTAGGAAGCAAGCTCATCTTTATGTAAACAAGTACAAGTCATCTGGTACTACACTGGAAAGTGATTTTATTTTACTTTTTTTAAAAGATTTTATTTATTTACTTAGAGAGAAAGTGAGCAAGGAGAGAGAGAAAGTGCATGAGCCAGGGAGGGGCAGAGAGGCAGACTCCCAGCTGAGCAGGGAGCCCAATGCAGGACTTAATCCCAGGGCTCTGGGATCATGACCTGAGCCTAAGGCACATGCTTAACCACCTGAGCCACCCAGGTGCCCTGAAAAGTGATTTTAAATGATGAGAGGCCCCTGAAGAAAATAGTAATTAACAATCATCTTTCCCATTAAAAGTAATTATAAACAATTTAATTTAATCATGACATAGATGAAAATGAAAATGTAAAAAATATAATTTCTTAATGTAAAAAAGAGAGAAATTGAATACACTAAGTATATCACTTAAAATAGATTAGGAGAACACAGTTTCAAAAATTGACACATCTGGATTCCTAGGAGCATAGAGCTGTTAAATATCTTTTTCTTCAGATTATTTTAAACCAAAAAATCATCTGACTTCAATTCTTCTTTGAACACAAAAATGCATCAGTTAATCATTTCAGATCCTTCCCATCATTTTCTCCCTGAGAATACTAATATCATTCCCACTAAAATATAAAACCAACAAGAAGAAGAATGCAGTCATCTTTAGGAACACCTGCCAACCTCTTTCTTCATACTATCTTCTTTGAAAAGAGATGCAAATGACGCTAGAAATTTTATTTTAGAGTGGTTATATTAAAAACAAAGATCACATTCTTCTCTTGATTACTTAGGATCAAATTTCTCAATAAATATTAGTTACATTAAAAAATACAAGATATTTTGCAAAATTGTCAGGCAAAAGAGGAACTGAATAGATACTGCATAGATATATATTTTTCACTAATAGGAGAAAATACTAGGAAAAAATAGGATAATATACCAGATGAATATTTCTTTCCCTAACATTTCATAGCACACATGATGAATTCTGGAAATTTGAGTAATATTCTTTTTTGTTTTTGTTCTTGCCTTTTACTTAAAAATTATTTTTATTATTTTTTTTAATTTCCAGTTTTTATTTAAATTCCAGTTAGTTGAAATATAGTGTTATATTATTTTCAGGAACAGAACTTAGTGATACATCACTTACAACACCCAGTGCTCATCACAACAAGTATCCTCCTTAATATCCATCACCCATTTAACCCATCCCCCCTGCCCACCTCCCCTCTAGCAATCCTCAGTTTGTTCTCTATAGTTTAGAACCTGTTTTCCAGTTTGCATCTCTTTCCCCCCCACCATGTTCATCTGTTTTGTTTCTTAAATTCCACATCCAAGTGAAATCATATGGTATTTGTCTTTCTCTGACTGACTTATTTCACTTAGCATAATACATTCTAGCTTCACCCATGTCATTGCAAATGGCAAGATTTCATTCTTTTTTATGGCTGAGTAATATTCCATCATATACCACTTCTTCTTTATCTTTTCATCAGTTGACAGACTTTTAGGCTCTTTCCATAGTTTGGTTATTGTTGATAATGCTGCTATATACATGGGGGTACACGTGTCCTCAAGTCAGTATTTTTGTATCCTTTGGACAAATACCTAGTAGTGCAATTGTTGGGCTAGAGGGTAGTTCTATTTTAAACTTTTTGAGGAAACTCTATACTGTTTTGAATAATATTCTTCATACCTATGTAGACTTTCTTTCAGTATTTGAGAACTTATGTGTGTAAGCTTATTTAAAATAATTTCAATCCCACAGCAAAGACACTCGATGCTGTTATTAGATAGCTAAATTGATTCTGAAACATTAGAAATTGTTCAGTGTCCATAACATGATTTCAGTTTGAGAAATGCTGAACTCGATGGGTTATTTTTTTTTAAATATTTTTAAAAGGAAGAAGAAAACAGACATGTATTTTATTTTAAATATACAGGTAGTTTTCAATATTTTTATGAAGAACATTCATACAGATTTTGAAATTGAGTAGTAGTATACTCAAAACTTAGCAACTACTTCATGCTGGTTCTTAAATTAAAGTTAAATTCACAATAAAGGGAAATGAACCAACTATTTTAAGATTTTCTGATAGAAAAAACTTATCTAATTTACTTTTTCTCTACAGTATTAATCAGGATAATACTTATCCTTACCAGGATAATAATATTTTCAATGTATTTCTTACAGATTTTCTATTAGTACAAAACTCAAAACTTAAAAAGATTTCTAACTTTGTGTACATGCTCTCCTGCAGAACTGGTGAGATTTACTAAAAATAAAATCGCAACCATTAAGGTCCTTGGAAATGGTTTTAAGGGCATAAAGCAAATGAAGGAACATTTGTTCAAGGAAATCTACTAATATTTGGTAAGAACAATAAGAGTCTGTGATTTTTGGACCAAGACCCACTCCACTTCTCCCTTCTCAGTTTAGTGAGATGGAAACTCCAGCTCCAGCCTGGCACAGTCAAGAACACAAGGCTCCCTTACCCACTACAGCTCCTGGTCAGAAGGCTATATGCCAAGGAGAGCCTAGACATCACAATTTCTCATGTTGCCTTCAGCTACTTGTTACTGAGGTTGAGTTCTGGGAATGTGGATTAGTGAGATTGAGAGATGCTTTCTTCCATGTAGCCCCCACTCATGTGAGGAAGGTTCTACACTGGGCATGATAGAACTGAGGATATAAGGGTCCTGTTCCCTCTTGCCTTAACTTGCAGAGCAGGAGGATTCCAAGCCAGGAGTGGGAATCAAGGAGACTTGGGGCTGGTGCCCTCCTACTCCAGTGAAATATTCACTTCCTACTTGGGGTTTGTCACTCAGAGAGAAGTGCATCATTGTCCCATCCCCAGCACCAGGGACATGGCCTCAAAGATTTTACGCAGGTAAGAAGCAGGCCATAGTACAGAGGGCATTATCTCTTTTCAAAGGAAGTGACTTAATTTGCAACAGAATTTAGAGAAAAAGTTTAAGTCAAAGGGCACTTGAAAAAAAGTGCAGACTGTCATGAAAAACAATTGGGATGAGATAGATTTACTGAAAATATAGGTTAAACTGTAGGCAGGTTCACTTGCAAGAGAGAAATGAAAAGAGACAGCAGGGAGGAGCTTTCTTGGGTGAAGACAAATACTAAACACTAACCACAGGAATTATCTCTTCAAAGGAGCCAGGTTTGATATTGATCAGTCTGTGAGCAAACTAGGTCTCAGAGCATTGTTGTAAACAATAGACAACTAGCTAGTAATCAGTGCAGCTTAACAGATGGGTGAGGCTAGTGAAAGAGAGCCCTATAGAAGGCAATATGCTATCTCAAGGTGTCTGTGAGTATCTCCAAAGCTGTGTCCCCTGAGAAATAGTATCAAAGTCTTTAAACTGCAGGGAGAAAGAGACTTCAAAGTATTCCTACCAGTCTGCTAGGCTAGATTCTTCATGGAAATTCTTTAAGGAAATCATCTGGTTTTAAATTCATATGGAATTACAAGGGACCCAGAATAGCCAAAATAACCTTGATATAAAATAAAATAAGAGAACTCACACTTTCCAATGTCAAAATTAACTACAAAGGAATATTAATCAAGATAGTGATACTTGCCATTGTGGTACTGGCATAAGAATAGACTTAAAGATCAATGAAATTGAATTGAGGGCTCAAAAATAAATGTATGTATCTTTGGGTCCTAAGGCAATTCAATGGGGAAAGAATAATCTTTTCAAAAAATGGTAGTGGGACAACTGGATAACCACAGGCCAAGGAATGAAATTGGACCCTTACCTATCCATAAAAAAATTACTCAGTATAGATCAAAGGTGCAGATGTAAGAGCTAAAACTATACAACTCTTAAAATAAAACATAAGGGTAAATCTTATATATAGCAATCAGTTCTTAAACGACAACAAAAAAGTATATTGAACTTCAGCAATATTAAAAACTTTTCTGCTTCAATGGACACTATTACAAAAATTAAGTGATCACCCACAGAATGGGAAAAGTGTTTGAAATCATGTAATTTATATGCAGAATATAAAAGAGCCCCTCTTACAAGTAAATCTAAAAAAGACAATTTCATATTAAAATGAGCAAAGGGGAGGGAGGCTAAATGATGGAAGAGTAGGAGACCTTGTTTCCCTTGATTTTAACTAGATATCTATCAAATCATTCAGCACACCTATGAATTCAATCTGTAAGAAAAGAATTGCTGGAATTCTACAAATAGAGTAGCAACCCCTTTTTGTGAGGTAGGAAGTGTGGAGAAGTGATTCCAAGGGAATATACGAGAAGATAGATGGCGAGGGTAGGGGGTTGGGGGGGGGGTGGAGGGAGCCTATGTAAGCAGGCACCAGAAAGTGATCTAGCCCCAGAATGCAAAATCAGAACTTTCAGAAATCAGCTCCAGTGAGAGATGACCCTTCCTGAAACATGCTCGTATAGCAAAGCAGAGCAAAATCTCAGATGGGACAGTTTGGTCTCAGAATCCCCAGGGTCACAGGAAGAATGGGGGTGCCTGAGCTGACAGAGTCTCCAGGCACTGGAATGGGGAAACCAGCTATGGTCAGTGAGCCTGGGAGTAGGTTCTTGGCTCCATTTGCCATAAACTGCAAACCCTGAGGTCAGTACTGAGGCCAGTATTACCTCAATCCCAAAACCAGACAAACACCAAAAAGGAGAATTACAGACCCATATCCCTGATGAACATGGATGCTAAAATTCTCATCAAGATACTAGCTAAAAGGATCCAACAGTACATTAAGAGGATTATTCACCACAATGAAGTGGGATTTATTCCTAGCCTCCAAGGGTGGTTCAACATTTGCAAATCAATCAACATGATACATCACATCAATAGAGGAAAGGAGAAGAATAGGATCCTCTCAATAGATGCAGAAAAAACATTTGACAAAATACAACATCCTTTCTTGATTAAAACTTTCCACAGTGTAGGGATAAAGGGAACGTACCTCAATATCATAAAAACCATATACGAAAAGCCCACAGCGAATAACATTCTCAATGGGGAAAACCTGAAAGCTTTTATGAGTGGGATGCCCACTCTCACCACTGTTGTTCAACATAATACTAGAAGTCCTAGCCTCAGCAATCAGACAACAAAAAGAAATAAAAGGCATTCAAATTGGCAAAGTAGTCGGGGCGCCTGGGTGGCTCAGTGGGTTAAAGCCTCTGCCTTCAGCTCAGGTCATGGTCTCAGGGTCCTGGGATCGAGCCCCACATCCAGCTCTCTGCTCAGCGGGGAGCCTGCTTTCCCCCCCACCTTCTCTGCCTGCCTTTCTGCCTACTTGTGATCCCTGTCAATTAAATAAATAAAATCTTTAAAAAAAAAAAATTGGCAAAGTAGTCAAACCTCACTCTTCACAGATGACCTGATACTTTATATGGAAAACCCAAAAGACTCCACCCCAAGGTTGCTAGAACTCATACAAGAATTCAGCAACATGGCAGGATATAAAATTGATGCCCAGAAATCAGTTACATTTCTATACACTAACAATGAGACAGAATAAAGAGAAATTAAGGAATTCATTCCATTTATAATTGTACCAAAACCCATTAAATATCTAGGAATAAACCTAACCAAAGAGGTAAAGGATCTATACTCTAAAAACTACTGAATACTTACCATTACTGAGTGACCAGAGGTCACTATTAAAAGATAAACTTCAAAAAAATCAAGAGATAAACTTCAGCACATTAAGATTATGAGCAAACATTGATTCCAACTGGACAAGTCCAAACCAGAAGTGGTTAGGAGCACACCATTGTTAGGAGCTAGCTGCAAAATTTTTATACAGAAGATTCAGAAGCAAAGGAACGCAATTATTTGATTGACTGTAATGTAAGTGGTTGTCTTATTTCAGGAAACCTAGTTGGCTATGGATGGCTGTTCTTAAGTTTCATTTTCTCTGATTCCAGTACAGTGACTCTAGCTTAGGTTGGGTTTGGGTTTGGTTACATAGGATACCAAGGCATTAGAGCCATCTCAGTCTAATGGCCTCCTTGTTTAGTTACTTCAACATTACCAAGCACTGTGCAATCCCTTTTGTATGAACCTTCTGTTTTTTTACTGCCAGTTGTGATCTTTATGGTTTAATTTCAGGGAGTTTCCAGTTATATGCTTTGTCATATAGGAGCTATCCACTTTAATTTATTAAGGTTTAATGCAATGAAGAAGCTAATTTAGCAAAGACTTAATGAATAAATTGTGTAGACTCAAATGACACCACTGAGTCGTGTAACTGCTGATAAACAAATCCACACCATCAGCTGCCTTACATTGCCCACTCTGTATTTCACTCCTAGCTTTAAATCCTGATGCCGCAATTGGTAGTACATAATCTCCTTTTCTAACCCCTCATGTTACCATCTGTACCAAAGACTATGAACTGAGCTGCAAGTTTTCAGTGGTATTACAGATAACCCATTCATGGATGACTTGATCTGTGGGTAATTATTTCAACTCCCTTCTCCACACCCCCAACTGGTTTATCTGTAATGTAGATATAAATAAAGAAACAAAGCTTGTCCTTAAGGAAATAAAGATGAAGAATAGAGTCATTGCCCACAATTTACATATGCTGGAAAAAAGCATTTTGGTTTTTTTTTTTTTTTTTTTTTTTTAATTTTTTATTTTAATAAACATATAATGTATTTTTATCCCCAGGGGTACAGGTCTGTGAATCATCTGGTTTACACATTTCACAGCACTCATCATAGCCCATACCCTCCCCAATGTCCATTTCCCCACCACCCTCTCCCGTCCCCCTTCCCCCCCGCAACCCTCAGTCTGTTTCTTGAGATTGAGTCTTTTATGGTTTGTCTCCCTCCCAATCCCATCTTTTCATTTTTTCTTTTCCTACCTCCCCCCAAACCCCCCCACCTTGCATCTCCCCTTCCTCATATCAAAGAGATCATATGATAGTTATATTTCTCCGATTGACTTATTTCGCTAAGCATGATACCCTCTAGTTCCATCCACGTCGTCGCAAATGGCAAGATTTCATGTCTTTTGATGGCTGCATAGTATTCCATTGTGTATATATACCACATCTTCTTTATCCATTCATCTGTTGATGGACATCTAGGCGCTTTCCACAGTTTGGCTATTGTGGACATTGCTGCTATAAACATTCGGGTGCACGTGCCCCTTCGGAGCACCACGTTTGTATCTTTAGGATATATACCCAGTAGTGCAATTGCTGGGTCGTAGGGTAGCTCTATTTTCAGTTTTTTGAGGAACCTCCACACTGTTTTCCAGAGTGGTTGCACCAGCTTGCATTCCCACCAACAGTGTAGGAGGGTTCCCCTCTCTCCGCATCCTCGCCAGCATCTGTCATTTCTTGACTTGTTAATTTTAGCCATTCTGACTGGTGTGAGGTGGTATCTCATTGTGGTTTTGATTTGTATTTCCCTGATGCCGAGTGATGTGGAGCATTTTTTCATGTGTCTGTTGGCCATCTGGATGTCTTCCTTGCAGAAATGTCTGTTCATGTCCTCTGCCCATTTCTTGACTGGATTATTTGTTCTTTGGGTATTGAGTTTGATAAGCTCTTTATAGATTTTGGATACGAGCCCTTTATCTGATAGGTCGTTTGCAAATATCTTCTCCCATTCTGTCAGTTGTCTTTTGGTTTTGTTTACTGTTTCCTTTGCTGTGCAAAAGCTTTTGATCTTGATGAAATCCCAATAGTTCATTTTTGCCCTTGCTTCTGTTGCCTTTGGCGATGTTCCTAGGAAGAAGTTGCTGCGGTTGAGGTCAAAGAGGTTGCTGCCTGCATTGTCCTCAAGGATTTTGATAGATTCCTTTCGCACATTGAGGTCCT
This sequence comes from Martes martes, assembly GCF_963455335.1. Lineage (NCBI taxonomy): Eukaryota > Metazoa > Chordata > Mammalia > Carnivora > Mustelidae > Martes > Martes martes. The sequence goes on along the minus strand of NC_137896.1, from coordinate 75,681,146 downwards.
TCATCCACTTTGAGTCTATTTTCGTGTGTGGTGTAAGGAAATAGTCCAATTTCATTTTTCTGCATGTGGCTGTCCAATTTTCCCAGCACCATTTGTTGAAGAGGCTGTCTTTTTTCCATTGGATATTCTTTCCTGCTTTGTCGAAGATTAGTTGACCATAGAGTTGAGGGTCTATTTCTGGGCTCTCTATTCTGTTCCATTGATCTATATGTCTGTTTTTGTGCCAGTACCATACTGTCTTGATGATGACAGCTTTGTAATAGAGCTTGAAGTCTGGAATTGTGATGCCACCGACTTTGGCTTTCTTTTTCAATATTCCTTTGGCTATTCGAGGTCTTTTCTGGTTCCATATAAATTTTAGGATTATTTGTTCTATTTCTTTAAAAAAAATGGATGGGATTTTGATAGGGATTGCATTAAATGTGTAGATTGCTTTAGGTAGAATAGACATTTTCACAATATTTGTTCTTCCAATCCATGAGCATGGAATATTTTTCCATTTCTTTGTGTCTTCCTCAATTTCTTTCATGAGTACTTTATAGTTTTCTGAGTATAGATTCTTTGCCTCTTTGGTTAGATTTATTCCTAGGTATCTTATGGTTTTGGGTACGATTGTAAATGGGACTGACTCCTCAATTTCTCTTTCTTCTGTCTTGTTGTTAGTGTAAAGAAATGCGACTGATTTCTGTGCATTGACTTTATATCCTGACACTTTACTGAATTCCTGTATAAGTTCTAGCAGTTTTGGAGTGGAGCCTTTTGGGTTTTCCACATATAGTATCATATCATCTGCAAAGAGTGATAGTTTGACTTCTTCTTTGCCGATTTGGATGCCTTTAATTTCTTTTTGTTGTCTGATTGCTGAGGCTAGGACTTCTAGTACTATATTGAACAGCAGTGGTGATAACGGACATCCCTGCCGTGTTCCTGACCTTAGCGGAAAAGCTTTCAGTTTTTCTCCATTGAGAATGATATTTGCGGTGGGTTTTTCATAGATGGCTTTGATAATATTGAGGTATGTGCCTTCTATCCCTACACTTTGAAGAGTTTTAATCAGGAAGGGATGCTGCACTTTGTCAAACGCTTTTTCAGCATCTATTGAGAGTATCATATGGTTCTTACTCTTTCTTTTATTAATGTATTGTATCACATTGATGGATTTGCGGATGTTGAACCAACCTTGCAGCCCTGGAATAAATCCCACTTGGTCGTGGTGAATAATCCTTTTAATGTACTGTTGGATCCTATTGGCCAGTATTTTGGTGAGAATTTTCGCATCTGTGTTCATCAAGGATATTGGTCTGTAATTCTCTTTTTTGGTGGGATCCTTGTCTGGTTTTGGGATCAAGGTGATGCTGGCCTCATAGAATGAGTTTGGAAGTTTTCCTTCCATTTCTATTTTTTGGAACAGTTTCAGGAGAATAGGAATTAATTCTTCTTTAAATGTTTGGTAGAATTCCCCTGGGAAGCCGTCTGGTCCTGGACTTTTGTTTGTTTGAAGATTTTTGATGACTGTTTCAATCTCCTTACTGGTTATGGGTCTGTTCAGGTTATCTATTTCTTCCTGGTTCAGTTGTGGTAGTTTATACATCTCTAGAAATGTATCCATTTCTTCCAGGTTGTCAAATTTGTTGCCATAGAGTTGCTCGTAGTATGTTCTTATAATTGTTTGTATTTCTTTGGTGTTGGTTGTGATCTCTCCTCTTTCATTCATGATTTTATTTATTTGCGTCCTTTCTCTTTTCTTTTTGATAAGTCTGGCCAGGGGCTTATCAATCTTATTAATTCTTTCAAAGAACCAGCTCCTAGTTTTGTTGATTTGTTCTATTGTTTTTTTAGTTTCTATTTCATTGATTTCTGCTCTGATCTTTATGATTTCTCTTCTCCTGCTGGGTTTAGGCTTTCTTTGTTGTTCTCTCTCCAGCTCCTTTAGGTGTAGGGTTAGGTTGTGTATTTGAGACCTTTCTTGTTTCTTGAGAAAGGCTTGCAGTGCTATATATTTTCCTCTCAGGACTGCCTTTGTTGTATCCCACAGATTTTGAACTGTTGTGTTTTCATTATCATTTGTTTCCATGAATTTTTTCAATTCTTCTTTAATTTCCTGGTTGACCCATTCATTTTTTAGAAGGATGCTGTTTAGTCTCCATGTATTTGCTTTCTTTCCAAATTTCCTCTTGTGATTGAGTTCGAGCTTCAGAGCATTGTGGTCTGAAAATATGCAGGGAATGATCTCGATCTTTTGGTACCGATTGAGACCTGATTTATGACCCAGGATGTGGTCTATTCTGGAGAATGTTCCATGTGCACTAGAGAAGAATGTATATTCTGTTGCTTTGGGATGGAATGTTCTGAATATATCTGTGATGTCCATCTGGTCCAGTGTGTCATTTAGGGCCTTTATTTCCTTGTTGATCTTTTGCTTAGATGATCTGTCCATTTCAGTGAGGGGAGTGTTAAAGTCCCCTGCTATTATTGTATTACTGTCGATGTATTTCTTTGATTTTGTTATTAATTGGTTTATATAGTTGGCTGCTCCCATGTTAGGGGCATAGATATTTAAGATTGTTAGATCTTCTTGTTGGACAGACCCTTTGAGTATGATATAGTGTCCTTCCTCATCTCTTATTATAGTCTTTGGCTTAAAATCTAATTGATCTGATATAAGGATTGCCACCCCAGCTTTCTTCTGATGTCCATTAGCATGGTACATTGTTTTCCACCCCCTCACTTTAAATCTGGAGGTGTCTTCGGGTCTAAAATGAGTTTCTTGTAGGCAGCATATTGATGGGTTTTGTTTTTTTATCCATTCTGATACCCTGTGTCTTTTGATTGGGGCATTTAGCCCATTAACATTCAGGGTAACTATTGAGAGATATGAATTTAGTGCCATTGTATTGCCTGTAAGGTGATTGTTACTGTATATTGTTTCTGCTTCTTTCTGATCTACTACTTTTAGGGTCTCTCTTTGCTTAGAGGACCCCTTTCAATATTTCCTGTAGAGCTGGTTTGGTGTTTGCAAATTCTTTCAGCTTTTGTTTGTCCTGGAAGCTCTTTATCTCTCCTTGTATTTTCAATGATAGCCTAGCCGGATATAGTATTCTTGGCTGCATGTTTTTCTCGTTTAGTGCTCTGAATATGTCATGCCAGTTCTTTCTGGCCTGCCAGGTCTCTGTGGATAGGTCCGCTGCCAATCTAATGTTTTTACCCTTGTATGTTACCGACTTCTTTTCCCGGGCTGCTTTCAGGATTTTCTCTTTGTCGCTAAGACTTGTAAATTTTACTATCAGGTGACGAGGTGTGGACCTATTTTTATTGATTTTGAGGGGCGTTCTTAGCATCTCCTGGATTTTGATGTTTGTTCCCTTTGCCATATTAGGAAAATTCTCTCCAATAATTGTCTCCAATATACCTTCTGCTCCCCTCTCTCTTTCTTCTTCTTCTGGAATCCCAATTATTCTAATGTTGTGTCGTCTTATGGTGTCACTTATCTCTCGAATCCTCTCCTCGTGTTCCAGTAGTTGTTTGTCTCTCTTTTGCTCAGCTTCTTTATTCTCTGTCATTTGGTCTTCTATGTCACTAATTCTTTCTTCTGCCTCATTTATCCTGGCAGTGAGAGCTTCCATTTTTGATTGCACCTCATGAATAGCTTTTTTGATTTCAACTTGGTTAGATTTTAGTTCTTTTATTTCTCCAGAAAGGGCTTTTATCTCTCCGGAGAGGGTTTCTCTAATATCTTCTATGCCTTTTTCGAGCCCGGCTAGAACCTTGAGAATTGTCATTCTGAACTCTAGATCTGTCATGCTACCTATGTCCGTATTGATTAGGTCTCCAGCCTTCGGTACGGCCTCTTGTTCTTTTTTTTGAGGTGAGTTTTTCCGCCTTGTCATTTTGTCCAGGTAGGATTTGCTTTCTCCTGCTGTGGAATTCCGCTGTTCTTGGTGACTGAAGTTGGTTTTGGATGGGTTTCTTGTTGATCTTCTGGGGGAGGGGCCTGTTGTAGTGATTCTCAAGTGTCTTTGCCGCAGGCGGAATTGCACCGCCCTTGCCAGGGGCCGGGCTAAGGAATCCGCTCGGGTTTGCTTTCGGGAGCTTTTGTTCCCTGAGGGCTTTCCGTAGAGTTCTGGAGGACGGGAATGAAGATGGCGGCCTCCCAATCTCTCGGCCCGGAGGAGCCGAGAGCTTGGGGTTCCGCTCCTCAGTGCGCTCTCAGAGCAAAGCGCCCAACAGTCCCGCCTCCCTGGCTTGCGGTCGCGCCTCGAGGAAAGCAGTCAATTGTTGGAGCTGGAGAAAAGCGCCGGGTCGCTTTTGTCTCTGTGGCCTCCGGCCGCGCTCCGAGCCCACCCAGCCTGCGACCGGCACAAGGTAACCCTGGGCTTAGAGCTCACTCCTCGGCTTTGTCGCTATAGCCGGCTTCCCCGCTCCAATACCTGCGAGCTCTGCGGCACTCAGACACCCCCAGTCCTTCTGTGACCCTGCGGGTCCTGGGGTTATGCTGACCCCGCCTGGGTTTCCCCCCAGTTTAGCCTCTGGAGCGATGTCTCCCACTGGAGCCGACTTTTAAAAGTCCCGATTTTGTGCTCCGTCGCTCCGCCGCTTGCCGGGTGCCGGCCCCTCCCCCCGGGGTCTATCTTCCCGTCGCTTTGGATTCACTTCTCCGCAGGTCCTACCTTTCAGAAAGTGATCGATTTTCTGTTTCTGGGATTGTTGCTCTTCTTCTCTTTGATTTCCCGTTGGATTTGTAGGTGTTCACAATGGTTAGATAAGCTATCTAGCTGATCTCCTGCTTCCCGATGTCGTCTCAGCCTGCTACTTCTCCGCCATCTTGACTCCTCCCCGAAAAAAGCATTTTGAACCACACCACTTTCCTTCTTAGAATGGGGCAAATGGGAAATTATGGAAGCTGGACTATGTCTATGGCTTATACTTTTTCTTTATATAGAATTTTTCACTTAACGTTAACTAACATTTATTGAGCATTTATATGCCCTGCACTATTCTAAGCACTTTACATATATTAACACATTAATCCTTACAAAGACTATGAAATAGGTACTCATATCTTAATTTTATATTGAGAAATTAAGCAACTTGTAAGGCTAGTTAAAAGACTAAGAAATAGGTACTCATATCTTAATTTTATATTGAGAAATTAAGCAACTTGCGTAAGGCCACCCAGCCTTAGGCAAATATCAAATATCAAAACTAGCTGGCTGACTGAATAAAGAGTCTTTAAATGGTAGTCATAGGCTGTACCATTTCTGGACATGAATATAGCATCATTTGCTATTCTAGAAGGCAAAAGAACATCCAGGGCAATATTATGTTTCCCTCTTGAAGCTCAAAAAATTATATTTGAAGGAAAGCATCCATCATGGAAAGAAAATAGACTACTTGTGGTAGATTGAAAAATGTTACACAAAACAATGTTAGGCTGCTTTAGTAAAAAACAACTGAAGAACTAAAAACTAAAAGGGACCACAATCATGTATCCTAAGCATTATGTTTCTGACATATATATAGAAATTAACAAATATTACTGCTTTCAACTTTATTGCCCATGATCTAGGATAAAATTTAAGCTATCCTTAAATGAAAGCTAGGTGCATTTTCATTAGAAATAAACTAGTTGAAAAATGATTTAGGGTGGCACAGTTCTTTCATAAAACTTGTAAAGTCACAGAAGGTAAGGAAAATTAAAAAGCAAAAAATTAAAAGTGCTTGAGAAATTTAATTATTTCCTATATCTCTATTAACAGAATACAAATCAAAGGTTTTCCCCAAGTTTGATATGGCAGCAGTTAATAGTTGTATTTAGTATATACATTAGTGTTATGATTTTTTCCTTTTAAAGATAAAGCCCAATTCCTTTTAAACAGAAATTTTGTTTTCACTTATGAAGCTATTAATCAAATATGAAGTAAACTAAAATTAAAAAACGATTATTTTAGGAAGGACTATTAGTCTCTCTCTCATCTAGTCTCTCATCTAGAAGACTAATCTTAAGCAGAGGAAATGAGATTTGGGAGATGTATTTTGTTTTAACATGCTTGAAAAAATATTTATTATTTGTTAGTTAAAATTCTGAACATGTCTCAGACTGGTTTGTCAGAACTAGTGTATGTTTTTTGTTGAAAATGAATGTTTTCAGTTTAAAGCCTCTCATCCAAAATTGTGTTAGGAAAGAAAAAATGTAAATAATATCTGTGATAAATGTTTTGTAAAATCAAGTAGATGTTATTTGGGAGACTCTTTAATATAACCGACTTTCTTATTTAAATGCAATTCTTTATTCTTATTTCTAAGACATACATAATATTAGATTGCTCTGAAATTATTGCTATTATTCATTGGAAATATATGATGACATCCATTTCAGAATATTTGTATTGTAAGATCCCAAACAGAATATATAAATGGAATAAACTACACATAATATCATAAAAAGAGACTTTAAAATGCCATTTCTTTAATAAGAGTTTACCATGATCGATGATAACTTGTGGTCACTTAAACTGAGGATATCTCTTTCTGTTATCCAAAGATGGAAATATATGAGGAGGAGGTGTGGAGGCAAAGAGTTTTAAATATGTTAATATTGAAATGTCTATGAAACATGAAGATGGGAATGTTCAGTAAATAAATGAAAATATAGGTCTGGAACTCATGGATATGTTTTGATCAATGGCTAGATTTCAGACTTATCAAAGTATAGATATTAAAGTGTAGACTGGTTGTCTATTTCAGGTTTGGTAATTTACAAAATGAGCCCTACATAAAACCCAAGAGAACAAGAGCAGAGCATAGTGGGTTGAGTGTTTACCAGTGGAAACTAGAAGTATAGGTCAGTATGTGAAGCCAGCAGGAAGGATATGGACTGATAAAAATGGATGGGTATTAGCTTGAGGAAAAGAGATAGATTAGGAGATAAAGGGGCTCCATGACATGGAAGAATAGCTACATAAATATACAGAAAGGAGAGTTCAGAGTGGATCCCACGGTTCAAGATGCACCATGCTATCCCAAATACACTGCTAAAATTCAGTCAAGGATCTTAGAGTCTAAGATGTTGGAAATACCATCTGATGGGGACCTATGACAATAAGGAGGCAGATATTAGGGTAAATGGGAACATTTTGTGGTTCGTTTGGTGTTTTCTTTTTTTTTACGTTTTACTTATTTAAGTAAATCTCTACACCCCATGTGGGGCTCGAACTCTTGACCCATTGAGATCAAGAGTCATGTGTTCTTCTGACTGAGCCAGCCAGGCTTCCCTAAACAATTTGAATTAGTAATCATAGTCTGGGTGAATTGGAGTCAGTATATGAAAATGCGGAAATTCCTTATTTGCAAATTCTGCAATTATAGTTCCAGTCTTTACTAGCCATTCCATTAGCTAATGAACTAGCAAGTATTATTTTTCTGTTCATAGAAAAGCAGAGATTTGGAATGTCCAGTTCAACATAGCCACAATACTTTCAGATGGCTTTCTCTAAAATGCCTTTATAATCTAAACCTGTAATAGCAAGAGTAGGATTTGCAATGCAAAACTGCTAAATTTAAATAGTGAAATGGGGCACCTGGGTGGGTCAGTTGGTTAACTGGCTGACTTCTCCTCAGGTCATGATCTCAGGGTCTTGGGATCAAGCCATGCCTTGGGCTCCATGCAAGGGGGGAGTTGGCTTCTCCCTCTCCTTCTCTCTCTGACCCTCTCCCTGTTTGTGCTTTCTCACTTTCTGTCTCAAAAAAAAAAAAAAAAAAAAAAGAAATCTTTGAAAAAATAATAGTGAATTGATACCTGAAATAACCTTTCCTACTACACTGAAGACCTATCTTCAGTAATGTTTTCTAATTCTACTGAGTAAACACATCTTGATTGAAGTAAAAGTTCAATACATTTGCTATGCTTCTTGAGTTTAGTGATAAACTATTCCATGCCTTATAAAAAATATCCTGAAAAATTACAGAAACTTTGAAAATCTCTTATTAACTCTAGCTACAGCAAACTGACTCAAAGTGAAAGGGCCCGAGTCTTCATTTCAAAAGCATGTTGAAGAGAAAGAAAAGTAGAGCCAAATAAGGAAAAACATTATTTAAATAAAATACCATATTTGAGCCATTATATTTCTTACCATTAGTTAAACATAAAAAATTTAACAAGAATAGAACTCACCAGAAGTAAGTGCCAATTTATTTCAACAAAGAGGTATACCATCTTATCTTTCAGAGAACTGATCACAACTCACCTGTTCAGTTCATCATATGAATGTTGACACAACCTTGACTTCACAGATATATTGGGAATTGCTACAGTTTCCAAACATTAGATATGAGAGTAAGGTTGATAGATGAGAGAAGGAGGAAAAAGAGGTGTTCTATATGTTTTGCAACAGCTCAATAAGGAAGAAGGAAGATTTGAGTTACCCAAAAGATGAAATGGGTTGCCATTTATCTTTAATTTATTCCATCTACCAATGTTTACTTCAATTGCCTAAGTACAGAGGCTGTCAGTCATAGTGGACTACCACGAACATTGTTATATCATTTTGTTATTTTGTATCAATGGCAAAAATTCTTCATCTTAAGTATCTTGGTCTAATTTCTGCTTTAGGAAATACTGGCACTGTACCACTTTGGGAAAAAATATATATTACATATATATATATTTCCCTATTTAAGTGATTTTTTTTTTTTAAAGATTTTCTTAGAGAGAGAGCATGCACAAGTAGCAGGATGGGGCAAAGGCAGAGGGAGAAGCAGACTCCTTGCTGAGCAGGGGGCCCTGACCCAGGGCTAGATCCCAGGACACTGAAATTATGACCTGAGCTGAAGGCAGAGGCTTAACTGACTGAGCCACCCAGGCAACTCTTAAGTGAATTTTTAATGGAACAAAACATTTCAATGCCACCTCAAATCTGGTCTCATAAAATTTGTTATACTGAAATAAGGTCTGAAAAAGATTATATAAAACAATCACTGGATAATGGTATCAGTTCTAGGTTTCTAAGAAACTAAATTCCTGAACTTAGATTGAAAAGGTTATCAGCAAAATTTAAATTCTTAGTTTAAAATAGGATCCATAGTCCTGTTTATAGATATGGGGAGAGAACACTGTGCTTATTTCCTGTTTTATCAGATACTGAGTGCAAATAGGAGAAATATAAGTTGTTTGGAAAGCTTTTTCCTAAGGCAGGAGCTGTGGACAAAACAGAATAACAGCTGAACTTAAAATGACCTATAAGGTCCTTTCAGGGCTATAATTCACTCTCAAGTGACTCCAAGACCTAGAGTATGTATATTAATATTATGCTATCAGTAGTGTCAGCATGACAAGGGCAGAGAAGGTTGATAAACATGTATGATTTATATGAAAAGAGACAGCTATCCAGATCAATTACACTGTTTGAGACAACCTGCTCCTTAAACAGTTTTAGCCAGATTTCCTGGACATGAACATTCTACTTGTCACACTGCGTTCAATAATACTTTAAAATCATTATTTCAATGACTGAACTATTATCTCTACCTCATGATTTTCAAATTGCTATGCCAGTAAACATAAGATAGAAAAAACAAAGATTTCTATCATTTAAGCAAGTAACTAATTTTTAAAGTGAATTATTTAACATTTTAGAACATATATGATCTCATGGCTATATAGAGAAGCTCTGCTGTTATCTTTTCAAGATATTTTCTCTTGGTATGATTTCTTAGCTAGGTTTAGCTTTTTGTGTTGCTTTTTTTTTTTCTTTTTTCACATAACTAAATGTTGAAAGTGACCCATGTTTCTAGTGAATCATTATTTTCAAGGCAGACTGAGCATTTATTCTAGTGAAGAGGAAACAAAAATTTGATAGTATTCCTTCAGGCTTGGTACTTTCTGAGTTTCCTTTCTCCCTCAAGTGACCTAAATTGGCAGTTGGGAAAAGATCTATTTGAAACATTTTGTATAAGAAAAGCATTTCTGAGAGATTTATTTACTTAGAAATATTTAGCGCTAAAGGGAATCATCTTTTAGTCTTGTTTATTGAGTACTTAGCTCACATTTTATTGCATAAGCATTGTAAAAGGTAGTTTCTGAAGAAATCCTACAAGAGTTTACCATCTAACAGAAGAGGTAATTAACGTGGATAACGTACTTATTGTATGACATGCATCGATTTAGGCACTTATAAACATTAATTTATTTAATTCTTATAACAACCTTAAGGGACAAGTATTATGATCAGTGACATTTTAGAGATAAGGACAAGGAGATATAGATATACTGAGTGACTTGCCCAAAGTCACCCACTATGTAAACAACTAACCTATGAGGCTACTGCAGGAATTTGAAAGAGCTAATATACAGCACCAACTTTTTACCTTTTGGAACTGGAAAAAAAAAAGTGATAGTGGAGTCAAATGTATATAAAAAATTCAAGTCGTTACTTACAGTGCTTATGTTGATCAGCCATGGCATTAAATCTGTTAGACAAATAGGGTTGTTAATATTTTAACACTAAATTGGACACACTTAGCCAATCACTGTCCTTGGCAGGGTTTAAAAATCAATGATTTCCACAAGGATGCACCTGAAAAATGTATGTCATGAAAGATCAGAACAGAATGTATCTCCTCTTCAAGCAGGCAGATCACAAAGGAGGAAGGAGGGGGCAAAATTGACATAATCTTACCATTAGTTTCTTATTCCTGCAGAAATTACCACAAACTTAGTTTAAAATACCACATATTTATTATCTCACAGCTCTGCAGAGGTCCTAAAGTACAGAGGTCCTAAAAGCAAGGTGTTGGCAAAGCTATTCCTCATGGAAGCTCTAGGGAGAATAAATGTCCTTGTCTTTTCTAGCTTCTGTAAGTCACCTGCATTCCTTGGCTCACAGACCCTTTCCTCCATCTTCAAAAGTTCATCACTCCAACCTCTACCTCTCATATCACATTGTCTTCTTCTCTGACCCTCTTGCTTTCCTTTTATAAGGACCTTTGTGAATACATTGGACTCACCCAGATAATCTAGAATAATTTCCCCATCTCAAGATTTTTAATCACATTTGAGAACTGCCTTTTGACATATAAGACAACATATTCATGGGTTCCAGGAATTATTAGAATGTGGACGTATCTGGAGGGCATAATTAGGTCTAGCACATGTCAATGAATTTACTACTGGGAAGGAGTGAATAAAAGAGCAAAAGGCTAAAAACATTACTCTACTGAGTAACTCTACTGAAGCTCTCTTCAAAGGGTATCATATCATTAGAGGAAAGAAACCCCTTCCCTAAGTCACATTTTATAGTGTATTGTTCCTTTCTTAGTGGGCTTACCCATTCACCCATCCTTAATCAAAACCAGTCTTGTGTCTCAGAATAGGAAATCACCAGTAGCTTGCAATCTACTTTCCTATTACCAGCTACATTTATTTTATGTATCTTTTTTGGAACCACTAGCATATAGTAGAGATTTTAGACATTGTTTACATCTATTAGAACAGTGGATTGAGGGGTATCTGGATGGCTCAGTCATTTAAGTGACTGACGCTTGATGTCGACTCAGGTCCTGATCTCAGGATAGTGGGATCGAGCCCTGTGTTTGGGTATGTGTGGGAGTCTGCTTCAGATTCTTTCTTTCCCTCTGCTCCTCCCAGCTCTCTCTCTCAAATAAATAAATCTTAAAAAACAAAAGAGTGAATTGATTAAATGATGTTTAAGAGCTCTCTATAAACAAGACTGAAAATTCAATCCCATATTCTTTTTCTCACTTCAAGTTAGTTTCAAAGGTATAGTCCATTACAGCTCAACTAAAGTTATACAATATATTTAATATACATTTTAATTTATTTAATTATTTATTTAATTATTAAATATTTATTTAATTATTTAATATTTAATTTATTTGATAAAGATACTTCAAAAATTACATAAAATTAGGTACATTCATAACAATGGCAACAATAAAGATATGTGTTAATAGGAATATAAATTCTTTCCATTATGAAGTTCTTGGTATATATTAAAGTCTAAAAACTAAATTTTCTTAAAAATTAATGTTGAAAAATATTAGTACTTTATCCAAATTATGAAACCACATTATCTTTATAAGTTAAACTTAACTAATTAAAGCCCAAAATAAATCAACCCCAAACCATAATAGAGCCTGATTAACCTCAGATGAATTCTTAATATTTGGGTAGATTGAGATCCTTTTTTTTTTTTAAATAAAGATTT